>NC_142114.1:6115000-7423125 GCF_056152115.1 Neolamprologus brichardi | reverse complement strand
GATATGAGTACCTCCTTTATTTTATTGCCTCCTAAAAGAGAAATTGTTCCACAAGACCGATGGCTGGTTGTTCCCTTTGAATATGAATATTGAGTATAAATATTTTAAGACTCAGGTAGCAGGCAATATGGCACTGGCAAACTGATTGCACTCTTATCCAACTTCTCCTCCCTGCTTGAGATATTTACTGTAAATTTAAACGTTATTAGCATACTGTGGGTCTCACAAGTTTCACAGGTTCCATTCTTAAAGCCGTTCACCTTATTAACAGTTCATTTTCTCTCTATTTGTGCCGTTACTCTTGCAGGCAGCTTGCGTGCCAGTGATGCTAAGTAATGGCTGGGAGCTTCCCTTCTCAGAGATCATCGACTGGAATAGGGCAGCTGTTATTGGGGATGAAAGGCTGCTATTACAGGTAAGCAGAGCTTCTAAGTTAAAACCTAAAGCAGGATACCCTATATACATATAGAGGTCGAGTGCCATAATAGCTCAGTAAAACCTCCTAGAATACCACTAAAAAACACCACTGTCATATCGCCATTTCTTGAATTTTTATTACTTTTTTTTTCTTCAGTAATTTTTATCACCAGTGAAAGTTATTATAATAAAAGCATTATCTCCTGTCTTGATGTTTTTGGTTATTTTATCAGAATCTGATTCATTGGACAGATTTCAATGCATACATTCATGTGAAAAAGAAGGTTGTCAAAGGACTATAAAAAACTGAGTACACCACATGATTTAGTAGCATGTAGAACCACATTTGTAGTTTTCTGTGAGTTGCTGCTGTTTTTTGTGGTCATCGTCTTGTTGCATGACTCATTTTCAGCGAAGCTTTAGCTGTCAGACCGAGGGCCCCATGTTTGACTCTAGACACACAGAGCTTGTGGTCGACTCAGTGACTGCAAGGTGCCCAGGTTCTATGGTTTTGAAACAAGCCAAAATCATCACGACTCCACCACTGTGCTTGATAGTGTGTATGAGTCATTTGTGCTTTTTTTCCCCCCTTTGTTTGTTTGTTTTCCAAATATGGTGCTGTGAATTGTCTCCACTTCTGCTCCAGAAGTTTTGTAGTTTATTCAGGTGCGACTTTGCAAGTCATGCTAAAATATTCTTTTTAGAGAGAAAAGTCTTTCTTCTGGCAGTCCTTCCAAACAAGCTATGCTTGTTCAGGCTTTTGCAAATTTTACTGTCGTGATGTTTAACATTTAAATTGCTAACTGAGGCCTACGTAGCCCACCCACCCCCAATTTCTAAACATTGCACTGTCTGACCTCGTTCAATGGTCAGACAGTCTTCCTGTTCAATGGCTGCTTGTGTTTCGGGGCTTTGCTTTGAAGTGTCTCCATAGGTCATGACACCGAGCTTGTCACTCATGCCGAATGTGGTCACCATCAATTTTGCGATTTTGAATTTCCTAGGATGTTGAGTCGTGGTAAAATAGTGGCCTTGTGTTAAAATGCACAAACTGTCAACACTTCTGCTTTTATACATGTGATCACACTTGATGTTTAATAAACGTGTACCTTTTTAGAAATGGGATAAGTAACAATGCTGGCTTCTCAAATCTGTTATCGTGAAAGTATTTGGTTATTCAGTTTTGTATTCATTTTTTTCCACCAATTTTAACTTCCTGTTTTGCTCCGATGTGACGGTGATGAAGGAAGCTGTAGTACCCATACTTGCCAAATGTACAAGAGACTTCAGTGCTTGTGATGAGCATTGTCAGTATTGGTTCTAGTAAAGTGTCATCATACATTATCTATTATTTGTTCATATGATAACATTTTACATACAACTCTAAGGGTGTTAATTCTTGTAGATGATGATGATGTAGATTGAAGATGAGTTTGTTTAGTTTTTTCCCCTAAACACTGAAGGTTTTTGGCATGTCTTAAAAAGGGATGGTAACAGCAGCATGCAGGTGTTCCTTGCTTCTTTTTTCCAGTTTTTGTTTATGTCAGCTAGCAAGTGCAAAGTGTCTGAATATTGCTGCACATCTTCGATGACCTCCATGAATTGTTCAGTGCTGATTTATTGGGTTTAACCCCTTTAACCTGAAACTACTATACAGCAGATAGGACAGCAAAACCGATTTGTGTATTGAGATTATCCAGTTTAAGCTGTTCTTTTCTACTTTCTTCATTAAAATAAATGTTCTTGCATATCTTACCTGTTCCCTAGATCCCTTCAACAGTGCGCTCCATCCACCAAGATAAGATCCTCTCCCTGAGACAGCAGACACAGTTCCTGTGGGAGGCTTATTTCAACTCTGTGGAGAAGATAGTACTGACCACACTGGAGGTACATACTACATACAACTATCTACATGTGTGTCACTATATACAGGCGTAAAAGTGCTGTGTATTACTTGTCATATTTTAAAACCTCACTACTGTGTTAGTTTTTTTCACTTCTGTATTTGTGCATAAATACGAGCGTACAAATATAGTTAAATTATAAATCTATTAGTTGTCTTATCATTTAGGAATGATTCAATTCTTTTCATTATTCTTATCGACTTTGTGGTGACATATTATCAGTACAGACTGTGTAGTAGCACTAGTACAATGAAAATGCTCAAAACCACATTGAAAACCAAGAGGAGTGATATATATTGTTAAGCACTGCTGTCATGTTTTGAGGCTGCGTATCGCTGCGGCTTGGCTATCAATCATGTCAGTAGTTTGTTCCTGTCAGACTCCATTTATCTGTAGGCTTCCCGGTGAATAGTAGCCTATCACGCTGCTCTTGGGCTCGAGTTACAAACAGACAAAGATGAGAGCGGTAAAGAATGGAAAAGGATAAAGAGGCGAGAAAAAAAGCAAAAAGGATATTGTAAAGCTGTGGAAGTGAGGATTTTTTTCCCTTTAAACTCTTCCTATGTTTACATGGTTAAATATTTGTGTGTCTATAAATTTACAGTTGACAACAAATGAAGGTGACCTCTAAGTGACTGAAAAACTATCTGAATGGCAGGTGAAGAAGATCATGTTACAGCTGTTTTCCATAACATGCAGTCAGTCTTATGGCTGACTGCAATTCACACCAATAATAGTTATGCTCGTATAACTTTACAGACATTTCATACCTAGAGTAAGTAAGTCAGAGCATTAGAAGGCAGAGATGGCTTTTCCGTGTCAGCAGGCTAAAGTTACAACCCCAAGAAGCTGATGTTCGATCTGTTTACACTCAGCATCTTAACCCTGCACCGACATATCCCACAGTGCAACACCAAATCAGCTATGTTTTGCCTCCTGATGCACTCTTTTAGCAAGCTACCATTATCTGGGGATTCTTGATATTTTGCCATAAACAAGGTAAAAGTGAACTTGAACAATCAAGTTTATCACCATATGTATTTTGCTAGAAATAAACAGGGTTTGTTGTGGTCTGTAGCTGCACCATAACTACTGAGGACACTTAACATTTCTATTAGGATATCCTCTTAATGTCTAGGAGTCATCTGGGAATGTCAGTGGGAACAGGTGATGCTGTGGGCTTGCAAAGCTTACAAGCATACAGAATGTAATATTGGACTAAATAACTAAACATGACTTTTACAGAGAGTCCATTGCAAAAGACTGTCATGACATTCTGAATTTTTAAGTTTAAGAAAGATTTTTAAAAATCGTTCTTAAACAATTTATTTAAATTTATTTATTTTATTTTTTATTTTTTTTAAAGGAAGAAGAAGAAAGGAAAACAAAATCAAGCATCCTAATGTTTTCCTTAAAATAAAAGGGGGGAAACTGGGTTCAAATTCAAATTTGATTTGTCACACACACACACACACACAACCATACACAGTATGACATGGGGGTGAAATGCTTGTAGCTGTGCAATGCCCAACCATTAAATGACAGAAAAAAGGTTTTACAGTATTTACAATTTACAGGTTACTACAAAATTTACAAATTAACTTAGAAATTTACAGTAAAAAATGTGCAAATAGCAGAAAGAGATTATAAAGATTATAAATTATAGGAAGTGTGCATAAAGAAAAACCAGAGTGCGTGTGGTGATGTGATGTGTGTGAGAGTCCAGTCTTATAGTGATGTGTGTGGGAGAGTCCAGTCCTACACCTGGTTCAGGGCCCGAATAGCCTGGGGGTAGAAGCTCCTCCTCATTCTCTCTGTTTTGGCCTTAAGGGAGCGGAAGCGCTTCCCAGACTTCAACAGTGAGAAGAGTCCATTGTTGGGATGGGAGAGGTCCATCATAATCTTCCTAGCTTTGGTCTTGCAACGCTTGGGTTCATTCAGCTCTCACAAGATCACAACAACAGGGAGAATTTCATGGTTTGAGTTAAAGCTCAAGTAACTGCTGTTACTCAATATTAATTATGTCAATGAGGTAAAATATTATTTTACCATTTCTATATTTGGTACCAGTGCACATTTTGAGCTTCGAACACACTTGATGTCAAATGCAGTGGACTGAATGATCAGATCTCTATTTGGATTTAAAAATTCTAAAAAATTGAGCTTGTCTTGAAAAAAAATAAATGCTGCAAATTTGTCCAGCAAAATTATGTGTTTGGTCTGAGAAATTTTTAATGCATGAAACATTCACACGATGTTTATGCATCTGGTGCATAAAGGCTTTTACTGTGTGAGGATCTTACAACATCGGATTTCAGCGTTTTGAACTGATGTCTGTTTTGACAGATTCATAGCATCTCAATTTCTCAAAATAGATCTGTCACTGTCAATTCTAGCCTAAATCCAATTCTGTCATTTGTTACACATATATAAAATATACCGATGAAAACATGAAATTCATTTATACAACTGGGAAACTGAAAGATGAGAAATTATAAAGCACAGCCAAAAATTAGTCAAAAAAAACCCTAAAAGAGATTCAAATAACAGAATGAAAGGACGTTTATTAGAAGGCACGACAAGATGAAGACAAAAAGCCCCTCATTTGTATTCTGCAGGATCCTTGTTTATTTGAAGTGACTCGTAATTTCAGTTGTTAATTTTGAGAAGTGCCAGAGGATCTGTGCCTGCACTCAGTCCCCAAGCAGCATGTTGGATTGGACATGCACAATCTCGACGCACAACTCTATTTCCTCAGTCCTTGTGAGAACAGTGAGAAGTTATTCTTGAAATAACTCAGGAAAAGCACTGTTGTGATTTTATTTATGATCAAATTACAGATTTACTGAAAAATGTGATCTTGCCCCACCCCCCACTCCTCTCTCCTATTCTTGTAGATAATTCAGGACCGGGTGCTGCTGCACACCTCAAGAAGTAACCTCATGTGGAACAGTCTACCTGGAGGTCTTTTCACCCTGCCTCAGTACTCCACCTCCCTGAGAGACTTTCCCTTCTACTACGCTGAGCTGGGTCAGTTAATCAATCATGCATGCAGTATAGGAACAACATTACTGGGAGACCCCAGGCTTGGTTAGACTGATTTTATTTATGGCACAACACAGAAACAGGTGGTGTGTGACAGGTGTTAAGTGCTTGTAAACTAATATGTAAATCACGGACAAGTTATGTAATGCATATTTATTATTTTATGATTTGTCAGAGAAGCACATCAGTTACACTTGCTATGTTGTTTGTGCTAATTTGTGTTAATTGGCCAGATATTTGGCTTGTTGTTGACACTGGGATTTGGTTAACTGGCTTCCTTTCCTTTACAGACCTAATAAGATCTGTTCAGCTATGCATCCACACAGCTTGAAGTAGATGTGTAAGAAGAAAAAGGGTTTTTTTAAATTGCGTGTCCTGTGTTTTGTTTTTTTTTGCCTTCTAGGTATTAAGCCACCTTCTAAGTTTACAGCGATCATTCATGTGGTCACTCCACTGGTCTCCCAGTCCCAGCCGGTCATGAAGTTACTTGTTGCTGTGGCCAAATCCCAGTACTGTGCCCAGGTCAATAAAAACCCAACACACACGTACACACAGCTATGCTCAGACAGACCCGATCCACAGAGCTTATTCCGTGATGCTGATGGGATTTCCTTCTGTCAGTTAATTTAAATGTTTTGCATTCTAAAATGCAGAAAGTTTCCAAAGCATTATTTAAAGACAATCCACACAAGCAAAACCGCTTTAGTAGGAAAGGGAGGTCTGCCGCTATGTCATTGCTCAGGTTTATCGTATCACCAAAGTGCGGCTGTTGGTTTAAAGCTGCTTTTGAACTGCAGTATTTTATTCATGCCGGAGAGATGAAGGGAGGCTGTCCAAATCATTTGCATTTGCAACATTCCTGCCACAACACATCCACCCCAACACTCCACTCTCTCCGGATCCTTTTATACTCTGGTAATGCACACTGTAGGAAATATAAGAAGCCATTAGCAGTAGAACTATGTAATGTACAGCTGTTCTGCTGATGTGAAAGTTGTGCTTAAATACTGTTGAAATTCAGACAGAGCTGTTTGAGATAATAATGGTGGCAGTGTTTTAACTACTATGTGTCTGTGCTGTGTTTTGCAGCACGGGTTTCGGTGTGTTCATTCAATGCTGTCGCCTTTTTCAGTGAATATTGGGTTCACATTATCCATTATTTCGACCTTTTGCAAATTCACTAGAAATGTGTACTCATACAGAACTGTACAGCTAAATGTCAGTACATTTTGTTTCAGCATTTACAGTAATGACACATCACTGTCGTGTAGGTGGCGTGACAGTTCTGAAAATAGATATGCAGTTTCATGAAGATGCTGTTGTCTTCTACAAAGCTAGCAAAGAGATGGTTTTGAAATTAAAATGAGGTCTTCTTCATGGTGTTTATCTTTAATCCATACTTTTTACCCCTCTTTGTGCAGGTGATAGTTTTGTGGAACTGTGAAAAGCCTCTTCCTGCCAAGCACCGCTGGCCTGCCACATCAGTCCCTGTTACTGTAATAGAAGGAGAAAGCAAGGTAAAAACCTTAGGCGTGTATCTGTCATATTACGCAAGTTGTCCACATTTGGTTTTATTTCACAAATCTTCTTAAACTGAATAAAATGTATTTATTGGGCTGCACACAGTATTCAAAAATGTCAAAACAAAAACAGTTTTTTGCAGTTATGTGTGTGTTTAATTTAAAATTAACCACTGAAATGTTACATAAGCATTCATACCTTTACTTGGTGCTTGGTTTAAGCGGAAGTACACCTCTTTTCTTTTTTCCCCATTCTTCTCGGAAGAATCACTAAAGCTCAACTGCATGAGTGAATTCTATTAGTGGGAATTACAAGTACAGCCTTTGGGTCCTTTTTAATTTACTGTTTACTGCATGCCCTGTGATACCTTTTATGCTTTCAACACTTACTAATCTAAGGCCACAGCCTCCCTAATGCAGGAGGATGCTAGAGTGTGTCAACTATAGGTTCAATATCTAAACCTATTTTATATTTACTGAGGATTTGATACAAAAATGTTGGATTTATCATTTAGATCTCAGAAATAATGAAAAAGACTTACATTTTAAGCGTAAGTGCTTTTCAGACTTGGCACTGGAACGTTGGGTCTTTCTCTCTCACTTCTTTGAGCTTGATTCAAGGAGGTTTATCGTTATTTATCCTGTAAACATGTTTCCAAGCAAAATGAAACTTGTAGTGTATAAGAAACTTGCAGGTATTTATTCAACCAAAGCCCCGTGGGTTGAATGCCAGTGTGGCCAACAAGGTTGTTGCTAACAGCGATTAAAAACCCACATTCTACACTTTGATTAAAAGTGACATTTAGAAGTCTAGACACATGTTTATTTTTTAGTCCTTATGATCACTTAATAAAATAGTTATTTTTAACTATATTTAGAGAGATATATGAGAGATTGTAGGGAAAAGCACTCTTCTACTTATAGATCCTTATCTGTGTTTTTAAGCTCCTCATTTACACGGTGTGTTTGTACTGTCACTGACTCTGTAAGATGAACAGCTCTGTAGCACAAAGAGACATGAAAGACACTGACTGTTGGTGCCGTCTGTTAAGCACATGCACCTCACTTGTGCTCATATGAGGCTAATTCATACAGTGTCATTTGGTAATCAGCTGCACAGTAAAGCTGTTTGTTCTTTTCTCTTTTCCAAATCACACCAGGTGATAAGCAGCCGCTTTCTGCCCTACAACACCATCCCCACCGATGCTGTACTCAGTCTGGACGAGGACACGGTGCTTTCCACTACAGAGGTCAGACTGTCGTCATACTTCACTTGTACTGTGTTTTCATTTAAGACCAAAGGTTGCCCAAGTTCGAGCTAGTCATTTTCTATTTATCATCTCTCTCTCTCTCTGTATGCTGTTGGTACACTTCTCTGGAATCATCTGTTCTCCTGTCCTCATGTGCTGTTTTCTGCCCGTCTCACTTTGTTTCTCTGTGATCTCGATCCAGGTTGACTTTGCCTTCACAGTGTGGCAGAGTTTCCCAGACCGCATTGTTGGTTACCCGGCCCGTAGCCACTTCTGGGACAGCAACAAAGAGCGGTGGGGTTACACATCTAAATGGACCAATGACTACTCCATGGTGCTGACCGGGGCTGCTATCTATCACAAGTACTGTCACTCATCTCCGATTCCATTTAGTCCAGAGCTTACACAGTTTCTCCTTTTATTATAATCAGTCACTCTGTCAAACTTCCTGTTTAGATACTACCACGACTTGTACACCACCTACCTTCCAGCCAGTCTGAAGATCATGGTTGACCAGATGTCCAACTGTGAGGACATTCTCATGAATTTTTTGGTGTCGTTGGTGACTAAACTGCCACCTATCAAGGTCACCCAGAAGAAACAATACAAGGAAACCATGATGGGACAGGTGGGGCTTCTTTTTTTTTTCCTTAAATCGTGTGGATGGTTTTGTGGATTTGTTTATTATCATCCACAGTTAAGTGTTTTATGCTCTGATAGTCTTTAGTTCCACTAAATCCCTCCTGTCAAGGAACAAAACAAAACAGTCGTCATTTGTAAACCTGAATTTAAATTTGGTATTCTTGCAATATTGCCTCAGAAAGGTCACTGTCATTGGTGATGAATCATTTATTTTGTTGATCTCTTACCTTCTGCCACTGTCTGTGTCTCTCGCACCTTTCAAAACCTTCCATCCACAGAGCTCCCGAGCATCTCGTTGGGCTGACCCGGACCATTTTGCCCAGCGTCAGACCTGCATGAACAAGTTTGCCAACTGGTTTGGCACCATGCCCCTGATCCATTCTCAAATGAGGCTGGACCCAGTCCTGTTCAAAGACCAGGTGTCCATACTGCGGAAAAAGTACAGGGACATAGAGAGGCTATAACCTTCCTGAGCCCCCCCCGTTCTCTGGACACTACAAAGAAAGAGCGAGGGGGGCGACCATACAGATATGCGCACAGCCTTTTCAGAGTTGCATGGATGGATCAGTAGAGAAGCAAATGGGGTTTGGAACTGGGGGAAAAGAAAGTGGAACAGATGCGGCTGTGTCTTTTTTTTGTTCTTGGTACTTTCTCCGTGTCTCCTTTCTGACCTACTGTTATGTGTACTGGAGAGACCTGACCACAAGGGTCCCACTATTTACACTGACTACCACCTGCTGAAGCTCACCTGAGGAGCTAAAGGTTCTCGACCTTGAACCAAAGCGGTCTTGGAGTCTGAATTCACAGCTTGCTGCTTCAGTATCCCGTCAGTGGCAAACCACTTCCAACCCCGCTGAAAGAGACAGGTCTGGTCTGTACACTATGCACAGGATTCTGAAAGTTTTTGCTGATAGAATATTACTGATAATTATGAAGAGGATAACACTATTTTGGATTGTGTTTAGCTATTTTTTTATACAGTGGATGAACGGCCAGCACTACTCTTTCTGTATTGTCTTAAAACCAATAGTTTAGAGTGGGTTAAGAGAGGAAACAAAGCCGCGACCGCAGAATTGAGTTACGATCGTTGATCTGACATTCACAGTGCCTCACAGTTTTATCTGATGCCGTTGGGATCTGGGAATCTCCGAAAAAGACATGGTGCAGAATGAGTACTTTGATCTTGCTGCTGTCGGTTTTATTTTATTTTGTTGGTTCCCCCCGTCATTTGTTATTTTCTGCGTAAATGAAATCATGGAAGGTGGAGTAAAATCTTCCTAGTCAGCTTTTATATATTTTGTTGTAGCTCTTTCATTCATATGAGCAAAAAAAAAAAAGAAAAAATCTGAGTCTTGTCATGTGCTATTCTGATTACATTCTCATGGTATAATTATAATGGTGTTAAAGCCAACTTACACAACTAGATTTGCAAATGCAGGGATAGAAATCTCTCATTGAATCCAGGACTGTACTTCCCTGAGAGCTTTTTAGAAAGGTCTTCTTAAATAACAAGCTAGGATACTTGTACATGTTTTTTGGCTAGAACATTACAGCTTTGCCTTTGTTAGAACAGGCTTAGCAAACTGTATGAGCCAACTAATTGAAACACACACCACTGTGAAAAGGCAAGAAAGAAAAACTTTTTGGCAAGATTTTTATATATGCCTAAATCATCATAAATCATTTAAACCCTTTATCTAATTTAAAAATGACTCTGAAGAGACTACCACTTTTCCTCACTTAGAATAAATAAATAGGACGCGGTTGACAAACATTTGCACCGAGCATTTGCATTATTTCGAACAGGCTCTGGGTAGAAATTTTCAACTTGGGTAATATCCTGGAGATCCTGTAGTAAGGGATTATTCTCAATGTTCCTTTTAAAGAATACACACAATCAAAATCCTCTCTGATAATTACAGATTTAAACTTGCCCTCAGATTGGCATTATGACACTGCGCGTACCCCGCATTTAACAAGTGTAATCCAAAACAAAGACACTGGAAAGTATTTTCCATAATTCAGTACATCAGTCTGGTAAATTACTTATCTCCCAGCCTCTGCTACATATATTAGTCTTCTAAATCTGAGAGACATATCTAATTTTTTGCAGTAATATATGCTGACTGCCAAGAAGAAACCGGGATTTTCTGCTTCTTTATTAAACAATTTCTGATTGTTGGATCCCATTAGCAGCATTTGTTTTTTGGTTTATATGTCATATCATTTTATCTAAAACGTTGTCACGTGATGATTTTTAGAATGGGGCATGTGTTTTTGAATCGCTGCATCATCCAGGCAAAATGTAATGCAATTCTTTAGAACTCTAACCCCCCAACCCCCGTACATCCTTTAATAATTTTTGTTTGTTTCTGTTATTTTTTTTTTTTTTATGCATATGATTAGTTTGATAAGCTCCTCTGCCCTTCACAGAACCCAGTTTGTAAGTGCCAATACAAGCATTAGTTTTTTTCCCCTTTCCCTTTCTCATATGAAGAACTCCATTCGCCTTCTCATATTTATTTGGTCCAGCAGGTGTGTTTTTTCTGTCTATATGGGAATGTGAGAAAAAGGAAGGGGAAGTCCAAAGATGAGGTGCTGCATGGTATTTTTCACTTCAGAGAATGTGCTATCAGCTTGACAGTAAATTTAAAAAACAAAAAACAGAATTGCATTTCTGAAATAAACTCGGTGCAATATATATAAGGTGACATTTTCTCTATCTTTTTCTTTTCTGTGCCCCTGTGTTAATATCTGAGAGGGCGAGAGGTTACATATTGATGTGCCTTCAGAAGAAATACTGTCACGAGTTTAAAGTTTTCCTCATCTGCCTTTTGCTTCGTAGTGTTTTTTTCCTTTATCAAAATCCAGTAACTCATAGTGGCTGCCTAAATGATATTGTTCAACACTGGAATGCTATAACCACACATCTGATACAAACATTCCTGCCTTTTCTGTAATAGGATCATTTTTCAATGTCTTCTTGAACTCATCCTGACACGCATACTGCCTTGTATTACTGTACTTGCGAATTCCCCCAAAAATCCTCCTCCTTCCCAGTTGTCATAGCGGTAGTAGTACATGTAATACGCATACTGTAAATTTTCACATGCGGTATTCATCTGACAGGATTGTGACCTGAATGAATCTCTGCCTGCTTCCTTCACTCTCTTCTGTAACTGCAGACCTAATTTTATAGAGATTAAACTGGAAAGATAGTGGAAAATTCTGAATTTTGTAAAATGAATTTTATAAAAACAAATCAGGGGCGAGAAAAAAAATCTAATAAAATGTTTGATATAAGTTTACGGTTTTCTTTGTGTGGTTTTTGGTTTTAATTTTCGTTACTTTGAAACTAAAGTTGGAATTTTGTTTGGCTGCGATCCGGATACCCTTTTTGCTCTGTTCCCTTTTCCTGTTTGACCTGCCCACAACCCATTTTTAGGCTCCCAAAACATATTTTGTGCATTAGGCCTGTGTACTGTGCACACTAAAGGAGCCAAACTGAATAATGCTTCCAGCTTCCTTCTTGTGCTTGTGTGAATTTCATCCTATGCCAAGAAACTGCAGTGTTTACATAAATCTGTGTCAGGATGATTGGTTTAGACACGCTGCATAAATAACAGCATCTATCCAGGATGATCCCATGGTGCATGAGAGCTGCCAACTCAGCTGGAGCAACAGCTACAGGAAAGATTGCTTCCCTCCAATACGCTCACACGCACGCACACACACACAAACTCAACTGGGCAAAACTCAAAGCAAAAAAAGATCTGCAGTTGGAAAAAGCTGGACTAATGCCCAGTCAGGATGAATTATCATGTCACACCAAAAAGAACACCATTTGGACACTCACACCAGGTCCACATCCACGGTGTGGTCCAATTCAGAAAGAAATGATTTAGATGCGTCGCTGAAAATGTGTAGTTTTAGATAAACTGAAGTGGGAAACTACAGAGATGATACCGCTGGAGTTTTTCCACAGCGCCTTGGGGATGCTATCTAATGCCAAAAGTATTCTTGTATTTTTTTTTTTTTAATGTTCTGCAAATCAGTTCAACTTCCCTTAATCCTGGTGATGAGATGTGTATCTGCTGTGGTGATGGGTCTCAGTTTTGGCAGGCAGGACAATTCCCTGCTGTCGGATTAAGCACTGTGACTCAGGGCCAAATCTGAGAAATGCCACTCCCTATCAGATATCATTATGCCATGCTAAGAGAAATGATTGAGGACACACTCAAGCTTCAGAAAGAGAAGAAAGGGCTTCTTTTTCTCTCTCTCTATCTCTGCTGCATTTGAAGTCATAAGACATTATTTTCTGTAGTGCCAATATAGATCTCTTGGGATATGGGAATTTATATAGTCATGGTGTCCATTTGCCTTACTTTACTTCAAACACTGCAACTAAACACCATGCATTATAAAGGATTTCATGTTTGTTCCATGTTGCCTTTTGGGATAAAATCCTGACAGTCATTGTGCATTTTGAACTATATTGAGGGAGCACATTTGCTTTTCTGTTACACTTCTATTGCAAGTGGTATAAAACACTTAACTGTCTTTATCCATAATAAAAAAACAAAGTAGATGATATCTAGTCTATGCAAATGCATATATTTAAAGAAAACTAAGCACGTGAGGAATAAGTCATTTAGAGTTTGAAGACTACATCTGCAGCTCATCTGAATGCCATACAGGACTTCTAACAGGCAGTTACGTTACAGAAGAGTTGATGGTGCTCCCTGTGGTGACTTAATTGAATACATTTAGATTAGGGACATTATTGCTCTAATAACCAGAATCAATTAATTTCACAGGATTAAAGGAATACAAGTCCTCAGTATTTGCCTAGATAAAAATCTCCAGCTGTTTTTAGGCTTCATCCTTTTCTGCAAGTGTCTGCATATCTTGGCATATAAGAATGCAGTACAGCCTAAGTGGGTTTTTTTTTTTCCAACTTAAATAGATCTTTGCAGATAATAATATACTTCTGTTTTTTAGATGTAGATAATCAGATGCATTCAGGCTTTGACTCAAACCTTGTACATCAAACGTAGGAGCTCGTCTAAAGCAGGAAAGCATCAACAGAGAAGTGGCTGCTTTCTCTAAAGCTGTTAAGGCGTATCCGTCACATCATAGCTGCAGACAGCAATCATCTAGATAATATTATCTTGTTTAACAGATGGAAGCTCAAAACTGTGTTGCAATCCAGACGCGGCTCTGGAGTAAAATGTGTTAAAATGGGTCATAGACCATTTTCTAAAACTTCATACGATGTCCCATAAATTAGTGATGTAATCCATTCAAAAACCTCCATCCAGTTTTGAAATCTATTCACTTTTTATGTATTTTTGTCCCCAATGTAATTTGGACTAGATCACACTGACCGAATGCACGAGAAAAAAATGTGGGGGTATTATGTGATTGTGGTGCATAAACAGACCTTGTGACTTCATACTGTCATGTTAGGATTTGATGTTCACTGAAGATGACTAATAATATTGTTATGAATCAGTTCTTTAACAACGAATTTAACGGAGTAATTCCTCTGATATCTCCCTCATATAGTGATACAGAGCTTTGCTGCTGCTGCTAAATTACAAACATGCTCAGCTGGCAGCAGTTCTAATGCAACAGATGCTGTAGCCTATGAGACAAATCCTCTTAGTGCATTTTGTAATTTGATTGTAGATGAGTCAGTCTGTTAGCTATGTTCCTCATCTCTGTGTCTAAAATGGTTTATGGACTGCATGGATGACCACTTCTCTGCCCACTAAGGATACTGTTAGAAGGATTGACATTGTTTGAGTGTTACCATCCCATGTGAATACAACCGATCATTTTTTGCTCTTTACACAATCTTTAACATAACCTTGATTAGCTCAGTCGCCTTAGCAAGTGCTAAAAAATATTATTAATATGTATTATTGTGGTTGTTGTTGTTGGAATTTTAATAATACATACGCGACATATATTTCAGAATTTAAAATTACCTTGGCGATCTCTGTGCAACAGCGCCTCCTATCCTCCGCTGCCGTTCACAGCAGGCTGTCTGTTAGTATCACCCTTCTTAGCAGACTCCTCCTCCGCCATTTTTTGACTGTAAACATCCTGTCGATTTTAAAAGGACAGCGGTGAGCGGGAGGAAGGCGACTGGCGCCATCTTGGCTGTTTTAATGAGTACAACAGGGAAGAATTTGCTGGGAGAAATAACTTAATCATTGGGGTTTCGCTCAAGAGGGGATACTGTCGGTAAGTGTGTTTGCAGCGGAAATATGTGGGCGCACTTTTGTGTATTTTACAATAGGAAGTAAGCATGCATGTGTGAGTTTATTCACTGCGGCCTTCAGTGTAAAAGCAGCCGTTAGCCAGCAGTTAGCGATAGTATTGTGCTAGTGTAGAGGGAAAAAGTATGGGCGCCTTGTTTCTGTGCGCTTCACTTCCCCACTCATGTGCTTCGCTTGTGCTCTTGCCATTTTATAAAATTTGTGGTTTTGCTCAAATTAAATTAATTCAGTTTGATCCACATTTTCTGCTTCACCGCGAAGCTGCTCACTGCTTCTTTTGTAGTTAGCTGCTGGCTAATTTAGTTCATCCCACTTGATGGCGCCGGCTATTTGCTGGCGCAGACCACTCTTTGGCGCTTTTAACGTGTTAAACTGTCTGAAGTCCGTGTTCAAAGACGCGTGGGGCTTTTCAAGTTAATTATTGCATTTGGGAAATGTAAAACTTTGTCGTATTATTGAAGTTAAGCGCCGCCAAAGTGTGACTTTCTCCAGATAGACATGTGCATTTACAGTGTTTGCCTCAGAGAGTGGGAAATAGGCGGAACTTGAATCAAGTCACGGCGCATGTTTTGATAACGTTCGAATCTCACTTTCTATGTGTAGTTAGTATCTTACCAGCAGCAAGTAACAATTAAAGTTTCATAACTTTAATTTATTTGTAAGAAAAAAAGTATACGAAGTGTTTCGAGGAAGCTCAATTGGATTTTAGAGTTAATGTAAGTATGAAGTAGCTACGGTAAATCCAGCTAGCAAGCCCCCTGCTTAATATGAGCGGCGGCTTTCGAAGTTGTCTCAAAATGTTAATTTGAGATACAATAGACCGCTGTTTATTAAATAGAAGCATGCTGATGGCATTGTTATTTAAAATATGGGGGTAGTGTCTTAACGGCTCTTGCGACTTGTTGCCCAACTCAGGCTTGGTGGCCTGGTTAAATTTTGGATCTCTATTCCACAATCTGCATGAGTGTCCATCCGTTTTATTTGTAATGGCTTGTTTTGTTGGAACATAAAGGTTATATGTAATTAAGCAATAGGTTTTATTTTGACTTAAATATTCAGCATATTTCTGAACAAATGATAGTTGCTGCGTATTACTAAGTAATAATTCTGTGCAACTATCCAGTGGTGTTTTCTTCGACTTTTTCAAAAAGTAGATTTGACTCTTAATCCCACATCAAGAACAGTCAAGTGTTGAGGGCTGTATTGTTGAAGTAGGGCAAAAGATGCATTGTTTTTCCACAAATCCTAAGGGATGGTAATGCTTTTGTCTTGACTTTTTTTTTTTTTTTTACTACTTTATTATGTTTACAGGTAAATTATACCACAGGGTGAGCGTGTGACCCAGGAGAAGCAGGGCAATGTTCTACGCCCACTTTGTCCTCAGCAAACGTGGGCCGCTGGCCAAGATCTGGCTGGCGGCCCATTGGGACAAAAAGCTGACCAAGGCCCATGTGTTTGAATGCAACCTCGAGAGCAGTGTGGAGAGCATCATCTCACCCAAGGTAACACAACAAAAATAGTTTTAGGTATTCTGGTAGTTCTACTGAAGACGTTTTAGTTCACTTTCTATGCTTGTTTTGATCTTGAGCTGGTGAAATACTAAAACAGGACAAATAACCCTGTAAAAATTAATTTTCTTTGAGCATTTTGGGCACTTTTGTTTTTCAGGTGAAGATGGCTTTGCGTACATCAGGCCACTTGCTCCTTGGGGTGGTGAGAATTTACCACAGGAAGGCCAAGTATCTGCTTGCTGACTGTAATGAAGCTTTCATCAAGATCAAAATGGCTTTTAGACCAGGTATGGTCTTTTTTCTGTTTCTTGAAGTTTTGATCTGTTTTCCCCAAACAAATAAAAACATTTTCCAGCCCATTGCTGTGGTACTGACTTTGATCCATTGTGCTACACCTCATAAATAAGAACCACATACGAAGTTGTGTTTTTAAAACTACGTTGCTGCTTGTCTGTGTTCAGGTGTAGTGGATCTACCTGAGGAAAACAGAGAGGCAGCGTACAATGCTATCACCTTACCCGAAGAATTCCATGACTTTGACCAGCCACTTCCAGATCTGGAGTAAGTCAACTATGTAAACAGCTCTTATTTCGTAATTTCTACCAAATACTTTTGTCATTTGTAGGATGCACTGTAAGGTCTGTGTTTTCAGTCCTTGGTGTTAAGTATGACAGCAACGCATGCCTCCAATTTTTGCTTTCATCAACCATTTTTATTGTCAGTGGAGCCCATCTCATTGCACAAGTGCCATAATTACACAGATGGATTGTTCAATAACAGAAAGATGAAAACTTTGTAAATAAGAGCAGCTATTTGGTGATTCAAACAGTGGTGACAGAGACCAACATGGGCTATTGTAGCTAATGGAATTCTGTATACTACATAGAAAAATGTAGTTCTGCAAGTTGTTGTTAATTGCAGTATTTATTTATTCATTTATTTACAACACAAGTATATTGAGTTTCAGTGATGGGCTGACATGGAGGCTTTATAATAACGTCATAGGCAACAGTTTGACTCATCTCTAATACCTTTGTTTGCTTTCTCCTTCAAATAGTGACATAGATGTTGCTCAGCAGTTCACCCTGAACCAGAGCAGAGTAGAGGAGATCACCATGAGGGAAGATGTTGGCAACCTGAGCCTCTTGCAAGACAATGACTTTGGTAGGTCATTATTTATGTCCTCATGTGTACACACAGACACATCGCACAACCCAACCCTGGTAATGGTCAACACACTTGGCAAATTTAGATTTACTAATTATGTCTTTGTTATCCATTGGGGTTTGAAATGTTTAATTCATTTCTGTGTAATGAGAAATGTGGTGTATATTTTATAATAATACTTTGCTGTACTCCTCAGCTGACTTTGGCATGGACGACCGAGAGATGATGCGTGATGCCAGCACATTTGAGGAGGATATAATACATGGTGCGACGGCTTCTAACCTGTTGCTTGAGGCTGAACCTGGTCCAGCTAATCTTCCTGACAAATCCAACCACATGGAGTATGATGACTTTGGGGACGGCTCCATGGGCAACAGTGATGGGGGGATGCTGGGTGAGAAACACATTTGTTTACACATTGGGATCTGGTGACCGCATCGTCATCACAGCCACATCATTCTCATACTTGGCAAACAATTCTTGTTCTGTGAGATATGATAACATGATAAAGTTAAATGTATTATTTCTCAGTTGACAAACTGCTGAGCTCTGAAGACGGCGGCGGTATCTTTGACGATCCTCCAGCTATTACAGAAAGTGTCATGATGCCTCCAGATCATGGTGATGATGAGGATGACTTTGACAACCTCCAGTCACGTAAGTAAACAAAATTGTAGAAACTATGGTGATAAAACTCCTCAGTTGTGTGCTGTTATAAGTGACCATATTGCCTCTTTTGATGCGTGTGTCCAGCGGGCCCAGACAGCCCAGACTCAGGTCCACCAGAGCCCCTGCCTGCCATGGCTGACCAGACAGAACAGACCACTCTGGTTCACAATGAGGAGGAGGCCTTTGCCCTGGAGCCCATTGATATCACTGGTAAGTCCCTGCTCTTTTGTTGAGATGAAAGGCTGCACTAAAGAGGAGAAAAAATTGAATTGAATTCTTTATTTATTATTCTTTTGTAGCATTGCAGTTTTACTCTTATTAATTGCGCTCCATAAAAAAAAAAAAAAGGGCCTCTATAGTCAGTGCTGCATAAACACACTCGCTCTGTAATTTTAAATGCTTAAAAGTAATTAGTTTATGGCAATAAGCACCAAGTAGCCACAAAATTAAAACCAACTACAGATAAAGTTAATAACATTACACTTTTTCTTTAGTGCTGTGATAGCTTTTCTATTTAATGTCTCTAGTTGTGCTGAGAAATGTGAAGGCAATGCTGGAAATTAATAGGAATGAAGAAAGGCTTAAATTTCTGTAATATTGATATATAATTTGCTCAGAGCAATTAACTTTTAGTTTTACTTGTCTATATTTTGCAGGATAAGCCACATATTTGCAGGTGTACACAAGTTTGATAGGAAGCTAATTTCTTCACTTCCAATAAACATGCTTAGTGTAATACATTCTTACTGTTTTTAGGTAGTAAAGTGCAGGAAATGGGCTATATAGAGTGGAAGCATGAAAATACAGTGCAGGCTGTATTTACGGGCATATAGTACAAATGAATTAAATGTGCCATTTGTGTATGCAGCTGGAGTGATTACAACAGAACCATGTCTGCTTGGTGTAACAAACATAGGGAACTAACTTCTCTGTAGACACAGCTTTAATGTCATTAAGCACTCAAGACCCGAACTCTTCCATGACATGCATTTTTAATTTCTCTTTGATATTTGGGCTGATTGGGACCCGATGAATGTAAAAACAAAGAATTACCAGATTTTTTTTTAACCTAATTTTTGTTTCTAAGAAAAATGAGAGCCACATATGAGGATATTCGTTTAAAATTTCGATAGAAAAGCAGCAGTATAATGTCCTCGTAAGTGGATATCAGGTGCTTGTAGAGCGAAATTGAGTATTTTGGTCTAAATAACCCAAAATGTGATGTCCACATATGTGGATGCCAGGTCCTAGGAGGTTAAAGTTGTAATTTTAATTGTAGGGTAGTTATGGTGAAATAACCATTGTGAACTTTTTTTTTTCCTTGTTTCTTTTCAGTTAAAGAGACCAAGGCCAAGCGTAAAAGGAAACTGATTGTGGACAGCGTGAAGGAGTTGGACAGCAAGACCATCAGAGCCCAACTGTCTGACTACTCAGATATTGTCACCACCCTGGACCTCGCCCCTCCCACTAAGAAGCTTATGATGTGGAAGGAAACTGGAGGAGTGGAGAAGCTCTTCTCTCTGCCTGCTCAGCCCCTCTGGAATGCCAGGCTGCTCAAGGTAACAAATGCTTGTGATAAATATTCATGTATTTGTGGGTAAATGCGCACACACATTGAGAACTAACACAGACTTTCAGCTGCCTGTCTGAAATCACTGCTAAGGAATATTAGCACTTTGGCATGCTTATTACCGCTTTCACAACAGCAGTCCAATTCTCCAAGTAGGTCAGCCTCAGTTGCTGTGTAATGGAAAGGGAGATGGAGTAGATTTATAACAGTATTTTTTCATTGGCATTCTGTTCAGATTGTGGGATTTGCAATGAGAGCTTTGAAGGAACAGGAGGTGGAGGAAGTGATTGTTTTTGCCTCTTTCCCTGTCCTTTAACACTGACGTTACTGCTGTGTCAATGCATAATTAAGGACAATTTCCTTTTGTCTCACGAGTTGTGCATTTTTGTTTTAATACTAACTTGTCATATAGTGGTTTTTAAATTTAAAAAAAAAAAAGTAACACTCCTCCCTCTCACAAGTTTTTTTTTTTTTTTTTTTTTTTTTTAAACTTTTACATATCTGATACCAGATGTTCACACGTTGCCTGACACCTCTGGTGCCAGATGAGCTGAGGAAGAGGAGGAAGGGAGGCGAAGCAGACAGTCTGGATGAGTTCCTCAAAGAACTGGAGAACCCAGAGGTGCCTAGAGACGAGGTCTTAACTCAGCACAGAGATGTTACTGGTAAGTCCTGCTGGAAATGACGAGAGGAGATCATGTCATTAGTTGTGTTAAAACCTCAGAAGGGAGACCATCTTTCATCAAATAAGGTGGTGTTCACCTCAACAGTTGTTATTACTTTCAATTAATCTCTTTCTTTTTGTCCCTCAGACCAGCCTATCATGGAGGAGCCCAGCATACTGGCAGCCTCTGCAATGGAGGGCAGCAGAACGGCCTTGGATGAAACTGTCATGCCCCCTCCCTCCACCCCCCGTGCAGTCAAACGCAAGGCTCTTGACAAAGACAGCACCCTTACTGTGAATATCTATTTCCTCTCTCTCTCTCTTTTTTTTTTTAAAATAAATAAATAAAAATTATTTATGCTGTAAAATCAGCAAAATTACAGATGTCTAGTTTACCTTTGCATTGCGTATAACAATGTGCTGTTGTTTGTATCTAAAATGTATATAATGGACAGCTGATTCTTGTTAGATTTTCAGTTCTTAAACAGTGTTTTTCTAGACCATGCTTAAAGATTTTACCTGGTTAGGGTCACATTCGTGCTAAATGTTATTTAATAGAAAGGTTCCCACAGATGAAGTTGTTTTGAATCTGTTGAAACATCAAAAACGGGTCCAGTTGTAGAAACAAAACATTTCAGGTTACTGCATTTTGTATTAACTTGGTCCTGATTTTGATGTTTTCTGCTTTCTTTCCTTTTTTAGATGGTTCCCTTGGAGCCGCAGCAGTTGGCTGACCGCTCAGTCGTGCCTCAGAGGTTAGACATGCCTCAGGTGGAAATGCCCCCAGAGGAAAGTAGTCTGAACCTCACAGAGCTTGTCCCTGAACTCAACCTTCTTGGGGAGAAGGAAAAAGACAAGAAGGATGAAAGTGATGAAGAGGAGGTGGGTGGAAATAGCCTATTCTTTTATTTATTTACATGCAAAACTGGAGAATTTGTAGTTGACAGTGTTGCCAATTTGTCAAAGTTCCCAATCAAGAGAAGTAGTTTTTCTGTCTGTGTCTGGACCAGTTGATGCTAATCATTGTGTGTTGTTGTTTTGTTTTTGGTTTTTTGTACTTTAGGAAGAGGAAGGGCAGGGTGGAGATCAAGATCAGGAAGAGAAGAGATGGAACAAGAGAACCCAACAGATGCTGCATGGTCTCCAGGTAAGAAAGCTGTTATGGCGCTTACACATTTCTGAAAATGGAATTGAAATAACTAAGCCTGTTAGCAAGTAATAATGAAAAGGCTTTGGGCAGTTCACAGAGTGCTTTAAAAAAACATCAACTAACCTTTTTACTTTACTTGCAACATGGTTTGGATGGATTTAATCCATGGTATGGATTTAAATTTGAAACATGGTAGTCTTTAAGAACTTTTCCTCACGAACAGTGAGAATCATCTCAAAGTTGTGTTATGTTTGATTACACATCTATTTAATGCTTTTGTCTCATAGCGCGTTATGGCTAAGACTGGTGCACAGTCTGTTAGTCTGCTGGACTTGTGCCGGAACAACAACAGGAAGCAGGCAGCCGCCAAGTTTTACAGTTTCCTCGTCTTGAAGAAGCAGCAAGCCATCGAAGTGACCCAGTCTGAGCCCTACAGCGACATCATCGCCACAGCTGGACCAAAATTCCACCTTATTTAGACATTGGAAGAACCAACAAACACTCTGCTTGCAACAGGCATACATTTTTGATTCTCAACTATTTTCCTTTTAATTTTGTGTTTTCCTGATGGCCCCCCCACTTTTTTTTTTTTTTTTCTTTTTCCCTGGGGAAAGGGGGAGGGATTAGGCGCGAATGGGTTGGAAACTTTTTAAAATAACAGATTTTACTGTACTACAGATTGAATCATGCAGTATTCTTGGTTCAAATGGAGCGAGGAAGAATGTTTAACAGAATATTTATAAAGCAACATTTTTCAGTCACCAATTTGTAAACTTTTAAGTTAAATTTCTATTGTCTGCTTATTTCTTGAGTTTTGTATCATTGCCCCTGTTTCAACTGAAATATTGCAGATTTTAGATAAAGCCCCCCAGTGTACTTTTCAATAAAACATCCTGTAATGACTGTCCATGTTTTGCAAAGGTACTGTTTTATTGCTCAGAAGTGTAACCTTTCCCATCCTCTCCTTGTTGCACTTGTTCTTTGAAAAACAAAATGTTTAATCTGTTTTTTAAAAAAATTGGTCGATCTTACCTGGCATTAAATATCATGTATCAGATGTATAATTCAGGAAGTTTGTCGATTAAGTTTCATGTAAATTTCTTTTTTGTACCTTTTTAAGTTTATGCTTATTCACCTCTTTGCATTATATAACTAGGTAATGTCCTTGTTACAGTTAAGTTCATTATCCCACCTTTTTAGTCTTTGGGTAACTTCTTCTAGTTGTGATACATCTGTAAAGATTTGAAATAAAGTGTTTTAAGTACTTTGATTACTAACAGGAGAGTATTGATTCACCTTAAATTCAAAGGCTCATTTCTGCTTTCAGTTTTTTCTTGTAGCTTGACCATGTAAAGAAAGCACTGAAATGCAAAAACCAGAGACTGGGATCAAAAATACTAAATGTTACAGTTGTGAGCATAGATGACATTGTGGGCATAGATGTCATGGAAATGTAGGGCCTTTAATGGTTTTAAACTTGGTAAGGAAAATCGTTAAGGGTGGAGCAATTGTATAGTAAACATCTTTAATGACTTAAAAAAATGCTTAAAGTTTTAATGTATTTGTGGTTATCTTGAATGTAAACTGAGTCAAACTTGTATGCACAAGCTCAAGTGTGTGTGTGTGTGTGTGTGTTAGCTAGCTGTTAGCAAGCTCTACCCTTTGAACAAGCTTCTGGCATAATTTTGGCAGGATATTTGACCAGTCCTCTTTGCAGGATTGGTAGAGTTTATTTGAACTCAGGAATGGCTTTGGGGAGGCTAGAACCTTAATGTTAGATTGCTGTATCTTTTAATCAGATTTGGTGTGTTTTGGGGATTGTCCTATTGAAATGGTTACTAACCATTTCAATAGGACTCACCTTTACTTCTCCAAACATACCGATTTTAGAGCAGGAACTTGTTTCTTAGTTGACAACCTCTTACTTCGTGGTGATGTAAAACTGGATAGTTTCCATTTCATGGCAGGCTTAAGCTTTGATGGTTCATGGGTGTTCCTGAACGCCCTAAAACATTCTAAACAATCCATATATATATATATATTTATATATATGACCCCGTGTTTATACTTGTGTGTTTTTTTTTTTCTTTAAAGTCATTAGTATACTGTACAATCAAAGAAAAAGAACAGTTCAAAGCACCATGTAGATCATGCACATCATGATCTACATGACCACAACTGTATGGGGATTGCTCCTTCATTTTATTTTGTAGCAGCGGTTGTCAGCATATATCATGTTAGGGCACTTGTAGAAAAATATTATTTTACAACTCCGACGCGCTAAATAAAAAAACCCAACAACTTCAACTGGAACTTCTAGACGAGAAGTTGATCGGATTCTCAGCCTTTGTTTCTACACGGACAGGAAAACGGGCGTATTGTCACCGGAAACGTCCGTTGCTGAGCACTTTCCTTCCTTTTTCCGCGTGGAGCGCAGCATAGATGGCATCGCGTAAGGAGTCCAGCTCAGTATCCAGCACAGCGATGGCTTCTACTGGCGGCACTTTGGACTCTCCCGTAAAGCAGATCCAAATTGAGGGACTGGTAAGTGTTAGTGTCGGTCTGTGTTACCAGCTTCTAACGAGCGGCAGATAAACCGGTTGTTAGCAGACGTGTGCGTTACAGTGTGAGCATCATCATGGCGGAGAGATAGTACGAGGCCCTTTCTGGTTCTGTTTAAAGGGATAAAACGTGCATGGAGCCTTGTTATTCAGTTTTTGGTAAACAAATGAAAAAAAAATTCTGTTTAGAGATTCCGAACTTACTAGCAGACCAATAACAGGCTAATAGCAATCGTCTTTTTGTTAGCCGGTGTGTAGGTTTCATTAAACGAAAGGGGTGTTTGTTTTTAGCACCAGGACTTCCCCGAGTATCAGAATCGTGTTATTGCCGGTGCTGCTTTTTTAACGATGTAAAGTGTTTTAGAGGTGGCATTTGTTAGCTGTGTTTATTGTGGCAGACAACAGTACCTTCACTGGCAAATCTGACCTTTGTTATAGATCCACAGAAGGCCCGTGTGCCTTCCAACAGATCCTATTGTCTTGATTAAATTAGGCCCTTGTTAAATAAGTCTTCTGAAGCAGAATTTGCTTTAGATAATGTTAAATCTCTTGTGGCTAGGTTAACAAAACACAGTAAATAAATTCATTTTCCCACTATTCTGCCTCTGCAGCACAAAAACTAACAAGTTACTGTTCTGCCTTTCCTGTTGGGACCTGGTGATACTATTGTTCCTGAGTCTCCCGTAACATACACAGCTAGAGGCCTTTGTTTCAGATTTGTTCAGACCCAGGGTTCTTGGGCACATGTATTGTAACAGTGTGCTGGTTTGTGTGGCTATTGTGTGTACTTTGGACACAAAATTTACTTCCTCGCTGACTTGTTAGTAAGCTCTTGCCACTGTTCATTAACAGGTAAATAGTGGAACATGTTCAAACTGGACTTGAAACAATTCATGGCCCCTTTCCTGTCCTGTAGTACCTCTGCAGAAACAGCAGAGGACAAACTTGCTTCGCTTACGTTCTCCCTCCCTCCTGCCCTGAGTGGCACTGGACACAAAGCAGCTCTTTTTCTTTCTCCTTCTTTTTTTCCCAGTGTTTCTGAACTCAGTACCAAGACTTAAACTTGCCAGCTGCTGCCTTCCTTTTATCTTGCTCATTAAAGGTGCCCCAGAGTCCTAGGCTCTAATTTCAAATCTGAATATTTCACCTCCATGTGTATTATTTAGACCCTTAATGAGATTTTCTTAATTCCTTTTCTCGGCTTTATCAGCCAAACATTTTAATCGCAACACTTAAATTAAAAACAGTCAGGAAGAGCTTAGTGTGCAGCCTCATTTGAATGGAGACTGCTGAAGGAAGGGTGTCTATTTCAGGTGGCGTTATGAAATGCGCGTCACCTGAATGCATTGATATGCAGCTGTTGCTGCCGCGTTGCGTCATGACACGTCTGTTAGAGGTTTAGCTGGAGGCTTGCCCGTAGACAGCATCACCGCTGCTGTGTAGTAGAACTGAATTGTTTTCTTGCTTTTGAAGAGGTTTCAGTCACTGATGTTGCCACAGAAGTGGAGAGCAGCACTGCAGTGGGTTCCATTAAACACCTACTGAGATCACACAATTGCCTGTGTTGAGAAGAAGCCTAGATGCACGTCAGACACGCGTCTTATTCTTGTACCACGTATTAAGGAAAAGTCAGAGCGCTTTGTGCAGGATATTTTGGCACCGTGATTTGACGGTCTCACAGACTTGAAAGGCAGGGAAAAAACAAAGTAAGTTTAATCTAACATTTCATGTAACAGTCATTTTCCACTCTCAGCAAGAACAGTCCCCTTCTGCCCCCCCGGGGTTTTTAGATAAGCCTCAGGTTCTTGAGCCTGTGCTTGACAGGGAGGTGTCATATAATAATGTAGTACAGATCTGCTGCCGTGCACACAGGAGATGGCTTGCTATCCAATACAGAATGCAGAATGATAGCTTTACATATATTCTTCTACATAGCACAGAAGCTATACGTCATGTTTACATGCTATTTATTTTAATTTGACATTCAGAGTTACTTGATACACTCGCTGAAGCACTCACTGAGCAGGTACTTGAGCAAAAAGTAAAGCACGACTGCATCCTGTGCGGCTGCGCAGGTCAAACAAACTTGTATTGTTGAAATGTGAAGTAAAAAAAAAAGAAGACTTGGTCAACAATAATCAGATTTCAAGCAGCTCACTGTTCCACAGTTGAGTTGGTTACCTTGCTGAGAGGTCGGAGGAGTGCAGCCTTTTGTCGAGCACCGTTGGTCACGGTGGCTACTGCTTGTTGTTCAGTCACATCTTTAAAAAACAGTCCAGCCATGTTTCACCACCGAGTGCTTTAGATGTGCGAAGGGAGCGAAAAGGATGAGTTTGAAATGTGAATAAAACCCTAAACAGGGAGGCTAATATCAATAAAATAGTAATAAATAACAGTGATACTCCCGTTTGTGGTAGTAGGTGGCTGTGCACACATGGGTGTGTGTGAAAGGAGGCACATCTATACCTAATATAGTAAATATTATAATATAAACTTTATCCACTGCTAATGAGTTGCAGGATCCCTTTGTGACAAATAACTAACAGACCAGTAATTAGCTGCCTCTCCAATGAGTCTCTTACCCCACTGTTGGATGCCAACTAAACCATCCTGGGGAGCAGCTGGCTACGGTGGTCCCTGTTCTGCTCCGCAGCCTTGATGGAGCAGCACATGAACCAGTTCTAAACCGGCTGCAGGTTCTGGTTAGAGTGGCCCTCCAGCTCGCAGCAGATCCTCAGAGCAGAACGAGGACTATTGTTGCCAGCGGCAGTCCAAGATGGCAAAGCTGGACTCAGTCCGACCGTGGGATGAGAGACTCTGAGAGCCATGAGAGCGGCTGGTGAGCATGCCAGGAAGGAAACACAAGATGGGAAGGGGAGTAGCTGTTTAGCAATCGAACTTTTAAAATAAGACTGAGGAAATTGCTCATTAGGAAATTGCTAGTGGATTGCGTCATTCTTTTGGGCAGGAAAAAAAAGGTGAAATGGGTAGACAGCCAGATATTATTGGGGCGGGACCTCTGTGGGGAAACCCTGGTAAGCATTTAATCATATGTTTTGCTGGATATGCTGTGAATTCCTCAATCATGGCAGATTATTCTCCTAGCAATGAAAATACTACATGTCAAGGGAATTAATGGCTAGACTTTGATCTTAAATGAGATTTAAAAAAAAATAATTAAAAATGACTAAGGTGTATTATGGTTTCAGATGAGGTGTCTCAAACATGAAACTGTGCACTGGTTTAGACCAGGCTGCTATCTTGATAGACTGTGCAGCAGGCAGGACACATGATATGCATAAATATCCTCACTATAAATTAGCCGTATTGCTCTGACCTCTGTACTTTCCTTTTAGTTAATTTTTTGGATTATTTGTCTCCCCACATTGCTACAACTGCTCCCATCGGTTGCTGCCAGAGTCAGTGGCTGCTATACATCAGTCTTGGACTACTTCACATTACACGCCAGACTTGGCCTAGCAAAATCAAACATGTTTGAGAAAGATCTCACCACGCCAGCAGGCGAAAGCTGGCAGATGAAGTGGGAATCTGCCGTGGTCTTCATCCGTGGCTTAACCCAACAGACGACTCCTGCCACACAAAAGTGTTGTCTCTGTCAAATATTTTGCAGCTGGCGTTGAGTTTAGAGTCCGTTCACACTTCAGCAACGTAAAAAAAAAACCCAACCTCATTACGCGATCGTCTCTCTTGCTGTACTTTCTCATAACTTGAGCCCCGTTGTGGCAGGAATATAAGCCCCTTTGTGTGAGCGAGGCAGAAGATTTATGATAAGAATTAAAGGCAGCCAACAGGGGATTTAGACCGCAATTGATTTTGCACAATTCAATTTTAAGCTTGTTGATTTATAATGCACTGTCCACATATCAATCTTGGGCCTCTCCACATGAGGTGAGATCACTGGGTTAGCTGCCGGTGTACTGGATCAATAAAATTATACGTGAGTTTGTATGTGTGTGCGTGTGTGTGTATCTGAGATTGCTTGAGTAGTAGGGAGGGATGGTACTGGAGGGAGAGTTGGCATGTCTTTGTGGGCATGCAGGTTTGCACAGACGTTAAGCTTTCCAGGCTTTGCTTACAATACCTGATGGCATTTACCGAGCACCAGGAAGCCGGTACTACAAATCCACTGAAACCTCCAGGCTTCCTTCCTTCCTTTTCTTGTAGTGCAGATGCCTCTTTGCTTCCTGTCTTTAAAGCATTTCTGTGGATTCAGGATTCCCCCCCCCCCCCTTTTTTTTTTCTTTCTTTTTTTTTTAACCCCCCTCGTGTTTAGCCCTATTTGTTTGACCTTGTTGGAGTTGTTTTTGGCCGACTGTCCATCTCTCGCCTCCTCCCTTTCCCAGACAGATGCTGTTTAAGTGTGCGATGAGCAGATCGCCAAGAGCTAGATAGCTGGAAACATTGTGTATCCGTTGCTATCTGCTCTCAATGATGGAGGGAGACTAGAAAAGCTATTTGCTGTTGGAAAAAGGAGCCAAAGCTCAAAGGGGAGCGGGGACAGGGTAAAGCAGCCAATGCCACTGTTCCTGGAGACTTCGACTGTAGCCCTCCTCTCCCCTGCCGGATTCCTTGTTATTCTTCCTCGCTGTCTTTGCTACACCTCACCTACTGCCCCACTGCTTTCTTTTTGTCCGTTCCTTCATCCGCCTGTTTCTCCATTTCACATTTGCACTATTGCATTTCCTCGCTGCCCAGCTCCGCCACCTTTCTCCCCTCCATCGCGCTCCCACTCAGTTATTTTGCTGTTTCTCCCTCCCTTTCCACCCGTGTCTCTCCTCACCGACCTATTGCTCAGACCTTCCTGCCCTCTCAGTCAAAAATGCCAAGGCAGGCAGGCAGGGAATGAGATTTGTTTTTCTCTCCACTCCAACCCATTTGGTTTTTCTTCTCCCGCCTCTAGCTCTTTTTACTTGTTGCATGACAGAGCCAGCGCTCTATTGAAATAAATCATCTCCCCGGACAAGCACGCATGTGTGTGTGTATGTTTGCGCGTGTACGAGCAGCTGCCCGAGACCAGCGAGGGCTCCCTTATGGTGGTGTTGGCTCTTTTGTTGTGAGCATGGCTTTAGGACTGCCACCCTGCTTCTATGTGTGAATGTGTATGTGTGTATTATTAATGCCTCTGGCTGTGACCTGCCCACACTGTTATCAGCGTGATTTATGCTCTCCCCCTCCACACAGCGCTTTTCAGCTTTTTGTCCTGTTCCTGTTCATTTAGACGCTTTGCCTTATTCTCTGCTCTCTGCCATTGCTTTTCAGTTGTTTTTTTTGTTTTTTTGGCTTGTCAGTATGCCTGCCACATGTTTGTATTGTGCATGTGCGATAGTTTTTCCTCCGCCGTCCTTGGTGTCAGTATCACAGCATTAGAGCTTAAACCCACTCCTGAATCATTCGGAGGCTTTGTCCTATCGGCCCATTTTTATCTGGCATTAAAAATTAAATGCATACGATGATGCATGGACTCTCTGTCCAGATGAAGCACGATTATGTGGGATATTGGAGTACGAGTCCAAATATACCCTCCCACTGTACAAGGATGGCATTTTTCTTGAAAATTTTATGTGTGCCGCCTCTTCGCTCTCCGGTGTAAATTGCTAAGCTGCACTGAATACTAACTGCCCTTTTGTACACACTCAAGATCAGTGATGCACCAGTGTTTGAGCCTGCAGGTGGTGCTTACCACAGCGGGCTCCAGCACTCAACCACAGTCAGTGATTGCCTTAGTAACTTGTCCCAGAATTTCTCCTAACATAACAATGGTTATTTTTTGACAATTTTGTGGTTTTTATGTAAGAGCTTAGTGGCCAGTGAAGAGTGCAGAATGCTTCATTATGCAATCTGTTACCAAAGTAAGTGGTGTTTTTGCTGTGATGTGGGGGTCCCTAGACTGGTTGCAAGTTGATCATCGGGTTACATTGGATTTAGAATCATTAATTAACTTAACATGCACATCTGTGGAGTGTGGGAGGAGACTAAAGCACCAGAGGGAACCCACATAGGCACAGGAACAATAAGAAAACTGCTCTGAGGCAACAGACCTAACCTCAGCTGTCTATTGGGAGAGCTCTTATAAATTTACCAGAATTTGTTTAGAAATGTTCTAGTTTTAGTATTAGAGGAGTTATATTCCCCCCCCCCCCCCCCCCCCCCCAAAACCTGTTTTACTACACAATTTCAATTAGGGGTGGGTTTTTATAATCGATTTATCGATTAAAATCAATTCTGGCTTGGATAACGTAAAATCGATTCATTAAAATCCTGAATCGATTTTTTAATATAAATTTATTTTGCCCGAAATGCCAGAATCTCTGGTGAAATCTCACAAACAACCACCAAACAGCTAAGACAGTAAATGAGAGCAGGAACACGGATTCTGCACAAAGACTTGAACACACAGCGCAACCCGCGGATCAGAATCAGTAGATGTCGCCTTTCTCACAGTCGGGGCTGAAAGCCAACAGCTCGCTGATTCTGATCTGTCGGCGGGTCCGTTAGTTTGATCTCTCTCCAAACAATAAAAATAAAACTGACTGAACCAGCAGCAAAAGAAGATCCAAACTACGCTTCACATAAACATCGTCATGTATTCACTCTTACTGTTTTGCTTTGACCACGATGCACAGCTCTCTCTCTCTCTCTCTCTCTCTCTCTCTCTCTCTCTCTCTCTCTCTCTCTCTCTCTCTCTCTCTCTCTCTCTCTCTCTCTCTCTCTCTCTCTCTCTCTCTCTCTCTCTCTCTCTCTCTCTCTCTCTCTCTCTCTCTCTCTCTCTCTCTCTCTCTCTCTCTCTCTCTCTCTCTCTCTCTCTCTCTCAGTGTACTTCAAGAACAGTTTCCCGTCTAAAAATCTGTTTTCTTCATTATTCGCTTGCTTGTTACGCACAAGTCTACCGGTGTTTACAGCGCTGTCGGCCGACGTTCGTTTTATATACTTGAAAAGAAAAATACTGAAAAGAAAACCTAATTTCTGCCGTTCAATACTGAACAAATTTAAACTTTTTAAAATTATGCAAAATGCAAAACGCTTAGCTGTGTCTCTAATAAAACTGCTGTAACTTCAGAGGTATGTTGATTAATGGTTTTCTTTTGTTTTTGATGTACTGCAGAATATTTTTATAAAATCCCGGGCCAGGAAAATCACCTTATCTTATCTTCAGCTACTTTGACACAAAGGCATCTGCTGTGATGCTCACACCCTTGATAAAGTTTTGCGTGTGTCAGCTTCCTTTTTATACATACAAAAATATGTAAATGTACTGATCTGAATTATAATATTTCTGACTGTCAAAATTTCCCAGATTCAAATCGAATTAAATCGAATCGTGGATTGAATCGATTCGGGACCTTGTGAATCGGAATTGAATCGATTCTAAAAATCAGTGACGATACCCAGCCCTAATTTCAATCACCAGAAATCCTTTTGATATCAAAATATGTCACCTATTACTGGTATCTCAGTGGTGCATGAGATAAGCCCTCTTTTTCATAGTACTCTCAGAGTATTTTAAGTTTTTACATTAAATATCAGTATTTAGTGTCCCTGTGTCAGTATCATGCATTGTCACACACAATATCCTGATGCTTTGCTGTATTAATTTTTTTGTTTGTTATGTTTTTAACTCCCAGTTTCGCAATATTGTAGCTTCATTAGGGGTTTAGTATGGATTGTTGATATGATCAGGGTTTTAGGCTCCTCCTACCAGAGTAATGAGCCAATGTCATGCAAATTCACCCCTCATCCCACCCCCAAAAAAGTAGACTTCTCTGTGTCTATCAGGAGAACTACAGACCTTATTCTATGCCACAAACTGGGCTGATAACGAGTAGCTGTGCCCGTCACCACCCAGTTAAAACTGTATTGAACCTGAGCTGTGCACCTGTCAGTGCAACAACATGATTTTTCAACTTGTAATAGTTTTTCCAGAGGGAAGGTGGTTAATAGCTACGGGGGGCTTAACCATATCAAGCATCAGCACCTCAAAAGTTACACAAGCAGACGACAACCACTTGTTTCTACCAAAAGAATGGAACTGTTTCCAGAGCAGCGTGACATTATTTATGTCACATCTACACATCCATTTCATCCTTGTGATCCATCACAACTGAATACAGGCCCTAGATCATTATTCTTTGAGCTGCAGGGTGCACACAGCTGTCTGGATGTATGTGTGACACTCATTATAGAGCAGGATTTATCTTCAGTGTTATCATTTAGTGTGTGTTTGGAGTCTCCACAGCAAAATGTGCATAATAAAAATCACGAAGAGCAAAAATAATTGCTTTAATACTGAAGTGTTTCCTGCTCACTCTTAATGTATTGAATTTTGAAAACAATAAGCACGATTAGCGTGCTAGCCAGGTGCAGCAGTTTCACATGGAGAACTATGGAGAATGGAGCATATGACTAATTTGCAGATTAGCATGCTTCATGCTAAACACTGCTGCACCTGTTTTTAACCTTTTCCAAGTAAAAAACACAAGACCGTGGATGTTTACAGCACAAATTTGGCGTCCGTTTCAGAGCTGTTAAACCTCGGGTTACTATTCATATTTACGTTGTTGTAATTCTTTTGCGTAATGAGTAATGCTAACACTTTAGTTTGTGTATATAAGCAGAGAAAACTCTAGTGATGCATGAAGTCTCATTGTTTTTGGGTGGTTTTTATTTGGTTTTTCTCTTGATGTCACTTTGGGTGTTGGTGAAATCAGAAGCCTTGCGTTGGTTGTTCTTGGTGGGGAATTGATGAGAAATGTGTCATATGTGCTCTGCTGGGACAATATTCTCAGCCACAAAGTGACTAGAGTTGTACAATCAACCTAAAGTATATTAACTACACGTTACAATCATAACAACATAAATTCTTTAACCGGAAGTTCCTATTTTCACATTTCCTAGGCGTAAATCACAGGCCTTTATCATGTGTCTTTATTTGCATTCTTTTACTAAATCAAACCACTTTTCTGTACACTAGAGGTTAGACATTATTCTCTCTTTGAAAATAAGAAAATTGTTCAGTGTGTTTGTACTGTGATTAAAAAACAATGTGCCAAAGAACAGAGGAAAACATCCATGTGACTTTTAAACAACATCTCACACAGAAAATCCTCAACTCACACTAATGAGCTCAAATCAACATGACGAGCAGGGACGCAACTGTATTTGGTACCATAAATCAAACAATAGCAAGAAATTGCATAAATGCTATAAACGACAAGATGGATAAAATATTATCAATTCAGAAAATGAAATCAATTTTCAGCAAATGCCACTGAAAGCAGGATAAAGAATCATCAACCTCCTTTTCTGCCTCCTTTTCTACTGCAGCACTAATGTTGCTCTTTTTTTTTCCCTTTTCACAGGTGGTGCTGAAGATTATCAAGCACTACCAAGAAGAGGGCCAGGGCAGCGAGGTGGTTCAGGGCGTCCTGCTGGGCCTGGTAGTCGACGACCGACTTGAGATCACCAACTGCTTCCCTTTCCCCCAGCACACAGAGGATGATGCTGACTTTGATGAAGGTAACTAAAAGCAGTGTGCCTGCTTTCTGTTTGCTCCATCGATCTTCTCCTGCAGCTGTAAAAATGCGAGCACACTTATCACATCACGACAGTGTGAAATAAATACCCGTTAAGGACCGAGCGCAAGTAAAACCGTAAAATGATGGTGTCTCCGGTGACTGCAGCCGCTCAATTTATGACATGATGATATTAAGAAATCTTCAGCAACATGGGAGCTGTGGTATTTGCTTATTGTGAAATTTTGAAACTCCACTGTAGATAAGAGCTGCTTTGTCATTTAAATTCTGCTGCGTGACATTATGAATTGCAAATTTGGATGATTAAGTTTTTAATTAACACAGTGTTCTTGAGTTGATATACCAGATGGCTGTGAAAACATTGACTTGAAACATTTCCGTGGAAAACGTATATTGTTTTTGGCAGGACAAAAGGTGTTGTTGTTTGTCATTAATTTTTTTTTGGCATGACTGACGTGTGAGCCAAATGTTATATCAGATATTGCATCAAACTAATTTGTTTTTACAAATTTACAAGGGTGAACAGAAAGTTTCTGAATTTTAGGGGGGAACTACTTTGTAGATTTCTGTGGATATCTCATTAAAACTGACCCTTATCGCGCCATGTATGTTAGCTTATCTAACAGCATGGAGGTGGGGTCGGGGGAAGAGATTGTGACCAGACACCTGGGGGTGCTCTTCTCCCTCAGAGCTGAAGGGGTGACACAGGTCCTGTGTTGCTGGCTGATTTAGCTTTAACTCATCTGCAGCGTTGCCGCCGTTCTAGGACCGGCTTCGCCCGTGATGTGGAGTCAGTCGGTGCATGGCGTGTTTGGTTTTAGAAGAATTACCGCTTGCTGGGACGCCTTTGTTTGCATGCTAACAGGCTGTCATCAACTCAAGTAACGCTCTCGTCTTTTTCTCCCCGTCTCTTTTCTGTTGCCGCGCTTGCTGCCTTGTTCCGCCCCTTCACACGCACACGGTGACAGCCGCAGACTGAAATGACAGCAGAGGGTACAAATTATGAGAGAATCTAACATGCCAATAAGTTCACAATGGAATCACTGTGTGCTGAAATGAAAAGAGGGCACCAAATTTGACTAAATAAAGTAAATTCAAGGTTGTTATTATAATTATTATTCATATTTATATTTTTTGTTCTTTGGCTTCTTGTAACTGATTTTCTGAGATGATGTCACAGTAAACTTGTATCAAGAACGAACTGAATGTCTGTTTTCTTGAAAGTTTGCGTAAGATATCCTCCGGCGTCATGTTAAGGTCAATGCTGACTTCTAACTAAGCTAACTAGGTGCTGGGTGTCCTACCCTGTCAGTGCCAAGGGTTGACGCGCAGTCCTAGCTTCTGGCGTTACAGGTGGGCGGTGCGAACGTGCACGGGTTTTGATTTGGTCCTTATCCGCACATGTTTTCCTTTCCCCTGCTGCTTTCTGTCAGCATTGTTATCAAAGAGTGTCATGCCCTCTGACTTCTGCCCTTCCCCTATCACACCTTATTGTTACTCTCTCCTTGTTAGCACAAAACCCCCCACTGCATCAGACTGAGGGGTGGGAGGAACGTGAGGTGCTCCCGAGAACAGAGGAAAGGGAGAAATCCTGGTCTGTGAGGCTTCAGCTGCTAACGAGCAATAGTCAAAAATTCAGCGGCATATGCAAGCGCCAATGGTGGCTTAAGGTTGTTAGTGTCAGGAGCAGCTCACTCTCTCTCTCTGTGTCGGTATGTGTGTGTGTGTCGGTGATGGCTTGTTGTGTTATAAACACTGGAAGCGCTGGATTTTCCATCTGTCATTCCCTTTAACTTAACAAGGGCTTCAGCGAGTAGCGTCTTGCCGTGAACTCTGGGAAATTTACAGAGCTACAATAGAACTCTGCTCAGTGGGGATTTTGATCCAGCTGTAAAAGGTGACAGGCTTCAGGTTTTCTGTCAGTATGGAACAAAATTCAAAAACGGAGATGGAAATGGGATTCATTCATGTTCTCCGTGCTTTGACCTCTTAAACGGCAACAGCACATCATAAAGCAGACAATTCTGTAGCTACACAGCGCTCCCATCTCCGCTCTCCAAGCTGACAGAAAGTTTATGCTACGCACTTATGCTACTACACATTTAGAAATAAAATTGAAAAGCGGATTTAATGCCTGTACATTTGATCATTTTGGTCTCACACTCAAGCTTGAAATGTCTACACACACACGCGCGACCAGTCAGGCCACCCTTTTCTCTCCGTCTCGTCGCCCCTGTAGCAGTTGTTAGTGTTTCATCTGTGCTGATGCTGGGGCGGGTTACCTCGACCAACTGTAGAAGCAGCAGAACAACAGAGTTTTGTTGAAGAATGAATCAGACATGGTAACTTACTCCTGGAGACATTTATATGCTACTACTGTGTTATAACAGAGTATCTGAGTCATATCAGGTCACAAATGCATATTGAATTAAAAAACGAATGCTGTCAATGTAACGGCTGCTGCTATATTGTACTGACAAACAATAGGCTGATATTGTTCACTATCACTGATACCCAGGCCATCTGCCTGTATCAAAATTTTTTAACCACGCTGAATGTTTCTGCAAACAAAGTAACTTTGCTGCAGCGCAGTAGCTTGGATATTGACTCAGAGGTAGTTGCTCACACTTGAGTTGGTGATGCTTTAATTGTGTATGAACCAATCGGATAGTGATCTTAATAAGCTGCATTCTTCACTGAGAAAGAGGCTTGGAAATTTTCTTATGATGTGGATGTAGTTGCCCAGATTGAGCAGTTTTTTTCCACTTATAGCTCTGCAAGCTAATGTCAAGAACATTTCAGAGCTGCAGTGTATGTGTGAACACAGCTATGGAATAAAGGAAATTAACTGAATGGATTGGCCTCATGCATCAGCCAGCTGTCACAGATGCACGATACAGCCATTTGAGTCTGTGTCAGACCGATATGCGATATGAGTATCGCATTGCTCCATCGCTACTTTCAATCAGTGCTCCATTAATCTGTACCTTGCTCTTTTTTCTTTCTTTCTTTTTCTGTAAGTGGACAGAAGCAACACACACTCATTCAGACACGCACTGTTATACTGTAGACTCATGTACTCTAGAGGCACATGGGTAACGCTGTCCAAAATCTGAACATTTTTATCAATTTTTGATGACTTTTACAGCGTTTGCTTCAGACCTATACCTTTTATTTCAATGCAGCCTTATCTCTGACCATTATAATGAGACTCTGATACATATCAGTTAACCAATAATCTCTGAGATAAAGCTGGAGATTTGGGCCTTCACAGACTGAGCTGAGAAGCGTGTACTCTCTTCACCTCAAATCAGCCACCCTCAATACATTTTGCATATGTGGATAGATTGGTGCGTGTTCCTTGTGTTTTTGTGATCTGTGTGTGTGTCTGTGTACACCTAAATCATCTTACAGTGGCTCATTGCCTGCTGGAGGCCCCTCAGATTAGAATTACTCCTCGAATCTATCTCGAAATGAACAATGGGCAGGATTGGCAGCTACGTGACTCTTCCCCCCCCCCCCCCCCCTCCCCCCTTCCCGTGTGTCTGTGTGTGCGCACATGTATATGCTATGCTATGCTTTCATCAACAGGTGCCAGTATAGAGCTGTAGTTACAGGACAGTCAGTGGCAGCAAATGTGACCAAAATGAGTGAGGAATGAGATAAAGAGTAATTGAGCACGCACAGCAGAATCGGCCTCAGATTAAAAAAAAAAAGAGAGAGGAAAAATGGGAAAAGAAAAAAGAAATGACCTTGGCTGAACCCCAGCCCTCCTATCTTCCAGTGTCCTTGCACACACGCTTTCCTTGCATCATTGACAAAATGTATTGAGAGAAATGTGTGGAACTGCGGGCACTTATTCTCTTGGCATTTTGTGCAGTAGAGGCACTCAAATAGCATGTTAATGATGTGCATTGGCCCGACTCTTTTGTTGTGATATCAGCAATATTACAAAGCAGAGGTATTTTAGTACAGAGCGACTATCACAGGGTTTTCACTGGTGTATTTCAAATCCACCAGCTAACCGGACTCAACTCATCATCTGGGTGTTGACTTGATAGTGAGCGGGATCGAATCACGCACCGTAAAGGCAGTGAATCTGTGCATTTCTAGATATTTTAGACCAGGCAAACAAAACTGTTTTTCCACCAGTTTCAGTAATTTACTGAAGCAGAATAAACAATCTTTAGCAGGTGGTATTTTCCCCTTTGTGCTGGCTAAAATTTCTCTTTGGGTACCAAATATTTCTAAAACCAGAAAAACACTGTGAATGCATACTGTCCCAATTGAAAAACAGGTTGAAAGAGTTATTAGTAGTAGAAAAAGAGTAAAAGAACGAAGTAAATGTTATCATTTGATACTCTTGAGGGCTTGAAATGAAAGCAACTGGACTTCTTCTTTTTGGTGAAAAATGTTTCATCTAGTAGCAAGCTTTTCTTCGGGAGAGCTAGCTCCTATGTTACATAAAAGAGGCAGCTCAGCAGGACGACACTGCTGTACATTTGCACTTAAAGGAGAAAGGACATTCTTTTGATGATGCTCATTTTCACATTTTGGCCTGAGAAGACTGACGCTTTGAAAGAGGAGTAAAGTAGGCCATCTTCATCGACTTTGAACGACCATTGTACAAAAGACGTAGCGGCCCGCGATACCACCTACAGTGCAGCCTTGAGAGCTCCTCCCAGGCGATTTAGCCCCCCACTCACACCTAGAGTCATGTGACCTGAAGAGCTCATTTGATGGCAATTTCCAAGGCAATTTCTCACAAGCATTTCAGACCATGGCCCCTGTGATGATAATCACCAGTGCCTTGTTTCACACCTTCGGTCATGTAATGACTCGCATAATTAAGATTGGTTTATACGACCTTCAGGACCACCTCCCAGGATTTAGAACTGAAGAAGCATCTTGGATGGGAGGTGAGGGTCGTCACAAACCAACAAGCCCTCAATACTACTATGACCTACATGATTGAGAGGCTACATTCATATAATCCGAAACCTTTAGTTGTTTAGCTAACAGTATTACACCTATGTTAACTAGTTAAGCCTTGATTATATCCTATTAGGTTTGAGACCTGACGACCAAGTACTAATTCCTGTTATACTCCTTTAAAGTCCGCCTGCAGCCTACTGCCTGGGGTGCATATAAGCATATGTAATGCTAATGCTCCACAGACAAGTCCGTATGGGGGTGGAGGGGGTGGAGGAAGAAACAGGCAGGACCCTCACGCTCACCATCTGATGACGAAATTTAAATTGCCCACACCCAATGGGACCACAGCGAACTCATAGGTGCAAACCAGTGTAATCAAAGCTTTACAGTAGGCCGATTCATTGTTGGATCACAGTACACTGAAGATCTCCCACTGGTAATGCCTTCATTACTTACCCTTCATGCTGGAAATGGTTAATAACCTCTCCTCTCAGTAGCAGCAATGTGTTTGCACAGAAGAAGTAATGAGAGGTGCACTTCATGCAGCTTCACTGTTCAGTCTGTGCCGCGCAATATGGCGGGTGGATAAAGCTCCGTTGACACTGTAACTTTCAGCTCTTCGTGTCAGTGTGCCATGTTTCTCATTATGGTTCTGTATAACCTCTGCACTCTCGCGTATTGTAGTTTTTATTGAGATCTCACTGCATTTTGACAGTGTGTGTGTGTGGTTTTTTTTTCTTCTTCCATCTTTGCATATTTTGCCGTGAAGTTGTCTATTTGCATACAGGTTCACGAAGATTTTTCTCATTTTTTTAAAAAAAACTTTAAACAATCATTGAGCAAAAACTTTGGGCAGCTACTCCTTTTCGAAATCGTATTGAATAATCACAACTACAGCACGATACCAGGAACTCATTTGCGTTTTGCTGGATTAAAAACTTCATTTAATCACAAAGTGTGATTAGTGATGTATATATTTGTTTGAATATATGAATCTGTTTAGATCTGAAGTCTATAGATGTGGCAGCCAGTCCTGTTGGATATCTGAGACGATGAAGAGATGCTTTATTGTATTGCTATGGACAATAATGAAACTGCTCTAAATTCAGTTCTTTGTTTATTGTTTTTTACTCGCCTATGCTCTGTGTTTTATCCACCTCTGCTTGGTAGTCTTGTTGCCCTTTTTTCCCTTAATAACAGTCGAAGCATTTCCCTGCGTGTGCTAGTGAAAATTACAGCACGGGAGTGTGAAAAATTATTTGGACACACTGGTGATTGACTTCTTCTGACCCTTGTTTTGGCAAAATTTGCTAAACCACTTAGCTCACCAAAACAGTTATTTCTCCTCTATCACATTAGATAAATATACGAGAGGGAGGGAGGGGGATTTGGAAGCAGTTTCTCTTAGCTTGCACACAGCACCAAATGTTGTTTTAACTGTTTAAAATGATGCTGCCAAATTGTAGAAGCTGGGTTGGTTTTGCGTTCTGATCTGGTCTGCTTCAGTATTTGGTTTGCTTCAGTATTTCAAAAAATGGTGAGAAATACCTCCTCACCTTCATGCAATTGATGTTATAAAAAGTTGGATCTATTGCATGAGTTTCAATCTTTTAATTAACCTTTTTTTTCTTACTCGTTAAATAGTTTAAGCTGATCAGCTCAGTAGATTTGAACCCGGGCCTTTGGTATTTTGATTAAGTAGCTTTTGTCAAATTGAATAGGCTACAGCTGTTAATTCCATGTGGCAGATACATGTTTAATTCCCATGGGGTAAATATTTATTGGATCAGGCTCAGATACACAAAATGAAAAGATTTGGATCAGTATCGGGCCAAAAAAAAATTGGGTTGGGGTGGGGGGAATCTTGACTGGGAGACCCCTCGTGAACACAAGCACTAAAACCTTCAGCAAACTGTTAATATTTGTTGGGAACTGTGGCTTAATGAATTTCACAGGATTACAAAGCATAATTGGGTAGTGGGGTTTTTTTTGGCTTGTAAGAAGGGACTGTATCAAACAAAGCGTTGCTCAGTACCACTTTCGGTGTTTGATATTCAACCCACGCCGCTAGACTTCGGCAGCAGGAGGAGGTATCCTGAAGGTAGAAGAAAATTAGTCACCTTCCTTCCACTCTCCACTACTTCTCCTTCTTTTCCCCTCCCTTTTTTTCCAGACTCACCACAGGTAAGCACTACCTTTAGCCTTTCTTTCCACCATTTTCTTCTTTCCTGCAATCATTGATTGTTTCCTTCCTTTTAGTATTTCATTCTTCATTCCTTCTTTTATCATCAACTTTCTTATCCTTTTTCCCCCACTCTCCCTCCTGTTTGTCCCCACCTGCACCCAGTAGCCCCAAGTCTTCCTTCCATTTCCGCTACAACAATGGGAAGATTAGTAAATATGCTATTTTAAAAAGAGAGGATGAAAGCGCCCGACAAATGTCCTGTTGGGGTAATTATTTCCCAGAATTCTTTTTCTGAACAAACTGTACTAAGCCAGCAATGGCTTTTGGTTTTCTCTGAGAAAAGCAACTGCATTGATGCCAGCGCCAAGAAAATTGAATAACTGGAGTAATTATTGTGTTCCTGATTTGCAGTACAGTGCCTGCCGTCATAGGCGCATTAACATCAGCAAATGCAGATATAACAGTGGAAGTTGATTGATGTAATGCAAACTAGAGACATTATTATGATTTCCAAGTTCATGATGATAGTTAACGGTCACCTCATTTGTGGTTATGCTGTGACATCATTGCAGCACTGCAGTCTTCTTCTGAACCATAGGTGTTGCCACTCGGAGAAAAATCTCTCTATCCGGGCTGATACTGGGGGAAAAAAGTGATCAGTGTCTTGTTTTTTGGGGTAGTGTATTGTATGGTAATAGACACATATCACAAACACATATGTGTTGCTTGTATGTATCTGTGGAGTCTTTCCCCCATTGAATGCTTTCCCTCAGCCTTCTGACTAGCTTGCTGCCCCAAGCTGCTAGCTCTCTGCCCGACACAGGTTGCATTGGCTGCAAGGCCTCTGGCCTCATGTCATGTTTCCCATTGGCCCTGAGGATGGGAGCTGTTGTCAGCCTTGTGAAACAAACAAGTTTTAAGGGGGCTTGTTTTGCAGTTCGAGTGCCCTGATTCGGTAATTAGATGTGTTTTTGTGGCTAGCCACCTTAGACAAAACATGATGGCCACTTCTCAGCCAAGGAGCATTTCACTTGTACATTTGACATGTCAGCAGATAACAGGTTGTTGCTACTTCAGTCTTAACAAGACACTTAATTAAAAGGCACATTGAAAGCTACCCTTGATGTATAAACAACCTGTAATCATTAATGAGGTTGATTTTTGCTGATTGGCACCCTCTTTTCAGTTTATTTGTTGTTTATGTCACTCCTGCTGCCTTTGTTTGAATTGCTCAGCATACTAATTAGCCACATAGCTTTAGATTGTAGTTAATATGATTGGGCTGCAGGGTAAAGAAAATGCCTCCTTACAAGGGAAATCTGGCTGCTTAGACTACAGATTTAAAACTCAATGGTCAATTGTAACTTTATTCTCCCCAATGGAAATTGATTTGGAGCATGTCCACACATAAAACAACACATACATACACAAAAAAAGAGAGGGAAAAAACAGCCCAAGTTTTATCAGTAGCATTAACAAAGTACACTGTGCATCCTGTGTTTCCTGAACTCAGTGACCACATCTTTAGATTTCAAGGTGTTTATCTTTAAAAATGACTCATCACACCAAGAAACAAACATAACAGGCCCATTACTCTTCACCATGAAGGAGGCTTACAATGACTGTATCATCCGCATATTTAATCAAATGCCTGTTAGCCTGTGTACTACAACAGTCATTAGTATTCAAAATGTATAGTAAGGGAGAGGGACAACATCACTGTGGTGAACCAGTAGAAGAATTCAGCTGATTGGAAAAACAGCCATTTACTCTCACGCACTGAAATCTGTTAGTTAAAAAGTCTAAAATCCAACTAAACTGGTTAAGAAGCTTATCAGCTAAAAGATGTGGCTGGGTGGTATTAAAAGCTGAAGAAAAGTCAATAAACAGGAGCTGAGCATGGGCTTTGGCCCCATCCAGTCGGCGATATAGGAAATTTAATAAAGTGACCCCAGCATTGTAAACGCTCCTACAAGGCCTGTATGCAAATTGCAGTGGATCAATAAGCTTTTCTACCTGCAGCAGAACCTCCATGCTGATGAGCTTTTCCAAGGATTTCATCACTAGAGATCTTAAAGCAACAGGCCAAAAATCATTCAGTGATGTAGGTTGTGTAGTCTTTGCAACTGGAGCAATAATCGACTTTTTCCATACCTTTGGAAGCTTCTGTTGCTGGAATGATAAGAGAAAGATGTAAGAAAGATGTTGCATAATTGCTCAGCACAAACTATCCAAGAGAAAAGAGAAAGTCCTTCCAAAATGTCCCTGTTCTTCTTCTTCATAGACATTTTAATAAGTGTTCTGGCTTCAGACACAAATCCCCTTTGGGGTTGCATCAGGAAGAACATCGAGAGCGAAACGCTGCCAAATCAGAGACATGGAGCTACCTGCTGTGGCGGCCCCTCGTGGAGAGGGAGTAGCCGAAAGTATTTTCTTCACTGGCACTTGTAAAGGTTTTTTTTTCTTCTAAAGAGTCTGTTGAAAATGCCAGTATTTGTTGTGACTTGCATATTAAATGATATCTAATGTTCCAAATGAGACAACACTCACAGATGCAGTCAGAGTCGTCTGTTAAATACGGTGTGCGTGTTCTTGAAGAATCACAAGGGCACCAAAATGTGTTGGTGTAAATTCGCTGCACACCTCTGTTACATCCCCGCTGGTGTTTGGACTTACTTGCTTAATTAGACCTGTTGTCAGGACTCTGTGTGTGTTTGTGTAAATGCTGCTTGATCATCCTCTCCCAGACTCTCAGGTTAGTTTTTTTGCATCTTTTAGGGTGTGGCAAGACTAATTGCATTTTAGGCATTTAAATTACCATCTGTGTCCAGGTGACCTCGTGTCGTGACCTCATGCATATGCGATTGACTTCTTCAACATGGTATTTGAAAGACCGCTGTATTATAAACACAACTTGGTTCATTACATTTGGATCACAGACTGCAAAGAGTTGTAAACTTCTTTAAACACAATATTTAATGTGGTAACTGTTTTTAAGCTTCTAACCTCTTTATAAAACAACTCTCTGAAGTCAGAAATCTAATCTCTGTGGAGATTAGATTTCTGTGTCCCTGTTATCCTTGAAATCTTCTTTCCACCTCTTTCAGGAAGGCACATTGTATTCTTGATTTTCCTTTTTGTTGTAGACAATGTGTCTTACTGTGGATTGTCTGTGAAGGTTCTCTTACTGTGGATTGGTTACCACCAAGGTCTTTAGAAATGTTTTTGAAGCCGTGTCCGGCTTTGTACCTCTAGAAAACCTCTTCCTAGGTTCTTTGAGAGTTGTTGTGATCTGGGAATTGTTTACACAATAGGATAGGAACATAGTTTTTCAGCAACCAGAGTGTATGTAATTTCTTTATAAGGAGGAACACCTCTACAACCTACACTTCCAATTTCATTTCTGCAGTAGAAACCCTGACTTCAGTTTTGGAAGCATTGTTAGCATTTCGTGAGTAATCCTGGTGATTCCAATGTTTTTGTTGCAACTGTAACAACGTCTTCTGCTCTGCTTTGACTGACGGGCAGGGAAGCTGCAGAGTCTGACTCACATTTTGTTGGCTCTTCTCCATCCATCATTGTCCATCCAATGGTCCCTGGCACGTCGGCAGCGTGACTATTCTCCTTCACTTGAAATGTTAGATAATTAGACCCTCCTTGCCTTTTCTCTACTCTCCATTCCATTCATTTTCTTATAACCCCTTTGGTCTGCCGCAGATGTGTCTATTATTTATAAGGTAGCTACCTTGCTCTTTGTAATATTAAAGAAACCCGATTTGAAATGGACCCAAAGCCAGACTGAACTGTTCTCTGCTGACTCCCGCCGAAACAGTCGGTATCAGCTGCATGGATAGTTCACAGCTGCTCGCTGGTTTTTCATAGGCAAATTTTCTTTTAAGCAGTGGTTCATCTTCATCATGAGGGTTGATTTAATAAACACCTTGGAGGGAAGCTTCTCTGATTGAAATTTTGTCTTAAGGGGAATTGTAAAGACACCATGAAATCAAATTAAAGTGAATACTGTGCGTTGTTTATACACCAATGATGGGGGAAAATCATTTTGTGGGTACTTTTATTTATTCATTTATTTATTTATTTATTTATAATAGTTTGCTGTTTGTGTATAAAATGCCAAGGAAATGTTAATGAATCATCTTCCCCTGGAGGCGTATACTGATGATGTGGTAGGTGGTGCCTGCTCAGCCCTTGGGAGCAGACCAGTAAGAGCGGACGGGGCTTTTTAGAAGGAGAGCATCCACTCTGGCTCCTCACATTTATCCGAAACACAGTGATGAGTAAGTGCTGAAACACATACCACTGTGCTAGCAATTTTATGGGAACTCAAAATCTAGCAAAATACAAAAAAAAACACCACCTAATTGGGACATGTTAGATCAGCTTTCTCCTCCTGCAGGGTTTATAAGTTTTCTAAACTTTGTCATTCGTGGCAGACACGATGATGTGGGTTAATTGAAGTCACAAGGATTAAAAATGCCTTTGTCATGATTTTTGCTCTTTGCTTATGTACATATATATAATATTCAGCCTGTGTGTATTGGGTAAAAAATGGTCCACTCCTATTCTGATAATGTCTACCTTGGAGTTAGCCCTTCAATAGATCAGTCTACCTGCCCCAAATGGGAAATTGATTTCCTCCGTTTTTCCTTACTCTCCCTCAGTGAGGCTAATTAGAAATCACTTGGCAGCCCACCTTTAAAGGAAATACATAAACATAAAAGCTAATATGTGGACTGTTATGTATTAGGAGTGTTCAAGGGTACATTGGCCTTTTACTGAAGCTCTAATAAAAAAGAGAAAGAAATAGAAATCACTCATTCCCTTTCCCATTGTCTCCATACTAATATTTCCTCTTTCCTCATCTTCGTCCCCTCTACCTGAGTTTTGTGTCTCTCTCACTGTAGTGTAGATCTAAGACTGGCTGTTAGCGGCGAGCTGGGTCTGTATCTGTGTTTGAATGCTCACCTGGCGTTATAAATCAAGAATGTGAGTCCCCCGGGTGCCGTCACCATTGCCATCAGTTCCACTGTTTTATTCATCTGCTCCTTTGTCTCTTCACGATTCTGCCCCGCATTAAATTTTGTGCATCTGTGTGTGTGGAGGGGGGTCAGAATGCATTACTGCAGACTGCAGGATAATCCAGGTGTGCTGTAGGGACTAGTGGGAGGGTGAAAGGTAAGCAGGAGAGAGGGATGTGACGAGGATTTGAGAAATGAGGTGGGAATGCTGAACATGACATGGGAAGGACATTTGCTTTTTGGTTTAAAGCATTAAAGGCAGTAATTTTTAAAGATACTGATTTTGTAAGCGCAGCATCGTACCGGCAAAATCACCACGTACACAAGATAAAGACAACAGCTGCGCTGGCATTTTGGCTATATTTGTGTGTAAAATTATCATTTGACAAGAATGTTAGAAGCAACAGAATGTCTCTTATTTTTTTCCTGTCACACAGTGCACAGCCGCTGTGAGGGTGACAAATCACAAGGAAAACACGGTGCATGTGCTAACGATTCATTCCCCTCCGCTCGGCTTCTCTGACCACAGGATTTTAAAAAAAAAACGAACAAAACAACAACAACAAAAAAGAAACTTTGAGTGACTTTTTAATATTTCTCTATCTAAGTTTAAAAGTTGAGGTTAACTAAGTATCTGCAGTGACTGACAACACAAAGACCATGAGTTTGACGTGGTTGACATTGACAGCATTTTTCCCCCCAGAGTCACCGTTCGTTTTATACGCAGAAGCCAATAAAGACTCTTACTTCCAGAAACCTGAATATCCAAAATTTCTCATCTTCCTTTGCAGCTCTGCAGGGTGTTTTAGTCACAGATGGGCAAGCGTTTACTCATGCGAGTCTGATAGTTGTGAATTTTTTATTATTAGTTGTTTTTTTAAAAAAAAAAAAAACACAGGTGAAGCCACTTGGGATTTAGTTTGAAACAAATGTGGGTGGTGCAGAAATGAATTCTCTCTGCACAGATACTTAGTTCATGTAGTCACAGGTGTAGCTACTCCAGCTTCTCTTACACAGGACTGAGTGCACTTTCGAAACCTGTTTGCAGCCATTAGCAACACGAGGGGTACCTCGTGTTGTTTATGTGAAGCTTAAAGCATAATATCAAAAAATAGGTATTTAAAATATTTTTACATTGAATGTGTTCACTCAAGTGCAAATATATGTATTAATGATTTGATGAATGTTGATTGCATTTAAGGCATTTGTTATTTGTCATGAGAATTATTCATTTAAAGGAAGAAGCATGTGCATGACTGAAAAATGGGTATGTGGAAGCCTGTGTTGAATTGTGTATCCCCTTCATTGCTTGGACCTCACAAACACTCAAATGTGAAATGTGTATAAGCTGAATGTGGTTTTCTGCAAACTGAATGTTTATGTTGGTATGTTATGTTTGGTCAGCTGTTAGCTAGCTATTGTAGCTTGTTAATGTAGTTGCTCAGCATTCTGTGGGAAGGACCCATCAGCTCTATTGCTAGGCTTCATCATTCAAAGGAAACATCATGTAACATTACCCATTCTAATACTCTTGTGGGCTTTTGTGACCTCACAGATGATATCTTACTCCCCTTTGCCTTCATAATGTCACCAAATCGGCCACCACAGTTAATAAATAAACCTCCACTAGCTATGACATTTACCTTTGTTGATGCTAACACCTGTATGACAGTGAGCACCCAATTTCCTTCCTTTTTGTCACATTTGAGAAGATAAACGAGTGTGCGAATAGATGTGAGCAAACGAGCGCGCACACCCGATTTCCCCTTCCCCATTCCCACTGTAAAAACAAAGCCTTGACAAGCAGCGTTGTCAAATGTGCATACGGTGAACTCGTCAGTGTGTTGTGCACACAAAGCAGCTGCTTCAGTATGCTCGCACTCCCTCTTGTGCATCACTGCATCACTGAGGGTGGTTTGTGTGCCTGATTGTGGCACAGTGTGCGTGTTTGTATGTACATGCGCGTGTAACGGAGGCAGCTCTCCGCAGGGCTTGCTTAACTAAGATTAATTGCACCTAATCCACTGTGCCAGGTGGAACATAGACCGTGGTGGGTGCACTCACACAAACACGCAGAGACACTCACAAATAGGCACACACATCCCATTATAGCCTCGCTGCTGAAAATTAGCCCCGCGCCTCTCCTGACACTCCGGACCAGACCACAACTCGATACCACCATTTACTTCCCGACAAGTTGCACATTTATCACTGCTCCCGACAGATGAATGCACGGACGGACAGAATGCCACGACGGAGCTATCTGCTCTCTCACATGCGCACCAGCTGACCTTGACAATGCATAGAAAGAATGCGTTTGTCATCTTTCCTCTTTAGAGAAGAGGACGACATGCTGCCTGGACTTAATGTCTTCGAACGTCGTTGTTAACGTATAGCTGTAGGAACAAGTGCACTGTGGAGTTTTACTGAAATAATGGGAAAGAGAGTGTTCCAAGGTCAGCGATATATTTACTGTACTGTATAGCAGGGTGAAGTTGATGATTGGCTACAGAAATGAATGGTGACAATGATTAATTTATTGTTAATAAAGTCATCTGTAGAGTGAATTGCTTGTAAATGAAAGCCTGCACATTACCATGCTGTTGGGAAATGCTGATTGGCCTGTCAGGTTACACCTGTCCTGGTTGGCAGTGTCATTAAAATGTGTTCACGGTCAGTGTGCTGGATATGGTGGTTTGAAAATGAAATCCAGTCTAGAGAGAACTCGGGCGTCATACTTCAACAGTAAAGTTGATTTTAAATTTTTACTTTTTTCAGGTGAACTTTGAGTAAAATTAGGTTATTACTTCATTTATTACTTTAGGTTCATTCATGATATAATTTCTCAGGTGCGCACACACACACACACCCAGGCGATGCATCAAACTGTCTTTTTCCAGTTGTAATTGAATACCACTACAGAGGATTTATTGACACCAGTGTTAAATTAATAGGTTCATTCCTGGTTTCTTTTTTAGAGGAAGGAACACTGTTTGGGAATTGGTATTCATTAGTAAAATAATACATGGCAACAGGTTACTTTGTACTCTTGTAATTTACAGTCACACTAGTTTCCTCTATTCCCTTACAAAATAAAGCTGTTTACGAAGCAGGTGTGAAATGACTCCAAACTACATGGACTTTGCTTTTAGCTTCCTCCTTGGCTATGTTAGCTCTTATCACCCATAATCATGTGGCATTCCACAAGGATCTGGGTTCAGTCTCATGTTATTTTTGTGATATATTATCCCATTATGTCATATTATTAGTAGTAGTTTGAAAACCTTTTTTTTTAATCATCTGTATGCTGACAACATTGAACTGTACCTCTCCTTTATATCTCAGCACATATAAATTAACCATTTTATTTTGTCTCACTGCAATTGGTGGCTGGATGGCAAATAACTTTTTGCAACTTGTGGCTCCAGACAGCATTATTCTCCAAACATCTATGGTCTTTCCCATCCTTTCTGTCTCAAAAAGTGAACTGGAGACACTTGCTCATCCTTTCGTCTCCTCCGGCTTGATCTTTTGTAATGCACTAAAACTCATGTATTCAGAACGTTTGTATGTTCTGTGTTGTTTTATCTGGTTTACTTTTACCTTGTATTAGCTCATAAAAAAAAATTAAATTAAATTAAATACCCCTGTAACACTTGAAGTGTTGAAGTGTGTTATATAATTAAGTTTTAGCTAGTTGCTTTTCCACCAGAACCAGGTCATTGTTGTTATCAATCAGCGACCAAGCTTTCTGAGTCCTGATTGGACCAATATCCAGGTAAAATATTAAACTGGTGCATCCCTAACAGACATGTGCAGATTGACTTTTTTTTTTTTTTTTTTTTTTTTTTTTTAATGAAAGACAGGCAGTCACCTTCTTTCTCTTCCCTCTGCCTATCACACTTTCTCCTTTCCTACCCTTAGTCTCCTCCCTTCACTTTTCCCCTCTGCACCTCTCGGTTACTGTCATCATGTATGTCATAATGATGGGGAGCAGTGGCCTTCATTTATCTTGTGCCTGTGTTGTGCTGCAGATAATGTATCTACGCCTCTGCTTCCCAGCCTTTTTTCCACACCCTCTCAGGCCTGTCAGATGAAGTAGACTACTCTTTCATCCACACCACCCCTGATTTTTCAACCCATTATTTATCTCTTCATACTTGTTTTCTCACCATTTATCCAAAATGGGGTTTTTGTTGTTGTTTTTTAAATAATTATTTGCCAATCTTGTCATTTTTAGATTTCATGTTCTTTTTGCTAAATGTGCATTATTTAGATGTGACAACATATGTTGGTTGGGGAACTCACTCACAGAAAGGAAAGAGAAAAGGAAAGTTTACTATACTTGGTTAGGTTACACACTCACCACACTGAGTGGCAGTGCTTGTGAAGGACCATCATACCTGCTTAAGGACATCTGCTGTGTCAACCCTGGCTAAAGGCATCTCCTGTACCTGCGTGTGTCTGTGTAGTGTGCATGTGCGTGCACACATCTGGGTGTACTTGTGTTTGGATATCGCTGCCTGGAAGTGTAGATTGTTTGCCTGAGACAGACAGAAGTGGAGATTGATTTATTCCATTTGTTTTCAATCTAAGGCTTATGTAGGTAGCACATGTGTTTGCTTAGGCCAGCGCTTGTTAGCTCAAAGCCTAATTGGCATATTGTGTTGTGCCAGTGGTGAGAAAAGGAGTGTGGCCCTAATGAATTAGACTTTAGACAAAACCTAGCTATTGTCTTTAGTGGCTGTTAATTAAGCAAACTATATTTGCAGGAACTTGTGCATTTGCATTTGTCATGTTAAAGGTCTCATGTTGTTAAATTTGACTGGGCTTTACAGAATCAGAGGTGTGAAAAGTATTAACTGCTTACATTCCTCCATCCTTATATTGCTTCCATTTTTGCATGCCAGGAATAATTTTTTAGCCAGTACTCCAGCAGAATTGAAATCAGCCAATAGTTGTTGAACTATAACAAATCACGAACTGACAACTAAATGGGGTTTCTGTCATTGTAGAGATGCGAACTGGGGCAAATTAATGTTATGTGGCCTATGAAGGACGAATTGACAGTTTTGTAGAGAAGCCCTGAGTTTGTTGGAGAAAGGTTGTCTAAGTTGGGGGTCTTCTGGAAGAAGAAAACTCAAACTTTCCACTCAGAATTCTCACTAAATCTGCCTTTTAGCACATGACCCCACTGTTAAACTATACGTATTACTGTGTGACTGTTGTTGTTTGGTTAATCTGGTAGTAAAGGGTCAGCTGTAAAGCTATAAGCACAGGTGGGTAGAAGCAGTGATGAAGGAACAAGCTGGTTGGTATTGTGAGCTTAAGATGCTAAAGAAACACTGCGAACCTGGGAGATCATGAATAACTCAGAAAAAAGGGCTACAGCCATTAAATTTGAGTTCCACATGGGCTTTGTGGGCTGGGAATGAATGGATAGCATTATGGATTTTGTCTCAGTTGCATCTCATGGGTACAGCATATAGACATGCACTGCATTTGATGATGGCTAATCTTATTTGTCCTTGAGAGTAACAGCATGTCCATCGTTTCCTTGTTTTATTGTGGAGACATTATTTTCACTTTCTGCGCTGGTCATTTTTCATTGTTTTCCCAAATCTGGACAGGGTATGAGTGAAGAGTTTTTGGACTCTGCAGATAAGCTGGAATTTTTAACAGATTTGGAGAAGGAGAGAAGTACAAACATTACTGAGTCTGTTTAGGGAATCTGAGGGAGTAGCAAGGTTAGATGAGGGGTTTGGCAAATGGGGCAGCAGCATTGCAACAACAAAGGAGAGAAGGAAGTCGGCCTCAAAGCCTAAAAACATTCAGATTATCTTTGTCCTCTGAAGTAGACGTAGTAGTGGATGCAGCGTTGTTTAGTCGCATATGGGGTTAAGTCAAGCCTGGAGTATTTATAGAATGCTTAGTGCTTGTCAGAGAGGCGTTTAAAGAGAACTGCAAAATAAATGTGTAAACACAGAGATGGTAAGAACCACTCTGTTTTTACCTTCCAAAACAGCTTGGCATCCTTGTCGCAAAGTAAATGACTGTCAGAATGGAGTGCAGAGTAAAAGTGGGTTGTCAGCTGTGTTGAATGAATGGGTCAAGAGTGTGGACTTGTTCAATTAGGGTTTGTGCTCCGGGGCCCTGAGGGTGAGATGGGGGGGAGAAGAAAAAAAAAATGAAGCTGCTGTGGAACAACAGCCTTCTTCACTCAGCAGAACGCTGGTAGAATACGATGTCTTTAAATTGTAAGCTAAACATTTGTTTTGTTTTCCTCATGGCTCTAAAGTATTTATGAAATGCCAAAATGACTGTGGTTTGCTGTCACTGTGGAGAACATATGTGGAAATAGTAGTTTTCAGTCTGTTCAGTACAATCAAAAGTGTTACATTTCATGCACGAACTGAATCTTTTTTTGTATGTGTGTGTTTTTCAAGTTTCAGCTTGAGAAGGTTATAATACAAATTAAAAATGCATTACATATGCATAGCTTGATATTTCTTAATATGGAAGATATTTCTTAACATATTCTTTCTTTCTCTTTAACTTTCCTTGATAAATGCACCATCTGAAAGTCATAATTTTAATTTCATTGCGGCTTCCAAATGGATTTTTTCCCCCTATAACGAAAATGTATTTTTGATGGAGGTCTGATTGGCCCATTTATCCTTATTTTAAACTATTAAAATGTTCTATTCGCCAAATTCGGTAAGTAGTGGGAGGAAACTGGGGGTAAAGAAATGTCGCTCTCCCAAGCTTCAAACACTTGGCACCATTGTCTGCTACTCACCTGCTTAACTTGACGCTGATGGATGTAAACTTTGGCGTGTGTGTGTGTGTGTGTGTGTGTGTGTGTGTGTGTGTGTGTGTGTGTGTTAAACCGCAACAGACTTTCCAGGCAAGGCCCCGTCAGCCTGTCAAGGTGGTGATTAGAATGTGTTGTGACACACAGATACGTGCAGCCTCACATTCAGAGACCCACACACACCTTGCTGCCTGCACAGAGATGTTGTGGCCTGCAGCAGCATGCAAGGTCCAACGCAGTTCACCTCTTGTGTCATTGAGTATTAGAGTATGGACTGTCTGTCTGGTTCATGGCGGAGACACACACACACACGGTAGTGCGTTGTTGGTTATGACTCTGAATGTTGCTCCCCAAGGTAAGGAGTTTTGCTCCCTACTGATAAACACCTCCAGTCTATCATACATACATACATACGGCTTGTCCATCCTCAAGCTTCACATGTCTCGCGCTTTCCTTTTCCAGACACACACACACACACACACACACACACACACACACACACACACACACACACACACACACACACACACTTTCCTTTCCAGATGTCACACTTTTGCTCTCTGCATCACATCCTATTTCCTTCTCAATTTTCTGTTGAACTCACAGTTCCTCACATACTCCTTTAAACACACTTTCACTTTGTCTCTTGTCTAAATACACACATACACACACAATCAAGCAGCACTAAGGGAACGGACAGACTCATTCCCCGTCTGGCCTCAGACCCAGATTGATTGATAGGAGAGGCGGCAGGGCAGCAGAAATGAGTGAGGAATAGCAAATGGTGGGGCACGCTCCCACCTCCACGCCTTGATGATATTGTTAAATTGGCTGTTCTTGGGCTAATGCTGCTGTTATGTCCACAGAATATTACTGGCTTCCTAGTAAAGCAACAGGGGGGAGCAAGAAGTCCTCTTTCTGTCTCTCTTTCAAAAAGTCCATATTAACTGGAGTAGCTCTCCAGCTATTCCGGTGAAGTAGAATTCGTGTTGTTCCTTAGCACGACTAAATGTACTCTCACCCTTGGTGGATGAAGAAAGGAGGGAAAAGAAAGAGCGCGATCATCTATTATATGTGTGCACCCTCATGATAATTAATCCACATACTTGTGAGCCTGTAGATGATGCACGTTCATTTTGTCTATGAACTGTTGTGCTGTAAGTACTATATTGAAGGTAAAAGTAAAGTAGGCACAGTCATAGTTGAAAGAACAGAGAACATTATTCACGTCAGATTACTCTAGCCTTTTTTTCCTCCTTGTTTTGACATTCGGGAAGTACAAAAGCTTCTCTTTGTCGTGTATGAACCTCGAGTCCTTGATGTGTTTGTAGCTTTGACTTCTTATCTCTTTATGACTCATTTTTAGGTATAAAACAATATGTCAGTCAGTGCGTTGATCAAAAATAGGCACCGGATAATCAATTGGCCACTCAGAGTAAAAATGTTCTTTCATTATATATTTTTTTGGGGGGAGGGGGTGTGTCAGTGTTTTCCAAGCATGTACCAATCTGTCTTGCTTGTTGACTGATATTGACTATTGGCAAATAAGATGGCATTTACAGGTGTCAGCGAATGATATTTATCTGTGCTGTCACGTCAGTTTTGCCCTTGGTAAAGGTTCAGAGAAAGTGTGATGAAGAATACTTGTGTCATAATAGAGAACAATACAAAAATAGGGAAGATAAACAGGTATCAGCTGATATAGATAAGTGAGCTAAATAAATAAATATAGATGTAGAGAGAGATTTGTTTATCGGTGTCAGTTGATACAAAAGAACACAGAATTTCACTTTAAGTGCATACGCAGTTTTTTTTTCCTCATCAGTAAGTGTCAATTTGTTACTGGTGATTATATAACTATAAAAATAATTGTTTTTAGCACCTATGTTACCAGGCAGATTGAAAGATCTCCAGAGGTTTATGACTTCCAATCAGTGTTGAGTCGACACAGCTGAGATGCCACGCAGTTTGTTTTGCTGTTTGTTGTTCTTTTTTTTCCTCCACAGCTGTAATTTATGAACAAATAAGGTAAATGGTAAATGGCTTGTATTTGTATAGCGCTTTTACTAGTCCCGCCTAGGGACCCCAAAGCGCTTTACACAACCAGTCATCCACCCATTCACTCTCACACTGGTGGAGGCAGCTACAGTTGTAGCCACAGCTGCCCTGGGGCAGACTGACAGAAGCGAGGCTGCCATGTCGCGCCATCGGCCCTTCTGGCCAACACCAGTAGGCGGTAGGTGAAGTGTCTTGCCCAAGGACACAACGACCGAGACTGTCCGAGCCGGGGCTCGAACCGGCAACCTTCCGATTACAAGGCGAACTCCCAACTCTTGAGCCACGGTCGGTAGTGATCCTGTGCCATTTATAAGACTCTTGTATTTTCTATTAGATTTTTGTAGTGGATGCCTCTGCAGGCCTGCCACTGGCTGGTTGTCTCACTCGCCCCGAATCTCACTTTAGCTCTCAGTCTAAGAGACAGTTGATTTACTTCATGTGTCTTCTGTCTTTGTTTCTTCGTCTTTTCCTTTCTGACCTGAGTACAGCCAGTAGGAGTTTGTTTGCAAGGCGGCCTGTCTGCTTGAGTTTCGTCTGGAAGCTGAGTGTCATCCAGTTGAGTAGAGTACATGTCAGTCAGTGTGAAGTTGGTGTAAACTTTGATTAGTTTGAACACACGGTAGTCTTTTTCCCATTCACATGGTGTCATTTTAATGTTAAGAGTATTCAGATACACAGACTTAATGACATGCTGGGATAATCTGCTGGAATAAATATATTTTTATTTTTCCTCACCATCACTTGCAGTGGTGCATGCATGCATGTATTTTCAAATTATGGAAATGTAACAAACACAAAGGAAACTCATTCAAATTGTGCAAAATAGAAGGAAAAAACATCCCCAAAAAGTTCAAATTAAAATTAAAGAAGGCCAATACAAAAGTATCCGCTGAATACTAATTCTTCTATTTCTGCAGCATTTTTATTATTTGACTTTCACCTTTTGTGAGTTGGGGGTCTTTTTGTTTGTTTTTTGGGTTTTTTGCCCATGCCTATCATTGTTGACGTTTTAGTGGGAAGAATTCATATTATTCCAGAACTTTTAAAAATGAAAATATTCTTGAAGGAAATCTGTATATCAATCCAAATATGAATAATAATTCTGAGGAATCAGAACCACAAACCCAGTGGGTTAAAGCATTTTTACCGGGGCTCATATATGGCTGTCCCTTTGTTTCTCCCTGCCCCATTGCCTCTTTGCTGCTCAGTTTGTCCTACAAGCTACAGGGGGAAAGACACTATTGAGACAGCGATTCTTTCTTTATGGAGGCTGCTCCACTCTTTTGAAATTCCAAGTACTTCAGATATGATTTCTTAACCTTCTAAAGATCAGTGACTTTTCACTTGAGTCTTAGATTTCTGCTCCTCTGTTAAAAAGAACTTCCCTGTAAATGCTTCTCAAGGATACTTAGACTTTTATGACCAACCTTTTCATTTTAAAGAAAAAGCTGAAATCCACCCTTGAATCGAAACCGTAATACCGACTGCAGAAAGACCCACGGACTTTGAAGTTGTCCTGAATGCCTTATAGATCAACTCGTTTGACAGAGATCCAAGACTAGTGATTGAGAGTGACACATTTTAACATTCAGCAAGGCTCGATGGTGTAAAGTCACGCTTTAAACAACAGGCCGTTTTAAGTGGTGTCGCGCCAACACATGTTCAGCTCTTGCAGCTTTTGAGATGAGAGATGAGATGAGATAGCCTTTATTTGTCAGTTGCTGGTCTTTTGCCCACAACCGAGATGACAGACCTTGCCGACCGTACATACAATACACAAACATCATATTGGGGAGACAGGTCAGGCTAGGTAGCGAGGAAAAAAACATCGAAATGTGTAACACAAAAGGATAATACAGGAATGCACAGATATCAACACACCATAGCACAATAAACACAGACAAGCAACACGGGAAAGTGTTCCAGTGTGTACATCTGATCTGGGACCGCTGCAATCTTTCGACTGCGCCTCCAACTGACCTGATCAGAGGGGAGGTAAGCGTTGGAGGTGGCGTTGGATCCAGGGTAGGGAGGGTGATGCGTCAGTGAGTGCTTATCAGTATCAGTATCAGTATGTGTGTGCATGTCCATAGTTCAGCTGAGACAGTGTCCTTCGCCCCGCCAGGCTAAGTAAACAGTCTTCCAGCCAACCCAGGTGGCCTTGCATGGAATGGGAAGGAACAGACTCAACACAGTCGTTATCGGGGAGTTTTTGTTCGGCTCCAGGCTTGAGCCCACAGCTGGCGCCGAAGGGGTAGCTGGATTATGATGGTAATTTTTCTTTTGCAACAACTCATGAGAATTTCAAAGCTGTTCTTTAACACTCCGACACTGGTCTCTCAATCTCCCGTTGGAGAACCACGAGCTTCCCCATGATGGTATCAAACTTGCGTTCCGTGGTGTTGTCAGTCTTTTGCTCAGAGAGCCGATTCTGAGAACTCACGACTGCAGTTAGCAGTTCCACGATGTAATCCAACTTTCGCTCAGAGGTGTTATTCTGAGTAGGCCTCTCCTTGATGTAACCCAATATATGCTCAGAGGTGTTATTCTGAGTATTAACGGCAGCTGTAAGCGTCTCCAAGGTCTTAACCATGCTGCTGTCAGTGAGCCCGTTCTGAGAAGTCGCACCTCGCCCCATCGTTTCAATCCCAGCGGGCAGCCTTGGGGGGTTTGAACAGCCGGTTCCACTTTCTTAATTCTCCGATAAGCCAGGGCCAAGCAAGCTCCAATCAGCAAGAACCCTGTTATCATAGATCATCTTTTTTTTTTGATGATGATCTTCTTTTTTTGATGATGATCTTCTTAAATCATCACCAGTTGTTTAAATCTGCAATACAGTCATAAGGAATAGGAAATATGTGCTGAAAGCAAAGTCCCGATTGAGCTGCATATTGGACACCAACAAAGATTAGAGTTGCGAACTAGGAATGAAGGTGGTGTTGAGTTAGGGAGGAGAGATGGCCAATTGGTTTTCCTGCCTCTGTTGTCAATCACCCAGCCTTTAGCTTTTGTATCAGAGACAGATCACTTTGTGCACAATTTCCCTGCTAATGATAGGGTGCTGGGCTGGTGCATGCCTCAGTGGAGCCTAAAAGGTAAGTACCCATACTGATGGGCATAGAAGTGCACAGACAGATACTGTATTTAGGTGGCAGGCTGCCTTGAGCTCTGTGTGTCTTGGAGTCGGCTACTAGCCAGCCCCCGAGCAGAGCCACTCTCCAACAGACTTATTATCCGTCCATCACATCACTCCCTCCTTTCCTCACGATCCTTTTTTTTTTTTTTGCTTCTCCTGTTACCCTTTTCTCCCACTCTCTGTTTTAATTCTCACCTACTTCTTATTTGTCACCATTCAGTCAGAGTTAAAAACTTGAATGTTATAGACACACATTTTAGAAACACACAAACACACTTGCAGATGCTACCTGAAACCTCCACCTCCTCCTATGATGTGTACCAGAATTGTCTCCCAATTTCTCTCTTAATCTTCATATACTGCATCTTCCTCTATTTCTCTTCTACTTTCTCATCCTCCTCCCTCTGTTTGACTCTGCTTCCTTTTGTCTCACTGACCATGTCAAACACTAAATAAAAGGGAAGATTTAGACTGTTACATCCAGTTCATCAATTCATGTATGGGGCCACAAAGAGGGTCTGTTCCCATCCACTGCTCCAAGCCAAATGTTAAAATTCAGTTCAAGGAGAACATTTGATTGATTATTTTCTTTGTTTTGTTGCAAGAATCGGGTTTGTGGGAGGTTTGCTTCAAGAAAACTTGAGATTAATGCAAATCAGATGGGGTCCCTTGCATCGCTTTGGATTTTAGTGATTCAGAAACCTCAGTGTTTTTAACCCTCCATGAACTCTCGGAGGTCAGCTAATTACAACCAAATGAAATGTTAATATATTTTGACTTTGGCTGATCTCTGCTTTACATAACCTCAACTGCCAGGGGTCAAATTCTGACCATAAGGCAGAAGATAAAAAAAGAAGTTCACCCATTTAAAAAAAAAAAAAAAAAAGAATACGTTTTTATTTTTCTTCCCTGCCTCATTTTTCTTCGTGTGTTCCCTCTCATCCCACTTCCCCTCTTTAACACGTTCCCTCCATTCCAAGTGTCCTTCATTTTTCCCAGCTTTGCTCTTTTTTTCTTTCCCTCTCTGCTTTTCACCCATGCCTCTTTTCAAACCTCTCCAGTTTGTTCTTGTTAACAGCCCCAGTAGGAGAAGGATGTGCTCTACAGACTGGGGTCTAGGGGGCCACAGCTGCCCAATCACAAACTGATTTATCAACCTCCTCCAGCCAGCCTGCATAGAGATACTGTTTTGCTTGCTTGCTTTGGTTGTTACTTACAGCCAGCGAGGCAGGTTGTTTGTATTTGTGGCTGTGCATCCTTAGGATGTGTCTGCCATAATGAAATGGCTCTCCCCAAAATGCCTCTTGCCTTCTCTCTGTTAGCTTAAGCCGGTCTGTGTCTCTGTCCTCCCGTTCCCTCCCCAGTACGATGTATTAACTGACATAAGTAATGAAAGGCTGACTGGTGAACCCAGCTGATGTTTGTTTTAGAAATCTCCACCACAGCCACTTGATAACAGAAGATGAAGCTTTTGTTTTTCCTCAGTTTCATTGCATTCGTCCTTCACATCCTGGTCGCTCTTTTTCTTCACCGTATTTATCATTTTTCTCACATCTCCTCTCTCCCATTACTCCCTCCCCTTGTTCATACACCATGTAGGGTTCCAGATGGAGAACAGATATTCACAGTTTCAAAAAAAAAAGCTGATTTCAGTGAACTGATTTTTTTTCCTTCTTCTTTGTCCCATTTCCCTGACTTTCCCCTCCCTTCCTCTCTATTTCTTCCTCTTTCTCTGCCTCTAGTCCAGTACCAGATGGAGATGATGCGTTCTCTGCGTCACGTCAACATTGACCATCTGCATGTGGGCTGGTACCAGTCCACCTACTATGGCTCCTTTGTCAGCCGAGCGCTGCTCGACTCTCAGTTCAGCTACCAGCACGCCATTGAGGAGTCAGTAGTACTCATATATGGTGAGTAGTCCTGTACACAACACTGCGTAAAGACTGTTTTTTTAACCATTTTGTTTACTTTTGTTTGCAAGTTAAGACCAGAAATTGGCAAAACATCAAATATATTTTACTATAGATGAACAGACAGAACATTACAAAGAATTTGAATATAAATAAAAAAGATTCATGGTATAGATGTTAAATTAAGAATTCATCAATTTAAGTATAATTTACTTATTATACTTTTTCTTATATTCTTTCATACTTGTACTTTTACAGCGGTGGATGCTCATATTAAATTTGCATAAACATTTAAAGAATAAGAGCAGCTGAGCCTAAAGTTCAGACTGTTCAAAACACTTGATCTCTGATATTTTGTTTCCTTTTGCTCCGTATGATGTCAGTGAGAGTGGGTATCTCTAATGTGAGTAGTATAAATGAGTATAAAAGCCCCCACGAGAAGAAATCTGCCTTAAAGTAGGGGAATGAAAGCTGAAATGGCTTATTTCGCACAGTGGATAAGCCAAATTATTTTGAACCTTTAATAATGTAAAGCTGCCCTAGTGGGGTTCAAGAATGAATATAATTGGAAATTTGCATAATAGGTCCCCTTCAAGTTTATGTTGTGTGTGTTTTTAAGAGCCACAATAAAGGTGTAAAGGTGTGATGAGTTCATATAAATCTTGGACTGTCTGTTGCTGTTACATTAAAAAAAAAAAAGTTGTATTGATAATGTTATATCAAGCCAAAAGAAGAGAAGGGATCCACTGCTGTATTTGTCACATGTCCTAAAGCCATTCAAGCCTTTCACAGGGAACCAGTACTGAAAGAGACTCCTGCTGGTGGAAAGTCATTCTAGTAAAGTTGGCTCTACAAAGTACTGCTGAGTCCTCATGAAATAAAGTAAACACAGCAACATCAAAACACTCACCCTAGGCCTGAAAGTAGAAAAGCTTGCTTAGTTTCAGTAAACATGGTCGTTATCTGTTTTCTTTCTCTTGCACCAAAATGGTGCATCTACAAGAGAGTTGATTACAGTCATTTATGCTTCATTGTCACTCAGGTTTCTGCCATGATTAAACAACCACATGTCAAATTTAGTCTCTTTAATCAATAGGTATCCAAGAATAGGACTGCCACTGAGAAGTCTTAAGATATTTTGCTGCGGTTCACTTTTAGGAACTCAGCAATAAATCAGTCTGACAGATGTAGGAACAGATTAGTGGAGGTAAGCACAGATGTTTAAAAAACAATCTAATTCTAAGCATCATGTGCCTGGAATTAGATTTTTGTTTCAAGATGGATTTCTGCAAGTTCTGCATTGTCATCAAGTCTATATCATCAAGGAGACTGGCGATTATTTATAGAGAGTTTTTATTTTTGTGCACATCTGCAATAGTACAGATTTAGATGGAGATGACTTTTGGCTTTTGACCTTACAATAAATTCTGCTGATGCCGTGGTCTGGAACTCTTGTGAGGGAAAGGCGGGCTCGCAGAAGACTGGATTAACTATGTAGCCTGTAGCTGCTAACATGACACCAACAGGCATTATGTGGGTTCACCTGCTTCATAGTAAAAGCCTCTAAAAGCTTCCTGGAAATGCTGTACCACCCCAGATGGTGTAAGGATTTAAATGACAGCAAAACATGACAGAAAATGAAAACCTGTCACTACTTAGTGAAGTGTTAACTTCTTAGTGTCTAAATAAATGGAAATTTATTTCCACACCAAGTTCAGAGGGAGCATATTAATACATTACATGGATAAGTGGACAATGAAATGGATGATGATGGCGATCGTTTCGTCGTTGCTGTCAGTGTGCTGCTGTTTTCTTTTATCCATCCATCCATTATTTTCCACTTATCTGAAGTCAGGCTGTGGATGCAGCAGGTTAAGCAGCGTATTCAAGAAATCTTTCTCCCCAGCCATGTTCTCCTGGGGGATCCTAAGACATTCCCAGGCTTGATAAGAAATCCAGTCACTTGAGCAGGTTCTGGGTTTACACTGGGTTGTACGCCCAGTCAGGCGTGCCCAGTCGTCATCCAAACCAGATGTCCGAACCACCTCAGCGGGCTCCTTTTGACATGCCCTTGACAAATTGCCAGGGCGTGTCATTTGTGCGTCCGTGTGATCCTGGGAAGTGTGTTGTCCAAGGCCCTTGTCACAGAGGTGGGACTGGACAGTGAGCAATTTATAAAATTCTAAAGAAACCGATTGTTTAGAGGTGATTAACCTCACCAGCGAGCATCTGATGGCCAGGCCTGCCTCCATGAGGCCTGAAAACTAGCATGGATCTGCTACCCCGTGGGCCCACCTTCTGCAGAGGCAGGCGTTGGTGTGAGCTGCAGATTGGGCTGGGCGGTAGGCAAAGGCAGGGGTGTTGGTGTGTGGACCCTAGACATTACAGAGGACATGGACCTCACTCTCGCTTTTGTATTCTTTTTTAAAAAAAATATGTTTTTAAGCCTTAAAAACACATTAAACTTTTCTAAGCTGAGGAATCAAATATAGACACTGTCACAGTGACACACTGTGTCAAGAAAGTATTTTCTCTCTGTATTGCTCATTTTGTAATATACAGAGTTTTTCTCCATCAGGTTTATGAACCGAAAAATAAAAGTAAAGCCAGGGTGACACAAAAAGACTCACTGAACTTAAAGCAGTCTTTCATTAAAACAGTTCACAGTTTATCCAGTTACTTCAAGTCTAGAGTCAGACAATAAAGAGGACTGTAGTTTAAAAAAAACTCTCAGATTTAGGAAAATAAATGTATTCTGTGCAGGGAAATTGCTAATGAAAACCACTTTGAATTTCAAGGTTTAAGTAATGCTGACTGTCGAGGAGCTCTCCTTGCCCTGTTCTGTCTCTTTAGCATTACTCCTGGGTTGTATTGTTTTTAGATTGTAGAGACCCAGTATTGACAAAGATTAAATCTGACCATTTTAAACATGCAACCCTCTGATCCAGTCATCCCAGAAAGCCATTTAGCCAAGCAGTGAGCGTCCTCTCATTCCAAAGGAGTGCGCTGTTTATGTCAGTCAATAATGCAGCGCTTAACAGATCACAGTGCCTCAAAGGAATTGACATTATCTCCGTTTAAAGTCAAAGGGAAAGAAAATTGATTTCCTTTTTTTTTTTTGGTTCTGTTTTTCATTAGCTCACCGTTCATTTTACGTCGATTAAGGAATCAATCCTGTGGCCAACTGGCGGTGTTAATGGCTTCTGTTCAGTAACAGCACAGAGTTAAAGCTGGTTGTTAAACCAGTTCTTTGAATGTGTTCAGTGCAGTGATGGTCTTATATGAGGTGAAAAATTGAAGAGGTTAAGATGGACCAACGCAGAGCTAAGCAGCAGCAGCTCTGTGCAGTTTCCTTCTGTGTATTTGCAAAAATAAAGACAAAAGTCTAACAGTTTACTGCATATTGACCAACAGAAATGATGTATAAAATCATGTTAATCATGTTCATCAATGTTAATTAAACCAACAGGCTTCCTCTAAGTATAGGATGGTTATCTTTAGTGAACTGTTGCTATTAGCAACCACTCTCAGTGGAGATGACCACATGAACTGAACTAGCTAAGTTGTAGGCAAAAAGGTGGATGTAGTTAAGACCCATTTTCTGCAGGTAGTCTGAACAGGAAGTGAACTTTGTTTTTTGTTTTTTCTTTACTTTGTTTTAGTGTGTTGAATTGATTTTTATAACAGAAGCAATTTTGTAAGTGCTCTTCTTTTTCCTACTTTGTATGCCAGTACAAGAATAAAGTTTTCCATCCCCAAAATTGGGGAGAGGACATACTGACGGAATCTGAAAATTCCCTGAGTCATTGTTATAATGGCTTATCTGCAGATGAGACACTTTTAACAGGATCTTTTTGTTCCTCATATTTTCACTTTGGGGACATGCACGTTTTTGGCTCAGTTTGACTGTATTAATCTGTAAACTGTGGCTTTTCTTTGGAGGGGTGTAAAAAGGAGTCTGCTGAAAACCACATTTCAGAGTTATTAAGGAGAATACTGTGCATTATGATTAAGCTATGTGGTTTCCAGCAGACTCCTTTTTACACCCCTCCAAAGAAAAGCCACAGTTTACAGCTTAATACAGTCAAACTGAGCCAAAAACGTGCATGTCCCCAAAGTGAAAATATAGCCTAAAATGATAGCCTATGATGATGGCGGTCACAGTGCAGAGACACCACTCTTTTCCGTGCATGGAAAGGAAGCTAATTATTATTGTTGACATGTCATGCTAAGTTGCTTTTGCAAATACAGTGCTTAGCTTTGGCTTAATAGCAAGGCAAGCCTGTCAGTTCTCTGAAAATGAATCATTAGGCTTTTTCATTTATGAAAATTGTAAAAATTTAGGGGTTTTATGATTCTCAGTGCTGAAAAATTGGATATCATCCTAGTCCGTGTTGTACATTTCAACAAAACATTAAAAAATTAAAACATCACTGTTTTATCACTGTATTCAGGGTGAACACTTTTCACGTCTTTAAGGGGGAAAGAAAATCAAAAAGAAAAAACAATCCCTCTCTCACTCAGGATTTCACATATAAAAATATGAGTCGTGAAAGTAATTTGTTTGCTAATGACTATGCTGCTTACGCAGTACAGATTTTTCTGGGATCAACTAGACAAAACCCAGACGTCAAAACTGTGTTCAATAAATAGAGCTGTCACGAAACTACAAAAATGAGTCATTTGCATTGTTTTATTTATTTATTTATTTGAAATGGGCAAAATGAAAACCATGAGTTTGTTTTCTGCAACCCATATGATTTAAGATGGTTATTGCAGTTTTTTTTAGTTTTTTTTTTTAAATCAAGCTCTCACCTCTGTCTCATTCTAGATCCTATAAAGACGGCTCAAGGCTCCCTGTCTCTCAAAGCCTACAGGCTTACCCCAAAACTCATGGAGATCTGCAAAGAGAAAGATTTCACACCTGAGGGGTGAGTAATTCAGGACCAGAACACACAGCAGGATACTACTCATGCTACTACTTTTACTTTGTTGACCATACCCACACAGATAACTATATGTATACACATGAGCTGCTATTGCTTATAGGAATTGAGAATTATTATTATTATTATTATTATTAGTGGGGTTTTTTCACAGTTCTAATTCTGTTTATTCAATGGATGCAAATATGGCCTTTGCATCCACAGGGGAGGTATTTAGTAGCAGTTGAAGATGGATGCTGATGCTGATGATTTATCATCTCGCCCTTGCCCGTCAAACAAATGTACCATGTTTACACTTTTTCTGACCCCTAGGCTTATCGTAATTGCTTTTAAATTGCTGCTAAAAATGTCTGTAATGAGGGGGACTATTTTCCTGGCAGTTCAGGGTGGTCCCGGTGCACCAGCTCCCACATGCAGAAATGCACGCACGAGGGCGCAAACGCTCGGACAAATGCGAGCGTAACGGCCCAGTGGAGAAACACCGCAGGCTGTCCATTAAAAATCTTTAGATATACACTTTGAAATCCACTAAAAGCAAGCATATTTGCAGGCAGTACGGCAATTTAACTGCATCATTTCATTTCCCTCTCTCCCAATTTCCTCTGTATTTCGCCACCTGTGTGCGTCTGCCAGCCACTCTGTTATTGACCCACTGTGTTTGGCCCAGAGTCAGGATCCTTCTCATTTCTGCAGCTTTTCATTAGTTCCTATGATTTATTATAGCCCCAATCTGTAGCTATCAGTGTTCCCAATAAGTCCGTGATTGAAAGAGGGCAGCTCAGGGGAGGAAAGGACAATATCGCCACATTACAACAATCTCGTCTCTATCCTATTATTTCCAAAATAGACTAGAAATCTGAATACCAATAACATTTTCCCTCCTCCAAAGATGCAAAACTTCAAACGTGTTTCATTTTTCCCCTCTGCTACAATGTGCAGTAAAAAATCAGCCTCTTTCATGTTGCTGTATTTGATGTTACATAAGCTTGCATATATTGTGCACCTTTTTTTGAAATGAAAGGCAAGGATAGATGACTGTTGAATAGGCTCATCCCTTTGAACTGCCCTCCAAGTCTGTCGGGCTATGAAGGCAGTGGTCAATAGCGTCCACTTCAACGCGAAATCAGAAGCTTCAAATTAGTCTGCCTGTGGAGTCAACCTTTTGGCTTTGTCCAGCGGGGCCCGACTTGTAAAGAGCGTGGCATTAAGTGTGCCAGAGTTTAGTATGGTTGACCAATTTGTCCTGCCTAGAATGTGCTGTCCTGTTTCCTCATTGCCACCTTTTTATATCAATCTGGCGGCATTTGAAAAGGTCATCGAATGCAGGAAATGTTTTAAAGCACTCTAGATTGATAATTGTGCCAAATCTTTAGCAAACAGTGTTTATATCATTATGGATTTCCTTATAGACTGCTGTTACCCATACTGATTCGGAGCCCGAGGCACCATTGTTCTCTTGCTTTTGCCTCCGAGTCTCCTCTTAAAGTTTGCTTGAGGTGCTGCTCTACTTAGAATATAAAACAATGTCTTTCAAAATAACTTAAAATCAGTGATGCTCCACATCCCTATTTATCACACAGACACGAATTCTACAGCCCAAACATCTCTGTTTCTGGTACATTGCACACGGCAGATTAATGCAGTGAGTGTATTGATCTCATAACAAGCACAATGCATCTAACAAGGCAACATTAGACACATACAGACATTAGTTTGTAGCCCGTCCACTGTGTGCGAGTGACAGGCTGAGCCGAGGCAGTCAGTCAGGGTTATTAGATTTATGTGAGACATTAAGCAAAGATTGAAGTTCCATTTTGTGTTAACAGACCCCTGTTAGAAAGAGGGAGAGAGAGGTGCGGCCTTCAGCTCCCGAGGAGTTGATCAGGAATTAGTCAGTGCCTTGTGTGCTTGACATAATAGCCCTCTGCAAAGTTCATACTGGTTACTGAGGCTAACATTGCTATTGGGAGGCAATATGAACTGCTGAATCAATGACAGCATTTTCACATGTCAGCGTGTAACATGCATTATAATATTTTTCAATATTGTACAATACTGAAATGCAGCTTTTGTTTTAATAAGGAGAAACGCATGCTAACGAACATTAAAATTTGGAAAGAAGCCAGAAGCAGTAGCAGAGGAACAGACTAGAAAAACTGATTTTAACACTTGAATGCAAATGAGTCCCAGCAGAGCAACTATTAACCCCAAACCACCGTCTGTTCACTTAAAAATGTATTCGCAATTGCTATAGATCAGCTAAGACCAGGTTTGTTTTTTCTCTCTTTCAGGGTCTAACAGTTGTTTATTTTCCACTCTGATTCACTCTCTTTTGTGTCAAGGTAGCTGTCCCTTTAAAACAACTTAATGTTTCTAATAGAAAAAAAAATCCTGTAGTTAGTATAAACCTGTGACAACCAGCACAACAAAAAGAACAGTGGTTATCACACGGGGCCAGGCACTGAAGTCCATGAGGGTTCCCTTAGAAATCATATGAGATGTTTAAACCCCCACCACTTTTTTGGCATCAGGTTTATTATCATTAAACTCACTCGAAGTGTGTTGGACCCAATGATGTGGCTGAAAATTAAAGTAGAAAGATGGTCGAAATCCACACGAGAAATGTGAAGTGTTTATGAGAAATGTGATTTCACCTTTACCTCCTGTCTCCCCTCCCTCTTTTCTTCTCTTTCTCTGTCTCTCTTTAGCTTGAAGAAGGCCAACATTGGCTTTGAACAAATGTTTGAGGAGGTGCCCATCGTCATCAAAAACTCCCATCTTATCAATGTACTAATGTGGGAGCTGGAGGACAAGTCCACGGTCGCCGACAAGCACGAACTGCTAAACCTCTCAAGCAGGTCAGACATGAGCTCATGCAGCCATTTACCACAAGGGCCCAAGGCCAGACACCTCGGTTGTAAAAAGGCAAATAAGATATTGGCGGACTACACGTTTTTCTCAAGAGGGGAAGTTTTTCTGGATGTTTTTTTGAAGGGTTATCAACATATGTTTCCTAACATTTAGTACGGCTTTACTTTTATTATCTATTCTCATGCCCGCATTGCAGTGTGAGTGCTTTGGTTTTCTCCCTGATGTTGTATATACATTTCTTTTTAAATTCCCAGATTTCTTTTCAAGTTTCAAGACTCCTGTTTGCAAAGCCGACAAATAGCTAATCTTACAATGCAAATGAAAAGATCTGTGGGACATTGCAACTGTAGGACGGTTTTCAATATTTCACCTTAATGGCTCAATAAGGTCATCTGAAATTCGTACCATCTCTTTTCAGGCTTTGTGTAAAATCTACAGTCAAGCAGAGGAAAAGTGGTTATTGATGGAAATTCTTTCAGCCCATACAATCCAGCTCTGAACAAAGTGTCACCTTAGTTTGATTTCTTTGTACATAGTCACCATAGTACACTGAGCACTTATCTACTAAAGAATGCAGGCAGCTTTGAAGCCATATTGAGGGTATCTCTTTAAGCTTGCAGGCTGCTTCAACAGACATGACTTAAGGCTACTTCTAAATTAAAATTGATTTGACATTAGCGAACTCTTGGGCATTAATCTGTGTCTTCTCAACTGTTCCAAAAGCTGCTAGATTGAATGAAAGAATAAGCAGTTTATTGATGCATTCTGCCTTTTGCGTACCCTCCCCAGGGCCACCACACCGGATCTCCTTACATCCACTTCCATCTCCTATACTTGGGTTTAGTACTAGTTGAGAAACTTTACTTGGTATAATAATATAGATTTATGTGTTATTGATATTATACATATCAATATTATTACATTTTTATTATTGCATTGCAGTGTTTAGGTCAGATGGCTGTGACATGGTTGAACATGCAGATGATTCATTCATGAGGAACGGGTCAGATACATTGAGGTGGGGGCACAGTGTCTACAGTCCCTGTTCCAATTGTTGGGAAGTTGGGAAAAATGTAAATAAAAAAATGCAAATTTTGGGTAGTAACATGATTTCAGGTAACACGACTGGACATAAACAAAAGAGCTTGTTAGAGTTTCACAGAAGTAAAGATGTACAGCAAACTCCAAAAAACTGCATCTATAAACATGTGGAGCAATTTCACAATAATGTCCCTCAATGTAAAAGTTTGAAAACTTTGAATAGCTCATCCTCTTCAGTATATAATCTCACTAAATGATTCAAAGAATCTGGACAGGTCTGTGTGCAAGGGACAGGGATGGAAATGTTGGATGCTCATGAGCTTCAGGGCAACACTGCATTTAAAAACAGGTGGGATTTTGTCATTGAAATCATCACATGGGCTTAGAAGCACTTCCAGAACTCACTCAAGTTCAGTCTCAATGATCCAAAGATGAAGCTATATATGAACATGGTCTAGAAACACTGCCTTCTGCTCTGACCCAAACCTATTTAAAATGGACCTGGACAAATCCAAATTTCAAATCTATTTTGTAAACACACTTCGCCCTCTGCACTGAAGAGCAGAGGGACCGCCCAGCTTTTTATCAGCACTCAGTTTATCGCGCCTGTGAAATTGGCAACTCGGCACCATCCGTGCTTAAAGGTGTATACAGGTTTTAGAGCAACATATGCTCCCATCGAGTTTGTAGGGAAGGTCCTGCATATTTCACCCAGAACATGCTCGACTGCACACTGAAGCTATGATAACAGCATGGCTTCATAGTAGAAGAGTCCAGATGCTAATGTGGCCTGGCTGCGATCCAGACCTTTCACCATCTGAAAACATTTGGCACATTATGAAATGAGCAACATGGCAAATAAGGCCAAGGACTGTTGAGCTGCTAGAGCAAGAATAATCAGACAGACAAGAATGGGACAATATTCCTCTGCTAAAAGTCCAGCAGCTGGTCTCCTCAGTTCCCAGACTGTTGTTGAAAGAACAGTGGGTGTTACACACTGGTAAACATGGCCCTGTCCCAGCTTTTTTGGGATGTGTTGCTGCTGTTAAATTCAAAATGGCCTTATTTATTTATTTATTTGTTTATTTATTTATTCATCTATCTGAAAATAGTATATTTTCTCAGTTTAAACTTTGCATTTGTGTTTTATTTACATTTCACAACTTTTTTTTTGAAATTGGGATTGTAAGCTGGCAAGACAAACCACACCAGCAGCCTTAATAGCATAAACAACTGTGTCCCTTTCCACCCTTAATAGCCTTTTGTAAATAATGGGGTTTTATGTTGTGCTGGCAAAAGTTACGAGAGAGGACTTTTAAATAGGATTATTTTCTTCTTTTTATGTTATTTGGTATGAAGAATATATATTAAAAAAAGAAGGAACAAGTAATCAAACCAATTCCTTTAAACTTTATTCTAAAGTAACTGGATCGTACTAGATAGTAGGTGCTATATTTTTGGGGGGATTTTGTAAATTGTTCCAGTCGTTGCCCACAAATGCATTCCAGGGCCCATCTGACCACTTATCCGATTTCCCAATCCTGTAACTTTTAGGATGGAATCGGATGTTTGATTGAGAGATTCACTCTAAAACTTGGTCCGGTAAATGCCACATTTTAAATGTCACAGCCTATTTATTCCAAAATGTCTTCAAAAGCAGGACCTGCCATCAAACTTTGCCTACCATCACTAATGAGCACAATATGAACAAATATCACCCCACCATATCAACTCACAGCCTGGCTCTTTAAGTCTCGCATTTATATCTCAGAGGCACTCAGCATCAGTCTCAGGAGAATTTATCAGCAATCATTTATGGAGATAAATCGCTGCAAGTGGAGCAACAGCTGTGAAGCTGCTAATCAAAAAGCTTCCCAGGGGCAGGTGTGAGAAATTAGCACAATAACGACTCAAAGTGCTGATTTACACACTGGCAGCGCGCAAAACACTGTGCTCACTTGCACGCTGCGGCGAGGCACACCGGGAGTTGTTGTTATTCTCCTCAACTGTGTCCTTAAACGCAAGTATGGCATGACTTAAATGAGGCCTCATGTAGGCAGACATGTGGGTTCCATGAGCATGGCCAACAGAGGCAGGCAGAAACCCCAGCAATTTTCTTCCAAATTACTAAATAGAGTGAAGGAGAATGGCTCACTATTCTTGCATATTGTTCCATTTTCCAAGTGATTACTCTAAAGTTGAAGCATAGCTTTTGATATCGCCCAAAACGGAGCAGAAGCAGGATGGCCCTCCCCCGTAGGTTTTTCGACATAACCGCCGATGGGATGTCTGGCAAGATGAAATTGTTTCCCCGAAGTTGTCAGATTGCTGCACAGCTCTGCCCTCGTATTGGATTGTAGCGCTCCATCTCTCTACATCTTCTGCTGACAGCCCCACCCTTTTCTCCTCATTTCCACCCCTTCAAAAAAAAGGGGGAGAAAAAAAGAAGAAAAAGTAAACGATAATGGGTTTTATTTAATGTTTTTCCTTTTGTCTCATTTTCCAATCTGCGGTCCCATTTGTCACTGTCATCTATGTCTAACGCTGAGAGAGTGCAGTTTCACTCCAGCAAACAGGGTTCTTCTTACCACAGATGATGATGTTGATCGTGGTGATGGATTGCACGAATGTAAATTCATCTATGTAGCCTTTCAACCCCGACAAACCTCTTGAAATACCCATGTTTGCAATGTTATTAAAACTAAACTACATTTTGGACCTTTTACAAGGTCTTCACTCATGTGTAAATTTCCCATTTAGTTCATTACCCCCAGTATCTGTCTGATTAGTGTATTTGGCCTCCTGCCTGGACTCTTTTACTGTTGGAAAAGTGAAAAATGTGTAAACATATTTTCTCTGATATTAAGTTACCCTGATAAGTTTTCAGTGGGGGGGGGGGGACTTTTAAGGCTTTGTGTGCTATAGCTGCTGATGCAGGTGAAGAGAAATAACTGGAAATAGGGTCATGAGGCAGGTGTTGACAGAAGTGTCTGTGTGAATGAAATGATCTGCAGAAAAATTTGATCCTTGACACACAAACTTGATCCATCGAGATGGACTTTAAGAAGAGGTATTTTTGAACAAAAGCCAATAATAGATCCTTCTCTTAAAAGGAGACGGAACTGAAATAATGATGATGGGCAGGAAGCAGTGAGGGATGGAGAAAGGTATTCAGTCACGTAAGGTTTTAAATTTGTGCCAAAGCTAACATTCATCTTTTTCTTTTCTTTTTTTTTAATATAACTGAGACAATGCCGTACGCGTACGTTGGGGAAAAATCTTTTTAGATTTATTTCGAGTCCTTTTTAAAACAAATTATTCCGCTGGCGGCGCAAGCCAGCAATCCACATTGTGCTCGAGTCCATCAGTTAAAAAGACTCCATCAGAATAAAACACTCATTCTAAGAGTGGAAGTCATTTCCTTGGCAGCTTTGTTAAACAACTCTCCTCTGAACTTTCAATTTTAGTGAATGTCAGCCAACTTTTGCTCACACAACAATGCAGGTTTGTCCTCTTTTGTCCTGGGCGAATACAACCCTGTGGACACAGGCACTCCTACTGTACACTGTACGGGCCTCCACTGAACTTGACAGAATCGGCGATGGTGCGAAATCCCTAGATAGACTTTGATTTCTAAATCAGTATTGATTGCAAAGCTTGCTGATGCCTCTGAATAATTTAACCCTGTGGAGTTTATGGCCAGACGTCGTGGAGTGCGGGATACATTATTCAGCATGCCGTTGTAGCAACTCTCTGTAACTGGTAACATTCAGTTTCCGAGTGTTTGGAGAAGACACGGAGCAGTTATGCGGTTTTTCTTGTATGGTCAGGGTTTTGAAAACAGAATATCAAACTGAACATGCTCCAGTGCACTAAACTAGTTATCACACACACGAGACACTGATGCAGTTGGAAGCTCAAAGCTCAGTAAAGGAAGTCTGTGGACTGGGAGTGAAGTTTTTTAGTCTTTGATAAAATAGTCCTTTTAATTTTTACTTGTCAGTTTCTCGTTTTTTCATTTGTTACATAAGCTCTCCGAAAATCTTGCAATTTCACAATCAGGGACAAAAGACATACAAACTGATAAGAAATCCCACTAAATTGCAAGTCACTCTTACTCACAGTAAAGCTCACAAACACACACTCAGTCCAGCTCAGGCATTTGACACTTACATAAACGGCAGATGTTTTGAAGGATCCTAGATGGATTCTTTCGCATATATTATTCATGCGCACCACACAAATTAGCCACCATATTGCTGGTTGAAATAGTTTTAAATGGGCTCTCGTCAGCGAGAATCAATTCTGACACAGTCAGAGGGACGCAGTAGGGAAGTGTTATGCTGAGAGTTGGTCTTGGGCCATCGGTTTGCATGTTTACAATGGAGGGTTGACAAACCGATCACGCAACAGTCCCCACAGGCAAACAGTACTGTACTGGAAATGGTTCAGGCAGTCCAGATTATGGAAATGACTTTGAAGTTAGTGGAAATTGTACGTGTTTTGCATGATGGCTTTAAGTAGTTTGATCTTTCTGAAACCTGTTCAGCTTTTTCTGACTAAAATTCTGAATAAAGGGCAGTATGCAAGCATTTAAGTAGATTATTTAATCGCTTATATTAACGCACGCCTCATGCAGATGCAACAGTGTAATACGGATAGTGTCACAGATAGGTAAGGCATGTGAGAATAGCACTAAATCATTGTCAGCACTGTTCATATAATTATCAGCATGCCTGTGGTTAGTTGCATTAATTTTCTCTCGGTGTGTGCATATTTTCATGTAAATATAATTAAGGTGTTTGCAGTTAATGGAAGGCGATTATAAACCAAGATGATCACGATGAGTTTTTAGAATGTGCATAAATTTCCTAAATGTATTACTGCTTAACTTTATGCAAATACTTATTGTCCTGTAGTTTCTGTTCTGGTGTGCACTGTAGCCGCAGACCTGATATATTGTTCTGTATGTTGCTCATGCTTTAATATAAAACCTAAAAACGGAGCTTGCATGCAGCAGTGCAACTGTAAATTTTCAAACATGAGAAATACAGTATTTTTAGTGTTGGACTGTTATTTTATGTCATCTGTTGCTTGCAGAGTTTCTAGGCAAAGCAGCGCCGTGACAGGAGAAACTTTTCCTCAGTATGCAATTACTCCAGACAAAAATTCAAAACCACTTTATGCATATTTATTGCTTTATGTAAGCCGCACAAATTATAGCCCCTCTTTACAGAGTTTACAAAGTGCTTTGGCAAACAAACCAAATAATACTCAGAAGGTAAAATCAGACGGCCAAACATTAGAGCCAGAAGAAATGGATGCAATTAAGTTAAAGCTTTGCTAGAATTAAATTAGCAAGACTAAAGATGCAAAATGCATAACAGATGATGAGAATAAATGATAAATACAAGCGGAATATTAAAGTCAAAGGAAACACACATGACTAAATAAAACAAGGTGGTAGCCAGTAATGGACTGTGAAAGACATCACCTAACGACATCACATAAATGCAAGTTTATAAATATGTTTTTAAGAAGTGAGGAGATTATTATGGATTTTGCTAACCAGGTCTCCTCAGGCAGGTCACGACCAAGAGGGCCTGGTGCAAGCACGGCAACCTTTAGAATAACGTGTTATCTTTTTGAACAACTAAAGGTATCTAGGACTGCAAATTCAGGTCAACATATGATATGAAATGTACTTCAAGGCCAGAACCAGACTTGCTTTAAGGGCAGTCAGTAAAATAAAAAAACTACTATGAACATGTACCGGAATCCATTGGAGCGAAGCCTCAATTGGGGAGATGTTATGTGTGATGATCCCTCTGCTAAAGCCATCAAGAGGCCTTAGCTTCTGCAAATGGTTCGAGGGGTTTTTATGTGCTCACCAAAAATGGCGGAGTTGTATTGCAGACAAGGGGCTGCTATAAAAACATCTCTGTATTAAGAGAGTCACAATTCACAGTACGTGTCACAACAAGCCATTAAGTCTAACTCTCTGCAGATGCCCAACCAGACACGGATCAAGGCAACAGCACAAAACCATTTCTAAATCTTTAAGTGTTGCTTAGAGCGTAGTGACCTCTGTAATTGTGAATACACCAGTACTCCAGTACTCCTAATATGACCTGGTGGTTTCAAACTGAGTTACCGAGTCAGCCAGTCCTTGGTCATAGTGGTGACCAAAACCCAGCAGTCACAACAGCTAGTTTAGAAATCCTTTGGCGAAATGGGAAAGCCCGCTAAAAGGACAGCCCATTCAGCAACCCTCAATTTAGACCTCTGTGGTAGAGTAGGTAGATGGAGACCAACTGAGTAAAAGGTACAAGACAGCCTTGTTGGAGTTGGTCAAACTGCATTTAAAGAACTCTGAGAAGTTGAAGAAAAAGATTCTCTGACCTGAAAAGTCAAAATCTGAAATAACTGGGCAGGACTCCAAACAAGTCTAAAAGAAAACACCGGGTATAACGGCACAAGTAAAGGGATCAGAATACTCCGACATGACTGAGTGGGTTTCATTTGAACTGCAGAAAGCTGAAGAATTGAATATGAAATAAATATGCACAAATTGTTATGGGAAATGTATGTGGCTCAGGTCAATTATGGTTACAGTGGAGATTGTTTCCGTGGCGTCAGTGCAGATATAGTGAGTTTAAGTGGGTTTAGGCTCAAATTTAAGTTGAGACGGTAATCTCTTTTTCGTAGCTTTCAACAAAATAAACAGATTGTGACGGGCTGAGAGACAAATATTGATTCCTTTAGAAATTGTTAATAAAACTCAGAGCAGAGAGGAATGTAACCATACAAAACATGCTCCAGTCTTCCCACACACTAACATATTTATACAAACGCACAACAGTTACATCAGCACAAGTATGCACACTGCCAAAACATACACGGTTTTGGCAGTTCTTACGGGTATAGCTGTCATTTAAATAAACACCACGAATCTGTTTTCCCACAGTACATACTGCATTATGTAGCACCCAAACATTCATAAATGAAACAATACAACTCCACAGAGGGAAGTATAAGAGGGATACAACTTGAAGTAGAGCTCTGCAGTCTTGTGAAGGTTGAACTTAAGAGGGTAGCTAGACATCCTGTTAAAAATGGAGCTCATGGGACGAGAGGGAAGTGGAATGCTGGTGGCGCTCTGTTTTGAGTCTTGTCAGCATGGCAGCATTGGAAAAACATGAAGGATGTGACGACATCACAGAAATGTGTAGGAGAGGGGCATGAGGTAAGGTCCACAGGACCTGTACCAAGTACTGTCCAAACCTGGGATCACAGGTGACTTTCAGGTCATGGGTCTCAAGAGCAACACATTTGGTAGGAGGTGAAAGGTCAAAGATTAAGTCGGGATGGATTCAAAGACCTTGACTTCTCAAAGCTTGGAAAGTTTTAGATTCATAGTGGTCAATTCTAGACGGGAATAGTTGTCTTCTGATTTAGTGTCAAGAAGGAAGTATACATTTAAGGTTTTCTTTATTTCTTTATCTTTTATACCATTTTAGTTGATTTGGAAGAGTTGTGAATCAGCCAAATAAATACCTTGTGTCAACCTGTGATCTGTAGAAGACGCTCTGTTGGCAAAGCTTTAGGCATAAAAGAGGAGGGATCTTTAAAAAAAGAAAAGCTTATAATTGACGCTGGATCAAGTAACCCTGAATTCTCCTGTAGTTATGCTGCAATAGGCCTAGGCTGCTGATACAATGAGTGTTACTTCTTCGCCTACCTTTTTTCACTCTGTGTTTATAAATCACTTTGCATTTAATCATTAGTTAAGCTCTGCCTCTCTTCCACGGTGTGTCTTTTGTCCTGTCTTCCTCTCCTCACCTCCAACCAATCACAGCAGATGCCTGCCTCTCCCTTAACCTGGTTCTGTCAAAGGTTTCTTCCTGTTAAAAGGGAGTTTTTCCTTCCCACTGCTGCTAAATGCCTGCTCATAGGTCTTTACTTTACAATATGAAGCGCCTCAAGGTAACTGCTGTTTTGATTTGGCACTGTATAAATTGAATGTATTGCATTGGATCTCAGCTCTGGAGGCTGCTCAGGTCATCCACAGGGGAACATTTCCTTGGCTCCACCTGTCAAAGTGTACCGGAGCAAGACACTGGAACAGCAAATTCCTCCTAAGGCCAAATGAAGCAACAAGTCTTTCACCCAGTCAGTCATAACTTAGTTTTGTCAGTGGCACTGTCTTATTTGAAGTGTTGTTCTTGCAATGAGCAGGTGTCAAACACAAAGATAGTAGGGAGCAGGAGCTAAATTCTCTAGCATATCTGTACAGCTCATAACAATAAAGGCAATGTTGCATATCACATTACATTTAGAAGGAGCAGCAACAATGAGGAGCCTATTATGTGTGAGATATGTGTAAACTTACTAAAGAGCCGTCTCCTCGTACTTGCAGTTTGTCAGACCTGTGATTCTCCACACCAACCAAGCCAGTTAAACACGCCAGTGCTTTCTGAGGTCTTTCCCTTTGTTTTGTTTTGAGCCTTCATACTTATCGCACATAACTAAGAGGTTACAACTAAAAGTTGAAATTAAATATGGATTAGCGTGAGCTGTTAATTTAAAGAGATTTTTTTGTAAAAAGGTAAAAACATTTCACTGAGGTTCACAAGTGCTGTTGACAGTACAAAAACCTGTTTGAGTGACACGCTGTCAATTTTGTTCCAGCAACCACTTGGAGAAGAGCCTTCAGCTCCTGATGGACAGAGTGGATGACATGAGCCAAGACATTGTCAAATATAACACCTACAGCCGCAACCTGAGCAAGCAGCAGCAGCAGAAGCACCAGGTAACTCTTGAATGCATGAATGCACCATGACACACACACACGCACACAAACACACACACACACACAGAGAAACAGATGCACCTACAGCCACAGTCTCAGCAGGAAAACAGCAGGTAGATTTCTGTCAGACATGGGCACAACCAATTGCAGCTATAATCACAGCAGGCAAGCAGCAGAAGCACCAGGTATCAAACCCACCCCCACACACACGCACATGTAGGAATATGGTCCTGCAGGCTTATACATGTACATACTGAGGAGTCAAAGCAGGAACTATAATGTAAAAATGTTAAATAAGTGTCCTAGAGTCTAAGGAGGGATCAAGCAAGAAACGCTACAATATTCATGTTAAGTCGGCTCAAAATAATTTTGATTGAAAGTGCAGGATCTGTTACCTTCCGTTTGGATCTGGTAAGGTTCAGTTGTGTTGCCGAGTGTGATTTTGAGTCATGTTCACGCTGACTTTCATCCCTGTGTGAAAAAACACAGCAGATTCTCGTGCACGTGATGCAGTTGTCAATGTAGAGGTTCAGACACAGAAAGCAGGGGGACAAAAAGATGAAGAATAAAAGATGAAACTTGTGTCACAAGTAAATTCAAGTAGAGGGCACCGAGATCAGTTTGAAAGTGATTTCTCTTGTCTTGAGTTTGCACCAATTAGAGAATGACTAATGTTAATTTTGCAATATCTGTCATAGTGTTATCATCAGTCACCTCAGTTCAGTTACTGCTGTAGATCAGCAGATTTTCAATTTCAGGCACCATCATCCTCATCCTCCTCCTGTCAAGGAAGAGGTAATGTCCTTACTCACTGTAATACAGTCACAGCAATATTTCGCTTTAAGTACTTAAGAAGAGCAGGTTCAGAGGTTATGGAAAGCTGATACATATAAACTGAAAGCTGGCATTAGTAAACTGAGCCTTTCATCTGATGTGAAAATCCTCTGTTTATATTTGTTGTCTGTAACAGCGAGACACATCACGAACTCAGACTTCATTTAAAAGCGTTTTGCAAAACACAAGCGCACTGTGACAAATGTACTGTGTGTGTAAAGGCTCACAGATGCACACACCACCTCCAAGCACAAACTGGAGGCACGAAGCAAACCAGAACTAAACGCACTTGCACACAGACACACACAGAGTGAGCCTCATACCATCTGCAGCTACAACCTCGTCCAGATGCATCATAAACATCCGGCAAAACATGCTATTGCTAACAGTCAGCGACTATCACGGGCGCGCTGCTTGGGAAAGTGGGAAAGCGGAGGCACAGGTGACTCACTAATGTGCGCGCAAACCTACACCCACGGTAAAAACCGGTCGCGCTATTTTGTCATTATTTTCAGCAAGTGGAAATGAGAAAATGTCTGAGGTATTAATGGCGATCGGGGCTGACTCATCAGCATCTTGGCCGACGGAAGAAAAAGCCAGAGCCAAGTTCACAGTCATTAGGCAGACCTCGCAACAATCGTGCATCGGTGACCACAACTCGTCCTCAGTACGCACACAACGAAAACGCACTCCTAGATTTATCCCCACGTATCCCCGGGCTATTCACCCACACTGCAGCCATTATGATCCATCATCCTCCCCACACTGACCTCCCCATCATCTCCAGCTCCCCGAAGCCCTGTACACCCCTATACCCAGACTTGTCATACACAATATCACACAGATGGGGCCTTTAATGGTGTCACCTTTTTTCATGTTTCACACGAATCTCGACAATGAACAAATAACGCACAGAGAAGAAGAAAGCGCACCGCTGTTAAAACCTTTCAGACATCTGCAGTATTTGCTCCATGTAATCTCGTGCTATTGACCCTGCTGCTTCCCGGACAAATGGAACCTTATTAATCATCATAGAAAGTTGCAAAAAGGCGTTCTGCTGAGAAGGCTCCATTTTTCATTTATAGCCCTCTGAATTTAGTAAATATCAGGTTCCCAGGAACAGTCTGCAGCCAAGTTAGTCTTTGTAACAGGAAATGCACATTTCACTTCTTTCAATTCATTCATTTTCTCTTTTTTCCCCACACCTGTGAAAGCGAGGCGCACTTTTAAAGGAGGTTAGGTATGGTGCAGTGTGGTAATCTTATGAACTGAGGAATTGTCATTTATGGTTAACGATAGAAACGAAAGGGCTCCGATTAAAAGGTTTAACGTTGTGTTATAGCCATGTAATGATTTTGTAAAAATTTAACAGAAAGCAAATACATTCAGCTAAATTTAAGAGAGACCGCATTTGGAAGCAAAATATGCTCAAAATGAAAAGGAAGCCCATTGGGGCTTAGGGGGACGTCTTCAGTAAAAATGACCCTTGACCTCTCGGTTAGGTTGGCGAAAGTCAGATGAGACCAGATAAAGTGCATGGTGAAGCAACAGTAATGAGACGTGGAGGTTGATGGAGCCCACTGGAAATGCAGAGCATGTAAAAGCATGCCGGAATAATTTATTTATTTTTATATATATTTTTAAAAAAACCTCAAAGATGGACCTTAGCCGACGGGGACGAGAAGATAATTAGGCCTAAGCTGAAGAGAACGAGAGCACTGACACAAGCAGAAAGATGATTCTCAGCTAACAAGCGGCTCCAAATACCACAATATTCTCCGGAGAACAACCGTAAATTCATTGAAGGTCAATCCAAAATTCATTTACATGCTTCAAAGATTAATTTGTGGACATAATTAAGAGTCCCATTTCACCACATGGAGCAACAGTAAAATATTCTGTACCCTGCCAGACTCTTTATAGACTCTCAAATATTAAATTATTATATTCGATCTCCGTGGGTAAATAAAAACCAATTCCTTAATTGTGTTTAAGAGCATGTATTTTGCACACACAAACAGTGTGCTCTGGAAATGAGCTTGCCTCATGATATTTATTGTCAGACATATTTTTTGACAAACTCGGCACTCATGACAGGAAAAGAAGCCATCTGATCTACTGAGAGCATAATGTGGTTTATAATAAGTAGAATTTGATCCTGGTCTGTGTTTGTGAGGACCTCTACTTTGATTATACCACAAATTAAAATATTGGGCTGTCATAATGAAGCTTTACTCAGGAAAGCAGCACAATGCCAGAAAGGCATGTTCCCCAGCTGGGAGCACAGTGGTTCCAGCAGTTTTGCTGTAGTGGTGCTTTGGAAAGCTTGTGAAGGTTGAAGGTAAAATGAATATAGGAAAAATAAAATTCAGAGAAATCTGTCTGCAGGCTGTAAAAGAACTGCTGGGATAGGATTATTTTCTACCAAGACATCAAGCTCAAACATGAAGTCAAAGATACACAGTAGTCTAGACCCCATTTCAGTTCAGGCTTTGTAGTAGGACGGCTGTTCCCACACACATCACATAGAACTTGACAGAGATTGAGCAGTTTGTACAGAGAAACTATGTGGTTGGGGGCGTGGCAGTCAAAGGTGCTTCTATTTTGCTGACTTAGCATGGGTTGCTTGTTTTTGTGCCACACTTTTTTTTTTCTTGGTAGGAAAAATTACTTTTTAAGGCATTGTATATCTATATTGAATATTGAGTAAGTTGGAGCATAAGAAAAAAAGAGTTGTTTCTAGAATTTGCATACAATTATGCATTAGCATTTTGATTACACACAGTCATGCTGCGGTGCAGTGGCAGAGAAGTTTTATTTAAACAAATAGTTATATTTTTCATTTTCGTATTGTTTATCTTAGCAATTTTTTCAGCTTCAATCAACCATACAGGTGCGTTGTGGGATGTGTGGTTGAAGGCACTGCTCCCACTCACTTTTTATTCCTTTCCTTGACACAACCACTTCTTCCACCTGTGTGTCTGTCTGTCTGTCTCTCCTCCATCTTGCCAAATTAACAAGGCTTTTAGGATCTCCAGAGACCCAGCACCTCACTGATTTACCGACTGTCAGCCCCCGACAAATCACTCCATCCCTGTCAGCACTTATAACTCTTCTCTTACTCTCTGTCTCTTACATCTCATCTCTCATCACTATGTTTCTCTACATCTCACTCACCTCTTACTGTTTGCATCGTCTCTCTTACTTTGTGCTCTCCTCTTTTATTTCTGTCGTGCTACTTTGCATTTTCCTTGTTCTCACTTCACTTGTTTTTTCTTTAACTTTTGCTACTCCCACTCCTCCTCTTTCTCTGTTTCCCCTCTCTTTATGTTCTCATCCTGTCCTCATCATCTCCGGCCCTTCCCATTCTCCCTTTCTGTCCACTTTTTTGATTTCTTCCCTCAATTCCCAACCCACATTTTCCATTCGCAATCTATCTTTTATTTTCATCCTCCTCTCCCGTGTCTGCCGTCACTAACGCCACGCCTCTCTGTCTCTGCATCGCTCCCTCCACAGTACCTCCAGAGGCGGCAGCAAGAGAACGCCCAGCGCCAGAGCAGAGGGGAGCCCCCGCTGCCTGAAGAGGACATCAGCAAACTATTCAAGCCCCCCCAGCCGCCACCACGCATGGACACGCTGCTCATTGCAGGTATGCGCGCAAACACACACTCACACATCCTCCGAGTATAGTCATGACTCTCCATGACCACTGTAGAGCTCCCTCTCCACCCCCCTCACCCCTCCCTCCAAACTCCATCAGCCGCCTCTGCTCCCCTCACAGGAGCTCAGGTTCTGTTTTGTAATTATCTCCGCCATTATCTCGAAATTACATTAATTTAAAGTTTATTGACTCAATCTCCATCTCGACCGCCCCTTTTCCCCACCGCCGTCTCACCCTGTTCAGCTCTCCTCCGCCTCCCGACAACATTCTGATCCTTCCGTTTACTCCGACTCCACACTAATTCACTGTTTTGCTGTGCTGCTGTTTTCTCTCCCACCCCCGCCTGGTTGCGTGCACCGTCTGTGTACGTGTGTGTACCGTCTGTGTACATGTGTGTGCGTGCGTGTTTGTCTGTCTGTACGTTTCTGTGGGCGTATGTTTGTGTCTTTTGTATGGGGGCGTGTGGATGCATGTGGTTACACTCCAACAGGGCAAATTAACAACTACTGCCAGAATGTGAAGGAATTCACCTCGCAGAACCTCGGGAAGCTGTTCATGGCAGAGGCTCTCCAAGGCCACAACTAGAGGAGAGACAGAAGGAGCAACAGAGATGCAAACCCACCTTAATGATGCCCACAGGAGCAGCCTTCATTTTCATTTTTTATTTTCTTTCCTCTGAATTTATTTGTTGTTTTTTTTTATGTCTAGAACCACCCCAGACACAGAATTAACTTTGAAAACTCGGTTTTGATTTAAATAAAAACTCTTGCATCTCAACATCTTCTCCGTCTCTTTCGTCTGTTATCACAGTCGAGCTGTCTTTTGTTTTTGATGGAAATTGCAATTTCAGTTTCACTGTACAAAGATGATTGGTTTTGTACAGAATGTTTTTGTGCAGACTATTAATATGTGAGAACGGAGCTCTGCTTGAAAGTACAAACTAATTCCGCAGTACTTTGAGTTGTTTTTGCCACATGCTTTTCATACGCAGTTCAAACATCAAGCAGGTGGAACCAATTATCAGTGGGTTCGCCTCATGTTGGCACACGTGGTGGGAAAACTACATTTTTCATGTAAACAGAACTGCAACAGAAATATCAGTGAAAGCTGAGCGTTAAATGAAATGCCAGTTACATGACTTGCCCTCCCAACCCCCCTCCTCTTTCTCACCGCACTCACAAAAAGTAGACATTTGTTTTCCTAAAGTGAAATTACACAACGCGCCATGCTCTGCCTTTCTTCTACAATGACTGCAATTAGCATGAGTTTATTTTTAGAAGTCCCACAAGTGAAATCAGGCTTGTAGCAAAGATTATTTTGCTTGTTGAGTTTCCAGGGCAGCACTGCAGGTGTGCCAAATGACAAGACTGAGAATCTGTCATATATCTGTCTGCTGGGTGACATTCTGTATTTGATGATGTGTGTTGCCAAAGAAAAAACAAACGATTTGATTAGAGAAATTACCAACAAGGGAAAAAGTTCAGTGGTTTTGAATTTTATTCAGGAAAAAATAAAAGTTGATAAATCAGTTATGTTTCTGATTGTTGGGTCTTAAAAGGACTTATTTTATAATCCCACAGTGTTAAAGAAGACTTTTCTTATTTCTTGTCAGCACACTGAATAAATAAATGTTAATATCAATCAGCCAGCACATATTACACACTGTGCAAAACATTAGAACTTCCACATCTACATAACAAATAGTGACCTAACAAGTTCAGGCTGAAGCAGTGCTTATAAATATACATATCGATATGTATGTCTGGTGTATATTCTTATGATTAAAACCTTCCAAGCAGAAATAGAAATAATATCAACAAACCTAAGCAACGGTCACATGTAACCCTCAAAGAGGAATTTGTAGCCCATTCGTTTGATACATATTATTGCAATGGTGACTGCTCATATTACCCTGAGCTAAAGTTGATGCTTGAGGCTTCATTCTGTTCTAAACAATATGTTTCAGTTTTTTATTTCTACCCCTGGCTCTGTATGATGTCATTGAGAGCAGACGGTCCTAATTTGGTCATCTCAGGCCTGCAGCTCTGCCTGTAAGCACAAAGCCCCACCCACCTGCTGCACTGACCTTCTGTTTAGGAGGTGTGTCCAATCAGATGAAAGGAAGTGTAAGTGCAGTAAGGACTACACAAAGGCACAAGATGACATACAGAAATATTATTTTGAACTGTGAAGCATGCAAAGCTACCCTGGAAATAAGAGTAATCAGTTCCCTTTAAGATGACTGTCACATTTTAAAAAAAACAAAACAAAACAAACAATTCCAACCCCCCCCCCCCCCCCCCCCTTTTTTTTTTTTTTTTTTTTTTTTGTTGTTTTTTTTCCTTTGGTGCTTCTTTTAAAGCTTGATCCATCCATTGATCTTATCATGGAAACAGAGCAACATTTTCCTGACCAGCATTTTCAAGACCTGGTCAATAATTACTGAACTCAGGCAGAGGGATTGGAGTTCTTCGTGTGACCACTGAGGCAAAAGGAAATCGATGATCTTATTGAACCTACCTGACCACATCATACAAAGCACATACTCGTTGCTGCCCTCTGGGCATCACTTCGCTGTACCTGATTATAAACTCTATTCCTAGTTACTTGTTTCAACAGGATAAACCACTTAGTATCAATACTGCTTTCCATCGAGTCCTTAGTTTGGGGGGGAGAAAGGTTAATTAAAATGGAGTCTTGCAGCCAGGCTGGCAGCTCAGTGAGGCAATATCTATTGAGATTAAGGTAAGGTCACTAAGATGACATTTCAGCCATGCATATTCTTACCTACACACATCCTAAACAGGTATATTGTTTAGGTTGTTTGCCATCAACGTGTCAATGATGACGAATTAATAGATATATTGTGCACACAGTACAGTGAAGGCCACAGTTATGGTGGCTTTTGCAGCTTTTAATACATTAGACATCTGGGAAAATACTAAATTGCAGTTGGTTTTAGTTTGGTGATCGAGGTGTGCTTGTTGACACGCGAGATATCCTCCTCCACTTGCTTCAAAAGACACCGCGCTTACTTACGTGGTGCATTCACGACAGCACTGTAAATCCGGCCTCCCAAAAACTATGAACTAACTCGCCTCAGTTTTCACGAGACAGGAACATATTTGGGGAGGGGGGGGGGCAGGCTTTCCTCTACTCTTCAGCCATTAAGAAGGTTTCATCCTTAGCCAAAACCTCACTTATAGGTTGACGGCGCATCCAGCATGTCTGTCGTCATCTAAAGTCCCGTGAAGTGTCCTCGAGTTAAACTCAGAAACCTTAACGTCTGCTAAATCCCTCTGCGTGAGAGCGTCAGCTAAACGCCTCAAATGTAACTGTAAGCTGTTTCTGGTGTTGATCCTCTGCAGAGGTGTCACATTATCTCGGTACTTACTTGTGAAGTCATAAAAAGCGCAGCTCATTTGTGGAGCTTGTCGCCGGTGTCCAGTCCACCCCAGCAACAGGGACGCTGAATGATTGGCTCTTCTTGCTTCATTTAATAAAGAGACTTGTCAGCGTGCGGTTCAGTGTATCATAATGACGCTGCGGCTCTATCTGCCTGCGCTCTCTGTTGTTCTTCCTCGACCTGTGGTTAAACAGCATCATCTAATTCAGAGGATGATGTTATTTAACTTGTCATCAGCCTCGCCTGGTCGAGTAATAACTTGTAGTGCTCCTGCTTGTCATCCGCACAGTGTCATTAACAATAATTACAAGTCAACCAACGTAATAAACGCTTATTGGAACAGCGACACTCGAGCCGGAAATGATTTCTTCCCCAAATCATAACATGTTTCCCTGACATGCAGGCAGGGTGGGGAAATATTAATTCATAACAGAAGGCTCAGTTGATATTTATTAATTAAGGTATCTGCCACTTTGACAGGCACAGCTGTGCTTGTGATTGATGCGTCCTGTGATGTGCGGCATTTCTTCCTAGCAGGTATTGATTGGATTTTTGAAGCAGTGTCTCCTGAATCTGCATCGTTTGTAATTCTGAAGCTTCCTCTGTTGGGTTACGTTGCCCTTGAGGGGCTGACTGGCCGGGGGAGGGTGGGGGCAACCTCCTGTGTCCCCAAACCCTGAGGTGTGTGAGCAAATGATAAAACTTGAAAATGCCCTCAACAGATCCACTCGGATCGTGTGGCACCGCTGACCCCTGCAGAGTACAAAGGCAGTGACAGAGGTTCAGATGGTATTTAAAGTGACAGTGTTTTGATTGTAGTGGAAAACAGTTTGGACTAAATCATGTAGTCACTGCGGGGCTCAAGGGCAATAGAGTGGAAGTGCAGGAGAGTCAAACGGGTGATGTGCTTCTACATTACTCCACAGCAATATAAATCATTATAATCATTAACGGCTGGCTGAGTTGGTAAGCCAATATGGGTGCTAAAATATGTACTCTTTTAAGCGTTAACAGGGCATGACGGGGTCACATTCAAAGCCAAATGATGTGTTCCTGGAACTAACTTGTTTGTCGTTAACCCTTTAGTACATGAACTCAATAAATTGTGTTTAACACACTGTAAGCCTTTAGCACGTTTTAAAACCTCTATAGTGAGTTGAGATGGTGCCTCTGCTATGCTGTGGGGGCTTTGCCTCTATGGCTTTGATCCACTTGTCTTTTTAGAAGGAAATGTCATTGCACATCAATACAGATTCTGAATGATCACTGATATCATATGATGAAACACGTCTCTACTAATGTCAGAGATGCCAATGCTTCCATCCATTAACCATACGGGGTCACTGAGTGGTGTGTTGAGCATGAAAATGATGTGAAGCACATTTTGCAGCCACCAAATTGCAGTGTAACTAATTACCTATGATAAATATTGAACGAATATGTCTCTCCGCCACTAAAAAACACACAATGAGGGAATATTTCTTAAAAGAATACAGCTTACAGAGACTCGTCTGGTGGCATGTGGAGGCCATACACAGGAAAACCTTTATAAATGTTTTTAAAACTCAGAGACAAGACTCCATCTTGGAAACTTTTATTTTATATTTGTAACAGCTTTCCACTATATCCTGTGGCTGTTCTTGCGGCATTAATAATGTGCGAGATGAAAGTGCACTATGAGGTAAATATCCTCATTAAAGGCTGGATTCCAGTTGTAAACAGGTAACAGGTGTGCTACACCCTGGACAGATCACTGGTCTATCACAGAACCAACACAGTGATGCAGACAATCATCCAATCTCACACTCAGCCAGATGTTTATGGACTGTGGGAGGAAGCCGGCGGACCTGAAGAGAAGCCACACAAGCATGGGTCAACCATGCTCCACAAAAAGTCCCCAGCCAGCCAGTAGATTCGAACCAAGGACCTTTCTGGGGTAAATGTCTAATTAAGTAGTTCACAACCAAAGACAAAAACACTACAATAAAACGTTCCCAGTTACAATATTTGATGCATGAAATTTAAGGGGGAAAGTTAAGTTTGCAGTGAGGACAAAACACAAAGTCCATGACCATGGTTACCTGCCCCACAGGTCAGCTCACAACTTCAGTAGGTATCAGCAGTTGTCCTCCTACATCCACTACCCTGTGCAGAGTAAGCCAGCTCTGCCTTCACCTTAAAGCATGTAGGCCCTGGTCTGCACACAGGAAAAAAAGAGCATGCAACGCGTTTTTAATCTAAACCACCTTAATTCTGGATTATACAACATACCTGTTGCATAGTATGAATGGTAAGTAGACTGGTTCTTAAATAGCACTTAAATACCTGAACACTCATTTATACAAGCACTTTTTTCTATGCTTACATGCTTTCTATATTTTCATACTCCACTGGATGTATCGGAGAACTACTTGGGGTTACTTGAAGTTATGCAGATTGGAGCAGCCAGGGGTCAAACCACCAACCGTCTGACAGGTTGATGGTCTGTTTTATCTCCTGAGCTACAGCCCCCCTAGGAAGACAAAAAGTAGGCTGGAGTAGAAGTGCAATCAGCTATGCCTCCCTTCAATTAAACTAGCCCAAGCCCAGCCATTGGCTCACAGCAGTACTGAAACACAGACACACAAAGCCTCTCCCAAATCATTGGCAAGTTCCCACAGCAAATATGGAGGTCACCTATTGTGCAAACCCTTTTACACTTGGTTTGCAATGTATTTTATACAGTTGTAGAACATATCTTAATATTATTGAAGATGCTAATATTGTTCACTTCAGAAACAGACTGTATTTAACTGAGGTACATTCACACTTTGTTGTACTGAAGATACTTTTTCAAGGCACATATTGACGCACATCCACATCCAAGCCCATTCCAAGTTCAAATCAAACTCTCATAATATTAGGTTTTACATAATTGTGTAAAAAAAAAAAAAAAACAGAACAAAAAAACCCAAAACAACCCTTGGGTACTTTTATAATGTGAAGTACCAATAAACAGAACACATCCCTGAGTGGTATTTTGAATTAAAATGTTATTATATGTGCTTACAACTAATTTGCAGCATGTAATACATTCACTGATTGTTTATATTTGCCTCTAAATGTTAAATGGGGTTAAAATAAAACTCACTTATTTTGCTTGTCATTTGTAATTATGTTGCCACAGAAGGTAATGAGTTATTTTTTCTGGAGCACATTCATTATGCCTACTTAATGTCCATCCATATGTTCATACACTTCACCTTTTGTTGCTACAGGGGGGTATTTCTGTGGACTTAAACGTGCAGAGTGTCTTCTCCTTTGTGCTGCTTGTTTCTGAAATGTTCTCTGTTTGGAGAAAAACACACATGGAAACTCACAATATCAGCTGTTTTTGCGCTTTTCTCTCCTGCAATATCCTGCTCAATTGACCATGATACCGCTGTGAGTCGGTGAAGAGGAGAATGAGTTCCTCAAATATAAGGTAAAAAAAAAAATTTACCCACACAAACACTGCACAAGCTGAGTCTGTGGTCTTCTGATGCATTGCTTAAACTTTTCCACTCTTAAAACCAAAAAGATTTTTTATTTCCTTCGCTAACGATTTGGTGGTTTTTCCTAGCTTAAAGTGACGTCACTTTCCTCTTCAGTATTTGCAAGAATTAACCCAAACTGCATGTTTGAACTGAGCGAGGGCTTCAGGTATGTAAACAGCCAGGCATTTTGCATGCTGCAATAGGAGAAAATGCTTAATTAGGATTATGGGATTTGTCTCTGCACCTTCAGATTCCCGAAGAGGAGACTGGGAGATGTCAGTGGGATATAAGTTTGGTCTCATTTAATCAGCGAGCGTGGCCCGCGCAGCCCTGACCCCAGTCGTAATTTATTACCGCTCGAGCACAAACACAAGCTCTTTCACCGCGCCTGCCGTCGCCCTGTCATTGGTGATAGAGAGAATCAGCTGGCTGAATATAATGAAACCAGTTATTTCCCTGTCAACTGTGAATAGTTTTTCCCTTATTTATTTATTTATTTTTACACTCTCTCTCTCTCTCTCTTTTTCCGCCATGGATATTGCCATGGCAACTGTAGATCCTGTATGGAGTTGTTGAGGATGTAAAGTAGTTCCGTGGAAAAAAAAAAAAAAAAAAATCTTGCAAATCCCCAAAAACAAGAGCAGTGGAGAGCAGATGCAGTCGTAGGAAGAGGTGTGGATATGGTTAGGGAATTTAGCATTTATGGGATTATTCACACGAGTCCGCGGTCTGAATTCATTTCTTCACGTAACAGCGCTCTACCTGTCATTGAAGCAGCTTTGTATTTGCCTTATCTCTTTTTCTCCCCCTTCCTGGTCAATAGATGTTCACTCTGATTGGCAGCTGTATAGATTGAGCGCTGTGTTCTAGTTGCAATTCGTCTCTGCCTGCCACCCAATTCGACGGCTGTCACCCGGCAGTGGCACAAATCCCACAGGCCATTATGAGGCTGGTTTAATCCCCAGAACAGCAGCACCAGAAGCCTTTCAAGAAGGGTTTCGGAGCATGATACCCTGTCTGTCACATGCATCCGTGGGCTTCAGGCAAGGCTACAGTGCGTTGTTGTGATCCCACTCCATCACTAATGTCGTGTCTTATCCCCAGGCCACTAAGACAAATGTACTGGATGGTCCCCCTTGCTCAAGATCAGTCACATGTTGCTTGTAATCTTCTGCATGATACTTAGATTTGCTTGGTTGCTGCACAATATAAATTGGGTTTTTATTCTTGTCAGAATTTTGCAGGTCACAAATTTGTTTTGTTCTTGTTGTTGTTGTTTTGAATGGACTGCCTTTTATTTTGTTATTTTGTAATGATGGAAAACCTAATCTGTTTATTCATGTTTGAATGAAAGTGCAGCATACTGTTGATTTCTATTATATATAATTAACAAAATTGACAAAATTAACAAATCTCTCATGTTTTCACAGCATATATATGTAGTAGGCCTAATTAGCTTAGCTTAGCATAACTAAAAGACTTGACAGCTGCTCTTTTAAACTCTGATGTTTGAAAATATGAGCATCAAAAGTAAACAGATGAAAAAAAAAAAAGAACACATGGTGTCTGTATATGCATCAAACACAATACAGCATGTTAATGTAATAGCTCTGGGAGTACTGCTAGGTGGTATTTGACTGCTACATGAAGCTAATCAACTGCTTGCTCAATAAGCTCCAAAATTAGAATACAGACGACAGCGGTATGGATCTTCTCGTCAAACTATCAGCAGGAAAGTGACAGACTTAAATACCATCTAGTTCCTTTAAAGCAGCAATAATCAATATTAGCTGTAATCAATGCTTTCCTTTTAACAGTGCCTTCCTAATGGCTAGTAGTATTTTAAAAGAGGTTTCATTATCGCTGATTCTGAAAACTCCCTCAGCACTCTCGAGCTATTTTTGCCTCTTTTTAAAGATATTTTTCATAGCTCAAAAAGTGTTTGGAGATTCTTCAGTATGTGAAACACCAGAGTGCCGACATGCCCAAGACATCAAATGCTATTGCTTTGTTAAAAGCTGTTGGTGTCACAAAGGTATGCACAAAGCTTCCTTTGGCATGGGTGACCCGACCATATACTGTGTTGCTGTTTTCACATGAACACCACAGCTCTGAACTTTCCTAGACCTCACAGAGTGCTTGCGAGAACACAAATGTCATATGTAGCTGGTTTGAACACTAAACGCTTTTTAATCTGCCTGCTCCGCAGTATAAAGCCTGGCTGATGTCCAGCGTCCCAGCTAACAGCCCGTTGAATTTACAAGGACCATTTGGTGGTTCTCCGTCCTCCTGCATGCACTATTCACAAACCAATGAAACTGAAACTTTCCAGTACTGAGAACGCAGCTGCTGTGAACAATCTCCTGTCGTTTGCTTCACAAGAGCAAGAACAACTTGAGTCCTGACCTGATTCTCCTACAACTGTCCAGAGTTGGTGTGCAAAAACTGCAGACAAAACAATGGGACAATGAACATTTATTCCCACCCAGTGTTGACTGATTGGCTGGAAGGTCCAATTTAGGGTCATTAAACACCAATTTTAATGGCTGGACCTCATTTTAGGTGTCATGACATTTAACCTGTTCAAACTGATTAAACGGATATTTAACCCAACTGTGACTTTTAAACCAAACCAGTGCTAGAAGTATCACCAGAAGTGTTGAATTAAACTCCGTCCTTTGTTTTTTATTTGCTTGCTTATCATTTTTCTCTCTAATGAAGAAAATGAATGCAGTAATTATAATTCATGATCAGCTTCCCTTTGTTCCTTAAAGTCGGGAGATGCCAGGTCGCTCCAGGTACAGTGATTGATGCGATGCTTGTGACCTACAATAGAGAGACCCACAATTAAAGCGCGACTTATCTACCAGCTGTGACTCTCAAAGATAAATGCTGATAGCGCCCTCCCCTTTGATGTTCAATCATGCATCATCAATGCAGTGCACGCCTTGGCCTCAGCTTCTGTCCTCAGAATGACTGATGTGCATTTGAATATTTCTTTCCAGCAGGTAAACATTAACATTCAGTTCACCTATTCATTCTCTCCTCCTCACTCTTGGTTTAATGTAGTCTGTCTGTTTCACACAATGAAAAGCAGCACCTAATTTAAGAGCATTCTTTTTCACACCATATAGTGGCGAGACTAACATAATGAACATCCCTTTATTTCAGAATTAATCACCAATTTTTTTGAGATATAGACAGTTTTCCTTTTTTCGTACTTTTTGCTGTCTTTTATTTCTTATTGTTCTCTCTCACCTAAATAACCTAAGATTTGGAATTACTGCACTTGCCTCTAACATATTTTTCTTTAGTCTCAAACTTGGCTCACAGCGTATCTTGCCATTTGTTTTGCTCCCAGGACACATATTTGGACTCTTACAGCCAGTTTCCCACACATTTATTAAGCCTAGTTCTAAACTGAAACTTCAAATTCTGTGAATACAATTTTTAGTCTAAGATTTGGCTTAATCTATGTCTGAGAAATTGAGCCTAAAAGTTTCTCTGCCAAGACAGGTTTAAGAACGTCTTCTTTCCTCAGGTAACTTCCATCAATACAACTTTTTTGTATTGATTTTGATGCATTCTGGGATTGTGGATTTTATTAGAGAGCCGCTTTTACTAGCAGATGGAGAATAATTTTCTAAGGCATTATCATCCTTGTGCTTTCTATTGACTATTCAGAGCCTGGAACCATGCAGTAGTAATGTTTTGACTCTGCTGTTGTACCTTTTCGCTTGTTTATCAGATTGTACTTGTTAGACTAGTGTGAGATGTCTTTTTTGTGCACATAGTCATCTTCGCTGATGCACCCTCCCAGGCATCGCCCATATCCTCCACAACCGCTCCATTAAATGGTGATAGCAGCTTCCACGGAGGTGTTGACAGAATTCTCCGCCGGATTTTAGTTAGATTTAGGCGCTGATGCTGGAACCAGTCTGAGCTGCATTATGACTCAGACTCTTGGATAATCAACTTGACTGGAGAGCCGTGATGAGTCTACACGTTGTAAATGAAAAACCAGTTCACTCGATGCTTCTGTGTTTATGTGATGATGTAATCCACACAATCCATCTGGTGGTTATTAAGAGTTTAAGAGAGAAAAGCACCAGTGCCGTAGGCCTGAGTTCAACAGAAACCACTCAAAGGGAAAACTGTGTATGATGATATATAATTTAAAGTGGTAAAACTGGACAATGAGTTTGAGAGTCTTTTGGGGAACACCACAGGATCCTATGATCTTCTATAACACTGAAGTGTTGAAGACGTTTTGAAAATCACTAAAATTGATTAATTAGTTGCATTCTGTAAAAATGTGATAAATGCTTCATTCATGATCCCTTCTAGTTTCTCCCTCAGTGCTATTAATTATTTACTTTTATTATCTAAGCCTGCTTTACCCGCTTCAACATGTGCACTCAGTGAACTAACCTATTTTGTTTGATCTCTTATCTGTGTTAAGAAAAATAAGTCACAGTTGGCTTTTAGATTTTTTTTAATGAATTTTCTTTAGTGCACTGATGTTGAAGAAAAGCTAATACTGCTTACTGATCTGTTTCTAAATATGTGCTTGACCCTTCAAACAGGAGCAAACTCTGAGAGTGGCACCAGAGCAGCTGCCGCTGACCTTTTAACAGAATGAACTACCACATCATCTTCCAGCTGGGAAGACAATTACAGCAAATTGAAACGTTGCCATTTTAATTTTAAGCTTTCAATCATTTTTGTGATTTATTTCCAAATGCATTCTGACTATAACAAATGGTAACGCCTGAGCCCTGAGGCTTATCGCTTCACGTCTACTTATTTCCTGTGAGCAAAGAAGGAAGCCCGCTGACATTCAGCCACATTATTTTGGCACAATGATTCGTGGCCACCACCTGTGACTTGAACCACACATAATACAATGCACGGCAAATGCTGTGTCAACCGCACCACGACACATACACACAGATGCCAAGTGAATTGCATGTTGAAACCCCGACCGGCGACAGAGATGGACAATCACGTGGACATCAGTAAACAAAGTGGCGAGTGGTGAACAGCTAGAACCGCACTTTCACTCTTTGCTACAATATCTTAATTCAATTTCTCCCCAGCCACCTGCAGGGAGATGCTGTACTACTGATGCAACTGCAAACCTGTTATGGAGGGAATGTGATAGAGAGGAAGCTTATGGAAGCCATAACCGGCTTTTTTTAAGGCCATGATGGCCTGCAGGTAAGTGATTTACAGAAAATCAGGTTGATGCTGTTCAAACCCTCTGCCAGAGAGGCACGTTCCAAGGCCGGGCAGTAGTAAATCTTTTTCAAAGCGTCAGCATTTCCTTCCCTGCTTACCTTGGGCACTGCTGGAATAAATTCACACACAATTTTCAAACCTGAAATTGGTCATTTCTTGTGCGCCTCCTCACTCAAGGATCTCTAAAAATCGTCTGAGGGTGCTGTTTGCAGGCTTGTCTCGCTGCATTTGACCTGGCACCCGATCCATATACTCTGTAAAGAGAAATTTCTGAAACTTTCACCCGTTTTAGAAGGAATTGGTTATGGTGCAGTGGGCTGATTTGACATGGTTTGTGCACAAAAAGGCAGCATATCTGATGTGTTCAAACTCACTACACACCTGAGTTATATTTGTACACAGCGCTGTACACCTGAAGTGAGCGAAAATGTTGTCCAAACGCTGGATCAAATCCTAGCAAATTTGTGGACATGTACCTTTGAATGCAGGAGTTCATTTAAAAGACAGATGGCCTTGGAGAAATCTAGACAAATTACTGCAATAAACATAATCTGTTAAAAGCATGAGATGATGTACTACAGACTGTAAAAAAGATACAGGTGCTGAGAAATGGAAACTGCCACTCCTATTATTTCAGAATTACAAAAAAGAGAGACTTGGGTGATTTAAAAGAGAAAGTTTATTAAGACGGCATCACTGAGTTGAGAACTGGCTTCTATGTGAAGTATCAGTGCTCAAAAATTATAAGTGACAACATTTGACCCCATCACTGACATGTTTGACTGTCTGGATGTCTGCTATAGTCCCGCATACTGAAAATAAAAAGCCATAATAGTTGTGCATTTAGGCAGATTTTCTACAATTTACACATCTAAGCTTGCTGACTGCTTATCAGAATTAAACATCAAATACGACTCCTTTCCTTTCCTTAATGTTTAAAACCTGCTCAGCCCACCAGGAATTGAAATGAGAGGAAATAAAAAATGAAAATGTATGAGTTGTTACGCACAAGGATTGATATGTCAAGCCTGCACATAACTAAACTTTGAAGCTAAAAGCACCTGAAAGAAAAGAGTCCTTTAGCAGTAATTACACTTCTTAAGGGAATAATTTGACATTTTGAGCAAAACACTTGGCTTTTTCCCAAGAGTACAGTTATAAGTAGCTGGAGTAGGCAGCCAGTTATTGCATAGCATGACAACAGCACGCCACAGCAGTCAACAGCTAACCTGGCTCTGCGCTTAAATTGTTGGATTTTATACTTTGGGTTTTGTGGTATTTGAACAAAAACGGTGTCACCGCCTGCTTCAGCTTGTCCTGAGTTTAGGTAATGACATGATAACTCCAGTTATACTGTGACAATGCTAACATCCTATAATATATTTCCAAAGCTGGAGATAAAAAGATCAAAATTCACCAGTTTATTCTGTCAAATATATCAACAGACATGCTAATGGTGGTCAGCTTACATTTTCACTGTTCGTTATTCAACTTTGCAATTTGCAGAGATTTGTTACTTACTCTCAGTGACCAACAAAAAGATCTTCACTCAGGTAGAAGTGCAGATACTTGTGTTTAAAGTACCTAAAAACTGAAGCACAGATTTAACTTCTGTAACCAAGTAAAAGTGAAAAAGTAAAGACTCTGAAATACATTCAAAGAATAAAAGTAAAAATGGCTGGCATGTTTGGAGGGTATGTCAACCAGCTATTTTTGTGCAGATGAAATTGGACCCCATACCATATTAATTTATTAATAAAATAATATTATTAGAACAAATCTTTATTTCAGCTTAAATCTGGATTCTAAAGAACTTGTTCGGCTTTAACATCTGTTGTGTAAATCAGAAAGAGATAAAAACACAGGGATTAAAAAAAGTTGTATTTGCTGTTGCCTACATTATAGAAGGATGATGTTGCCTCGAGACCTAACCAGAAAAATTAATGTAGTCGAGAGTTAAAGTGAGATTCACCAGGTTGAAGAACCTGAGATCTGTTGTAGTGGTGATCAGCTAACGTGCTGCTGCTGAGGTTTACTAGAGTGGGTTTACACAGCTCGGTTCATCAAGATATAAGCTATCACGGCTGATTTCCAACCTTCAGACACTATAAACGTGGTCTTCAGTGAGTGAGTCTATTCAGCATCATCACATTAAATTTAATTTGACGTCTGCTACCCTTGATGTAACCTCACATCACAGTCTGCTCTGTTCCAGTCCAACATCATGCATTACAGCAGACTTCACCACACTACCGCAAACGAACCTTTCTAGCCTGCACTTAACCACGCAGTATTTTTATGCAACCTTTGAATAAGCTAAATATATTTCAATTTGTTTTGCAAGATTTTTCACAATATGAAAAATAACATAACTTCAGCAACACATCACGGAGGCTATCAATCCAATATCTGTTCAAAACACCCTAAAATGACTGAGGACGTTAGAAATAGGCTATAAATTTCCAGTTTATCAAATCCACTGAGCAGTCCTAACCTTTAAATATAACCTCTTCTTTCTCTCCTGTCCTGTCTTTCTTACATCTCTCTTCAAGTTAACTCTCATTCTTTTCTCCCCCTGAGAAATACAGCAGCTGTACCTTTAGCTAGCAGACTGACAAACTGCACAGAAACAGCCTGTGTGCTTGATGATATTTGTCGAGTTGTTAGAAATGACATGCTACTTAAAAAATCACTCCCTTTATGCTCCCTACTCATCAGTAGTAGAAGTTAGATGTTGAAATACCACATCTTATAGACATCTACAACAAAAACACTGTTCTGGATTCTTTTAACCCCTGCGCTTAGCACAGCAGATGACGCATGAATTATGTTTGCCTTTTTCATTTCGTCATGTGCAATACACAAATAGGATTGCCTAGGGTGTGTTATTGTTCTCACCATTTGGGTTCGTACTGGTTTTAAGTTGGGAGGAACACAGCGCTGGGAAATAATCACTCCCCCCCAAGCTGTTAAAGCAAATGTTTTTAAAGCAAGAAAGTATTTGTACTTCATTACTTCCCACCTCTGCATAGCAGGAACTCAACAGGCATGTAGACATGTGAAGATGAACTTCTGAAGTTCAAACCAAGCATCAGAATGGGAAAGAAAGACTTTGAATGTCACACAGGCTGGCCTTAGTATTTCAAAAACTGCTGATTTATGGAGATTTCCCCACACAACCATGTCTTAGGTTTACAGTGAATGCTTTAAGAAATGGAAAATATCCAGTGAGCAACAGTTCTCTGGGTGAAAATGCCTTGTTGATTTCAGAGGTCAGAGGAGAATGACCAGGCAGCTTTAAACCGATGGGAAGGAAACAGCAACTCAAATAACCACTCGTTACAACCAAGGTATACAGAAGAGCATCTCTGAATGCCCAACGCATTGAACCAAGACCTAGATGGGCTACAGATGCAGAAGACCACAATGGTTGCTGCTGTTAAATAAAAACAGGAAAGTATGACTACACATCACACAAACTTACCAAAATTGGACAATGAAAAACTTAGTACCAGTGTTGGTCAAGTTACTTGAAAATAGTAATTAGTTACTAATTGCTGATTACTTCTTCAAGAAAGTAATCCCATTACTTTACTAATTACTTATTTTCAAAACTAATTAGTTACTTTATTACTTAGTTACTTTTAAAAACCATGATACGCAACCTGAATAGGTAATAACGTAATAGACCTTTCAGCCCAATTCTATTTTTTCTGCATAATCCATCATATTAAATGTATTCAAATGAAAAAGTCTCTTTTTAAAACTTGTTTTGTTAGTTTTAATCTTTTAACTTTATGCACATAGCATCAAGCAGAAAGTAAATTATACAGTCTTTGACATTTAAACCTATTTTCTGCATAATCCAGCACATAAAATATATATTTTTTTGTATTCACACTCACTCTTTCAAATAGATGCAAGTAAAACAGAAAAAAATAAATAAAATCAAAGATTAAGCGGCACTAAGTCCTGTCGCTCTTAAATCTATTTTCACCTGTTTACCGGGTGAAAATAGACCATTTGGCCCCGCCCCTCCGTGAGCCTGGTTCTGCCAGAGGTTTCTTCCTGTTAAAAGGGAGTTTTTCCTTCCCACTGTCACCAAAGTGCTTGCTCATAGAGGGTCAGATGATTGTTGAGTTTTTCTCTGTATATATTATTGTATGGTCTACCTTACAATATAAAGCATCTTGAGGCGACTGTTGTTGTGATTTTAGTGCTATATAAATAAAATTAAATTGAACTGGATAGCAGGAGTGGTGCTGTCGGAGGTTTGCCCGGTGCTGCAGCGGTCATGTCAGTGGGGGGCTCTGGGGGTTTCTCTCTGAATCTCACAGTCCCGTGGCAGCGTGCTAGGTGCTTGTTCAGATTTGAAGTTTAATTTTTCGCTGTAGAAAGAAGTTTTCTTCTCATGCAAAGTGTACAGCGAACGCTAATGTTTTTTTCACCTTTTACGCATGGTCGTACCCTCTCCCGCGCCCTATATTATCTATTGTTGATCTACACACTTCTGTTGCTGCCATAGACGTCGCATGCTCGCACATCATTGTCATGAGACACTCTCATAAACAAAATCACGGTTTAGTAACACAGTAATGCAGCATGCTTATGGGAAAGTAACAGTAATCTAATTACCTTTTGAAGTAGTAATCCCTTACTTTACTCGTTACTTGAAAAAAGTAATCAGATTACAGTAACAGTGTTACTGCCCATCTCTGCTTAGTACCAACTGAGCATCATGTAAATACCTGAGTATAGTGATGACGTCCAGTCCTTTCTAACCACAGCGTACCCACATTTATGGCTGATTCCAGCAGGAGAACGTGTCATTTCACAAAGCTTATAACATCCCAAACTGGTTCGTTGAACATGACGATTAATTCAGCTCGCTGAAATGGGCTCCACAGTCACCAGACCTCAATCCAACGGAGCACCTTTGGGATGTAGTGAATCGGGAGATTCATATCATGGATTTACAGCTGACAAATCTGCAGCAACTGTGTGATGCTGTCATGTCAATGTGGAGCAAAACCTCTGAGGAATGCTTCCGGCACCTTGTTGTATCTGTGCCATGAAGAATTAACAGTGTTCTGAAGGAAAAAGGTGGTCCAACCTGGTATTTCCGTTGTGTACCTAACAAAGTTGGCACTGACTGCGAGGTAGCTATTAGGAACATCCATCTAAACCACTCTGTGAATTCAGCAGCCAGCTTGTTTATTAACTTCCTGGAATGTGCTGATTGTTTTTGGAAAAGACTATCGTGCAGTTTATGTTTGGCTGTCCAGTGTCATACGTGTTAGAAAGCAAGTTGCACGCTAGCCTGGACTGACACCAGAGTAACTTTTTAATGTTTAATGTTCGATGCAGTGATTTCTTTGGTAGATAATGCATGCGCTGCCTTTCACTCAGCTTTGATGGTCCGTTCCTATTAGCACATATAATTTGCTCATTATACACAGTGGGAATTTGCTGTTTTGACAGTATCATAATTTGACGCCTGGCTCAAGATTCAGCTGTCAACTAGCAAGTTATGATTTGTTTTTTAAGAGGTTAGCTGCTTGCCAAACGTCAAAGGAAAAAAAAAAAAAAAACTAATCTTGAGCCAAGCAGCTTAGAGCTCCCTTTTTTGTGCAATAGAAAATTTGATGGCATAGGTGCAGGTGAGAACCCGCACTGTTTATCGACTGATATGAGCGATACTGATCTGAAAGCAGTTATTTCCTCTCCACCAGGCTATCATTTGGCTGGCTGAGTGAATCCAGTCCGGGCTGGATTCTATTCTTTTACTGCCAGGCGGCTGGCTGATTAGTGCTGTGGCAGGCTGGGGTTGGCAGCTCTGTGCTGTTCCCTGATAAAGGGGTCAGGCTCAGCCGCACACCCACCGCCAACCCACCTTGCCACTTAGTAGTCTGTTTCCTGTCGGTCTGCACGCAGTGAACAACAACAGGTCGCTCTCCCACCTTCTGGCCACAGCGCGTCTTCCAGAGCACTACCTCTCCATTAAGCAGATCCCTCTGCTCCTTGTTTCAAAGCATCTCTGAGCTGCTGCAAGAAATTTTAAAATTGCTGATTAATCTTAGTCAACATCAGAGCCAGAAAGCCAACAAAGCAGTTTGCCCGTAGCCAGATTCTCTTCATTGACTGCCGAGGGATGTGGGACCATACGGAGGAGGACAAGAGTCAGTTAATTGGATATTATATTGAACAGAAGTAGTTTAGAGCTTGGGGAGAAAATAACTTTTGTTGGTAACGGTGCAATTGCGGGAGCACGGGGAGATAAAATGGATGTGATTCTCCCATCAAAGAGCGAGTTTATTGTATCTAGAATGGTCTCCTAAAAAGGATTGAGATTGGAAAAAGAGATGGGGTTTTCATCTTTTCACAAGATGATTTACTACACTGATATAATTTCTAATCAGATTTCACTGGTGTTTGAGAAGTTTAACAGCAGATAGCTTTAAAAAAGCACACCTCAAAGAAAAATTCACAGGCAAATGCAAAAAATACTCCAAGTAATTACAAGTGTTCAGCTTTGTAATTTCACCTTTGCCTCCTACTAAAGCGAAGGGCGAGGGTGCAGCTTTTGTAATGTCTACCGCTGTTCGATATTTATTAGAATGAGAGCAGTTCTGTAAAGCAAAAAATAAATAAATGAAATTTGCCTTTTGAGTCAAGACACAAACGGGTGAATGTGCTGCACATGAAAAATGTATGTGTTATGACTTATTGATTTGTTTAAGAAAAAAAAAAAAGCTCAACAGAAGAAGGCACGAAACAGCTGACTTAATTTTGAAGCCTCCTAAAAGCATCTTCTTTAAACTCTGTGCACTCATTACTGCATCCAATAGAATTTCATCCCAGTCATTTCGAGCAAGAGCAAAAATGACCACCCACAGAGAATGTGTAGAAAGCATTTCAGCTTACCTTGAAGGCTCCTGGAGGGTCAGCAGAAGGATACTTTTAATCTCTTAGCCTCACATCCTTGTCTCCCTAACCTTGCAAACACACCATGAATTTCATTACATGCTTCTTAAACTTTGACGTGACAATGACAGTTGCTTAAAGTTTTTCCCGAGGAACTTTTCTTTAGGCATCACTCACAAGCCGGGAAATCCATCATGTTACGGAGCCATTTACCAAAAGAAAAATATTACTTTCAGTTCTGCTTTGAGATTCAAGGCTCGGAAAGAATTCATTCAGATGTAACACTGTGGAGAATTTATCTTATTGTTTCCTTTTCAGTTGTACACGCGTGCACACAAACACGCCAGCTTGGCTCCATTAGTTTGGCTGACTTTTCAGAATGCACCGCTGAGCATTATCTAACACTGCCTCGTGGTTATTACTAATTGATGCCGGAGTCAGTTCATTATTTTTGTCTCCTCTGGCTACTCACATATCATATGTACAGCCTACTTTTAATCAGCCTGGTGATGCAGTCATGGAGTCTAAAGCCATCACCTTATGTGTGCAAAGTAGCATAAAGTCCTTATTTTATTATTTATGACAGCACAGATCCATGTTTTCTGACTTATTATCTATTAACTTCCTTTACTTTATCACTGACTGCCTTGCTTATTTTAGTCTACACTTATGTTTGTTTTACTCACGTGATAGGCAAAGATTTTGTTAAGCCACATTAAATCAGGTCCTCTTTTTTGTGTGCTTTCAGATCAGGAGCAGTACACTACAACCCATAGTGTCACAGTCACGCTCCTCTACAGCCAGACATGATCCATTTTTACATTTTACTAGCTCATATAAAACACAGCACCGAGGAGATTACTCAGAAGCACGATGGTTCTAATAATAAACACCAGCCTGTCTACTAATAGAGATCCATGATGTTTCATTAAATGAGGGGGATTCCCCGCTGTAAGGAAAACATCCCAACTATATGTTTAGTCCTTGTGCTAGAAGTTTGCTCAAAACCATCCAGCAGCTATCTAAGGGACATCTAGAATTACCTCTCAGTGGCAGACCAACAGAAATGACCTAATTGGCTGCACATTATTCTGTGTGCCTCTCCTACAAATGATGCATTAAAATGCTGTGAACAACACGAAATAGACCTTATGCCACCGACAAAAATTCACTGGAGCAAAAGCGACTGGATGCGTCAGATAAAAAGCAGACAAAAAGAAAGACAATTAGGATGTTAAAAAGAAATTACCAGCCTCATTGATGGTCCTGAATAGAGTCCCCGAGGAGGAAGAGGTAAAAGTTTTGCTTCAGCAAAAGGACATTAACACAGATCCCTTCATTATTTTGAATATAATGCCCTTTCCCTACTCACACCCACAGCCCCTCTACATGACCCAGGGAGAAGAACTGACAATGGAAAGCGCATTCCTCAGCTTAAAGATAATGTCTAAGAAAGTGTTAAGATCTTGGACATCATTTTAATCCATCTCAAGACATTTTGTGTAACTGTCTGCACCTTGCTATTCACAAGCTGACTCAATCTAGTTAAAAAGTCTACAAGATTTAGCATGCATCCCTACATTAAAATAGATATTATTACACAAGTAAGCAACTGTTGTGTAACTAAAAAAACACACACTGAGAACAATGTTGAAAGTAAAGACATGAATGTGCACGCCCTCTTTATACAAGTATATAGAAGTATGTATATAATGTATAAAGACTGTAAAAGTTCAATTACATATGCAGCAAAATGCTTGTAAAGTCATATGTTGTATAACTTTACAAAATATTTGTAAAGTTATATTGAAACAATCAGACTAAGTAGTTTTATAGGACTGGCCTTCTTATCAGTGTAAAGTTAAATCATTTAAAACGCTGAAGTAAATTCCCTCAAAGAAGAACAATTTCAACAAAGAAAACGGGTTGTTAGATAAGATTAACGGTTCACTTTGCTTCCTAAAATGGTTATTTCATAGCCCTCTTTAATGGTTTTTGTCATGCTAATCATAGACTGTATATAAAAGATGTATGTAGTGACTATAGTATGAAACATTGGTTTGCAAAGTCAATTTCTGAGCAATTTGACTGTTACCCCGTTTTTTCTATCAAGAAGATACTAGAAGCAAAGACTGGATCTGACTGACTAAATAAAAACACTGTACAGTCATAATGAACTCATTTGTTGATCATGTCCATTCCCACAATTCTTTTATTCTCTTTTTTTGTTCTAAAAGCGACAACAATATATAAATTGACAGTCCTGTTTTATTAAATTTGATCTGAAACCTTCGAGTGAGACCATAAAAACATTAGGGTGGTTCATAAAGACCTTTTATAAAGATTCTTTTACACTTTTAGCCATTTCCCATTAATACCTACTCAACTTGACTCAACTTGGTTTCGTACATTTTCCATTACAATCGAGTACTGCAGGGTCTGTAGGGTTGTTATAGCAACGCACTTTCTTTGACAGATGCAGCTACATAAAAAACAACAACATGGTCTCTATTTCACGTGTTACCAGGGTTTCAAAAATGGTGTATTTGATAATTACGAGGGAGTCGCTTTCATAACTCATTGGGTGACACTACTGACTAGCGACTCGATGGCTTGCAGTTGATGCCACATTAGATAAGATAAGATAAGATAAGATAAGATAAGATAAGATAAGATAAGATAAGATAACCTTTATTAGTCCCACACGTGGGAAATTTGTTTTGTCACAGCAGGAAGTGGACAGTGCAAAAGTTATGAAGCAAAAATAAGAATACAATAATAATAAATACAGTACACAACTGTACAGAATAGAATAAAATAAAATACTATATACAGTAGAATAAAATAGAATAAAATATACAATAAGATAAAAATAGAATACAAATGCTATATACAACTGAGTAAAAATACAACGATGCCAGAAAAGATTATTGCACATTAGTGTTATTGCACGTTTGTGGATGTGTGTGTTTGATCAGTTAAAGTCTTTGTTGTGGAGTCTGACAGCAGTGGGCAGGAAAGACCTGCAAAATCTCTCCGTCCCACACCGTGGGTGCTGCAGTCTCCCACTGAAGGAGCTGCTCAGAGCTGTCAGAGTCTCCTGCATGGGGTGGGAGATGTTGTCCAACAGAGATGACAGCTTAGCTGCCATTCTCCTGTCACTCACCACCTCCACTGGGTCCAGAGGGCATCCTAGAACAGAGCTGGCCCTTCGGATCAGCCTGTTCAGTCTCTTCCTGTCCCCAGCAGAGATGCTGCCACCCCAGCAGACCACACCATAAAAGATAGCAGAGGCCACCACAGAGTCATAGAAGGTCTTCAGGAGTGGGCCCTCCACTCCAAACGACCTGAGTCTCCGCAGCAGGTACAGCCTGCTCTGCCCTTTCCTGTAGAGGGCGTCTGAGTTATGAGTCCAGTCCAGTCTGTTGTTCAGATGAACACCAAGGTACCAGTAGCTGTCCACAGCCTCAATGTCCATACCTTGGATGTTCAGTGGTTGCAGTGGAGAATGCTTGTGCCTGTGGAAGTCTACCACCAGCTCCTTGGTTTTACTGGCGTTGATCTGGAGGTAGTTCAGCTGGCACCAGTCCACAAAGTCTTGAGTCAGTCCTCTGTACTCCTTGTCGTCCCCATCAGTGATGAGGCCGACTATTGCAGAGTCATCAGAGAACTTCTGCAGGAAGCACTGGGTGGAGTTGTGGGAGAAGTCTGCAGTGTAGATGGTGAAGAGGAACGGAGCCAGAACCGTTCCCTGTGGGGCCCCCGTACTGCAGACGACCCTGTCCGACACACAGCCCTGAGTCCTCACATACTGTGGTCGGTCGGTGAGGTAGTCCAAAATCCAGGTAGTGAGGTGATGGTCCACTCCAGAGTTCTCCAGCTTGTCCTTCAGAACTGAGGGAAGAATAGTGTTGAAGGCACTGGAGAAATCAAAGAACATGATTCTCACAGTGCTCCCAGTGGTCTCCAGGTGAGCGAGGGAACGATGTAGGAGGTGAATGACGGCATCATCCGCTCCAATGCCAGGCTGGTAGGCAAACTGAAGTGGGTCCAGTGATGAGCGGATCGCCTCAGATTGCCCCCGGCAGAGTAGGTACTAAAAAAGTACCTGGTATCAGGTACTGTCATCTAACAGAAAAAGCCTTAAAAACTGAGTCGAGTTGAGACTAGCTGACCCCAGTAGGTACTAGTGGGACACGGCTATTTGATTCTTTGTAACCGAATCAATTGCCCCCTGCTGTCCATTAGGAAGAATGCAGGTTTACTGCCCTTCCATATTGGTTGCGATTGTCAGATTTGCAGATGTTTTAGTCTATAATTCCAGTTTATCAGCTCATAAGCTCAGTGTAGCTAGTGGCTATGCTACATGCTTAGTACTGAATCTATGAATAGTTGGTAACTGTGTGTGCTTTCAGCTTTAATAATAAATCTATAATGGGATTTACTCCAAAGGTAAAAATCAGGCAAAAAAACCCCCAAAAACATGCACTTGAATCTCTTTGAATGTGTACTTCACCTTTTGCTTTCATAGCCTTTGTAAAGAGGAGCTGCAGAGTTTATTTTCTGCAAACACTTGGAAAACTGCATTGATCACTATGAGGGCAAATATTAGAGAGACATAAAGCAAAGTTTCTCATTACAGTGTTTGGTTCACTGAATGTTAAATAACACGGACCCTCGAAAAGTTATGCAGCAATTAAAGCAAGTCTTATACTGCAAGCTCAATTATCCTAGAGCATGGATACGTATCCTTGCAGAAATCCAGTAAAAGTGATTACACTGCTGTATCCGTTCTTAGCATTGGTCACGTTCGAAGCAAGTGCTGCTCTGCTGGTGAGTAATTAACAAATGAGTGAGTTTAATGAGCAGAGGTGAGCACTTCAAATGTGAATCATGTCTTCACATGCTAATGATGTAGCAGTTAATTTCAATAATAAAGACATGTATGTTCTTGAATCATGCTCGAGTTACGAGGGAGGAGATTTAAAATTTGAATTAAAAGCTGGGGCGGGATGATGCTGAAACCTGTCAAATATTTGAATTTAGCTGAATGAATATTTGATCTGGAGAAGTAGATATGAGTAATGTGTGGGTGGACAGGCAACCAGGATTTTCATTTTATTGTTTCTTTTAACAGCTTATTCAGTAAAATCAAAGTACAAAGATAACACAAAGTATAAACTGCCATTGGTTCTTATAATAGAGCACGCCTTCTTCTTCAGCTCCAAAGAAAATAAAAATAGTTTTGTATCTTGTACCCAGTTAACTTTCTAAGTTTACTTGACTGGAGGATGGTTTCAAAGAAGGTCTTTGTTTTTTCCCTCCTTTTTTATTATTATGCCTCAAACCAAGCAGCACATCGGGGCGCAGTGCGTCTGTGCTGTAATCCACTTGTACTACCCTTTTTCTCTCTTGCCAAGTCAGCCAAAGCTCAAAATCTCTAGTGATAACCTATTATCGTCTCAACCAAAGTGCTGCAGAGCTCAGTGGTTCCCCCACAGTGGGTCTTGGCATTGCCCTAAATTTCTAGTGACACCCAGAAAAAGTGATTTTTAAGGCTCCCTGGGCTTTCTTCGTGTTGTCAGCGACTGTTTCTGTTGTGGAGTTCATCTGTACCACATACTATGACACTAGAATGATAAAAAATTTTAATTAAAAAATTTGAATGGAGTTTTTGTGTCTTTGCTGTCTCTGAGCACAGAAAGAATTCAACTATGTGCCTAATAAGCCACTCAGAGATTCGGGTCATCTTTATTTCAGGCTCAGCTTAAATCGTGGAGGGAGGGTGTGACTTAGAGAGCGATGAAGAGAGCACGATGGAGGGGGGACTGGAGTGCCCTCGTGGTCCCAGACACAGATGGACAAGATGAGAGGGGAGCACAAGCACAGCTGAGGCCTTGTAGCGTGGAGTATTATAAGACCAGGAGCCAGAGAGCCCCGGCTCTGCACTGATGACACTGGCTTTTCTACCACTCAGTCATTCACTGCTCTCACCAGGAACCCCTGGGACGTGACTCGCCAACCACAGTTGCATCAAGATTAAAGGAACTCTTGCCTTCTGAGATCAAACGTTTGCTGGACTATGCCAAAAGTGTTTCCAGAGGAGTTATGATGGTACATTTGATACACAGGGCACAAATGTCAAGAGCCATTAGCAATGGGAAAATGAAAATTTACTTAAAACATATCAGAATGATTTGAATGTTCTAATAGAGCCGAATCAATTAAATATGCTTTCCATCTGTTTGGACAAAAGTTATAAAAAAATTGGCTGGATTTCAGTGGCAAATAGCAGAATTTAAACCAAAGTTCTACTCTGACAAGTCATCAACTTTGACATTTTGCCGCTCCAATTTACTGTCATTATTAAAAGCTTTTACATCAGAGCTTTTCATAAAGAGTGTAGTTTATGACAGATGGATAGGTTTGACCTATTATTACTGCCCTCCTTTATGAAATCCCTTAAGCCTCATGCATAGAAATCATGTTTGTCAGGTCCTTAGAAAGAGGCAATGAATATAATCCTTTAATGGGAAAAAGTGGCATAAAGGTATGCATTCAGGCGTGAAGCCTTGTTTGTCTGAGTTGCATTCTGCTTATTATATGCTGTGTTTGATGAGTGTATCCATTAAACGCCTGGGCTGGAAAATGTAAAAATTGTCGCAAGTTATCGCTCTGGCTTCACACTCCCTGAGAGCCGAAGCACAAAGCACACTCTACCTGAACTCCACAGAGTACTGACAGACCAGTAATCTGCCACCGGAGCTTCGAAGAGAAGGAAAGAAAGCACACAATAGCATCATCCTGTTCTTATCCATTTTGTGAAAGGAGAAGAGTGAGAAACGAAAACGAACACATTGCCTCAGAACTAACGACACTGAATTTTTTTTTTTTTAAAGTTCCCATGTAAGTGCGTGCAATGTTGCTCAGGATGCTAAGAAGCTGAATATAAGATGCAAAAGGTGAAAATAAAAGAAAAATGATTATCATCTGTGGATTGACTGGATTGATTTAAATGTGCAGCTTTGCAGACATGTTTTTATCCCACAGCGGGCCAAAGACGGACACTCTGATTCTTCCCGTTTTTGCCTCATCGTCTTACTCTCCTCTCAAAGAGAGAAGTTTCAGATAGGCAGCGCAGAACAAAGAAACTCCACAGACCAGAGCTGGTTTCCAAGGTAACAGCAAACGGGGCCCCTTTGGATCGAATGGCTAATTTCCACACCTGTACCCCTCAATGCATCTGCAGAGCGATGAGGATTTCAACGTGTTTTATGACCACTCGCCCGCAACAATCGGCTGCAGCAGAGGTGACCACACCATATATGGCTGCAAGAACTACAGCTTGCCACCTCATTAGTAGTATCACACTGATAGGAACAGCTGGCTTTTTCTTTCTTGCTCATCTGTGTGTGTGTTATGTCATCTCGCTCTCGTTCTGCATTTCATTTTCTTACCAACATCCTCAGTGTGCCTGTTTCTCAAACCATGTCCTCACTTCTTCCCCATCTCCCATTATGATCACATATTCAAGCTTTCATCACACGGCTCTTTTTATCTCTGTCAATCTGTCACTTTATCCAGACTAAGTCCCCTCCCAGTCCTTTAATGTGTAGTTATCATTGACAGAGGAGTTATCTGCGTGAAGTTTCAAACTCTACATTCTAGGTTTCGGATGTTATTTTCGTATAATTTAATTGGCCACTTGGACTAATTTGAGCAATTTGTTTATGTGATTTTTTTAAAAACACAGAACAGTTAATTGACGCTGCTGCAAAATTTGACCTTTAGTCTGAACTTCTTAACTTGTTGCACTAATATCTTTAAAGGCTCTTTATGTGGGCAAAGAGCCATCAAAGAGGTCAACACGTTAAACAAACTGGCTCTGGTGACAACTAGAGCTGTAGGAGTCTGATCAGTACCACCAGGCGATAGCAAAATGATATCAAAGCCTTCTTGCATAGTAACCTCAGTCTTGGGCTGTTGTAGCTACTGTTGGTTAAACCACAATCTACTTCTTTAGTTAGCTGTTTGAACTCATGATAGAATCAACTGCAGAGCAACTCTTTAGTGATTTAAAATGGAAAACAATTAAGTAAAATCCCCTTATGTCAAGTTACCGAATTCCAGAAACATGACGTACTATTTGTTTTTGTTTTTTTTAATTAGTTTAGCTGTTCCATCTGATGACTTTATATGGGTGTTGTTAATAACCTCTCCATGTCCAGGGCGTTGACTGCTCCTGTCCCACTGCAACCTTGTGTTGGATGAGCTGAAAAAAACAGATGGATGGTTTATAACTTATGGTATAACACAGCTAATGGAGGGGAATTAAGTTACTTTGACATCAGTTGTAGGAGAAAGCAGTAACCTTCAGGCTGTAAAATGAAGCTGAAGTTAAAGTGCCTAAAACTGCTGCTCATGAAACAAGAACTTAAGGGTTGTCTCATAGTCCCATAGACTCTCATATTGAGATGATTAACAGTAAAAATGAAACCTCTTCACAGTTTATATTTTCCTACTTTGCAATATCCTACCTATGAGCGAATTTTTATATAAGTCACTCTTTTACATGGTGTTAAGGCCTAATGTTTTATTAGGCCTTAACACATTATTATGGGCATAGCTGTGTTTATGTGACCAGTTTCTCCCTGTTCGCTGTTAAACTATCGTCAAAGACACTCTGAGATGTTGGCTGTTCAGTTTTTCAGGCTAAAAAAAGTTTTAAAAGAAATGTGATTCTGATTTTGGTCAAAATCAGCAGCCTGTTGAGTATCTCAGTAAATCATGTATAGACAAATCTTGCTAACCAATACATACCTAGTGTTATAATCAATTTCTCCTCAGCTTTTCCTTATGTCCAAAAATGATCACACGTGGTTTTAAAAAAATAGAAGAAGAAAAAAGGAAACTTTAACATAATCCAATTATGTGGTGTTACTTTGGTCCATCTGTTATAGTCCTCTCTGTTTATATTTGGTCTGTGCTCAAGATGCTATGACATCTCTGCACAAGAGAGGAAGGTTTGAAAGAGCTAGAGAGCACTCCTGTACAGCCAGGCATTGAACAACTCATTAAAAAGCTTCTTTGAATTACATATAAGCAACAATCAAGGTTAAGGACAACAAGATTTAGGAATATAGGACACTACGTGTGTAGTTCTATGCAATTTGAATAACTTTACATAATTTAATGACCCCACAATACTCAGTCTTTGAGTTGCTTGTTGCAAAATTCTTTTTCACAGTGATGGGAAGAGCTGAGAGGCGAAAACATAAATACAGACAGTAATTAGTAAAGAAAAAAACAGAAGTGTAAAATATGAATTTTTATAAAGGACACTTACACAAAAAGGTGACAGAGAAGATACATTTTCAGAGTTTTTTCGTTTGAGATTAACCCAAAGTTCTGGCATTTAAAAACAGAACTTCGCATTAACTCTGTGGAGTGTTTTTGCTCAATATTCCTCAGGTTGAATGTCTGTCCTCCAAGGGCCAGCAGCCAAACAGTGTAATAGCGCTGCAAAGGTTCTAATTTGTGTGCATCCTAATGACTGTTGCCCCAAGCTGTTTGCACAGTTTCTCTGCAAGCCATGAGAAGGTCAGCATGGCATCACAGCAGACGTTAAAGACGGACTTAATTGTTGGGGCAGTTGACCGTTGAAACACACACAGAAGTGCACACATACATATACAGAGTTTGTGTAATAATTATTTCAGTGTACTCTGCACAGACTTACAAACATTTTCTTGAGTTTCACTGTAACTTTAACTACTGTACATCTACTGCATGCTTACAACCCACCCTAAAATAACCTTAAAAAAGCCTGAAATTTTATTGACTTACCTGATGGAAAAGGACTGGAATGGATTTTTTTCTTTCCCACCTAAGGAATTCATAATGTGACTATGTCAATCTATGTCAATAGATTTATGTCCCCACAACATGAGCAATACCTTGAAAACACACAGAAAGAACTCCTTTTTACATCACGACTGCATGCAAGCACGTGCACACAAACACACATAAATCTGATATAAAGCAAGGCGCTCGCATGCCGCATGTATACATTCAAGCTGAATGACTGAAAATTACAGTAACTTCACCATAGTTTGCTACTTTTATCACACTGCCAAGGACCATATCAGTGGGGTTATTTTCTCCAGGCAAATGAAATGTATTTTCTGTATCAGAACACATTTAATGGTCCTTTTACTTCCTGTGACATTTTAAAAACAAGGGTTTTTTTGTCGTTGTTGTTATTGTTTTTTGTTTTGTTTTTTTGCTTTCTTGGCTGTTAGCAGCATTATAGATGTGATGGAAATTCACTTCAGTTTTATTGCACTGAATATGGAAAGTCAGTCAGTCAAATTGATGTAACACTCAGATAAATCCCTCTGCCACACATCCTTAAGTTTAAGCAGAGGTGTTGTTGAAAAGAAATTTGGTTCTCAGAAAAAAAACAAACCCTACCTTTACTACCAATTTTTTTTTTAGTTCAAAAAGCTTTTGTTGCGTTTTTCTCTCTTAAAGCTGGCCTCAGGGTGACCCAGAATCAACTATTAAACATGGCAAGAGTCTTCTTAATCAACATGGACATATTGGAATTTGATACAGAAGTGCCCAGGTTAAAAGTAATCATTTAGCATATATATATATATATATATATTCATGCAGGCTAATTTAGATTAGGAACATAAAGACCAAATTAAGAAGATGGGGCCAAAGTCACAAATGGAAATGAGGACAGACATGATGATGAAACTGTACTTTAATTAACCTCTGCATAAGCTTCATTTTCTGGATGCACTAGTGTCCTCTGGATCAAAAAAATAAAAGCCTTTGCATTGGTGTTCACCGAGTTTAAAGCCAAAATCTGTTTTGTGCAAAGAAGCAGCAAATATTCTCAGTTACTTGTCAACTTTCACTATTCAAGAAAGAGACATTTATAATGTCTTTCAGGTCAGGGAATGCATGTATTAATGACTGGTCAGGATGTAGATGGTTTAAAAGGAAAATCAAGTAAAGTTCAAATTTTATGCTAAGTTATGACCTTTTTATCCTTCAAATCCTTATTTTTAAAAAGCCTGTTGCATAGTTATGATGAAACTCCGAAATAAACACGTGGCACATGCACAAGCTGTTCAGGTCATGGTTTTTGCAGTTCTTCTCAAACAGATGAAATGGGTAAAGTTGAGTGGGAATGCGCTAGTCTAAATCTTCAGTGCTACTTGCTGCTCATTGTTTGCCTTGGTCAGGTTCATTATACATTCTGTTGGCAGGTTCTGTCCCTCCTGTAGATGCATTACAAGCAGCTGCTTGCTGTGAGCAGTTTTCACTAACTGATGAATCATTCAGTCAACTGGCTTTTATGTTAAACACTTTTTCAACCAGTGAGACACTTGAATTCTTAGTAGAATTTCATAGAGTGGCATTTATCTATTTTTTTCTATTCAAAAAGTCTTTATGGCTAAATTTCCAGGCTGTGTTGCAATTTCCTCTTACGTCAGCTATTGAAGGCGAAGTACTTCATAGTCTTTGGGAATTAATCTAGATAGTTTCGCAAAGAGTCAAAAATAAAGGAAAAGCGATATAGATTATATATCAGAAAGTGCAGAAGACATCAGAAGATCAGTCTTTGCAGCAAACAAGCAGCTCTGTGGTTTCTAACTGTAGTTTTCTGGATTCTTTTTCAACAGTGCCTTTCATCCATAGAGGGACTTTAATGTTAGAGCATGTTCACTTCTCAGTCTCAAATCACACTTTAATGAAAAGGCTTTCCCCAATTTTATTTAAGTTTTCATTTGCTTGAATTGTTGTGCATTTCCCAAATTTCTCACTACACAGTTTATTGGTCTTAATGTTTTTATTTTGCTTGCTCTTTCTTCTTCTCCCTCTTCTTCTTATAAGAAGAAAAATATAACAGTTTTTTTTCTGTTCTGCAACAAATCGCAATTTATATATTACAGAATTAGGTAAGATTATTCCATGCAAAGCAGAAGTTTGACATCAGGCTGAGGTCGCTCACTTTACACTTTGCTATGCCTGGTTGCACGCCCTTTTTTCCATCCATCCATCCATTCGCTTCCGCTTATCCTTTTCAGGGTCGCGGGGGGCGCTGGAGTCTAATCCCAGGTGTCTTAGGGCGAGAGGCAGGGTACACCCTGGACAGGTCGCCAGTCTGTCGCAGGGCTAACACAAAGACTGAGACAACCAATTGCAGTCACATTCACTCCCACATTAACACCTACGAGCAATTTAGTGTTTCCAATTAACCTATCCCCACAAACCGCATGTTTTTGGAGGAAGCCGGAGGACCTTCTTGCTGTGAGGCAACAGTGCTAACCACTGTTTAAAAGGAGAATACAGCATTGTATCTGGCAGCACACAGTCACTCAAATGTTGGCTAGAAGTACCTACTCAGATAGCTTCCTTTCTTTTAATGCGCATTTTCCATGCACATGGAGACATTCAGTAACCTGTGCCAGATAATGAGTGCTTTTACGGGCTTTAAAGGAGAGTTTGTTGGGGATAGAACCACGCAGAATAAAGCATTTGGGGAAGTTATGATACGGGTGCTGTTCAGACATGGCCATGTACCAGGTGCATTTACTTATGCAGGGATTGTAATTGCAATGGGTTTTGGAGACAGAGTAGAGAATACAGCAATCTAAGCAGGTGAATTGGCAGCTTTGCCATGGCTGTGCTGAGCAGACTGCTAAATAAGGTATTCTGTTGTCCAGAGAAAAAGCCGGGACTGTAGTGAGCGGAGAGAGAGGGAGAGAGAGACAGGACAAGGGATAAAGAGGAGGAGCAAGAGGGGCAGAAAGAGAGAGCAAATGAGCAAGAAAGATAGACGGGAAGGTGGGAATGGAGGGGGACCGAGGAAAGATAGACAGCATGCACGGAGCACTGAGGACAATGGAGGGTAAGAGAGAGGGAGAGAGTATGAGATGAGCACCTTAGAAAATCATGAAGCCAGGCTATTCCCCAGAGAGGCAGCGAGACTGGCCGTGGCTGACTGATCCAGTGCTGTGCTGCACTGTGTGAAAGGGGCCAATAACAGGCTGAGTAATGGGATTGTGCCACTGCAGATTGTGTGTGAACAGGTTGGGTCCTTGGGTGTTCCCACACGTCAGGTTAGCACTGGCCTGAATAGCGTCGGAGTGAAGAGCCAAGCCCGCCTGTTGTGCTCGGTGTCGATAGGCTTACCCGTCTAGTTTTAAAGGATAAGGATGCAGATCTGCTACATATTCATCGTCCCATGTAAAGGCCAGAAGCCACAACAAGCTGATCCAAGTAACACTTATTGCCTGTCTTGTAATATCCTGATATCGCTCATTCCTTAATTTAATTAACCCTAATCGTAAAAAGGCCTTTTAATCCCATGATTGAGACACGATGTTCCTTTATTGCACCAAACGCTGACACTGCACTTTCTGCTGAAGACAAATCTATTTACTGCATGCATGCTGCAGCCTCCAGAATTGACTTTGTTCTTTTAATGACATATGACAAGCTAACAGCTGACTTCTGCTTTGTTTTCATAGTAGTGTAAGGCACTCTTTTTTTTCAAGTCAGCAAACGGCCTGTATCTGTAAGCTTTCCATCAACAGTATGTTATCAAATCCAAAATGCTTCTTCAGCAAAGATAATTATCCCGCTTGCTGTCTCTTGGAAATTGCCGCTTCTTAAAATTTCATTTATCAGTGTTATCGTTATTTTACAATTTACCATGTACACTTGATTGCGAGTTTATTTGCTCTCAGTCGTTTGATAAACGCCTGCCAAAATGAAGGTTACTGTGTTGGACTGTTTTAAAACGGTTTCATGGAGGTTTAGTCAACAGAATTGCAGTTTTTCAAGAGTTTCTAATGTTATCTAACCCCATTTAAATCAGCCATAGTAGACCCTGACATGATATCTACAACACACAGTTAAATGCTCTGCAAAGTGCAGCTTTTGAGATGATCATAAAGTAAAAAAAAGAAAAAGAAAAGAAAAAACACTAAAAACTGTCTAAATAAAAAATGGACATTAAAACCTGCGTGTGTCATGTGCTTTCACTTGGAGCTGCTGCAGTACAAATTTGGCTTTAACTAAGTATACTTACTATTTATTTGTCACAGTTGTATTAGAATATTTGCATTAGGTAGATGTGCATAATAAGTTGCTGGCTAACTTTAACATTCAATATATAACATAAAACTTTTATGGTTATGCTGCTATAAAGTTACCTAATGTTGCCTTTGTGTTTATTCACAGTCACAGGATATCTCTGTGGCATAGCTTCCGTACCCACAGTTATCTAAATTAATGTCTTTTTTAGTTTGTTGTGCCGCTGGAGCTTGTTACTGTGCAGCCTGCTGTGGGAGACTTTAAATTATTTGGTTGTTACCAACATTAGGAAACATTTTCAGGTTTACGGCAGATTTAAAAAAAAAAAAATTTACACAAGAAAACTGCTTCCTCCCCTCTTAAGCAGCTTGTTGTCACAATTATCCATTGTGCATTACTCACTAGTTTAGCAATAATAGTGTAATCTGCTGGGGGCAAGTCAACCTGGAATACAGATAAGGATTTTTTTTTATAAAACATTTTGAATTTAAAAATGATTTTTTTTTTCAAATGCAAGTGCAATCAAATAGTTAGCACTGTAGGCGGATAATAAAATCTCAAGCTGTGTTTGTCTCTCTGTATGTCAGCCTGTCTTAAAGGATACAGTCATCATCTGTAGCGAGTGAATGGGATCCATACTGATGTGTGGTTTAGTTACTGTAGTTCACACAATGTCAGTTAGGATTAGAGCCTCCACTGCTCAACAACCCCCCACCCTCACTTCTCCCCAATCCACGCTTTGAAGCCCTCTTGCTCCACGTCCTGCTGGTGCTTTAGCTCACATTTAGCACGTCCCATTGCATTAGTCTCACTCTGTCCCTTTACCTTGTGGCTCAGCTCAAGATGCTGCTGCCCAGCCATTTTCATTTCCCCGTTGCTTCTTTGATATTTGTCCATCACGTCAGCCGCTCGCTCTCGTGTGAGGGGCTTATGCCCGCGAATGGATGAGCCAGAGTGGGTGGAGGGGTGAGGGTGGCGACGATGGTTATTTGTATCTGATGTTAATTTAGCTGGGCATGCAGCTGTGATCAGTCAGTCCGCTGACTAGTTTGAGATGTCGCGAATGCTCGCCTTGAACCACACATGAAGAAAGAAGTGTGCAAACAACATGACAAGATGAATATGCTGCCACATGTATAGCTGAGTACCATTTCCACACCAACGCAAAATGCACCCGTGGTTCCAGATGATGAGTCAGAGGGTTTTTGTTTATTTATTTATTTCGTTTCTCAACAGTAATAATTTCATATTATTCAAATTATTCTTGAGTGGGCAGTTGCAATAAGTGCTTATGTTGTGTTTGCATATTTGTGCAACAAGCTTCCTGTAAAGAAAAAGCCTGTGGCTCGCTCTGTGACCCCTTCAACTCCTGCAACAACTCAGTTTTTCGGGAAAATTTCAGGCCTCTGACGTCTCATTACTTAGGATTAACTAGTCACAAGTGTCACCTCTGACAACACTGTTGAGGGCTACAGATGATGGCCTAAGGGTTTATTCGTGCCCTGTGGCACTGTTCTGTCTTTAGCCCGGCACGGTACTGAGGGATGAAGCGATCCAGACAATTTAACTGGCTGCCACTGCCTCCAACCAGATTTCATCTTGACCTTGAGCATCTTGTTTGGAGTAAATGTGCTTTTATTCTTGTGGGGGTTATTTTTTGGGGGGTTGTTTTTTCTGTTGGCATTTAATAGCAGAGTCATTAGCACAGTTAAAAGGGTTTTTTTTTCAGTGCTTAGCATTTTGTTCTGTCACAGTGCAGTTTGTGCATGAAAAAGTGGGAGTTCTGTGTCAAATGGGATTCTGCTAAATACAGACTAGTACCACTTAATGCTCCATGTGATTTTTTGGTTTGGCAAAAACCTATGAAATTGAAACTTTCCTTGAAAAGAGATGGAAAACTCTGCATCTTTAGAGGTAATCCTGTGCTGTATCTGTGCAAAGAACCAAAACGGTCACATTTAAGAATAATTTTTTTACCCCTTTTTTCCAAATCAAAAAGTGTTTCTCTTCATAACTAAAAGCTATTTTTCTTTTTACTTAAGCTGGAATTATATCACCATATAGCATCGTGTTTTCACAGTAAGTCCATCATTTTACAGAACATGGGCAAGTAAATTTGATAAAAATCAGAAAAACAGCATGCATTGAACTTTGCTTTATGCAAACGTATTACATATCGTATCAGTTACATTTTTCTATATAAATATTGCATATTGACAAACTCTTACAGAATTAGGGACAAAGGGGAAGTGTAATATTTTCCAGATGGTCAGAAACAAGACTCAAATGGACATCTGCTAAAACTTTTGGGGTCAGTTTTTTACCCCCAGAAATTATACCTTGTGATAAAATTTAATGGGACTGAAATAATAATTTAGTGCTTCACACTTACACAAAATAATCATCCATCTGTTCCAGTAGCCTTGCAGTCCTTTGACCATTAGACGTCCGATTTGTTGAGGTAATCATGAGCAGCTTCACTTCATGCTTTATGCTTTACTACACGTTTGATTGATTTGATAGGTGCTTTTAAGGTATCATTTACTTATTTGCCATTACCTCAACAGATTAATGGGGTTAAGATCCAACGACTGAGCTAACCGCTTCATTAGGATAGCTTCATTAGTGAGGATACAGCGTGTTTCTTCTCTAAATGTTTCTTGCATTCCAGAAGGATTCCTGGCTTCAAACCACACGATACCCTTGGTGTGTAGCATGGCATAACAAAATACAATCATAGCCTTCCTTTTATCCTGTGCAGCTCTCTCATATTCTCCAAAACGTCTGATGTTCCAAGCATTCCTCTGGATTCTTATCATTTGTAAAAAGAAATTTCATTTTTGACAAAAAAAGATTTTTTCTCCTACGTGGGGGCTATTTTTTACGCAAGAAATAGTCTTCAGTTCCCCACACCGAGTCTCCTGTGATGAATTTCTATTTTGAAGCTATAAATGAGCCACAAAGGCTGACGATCCAGATGCTCAACTGGCCAAATGTGTTTCTTCTACATTCAGCACAAATGCTTTCCATTGTGCTAAAATCATTTTGGAAAGAATTTATTCAGTTGCTTAATTAGCCTTTAACATGATAAACTTGCATTAGGTAATGCAGTGTGCAATGGAAGCACTGGAATGGTCCTCTGTTCCCTATTATATTAAAAATCAATATTGAGTGATGATTGGATTAATTGCCATTTATAATGTTTCAGACAAATTAATTATTTTTTCCAAATGTGCATTTCTTTCAAAAATACTGAAAAGACATTTCTAATTTGCATGAAACATTTGAGTATGAGTGTAAATGCTGATGCTGCTACAGCCTGTCTGCTAGATGTGTAAATAGGCAACTGTTTGCTTACAGATTTGGAAAAAGTTATAATATGTCAGTGCTGTTTATTGTTATTGTTATTGCTCAAATGAGGGAAAAAAAGGTAATTGCTGCAGGTTTAAGGGTGTCTTCTTTGATTTTACAATCAAAATCAATTTAGCAGGCATGGCGAGTACTTTACTGACTTATACAATTCAGATACACCTTGACCACCGTTTATTTTCAGAATTGACTTAATGCTTCATGGCATAGATTCAATGAGGTTCTGGAAACATTCCTCAGAGATTTTGACCCATGACATGATCACACAATTCCTGCAGATTTGTCAGCTGCACATTCATGATGATGAATCGGTTCCACCAAACCCCAAAAGCGCTCCACTGGGCTGAGATCTGGTGACAGAGTAGAGGCCATATTACATAGTACAGTGAACTCATTGTCATGTTCAAAAAGCCAGCTTGAAATGCATAATTCAGGTAAAGAAATCACACAAAAATTGATTCTGTTCATCTGGACACAATGTTTTCAGCAGGACAATCATCCAAGTGACTTGAATCTCAGCTGATGGCAGGCTACCCCAGCCTGAGAAACAGAACATCGCACAACAACTGAAATTGCTATCACTCTCTGACAACAAGCTCTGAGCACAGTTTCATCCAAATTACCATGACCATTGAGCAGTAGTCACAAGTACTACTCGGGGAAAGATTTCTAAAACTGAAATGGTCAAATGAACAGAGTCAGCACTGAGCATTTGAATGATGTCCAGTTTGTATTGGGCAGTCTAAAAGAGTGCCCCAAAAATATCCTGTACATCACTACCATCCCCAACCGGTCACAGCAGATGCCTGGGCCTCCCTGAGCCTGTTTCTGCTGTAGGTTTCTTCCTGTTAAAAGGACGTTTTTCTTTCCCACTGTCGCCAAAGCACTTGCTCATAAGAAGAGTGATCATTGTTGGGGTTTTCTCTGTTTTCTTTGCATTATTATAGTTTGCAATATAAAGCGCCTTGAGGCAATCTGTTGTTGTGATTTGGTGCTATATAAATCAAATTGAATTGAATACCGCCAGCTCAAACTGTTGATACAAGACATGCATGCATTCATGTGCTTTCAAATTCTGATTCAAATGTTTCAGAAGAAATTGAAAGTTATGAGACCAGACAAGATTTTTCCAGTCTTCTTTTGCCCAATTTTGATGAGCCTCAGTTTGCAGCCTCATTTTTTTGGTTCTTAGATAGAACCAATGAGGTCTTCTGCACCTGCTGACCATCTGCCTCAAGATTCGACCTGTTGTGCAGTCAGAGATGCTCTTTTGTATACCATTTTTATAACAAGTTACTACAACCAAATTAGTGTTGCCTTACTTTCAGTTTGAAGCAGTCTGGCCATTACTCCTCTGACCTCTGGCATCAACAAGGGTTTTTCACCCGCAGAGAACTGCTGCTCACTGGATAATTTCTATTTTTCGGCCCACTCTCTGTAAGGTTGTGTGGGAAAATCCCAGTAGAGCTGCAGTTTCTGAAACACTCAGAGCAGCCTGTCTGGTACTAACAACCATGCCACATTCAAAGTCACTTAGATAAAAATTTCCTTCGTATTCTGATGCTCAGTTTGAACTTCAGCAGGTTGAGCAGAGCATTGAGTTACTGTCTTGGTTAATAAGATTTTTGCAATCATAAGCAACTGAACAGGTGTAACTCATAAAAAGAAACTTTTTTGACACTACCTCAGTAATGTCACCTTGTGCTTGGTGGAATTTCTTTTTTATGGGTTTGAAAAAAAAAACCACAGTTTGAAGATTCACTGAAATTATTCTGATCAACTTTACAGAAAATGCTGCTCATTTAAGAAGCATTAAATGAAGGATGTTAGTAGTAAAATGACATATGCACATACTCTAGGACATAACAGACACACAATATAGTGGACCGCTACTATATGACGTGAAGAGTGACTTCAGTGGCGTGGAGTGAGTGGTAATTAAGCTGGTAGGTGGATGAATTTCATTATCCCCAGAGAAAGATGTGGCTAAGCCCTGTGTTCCCCTGTAATCCTTCCAGTGCGCTGCCCATTATGAGTCAGCCCCAATCTGCTGTACTGAAAGTCATCACTTTTCTCTCACCGCAGCAGGCCAGTTGAGCCAGGTGCCTGAGGCTTACTGACACCAGCCTCGTCTCTGGTGACTGAAGTCGCTTTAGCACAGAGCCGAAGTTTCCTTCTCTCAGGCTGAATAGTGCTAGAGGGAGCACTGCTTAGTTCCCCTTGTTTAAAGATAAGATAAGGCTAACGAGTGTAATAGCTCCTCAGGGAAATAGATACTCAGGATAATAGAGATCCACTAAGCATCAGTCCAGGTGTATTGGACAGAGCTGGGGTTTTGGTGTGGGCGGCAAAGAGCTCTGCTTTGAATTTTCACAGTAATGACTGCAGTATATCAACAGTGTGAGAGAATATTGCTCCCTTTTTGATTTTTCTTCCTTGACATCAGTCACCACTCTTAGTTCATTTAAGATTTACATGTTGAAGGAAAAAATGAAGACCTGGGGGGGGGAAAAAAACCCTCGAGGACAGATGATGAAACATAACCAATTCTGAGGGTGTGTGCTCCTGCTGCTTATTTCTTTGTCAGTCCAAAACTTATGTTTTTCTTTTGTTGTTTTTCTTTCTCTTCATGAATCTTTCATGGAGAACAGAGTTCATTCTGCAAAGTCAAACCTTCTCCAGTAGTTTTGTGCAGCGACTCTCAGGAACATAAGTAAAATCCTCTGGATGAGAGCATACTTCACTAAATGCCAACGGGTTCAGAGGTAAAGATAATTTGAAGCACTTGTTACAGGTGACACTTGAGTGACAAACGCAGCTCCTCAGCCTCTGCCATCATACTTTAAACGCATCACAGGACTCCTTTTGAGTCAGACGGCGTTTCAATGGCCATGATTTTGACTGTTGATAATAACATTTATTTGGCTATACAGATTCAAATGACACCATGAGAAATCCTTTTTCACACTGTTACATTATTCTAAACACCCACACCTACAATAATAGTTTTCAAGCTCGTAAATCAAATGGTGCAAAGGAAGCGAGCATGAAAAATAATCACAGAGGGACAGGGTGATTACAGCGATTTGAGGTTTCCCTTCAATTTAAAAATGCGCAAATCACCAGTAATCTGAACTTAATTACAATAATTTCCATTGTGAGCACATCTGTAAACAGCAGCAGTCCGTCATAGCGGTGAGCTCCCTCCGGCTCTGTGTTTAGTTTTAAATTTTCTTTTAAATGTAAGCTGTGGGCAGGTGTGATTTTCCCTTCTGCCCACACCTTTTACTTTATCAAGTAGAAACCGGCTCGGCACCTTGAAGCCACCAGCTAATTTAAAGTTTCACGCTAAGATAATTTGTTCTTGGATTCTGCAACAAAAGATCTTTGTTGTACGCTGACATTGACCTTTGAAAGCGCACATTACTAAGTAAAAGGTATTATTATAAATGGTAATATTTTCCATTGATTTAATATCAGAGCACAGTCCGACATGCTTCATATGTAAGTTCATAAATCTCATGTATATGTTTTGGGCATATGCTCTGTCTGTCTGTCTGTCAAGGACAGCAGATTCGTCTGGTGATTACATCCAGAGCGGCTCTCTCCACTCCGCATCTACCTGTCTCTCCATCCTTTTTGGAGAGCTGTTGTGCCATTCCTTCGATTGCTGTGTAATTTTGAGATGGTGTTTACCTAATGACTTCTTACCGGCTGTCTTCAAGAAGACCTCCTTCAAATCGTAGTAGCGTCTGCTACTCAAACCCTATAATGTAAATTTATTTTGTTCACTTTAAGCAGCCGTTGAGATGAAGAAGGCAAAGTGGAATCATGGGACGTGCTTTGTGTGCCATTCTTCACGAGTGGTTCAGTACATCCACCTATCCATCGTGCTCTCATGAGAGTGCTTTGTGCGATTTGTGTGTTCTCTTCTTTCCCACCTATGCATCTGCATAAATTGGAAAGCTTCTCTCAACAGAAGCTTGGCCATGTGAAAAAGAGCAGAAGTGCTGCCTCTCTGCCCTCCTGGATAAACACCCCGAGAGGCCACATTAACCTCTTTCTTCTTTAAATATTTCATTCACTTTTTGCATATCACAAAAGGTTAGAATCTGTATCTAATGACACTTTGATGAAAGTGCTGAACGTGTCCCCGTGTGTGAATGACTCTGCATACATAAGTCAGAGAGTCTATGTGTTCCCACAACAACAAATCTAGGTTATGGTGTTCCCAATTTGGATATTCAGACTGCTCCTTGTGAAGTGAATGTCAGCACTCTGCTTTAGTCTCTTCCTCTGGAAAATGTTTCTATTTAATATCCTGACATACAATGTCACTGTAAAATGTCCTCAGTCACTGCTGTGCCAATGACAAACAAATACAATGGATGAATCAGAAAAAACGGGCCTGACTTTCCTAACAGCTTCTCCCAAAGAAGAAAGTTTACTCAGGTAAGCTGTGCCTCTGATTACCCCATTTTTTTCTCATCCATTTCAAATGGTCTGTTGATTGTGTAGCTGTTCACTGCCAGCAGTGTCAAACAAAAAGCACATGAACTTGTAGCCGAACACTATTTCAGGATAAGTAGCATAAAGGCCAGAGCAAGAAAGGGTAGTGCATGACTTGTAATTATGTGTTTCTGTCTCAACCCCTCGAAATCAATAACCCTAACACCTTGTTTTTTCTGTTTTATTACAGAAATGTCCACCTTTAGCTGTTTCAGTCCTTTGTGGTGAGAACAGGTACTTACACTAAAACACTGAAGCATTACCACGATAACTACCACACCTGGGAAATGGCAGGCTGGACACTGCATGCTCAATAAATCCTTTCACTTCCTTCTAAGGCTTGTCACTGAATTATCATCTGTGACACGCAGCATAATGTTGATTTGCAGTGTGAAAATGCAGACGTGCCAGCCTGAAAAGGTAATATTTTCTCTACCGCTTTGCACTCACAGATGATGTAAAATCCCTTCAGCTAGTGATCAAAAACACCATCTTTATGCCTTTGATTAGACGTCACTGATTCGTTCATTTGCACAAAACCTACCTACTTTTTCCTTTTGGCAAGCTTGACCATTCTTCAGAATTTGTCTCAGCTTGCCTTACAACAATACAAATTCCACATTTTTTTTACTTTGACTTTTGTCAGCACACCCTGACAAGTGTGACTCAAACTTTCTGTAGAAAAAAGAGCAACTAATCATGTCATCTCTCTCTTTTCCTTTTCTAATTTTTTTTATGAGTGTATCATTTTACATCAGTTAAATGCCTTTTATGTTATTTTTAACTTGTCTGCTCCTGCTGCTTTGCAATGCTAATCCTCAGTTAGTTTTTTTTTCTAGCTGCCTCACTATTGTGTCTTTCAAAATGATACAATGAGCCAAATTTGATACCACATGTCCATGTCATCTTTTTTCTCCCATACGCTGGACATATCACAAAAGAAAAATTCCCTTATGCTCCTGGGTCTTCAGCCCTGTTTTTGACTTTTGTTTTGGACTTGTTATTTATGTCTTTGAAAGTATAAGATAATGTTCTAGGTCCTGAGTATGTTATTTTCCAGTGGCTCTGAGTTTTTTAGTTCTACTTCTTGAATTCTGGTTAAATCATTTGTGGTTTGTTTCCCTTTGTGCCCAATCTTTCCTAGTCTCATCTCTGTTTTGTTATCCTTTCAGTCTTCTCAGTCATGTACCCGTTCACACCGCATTACATGACACAAACAGTTAATGCCATTGCTGAGCTGTAGATTTTTCAGTGCTTCGCGACCTTTTCTTTCTCCTGACCTGCTGGATCAGCACCCTATCTGATCTGGGACCCTATGTCTTGAAATTAAACACTGGGGTTTCCTCTCCTGCTTAGCAAACACACAGTATGAGGGTAGTGTAGGCTGCTGCTGTGACTAATTTGCATATTCATACATTTCCTCATACTATATGTGGTAAAGGTTTAGAGTTACATCCAAGCCAGTTTAAGGCAAGAAGGGATTATTTTCATAAGGAAAAAAACTTCTAAATATGTAATTCTACTGAGCCGAGAGTAGCTTTAGAGGTTTAATTAATGTCAGGAGAAAATCTCGAAATCTCACAGTAAGGACTAAAATGCATTTTTTTCGCACTAATATGAAAAAAATGTGGAAAATGGCTCTCAAAAAAGAATGCTTTCCTACAATGTACTAAACATGACCACAGTCATGAGCAAAATGCATCACATGACAAATCTCTTTTGAAGAAGAAAAGACATTTTCATTCTTTACCATTTGTCAGAATCAGACTGAACCCTGGGTGCCCAGACATTTGTCCCATAAAATGCTTGATAAAAGGGTCTAAGTGGGAGCGGCTTGGACTTATTGCATATGCAACACCAGTAATGGTGAATTTACTTGGCCCACAGGGGAGCGATGCTCCCTGTCTGTGTAATGCTTTGATCACCACACGACACCAGCAGCACTGGGCATGTTCCCTACCTTTAACTCACCCTATACCCCAGGAATATATTAGCATATTTTACTTTAAAAGAGCTGTCATCTGTAACTGCACGGCTTTAGGTTAATAATGTTTTAAACAAATTTGATTGCATGGAAATACTGACAGTTGCAGGAAAGACTTGTCAGCTGGCACTGTTGCAGCTTTCTGTCATCAGAGCATTGATATAATATAGCAGAGCATGCAGGAGCTTAGTGGATAACAAAGACCTATGGCGCACCTTTTATTACTATTCACAAAATGCCTTAAAAACCAAATACAACTTAGCTGTGATTTACATGCAAAAGCTTGCAAGTACACATGCACTGAACCCCACCAACTTGACACCCATGAAAGGGCACAGACACTGGCAGAGGATATAATTCCAAATAATTCACATACTGTAAGTGTGACTGCATTCATTTCAGTGCTATTTTATTCTCATGAATATGTGAGTTTCAGAGCATAAAGTCTTTCTCTAAATGCAGCGCCTAAAGCGATGTCAAGTTTAGTGCGCTTTGTTTTGCACATAGAGGCGTTAGGTTGGCACACAGTGACCAGACATTAGATGAATTTTCCTCAGGCTTTGTTTATATAGAGTCTAGTCTTGTTAGCGTGTTTGTGAATTCTGCAAAACGTAAAGTTGTGCTCACACTTTGAGTCCAGTGCACAGTAGCTGAGTTTTATTGACTACACTGTTAGCAAAGAAAAAAGGAAGAAAAGGTCAACAACGGCAATTATGCACTTTAGCCATAAACATTTGGAACATAATGTAGACCTAATGATTTTTTTCATGCATGCACTTAAAAATGCCGGGCTGCAATGATACAATAGATTTCATGGAATTTCATCATATGTGATGGTGAAGCTATGTTCTTGTGCATGTGTCAGATATGTTAGATTTCAGTGTTTCTCATTTCTGCCATTTCAGCCAGAGCAACTTGATGTTCATGTGTCCCTGTGTGATGTAATACTTTATTAGCCTTAAATGAGGGGAGTCAGTAACAAATTGTACTTAGTCTGTGTTTAATCAAATGCTTTGGTTCCCCTACTGTACTAAGCCCACAAAACATATCCACTGCAACACACTTCACTGCATTTGCACTTGAGGGCAATGTTGAATCATGCAGTTACGGTTTGGATGAGGAAAGTCGATAAGTCCCTGGTGGAGACTTGCAGAAATGGCTAAGGTCACACCTGTAATCATGTGGGAGCAGCACATTCCATTGACACAATGATGAGACTCCACAGACAGTCGGGCAGGATTGAGATGCGGAATGATTGCTCCTTATTGGAAGATGGAGTCGGGCTGTCATGATGCTGCTGCCTCCCAGATGGAGATATGCACCAGTAGTCGCAAGTTTGCTCGGGTCAGGGTTTGACACCCTGCCTGCAGGGCTTGTCTCAGTGGATCAGACACATAAAGGCCATTGTAAACAGGCAACAGTCAAAGGCAGTGAGCTGACTGAGGAGCGTTATATGTGGAATTGGGGCTGTCAGTAATTACCAAAGTTGTTACGTCGGAAAAAATGTTCTTTTTATTGAATGAAATCGTGCTCGCGCTTGAGAACAAAACCAAAGAGAAGAGTACACTGACAATGCAGAGAAAAGAACAGAGAGCTGTTGTGGTTGACTAGTTCTGGCATTTTCTTGGCTCCCAAGTGTGTGAGTGGTAAAGGTGTCTCTCTCTCTACATCACCAAGCTTCAAAAACAAAATATTTAATGTATGAATACCATTGAGGCCCTTGATGTAGGATCCTGTGGCCTTTTTTGGCCCCTTATGACTTAAAAAAAAAAAGCATGCTCTACCAACATGAGCTTAAACAGACAGAAGGGTCCGGTGGAAATCAGTGAGTTGTGTGTGAGTAGTTACCGGCTGTGCTGCAGCCTCCCATGTAGATGACTCATTAGATGGCTCTCAGGTTTTCACAACACTCCTCTGTCCACTTCACTCCAATGATTCTTAACAAGTGTTCACAGGGAGGTCATTATGTGCCCCCCCCCCCACTCTCTTTTTTTCAGAGGGGTTATCATTTGGTCATCTTGCAACGTCATCTTTCCTTTTCCCCAAATTTGCATATGCTGAGCTTGATAAGATCTCATTAATAACAGCACTGCTTTCACTGGCCATGATCCAAGCTCTATTCTTCTGTAACAGTGTTGTGTTTCCTTCTGCAAATCTGAAACTGTGAAAGTGGTGTTAACTTTTGGTGTTCTATACCCCGAAGCAGGCATGCAGTTGTGAAAGAAGGGCGGTTGACTGCCAAAACATCCGATATTCAGCGTCTTCAGTTTGGCTGCGGAGGCAGACAAGAGTAGAATCCAGAGCATTACGGCAATAAAAAGAGATCTGGCGACATTATTCTCATTAGGTTGTTGAATGAAACCCATAATGCATCTTCAAAAATGGCAAATGATTTGGTTTAGCCTTTAAACTGTGGCTTGTATTATGAAGTCAGTAAAAAACAAAAGGCACTATTGTTTACCCCTCTTTCTCTGGCTGCACACAGTACGGAGCTTCATTAGATTTAGAGTTTCAGCATATTTGTCTTAGAGCAGAAATAGGTACAACGGGGGGGAGAGAGCTTTTTGGAATATTGTTAGTGGATATGACTCAGCAATAGTGGACTGCTTCAGCTCGTTAGTGTGTGTGTGTTGCCACAACAATTTAAACATCAAAGTCCCAGAGCTACGGCCACGCAGGTGACAAAAATCGCAGCCATGATGCGCTTTGTTATTGCAGCTAGCTCGCTATTTGAGCACTGGCAGGGAAATGTAATAAAGGATTGCCAGAAGCATGTTCTCTCTCATAATGATCTCTCTCAAAATCACTGCAGCAGCTATTTCAGAAAAAAAAAAAAAAAAAAAAAAAAAAAGGGATTTGATTTGTTCATGCCTGCTTGAATCAGAGATATCCACAAGTAAACCACAGCAGGTGTTTGATGTCTCCAGCTACCTAAATGTACTTTTTAATTGTGTAGCAATAAATAATGTACTAACGTGTCTGTCAGAGCCTGCTGTGATATTTTACACAGCAGCCCTCCCAAAAAAGAGAAAATTGCTTAAATTTATATGAAAATGCCGCCATGTCATTGTTTGCTCAGGATCTATGCAAAGCCTTTACCTCTCATGCTAAACTATACTGATCTAAAGGTATGTTCAGCTTAACTGACTGAGACTAACGAGCATATCTGAGGTGCTGTTGTTTCACTTGGAAGACAGCCCTCTTTTGATCTGAGCAATAACGTGTCTCTCAGAGTCTGGAGCTATTTACAGGGATTTATTTCACTGATTCTCTGTGTACAATGAGGCATCTGCTTCTGCCAGATCAGATTGAGAAGGGCTGTTTTAGACAGCAGTTCAATGAATATGTACTAGTTCCATTTGAACTCAAAGAGAGGAAAAAAACCCGAACAGTCCACTGAGTGTCCACTGTGTAGATGCATGTATTACACTTTCCAGCAGCTTAAGTGGGAGGAAATCGTCCATTTATGAGCGTATCCCACCTACTTTCTTTTTGATGCTACAGTAAAAATACCCCAGGAGAAAGTGTTTTCTATTAAGAGTTGACACAACTGTTTTCAACTGCTCCACTGTGACTACCAATAGAACAAAACAACACCGATACGAATTTTCCATTGGATTTGTCTTTGCTTTTTATCTCCAAGCTCCAAAGTGAATTACAACAGCCCTGAGCAGTGTTTGGCAGGCCTTGAGAGACTCGAAGGGAGCGACAGTAGAGGTCAAGGTGTGAGATCAATGCCATAAGCATGACTTGGAATTGTGCCAGTGCTTCCATTCCCAAAGGCTTGCTACTTTCCCACTTTCTATTGGTCTGCCTTTGCTTTACTCCGTGGCTCACGTTCCCGTTTCTCCCCTGTGCACATTCCCTCTCACATTTATTTTTAACACCTCTTTCGACTTCTTTTCCCAGTCTCCTAAGCTCCCTGTGTACAGGTGTGGGAGTCACTTCTGTCACAGATGATAGTTACATGACGCCAACTCTTCTTAGACTCTCAATTGACACTCTAAGAATATGTAAGTGTGTGACATCAAGTGTTCACTAATTATGCATACCACTTGGGAAGGTTGTTTTCCAATCTTCATAGAAGCTGACAATTTGAATACTTTACCTTCAGACAAATAACGAGGTAACACTACTGTATGTAGTCCCTACATCCTCAAAGAGCCATTTGAACCAAAAATAAAACAAAAGTTAAATTATAATTTAGCACACATTTCAGTGATGGTGTTAGGTGATGCCATCTTAGCTTAGATATTCTAGCTCAATATTTATATGGAGCATAGGGTAAATGTGTGTTTGTTTGTACTGACTTCTGTTGTCTGGTAGCACACAGTGCTTTTAGACTGATATTTACACCGTTACTGACAACATCAAAAACCCTCTGGTCGTTTTGTTTGTTGTAGCCATTAGAAAGTTTGAGGACTGCAGCAGTGAACTCCAAACTCCATGTTATCCAAGAACCTACTAAATCAGATAAGCAGAAGAGGATGGGTGGATAAATTGATATTGCTCAAATGGTGCTTCTACTTAAAGGATGTTGAAGAAAATTACTAAGATTATGACATTATGTGATAATGTATAAGACAATGTACACTCAAAGTGAAGTAAAAATGAAAGTATTAATCAGAGGTGGGCAAGTTTTCTTCCCACGCACAACGGACACTAATGTTTTTGTCACTTTTTATGTGACAAAAATCAGATTAATCCAATTACTTTTTTCAAGTAACGAGTAAAGTAAGGGATTACTATTGCAAAAATTAGATTACCGTTACTTTCCCGTAGGAACGCTGCGTTACTGCGTTACTAAAACCATGATTTTTTTGCGAGAATGTCTCATGACAGTGACGTAAGCAAGTGCGACGTTTGTGAAAACAGCTGTGTGCAGAGCAACAATGGATAATATATCGAGTGCGGGGAGAGTATGAGCATGCAGCGTTTAAAGCGTGGAAGTACTGACCTTACTTTGAGTTTGATTACATAAAAAGTGACAAAAACATTAGTGTCCGTTGTGCGTGGGAAAAAAACTTCTTTTTACAGCGAAAAAAACCCCCTAAACTTCCAAGCAAGCACCGAGTAGCTACGACGTAATGGGAAATTCACAGAGAAACTCGCGGATTCTTCCACTGACCGCTGCGGCACACCTGCACCAGGGTAAACCTCCGCCTAACCTACTCCCGCTTTATAGGTGAAAATAGAGCAAAAGGACCGCTAGTCTTTGACTTTATTTATTTTCTGCTGTGTTTTACTTGCATCTATTTGAAAGAGTGAGTGTAAACACACACACAAAAAAATTATTTTATGTGCTGGAATGTGCAGAAAATGGGTTTAAATATTAAACATTTTTTTCCAGTCAGAGAATGTTGCATGTAATTAATTGTTTGCTTGATGCATAAAGTTAAAAGATTAAAACTAATAAAATAAGTTTTAAAAAGAGACTTTTCCATTTGATTACATTTTGTATGATGGATTATGCAGAAAAAGTTGAATTGGGCTGAAAGATCTATCGCTTTATCACCTATTCAGGTTGTAAATCGTGTTTTTAAAAAGTAACTAAGTAACTAAGTAATTAATTACTTTTGAAAATAAGTAATCGGTAAAGTAACGGGATTACTTTTTGGGGGAAGTAATCAGTAATTAGTTACTGATTACTTTTTTCAAGTAACTTGACCAACACTGGTATTAATTAATTTTCCTCTTCCAACCCTAATAAAAATGTTTCATTATGTCACAGCGGCCGCAGACCGACAGCAAAACTGGATTAAACGCAGAAAACCCCAATAGACGGCAAGTACGTTTTACAGTGTCTATTGTAGAAAACAGACATTAATACGTAGCAAAGTGTTACTAGAACAGGACGTGGGTCATTAAGGGAAAAATGGGAATTAACAGGTGCAACTGAAGCGAAGCGGGTATGTCTGAGAAGAAAGCGGGGTTAGGAAGGTGGCGAGGCGAGGCGAGGCGAAGGTGATGTTGCTTACTTGTAGCCGGGGTGAGCTTGGCTTTGAGGGAGAGGTGGCGAGAATCCAGGTGAGTAATGGCAAAGACGGGCTGACCTGAGTTCCACTGCATGGTGAGAGATGGCTGGAGGGCAGGCAGGTGAGGTTCATGGTATTTTCCAGAATGGAGAGGTAGTCCGAGAAGAGCTGAAGGTCAGCGGTGTAGGAGGTCCAGGTGAAAAGAGGTCGTTGACGAACTGGCGGGGAAGGAGAGTCTGGGTGGAGCTTAAATCCTCAACCTGAGCGCCCAGAATCAGCTCCAGGTGTGCGGGACTGCAGGAGCACTGATGGCTCCGCCCAGTGGTGGAGACTAAGGGAACTCCAAGGGGTGCCTGGTGGAATTTTCCAGTCATACCTCCGGATCATGACAAAGTATCATTATGAAACATGGGTACCTATAGTAGTACAATGTAATTTATTTGGTTCTTTATGAGCAATTAAAACATTTAGAAATTGCTTGTTCTGCATGTCCTTATTTTATAACTAGTTTAGTTGTCAAACCAGTAAATTCCTGCTGATTGACAGTTAATAGAGACGGTAAGGATTTGTACAGGAATTTGTATTTAGTATGTAAAGCTAGTAGTACCACAAAAATTCTACCCTAACAGAACACGATTCCTATCGTCCTACATTTAACAGCACAAAACTGAGCTCTTGCTCATAACTAATTCAGAGTAGATATTGTCTTTCATGCAATAAGACACGCAATAAAAATTACTACATAATTATTAGTTACTGCTTCATAAAGACTAACATAGAGGAAATATGCAACTTACATGCATGATGACAAGCAGCTAGTTAATGGTGAATCTGAGTACCCTGATATAAAGTGTAGCATCATGTTAAAAGTAATAAAATGTAATTTCAGTCAAAAAGCAGGATCTGATATTATTTTTCTGTCTGCAGGTTTCATTTGTGCAGGGAAAGCAAATGCACAGATACTTGTAAGAAATGTGAGTGGAAATCTTGCTCAATCTGTGCTGTGTGAGCAACTCTAATTGCAATAAATGGAGCCACCATCTTTGGATTCATCCCCCGTGTCTTCCATTTATCTTCCTTGGGTGTCAAAAAGCATGGAATTCATATTATTCTTAAAGATATTACGGCAAAAATGCGAGCCCTCGCTGGCATCTCACCTGGCAGGAAAAGCTGTATTCAGTGGTGCTCTGGGATTTTCACTGTTGTATTTTGACATGTCCTTGGCACGTCAGAATTGGAGAATTCAGGCTGAAAATCCACACTGACACATTCTGCTTATTTACTGTGTTAAAACTTTGCCATACAGTCTGTCTCTATGCTACCTATTAATTTTGAATGTTTCGTTGCATCGGCAGCTTGTGTAATAACTGTACCACAAGCTGCCGATGGAGCTGTGAATTATGAGGCGCTAGGCCAGAGGAGACCTCTGTGCATATGTGCCTTTGTGCTAATGAAAATTACGATGTGCTTTTCAGGATGCCCAGAGCCACATGTGTCAAGAATATACAGTGTGCTTGTACACCCGTCAGTATGGTATGAAGACCCGTGTGGAGGTGGATCTCTTTACAGCCTTTAGCACTAAAACTCACATTCTACACTCTCCATTGCTTAACATAGTAAAACTGCTGCTGTATAGAAACTCTATGGTACAAGTTTATGATCACAGATACAACAAAATCAGATGCAACACCACACATCCTTTCCAAAAGCTTTTGTCAGTGCTGCTGCTGCAGTTTGAAGAATGATGCAAAATAATTGAAAGCAGAGTATAATAACAGCAGCTGCATTTGCTTCATTTAACCGCCCATAGCTCTCATTTGGTTTAATGAAAGAAAAACACTAGATTAAAGTGTCAAAGCCCAGACTGTGATTTTAAAATGTCTGGCACGCTGCAATGCTAAATGTTATACTTTGGGAAATGGTCATCTGTGTACAGGCAGCCAGCTACTCATCTGAAAGAAATCATAAAACAAATAAGTACTAGTTTTTATTCTTCTTTCATTTCAACTGTGGTAAAATTAGTGTCAGGTACTGAATGAGCTGTACCTTTATTCATAACTCATACCTAAACAGGCTTGAACTAAAATGCAACAGAAAACTGCCTTGCTTCATGCGTTTGAATGTAGCCACAGAAAGTGTAAGCATTGAAATCCAACTAAAGATATAAAATTAGACGTTTTTAATCAGAATTTTTCCAAGTGCTTTTTTTAAAAAATTTTTTATAAACATGCCAGTTTTCTTTTGCAAGAATCCATTATTTCTATTTGCACACAACAGAAAAAAAAGGAAAAAATCACCAGCATTAGTAGTATTAGCTCCCTTTTTTTATTAAACCATAGCATAAACCACTGCTGTGCAATGATCTGCTTTAACTTTGTAAAGCTCAAAGTGTATCTTTCCATTTAGACACAGTATAAAAGCTTCAGCATGGATTTAAGCTGTCACTGGAAAAAGCACCACGCCAAAAACAAAAGAAATCAGTTTAGACTTGAGAAGAAGAATTGCTGATGCTCACAAAGCAGGAGATATAGCAGGAGCCCAAAGAACATCGTCCCCACAGTGAAACACAGTGGTGAGAGTATTATGCTGTGGCGGTGGTTCGGTGTGTCAGGAACTGGGAGCGGAGAAGGTGGAAGAAACCTTGAAGAAGGACATGTCTTCACTTTGCCTTCCAACATGACAACTAATCAAAAGATCCGAGGTCTTCTGATTAGTTTAGACGATCAAATATCAAGGAGCATGAGCGATTCTCCAAAGAATAAGGGGCAGGGATCACTCAGGAGACGTGTCGAAAACTACAACAAACTATTGCAAGCTGGTAACCAACAACAAGGATACACACCTGACTATTAGCATCACTTTGACCCAGGTAGTTTGGGGTTTTTGTGAAATTATTTTGTTCCTGTGGACAAAGTAAAATAACGTGACCATCCCCAAAAAACTAGGATGTTTGTTAAAGCTGTGTTAAAAACGCCTTGCTTTTGTTAAGCAGCACTTGCAAAATACTTTAAAACAAAAATTAATTTTCATAGAAGGGGGCTAATAATTCTGTTTTCACATGGACACACTGCTGTTTCAAAAGAATAAACAAGATCCACAGGATTCCTTGTCGAAGGAGTATCCTCAAGTGCCTTCTTATAATTCTTTTGTCGAATTAAGTCAATTTGTTTGGTTTTCCCCTCGCTAAGTAGCAGTATTTTGTTATATAAACACCAAATCAAAACAGTGGCTAAATATGAAAACACCACCAACACTCAGTGAGAAAAAAAATCCATCAGGAAAAAGGAGGAATCTTTAAAAGGGGGAGGACAGGTGTACGATGGGCACAGAGAGCAGCCAAAGATTAAATGTTTACTGCAAAGTGCAGCACAAAGAAGAGCAAACAGTTCCACTCCCACTTTTCAGTCACACACATGTAGCATGAAACATGTGCTGTTTGTATGCATATTGTCATGGTCCTGGGTCGGTGACCCAGCGCTTTGTGTTTACTATTATTATTTTCTAGTTTATTCTGTTCTGTATTTGTTCTTACTGTTTTCATCATCCCTACCTGTATCTTCCCTCTGTGCTCTGTTCAGGTCCCCGAGTTTTGTGCTGTAAAACAGTCTGTGTGTTTCCTGTTTTACTTTGTAGGTCTGTGTCTCGTTATGCCCATTAGTTCCAGCTGTGTCCCCTCCTGTGTGTCATTTCCTGATTACCTGATGTGTGTATTTATACTGCGTGTCTGCCTGTGCTCCTCGTCGCGTCGTCTGTGTTCATCCTCCGTGTTTCTCTGTGAACCTTCTGTGTACTCGGCATTATTCCGTGTTCGCCGTGTCTCTCTGCGCCTCACCCCGTGTCCTCCTTTTGTGCTAGTTTTCCCAGTTTAGTTTATGTTCTGTTCTGCCCACATCTTGGTTTTGTTCACTATAAATAAATCCCACTTGCACCTCCACCACTGTCTGCCATTCATCCTCCTTTCTCACCTTCACACGACTGCTGCCCCAGTCGTGACACATATAGATTTTCTGTTCATAGACAGTAACCACATTTTTTACACATAACCAAGAAAATCTATTTGAAAATGTCAGTTTAAAAGTTTCAAATCAGGGCAACATCATTCTTTATTGCATGTTTACTGCAGTGGATAGCACAAGCCAAAAGGCCACAAGTCACATTCAAAGTAAATAGTATAACTTGAGTTTACAGGCCCAATAACTGGAAGCTGGAAATAGCTGGAAGGTTTCACCTTCAGGGACGTTTTCTTGAAATAAGAGAAGAAATGAATTCAGCTGTGAACCTGAGCACAAGACCTGTCACACCACTGACTGGAATATTATGACCCCCACCCAACCAGTAACGCTATAACCACCATCATGGTTTGCATACGGCCAATTACTGTGAGCTGTGATGACAGTTGACCTAAAGAAAGCCCCAGAGAATTTGAAGGCTCTTGATGAAATAAATCTATTGATCAGGGGTCTGAAAGCATGGGTCCTTAAAGGCTGCTGGGACCAAAAAATTTACCTGAAGGAGGGCCAAGTAAATGATAACTTTTAATCACTGTTGCTTAAAATCTTTTACCAGAAAACAGACAATGAGCATCTTGCTTGCAGAACTTGACATTTTGTTTTTGTTTTCTGGAATTGAAACGTATTTTTATCGATGCTAGATGTATGTCTGTTTACTTTCTAGGACCCTGCTGTACTGGTGCTGCATTGGATGAAATCAGAATATAATATTTCTAACGCTGTTAACACCTCGCCTATAAGAGACAGAAGAATGCCAGTGGAGATCACTAAAACCTGCCATTATCTCTCACCTCCAACAAGAATACTGTTTGTTAAGAAAAGGCACATTAATTACTTCATGTAGATGCAAAGCAGGTCATAATGTAGAGCTAATGTATTGAAAATTACTGCATTTGTAAATACAATAATTGTTCTTCCATCTGTCCCTGTAATTTTATCACTAGCTTGACCAAATTACTCTATGAGACCAAATCTGTTTAATTGTCTCCTGCATCTTCATCACACCGTGTTATGTTCATAGCTGTTTTATCAAAAGGTGAATCACACAAACTCGACTATTTGGTATCCTAAAAAGGCTAAAAATGAGAATATACCACCTGGGAATAAATTTCTCACCTTCTGGCTTTACTTATCTGGGAATAAAAGTCAGTCCAGACATAGATGACCTACTTCTGGAGAACTAATCTAATTTTAGCACCTGCATCAGAATACCTTAAAAGATGGTCAGATCTTCCTATTTCTTTAATTGGCTGCGTTAATATTGTTAACGTGAATTCTGTACCTCTATTCCAATTTGTTCCTTTGCAGCACCCATCTAATATGTTCCTTAAAATAAATGAAGTGATATCTAACTTTATTTGGAAAAAGTCTTACAGTTGCCTCAATTTCTTTGCCGCTTGATATGCCATCATGTCCAAGTCTCTGCTATTACTGGGCAGCAGAGATTAAAGCAGACGTATGCTGCTTCCTAGACAATCATAAAATACCACCACATTCCTGCTACACCTAAAGCTCTATCTGTATTTTGATCAAATGGAAAACCTGTTCAAGGTACCCATAACCCATTTGTCATGAATACTATAAGAGAACAGCCCAAAATACAAGCGGGCGTAACACACGTATATCAGATTTTTACAACAGCGGTAGTAAAACGTGGTTTCGACGTTGGTCAGAGATAGGCCTTTTAGATGAAATGCAAAGAGTTTAAATATTCATTCAAGACGTTTCTTCAAAAACCTACAAAGCAAGAAATACATCTTAACATCACTTTTACAGTCCCCCGGAAACCTCCTCTGTCTAGCCATGACAAGGCCATTCTAGGTTATCTTCAGTAATATGGCCGGGTTTCACCTCTGTGTAAAATGCAGATAAATCCCAGGAACGGTCAAATAACGCTAGACTGGCTTAGTGTAGCAACTTAGATGGAGAGATCTCTGAACATGTTAACAGAGTTGGCAAAAATGTGGGTGTGTGTTTTTGTTCTGTGTGTGTGTACTTCTGTGAGACTGTCTCTGTAAAACACAGTAAAAAAAAAGAAGCCCTGCCTCATGTATCCTTGTTCAAACCAAGTTCTGCTCTAAGCTATTACATCTAATCTCCACCCTGATGATTATTATGTGCTAGACACTAATAGAATAATGGTGGAAGAATAAAAGAGTGCAGAGGTAATTAGGAAGCAGTGGGTCATCTCGTTTGCCCAGAGGAGGATGCAGAGGGAATTACCTGGTCCACAGATGGAGGAGACAGGAGGAGGAAAGCAGAAAGAGAGTAGAAAGACTTATTATGATATACATTGAAGTGTGGGAGGAAAGGAGAAGGGAAGCAATAGAAAAATAGAAAGAGTCTAGAGAATGGAAGTAGGAAAGAGACTGACGAAAGAGAAAGAAAAAGGTGGAAATAGAGAGGAAAAAGAGAAATGGTACTTTCTTCATTTTGAAATGATGGAATGTGTTCCTCGCCCCATAGGTCTGTTCAATAAGCTGCCTTCTGTTGTCAGGCTCTGGAGGACACAGAGAGAAGGGAAGGAGGAGGGAAATGAAAAAGAAGTGTATGTGTGTGTGTGCGTGTACTCAGAGTATGTATCCATCCCATAATTCCATAAAGAGCATTAGTCCGCCTACTCTCCTGCCTTCAGTGCTGTTCACTCATTTCACTGCATGGCTGATTATGATCAAAGAAAGATTAACAGATGGATCTCTACAGTCATACATTTAAAAAAAAACTGTTATATGCTGATGATGTTCTGTGATCCGAGCCAAGGATTTCTGTTTTGTGTTTAATAGACATAAGTTTATTCAAGGTTAACAAATTTTGTGCTCCACTTGGGAGTTAGAGACACACAGTGATTAAAGTTGACAAAGCCCTTTAAAATAATTTGTTTAAAATTCTGAGATCACAGGTCACTTCATCAGACTCATAAAATATAGATTTGTAGCATCTATGCGGCATGCAGGCAGGTTTTGTTTCGTATCCCAAGGTTTTTAAAATATTCACCTTACCAGTACAGAGAAGATGACCTTTATGTGCTGAAGAAAAAAGTTTTGGAGAAACTCAAAGCAAAGTTGGCTTTCTCAGAAACTGAAGTGATGTCCTAAATTCACATTGGTGTGTTCACAATACTGTGCAAAGGTCTTGAGCCATCTCTCATTTCTATATGTTTTGCTTCCAAAATCTTGGAATGTTTTTCTTAAAGTGGTCTTGAGCCACAGTTCTCCAGGCTTTCTGAATTTTTCTTATGCCATTGGCAGCTTTCCCCCCCATTTTCAAGCCAGTAATTGTAACTGACAACTTTAAGAACAATGAGTTTTCCATTTGTTGAGCCACTCATTCAATTATTTAAGCATAAAAAAGGCATGAACTCAAGGGACGATCCAGTGTTGATAACGCAGATGGCTTAGCAAAGATCCAATTTAAATTTTAACCAGTTTGTTATTCACAGCTAAAAAAAAACCCCATCACTTTAGCTGAATCTGTGAAAATAGCCAAAGAGAACTGTTTAACAGTCATAAAATGGCATTTTTTCACCGACAAGGTGATTCCCAGGTAGCTATTAGCCAAAACTTGGCATACCTCAGTAAATCCTTGAGGAAACTGTACAGGCGGAGGACAAAAAGAAGAAGTAACAGGACTAAAAACAATACGGTAGATGAATAGTATCTAAAAGTCATGTCCCTGAGCAATGCATCAGGCCCTTCAGTTGATCCATCTACATCCACTGAAGCCTCATCAGAAATAATTTCAGTGGAAGGATGGCTTCTTAAGGAAGGGAAACAGGGAGAAAAGCCCGAAGTATGCCAAATTACACAGGAAGTGAATCCAAATTTAAAATGTTTATGTAAGTACGGAGGAGGTCAGGAGAGAGGCATAACAGTGAGTGTCTACAGGCATCTGTAAAACATGGAGGATGATCTGTCTTGGTTCAGTGCTACATTTCAGCCAGTCGTGTCAAAACTGATAGAATTATGAATGTAGAAAATGCAATCATCTGGAAAGCATCTAATTGGCAACAGCTTCATTTTTCAGCATGACCATGATCCCAAACACGCTGCCAATATAGTAAAAGCACTGAGCTTTAAATGTCCTTCAGGAAGCCTGGAGAACTATTCCTGACTACATAAATTAATTCAAAGAAAGTTTGCCTAAGAGAGTTCAAAGGCATTCACATCAAAATCTTGACTTTCAGGCTCACTGGAATTCTATAGAATTCCAGTGAGCCTGAAAGTCAAAACTCTACCTTAACTTCTATCAACTTTGCCTTGTATACTGTATTTCCATTTGTGTCTGGGACATTACACTGTTTTGTCAAAACAATGTCCCTGTAGTGAGGTGTGGTCTGCGGCTCCGCTGCTGGAGAGGGGTGGTGCAGTAGGTTCAGGGGGGCAGTACCAGGGAGGCTGGCAGGGCAGCTGGGGCTGATTGGGTAATCAGGCTTTCCCTACAGTATATCAGGAGGTCGCTGGGACCAGAGGAGAGAGCTGTGCTGGGAACAAGACAGCCGAAAAGCTGCACAGTATCTGAAAACTAAAACACTGTTAATAAAACATCACCAACCCTGCAATATTGTGTGTCGGGTCCTTTTGTTGCATTCCCATTTCCCTAGCAAACTATGAAGAAATGAGAGGTGGCTCAAAATCTTTGGCCAGTACTGGAAGTTCTCAGGCAGCAGTAAGGGTGTGGACAGAACCACCAAACAGCACTGGCTGGGGTGTAAAGCATAAACTGCAAAATTTAGCATGACTAGCAGGCTCCCCACAACGTTGTAATTGCTTCTTGTCAAAGAAATCACTGTCATTAACCTGTTTCACTGCACTTACATTCAGTAGAGCCAAATAGCGTTTTTCCTACTCCGTGGCCTGTATTATTACACAGTGTGGGTGTAAAACAAGAATACAAACCAACAAAATTACCTGAACAAAACTGAGTTGAAATTAGAGATCCTTGTCAAATTCCAGCATGAACAGGTGAGTGGGAGGGTGGATGTGGGTTTGGTTGCAAATTTGCCTTGCTGCATTTCACATGGAAATTTCTGTCAAGTGAAAACTGGTTTGACCATAAAATTTGGGTTGAAAGATAGAAACATGTTAATTAAACACAGTTTCTTCATGAAAACACAGTCCCGTGGCCCCTCTTGCCAGCACAAGAAATCTACTATTTAACAAATCTGTGGTGAACCCATACATGTGTAATCCCTGGAACACTTTGAAGCATGAAGTGTAGCATCATGTATATGTATATTTTGTTTTTAAAAAGAAAAAGGTTGGTATGAGTTTTCTTAATATGCTTCTTTTTACTCCCTTTTTTGGTTTACTGTTGGATGAAAACTGGTATTATATATGAGAAATGTTAAATATTACTCATTACTGTGTTTGTGTTAGTACTGTGACCTGGCTGGATAGTCCTCACAACCTCCCAAATTATATATTGTTATGGTATGACGCAGACACAGAAAGGTTATCTACTTTTATATAAAGTTTCATACGCTGTTTATGTAATAAACATAAATTATGATAAATTTTCTATTCGTTGTTTCTTGTTTGCATTGCAGATTCTGTTCATTAAAAATTGCCGAGGCAATCACAAATTCTGCTTCCAGGGCCAAAGAGATCCCGATTAACCCTGCTGAATTAAACCAGCAGCCCTGCATTATGCAACATTTAAGTAATCAGAAATGTACCAGCCATAAATGGCACTCTGAGCTGCTGGATCTACCACCGCTTCAACTCTTTACTCAGGTCAGAGTTCAGCTCTGCAGGCCTTTTTCCAAGTGCACCATTTGCTCCCTCTGCCTCGTACCCACACCTCTCTTTAACTCCTGTCCTTCCATCTTGTCTAAGTTCATCTTCACATGTTTCAGTGGATCCAGACAGGAGATTTGCCTGCAGTCAGCTCTGATTTCAGTCCTGGAAAAGCCTAGCCATAATCAAGGTTTCTGCTCAGCCAACCCATGTTTACTACCCTTATATGACAGCTAGCCAGACAGCTAGGTGTCACAATCATCCAAAACAAACATTTTAGCAGGAATTAGTTCAGAATTATATTCCCATATATCATTGTGATGTTGTTTATTCTATTACTCTCGTTTTCTTCTGCTTGTTTTCTTTTTTCTTTCTCAACAGGTGATCCAGGTGATCGATATATGTATTTTTTTTCTGCTTATTCTGTTGGTTTTTGTTTTTTGCCCTTCTCCCCCGTCCCTCTTCTCAGCTGTTTTTCTTTCCCCCAGTCAAGTCTGTCCCGTATTCAGCAAGTGAAAATAAAATAAACAATAAAAGGTGAATCAAATGGACCATTACGGCAAAGCTGGGATGGTCAATTTGGTAAAGTAAATCCGTTGGGCATCTTTCTTCGCCTTTAGACAATAATTCTGATGGCAAAAGAGCCAAACGGGACAGGCAAAAAAAAAAAAAATTAGTTCAGAGCAGCAAAGACTTTTCATGTCTGACTAATGGCAGCCATCTCAGCTCCAAGTCCAGTTTTTTTCTTGTTTTTTTTTTTTTACAGAACAGAACATTCTCCTCCACCACAAGCCTTAAAAGCCTTTCACTCTACTTTTTCAACTTACACTCGTATTTAGATGTTATATGTTGCTATGTGTCCATATTTTACACCATTTGTAACTGTAGAAAAAAAGAGGCATGAATTTCACAGCTTAGAGTGTCAGAATGAAAGTATGCAGGTCACTGTTGAGCTGTGTGTCCATCAGACATGCACGACAACAAAGTTGCAGTACTATATATGTTTCTTTGTTGATTTTAGATGTGTTTTTACTTGTGCATAGTCTTTTGTGGAAAAAAATATTGAAAGATGTTTTGCCCCATATATATATATATGTTTGTTTGTTGTTGCAAAGGGTTTTGCAACTGAAGTCTATTCACAACTGACAGGGTTTACTGGCTGGATTAGATTAAGATTAAAATGAAAAAGAAAAACCTACAATACAGCATTTCACATAAAGCATAAAGACATTTATAAAGACTGAGGAAGGACACATGAAACAGGACCTTGTATTTACCTCTGTGTCAGTCTACAAAATGTGCAGCATGTGTACATTCCTCTCTAAAAAAGTCATTTTTTTGTGTTTTGCTGAAAACGTTTCCACTGCTAACAGCTTTGAAACGTGTTATTTTGTTTGGGCTTGAGTTTCCCCATGTACTCATAATAGAATGCATCCTTGGATATGTGTTAGTCGCAAAGCAATGATATGGATAAGATATGAATTTTAATTATTTTTGGTGCTATCTTAGTCTTTTGTTAAATAGTTTCTCGCTGCCTTTTTACTCCGACAGCTGTGATGTATTTGTTCAGTTTGTGACATATCTCCAATGTCTTGTTTGTAGGAATGACGGGGGTGGTTCAGCTTCTTTGTTAAACAATATGTATTCAGAGCGATGGCACTGCGGAAAAGAAATTCAAATGAAAAAAAAAAGGATTTGGGGTTTTGAAGATATTCAGGCGGACACAAACACTCAGCAGCAAGGAGCAGAAGTAGATACAGACACGATGCAAAATAGCAGCAGCAGTCAGAAAAAGACAATAAATACACAAAAAACAAAAGAAAAGAGAAGGCACAAAACAGGCAGCACTTCTTATTTTTTCTGTTGGATTTGAGAGACAACACAGTGGAGGAGCCAAAAGCACAAAACACGGCGCACTAGAGTGATTATGAACAGAAGATATGCTCAATTAGAGCAACAATGGAAGGTTGTGGGTGGGAAGCAAATTCAGATGTCCATTCTGTAATTTGTCACTGGGCCCTAGAGGCAGTGAGCACATGACCGAAATGGTCAAATTCAGCAAATTCACCCGTGGAACCGATTCTGTGTATGCTGCAGCATGCTTTTCAATGAACTGGCCAGGCATGAATAATTGCTTCACAAATTCCTTTTCTGTCAGGCTCACGGGGGTCATTGCCCTCCTCAGTTTCTGATTCAATGAATTTGGTTTTTCAGGAGCCCTGTTTATAGTTTTCATTTTCCTCTGTTTAACTGTGTGTATATGAATCTGACACCATCTGTGCTTAAATGCAAAATACTGCATCGTTTTCCGCATATACAGTGATTAGCACATTTATTAAACCCCCGACCAGTGTCAGGTTTAAACCACAGCTGACTTAAATGAACGATATTCCTAATTACAAGAATAATTTCTTATGTTTCTGTAATGGGTAATCCACCAGAGTGTGCAAGCTCTTTCACTGAAATGAATATTTTAATATAAAACATGATTGTAGCCGTTTTGCATGGGTTTTCAATGTCACTGTTTTACTAAAAAGTTTAAAAAAGTAAACCAATTAATTATTTTTTGATTAAGATGCCAAATTACAGTTATTTAGTTGCATCCTGAACAGAAAATAATTGGTCGAATGTTATGCTTGGTTAATTTCTGACTTCTCAGAGGCATCCAGTCCAAATTAGGTATAAAAATGTGAATTCAGTTTGCTCTCTGTCTGATAAATAACAATATAATATTTAGTTTTAAACAAATTTATGACAGATTTCTAATGAATTTGTTAAACACTGGATTTTTCCTAACTTGTTTTTGCAGGTTTAAAAAAAAAAAAAGTCTGTCCAAATTTTTTTTCTTAAGTCAGAATTTTAAGCCTCAGTAATGCCGATACTAGTTGTTTGTTTTTTTCCCACGCTCTTTCCCACCGATGGGGAGTTTCCACTTTTGACTCTTTGACACACTAAAAGATAAACTCTAAAGCAAACCTATCCAACAGCCCCACACAAGTATTTATTCATCAAACACAACAAGTCTAGTTGGTCTTTTAAAGGGCAATCACAGCAGGACTGTGAAGATCAGGTCTGATTGCTGCAATTTGGTAATTAAGCAAAGGGGAAAATGAAAGTGCACACTTTAGAAGACCCATTTGAATTGCACTAAAATGAAATTCCTTCACACTTCATAATCAAATAGCACACCATTTCCATATAACCAAAACAATCCGTGTTACTTCATATACCTGTTGTGCCTTCCATTTGCTGAAACTGTGACTCGGTGCAGTAAGTGACAACAAAAGAAAGGTCAACGCAAAAGTCAAATTTCCCATCAGATGGGAGAAGACCAGTAAAGTCAAGAAGGGCTCCATGAATACTCTCGCCTGTACTTACTCTAATCGCTCTCTCAGAATATCACTCCGGCCTCTCAGACCAACATTTATTCTTTTTTTGCTCGACTATTTCAGGATCAAAGGAGCATTTTATGACCACACAGGTGCCGTAAGAACCGAAAGGGCTCAGCCTGTTGTGCTCTTTAAGTAGTTTGTTCTTGGGGGTCTTGAGGCTTATTTTTCGTTGTTACTTGTCCTGACTAAAAACAAAATTAAACACTTAATATGTAAAGTGAGATTTCAAGGCTTCAAAATCCATACCACACCTTTAAACTATAATTTCCAGTGACATAAAGTGTGTGCAAACAGGTGTTTATGTTCAAAGTCATATGAATAGAACAAACGAAATAGCTTTTCATCAACCTTTGTAATCATAGCTTTATTTAATGTTTGTTTAAGTATGAAGTGACAGCTTGGTGACGCAGTGGTTAGCACTGTTGTCTTTCTGGAACAACAGGAAGAAGGTCCTGAGTTTGAATCCAACGGAGGTCGGGGCCTTTCTGTGTGGAGTTTATATGTTTGCCTGGGTTCTTTCCGGGTACTCTGGCTTTTTCCCACAGTCCAAAGAAATGCAGTTAGTGGGGTGAGATTAACTGGTAATTCTAAACTACCTGTAAGTGTGAATGTGAATTCAAATGGTTGTCTATTTGTCTCTCTGCGTTAGCCCTGCAATAGACTGGTGACCTGGCTTTGTTGAACACTCCAAAATTAATGTACATCCATATGAGATAGTAATTGTGTATAATTAAGCTTTGCCTGGCGTCTATGGAAACTAAAACATGAATTTGAAGCAGCTTCAGAAATACGACCAATTTTTTGCACAACTTACTCTAAAGCGGGGGGTGGGGGGCAACAGAAATCCTGTAGAGGTAAAATCTTTCTTTTTTTCTATCGGTATAGAAAAAACTAAGCTAATAAAAAGGTTTCTGGCTTCAAGGTTTTTTTTTTTCTTCCATCTCTTTTGGCCATTTCACCAGAACATGTTCAGCTGCCACCTGTTGGATTTCAGGCACAGATGATTTGTGTCTTTGCAAAATGTCCTAGTTTGTTTTCTAAATTTACCAACATTTACACACACTTAATTTGTCAAAAACAACACATGGCTTCACTCAACATATACAGTATATGCATGCATCAGATCCCTAATTAAATCACCATTCATCTACTACTGTGACATCTAAAAACAAACTGTTGTTAACTTAAGTTCACGTCTACATAATGTTATGGTTTCACAGAGCAACCTGATTCTAAGAGTGAATACATACTGTATTCTAACATGTATGTTTCTGTTCTCATGTTTTATATTATTTTATTATTGATTTTGTTCAAACAAGTTTTCAAATATAAAAAATGTTAATGTATTGAAGACGCTCATACATTAACAGTAGGTGGTATTTTAAACTGTCAAGTATGATTCAACAGCCCAAACTCCCGCTGTACATGTTCTGCTTTTTATACATTGCCCAGTTGCTATCACCATATTATTTTTCCACTTTACATTCATTTTGTAATACATAAATATTAATTTTGTCTAATAAAAAAGGGGGAAGAGTTATTAGAAGCTGATGGAATATCACATCATGTTTCTCGCTGAAGGCAAAGCAGTGCATTTCTAGGCTGTTGTTTCACTGTTTCACTTACCTGAGAACACACAGCAGCCAAGTCAAGGTGAAGATGGGTAAGACAAAGGCAATGACAGCTGAGGAGTGAAATGTGTTCAAGAGCAAAAGGATGAGTAGATGGCATCGAGAGCGTCAGCTCTAACAAGATGTCCTTGAACCAGCACTTGAAACGGGATGTGCTCATTGCCTCAGGAAAATCATTCGCCTACAAGGAAAGTAGATACTCGATTTGCCTCAGCTCTGCAAAAAGTACTATCCACAGAATCGCATATGTCACAGTGAGTGTTGGACCACACCCATAGTCAAACTTGGCTTTCAATTTGTTGTCAGTTACACACCTGTAAAGGTTCGTGACTGTATCTTTCAGTGGTTGAATGCTATTGTGCTGGCAAAATCTGTCTAGAAAATGACAGAAAGACAGACAGATAAACACCTGCCAAAGCACTTAAAAACCATCTTTGTTTTAGCTTCCACTGCAGCAGGTGTCTCCAAGAGCGCACACACAACTCTATGCCCACTTGTAGCTGGTTGCCGGCACATTTTTATACACATGAGTCTGGCATGCTCAGGCACACAGAACATTATATTATACAGACTGTAGAATTATGCCTTTGTGTGTGTTTGTGTGTAATGTCCCAGTGTGATGCTTACACCACTTAGGAATGAAGCTTTGAAGTACTTTGAAATTATGGTGCAACAGATTGCAGTTGTTGTACTTAAGAAATGCAAACAGTATTTTAAAGGAATTCAAATGGGATGTTTTCTTTTCAGCAAGAACTTTGGCAAAGAAACGCATTAAAAAGCCTCATAATTGCAGTTGGAGCATAAATTGTCTATGTTAAAGGTGTTATTTTAGCATCACAACACCTTAATAATCAAAGTTAAGTCTGATATTCTGCAGTGTGATTAGCCTTGGCTGTCATGAACACATCTTGTGGACCGTCAGAAAAACCTCTCACTCTATAATCCCAGTGTATAATTAATGCTCTTGGCATATTTCCAAGTCTCTGATACACACCTTTTTTCCTAAAAAAAAAAGTGTTTAACTCATTTTTTTCTCAGTGGAGTGGATCAAAACGCTAGCGTTTGCTTATTCTCTCCTCCTCTTTCTCAATCAGCAAATTTTCCCTTTGATCTTTTATTCATATGATTAAGTCTGTGTATCACCAGACTCTTCATTTTACATTTCAATATATGATGAGACCATCTTTGAAGTAGGGTCTGCTGCAGTGGAGTGACTTTGGCGAGCAACTTTTTTTCCCCTTCATTTTTTTCTGTCTGTAGTGTTGCCAATTATTGCCAACTTGGAAACATTTTCCATCGTGTTAATTATCCATTTTAAGTAGTTTGACCCTGAGTGTAAACACACACACCCACAAACAATATGCATGTTTTTCATCTTACATGTAAAAAATAAAATACTCCGATGCTCCAAGGCACCCTATTCCCTATATTATATCATTCTTGTATCACCAGAAATATGTTATCTCTTTCATGAACACATATTTTTTGTATCCATTTAGATTCAGTATTCATTACATTTCCCTTTTTACTGGTGCTTCTGTGCTCCCTCACATGTATTTTTCAATTGCTTATTATAATGCTTTACCCTTGCGCCTGCGTCTGTCTTTTTTCCCCCAGTGCCAACAACCTCAATTCATCCTCCCTGCCCTCCTTTGCCTGTTTGCCCTTCCTTTCTCTCACTCTCTTATAGTCACATGTCTTTTCTATCACTCCCCTTTATGTTTGACACCATTCCTAAATCAATACCTTTAACCCTTCCTCTCTCTCAGCACATTGCCACCCCCAAGCTGCCTCTGCCTCTCTTGTCCTACTATTTCAGACTTTTCCTCAGAAGATAAAAGGTTTAAGAATGTTTAATGTCAGATGTGTGAACAAAGCACATGAGCAGGCTCAGTCAGCCAGGATTTGACTGAAACCTATATAAAGCCTAATGAGGGAAAGACAAAATGTGGTAAACTTCGATGTAATAACAAGACAAAAGTGGTAGGATTTGACAAAGGTGAGAAAGGAGGGAGTGTGAATACGTGTAAGCAATAGGCTGTGTAGGGGAAACGACAAAATATTATGTAATTCATATTTTATGAGGCTTTTTCTTCAACTAAAAATGGATCAAAATTGTTTTGATGTGTTTGATGTTGCTTTTTATCCATATTTATTCAGACCATGTACCATGACTCATAGCTCACAGTGTTGCCCTGAGCTAAAGTGCTAGCATTGCACTGATGATGATCTTGCTAGGCATGTCAGTGAAACTGTCAATGCATATTTTTGTCTCTGTACCACCATGTAACCTGATACAGGATTAGGCGTGAAGGTTTGTTTTTCTTTAATTGCATGATTCACATGACACCGCACGACTGATTCTGCAGAAACATGCCTCTTTATAAACCCCGGCCTCTGTCTTTCACTTCCTCTACACCATCTACATCTCTTAGCACAGAAGCACTGGGATGTTGGCTGACTTTACAAAAGACATAAAAATGTATGCAAATGTACACATAAGCATGAATGGAAAGTTATAACCTTAGTCCCGCCACGCATTTTCCTCTTATTTTCGTTTGCTATGTGCATTTGTTTACCAATGGAAGTGTTGATCATGGGGTCCTCAGCTTTTATATGATATATCTGAATGTTAGTTCATTCTTAGTGCTCCATGAGCACTAAGAATGCTTAAAAAAACAAACAAACAAACAAAAAGGAATCCTGGTATGATTTTATTTGAGCCCCAAAAATACCCACTGTCACAGACATGGCAACTCTGATTCCATCTCTATCCCCTCTACCCTCTTACCCACATGCACACATATCTTCCCTCTACTCCTTTCACCTGCCCCACCTACCTTTCCCTCGCTGCTTGTGTACTGTAGGTGCACACCTAGAGCAATGGAGCAGCTGAACCCAGCAGTGGATTAGCGGTAGTGTGAGAGAGGCCAGATTCAGAAATATTCCTCTAGGGAAGTCAAGTCAGCTAATCCGACCCCAGTGCTTACTCTATCAACGCCCTCACAGCTGCACTTTGCCCCAGTACATACAGACACACATACACACACGCAAACAAAATACAACCCAGGCGTGAAGATCCCAACTTAGATGTGAATGCCAAGGCCTATACCACCACAATATGTGTTCATGAAAGCAGACACATACTGAAGGGTATATGCGTTACATGCACACAAGCGGTTTGACACTTTTATTCAAACATGTGCACGCACTCATGCATACACAGAATGCGGGATACGCTGCAATGGTAGAAATCCCCCTAACGAGGCCCCCTGTGGGAATGCAGGAGTCCTTTAACCTGTGTGTGACACCGAAATCTTTCCAGGTGTAATAAGAAAATGCTGAGCATACTCACTAGTACAACAACCTATTTGGTCCCTAAGAGTTAGAGCAGTCTGACTGGCTTTTTATTCAGCTGACTGATTATCTGGATGGTTAGTAAACTGGCCCCTGGGCTTCTTGTTCCAGTAGTAAGTACGTAAAGGTACCTTTAGCAGATGCCTTTGAACTTAAGTCCATAAATATTAGCACAAATGCGCCCCTATTCCCACAGAATACTCATCCATGCTCGCACAGATGTATGCAAGCACAGGAGGATGCATGTCCCATTTAGCATTTATGAACTATTAATACACAGAGGTGAGCACACACCCACAGATGCACACAAAAACAACAGGAGGATCAGGCAGGAGGCTGTCTGATTGCTCATCAAGCAGCAAGGACGAGCTGGCGAGAGGCATCAATACGACTGAAGCCCACTCTCCTGGGCCCACCTGTCGATTACAGTGGCGAAGACAAGCCGCCTAGTGCCTCAATGCATTCCCAGCAGCCTCTGTTGAGCCTGTAGACACCTGAAGAATTCTGATGCCAGGAGGGAATGTGGGACCTTCCACTTCACACTGCCAGATATGCAGCGGTTTTCCTCTGCAGCATAAACCATTGCGATAAACAACTCTACAGAGAAATGGAGCAAGGATACAAATCTATCGCTCATGTGGTAGCGATTCAGTTTGTATGGGGTAGAAAGAGATAGATTAATATCTAGCTGTCCACAGAAACATGTAGAATAAGATTTTCACAAAGAACTACAATACATTTCTTAGACGCACAATAAACAGGGAATAAAATGCAATTCGCGAAATACGATGGCGATAAAGTGTTACGGCTATTTACAGCACAAAAATCCCCAATAAATCTTGTAGAGTTGTAATTAGAAATCCTGATTCCCCACCATTTGGCCTGCAGAGCTGAATTATGTTTTTGCTGTTTATCTGGCTGAAGGACAACAATCCCATTGCCCTCTGCAGCCTAATAATTAGGGAAGATTAGAACAGGATCAAGCTGTTTTCCCCATTTGCTCTCCCAAGGGACTGAAGGGTTATGAGTGTGAAGTTCATCCTGTCTAACCTTGTACACGGAGACATGAAAAGAGATGACTATCATGATGCAGATTTAAACTTACTTGTCCCTTTCTTTCTCTCTTTCTTTCTTTCTTTCTTTCTTTCTTTCTTTCTTTCTTTCTTTCTTTCTTTCTTTCTTTCTTTCTCTCTTTCTTTCTTTCTTTCTTTCTTTCTTTCTTTCTTTCTTTCTTTCTTTCTTTCTTTGTATAAACAGTTTGAATGTGTTAAAAAGGTATTAATGTATGTATTAAGTATAAAATTAAAGTTTAATATTTTTGGACATGTCGTTTTAAATGATAAAAACATCAGTTGCTTTCCCTAACAAGGCGCTGGTTTTTAGTTTCAGCACCACGGACAGCTCTCTTACTCTACTAAAAGCTTCTTTCTTTTTTTTGCTTCTTCTTAATTTTCTTATGAACTTACCCTGCTGATTTGACCAAAATAAATCTAATCAATAAGGAAAGAAATATTGATTTTTATAGAGGTCATTGAAACTGCAGTTATTAATTGGGCCATGTTCAAACCGAAGTTATGCACAATTGATTTGAGTCCGATCTGATATCCAAGCTCTGTTCAGAGCTGCTGCTCTCACACAGTCGAAACTTGAGGGTGTTGGATGTTCACTGCAATCCAGGAAATGTGTCATAAATATAGGAAGCGAAGCTTTGTGTGTTGGAGTTAAACGCTCTCGAAGCAGCTCTATCCGAATGTGTTACAAACATAATGATGTTCATTCTATGTGCAATCACGGCCCCTCGCTTCACTGCTCCCCCTTTCCTGTCCGTTTCAAAGCAGAGGTCGGCGACTCTTCCGAAGCTAGATGGCAGAAGAGCCCCACTGCAGCTGAGCTGCGCTTTGCGCCGTCATCGTTCCATCTTTGCATTGCAAATTGCCCAACCCCATCACTCCCAATAACAGCTCCTCTCGATCTCCAAAATGAAAATCAGAGTTATGGTGGGATTGCCTACCAAGCGTATTTCTTTCATCAGCTCTCGGGACGGGATGCTGCCTGTCTGAGTCTCAACTAACACCCCCACACCCTTTCCACCTCCAACACACACACACACACACACACACACACACACACACACACACACACACACACACACACGCTCTCATTAATACAGTACGACTCTTTCTCAGTATTTGCATTCTTCTCATAAAGATACCTCCCTCCTTCTCCTTTGCCACCCACACCTTGCTGTTCCCACTTCATGATTTGTTACCCACACATCCGCCAAATCATACTTACACAGGACGCTCTCCCTCTCGCACCCTCCCCTTCCTGCTCCCACCGCCACCTCTCCTCTCTCACTCTGCCTGGCTCAATTGCCGATCGATAAAGCCAGCATTCAAACTGTAGACCAGACTCTTCTCCGTCCTCAGCCGGTTTTTAGGGATTCAAAGGGAAATATGTTGAACGACAGACACAAGAGCGCGCCAGCAGAGATCTTCGCACTTGATGCCCCTCTCAGCAGAGATGGTTGAGCCCTCGTCCAGGTTGCTGTGGTCCTATCCTAAAATTCAGTCTTGCTCACTTCTCTCCTATCAGCTGACGAAGCGCGGCGGGCGGCTCTGCCTGTTTCTCCTCTGAGAAGGGAATCTACTTAAACCCCCACAGAAAGAGAAAACTGGCCATAGGTTACATGTTTTAGTTGTGAACATGAAGGGGATTTACAGAGACGGATACTACGACGGATCTATTGAACTACGGGACGTTTTCAACAGGAGATGCGTTAAATGTGGCAGACGGGACTTTGTTCAAGCCAAAACGATGAGGATTAGAACGGGGATTGTTTTTTGGAACCTCGTCTTCTCACTGATGTTCACTTGTGTGAAAGGTACGAGCCACTGCCGCAATTCTCTGCATTTTCGAATGCGCTTGGTGTGCCTCGGTGTGTGTCTGCGTGCGCGCATGTGTGCGTGCGTGCAAGAAATCACAACCTTTAACGTTACAGACGTGCACATAATAGCCTACCTCGGCTCTCTGGATGGACTTTTAAGGGACGCATTTCGGCGGTTTTGCGCTCAATGCAGGCTTTGACAGAGTCGCTCAATAGATATTCTTGCGGTAGCCTACGCTTCTTCTAATAGCCTACGTGAGCTGCTTTGCTTAGTAGGCTAACTAGTGAATTGTTGAGGCGCAAGTGCACGCGCCGAAGATTGATCATGTTAAGAGATTTTGATTTTCTTTTGGGATAAAGCCGCGCGCATTTTATCGTTTCTGGGTCGAGTTTTTCAAGTATTTATGTGACATTTGCGTCAGGCCGGTTTCTCACCAGAAACGTTACTGAATCCATTCAGGGACCGAGGCAGGATAAGTGGTGTAGAACCAATTTGTTGGCAGGTATTTATCGAAGTTGCCAGTGCAGGCAGGTGTAAGGTGGGCTTCTTAGTATTCTGGTGGCTCTGTCTCTGTGTCTGACCATTTCAGTGCTCGATGTAGCTGGTGAGGTAACAGCTGCTTTAGTTTATTTTCCCTCTGTCTTCTTCTTATATGCATCAGTAAGATTTAGTCAGACCAACAACTGCACTAGTAAAATGCCACTTTCCCAGCAGTTTTCAAAATAAAGTCCTTAAAAAACGACTTTGAGCTCGATTGTGTCATCTCTCTGTTTTTATTTTAATTAGATTCATTCTGTTCACTCACTACAGCTTCTGTAAAAGTCAGTCAAAGCGACGAGTGCTTATTTAGCCCACTGCAATTAACATGTCCTCATCCGCTTTTCAATGGCACGTAAACATTTGCAGAAAGCAAAAATGAAATTCTCGTGCCCTTGCAGTGGAGTTACATGTCGAAACAGAAGTGTGTGTGTGTGTGTGTGCATGAGTGTGTCTGTTTGAGTACCACACACTACTGGGTGAAATTCTCATTTCTTACTAAAATCACACGCAAAGAGCGAAAGAGAGAGAAGCAAACAAAATACCCCCTCCCCAAACCCCCAAAATGTGTTACTTCTGAATGTCTTTGCGTAAAACACATTAACGATGTTTTATGCGTGTGACTGAATGGCTACCTATCTGTTGCATGCATGTATTTATTTCCGAATGTGGGGACTCACAGATATTAATTTACATGCAGATTGCTCGCCCTGTGAGTAATTCCAATGTCTGTCTCTTGGGGGTGGATGAGATGTGCAGCATGCAGAGTAGCAGCGCCCACCAAGAATGAGCCAAGTCGAGTGGAGCAGAGTCGGGCACAGTGCTGTTTCATCACCACCCACACTGTGGCAATGTCAAACCTTGAGGCCACTGCCAATCCTCCTAGTTCTGTTACTTATTAGGGAGACAGCCAGCCAGGAATTGGGGGAGGGCGTGGGGGGGAGGGAGAGGAGGAGGACGTGAGGAAAGGGGAGAAGGCCTGGATCTTCTTTTGGAAAAGAGTGGAGGAAATAGTGACACGGCGCAATGAGAGGAAGAAGAACTATGGAACAGTTGTTGTTCCTCAGCCTCTGACAGTTGACACAGTGTTTGCAGAAGTAAAAAGATATCTGCTAGATCTGGCCTGTGACTCACTTCTCCTTCTAAGATAATGATGCCATAAAAAAGACTCCTATCTGGCAGGGTTTGTACAACAGCACTTTTCTAGAGGTCCTTTTTCAGTGACTATAATTAGATTATTTTTGAGCCAGGATCCTGTCCTGGGTGATGCACAGTTCTGATTCTTAGGTATCTCCATCACCTGTCTAGATCTTGGCACTGTGCACATATATAGTGAAGTTGAATGAAAGTTTTGCAACTTGTTGTGCAGAACAGATACAATGTCACAATTTCATTTAAAAAAAAAAAACTCATTGCAGCAGTTCGATTAACTGTGGAAATTCAATGCAACTTGGTCATATCCTTGAAGAGAATATAATACTGCGTATACAAATTGAAGAGGATAAACTGTAGACATTGACATTTTTTTGTGGTGGTTTTAAAGATAAAGTCCTTAAAAACATGAAGAAATAGATGATCAAAATAACTGGTTCAAACACCAATTGAATTCCTTTGCGCTGACAATGAACAATCTGTCTCTCCTCCCTTGGGTACAAAAGCGGCCTTTGTCCGTTTCTTTATGGTTGTCGCAATGCGTTCATCGATCAGTGGACAATCAATATGTTCACAACAATAAATCTTCTGTACTTACAGAAGAAATGGATAATATCATGTGAATGTAAGTGGTGATGCTCTGAAGAACCAGACTGTGGTTATGTGCACAGCATGCTTCATCTGCCCCCTTTACTCGTATAGTGTTTATGATTATTAGAATAGTGAAGCAGATGGAAGCTGTTTCACTTTATATTCATACTTTTTATGGATTTAATTAATTTTCAGTGGTATTTTGCATATCAAGATCTGCTCAGACATTCATTTTTTGTTGTTTGGGTCTTACAAATGAAAATTAGGAAGGTGTGTCCTCATAGGAAGCTGAAGGGGCAAAGAGAGCACAGAGGCACTGGGCTGTATCGTGGACCCTTGAAAAGACAATGAACAATTAATGATTGCGAGCAGATTGTTGAAAATTGTCCATCTGTCGTGTGGCACTGCTTCTGTTTATTGTGATTACATTGTATTTCTGACATTTTCTTCTATCTATCACGTGTGTGTGTCTGTGTGTTTATTAAGTCTATACTGGGCAGTCTCTAATTATTGGTAATCAGGTGGGTTCTACACAGACTGTAATCTGGCCACTGAGCCCTTGATGAAGACTTTATCTCAATGTGATTATGTAAACAGGCTGGGAAGGCTGCTGGGGCTAATCAGGATTACAATTTGTCTGTGTAATTATATTCTATCTTGTGGGAATGCTGGGCATTATCCAACTGCCTCCAAGTTCCACAAAAATGGTCGAAGAAGATGAAGAAGTACAACCCATACAGTTCCAAAAAAGTTGGGATGGAGTTTAGTGTGTAAATAAATATGCAGTCCAGTGATTAACTAAATCATATAAACCTATATTGAATTGTAAATTGTACAAAAACATCATTTTATACTTGAAACGTAGGCATTTTTATTATTATTATTTAAATACTTATTGAACTTGTGCTACAAAAAGGTAAAGACCTGACAGAACATCTCATTGCTAATTAGGCTGACTGGCAACAGGTCAGTAAGATGATTACTGAAGGACATCCCAGACTGACTGTTTCTTTCAAATGTAAAGGAAAGACATTCTGGGCAAATTGTTTGACATTCCAGCATTTAATAAGATGTCTTTGTGCTATACTAAATTAAATACGAATATTAGATGACTAGCAAATCATTTTCGTCTGTGTTTGCTCAACTTTACAGAGTCCCAAAATTTTGAGGGGAAATAAAAAAGAGGATTTTACTTGGATGTGTTAATAAGCTCTTTTCCTGGATGATGATATGTGAACTTGGAACAGCTATCATTTTACGCTCTGGCTTTCTTATGTTTCTTTCAGTGCTGATATCTTAATGGATAGTCCAAGTGGCATACCAAAGTAATACTCAGTTCACCCACTGGCCGCTTGCTCGTGGCTTTAAGCCTGGGCCAAGCTCTTAGATGTTGCTGACAGGCCCCTGTGAAGCCTGGATATAGTTTGCTGCTTCTGATGAAGTCTGTTTTAATATAACTAGTATTCTTGGGGGAGATAGACTGGCAACATCTTGTATTCAGGAAGATAAACAGCTCACCGCTAGCTGAGATTGAATGCAATATGTTGAGGTGAGGCCAACTCTAATTGGCCAAACTACAAATTCAAGCTGGACCCTGTTGTGCACATCAGGTGCCATTTTAAGAGAGGATTAAACTCATAAATGTCTGGAGTTATACTTACTGAAAGAAACTTTTCATTTATTTAACAATATTCATGCATTTCTCTTTAAATTTGAAACAAATAAACCAAAAAAAGGAGATAAGTCATGGGAAAGAAATTTGGAAACAGTTGCAGTTGTTGGCCCTAGTTGGGAAACACTATTGAAAGAATTTTGCTTACACATCAATTAAAAGGTAATATTATAAGAGATGATATTCTGATCTTTGGTTATAATTACTGTTCTTAAATGTTTCTACAGTGCAGTATATTTTCAGTAGTACTAAATTCATAACACATGCATGTGTCTTCATGGATGTTCTTTCTCAGTGCCCACCTGTTTGTGTCTGTGGTTGTCAGCTGAAGTTCTGATGTGTGACAGGAGAGCACTGTCTGGGAAAATAAATGAGGCAATGTGAAGCTAACTATAAAGCTAGATTGCTCAGTGGCTGTTGCCCTGAATCTACAGCATGTTTTCTCAAATAAACTAAACCAATTTGCTACCAATGTTTACAATGTTTCGAAGGCAGCACATGGAGATTATATAATTCATGTACACAGACAGGTAGACCAAGAACAGGCTTTTCCCCTTTAGCAAATGAATTATTAGACTTTTCAAAAGGTAGCTTTGTGTTCTTTATATTTGGTCTCACAGAGGCTGTGCTTAATTAAACAAATTTCTTGTAACAAACTACGAGTGGCCTGTCAGTCTTACTCGATGTCAAATATCAGTGGCAAAGACACACAAAAGTATGTGTCATAATTAAGGAACTGACCTCAATAGTTCCTTGAGTTCCTTGAACTGACCTTAATAATTATGATTAAGGAACTGACCTCCCAGCCCATTGTTCCTTCAGTGGGCTGGTTTCAGTCATTATGCAAATGTACTGTTTATAAGATTGGGGAAACCTGCAGTCAGCTGAGACTGAAGAAGTCACTTGGATGAGTGACGAAACGTTTCTCCCAGAAAACGCTACGTCCAGATGAACAGAATCAACTTTTGGAGATTTATTTTCCTGGATGATTGAGAATGCATCAAGACGTTCTTTTTATCTCAAAAATAAAGTCTCTTATCCAGTGTTACAGGTGAGAAGACACAATAAGGCTTCTGCTGTGCATAGTGAAACAACCCATTGATCAACTAATAAGAAATTCAGGGTGTCATGCTGTTTGCCTTAGCTTTTTGTCCTGGCCTGTAGAGTTGCATTTCTTTTAAGCAGTTATTCATCCATTTCCATATCTGCACATATTGGGTTTGTTTTTTTGTTTGTTTGTTTTAACTTTGCCTGTTTAACATGGTTTGTCTGGTTTGTCCAAAATGCTTCTTCTTTCAATTTTCTCCATTGAACCAGGACTCGCTTTTTTCATAAAAGCATTAATAAGTCATCAGTTAGGTCCATTTAAAACACAACTTAGGTTTTAATATGCTGCAAAACAAAGACCTTACAAGGCGGCAGCTCAGGCTGAATAAGAGTTTTACATAGAAAAGATAAGTGGCCAGATAAAAAACAAATTCTTATCCTGTGCGTCTTTCTTATGTCTCTTCGGGAAAAGTGAAGTGTTGATGTTATTGTTTGTTTGGGAGATTGGAGGCTTGAGCGACAGGCATCCTATTAGATGTGTTGTTGGCTCACAGTTTTGTGTTGTACAGCAACTCTCACAGCGGTGGTCTGGCATCAGGTGCAATATGCCTCAGTAGCTCTTTGAGGATCTACTGGTGTCTAGCCATAAAATACCATATCTGCTGGGAAGTAAGTAAAGCACGATGAGCTAGAGTAGTAGTTATTAAACTAGGCCACACAGACACACAATCGCTGTTATTTCTGTACACAACAGGGTGTGTTCATACTTATGCATGTGCCAGCTGGGATTCAGCGTGACAGTCTATTTGATTTGGCCATTTTTCACCTGAGTATGTGTGTGTGTGACCATGCACTTATGCATGTGCCAGCTGTGTTTCAGTGTATTTGATTTTACTATTTTTCAGCTCAGTGGTTGGCAATTCAAAATCGCCGAATGTAATACTTCACAGCCCTTTCCCAAATTGCAGTGACACACTCATGAGGTAATAGTGATTCTCTAGGAAGCCTCTTTTCTGTTTTTGTTGTAGGGAGCCCATTTCCCTTTCATCAAGCATGCAGACAAGCGTAGTGAGGGACTGCGATAATGCACATTCTATCAATATGAAATGTAAAGGTGCAGTACAGCCACGCAGATAACATCCTTCTTTTTGAGGACATCAGTCTAAGATTCGTGTCTACTAAAATCGCTGTTCTGGTTATGGTGAAGAAAAAAAGACTCTCTCTTTTTCACGCAACACTTTAAGTCTGTAACTCAGAGAACAGCTTTTGATAGCTCTAAGAGAAAAGTTCATGAAATTGGATAGCAGACCTTCAAGATTCATGATCCAGAGGTATAACAGCAAACAAGCAACAAAAAGAGAGACAGGAGAGAGACTCTCTCTCGCTCACACACACACACACACACACACACACACACACACACACACACACACACACACACACACACACACACACACACACACACACACACATGTATTCTCACATATATCTCTGTTCTTTTCAAAAGCTATGATCATTGAAGAAATATGCTATAACAGTTGTACAGCAACCACTGAATGACGACGGCCACTCGGTCAAACACCAACAGGTTTCAAAAATACCCACAATACCAGCAGAAAATTTAGTACTAAAATTTCCACTTAAAATATCCATAGATGTGCAGATTTTGCACTTGTGATGTAACTGTCCCAACCTATTATTTGGTGTGTCGCACAAAGCAATCTCCCCACTGGAACACTCAGTAAACATACTAAGGTTTAAGGTCATTGCTGATCCCCAATAAATCAAGTGCAGCTTTGATCCTGGTGTCTGCAGCTATATTTGGCTTTCGTTTTTTGCATTTTGTGAAAGAGTCCCTTCTGTTTGGATCACAATATTCAAAACGCTGCACATGAAAATCCCAGCCTCAATTAGCTTGACAGTGCAAGATTTAAAATCAGCACTCTGAATCATCAGCACCGTGTTACACAAGGTCCTGATGATTCTGTGGTTTGTAAAGGTTACGGAAGCAACAGCAATACAGGGACTTTGCAGCAAATGAAGTCTATGAGGATATTTGTTGACCTTTGCTTTGCTTTGCTTGGAAAGACCTCCTTCTTTACAGTCAGTGCTGTGTAACAGGCCTGATGGATATCTTTATAATGGCTGATTCACCGTTAAGGTCGGGTGCAAATCAATGCAGGTTTTTTTTGTGCTAAATTTGATGGCTAGGGGAGGTGCTATGGCCTTCCCCATCCATTGTATTAGGCCATCATCGTGAACAATGATGAAATGCCATCCAGACCAAGAGCTGTCCTTGACTAAGCATTCACTACAATCATTCATGAGGAAATGGAGTATCAAGCAAGCAGAGAAATTACATCAAATACATGTGGGGGGAAAAGCACGAGGTGCACAGCCGTCTTAAGTATCTTTATGTTTAGAACACAGTTGTGCATGTTTATGCACTGCAATTGTTTTACAATGTCTTGCAACAGTTGCAAACATTTCTAAGTTGCTTTTGACAAGAAAAGAAGAAACCAGTTCCCCTCTTCCATCTGTAGTTTCGCATATGTGGGGACAAATGTAAGTCGCTTTGTTTCAAAGCATCTGCCATACATTTGAAATGCAGTGATGCACTCTGACATTGTCTGACTTTGTTTGTGTAGCATACTTTCCGCTGACACTTTTGTCCTTTAACAATGCCTAGTAGAGACCTTTATCCAAATGTTGCGCTGCAGTGTGTGCCCTTGTTCTTCTTTTTATTTTTTTCCCTCGACACCTTTTAGAGCGACATGCAATTGATGAAGAGCAAATCTGCAAAGCATTATACATTGTTTCTCAGTAACTGATGCCACTTTGAGAATAATGTGACATTTTATTCCATTAACGAAAACGCTCACACACCTGTGGTGCTCATGGAGGGGACGAACAACATTTCTTTCAGCCTACACTGAAAGCCACTAATTAGAACACAAAAGGATTTATTTCAATACTACACTGATTGCTGAAGCTTTTTGTTAGATTAGATAAATTTTATTGTCATGTGCAGCCTGCCACATAAAACGGACAAATAATACACAGTCAGTAAAATAGAAATACGAAACAATAGACAGCAGATAAAGTTAATAGACTTCAAGGGCAATATAGCAAATGGAACACAATAAATTTGCCAAACTAAAGGCCGCGCTCTTTCATCAGAATGCAACAGTTTCACTGCATGGGGAGAGAAGAGACTCTGTGTAGCAGTTAAATCTGCCCTGCTGGATCCTGAAGCGACTACGGTGCAGGTTAAACTATGCTTGTTTATTTTCTGTGCCTATTTAATGATAGTCTGTTCAAAAATAGTCAATTGGGATGGGCAATCTCTCATACCCATCAGCAACCATCCATTACCCAGTGGCCTGTTTGTCACTCATAATAATGCGGATGGCAGTAAAATGACTGCTCCTCCCCTCTCCTGCTGCACATAATCACTGCTCTTTATGGCCCAATACAGATCTGCATTAATGGCGGAGGACAACATATTGGCTGTTTACTCGTTCATGGTGCACCAATCATTTCATACACCAGTCCATGTACTGAAAAGCCAAAAGTGCTGTCTCTCATTTTCCTCCATGCCTAAAGTAAATCTTAAATAACCCACTTAGCATGCAACAAATTTGTTTAGCCCTTGAAAATAATAGGATATTCTCGATGATGCATAATATATTTTGTTTACAAAATCAATCTTATTTTTCTTCCCGTGGTTCATTAACTGGTTCATTCTGCCCCAAATCTCTGTGCTCACTACACAAAAGGAGATTACATTCAATAGTTCTGTCTCACCCTTTTCCTTTAGTGAGAAGCACAACAAGGCCAACAACAAATATACATATGCATACTCAAACACGCGCACGCACCCACACGCACATAAACAGAAACAACAGCACATACTCATTGCACCCTTAATTTAGATTGACAGATACCTTCGGAAATCTCATCAGAGCTGCAGACAACTGCCATTTGTCTGTCTTTGTCTTGCACAGCAAGTATAACAATCTGTTATCAGTTTCAAAAGTGTGGTGTGAAAAAATGGACCGTACTTGTGTGCACGTCCAAAAGGCTAGGGGTAAATGTAAGCATTTGAGGAACAGCTGGGGCCATTCTTGAGATGTCTGTCAGGCTGCCTGGCCGCCTGCTGAGGCCACTGTTTCTGCCAGACTCATGCATTATGATACTGATTCATATTTTTCGGAACCATATTTTCCCTACTGTGCAATCACAGCATGTTGCTAATTTGGTTTCTCATCACAATTTCTGAACATTTTTGCAGCGTGGCACTAACATGGGGTCAGTGGAAACTCTGGGGATTGCCTTTCACAATTGAAATGATGATGGAGGTTAGAGCAGGCAGTTGAGCGGTCACAGCAAAATTCAAGGATGAGATACTGTTGGTCTAAGTGATAAATTAATTTAGTGCGTGTCCTCTCTCCTGTACAAGGAAGCGCATGTTGTCGTTGCATTTTCCTTTGAAGTAACAAGATGAATGCTTACAGTGTTCTTTTTATAGATGCGGCTTTTATGGAGCTGACAGCGCTTAACATATTACAAGCTTGTATGATTCACAGCATTGAAAAAGGGGATTCTAATTCATTTGGGGGGAAAAAAGGGGGGTTGAAACAAGGGAGCCAATAGATATGGGAGTGGGGATGAGATGTAGAGTTGCTGAGAAGAAAGGAGATAAAGAACAATTCTTGGCAGAGGGGAAAGTGAATTAAAAAAGGCAAATAAGACACACATAAGTAGGAGAAAAATTGTAACACAATGGTGGAGAAAAAAAATAACAAATGGCGTGAGACAGTTTTGAGAGTTGAAGCAAGGATAATGACAGATGAAAGGAATACATAAAGCTGAGGAGTAGAAAGTGGGAGATAAAGGTAGAAAGAAGGGGGGGGAGGAAGATATCTTGGCAGTGAGCATCTGTTCTGTCATCCCCAGGACATCACAACAATCAGCCACACAAACACTTCTAAGCAGTTCACACAAACAGCTTTACTCTGAATAGTTTGCGACATTAATCATCTAATGCTTGACAAACATAGAAATAATTCAAGGACAAATAGAGCTCTTTTGGGTGGCGGGTACAATACAGAGGCAATAATAGCAGACTTTTACCATTTACAGGTTAGTTTATCAAAGACCAGCACAAAACGTACAGGCTGCTTCACTTTTATGTTATTCTTCTGTCCAACACGCTGTTAACACACAGGTACAAAACTGTGTGCTGCCTTTCCATAGTTCAAGTTTAGTTTACTTTTAAGCAGTCGTAGTTCTGTAGCACTGATGTAAGCTTCTGTCTCTATCCATCTCTATATATTTTTACTCGACTGTCTTACAGTCTCACTCGGCCCAAATCAAATCAAATGTCAGCAGTATTCTTTTTGTTATAACATTTAAAGAGGTACCCCAGTGATTTAGGAACACAAAGTGAAACATCAAAGCACCAGAGAACAAGATCTCCTGACTTTCGTCCACAGCATAGGTCAAGTTACAAAACACTGAAACCTACCACATTTCCCATAATGCAACTTAATAGCTTATTTTAAAACAGTAAAGGGGCTGCTACTTATATAGTGGTGTTCTATTTGCTTGAACAATTAGAGATGAGATAAGATTTATTAGTGCAACAGTTGGGAATTTCACACTATAACACCAGCAGAGTGGACAAAGCAGCATAACCTAACAACAGTAAGGCCATCTATACTACAAGCCTCATTCTCCCATTCTCACAAGCTCGTTTTTCTATGCTTAAGTGCTTTCTGTCTAACAGTCACACTCCGATGAACGCATCAGCAGCAACTCCGGGTTCAGTATCTTCGCCCAAGAATACTTTGTCATGCAGACTGGAATATCCAGAGATCGAATCACCAACCATCCGATTAGTAGACAACCTGATCTACCTCCTGAGCCACAGCCACTTCAGAAATACTTTAATCCCACCAACCATTCTCACTATGTTATTAGATCTATTCTAGTCACAAGTTTTAGTTTTAGTTTTCTTTGGGTTTGAGTCATGTCTCCAATGTTTCTGTAATGCCTGCCTTTCTCTTATGCCTTGGTTCTTTTTCATTTTTGTCTTGTTTAGCATTAGTATTCTTGTTACGATTGGCTATTTCCTGTTTTACTGTGAGGGGCTGTTTCTTTTTTTGTCCTGTGTACTTCCTGTCTGTTGTGCCCTGATTCCTTGACTGTTTTCGCCTCCTCGTTGTTAATTGAGCTACCATGTGTTCCTCTACCTGCTGTTTCTCATTAGTAATGCTGCACTTCCTTTTGTCCTCACTGAGTAATCTCTCTGTTTAACTGCATGGATCCTGTTTATTGATTCATGGATTTATTTGGATTCCTGCTTTCTTAACTGTTTTTGACTTTGTTATTTTGTGCCTGTTTGTGTCAGCCATTAAAGTTTTATTTTTCAGCCGTAAACAACCAGAAACAGACTTCATGAGGGTGGTTTGAGGCCCTAAGATCTTCTAATGAGCCCTGTGGTCACTGCCTGGCAATGTGGAGCCCACCTGGCATTTGCTATAGAGTACCAGAATTGGCAGGTCCACCGCTGTGCCCTGTGCTTTTCACATGAGCACCCTGAGCAGATGACAGAAATGAAAGCGTCTGGAGAAAAGGCAGAGAACATTATGATGTCTGTCACATCGTTCAGCATGATCGGTGATGGTGGTCCATGCAGGGACTTCTACTGGCTAGGCAGCTTGACTGCCTTTGGGTACTGGGATGGAATGTTTGGGCCTATTCTAAGACACTATGTTGGTGCAGTGGGTTCTGGGTTCCTCCTGGTGAATAGCAATGCCCAGCCTCATGTGGTGAGAGTATGCAGCAGTTTCTCAAGAATGAAGGAACTGATAGCATTGACTGGTAGCCTGACTGAAATCCAATAGGACATCTCTGGGACATTATATTTCAAGCCAACCAATGCTGCAAGATTGTACCTCAAAGTGCAGTCATGCTCTGGTCCCTGACATTGTCAGGCATGCATTGTGTACATGAGGGCCATACAAACTACTGAGTAACATTTTGAGTTGCTATAATTAAATTTTGGCAAAAATGGACTAGACTGCCACATCACTTTTTCTCTTTTTTGGGGGGGTTGTTTTTGAATTCAACCTTCTGTAGGTTGATCATTTTTATTTCCATCAAATGATATAACACATTACCCAGTCTATATCAGTAAAGATATATTTATATATTTTAAACAATGCATATTCCACTCATGGCAGGACCTCTTTGAATACAGCATAGGCAAATTACCCAAACTTTATGTATAAAATTGAATAGCCTTTTAAACAAACAACGCATGTCTTTTTCCTGTCAATAATTCTGTGTAAGACTAAGCTTGTAGACTAAATGGAATGTCACAGAACATTATGTTAATTTTATTTGGCATGACTTTCTGTGGTAATGACTTGGTAAAATTGAATTTTGGCAAAATGTATTCAAAAATATTTTCATAAAAACAGCAGAGATCACTTGGAAAGGAAACAGAGCCAGACATCAGGATTTGGATAGTACTTTAATAAGCATTTTCTCCCTGTACAAACCAAATCTTTGTAATGTAAAACAACAGTAGTACAGCTGCAAACATTGCTTCTCAATTTTTTAGACCATGTTGTCTTAGGAAGACATAAAAATGCAACAGCACAGCACCTACAAATATCACATTACTTATTGGCCAGACGTGTATGTCATGCTGGCAGATTTCTGGTCCTGATGTGCCATCAAAAATCCACATTTTTCCACCCATGCTCATAACTTTGGTGGCTCATTGATGAGAGCTGTTCTGGCAATTTATGATATTCCCAAGAGTGCTTGAATGCACATAAAGCACCATGTCACAGGTTGGATCATGTTGACCGTGTAGGCGGCGCATCAATAGTCCAAATTTGCCATGATTACCCAGTTTGCTCTGTGCTGGCGGAAATAATTGCAACTTAGATATGCAACAAATCTTGGCAAGAATTTGTCTCCTCTGCATTTAGAACAGCAGCTCATCACCAGACATTTTATTTTATGCATTACATATAGAACTCCACTGACACACTATGTTTGTAACTGTTTCTATGAGAAAATCACAAGAGATTACGTAAAAATGAACACGGGTCAGGGTGGACAGTGGGGTGGAGTGGGGTTAAGTTATCTGCGCAGTATTTGCATGAAGATGTACGGTTCTGGGATTCTAGGCCAGAACCCCTGTGCTTTGCTGGGTCATGACCCCGTTGAGTGAAAACTGCTGAAAAATGCTGTATTTCAGTGCATTATCATATATTTCATAATAGACCTTGTTTTGGTAGCTATACACAACTTCCATGCTTTTCTTAAAAGTAAAAAAAATTAAATGTAACAGTCTGACAAGAAGGAAATTAATTTTTTTTTACTTTGCTTCACAGTTTAACATTTTAACTGTTTTGTCACTTCAGTTTATAAAGCAGCCAGATTATTATCTGTCTAGTTAGAGGCCATTTCAGTGGCACAACTGCCAAGTGATCTGTGTGTTTGCCTTTTTCCCATACTGCAGTGTGTGTGTGTGTGTGTGTGTGTGTGTGGGCAACACACTATGCAAAACATCCTTTACTTACCAAGTGTGAAAAGCTAATTACACAAGGGGTAAATTGTGGGGGGTAAACCATGCATCTTAATTACGTTTGCATTTCATTAGACAACATGCAAGATAGCCTGAAATGAAAAGGGGACGCTCTTTGCATTGTGACACAGTGTGCATGGGAGCAATTTTGTGTAACTACGGAAGTACTCTGGATGTGGAAGTGTGGAGGGAATAGGTGTGATGTTGTGAAAACAAGGTTGCTTAGTAGTGGCACTTACGTTCCTTTGCATCAACACTACAAAGGTTAGAAAAGCAACCAGATTACTGTAGTTTGACAGTGATGGTATGAGGTTTAACATAATGTGTCTAGGGTATCAGTTCTCAGTAAGCTGGTGCAAGACGGATGACTAATCTGCTGTTAAAAGCTTGAAGCACCAAATCAGAAGACTTTACTTGTTGGCTATCTCTGGCACTTTTAGACCCTATAAAAATACTCTAATGACACATCACAATATTTTTTAAAAGCATCCTCAATTATACATTTTTTTATATTACTGCAGCTGCAGCTTTCTGCATTTTATTGTCATTATTTGATCTGAAAGAAAACAGAAATCATAAATGGAAACACAAAACTTGGCTCTTAGTCAGCTGGTTGCCAAATTTCCCTCGTAGCTTCTGCCAGCTGAGAACAATAGGGATTTTCCAAACAATTTGATCTCAGTTAAAGAAATATTGCACATGAACATCATAGGGTGCATTCAGTTGTTATGAACAAATGCTATTTGGAATTGTCTCTGTGCAGGCCTGTTTAAAATATCTCTTTTATTTATTGCTGCTTGGATGCTTGCAGCAGACGAAGTTTATCAAAATGAAGTACTCTTTTTGTTTCTGTGCTGCAGAGCATTTTACTTTATTATTCTTCAGCTGAGAGTCTCACACAAACCCATTATATGCATTGGATAATGATGTTGTGTTTGTTCTCTTTCCTTCCAGGTTTTATCCATTCTTGTGGAGGCACTTTAAAAGGCAGGAATGGGACAATAGAAAGTCCTGGCTTTCCATATGGATATCCAAATGGAGCGAACTGTACCTGGGTGATTGTTGCTGAGGAGGGGAACAGGATTCATATAGTTTTTCAATCTTTCGCTGTGGAGGAGGAATATGACTTTTTATCTTTGTATGACGGGCATCCACACCCGGCTAACTTCAGAACGAGGTAAGGAAGCAGCAGTGCACCTTGAAGGCTGTGTTTGAAAGCTGGCAGACTGGGCTGGAAAGATGCAAGGGAGGGAAGCCTTCAGTGCTCAGTTCTGACAGAAAGTTTATCTGTAGGCTGCACATGACAAAGGCTACTTATTTTCTTCAGGGAGATGTCAGGCAAGTCTGATGTGGTGTGCAAGGGGTGTTGTGTGTCCAGTCTTTTCTGACATCGTTTTGAGTGGAAATGTAACCGCCTTCTGAAAACTGAAGATTTTTTAACTGAGGAGAAGGGAAGTGCTGCACGACTCCGATGGCTGATCTGACAGGTGCTCTTCAGTTAAAGTATACATAAAAAAACAAAGTCCACGAAATCCTGTGTTGGGATGCATGGGTTAGCTCACTACCTATCTTTTTTATTCGACTGCTTTACTGGAGGAGACAGAGGTGGAGACAAACATCAGAAAAACATGAACATCAAACACAAAGATTTCCTGTTGCTTTCTCTGGTCACTGAACAGGCAAACAACTTTTTACTCAGTGAGCTTCCTAGATTCTTACAAAGTCCCTGTAGCTTTGCATTTTCAGGCTGCCCTCTTTTAGTATTTCCCACTGAAATTATTATTTGGACAGTAAATTCACACAATTTTTCCAAAATGGGCATCCATGTACAGAAACAGACGTACTAACTGCTCAGGGTTAAATTGACACGTTTTCTCAGATAACACCATTCTTGGCCATTTTTGTGGTACATGCCTTCCTCAAGGATTGTGATTATTAAAATATTGCTAATGCTTTTTATTGAACACACTAATCACCAACTCAGTGCTCAGTGAAGCCATCAAACTGTGCAAATTGGTTTAACCATGAAGGTTTTAAGCCAATCATCATTGACGTGCTTTATGAGAAAATATCTGTAAATATATAAATATTTCATTATTTAAAGGACACGTTATATATGTGACTCATAAAAAAATCTGCACTCTAGCATTCTTGGGATGTTCTATTTTCTACTTTCCCACATAAATCCTCCTTTAAAGAATCATTTTGTGTTTCACTTTCAAAGGAAAAAGCCATTTAGGTCTCACATTTTCCTTGTCAAAACTAAATTGCTCAAAAATAAACGCAGTCTTCACAGATAAGCGTTATGTATATTATGAGAAGATTATCTCTACGCTGAGCTGATAGAGAAGTGTGGATACACAGATCATCAGTTTTTAAACCTGTCAGAACCTTTTCTTTTCTTTCTTTCTTTTTTTTTAAAAGAGACATTTTGATTACCCACTTCTATTCACAAGCATGCTCCATCAGAGGCGAAAGTGGGGTCCAGTATTTCACAGTAAAACACTCCAAGAGGCAGTGCCAAATGATTTCTCCTGGCCCATTTATGTGGTTCAACTTCAGCGGAAGTGGACTGAGGTCACTGATAATAGAATGTAGGATTTATAGCAAAGAGTGACAATGAAGGAGAATAATTCTAGTGCTGAATCACTGCTGATACTTTAGCAGATGAATCACTTTAGATACTTAAAAGATCCAATTGCATAATACCATCAGGCTTATACACTGAAAGGTTTGTCACCATGTTGCTCGATTCACCATTGCATCCTGATCTCTCAGTCTCACGTAAGTCTTGTCACGAACAACCAGAAAGAATCAACAATCAGAAAGAACCAGTACGAGCAATTATCAGTCAGGTTGCAGAAATACTGCAAACTGAACCAAACCAAAAATCCTCTGCTATTCCGCCAACACACTGACTCACACTTGTTTTAACCTTAGTAACATTTAAAAAACAAAAGCAAAAAACCCACAACAGAATTCAAATATTAAAAGGTTTTCAAAGTCAGAATTTTTTATTTTAATCCCAGTCCTACCAACTTACAGCAAACCTCAGTAACTACTAGATTAGCTCATGAGTTCAAAGTGAGTTTAGCCAACTTCACTGCAGGTTGCTTCTGCAGGTCTGATGAATAAGGCTGACTATAAAATACTATATACATTATTATCCTTATTAGAAACAGCTGTTCGATGGGGAATATAAAACCTATAAAAGGACGGACAGGTGTGGGCTGAAATACCAACAATCAGCTGCTTGCGTTTTGTGTTTGTTTTTTTTTGTTTTTGTTTTTAATAAAATAAACTATGCCTGCTAGCTAATGTGGTTGCTGTCCTGGCATTAGTTCAAATATAGCCAGGACAAAAAAGGACTTGCCCTGTTTCTTTTGAAAGAAAGACAGTGTACTTTATTGATCCCCGTGGGGAAATTCCTCTCTGCATTTAACCCATTCACTCAGTGAAGCAGTGGGCAGCCATTGGGCACCCGGGGAGCAGTGTGTAGGGATGGTACCTTGCTCAGGGGTACCTCAGGGTAGCTGTTCAGGGGAATCGAACCCCCGACCTTCCGATCATGGGGCCACCACTCTACCTACTGAGCTAACCCTGCCCCCAATATGATTTTGTAATCATATGTTTTTGAAAACATCAAGGGGAAACAAAACTATTGTTTTAAATTTTGCTTTCTTGCTTCGGGATAAATTTATATTCTTATTTAACTGAAGAAGATTTATCTATTCAGTTTTATTATTGTAGCGACATGATTTCAGCTGTGACAATGTTGCTATATTTTCAAAAAGACAATATTTTTTGTCTGTGTTGATGATTTTATTTTATTTTTTAAAGAATGGGATCAGTTTTAAATTTTGTCATGGTCATAAGTCCATCCCTTTTATAATCAGTCATGCAGACAGAAAAAGTGCTTTACTTGTGCTAAATTTTATGTGGGCGTGTAGTTTTCCCAAAACAGCAATTAATGCTTGTCAACATTCAGCAAGCCAGACTGTTACTGGACTGACCCACTATCAAACCATTGTGGCTTAAAGCTGAAATAAATATAGTGTTAGTTTTAATCTAGAAATGACTCAGACATGTTCCATAAATGGTAAAATATAAAAGATTTTAATTTAGAAAAATAATCTCATTGTCTCCTAATTCAACAATCATTGCAACAAACTCTGTTCAACTGTCATGCTTTACCTGAAACCCGAGCCCTAATTCAAATAACATTTGCCAGTTTTTAATTACAGTTATTCTGAACGGTTATGTAAATGATAACATGATATTATCACATCATGAAAGGAGGATCATTGAAAATAGCATTCCCTGGAGTGGATCATTGTTATTTCATGTGTTGAATGATAATACAGTTCTTTAATACAGTTCCTTAATTTGTTGGACAAAGAAATGATTTTTTGTAGTTTTCCCTCTGTACACTGTCACATTGGATTTAAATCAAACAATCAAGATGTGATTGAAGTGCACTGTTAATTAAAGATGGTTTTTCAATCATTTTTTCTTTTTTTCCAGTAACTGTTTAATAATTGCACTTTCATACATGGTCCACCTGTTTCAAGTGGCTCAAAATTATTTGAACAAGTAACTGACAGGAAGTTGGGGTTTTTTTAATAGCTTTTCACTGTAATTTTAAATATGAAACCCAAAGAGATATCACTGCAAGTGAGAGAAGACATAATTAGGCTCAAAAGACCATAGAAGACAACTAAAAAAAAATCTCAAGAATCCTGCACAGTTCCCTGAAGAAAAAAAAGGGAGATTAACGTGTGCTAGAATGATGGGAAAAAAATATGGAGAAGGAAATAAAGAACTTCCAAAGCATAAAACATTATCTAACATGGTAGAGGCGTTGTTATGAGATGGGCAGGTGTTGCCAGTTACTATTGTTTGCTGATGACCCAACAGTTGATAAAAGTAGTAGGATGAATTATAAAGTGTACAGGTTTATACTCTGCTTGGTATTCTGCTGAAAAACTGATCAGACAGTGATTCATAGAGCAAAGTGATAATGACTCCAAAACATACTGCAAAAGCACAAGAAATGAGATCTTCTTCAATGACCAAGTCAGTCACCTGATCCCAATAAAGTACACTTTAAAGTTACTGTAGACAGAGAGACCCACAAAAAAAGTCCAATGACCAATAATGAGTTATGTTATTTATAAAGGTCTATATGCAACAGAATAAGGATGCACTTAATTATAATATTACCAGGATCAGAATTAGCAGCTGGGTACTTGAACTCTTGCGACATCTGAAGTGAAGTTAGTCTGCTTACTGGTTATAGTAACAAACTGGGTTATGGTCTTCTACCTCGATTTGGGCTGGGGTTGAGCAACTGGGGACATGTGTCTGGGAAGCTGCAGTTTCCTAACCATGACCTGTAGCTGGTAAGGCAGGCCTGCCAACCAACACTGACCAGAGCAGTTCAGATGGGGCACAGCTGCGTAATGTGGGGCTTGTTAGGCAAAGAAAGGTTGGCAGAGTGCAGAAATTATATATAATGAACTTAACTAATGTTTAGCTACTATATGACTTTTAACTTGTTCAAATGTAAGGATGTATTTATGTATGTAAATGTATTTGCACATGTTTAAACAAGAAAAAACTCTCTGAGCTGGAATGGAAAATAATCCAGAAATCTGAATATGAAGGAATTATGGAAAAAGTGAAGGAGAAAGATCTGAAACAGAAGACCAAATGGAAGTAAACTTTCTGTTATACTTGCTGGACTTTGAGGGTTCCTTTTTAAGATATAGTTAAGGATATGTGCACTGTGATGAATGACGCATACAAGTCCTTTGTTTAAACTCCAACCCTACTTTTCTCCCTCCAGGGATGGTACGATTTACAACATGATAAATTGTAGACACACTTAACCATCTTCCCCATAAATCTGCCAATGATAGCAAATTCTCATGTGTCGGCTTTTTAATTTTGGTTGTTTTTTGTTTGGTTTTGGGGGGTTTTGGACTGAGAGTTAAAACTATTTGGAGTCAAACATATTAATTTACTTTCCTTCTAAACTCTGTTATTGGTCTCATTGAGCCAGGAGGACTATTAGGTCCTAGTCTGTCTTCCTTTGCCGTTCAGGGGGAGCAGCTGCAACATTATCAGCAGGACATGCTTTGGTTCTGGCAAAGACTTCCCTGCTCTCAGCAGCTTTACTGCATTTACAGTACATTACCACAGTTGTAGTCAACTTGAATAACTGTGTTTAAACTTCACCTGTCTGCTCCACTGACTTCGGTGCTGCCTTCTGTGTTGGCCCCTCCACCCCACTCCATACACACACACTTAAAGTGAAGACGTCGATGGTGAGCAAAAAACGTATGAAGTACATTCCAGGGTTTGTAATCATCAGAAACGATTAAGCTAAGTGGGTAACATGTATATACATTAAAACCTTTCTTCTGATTATTTTCATGTTGGCATTAGATTAAATAAATAAAACAAAATTTCTCCCTCTGCTGTTACTGCAGCTTACTGCAACTTCTGCATGTCCATTTCATGTTTTGGAAAGGCAAAAATGTGAAATGGGCATAACTTTGTCTTTAGGTCTCGTCTGGTCTTTAAGTCATAGTCATTCCAAATTCTGCTGTAATTCAGTTTGTCAGTTGGAGGGCCATGCGAGGAGCAAAAATGGTCTTTCTTCCCTCTGGTTAACATTATGTTTGTCATTTTTATATCTAAAGGTTTAAGGTCAGTCTCTTACAGATTGCTGGCTGTTTAGATAGAGCTGTTTAGCTTTTATATATAAAACTATCACACATCAGATCTCAATGTGTTAAAAAGATTATTCTGGATATCTATATTGATATGCACTGGGTAATGTATTAAGAGTCAAAGGACACATCATTTGATAGAAATAAAAAATTATCAACCTACAGAGTGCTGACTTTGAAGACACCACAAAAATGAAAGTAAAAAAAATATGTGGCAGCTAGGTTAGACTATTTTGCCCAAAGTTCATTGCACCAACTCAAAATCATACTCAGTAGTTTTATAGCCCCCATGTACTTGTATGCATACTGCCAACATTGGGGCATGTTCCTAATGAGACGATGGATGGTGTCCTGGGAATATCCTTCCAGATCTGGACCACGCACCATTGAGCTCCTGTACGGTTTGAGGTGGAATCTGGCAGGATTGGATGGGCAAAAAAATAATATTGTTCTAATGAGTTTTGTGGGGCCAAGTCAGTGGTATCAATTTTTTCATCTATTCTTCATCCGAGGGTTTCATCCCAATACCTGATGGCAGCCAGGTTGCTTAGCCTGACAGAGACAGTGATACTAGTGGCCTTCTGGACGTCACTTCGGAGTTCTGGCAGTGTTCATCCTTGCACAAAGGAGTCAATACTGGTCCTGTTGATGGGTTAAGGAGTTTCTATTCTTTCCTGTCCAGCTCTCTTAAAGTAACTGCCTGCCTCCTGGAATCTTTTCCATGCTTTTCAGACTGTGCTGGGAGACACAAACCTTCTGGCAATAACACATATTGATGTGCCATCATGCAGGAGTCGGTCTACTTATGAAACCTCTGTACGGTCCACAGATCGCCTCGTGTTAGTAGTACTGAGTCTCACCTTAGCAAATTGTTAGTGGCCTCCACCTGTAAAACCATTTCTTCTTTGGGTGTTGTTTCATTATTGCGCCTATCTATACATTGCAGCTAAAACTGATTTACAACTCCATCTGCTAATTAAACGACCAATTTCCTAGAAGTTAAACAGACTTGTTGCTGTACTTTGATTAAAAAGTGTTCCTTTAATTTATTTTGAGCAGTATATGTATATATTTTCTCACTTCTAATACATTGCACATTGCTGTTCCCACATATTGTACCTGGGGATAATTGGCTTGTATAACCAAATGAAATAACTTTATAAAAAGAGATAATATTTGAGTTGGAATTCAGATTTCAGCTTGCATCACTTTTACAACTAATCTATCCAAATACCAAAAGCTAAAAACAGATCTCTGCAGTGGCAATAATTTTCTGAAAAGTAAAGCAAAATAGAGGAGTGTTGAATTTGTGTTAATAGCACTCTGCTCAATAGCTTTTGTTTAATTTGTTTTCCCAGCTTTTCACTGCTGAGTCGGTGTCCTTGTGGTCAGGGATGGATAGTGTGTGCAATGCCTTGTGAGCTGACGATATTTTCTCAGCAGTATTTAGTACTTTGAAGATTCTACCACAAAAAAAATGTTAGTTGGTATATTATATAGCATTATTTTCTTAATTCTTTGTGAGTCTCCATAATACTGCCAACTGTACTCTGGGGTGTTTGTTTACAGAGATATCAGACTAAGCATCTGCAATGGATAGAAGCTGTAATGTTATGCAGTGATGATAACATGAAAGGGGATGAAAGGGGAGCTTTGCTGAATCAATATTTTGATGATTCAATGATGAAATGTCATTAGCATTATATATTAACTAACAATATTTCACAGTCAGTCTGTAGAGCAATAAATATTCAGTATTTTCAACCAAGGAATCGCCAGGGAGCTGTACAATATATACACAAATTCTTGGACCCAGGAGTTTTAATATACTGAGATACTAACCAGTACTAAAATTTTTAATGGTTTCACTGGCACAACACTAAGATAAAAAGTATCTGCTTAGTGAATCTAAATACAAATCCACCTCATCAGTTAAATCACAAGCACACATTAATAGGAGCATGAATAAGCGAAAGGGGAAATAGAAATAATTGCAGTTATCAGTAACAGTATTAGAGCTCACAGAGGTTGTAGGCATGTTGTTATTTTGCCAAGAACATACCTGTTCTCTTCTGTCTGCAGACTGTGAAGGTCAATTGCACATTTGTGACCGGCATCATTCTAAGCCACTATATAATGGCTTTAAAGCAAGCCTAATCTCACAGCAAAGATGCTTTAGATCCTTGAATCCTGCTTCATAGAGCAGGTAAAGAAAATAGAAGAATGATGCTTTGAACCAGTTTTGACTTAACAAATGTTTTTTGTCTTTTGTCACTTGAATGATGTCAAAATCCTCTACTGGTTGTGTACTCAAATGTCTGCCTCATTCATTTTATTACCATGCTCTGGTGGCTAACAGACCAGCAAACTGTTGGTTGAAAAGACTCATGACAACATTTTGACGTAGGTCAGATCAGTTAGTTGAATTTTATAGGTTGTTATCAGCATAGGCCTGATAACAACCAATAAAATGCATTCCCTTGGTATGCATTTCCTAACAAAGGAAGGCCATCCTGACTTTGATGCAACAGATATAATAAAGTTTTTAGATTGCATTGTAGTACTGTTTAACACATCAGTATTAGTTAGATATGAACTATATATTGATCTATATATAGTGCTAACTACTGATGCAAAGGCCAAAGTCCTTAATGCATCAAAGTTAACATAATTTGGTGTTGGATTAGAAACCCATTTGCAACACTATTAGCGACAGCAACACTGTCTTCCCCTCCTCTCATTGACACACTTCACACAGCTGGCTGCAGATGGGCAGGCACACAGCCCCTCCCCTCATTAGCTGCTGAGCACATGAAGAGTAGCTGACACTTTGTGAGGATCAGTAGAGGTCAGTAAAACCCTAAAAAAATTAAGCAGTTATCACAAATCTTAAACACACTGCACATTTTAACATTAGCAATTAGCTAATAGCCACATTAGCCTTGTGTTATCATTTAGGGAGCGGCTAGTGGCTATGGCTAATAAAAAATGATAACCTTAAAGTCGGAACTATCAGCAAATATTAGTAGTTCTGTCCATCCCTAACATTAATAGACATTTTTAGTTAGGATGATAAACAGTGGACATTATACCACTGCTATTTTTTTCTATAAATTGCTAAATTCCCAGACTAGAGATAAAAAAAAAGAAAGAAAGAAAAATTTGTGGTACTGTGTTAGGATGACTTCTGTGCAACAAGTCCAAGTTTCCTTGCTACTAAATATTCCACAGTCAGAAAAACAAAAAAACACATTTTTCTGTAAAGTAAGTGACTTTAAGTAAATGACTGTAATTTGGCACCTTAATAAAAACAATTTTAATGTGCTTTGCTATTTTTTTTTCTTGCTTTTTTTTGTATATTCATGGATAATAACGGTAATCATATTTTGGCATTTCTGATTTTGATTCATTTTTTTGCATTTGAGTCATATTTACTATTTTTGAAAGGTTATGTAAGTGATGTGCCATGTCATTCATTTTTAAGAAACATTACTAATAATAAAGGGTTAACATTTTGCTAAGCCACACGTCAGACATGATATTTTGCTTATATTTCACTTGGAGCTAATCCTGCCATTTAGAGAGAATGAGGGAAAGGTTGCTGTGAGACAAAAGTGAATGGCTCAGATTTTGATGGGTTTTTGCTTATACCACCCCAACCTCTGAATAGAAATGCTGCTCTTTGTGCTTTCTTCACACTTTTGCTGTTACCAAGTGGTGGATTTTTCTTTCATTGTGAGGCTATGTTGTGTGGTGCCAGAAAATGATAATTCCACGAGTCTGTGCCTCTAGGGCCCCAAGAGTATGCTAGTAGAACTCATGCTCTTACACAATTAATTCTCCCCAAAACAAAAGTCATTGGGAAGGAGAACAGAACAAGTTTTTGTAACTTGTGTATGTTTTTCTTTGTTGAAGTTTGTCAAGAAAAGATTCAGCAAATACTTTCCCAGCAACTTGTTCTGAAAAGTGCGTATTTCCATATGACAACGTCAGAACTTATGTTATTTTGAGCTTTTCTTTTCTTTCCTCTTGTTGATGTGCTGTTGACTCAGGCGTCATTTCATCTGGAATAACTAAGAAGGTGCATGTAATAATAGGCAACCTTGTCCTTGGCTTTTCTTTTCCTCTTTGAGGGTATTCACAAATAGAAACCTTGATTAAGATGAAAGAGCTCTTTAATTTATTAATGCTATTAATTAATTAAATTCTGTATGGAACAAGACAAAAGCGACAATGAATTTTTAACATGAAAAAGAATTGACATCCCCATGATGGACCTGATGAGTGTGTCTCCCCATTGATCTATGTATTCTCTTTGCTCTGTGAAGTTTTTTTTCCCCCTCATTCCTCTGACTCTGTGCTGTACTTACATTATGTTCAATCCCTCATGCCTGAGAATGGCTTGGTGAAGCACTCATTATTGTACTGATATTATATGCTGAGAGTAGCAGAAGAGAGGAGAGTTACGGTGATTTTTATTCTACTGTTGCTTGCACAAATAAGCCCCTTTCAGACACGCACTTCTGTGCGGAACTGTAAACTGATGACATCTGAATGGGTCAGATTCCTGTATGAATTTGCACCCTTTTCATTTTTAACACAGCACAAGTGGGAATGCTACCTGTTACATTTAATGTATAGGCACACACACACAGAAAAGGACTTTGTGCCTGTCTCTCTCACATCTTGACCTGCTCAGCTTACTAAAAGGTGAATTTTTTTCTGAACTCACAGTGGTTTTATATCTATATTTATATATATATATATAGTCTGAACATGACATGAACACTTAATATGCTTTAATAAATTGCCGCACTTCTATATCTTTGGTCCATATGTCATATAATTCTGGGCAGACATAGATGTAGACCGCCAGCTGACTGAGTTGACTGAGTGGTTCTCTCTATGCATAGTTTTTGTCTTACTTTTTGATACAGTAAGTGTTTTACAAACACGTTGTCCCACCATGTGCCACCAGAACAGCTTCAGTATGACCTGCCATTGATTCTACAAGTCACAAGAGAAATAAAACACCCTCCAGATAATCCCGCTTGTGGTGTTCTCACAATGTTAGTGGAGAGCTGTAACATGTCAGGCTTGAATGTGTTAAATTGCGTCGACAACTGGTGACCGTAAAGGCTATAGCACATGATTCACATCATTTTCATACTCATCAAATCATTCAGTGAACCCACATGGCCTTTGACCGTACTGTTATGACAGTTTGCAAAACACTGGAAATTTAATCTATTGATTTGTATTCATGGACATGAATGTAACATTTTTTTCCCTAAATAACTGATACACAGTCTGAGGGTGGTTTTATAGTTTATTAGTTTTATTATATTGTGTCATGGCAGTTTGAGAACTACAGGTGTATCTATTCATTTTTGTTCACTGACGCTGTTTGAAAGAGTGGTGGCATGTGTCTGTGAAGGTCCTCAGTCATCCGGGTCATCGTAGTCAAAGGAGCTTGCAAAGAAAAGCGTCTGGACTTCTTTAAGTTGCTTGAAGATGTTTCACCTCTCATCCGAGAAGCTTCTTCAGTTCTGAACTGAAGAAGCTTCTCATGCCACCACTCCTTTGACAGTGGTGGCATGTGTGTGGCATTTAAGAAATCCCTTTTTTGTACGTAATTTCTGTTTTAATTAACTTTTTCATTTGCCATTTGCTAGCATGTTCAGTAATTTTCTTAAACCTGGTGATTAATTATGGCTCTTGTATCCAAAATGAGGTTTTCATTAAATAAAAGCAGGATTAATGGCTGTGTAATGGTTTTGTTGCGGCACTTTGTGGCGATGTGCATTGTGTTTGTTTTGTCATTTGGATGTGTCGGGAACTTTGATGCCACCTGTTATTGATTGAATGAATTTGATAGTGGCACTCGTGTGTGTGGGTGTGTGTTTGTCTGTATATATGGGTTCAGAATTTATACTGCATCTCGGAGCAAACATAAGCCATGAATTCCAAGGAAGTCTCTGTGGACTCCTGTGAGGGATTGTGGTGAGGCATCAGGGCAAGCGTATAAAATCATCATGTCTATGAGTAATCCCAGTAACATGGTACTTTTAATAACTGTGAAATGGAGTTTGAAAGTGCCAGGATTCTTCCCCCATTTGGCCATCTAGCCAAAGTAACCAAGCCTTGTTCAAATAGATAACCACTACCAGTTCATGATCATTCTTATAAATCCTATAATGTTCTTATTTAGAATAGAGGACAACCACCTCAGTCAGACATTTTTGGTGAAGGCTGTATAGGAAAAGGCATGTCAAAATCCACTTGGAGTGTAAGAACAAACAAACAAAAAAGAACAAAATTGATATTGGGGGTACACCTGCAGTTACTTAATCCTTTACTTAGGACCTCTCCAAAAGAAATTTTAAATTTCTCATTGCTATTTAGGCTGATTGGGAGCCAATGAATGTAAAAATAAAGAATTACCAGATTTTATTTTATTTTTTTACCTGATTTATTTCCTGAGAAAAATTAGATCCACATATGAGGACATTTGCTTTAAATTTCGATAGAACAGTTGCAGTATAATATCCTTGTAAGTGGATATCAGGCCCTTCCAAAATACTAAATTTTGCTCTAAACAACCCAAAATGTGGTGTCCACATATGTGGAAGCCAGATCCCAGGAGGCTAAAAATAAGGATTTGTTGAGTCCGGTTCCACAGTTAGCATTATTGTAGCCGGTAAACAGTTCAGTAGTATTTAAATTGCTTGATAGGAAACATCCATATACTCATAGCATTTTTCTTTTTTAATTTAATTTTTAGAAGTTCAAAGCATTCTTATATGACCTCTGGCATCAACATGACACTTTCACCCAGAGAGCTGCTGCTAACTGTATATTTTCTCATTTTTTCAGACGATTATCTGTACAGAAACCACCAACAACCATACCACATTTAAGCTCTCTTAAATCACCATTATTCCCTCACTGTGCTCAGTTTGAATTTCAGCAGGTCATCTTGACCATGACTGCATGTCTAAATGCGTAGAGTTGCCGCAATGTGATTGGCTGATTAGATATTTGAATTAATGAGCAGTTGAGCAGATTTACCTAATAAAATGGACGGTAAGTGGATGACTGTAGAAAATTACAATATGATACTCTATCAAGTTAAAGATGTGTAGACAATTACACAGGGGAGAATATATGAGCATTCTAAACATCCTTCAGTTTGCTCATGTTTCATTTTCACTTTTCAATCCAATTAGTTACTTTTGCCATATTCATTTTTTTCACCTCAAGCCAGAAAAATGTAGAAATTAATTGACTGGATGATTTGACATTACCAACTGCTTTTTTTGTTTTTCTGTTGAGGCCCCCAACCCCATCACCCAGCCCTTTGTTTCCAACAGTAAACTGAAGGCAGGCAGTTCACTTTAATCTTTGCTTACTTGATAATATCAGCCACAACACTTAAGGCGCATTCTCCACTCCATCGCTTTTTGTTCTTTCTTCTTTCACTAAAAGAGGTCAAGAGCAGTGTAGCAACAAAGAGAGAGAGACAGATACAACCAAAGACACACAAAAAAAACAACACAAATGGTGAACCAGTAAGATGGGTAGAAGAAAAATAAGAGTAAATAAACAACCAGAAACAGACAACCAGAAACAAGTGAGAGAGAGTGATTGTATAAGAGCTTCTGCAGAATTGACGGAGAACCAAATGGAGGTAGACAGACACTGAGTTAGACAAATAGAAGTACATAAATCCTGTCTCACATGCCCTCTCCTCACGGTGCAAGTGCTATAGTGCCACACTAATCAAATGGTGAGAATTTTTGACACCTACCTTTAGGGCTGAAGTAGGCAGCCCTTGCTTCAGGTGTAAGCAGGGCTGCAGTTGCAGCTGCTCAGTTAGCTCTCTGGTCCTTTGTCACAATATATATCTTTCCCACCAATGCAGAATTGGCACAAGTCTTATCTAGAACCAGTAATGTGGATTCCCACCCCCAAAAGGAAAACTTGGGATGGCAACATAAAACTGTGGGTCCTGAAGTTGGAATTGCTGATGTCAGTAGCTATAAGAGGGATTACAGAAAGAAATTCACAGATGATTTGTAGATTTTTTTTTTTTTTACAACTGCAATTCCAGCGCATAATACTACCTAGTGTTTCATTTCTCAAACCTGTTGAATTGTTGCCTGATTTGCAAGAAGCACTGAGGCAGAACATGCACTGACTTACACTGCACTGGCACTGTGTCGATACAAAGTGGTAAGTCATTCTTTTTACCTTGGCATTGCTGTCATCCATTAGTTTTTCAGAAAGCTATTGCTCTATATCAAAGTGACACTCTTGTTGGACAAATGGTTTTGTGTGCATTCTGAAGTGTTCTGTTCACTGAGTTGAACAGATTTTTTTTTTTTTACTTTTTTGTGAAAAAAAAAAGCTGTTTAAACAATTCATAAAAGTTTCTTAGATGGGAACATACTGTACGCTTACTGAATACTGTGCTGCTATGATTATGGTTTTTGTTTTTAAACCGGCTTTAGTGAAAGGTGCTGTAATCCGTTTCTATCCTGCATCAATACACTTATTTTTACTGATAAGCTAAAAGTTGCAAGCTGCATTATCTACAGCTTATCATCATTTTTTAACTCAAAGTTTGGAATTTATTTGTCAGTATTTCTTATATAACCCTCCTTTCCACTCAGACATATCACTGATGTGAAATACAGTGAGACATGCTTTTGCATGTTAAAAAGTGTTTTAAGATTAACAGTTACAGTCGACTTTACAAACTTATGCCAGGCATTAGTTTGCCTTTTATTCTTATTCTATTTTTTCATCACTTTGACTTTTACTTTCCTCAGTGATTCTAGACTACCACCCATGGTGAGATTAATCCATAATCGGGTATTAAACATGCCTTCTTTGTACAATCTCAGATAGAAGTATACTGTAGCTTGCACTCTTCTGTCTGATATCCAAGTCTTATTCCTTATTTCTGAGACAGCAGGCCCCTTGGTGTTAATTTGTTAATAATATTCCAACCATTTAACTGATGCCCTTGTTGCCAAAGCAACAAGCTGCAGCAAATAGCAGATGTACTTTTTTGCATTTTGTTTGATACTTGTCTGGTACTGTAGAGGTAGGAAACTTATTTCCCCTTGTTAATCCATTCATCACCCAAGTGGTAAAGACATCCCCACCATACACATATACGTATGTATATGAACCATTTTTGGGTTCTACCGTTTTGTCCTGTCACTGATACAGAGGATATTTACTTTGCCCACTTAGAGAGTCTTTTTTTTTTTTTTTTTTTTTTGCCTGTCCCATTTGGTTCTTTAGCCGTCAGAATTGTTGTCTGAAGACCAACAAGGATACCCAATGGATTTATTTTGCCAAATGGATCATCATGGCATTGCCGTATTGGTCCATTTGATCGACATTTGTTTTTATTATTTATTTTATTTTATTTTCAGTTGTTACAGACGGGACAGACATGAGTGAGGGATAGGAAAGGGAGAAAGAAAGAGGAAGGAAAAGAAAAACAGAAGGGGAGAGGGACAGTGAGAAAGGGGGGAAAAAAAATATCTCCGGGATCACCTGTTGAGAGAAAAAGAATAGAAAACAAGCAAAAAAAAACAACAAAACAAAGCAACATACTATACACAACACCATCGCATTAATCTACCTAAGTGTAAACAGCAGTAAATACTAAATATTGAATGTTGTTGTGCAGCACGCAGGACAGACAGCGCACAATGTGCTTTGAAGTAGCAGCCAAGAAAGGTGTGATTTAAGTCTACAAACAGTGAACACCTGTGTGCACACCTGTGTGGATCGGCGCGCTTGTATTCAAATGGTTTCCCCATGTAATGGTCTGCAAGAGGATGTAGAGAGCCATAGCCCTGTCCCTCAGGGCATGAAGCAGGCATGGAGGAGATCCAGGCCCCAGACATCCAGAGGTCCCAGAGTGCAAGAGCCCAAGGAGGACCACCGGAGGGGCATCCGTGCCACCTTCATGGGAAGGGCTGAGGACACCCAGGCGAGGGGTCACCCAGTAGCCACCGGGCAGAAACTAGAGGGGGCTGCACCGGCGTGCCCGCCGGCTCCGCCGGCAGCCAGCTGCGCCAGAGTGAACCGAGCTGCAGGCACAGAGGCCGGAGGCCCGAGGGCCCTCCGGCCCCGGAAGAGGCCTGACTGAGCAGCAGGCGCCAGGCCCCGCCAAGTAGCCACCGGGAGTGAGCTGGCACATGACCTGAGCGCCCAGCCCCGGACACCAAGAACCAACAATGCACCGACCCCTGAGGGCATCAGTCACCGGCAGGGAGTGTGGTGAGGGGAGATAGGCCTCCACACTTGGAGGGCCTGGGAGTTCCCAGAGAGGTGGAGTCTAAGACCCGACCTGACATATAGACACAGACAAACAGGCACACACAGACACAGACATGCATTCCCACCCTCATGCACACATATACAAACACTCAGCACTCACCCAACGTAGGAATAAACGTAAATGGACATGTACACACAATCACACTCCCCAAACATACTCTATACCCCGGGTCCAGGTATCCTCGCCCCCAGAGGGGGAAACGGCACCCAGACCCAAGAGATGTTACCCTTCCCTCCGGGGTGGAGGCTAGCAGACCGCCCCAGGCTCCGCAGCAGCAGGGAGGCCAATCGGACAGCCAGCATCTCTTCCCAGCCCCCCCGCCCCGATGGCTAGCAGAGAACGGGGGTGTGTTAAGACCCCATACCCTCCTCCTCCCGCTCAAGTGTAGTGTTGCTGCGTGTTGCTCTAAAGTGTGTTTAAAACAAGGGAGAGCATGGTGCTGCTGCCAGAGAGCAGCAGGTGTTAGCACGGCCCCTCCCGAGAACCCTCAATGTCTACATGGATTTAAAATTGAGAGGTGGGCACCGGCGCCAGAGGTAGGTTTGAATACACAGACCGTCTACTGGACGCCGTTAACGTGCCCACCCTCAAGGCCCTATATATATATATATATATATGTGTGTGTGTGTTATGAGAGTGTAAGTAATGTGGATGTCTAAGTTGTGAGATAAAATTGAGGCACAGGTGGCCAGAAGAGGACAGAGGGGGGGGGAATGTCTCCCCTGCACCCTGGTGACACACCCGCACCCCAAAGCCCTACCTGTGTGGGTGGGTGTGGTGGAGCGGGAAGAGGGAGGCAGCCGGGGATGGGGAGGAAAAGAAGGGAGGGGAGGGTGTCCCTCCCTAGGGCCAGCTCCCCCGCTGACCCCAATAGGCACCCCCGTCCTCTGGTATCCACCAAGGCAAGGGAGCCCAGGCCCATCCAGACCGGGGCCTACGGCAGCAGCACCGCCAAGCCCCACAGGACCCGGGGCAGCCCACCCTACCCCATCGCAGAGGAAACTGTACCCACCCCAACATTCAATCATCTCCCAGACTACACAAGACACAGACACCCAGGTTAAGTTTATTCTCCACCTCTCCTATGTCTCTCCCCCACCTGCAGAGTGGACTCCTGCAAAGACTTAGAGAGTCTTAAAATGTTACCATCCTTGGATAATAGGTTAATCTTTGACCTGTATCTATCATATAAATTAGGACATAGAACACATTCCTGCTCATTTTCACTCTCTGTGATTCTCACAGTGAACTAGAATTCGAGCAAGCTGTCACCTCAGCAATATGAAAACTTTTTTGTTCTCCATTTGGATTCTGGGACAATAAATGTACATCTCACTCCTGGGAGGACAGTTTGGAGAAAGCATTAACTTGTTTTCAAAAAATAAATAAATAAATTGAAGCAAGTGACTGTTAACAGTTTTAGAGACTGCAAGGATTGATGGCAGCTGCATTAGTAGTGATTCCTTTGGTGATTCCCATACAGTTCAGCATCTTTGATCTTCATCCAGAACAGGACAGGAGAGGGATACTGCTTTTGCCTGGAGGGACAGGGACTTCATTCTCAGAGGAACCCCACTGGGGAACCTTCCTCAGTAATCAACTCAGATACATTGCTGACAGGCTGGGGAGCCATCTGGGAACGTAGGACAGAGAGGGGCATGTGGGAACCCCCTTGATCGTCAGAACATATTAATGTACTCTGACTGAGAGCTAATTTATCTTGCTTCCAGGGGTTTGTTGCCACTCATACATCACAACCACGTGCTGGTGTGAATAGACAGCACTGCAGTGTGCCATATAAATCACTGTTGTAACGATCTCTGTGCTGCCTTCAGGTGGCAAGAGAGCTGCCAACTTGGGTGTGGCCTCGACTGATCCAGCAGACTTTGATGAGTCAGCGCCAATCTGTGCCTACATGCTGTGTCACGAGAAGTATTAGAATACATTTCCTCTAATTTTCCAAGTCCACCAGTTCGGTTTCTTCATGCTGGCCAGATTCAGCGAATGAAATGACACCTGTAGTAATTGAAGTCTTGAGTAGATATTCTGGTGCAAATAGACTGTAAATTTGGCATCCCTCAAAGCTAGAGTTTTTTTCAATAGGGGCTCTTCTTGTTTGAAAAAAAAAATCACAGTTAAAAAAACTCTATGAGAAGGTGCTCCCTTATTCGCTTATTTAGCAATTTCATGAGCATTTGTGCTCAAACACTAGTTTTAAGTCTTCTTTTCTGTTCCCCTTGAAAAATATATAGAGTAAAATTAACTTTAATATGCTTTAAGATGAAAATAACTGGTGATTGACAAGTCATTACTGATACATGGACATCTCTGGTTCTTACAGATCTACCCTCATTCTTCCACCCTTTCACTCAAACAGGAAAGTCCACCTGTTAGCCATATTGTTCCAGTTTGTAAAGCCCTTTATAAATGAGGACTGTGTGGGGGAGAGCCTCCAGTGTTACATATATGTCAGTGATGTAAATTAGCCTATATATGTTTAGTGTTTCATGTTCTCTTTAAGGTTGTCAGGCTTGTGTATGGATAAGGAGAAACATGCTTTTAAAAGCTTTTACACTTTTATTCCCTTAAAAGGTGATTGACATCTCACTTTCTTTGACTAATTACTTTTACTTTTGCACTCTGAGATATGTCTGACCCTTTTTGTAAAATAAGCTGATTGAAAGTCCTATAGAGACAGCCACATTTACATAAATCTTCAAAAAAAAACCCCACTTTCAACATACTTAAAAATCTGAAAATTTTGTTTTTGTTGTTTTAATTATTGTGGAAAGTAGAAGTAAATCACAATAATTTCGTGTTCATTAAAATGTATTTAGAATTTGCAAATTGATGATAATTCATCCTATTTGTCATAACACACGTCTCTTCCCTACATAAGCTGCCTTTGTAAGTTAAAAGTATCAGTATCTATATTCGTATCTGCAATACTGGCCCTGTACAGTGGAACTCCGACTTATGAAATTAATTTGTTCCAGAGGGTCTTTCGTAAGTCAAAATTTTCACAAGTCGAAGCACCTTTTTCCATTGCCTTTTGAGTGAGGCGATGCTGGCTGAAGACGAAGTTCTTGGTGGAGGCTAAAGAAAGCATGCATATGCATGCATACATACGTACGTGTACATGTACATAACATTATGGAATTTAATTCTAAACTTTAAAACTAAAACTTACATTTACGTTAATTAATGTACACTGTGCAATGATATATTTTTTTAATTTTTTAAAACTCATATTTATGCCTTATGCCAGCCCCATTATGAATGAATGAACAATAGGCTAATTGCAAAACAAAAAGCACACAAAAAAGCGCACTGCAACAACAATACGTCTTTCACATGGAACAGCGAAACGCATTTCGCAAACGGATTTTGTCACACGGGCATTTTGTCATACCACGGGCAAAAATATTGCCGTTAAGTGCCTTCGTAACTTGAATTTTTTGTTAAATGGGGTCTTCGTAAGCTGGGGTTCCACTATATTTAGTATTAGATCAGTGTCAAAATTTGCAGTATCCGACAACACTAAAACAGATTTTTGTTCCATATTATCCAGACCTTGTCTAGACTATGGACTGTTGAAAGATTTTACAGAATAGATGTGCATAGATGTGCAGTTCCACTGTGAGGTTCAGAAACTGTAGATTATTTCATTCCTCAGGACCCTTTAGTATCATTCTAATTATCATTCTAATGCATTAGTAATGTGATGCAGTCTAATTATCTCAAAATCAGTTGCACTCATAACATGTCCTTGTCTTTGCAGACAAGCAGAATAAGTGTTTCTTATGTGGAGGCATGTTTTCATGCCTGCAGTTTAAGCGGATGCTTGTTCAGATTTTCAACTTTAATATAGTCCAACATTATGCTGACCTGCAAAGTTGAGACGTGAGACCTGTCCACATTTGAAATTTGAGGTTTGGGAGTATAGAAGGGGGTATAGAATTTTGATGCATACGTAGACTTGTCACCTCTTAATCCCTTTCAATGCCAGATTTAGAAACACTGTCTCCACATAATGTCGGCTAAACCCATGGCATCCTCACTCCTTTGCTGTTTAGTGCTGATATGATGACAGTGCAATACTTCAGTTTTCTGTTTTATTATCCACTTGTGATCATAAGAACATGTTTTTGCCTTTTTTGCTCTAGAGTTTTGGATGGTTTTAGGAGAAGCATTCCTCTCACTACCCTGTGTATATCGGTATACTGCATAATTTTTTTTGTCTCTCTCCTAATTTCTCTATATCACGTATATCATGTTGCCATAGCAGCACTTTTCCTCTTCTTTCTACACTCAGTTTTTATAGGCATTGGTGAAAGAAAAAAATACTTTGTCAAGTTATTTATTTGTGGATATAATAATTCAGTCTTCATTTGCTGCACCTCTCCAGTAACCATTTCATGTCAAGGCTTTTTAGTGTCATTGTGTAACTGCATTGCACTCAAGCTGGTGAGTGCCATCAATATCTGTGTGAGCATGCACTCTGAAGCCACTGATTGTTCTGTTCTTGTCTGTTCTGCTCAGCCAATAATTAGTTCCCCCATGCATCCTCCTCCCTAGACATGGGGTAAGGAGAGCAATTTTAAAGACTGTTCAGCTTGACATCAAACTGTAATTCACTGAAAGCATGTAACTATTACACAAAATGGCACCGTAGACCCCTCCAACCCCCGTCTTTCTGTTGAAATGGCAAAGAAAGAACTGTTTTGCAAAAGAAAGTCTGAGGATTCGTTTGCTAAATGCAGCAGCGGCCAGTGGCGGGACCAAAGGGAAAGGCCAGGTTTACACACTTGTCTTTTCAATGTGACTTTTGTGCTTGATAGCACAGAGCCAAAGTCATGTCAAACTGATGCCTCCATGCGTGACATTCTAATGCCAGCTATATCATGAGATTTGTTTCCACTCCACATCCGTAAGAATTTCGGTGCACTTTTTTTCTTTCTGTGCAGAGACTGGTATAGTTTTCTTTCCTCCTTTCTCTCCACTCTGTACGGTGTGGGCGCTGAGTAGGCTTTGAGTGACATTCCCCTTATTATCTAGGTTGTAACCAGTTGAGACATTTCAGTAAATGTCATTGGTCAAAAACATTAATAAGTAAGATAATAAAAAATAGTAAATAATATTTCAGTGTGTTACCTGTCTCTTGTGTTTTTCTAGTTATTTATATATAGATAGACAGATATATAGACTCCAACAAGGTGTTCTGATTGTGCAACCTATTTGCTTTTAATCGACCAAATTATGTACAATGATCTTTTTTTACATTAAGCTTCTAAGATTACCCTTTAAGTTTTCTTTCCGTTATTCAGTAACGGCATGCAGCAGCTGATGTTAAGCAATATCTTGGCATGCTGGGCTGTGCCTGCAAAAAAAGGGTGATTATTTACTACACAGTTCACAGTGCTGTAATTGTAAACTCTATTGAAGTTGTAAAACAAGCACCTTCTTTATTACTGTCACTTGGGAAGTTTCTGTTTTTGCACATTTGGCCTGCTGCAGACATTATTTACCTGGCTTATTGTCAAACAGAGATTTGGTCACACATATGGCTCCAAAAATGTGTAATAAAAAAGAAAAAGCGAGAAAACGAGAGGGCAATAGAAAAGGAGACATTTTGTTTCATGCACAACTTTAGTTCATGCTTCGTTGCCTGGCTTACAGCAGTGGAAGGTCGATAGAACATTAGCAACTGCCGCTGAGGAATGGTCAGCAACACATCTTGTTTACGACGTCGTGAAAGTAAATGGATTTGTTTGGGTCTGCACCTAATTTGAAATGCAGTAATGAAGCAGTCTGTTACAATGCAGCTGCCAGCCCTCACAGGCCAACCAACAATGGGGAAGGTTCCCGCTTGGGTTTTGATTGTATAGTACTGAGTATATTACTGCTGGACAAATTGCATCACAATTCTCAGAGCTGTTCTGTTTTATTAGACCCAAAATGCTATGGCACACAAAGTCACTGCTGCTGTGAGGACTTTTAAATTGTCGTTATATGTAACAAGTTTAACTGTGTGTGAAGTCGTTGGATTTTGTTCGCACACATCTCTCAACAGAAAAATTTTAATTAAAGTAATTTACCTTCACAGGTAGCCTAGCTGATTTAAATAAAAAAACAAACGAGCATATATTTAATATGTTCAATTTCAGCCTCACGAGTTTTTAAGTTGTCTGTTTAGAATTGTTAATTTTTCAAAGGAGAAACAAAAGCATAATTGGATTCAGGAGTATTCACAGGGGATGCTGAACCTCCATTACTGGAGGTCTGAGTTTCCCTTGAACCTGTCTTATTTTAGCTTGTGGAATCTAAAAAGTGCATCCTGTTTGTATTTACAAAAAATAAATAAATATACAGATACATATGACAGGTTTTTGTGGATGCCATCACATAGTTCAAGTTCATAAAAAAATCTAATTTCTTATATTCCACGTTTGAAAGTGAGGTTTCTTTTTTCAGGGGGCATCTTATTTCATGCTGGTGTAAAGGATGTGGAAATGTTATGAATTCAGTCATGCATTCAGTTCTGAGGTCTCTTTTTCCTATTCTACAGGTTAACAGGATTTACCATCCCTCCACCTGTTACCAGTTCTGGCTCTATTTTTTCCTTGAGGCTTACCAGTGACTTTGCAGTAAGCGCTCATGGATTTAAGGTATCTTATGAAGGTAAGGACAGCATAATTTTCTGCTCTTTGTCTCTTCCTGTCATTCTTTCATACATAGTATGACAAGAAATGTGTGTATTAATGTGTAATATGCAGTGTTAGAAACTATGATGAAGTATCTGTGTTCATTTAGAAGAAAAATCCTTCTGCCAGGAGAAGGAGACAACATTTATTCTTACGAGAAGGGACCTGTGATCACACTTACGGCACCTGATTTCCTTTAGGGCTTCCACTGTTGAGTTATGGAAACATTAGGCTCTTCAATTAAGCAAATTAATCCAATATTTTCCAAATCCAACATCCCTCCCCCAAAGTCCAGAACCTTTCCTGCGACTCCAGAGGTGGATCTGAAATTGCTTGGCAGATGGCGATGGGAATTAGTTGAACTAATGGATGCACTGAGTTATCTGTGTTGGAGCAGAGCTGAGTGCAGCGGGGAGCTGTCTAAATATGAGCAATCCTTCTGTGACCATCTAGTTCATTCCTGCTCTTTTCCCCGTCTGCTGTTTCAGGTGAAAGCGTTCACTCATCCATCTCTGTGTCTCGTTCTTTTTCCATTCTTACTTTACGTTTTGTCTTAATGTTTTCCTTTCCTTCCCTCCTTGGGTATCAACTTGTTCGCTTGCCTAGTCCCCACGACCTTCTATCTGTACAGCCAATTCGAAAAAAGTTGAGATGCTGTGTAAAATGTAATTCTGGCATTTGAAATTGATGGCAGCACCATTTCTTAAAGAAGTTGGGACACAGCCATGTTTACCTCTTTAGTCTGGAGGACATGATGTTTATGTTTTCTAAAATGAATTTCAAATAGTCCATTTTTAATGAGCTTTGGTCCAGAAAGACAGCAACATTTCTTGATTATGTTCACATTTGGCTTTTTCTTTGCATGTTAAAGCTGTGACCTGCATTCGTGGATGTCACAGTCAGTGTCACAGATGTCACAGGAAGTGTTTCTGAGCCTATTCACTGATTTCCTTGACAGAATCGTTCCTGTTTTTAGTGCAATGGTGCCCAAGAACCCGAAGATCATGTGTTTTCAACACTGATTTCCAGCCTTGTCCCCTGCACACAGAGATTTCTCCAGATTCTTTGAATCATTTGGTAATATTATGCACTTTAGATGATGTGATCTTTAAAGTCTTCACAATTTTACACAGAGAAACATTATTCTGAATTTTTATTATTTTTTTAGATTGATTAAACTCTGTCCATTTTAATGAGTAACTCTGCCTCTCTTTTATTATCCCATAACTGGACTGTTGCCAGGTAACCTAATTAGTTACTCCAGCTGTCTCCTTTTTAGTACCACTTACTTTTCCATCTCCTTGTTGTCCCCATCCCAAATTTTTGACCCAGGTTGCTGCCATAAAATTCAAAATGGGCTAATATTTTTCATGAAATTGTAAAGGTCTAAATTTAAACAGTTATTTAAATAGTTCTATAAACAATATGCTTATGTCCAGTTTTGGATAAATTGGGTTCATGAGATTTGCAAATCAACACATTGTGTTTTAAATTACATTTTACACAGCATTCTGACCTTTTTTTTTTTTTTTTTAAAAACTTGTGTTATATTTGCTTCTTTAGCTTTTCTGCACTCTTCTACACCCTTTTTTCTTACTTTCTGCTTGAATCGTTCACTAACAGGCCGACCCCATCCTGGGGACCCTCTATCTTCATCTTCCCACCTGCCCCAGACCTAGCCAGTCAAGGACATTTCCCCTGTCCATCTGCCACTGAGCCTCTTTTTTCCTGAGCTTGACTACGTTTCCTTTCCTGCATCAATTTTTTTTGTGTCTCTCTTGCTCTTCCCTGGGTGGTTTGGTTGTATTCCAGTTTCTGCGTGTTTACTCTCCAACACAATTTCATGCTGATGGGGATATTTAACACATCGTTACACATAAGGCACAGCTTTATTCCTGTTTTCTTAGCAGCACTGTAGTTAAAACTACAGTTGAGAATATTTGCAAACATGTACAATAGGCAATATTATATCAAAGCGGTTTATTTCATTTCGTAGCTAGTACATTAATCAGGACAGTGTTTCGTTTGAAAATTTTACACTCTATGTTTCACTGTAACATGCAGTGTAACATTGAGTTTGTTAGGCCTATCACTCATTCTTTAATGGCTCATTGTGGCAATGCTGTTTCTCAAAAATATCAGTGTTTCTTTTAAATCATCTGCTGGTTTAAAGTGAGTAACTGAGAGCACGATTTGAGACAACCAGTTAGTATGAAAACTAATCCTGGTCCGGTCATTCTAACCTTCATCTAGTTGTCAAACCTTTGAAACAAGAATTCATTTCAAGCCTTTAACCTAACACTAAGCACTTGCTTTACATGCCTAAACCTAATCGCTGTTAGTTTACGGCCATGTGGTGCTGTTTTGATGCACTCATCTGTGACTTAACATCATAGCCTTGAGGTGCACTCTTCCGTCTCCTCTGCCTCATTTGGGCCTCATTTGGATGTTTACAGATTTACTTTTTGTCCATTGGGCAACACGCAATCTAGGAAGACTTGAGTGACACGTGGTGGCCTGTGCACTGCCTTTGAACCTACTACTCCAAAACTACTACTCCACCAAAAAATGTTTTGGTGGAGTAGTAGATTTTCTAGATGTGTTATGAGTGCTACATTTACAATTTAAAAAAAAGTTCAGTGTACTCCTCCATAATGTATTCATTTTCACATCTGAGTAACTGTCACAGTACCATTGTTCCTCATTATATTGCTGTGGTTATCCACATCTCGCACATGAATATGTATGTGCTGCTCATTCTTATGTTTTAAAATGTGTTATGATAGAATCATTATTGCAATTAAGTGGAACTGAATCTACATGCATTTGAAGGACACGACCAGATGGAGATGCTGTCAGTCTATTATATAGTTTCCTATAATGCACAACAATCCATCAAACATTCTCCAGCAACCAGTGGTTTTATTTATTTATTTTTTATTTGTCGTGCCTACTTTCTTGTACTACCACAATTCTGTCAGAGTGACCTTTATGCTTACTCACGGCCTGGAAGGATCATGCTGCATTTATAAGGGAGTGCAGATACGGGCTTTTTCTACAACACTGCTAAACAATGGCCACTAGTGCTTTAGAGATACAGCAGTGCATTGTACATGTGCTGGTAGCAAAGGTATCTGCTTGCCCTTTGTTGCAGGGAGTGTGTTTTCAACAAAACAAAACAAAAAGTATTTGTGTGCTTGTCTTAAATCTTTCCCACTGGCATTTCATCCACCACTGTTGTTTGAGGACTCTTTGAAGGACAGCTGACCCATACAATGCAATTTCATCTTGTCCCCCCGAATCATTTTATTTGTGTTTCATTTGTGTAGCAATCCAGAATTTCCACTGAGTTTGTATGTCTGTGCATGTCGATGTGTTATTTGCTCTGTGATCCAACATGGCTTTAGTCAGTGCTCTTTTCCACTCCTGCATAAAACAGCTCAGCTCGGCAGCCTGCTCACAGGCAATCTACCCAGGCGGCTCCTGTGGGGAAAGTATGCTGCATGCGTGCTCACAAACACTGCCACTCCATCAAACTTCCATCTTCTTCAAAGGGCTACACAGTCATTAGATATACAGGGGGAAAAAATAGCACAGCCCAAGAGAAATCTCGCACCCAACTACCCCATTTGCTATTTCACATAACTCACTCGTTACCACTGTGATGAGGATAATGCAAGCCATTCTCATTGTCTTTATGTAAATTTTAAGCAAAAACTGAACAGCAGTGTTTGCTATGAGGATGTTCTGGTCTTTTGTCATTTTTCTCTTTTGAAATACATTTGACATATTCTGTTAACATTATTGTAAAGAAGAAATAATTTCCCCTTTTTCCTCAGACTTTACATATAATTTAGACTTTATTTCGCACAGTGGGCAATGCTTTGTTAAGCTAAAAGACCTCAGTTTATGAGGTAAATTTGCATTCACTGTTCCACCAAAAGTCAAGTCTGCACAGGTTTTCATGTTTAGCACAAGCCCCTAGTGTTGGGGAGCAGCTGTTTTCACAAGGTTCGGTTCTATCAACAGTTTATTTAAGGCCCTCCAGACAGCACCACTTGTTAGCTCAAGGCTAACACTGCATCTCACACACTTAATATCTTTAGGGGGTTCTTTAAATCCTCATAAAATCTGAAACCCTGATTCAATGTTACGTGCGGGCTCTTATTCAAAGTACTACTTTCTTTTCCTAAAAATTTCCATGCGGTTACATAGCGAACAGGTTTTAGTACTTTTTCCCCTTCATATGATAAAAGACTTTATCTAAAGCAACAGCTTCAAATATCTGCAATGTGTCCTGTGAATTCATTCAAGGGCTACGTCTGTCTGACACATTAGTTATGACTTTCCATACACCGAAGGGCAGTGAGTCAGTGCGGGTATAAATATAGTGGGGATGCATCTATTACTTTTTAATTAGTGACCTGGGGTTACTTTTTCAAAACATTTACTTTCGAGAAATAGTCCTTTGTTTCACTCTGTAGTTCTCTTAAAGAGAAGTCTGGACTAGATTGCCTGAAATTTACCCTAAGCAAGTTTCAATGGTATATTAGTCTGTCGTATTTTTTAGTTTAGTTTTTATTTTTGCTCTTACAGAGAATGGGCATAAGACCTGTGAATCTATACATCAGATTCTTTAGCAACATTGAGCCCTGAATAAACATCTACAGTTTTTAAAATTTTTGAAGTTTAATACTTTATCTAAAGCTTAAAAATGCTTGAAAAAACATTATATCTTTGCAAAAGAAATCAATACAAGTCCATGAGAAGTTATTGAGGAGAGTTAAATTTCTTATAAAATGTAATGTCATCCTGAAAAATAATTTCATCACATTTTTATTTGGCTGAGTGCGGTCTGCCCAATGTCCCAGCAACATCTGGTAGCTGAAATTAAAACTGGCTCTGTTCAGGCACAAACTGAGGTTCACAGGGTACAATCTGCTTTTGGGTATGGTTTGGAGCCCATGAATCAAAGGACGCAAGTTGATATATTCTTGTTGTTTATATTGTTTTTGAGTAGCTGCCTGTGAGATGTTTAGATGATTAGCGTTTTATTAGTGTTATTTGAATACATGAGTTATTTGTTGTGTTTGTTTCAATCACCCCCATTGCCTAGTGAGTTGTTTCACTAACGGTGTTCAGTTGTGGTAATGAACCTTCTATTTTCTTTTTTTATCTAACCCTCTAGGTCACACTCTAGTCACTTTGACACATGCGCTGCATCTCTCAGCGTTTCTAGATATAGCTGTTGCAGGTGCATTTCAGAATCCAAATGCCTGAAGCAATCTGGACACGTGGACATTTAACCAGCCAGCTCCCTAGCACAAAGTCTGCTTGATTTCTAATTGTACCCATGTGAATATAGTACGAGTAATTCTCAAATGAATTCACGCTGAACGATGTGCCCTGCCTTAACTAGCACCACGGTGAGACGGTGAGAAACGGCAACTTGGGACAATGTTCCAGCCTAATTCTTTTAGCATTTTCTAAAGTGAAAAACAGTTTAGAAAAGTAAAGGTTTACAAGATAATAGTGCTTCGAAATGTGGGTTGGGGATGATTCCACTGGCAAAAAGCGGGGGGGGAGAATCTTGAGGAATGTGAATTAAAGATTGCTAAGATTTTCCTTGGGATTTGCATTGGGAATGACAAGGGTAGACAGGACTAGGAATGAGTATATCAGCTCACAAAGGATGGGTCATGCACAAAGAAGATTAAGCTCATTTGGACATGTATGATGTATGATGGAGAGATACTGGGTATATTGGGAGACAGATATTGCTGAAGAGCGACTTGCCAAGCAAGAAGGAAAGAGAAAGGGCAAAAATGCCATAAGATGCAAACATCTGTTACAATAGTGCTCTGCATTTCCCTCTATGTTTTCCTGTTTTACCAAAATAAGTGTCAAACTCTTTTTTTAGACCTTTTTTTTCAATGAAAACTGTCTCCTGCCTGAACTCATGTATTATAATAGTAGATTTAAATATTAAACTTCTAGAGAGAAAAGCTTGAAATATATAAAAATTCTACTTTTTTTTCTAATATGCCTGTGTATAATACAGTTGTTTAAATTAGGGAATGAGGGATATTATATATATATATATATATGTATATATATATATATATATGTGTGTGTGTGTGTGTGTGTAAAATATGGCATGTACCACCGGCAGATAGCGGAGGTGGCTGATGTCCAGAAATCCTACTAGTGGCTGGACAAAGCCGGAGTGAAAGACAGCACAGAGGCACTAATCATGACAGCACAGGAACAAGCACTGAGCACAAGATCCATAGAGGCTGGGGTCTATCACACCAGGCAAGACCCCAGGTGCAGGCTGTGTAAAGATGCCCCTGAGACAATCCAGCACATAACAGCAGTGTGTAAGATGCTAGCAGGCAGGGCATACATGGAACGCCATAACCAAGTGGCCAGCATAGTATACATCTGTGCTGAATACGGCCTGCAAGTCCCAAGGTCAAAATGGGAGATGCCCCCCAGGGTGGTGGAGAATGACTGAGCTAAGATCCTGTGGGACTTCCAGATACAGACGGACAAAATAGTGGTGGCTAACCAACCGGACATAGTGGTGGTAGACAAACTGAAGAAGATGGCAATAGTGATAAATGTAGCGGTTCCCAATGACAGCAATATCAGTGAGAAGGAACACGAGAAGCTCGAGAAATACCAAGGGCTCAGAGGAGAGCTCGAGAAAATGTGGAGGGTGAAGGTAACAGTGGTCCTGATGGTAATCGGGGTACTAGGTGCGGTGACACCCAAACTAGGTGAGTGGTTCCAGCAGATTCCAGGAACAACATTGGAGATCTCTGTCCAAAAGAGCGCAGTCCTAGGAACAGCTAAGATACTGCGCAGGACCCTCAAGCTCCCAGGCCTCTGGTAGAGAACCCGAGCTTAAAGGATTGACCGCCGACAGGGGCGAGTGGGGAATTTTTTTATATAAATAGATAGATGTAGATATATAGATATAGATATATATAGAGAGAGAGAGATCACAGTGTTATGGTCACCTGAACCTCACCCTCCATCTCCACACACATGTGTAATAAGTATAAAGTACAGTATACTATGCACTGGTTGTTCAACAGCTGACCTTGTTTTCTTTCAACATCATTGGCACATTTCTGTGGCAATAAGTCATCCAAGGAATGCTTGGCAGCATTTTTCAGTAGCCAGGCTCTTGACACAGACTTTTTTTAATTGGCCTATAAATGATAAATAGCTAAATCCCACTGTGCCTTTGGTATTTTCCGAAGAATATGACAATCCAAGTAATGTTGATGTCCAGTCACAAGGTAGTGATGTGATGGAAGGCTTTGCAGGAAAAAGAATAGTTTGTCATTGACATTTCTGAATAACATCTGGTGCATACAGCTGCCTCCCTGACCGGTTGCCTTTTTCTTTTCTTTTTTTTTTTTGCCGTGTACGGATTATTTTTGGATGGTAATATTTTCAGCTCAGCAGAGTGCTGAATTTAAATCTGACATTCTCTGCGTCAAACTGTAAAGGGTTGTTGTGGTGAGTTTGTAGATATTTAGATTGCCTTTGATGTGCTTAGTCACACTTTGTTGAACTCCACAAATTTGATATTTCAAACAAATACATTTCAATTTCACAGGCTCTCTGTAGCTCCCACAGAGACGTAGTTTCTGTTTGTTGCTCGGGATCGTGCTGTGCAATGCAGGGATGCCTACTTTTATTGCAGCCTGCAGTACATAGCTATATTTAATAATTTGAAACTAGGAAAAAAACCTCAAAACAACAGATGAATGGCTGAGATTGTTTTGTCCTTGCATGTAGGCATCGGTCAACAATAAGCTACTACAAGCGACAAGTTTATATTCTACTGTCTTTGTCCTCAGGTTTACATAAGACAGACGAGTATTTTAAATGATCTTATTATTGTACCATATATCTAAGTGACATCGTACAATGTGTCACCTAGAATTAATCGCTTGTCTGCAATAATAATGTGCATGCATAAAAAGGCCCATTACACATGGACCACTTTAGACTTTCTACTATATAACTTTAAAAGAATGTTTCAAGTTGGCATCACAATATGAGAATGCAATATATTACTCCCAATGTTTCATTTAACAGTCTCAGAGAAAATGCAATCAACCTGAAATTCTTTGTGTCTTCTTTAGAAAGTAATTAATATTTTTTAGTATTATTATTATTTTTTTTAACCTTATACAATAAGTAAAGCTACAGTGTATGGTAGGTCAACAAATGGTCACTGTAGCATTAGATCTGTTTAAGCATTAGTATTTTACCAGCAGTAGTTGGTATTTTCTTAAGATAATTAAAAAAAAAGTCACACATGCTTAAGGTCCCTTTATAAACTCCAACTTCTTCAAAATTCTGCAGCTCGGGTCATAACTTGCACTCCGTCAAGAGCTCATATTACCCCAGTTCTTCAGCAGCTTCACTGGTTGCCCGTAGAAGCCAGGATACATTTTAAAATCTTACTTCTTACATACAAGTGTATCCATAAATCTGCTCCTTCATATTTGTGTGACCTGCTCCATATCACCACTGTTTCCCGCCTTCTCAGATCATCATCTGCTATTCATCTTACTGTTCCATCCTCACACCTTATCACTATGGGGAACAGAGCTTTCAGTCGCTCTGCTCCTCAGCTCTGGAACTCTCTTCCTCCTGCACTAAGAAATATTGACACCCTTTCCGTATTTAAGTCACAGCTCAAAACACATCTGTTTAAACTGGCTTATTCGCTTTAATGCTGATTTTATCTGTTGTCAAGCTCTGTTTTGTAATTTTAACTTATTTTATGTATTTTATGACTACTGTTCCTTTTATTAATTTTGTTTTTTGTAAGGTGACCTTGGGTTTCTGAAAGGCGCCCTCAAATAAAATGCATTATTATTATTATTATTATTATTATTATTATTATTATTAATAACAGTGCATTATATTTGTACCTTATTTTGCTCATACACATAAATAGCCGGGAATTAAGGAGATGAGATTTTATATTGCATTCATTACATATCATACATCATTATAGAGGAATGTGTTTATGAAAACCTGTGGGGAGAAGAGGATTAGTGATTGGATTAAAAAACACCCAAACTTTAAAAATCCTGGAAATTAGCATTAGAAATGTGACTTCAGCATTAGGGTCTCTAATGCACTGCTCTATATCCCTCTCCATCTGTTTATCCATTCATATATCCATCTGATAACTCAGTTTCTATGTGTGTAAAAATGCCTTTTTGATTCCAGGTTTACCAAACAGATGGTACGTACCAAAAATAGTAATTTTATTTGATTGTGTGATCAGTTCGCACGCTCAGCTATAGGGCTGAATGAAGTCTTATAACCCTTTCTACGCGAGAACTGTGGATTAAATACTGTAGTTGTTGTGAATGCAGTTCTGTCCCGGGTTTTTATTCTGTTTTTAACCATAAAAATCTGTACGTCTTTGAAAAACATTGTACAACTACAGTGTCTCATGTATTTTTTTAACAAATGGAAAAAACATCAAAAGAAAAACCTACACATTTGACCACTATATTACTTTGGGGGGCATTATATTGACATGGTTTGAAACCACCTGTCCTTCTGGTGAGAGTTGTGGAGTGGTGTTGAGATAAGATGACAATGAAATGTTGGCTGACATATGTGAATATAAAAAAATAATGTGAATCATATGCTATTACATTATCAGTCACTAAAAGTCAATGTTTATATTGGTGTTAATTTGGTGTTATTAATTTAGTTCACACTCATTTTGCTAGCAAACTGATTATTTAGAACAATAAACCTCCAAAATAAAAAAACAAACAAACTAAGTACACTTTTCTTGCTTCTTTAGGCCTTAAGAGGATAAGTAGCAGCCAGACCTATTGTGTCTATAAAAGCAGACGTTTTGGCAGCTTGCTGGTCTAGAGCATTGTGGGAAAATCACTCCAAGGTCAGATCATGCAATACTCACCAAAAAAATAAATAAAATATGTACAAACACCTCATACCAACTGCCAAGCATGGAGGTGGAGAGGTGATGATTCGGGGCTTTTCTGCAGCTGTAGCCGTAGGAGTTTGCCATGAATTCCTCTGTATATTAAAGTGTTTTGGCGTCAAATGTGAGGCCATCCGTCCAACAGCTACAGCTTCACTGAAACTGGCTCATGCAACAGGACAATGATCTTAAGTGCACCATCATGTCTACAACAGAAAGTCTGAAAAAGAATAGGAGTAAGTGTTGCATCGACCCAGTCAAACTCCAGATATCAAGTCAACTGAAATGCTGTGGTGGGACTTTAAGAGAGGTCTTTAATAAACAAAAGGCAAAGGACTGTATGGAGTCCTATGAAGGCTCTTTTTAACATGTCTGTAACTGCTCAAGAAAAAAAAAACTTGCTTATTGTCCTGCAAACTGGTTTGAAAGAAAAGTACAATTTAACCATGCTGGATGTGTGCTGGAGAAACACTGAGAAGAAAATCTGATTCTCCAATAAAACTGAAATATATCCCAGAAAATGATGTTAAAAAAAATCTACAGGTTGGAAATGCTCATTACAGTGGTTAATGACAACTTACAGTTTATCTTTATCAAAAAAAGTCCTTCCCGGTATCCTCAGAATATAATAATCAGACTCTGTCATTGGGAAGAAGTGGGTAGACCTTGTAATTTCTAGTGAGTGGCTTCTTGATTGATATTTAGCTTTAAGAAGGGGATAATGGCAACAAAGTTTTTAAAATATGTATATCCCTAGTTCCAAAAAGGTTGTAAGGCTGTGTAAAATTCTAATACAAATAGAATGCAATGATTTCCAAAAAAACATATCTTTTATGCACAAAAAACAAATAAAAGTAAGACATTTTAAGAAAAAATGGCTCATTTTGAAATTGTTGGCAGAAACATGTCTCAAAAAATGTCTGAAAGAAGTTGGTAAGCAGCCATATTTATCCGTCTTCTTTTAACAACACTCCATAAACATCTGGCAACTGAGGAGACTGGCTGCTGTGTTTTGGGAGAGGAATATTATCTCATTCTTGCCTCATACAGAATTCTAATTGACCAACATTTTTGGGTGTTCTTTGCCATAGTTTTTGTTTCATGATACACCAAATGTTTTCAGATAGTGAAAGCTCCAAAATTCAGGCAGCTGGTTTAGCACCCAGACGCTTCTACTGTAAAGCCAAATTGTTGTAATAGGTGCAGTAAGAGGTTTATAATCGTCTTGCTGAAATATGTAGGCCATTCCCTGAAAAAGACATCATCCGGATGGGAGCATATGTTGCCCTATAACATGTATATACTTTTATGGGGCCTTTGCTAGATGTATAAGCTGCCAATTCCATAGGCACCAATGCACCCCCATACCGTCAGAGATGCAGGCTTTCAAACTGAGTGCTGATAATGAGCAGTTATATGAGGGGCCATACAAGCCAAAATTCATTCTTTCACTCTCACACACATACATTCTTCTTTCACACACATGTATTGTCACTCTCACATACATATATTTTCACTCTCACATACATATATTTTTACTCTCACATACATATATTTTTACTCTCACATACATATATTTTTACTCTCACATACATATATTTTTACTCTCACATACATATATTTTCACTCTCACATACATATATTTTTACTCTCACATACATATATTTTTACTCTCACATACATATATTTTCACTCTCACATACATATATTTTCACTCTCACATACATATATTTTCACTCTCACATACATATATTTTTACTCTCACATACATATATTTTCACTCTCACATACATATATTTTCACTCTCAGATACATACATTCTTCTTTCACATACATATATTTTCATTTATGCATTCCTACATTTTGCTCTCATTTACATACATTCAATATGCATTTTAGTCTTGCAAATAATATATGTATGTAAGAAGAGAATGCATACATGTCTGAAGAAAATATATGTATGCAAGAGAATAATGTATGTGAATGAAAGAGTATAGTGGAAACGGAAGGAGTTTAATGGAAACGGAAGGCTGGGTACCTGTACCGCTGTGATTGGTTGAGAAGCACGCGCGGGTCACTTTCAAGTGTCTGACAGCATGGAGGGGGGAGAAGAAACTCGAGTTCTTCAGCAAGCTGTCGGGTTGTTAAGAAATATTTTATCATCTCCTGAAACGGTCACATCGTTGTCCTCGTCACTTCATCGAGATGGGACTGCCTCAACTGCACCCAGTGTTACCCACAGCACGGTGGAAAGTGAGATGAGGGAACTTTTTAGACCAGCTAACACCCGGGTAGCTTCAACGAGCCAAGTAGCTACACGGAGTTCGACTGGAGTGGGGCAGTCTTTGCGATATCAGACCCAGAAACACTTTGGCAACTGGAACTGCAGATCAAGGAAAAGGTAAGAACAAAACAGTTTGCCACTTAACTATACAACTGCGAAATACAAAATACGAAATGTGCTTTGCTGATTTAGCAACGCACTTTGTTACCCTTATAAAATTTTAGCCCTAGCTAATTTATTCAGCAGCATCCACATTAAAAACAGTAAAGACCGTCGCATTTATTTCAATATTAGTGGCTGTTTGTACTTGTGACCCGAGTGTAAGTTGATGCTTACTTTAAGATTACTTTATTAAATCTTCTTTATTAATGTGGGAGGTGGTAGCTACATTAGCCTGCTAAATAAAAGGTTGGGTTAACTTTCTTGTTATTTTTGTTTAGTTTTGTATTTATTTATTGTGTTTTTTTTTTTTTTTTTGGGGGGGGGGGGGGGGGGGGTAGAATTTTAATCTTGCTAGAAGACATCAATCCAACTCTGTGTTGTGAGTGGATCAATATCTGTACCACTGTAGAGGTAGATAAACATGGATGCCAAGTCATGCCTTCAGTCCAGTTTCTACAGTGTATGAAATAAGAAAAAAAGAAATATGATTGGTGTCTTTTTTGTTCTTTACTCAAAGTAAAAAGTAATAGCAAATGTTTCTTTGTATGCCTCTTTGTAGGTGTATTTCATTTTAAAGAGCAGTAAAAAAATTCCTTATGCAGTTTATTTTTTGAGCTTTTGTGATTGAGGGGGCCGCACTGTAGTTGAACTGGAGCATTTAGATTTTCTTTCATTGTACTATGTGTGTGTGTATATGTATATGTGTGTATGTATATGTGTGTATATATATATATATATATTTTTTTTTAAATTCAAGCTTCAGTGAATTAAAATGGTCAAACCACAAAACATTTTCTATTTTACGTACATTTTCCATTTTTTTCAAAGGCAATTTATAAGCATGCTATTACTTTATGCATTTTTTCTTTCAAATTATGTTTCTGTTATTTGCGTTTGCTATTATACTCAACTCTTACATACACGAGCAACTTTAAACATATTCAAGTGGGCTAAATGGCTAGCTGTGATACTGTTTTTTTTTAATATGAACTGTGTAACATTTTATTTTATTTATAAAAGCTTAGCAACAGTTTAACGTGTAAGCTGGTCACTACCAAGTGACATTAGCAACTTTCTTAAGGAACTGATAGTTAAATAAAACAAAGGATACATAAATCTGAATATAGTTTCTGTTTTGTTTTATAGGGCCAAGACACATTATCATGATACTTTCAACAAAGATGTCATCCTTCTTCCACGGCCATCAAGCAGTGTTGTTGTCAAGCATCGCACAAAACAACATTTACATGAACAAGGGCATATATTGAATGGATTTGAATTCCAAAAATCCTGGGACCAGAAAACTGTCTCTGAACAAATAAGGGACGCCTTTGGAGATAAACTTTCTATTAGTGTAAGGTAGGTTGTGCTGGCAGTCGAAACCTAATGCGACACAGCTTTTGTCAGTAGTCTTTTCGATATCTAGGCATTTCAAAGCTTTACATAACAATTTAAGTCAGAGAACAGGTAGACATGAATCAGTAAACTAAACTAAAAGAACCAAATCAGTTATCCTTTCTTGAACACTCCATTTTTGGCATACTTTTTTGACATTTGTATAAAGTTTACTTCTGTTACTACTGTTTTAAGTCTGATTCAAAGAGGAAAACAAGATTATCTCTAAAAAAGTTATTGGAACATTTTTGCTGTTTTGGATTTTAAACATTTTACAACTTAACTGTTTTCCAGCCTGGAGTTTCTGATGGCTTGTGGCAACAGACTGATTGCGCCCAAACTGCGAGCAGGACAGGAGCTGGATGCAAATCTCATACATAAAATTTATAAATCGAAAGCCCTATACATCAGACCATCAAAACCAATTTTGGTACGTTATTTGACTTTTGAATGAATCTACATAGCACTGTACAGTAATAATATTAAGACCAAAAATTGGTGCATAAACAACATTTGAACTTTCTCATCTCTGTTCTTTTTAAACTTGCCTTTCACCTTTTGTAGTTGGATAGAATAATACCAAGTTAAAGTTCCTTTTTTAAAATGTTAATCCTAAGCTCTGGTATTGACTAAATTTACAGCTGCTCTGCTGGACTGTTTGTAAATTATAGAATGTAAGACTACTGCTGTTCAGGAGATGTGTTACAATTTTGTCTGCCTAGTATGTAAAAGTAATTGTGAAAAAGATCTATTAACTCTCGAAATTTCTCACCCTATGGTAGCTGGGATAGGCTCCAACCACCCCACCTCTGATAAGAATAAGCAGAAGAGGTTGGATATATGGTATTTAATGTTCAAATTCAATATATGTGAATTATTATAATTATTATTTTATTTCTAAGGATGATATTACAAGCTACAGCAGTGAGGAAAACTGTGAAGAAAACCCTGTTTCATCAAGGCAGCTGCGCTCATCATCTTCAGACAGTTTTGCCAGTTCAACAGCTGCCTTCCAACCAATCTCTGCTCCGACGCAATCTCCTGCCTCATCAGTTTGTAATGGAACATTATTAACGGAAACTCCTGCCTTGACCCATGAAAGCAGTATCTCACACAAGTACAGCAGCGCTTCAACAAACATTTCCTTCAGCCAGTTACCAGTGTCTTCATTGGAAATCTACCCTTCCACTAGTCAGCCTTCTACCTCATCATCTGCATCTTTAAGTGATCCAGTTCTGGTCCTGACGTGCCAAAATACCTCAAGCTCACCCTACCAGACCAGGAATCCAGAGAATCATTGTTCAGCATTACCCTCTACATCAACACACAGTCAATCTGTAAACTACGATAACTACCTTTCAATCATGACTCCACTATCTGACATGTCTTCTGATGATGAGGAACTTAACCAGGCTATACTAGCAAGCCTGCAGAGCGAAAGGTTAGTTTCAAATACAAATGTTTTACAGTAGCCAATTAAACACACCATATTTGTTGCAATCCAATTCTGTAAGCAGTGTTGTGAAGGAGTGTAATCCATCCTCAGATATTTATATGCATATATAATATTTATATTTGCTGTTAACAAAACAGTTTTTTGAATGTCTAAAGAGTCAAATGATAATGCTGTAATGCTGGCAAATTTTATTTTATTTGAAATAGGCAGCGAATTTTTAACAGAGCCTATCTGACAATGAAATGAAATTTACTTATTGTTATTTACTTATTGTGCATTGAAACTATTTTTCTTTGCTCTAGTGCTTTCTAGTTCTCCAAAACATATAAACAATATAAAAAGCCACTGAGCAATATACTCCTTTGTACATTTTGCTTATGATTATGATAATTTCCTTTAGGGATTAATAAAGTATGCTGATTCTGATTTTGACAAAACTTTGTATGTCCTTGTAGCCCTTGTATGCGAATGTTTTTGCTGATGTTCTTTTCAATATTTTTTCTTTTTTCTTTTTCTTTTTCTTTTTTTTAATCCTACAGGACTTCAAGTTGTTTGGTATCAGCGAAAGATATTTTGGAGGAACTTTCTGCAAAAGTAAACCAACAGAAGAAATGCAAGTTCAACATTAATAGATCAACAGTCCTGGATGGAGCAATTAGAGGTTTTAAACGAGCGACATATGATCCATGCCACACAATTTCTGTCAGGTTTTCTGACGATATGGGAGTACCTGAAGAGGCTGTTGACTTGGGTGGACCAAGAAGAGAATTTCTAAGACTTCTGATCGAAGCTTTGCCCCTGTCTCCAATGTTTGAGGGTGAAGAAGGCAAAATGAACTTGGCGCTTGATAGTGCTGGTATGTATTGATTTTAGGCTGATATCCCTGGAGTAATGCAATAAAAAAAATCATTTTTATGAAGTTCTTGTCAAGCGCTTTCATGCATCTATTGACATGTAATGTTTTTCATTATTTCTAGCCATGAGGGAGGACAGGTACTTCATTGCAGGCAGAGCCATTGCAGTAAGCCTTGTACATGGTGGTCCACCAGCAGGCTTTCTGTCCCCAACACTCTTCTCTTGCCTTGTTGATGGCCCAGATTTGGCTAAACCAGTTTTAGAAGATGTTGCCGATAGTGACCTGCGTGAAAAAATTAAAAGGGTAAAACTGATTTGTCAGTTGTTGAAAAATGTTTTAGTATTTTGTGCATTTCGTTCTACTCCATGTATTAATTGGGGCCCATTAATTTTTTATTTTTTTATTTGAAGGTTAAAGAGTGTAAATCCTTTGAAGATCTGATAGTAGCAACTGAGCCACTTCAGGAATACTTAGCCAATGCTGGCTGCCTGAGGCCGCTGCGGAGGCTGGAAGACAAGGATCTGCTTATACATGACATTATCATGTTCCAAGTAATACACAGAGTCCGTGGTCCATTTGAAAGGTATGTATGTATTTATTGTTGTCCAATAAGTAACTCAAACCCTTGCTGATTGCCTTGTATTCTGGGAATTTTGTGTGACATTTCTTTATGTGTAGGTACACCATGCCTCCAAAGGTGACAGCATCACATGAAAAATGCAGATTTGGGATATACACTTTTGATGATGTGAATAATCTGAAGTAAAAATTATTGTATATATAAATTCATATGTTTTAGATTATACTTCTTGGATCCATTCATTTTTGATGTGATTTGTGATTTTAAAGGTAATTCTGATTATCATTTAGATTTCAGGATGGACTACGGACACTTGAGGTGCTGGACAAAATCCAAGCTCACCCAGAGAGTTTTCGCACCCTTCTCTGCTGGTCACCTTCAGTGCTTACAGCTGACCTTCTTGACAGCCTCTTTACCATCCGCCTTTCTCCAGCTGGGAGCAATAAAAGGCACGCTGAAGCAGTTGTCATTAGTTTCTGGAGAGACTACCTAACAGATGCAGAAGGTAAATTTAGAGTTTTAAGCAGTGTGTGTTCAATTTATAATGCGTTGCATCTTTTCATTGAATCAGTTAAAAGTAGAAATGCTTGGTGTTTTTTGTCTTTAATGTCATTTTTGACAGTATTGCTTTTCCTTTAGATCAAGACGGAACACAGAAGCTGGGGACAATTCTTGCCTTTGCCACTGGAGCCAACACTGTTCCACCAATTGGCTTCTCTCCACAACCGTCCATTGAATTTCTTCACCAAGAGCCTGATGCACAAACCATGTCTAAACTACCCATTGCAAACACGTGCATCAATTGTTTAAAGTTACCACTTCATACCTCTTACAAAGACTTTCAGGAGAATATGGACTTTGCATTAGGTAATACACATGGTTTTGGAATAGCTTAATTCCTGGTCAGGTTAGTATTGTAATCTGAGCTTTGCACTCAGTTAAATTAATGAGTGTCAATCATTAAGTAATTCTAAGGGGGGGTTCAAAATGTTCCACCTAAAACACCAATTAACACACTTGAGACCAAGCTGAATTTACTTTATGTTGCCATATTTCATATTTTACCCACCTATTTTGTGATTGGAGGCTCTGTTTTTGCATTGACCTTTTAACAAATGTTCATTTGCTTCAAGTCTTTTTGCTTGTCAGGGTACCGTTCTACAAGTATACAATAGTTATATATACTAACATAATTCAATTCAGTTTTTTTTTTCATTGCATTAATTTATGTGCATTGTGATTATTTTTGTTTTCTAGATTTGTACTTGTTTGTTGCTTTTATTCTCTGGTGTTCTTCAATATTGTTTATCTGACACTTCTATTCTATTTGATCAGTGATCCATGTTTGATGTATTTACTGACTGTATTAATGTTAATGTTATCAGTTTGAGTCATCTTGTTCCAAGACAATACATCTGGTGATTGTGATGACCAAAAACCTCAATAAAATGTGGTTGCACAAATTTATTTTTTCTTTTAACAAGGTGTTTTAAAACAAAACATGGTTGTAAAATCTCAACACACTCACATAATACAACTCATAAATTCTTTAAAATTGTATACAAACCGTCAACATGCATGTAAAGGTTGATAGTAGCATTCTTGAAATTTAAAGCTGTGACTAAACTTCTAATAATACTGAACTAACAACAGTCTTGGCACTGTATTTTTAAGCTGCACAACCACAATTACAGTAAATGAAATTTCTCCAGAGGCCTTATTGATATTTTAGGATTGTCTCTCAAGAAAACGAACAAGGTTGCAAAATAAATCTATACCATTATTGCCATCATCTTCAAATGGATCAAAGGTCTGTTGAAGTATAACCATCATGGTGTCACTGATGGAAATGTTAGTTGATGGAACAACGACATTATTGTTTGTCTCCAGCTCTGGCAGTGGTCTGCATTCATCAATACCAAAGTCATTTTCACAAATACCATTCATATTTGGGTTATGTATTCCTGCATTGTTGATAATGCCCCTTTGCCACAGCTGAAGAGGGGTTTGCCCTCCTTGTGTTGAAAGTCCATGGTTATTCCACTGGTTCTGAAATTCTGTGGCAGCTCTTTGAATACGTGGCAAATATATATAATGAAGACAAAATAAATGGAGCTCATTAAGTGAATCTAATACACCATGCTCCTCCATAAAATTGAAAAGATTAACAAAATGATATGAGACCACTCGATTTAATTCTGCCCATAATCGCTCAATTCTTTGATTATGCACAGACCTGCCAGTGATAACACTATGCCTGTTCAGTCCTTGCCTGTAAAGCATGAAACGGGCAACACCAGTGTTTTCTAGTCCATGATCACATCTCACTCTGGATGGCATTCCAAAGTTCTGAACACCAACCATGAACAGTGACAAAACACTTGATGCCCTGTTGTTATCTAAACACGCGAGGTAGATGATGGTTCTACTGAAACCATCCACACAGCCATGGAACACCATCCTCCATCTCACAAGTTTGTGGTTTCCATCTATATGCCTATAGAAAAATGAAATAAGTATAAGTTATGTATGGGGAAACTATGACATGGTCAAGGATATGCACAAGTTTGAGTAAATAAAACAATGAGTTATTTTGCTTTAGATAATCCATTTCGCTATAGACTTAGAATCAGGACTGTTTTTCTGTTAGAATTTTCTCACCATAACTGATTGGGGAAAGGAACACTGTACAGTCGTCGACGTATTGCATTGCGTCTTCTGAGGGAACGTCCAAAGGGGTCAATTTCTTGTAGACTTTGTCTTACACGCCACCTTTGGATGCGTAACCCACGTGATCTCAAGCTGCCATGCACATATCGTTCACCTGCATTTGTGGTATACTGAAGAATTTCCCTAACAACCCTGTTCAGGTTTTCATCGGATAATGTTGCATAAGTCAGTGGCTCAATGCCAAGGTCCTCTCTGTGCCTGTACAGAGTACGGGAGCTAACCCCTAAGCATGTTGCAATGCTTTGCCAGTTCATTCCAAGAGATACTAAATGAGATATTTGCTCTCTTGAAATGCTGTATCGCGGTCGACCTTGAGAGCAAGTCATGAGAGGTGGAGGTAGCAAGACAAGTCTGTTCTCAGATGTAGTTCCTTGTCTGGTTTCATAAGCAGTCAGTAAAAAAATTAGCCATCCATTTAAGGACCGTAATGTATTCACTGCTTCTCTATTTCTTGCATCGTCAACAAATCTTGAGATGGACAAAATTCCAGATAAGGTTTGAATGTGATCACCAAGTTCTCTATGGAGCCTCTGACGAACAAAAGAATCTGTAGCTTCTCTTTGAATTTGTTCCAAACATTCTAATACATTATTTAAAAAAGTTCTAATGTCATTTTCATTACTACTTACTCGGCAAATTAACTGCAATACTAGCAAAGAAAGCAGGATGACTTTGAACAGCTTCATTGCTTGGTTCTTCTGGTTTAGGTCTGGGTATGTCAAGTAAGTTCTCCAAGTGTATTACATTTCCTGGTTTAAGAATAACTTCCTGCTTAAAGGATGAACTTCCTGTGTTAGGAAATGCAGATGTGAATGTCAGAGTGTATGTATGCAAGGGTAAAGGATAAACACTGGGATTGTATGTATATATGAGTATAGGAGTACAAATATATATGTGTTGAAAGGTAAAGGGTATGTATATATATATGACTAGAAAGGGCTGCACCTGCAAGGAGAATAAATATATGTCAGCATAAAAATATGTAGCATTAAGAAAAATAGAATACATGTGTGTGAAAGGAAGATTAATGGATTTATGTGAGAGTGAATATACATGGATATGAAATAAGAATAAAGGTGTGCGAGATGACAATATATGTATGTGAGAGTGAAAATATATGTATGTATGTGAGAGTGACAATACATGTGCCTGAAAGAAGAATATATGTATGTGAGAGTGACAATACATGTGCCTGAAAGAAGAATATATGTATGCGAGAGTGACAATACATGTGTGTGAAAGAAGAATATATGTATGCGAGAGTGACAATACATGTGCGTGGAAGAAGAATATATGTATGCGAGAGTGACAATACATGTGCGTGACAAAATAATATATGTATGTGGGAGTGAAAGTATATGTGTGTGAAAGAAGAATGTATGTATGTGAGAGTGAAAGAATGAATTTTGGCTTGTACGGCCCCTCATACAGTTAACAAGATGTCCCCTCTCCTCTTTAATCTGGAGGATGTAATGTCTGCGTTTTCAAAAAAAGAATTTCAAATTTCATTTTGTGGAGCCACAGAACAGTTTTCCACTTCCTCACAGTGCATTTTCAATGAGCTTTGGCCCAGAAAGACAGCAGTGTTTCTTTATCATATTTACATATGGCTTCTTCTTTGCATGTCAGAGCTTTAACCTGCATTCGTGGATTGAACTGTGTTCACAGAAAATGGTTTCTAAAAGTGTTCCTGAGCCCATGAAGTGATTTTCATGACAGTAGCATGTCAGTTTTTAATGTAGTGCTGCCTGAGGGTCTGATGATGAGGGGGAAATCCAATATTTTTTAGCCTTGTGCCTTGCACACAGAGATTTCTGCAGATTCTCAGAATCTTTTGATATTATGTACTGTGGATGATGAGCTGTTCACAGTCTTTGCAATTTTTGCATTAAGGAACATGTGGGAAAACTCCAGTATATATATAATGTGGAACTACTTTGAAATTGTAACATAATTTACAGACTGGTTTTTTGGGGAGGCTAAACCTCTGTATATCTTTACATATGACTAACTCTGCCTGTCTAAGATGCTCCTTTATACCGAATCAGGTTACATACCTCTTGCCAATTAGTTCCAGAGGTTCAGCCCAATGTTTCCATCCAGGACATAAAAAAGAAAAAAAGAAAAATCATTTGTTATTCAAGTTCAGTGCCTTAGATCACTCAGTGTGAGATTATTTGAAGGGTACAACATTTAAATTCTGAGTTTTAATTTAACTTGGGTTACATTCATAAAAACGACTGTGTAGGAGATATCCCATTAACACAGCACTCAAAATGTAGGAGTTCAGAAGTAACTGATAGCTACATGTCATATTTAATATTATGTGAGAATCTTTTTCTTCTTTTACTATAACCACCTTCATCTCACGGTGGAGTCTTACTGCGTTTAGATTGGTCTAATGTATCTTAGTCAGAGTGAGATCAAGTGATTAAAGAAGAATATTCACACAGAGGATCTGTTTGATTTGCAGATATGTTTATGGCTCATGTTCAGCTGAATATTAAAAACTGTCCACAGCTGAATATTAGCATGATCCCAACACTCTGGTGGCAGCACCCATATGAAAAAGATAATTAAAAATTATGATATATACTGGAGTTTTTGCATTAGTTAAGGCTGTTTTTGTAAAAGATTGTGGTCATAAAAATAATTTGATAAACATGCAATATTTGTCTATGAAAGGTTAATCACCTAACAAAATGTGCAAGGAAAAACAGGAAAGCCAATAAACACTGATCTTTACAAAGACACCATGCCTACAATGACTTATTTTCTTTTACCGTAATGTTTAACAGCACTGTTATTTCACAGAGAAGCTGGTCTGATACCAAGCATATACAAAGTACACCAACAATATATAGCAGTAGCTATGCACAGCCATCATTAGAGCCAGATTTTCAACATATCTTGCAGATAAAGCACTGACAGCTGACACAGTTAGTATTCACAGGCAAAGCAAGGGAATTAGCTAATTAACTAACAACTAATAATGAGCTAATGTGCATTTAGTACTGCTGTTTGGAGGCAGTGCATGAAAAAGTATGTGTTACTTGTTGTTGCACTCATGCATAATGCCTGACAATTTGAAAAACAAAATTATAAAAAATATGCCACTGGTGTAGTAGTTCTCTTTCATAGCATTTGTTTCGTGTCTCACTATGGGAACGCCTCCTGCGTAACTACAGAAGCTCAAATACCATTACGCTGCTTCTGGTCAAGCCCCTCCTGACATGAGCCTGTAAGGGCTGGCGTAATGGTATTTGAGCTTCTGATGAGGTCACGCAGGAGGCGTTCCCATAGTGAGACACTCACTCATGCTACTCAGAGAACCGGGGTTATATACATAACCTTAAGTTACAGTCTGCACTGTAGACCCGCTTGCTGTAGATTTTGCCATGTTGTTAGTGTTTTTCAGAGAACACAACAGGGAACACGACTGAATTAATGGAGTAATATAGATAAACAGGACTTTTCTCTCTGTCAGTCAAGGGCTTTTGTTAATACTACGAATTTTAGACTCTAAACTTGATGCTGTGATGATTTGTGTGATAATGAATTTATGAAAATGATGCCTACTAAAAACCAAAGCAGCCATTAAAAAGCATACAGCAAAAAATATTATAGTGTGAAGCTGCAATGCCTTCTTTCATGTCCCAGTTTTTATTGTCTTGCTTTTTCTTTTCTTTTAGATTGTACTAATGTAGTTTTTTTTAATATGCCACTATTTGATTGACACTTTCAGATATAATCATGTTATTTAATATATTTTCAATGTGAAGTGATAGAGAAGACTGCAGTACTCCCTGGGCAATATATTTTATTCTATTCTCATATGAAATTCACCTCATCAACCAGAAGTAAACATCTGAGTAGCATTTGCATACAAAGTTTGCTGGTATTGGCTTGCTGTTACCAGAGTATGTAGCTTGTTGTGCAACTCCTAATTTTACTTTGAGTCTCTAATGGAATATAAAATAAAAACCTAACACAGTTTTCTCTTTCCACCAACATACACCTGCCAAATGCATCACATTTGTGCAACAGCAATAACACTAAGTGCAATACTCTTTTCTGGCATCGTTGTATTATACTCAATTGTATAAAGCATTTGTATTCTATTTTATTCGATTGTATATAGTATTTTATTTTATTTTATTCTATTCTATTGTGTACAGTATCTCATAGATATATTATTCCAGTGTTTTTTCTCTAATTTTTCCTATGCAACTTTGCACTGTCCACTGCTGTAACAAAACAAATTTCCCACACGTGGGACTAATAAAGGTTATCTTATCTTATCTTATCTTATCTTATCTTATTTTAGAACAAAGCATGCATCTGCAAGTGATGACATGCTTGCACTTTTGTTTTAGGGACTTTGCATAAGGAAAGTGCCAGTTTGTTCCACTGTATTCAAGAACAGGGTATAGCAATATCTCCAAACGATAGTACAGTAAAATTATTCACATTTGAGTCTAGGGTGAATTGTAACTTTAACTGTATTTATTAATGCACATCTAATTAAGGGAACCCTGTGACACCAGCATATTTGTATTCTTACCAGTGCTCTTTTTCTTTTTTTTTCCATGTTCCAGAGCTGAGAAGCAGCTCGTGTGGAAACCCAGGAGTTCCGCCCAAAGGCATACTGAATGGAACTCAGTTCAACGTAGGTGACAAGATCCGCTACCGATGTGTCACAGGTTATGTCCTTGATGGGCATTCGCTCCTCACCTGTGTCACCAATGCAGCTGGCGTGTCAGTGTGGGACTTCCCGGTGCCAATCTGCAGAGGTGAGGATACTTGTTATTTGAAATGAGTTACTAATTGCATGTGAGGTGAAGCTTGTCTTTTTCGAACTTTTTTTTTTCCCATCTGCGCAATGTGACTGCGGGATATCATTGTGAATACTTGATTTTATCTACATATTCCCCCAAGAAACTGAAAATAAGTAGGTGATTGGTTTCTTTTGACTCCCTTCATTTGGTTTCCTCGAGTTGCTCAGTGTTAATTGCTTTTTAAAGATTGACAGTTTGATGGCTGTTTTGTCTGGGCCACAGATGTAGCAAAGTCTGGCATAAGTCCTCATTAGCGGAATAAATATATTTGCAATCTGATAGGAGGGAAAAATTTTAATCGTGTAGTGGAAGTTGATTAGAGTCTCCATGGCTCAAAAGGTTAATTAAATATTTATTCCTGTAGAGCAAGTAGCTTGTATATGTTAATACTGTTAGGAGGAGCTGCATGTCCACTTGGTTTGTGCAGCTGTATGTGGGCTATATGTTGCTGCTTTGTAGTGACTGTAGGTTTTTTTTTTACCCATTTATCCATCCATCTATGATTTATATAGCAAATATGAGCACCCTATAGGCTATGAGGAAGCTTCTCAGTCAGTTGTCTAATCACTTTATACTACATAAATTCTCCAAATTGGAAATAACACGAACCTATTATTTATGAGCGAAGAGCAAGAGCCAAAATCAATTTAAAGCATTAAGATCTTTAAGAACGAAGAGAAGAAGAAGAAAGCGTATCCGTGACGACTCAGTAGCCTTTCTGACTTTTATCAGAATTTCATGTTTTTTATTCTGTTTCCTTATTAAAAAAATTCCCAGTACGTATAAAATAAAAATGTTTCCCGAATTCAGAAAGTTGCTGTACATCTTTAATTTGCCTCACCAAGCTCTTCTGCTCATACACCATCAACATAATGATGCTTTTTTTCTGACAGGTGGTTGATGAATGACTGACTACTATTCTTCACATTATGCAGTTTACCCCTTTCTGTGAGAGCCGTTCCCAGACTGACATAAATAATCCGCTCTCACATATGTAGAAAGCCGCTGTGGTGGTGTGACGTGCGGTAGGAATTGTAGGTCACATTAGACTTTCAAATCTGTCAAATGATTTTGACAGACAGGTCATAAAAATATTTTCATTTCAATCTTAATTTTTATTTATTATGTTGAGCTACATTTGAAAGCTGTATTTAATTTTCAAAAACAACTCAATTACAATAATAACTAATATGCAGAACATTTATGAGAGATTTGAGAGAACAGAGGAACACAGACTTCAAAGTCACTTCTTTCAACACCACATGAAGCAAATGATTTTCTTTCCCCTAATGACAGCAGAGGCCACTAAAACACCACCGCCATTGTGCCTACGCAGGCAGATATGGAGCTAAATGGACTTCAACTGAATGCTTCCTTGATCGGGGGATATTATTGCTGAATCGATTGTCATTCAGTTTTGCAGCAGACTTTTCACTCCTGATTTTATTCTGCAGACTGAACCTGCACTCTGCTGACACACTGGACATTGAAGCCAGCAGCATAAAACCAGATTTTTAATGTCAGGCAGCATTTTCTCCAGGGACGTGAACAGAAGTTGACAAGACTGTGTAAACATGGGACTTCCAGTTCCCGTTTGCAGGATCATTACCAGGGTGCAAGACTAGCTGCACAGCTGTGTGCCCCATTACGAGCACAGACACACTCTTAGATCGTGAGGGAAAATTCTACGATGCAATCTTGGATGTTAAGAATGAGGCAGATTTTCAGTGCTTTTAGAACAGTTTTCTACAGAGTAATGCATGAAAAATGTAATGTTCTGTTAAATTGCTAGCACTTAAGAAAGCACTAGTTGATATCTCATTGGATATGGGTCCAATCCCGATATAAAAACCAGGATTTAGAGTCATTTTAACAGGCAGATCTAGTTGTTATTTATTTCAGCTCAGTTCCATTTTTACGTCTTTACTATTGCACAGATCAGCAGCGGTGCATTGGATTGCTAACTTGGCATCACAAAGCTAAGTGTTTTTGTATGTCATATTTATAATATGGTGAAGGTTGTACATTTAGCTTTTCATTTACTTTTCCATGTTCCCTTTACCCCAAAGTTACATTTGTATAAGGAATATTATTTTGAGGCGGGGAAAATCTTTTATTTATTAATTCGTTTTTTAGAGACATAAAAAAAGACGTAGTTCACCATATGCACATAGATATCGGAGGAGGAGGAGAAGGATTACAGGTCATTCCTGTGTGCAGATTTCTGCCTTTCAATGTAACATAAATATCTGTTTTTTTGTTGCCTTGCTGATGTATGAATATGCAGGCATAGCTATCTTTTTTTTTTAAAAAGTACCGTACCTTACAATATTTGCTGAATTAAAAAACAAAAGCTTCTGACTTCACTTTTCATCCTATAGTTTTCATTAGCTGGATGAAAAGTGTGAAATATTTGAATATTTTATTTTAATACATTGGTAATTTTACATTACTGGGTCTAAGTCATTCAAAAGTAAAGAGTGAAGAAAAATAGTTATAAAAATGAAGCGAAGGTCTCCCCACTCCATCTGAATGTGAGATTCTAAGAAATCCCAAAGCCAGCAGAGCAAATTTGCTCATGCCAACTCATTCTACAGTGCAAGGCACAGCTAAATGAAAATGGCTCAGCATATGTTTGAAAAATGGCAAGCTTGGAGCAAACAAAAAGCTGCAGATGGAGGGCTCCTTTTCATTTAAGGATGGTGTTAGCTTCTATTGCCACAGGCCAGAAACATCGCTCCTTTCAGGCCCGGGCACTGCTTGAGCCACACTCTCTCTCGTCTAAATCCAGGCCGGCTCCTGTATGTGGGCAGATGGTCCTTTGATCTCGTTTCCTCAGAGATCCTGCCCTTTCTGCTCATCACCTATTGTTTCCCACTAAACACATGGCTGCAGAAAATTTCTCTCCAATCCACTGTTCACCCCTGCCATCTCCCAATACCTTAGTGTTTCAACCAGTTCCCATCTGCTGTTACTTTCTCCTTCTCGTTCACTTTTCTTCCAGCATTCTTCTGCAGCCCTGTCTAACAGCACGGTCAAACATTTATGCTTGTAGAACCTACAGAAATAATGATGATATGCATCTACTTGGGCATTTTTTGAGATTGAGCAGCTGTGGCGCTGACTCGAATTGGATGCTAGATGGGTGGGGCGGTAGAAAGTATCACTTTGGCTGCACCAACCCTCAGCCGCACCTGAGTGGACAATCACCCCTCACAAGTTAACTGCTACATGATTTTAAAATCAAACCAACACTGCAGTGCTATCTCATTTTTAAACAGTTTTGGGGAAAATTCTGCTCTGTTTTCGTTTTAGATAACAACGTTATCTAAAATCAAAATACTAAAGATGCAGTTAATTCACCTTTTGCTATGAGCTTATCTGTACTTCTCAGTTTGTAAGAGACTGTCTGACCCGAACAGCTTCAACAACCGTCTGTTTCAGTTCTGTTTTTACAGTTGATTACTGAGTTTTTACTGGGGAGACAGCGTAGGGGTTTCAGCCATGTTTGCTTGAAACACAACACAAAGCTATCAGAACATGCTGCACGGCTGGCTACATTGATTATAAATGTGAACATTATACCATACTATGAGGAATAGCAGACGGGGTTTCTGCCAATGTATTACAAGCCCAGGGGGCTGCTAGGGCTAAGCATTTTTTTATGCAAGGCTAAGGATTTTTTTAATAAGTTAGTGAATGTATCTTATTAACCTACTGTTGCCATTAGCTGTTTTACGTCCAAAAATCTATAAAGAAAATTTAAAAAGGAAATAAAGAGAAGCAGACATATGATTTAACCTTATACTGTTTTACCTGTTCCACTGATATCTGTCCACTAATCATGGATTTTGGCTTTAGCTGTCTTTGCCTTATCCAAACAACTATAATTGTGATTCAGTGCTCTCTTGATGGCAAAAGCTGTAAAAGTGAAAAATAACTATCTCTTTCTCTGTGTCTCTGTTGCTACCTACTGATGCACCTGGGCCAGCAAAGCTCCGCTTTTCTGTCTATGACTCACATTGTGCGTTATCCAACCTTGCACACCTCTCCACCAACACCACCTGCATAAGCAAAATTAGAAAAGTGCAAGAAGATGACCAATACCAATACCAACCTCCAATGCAAATGCTGTGTGTAAAGATGGCTAATGAATCTTTGTAGAAACCAAATTTGACCAACATTAAACATCATTACTTACGAGCGTGGAATTATCAGATATGAGAATATTTGCCTTAATTAAATTAAAATTGGTCACTGCAGTGTTAACCCAGAGGGCGCAACATAGAAGATGGAGAAATTACCACAATTTTCTTTTGCTCAATATCTCTGCAAGTCAGACTATCAACACACTAACATCACATTTCTTTATTTCTGTTATTGAGATCATGAGATTATTCTCCATTTAGTTCCTGTGAAGCTAACATATTGCTACTATAGTTATTTTTCCATTTAGATCAATTATAAGTATGTGTTTCGCAGCTAGCACTGCCTTTTTTAAAGAAACAATAATGTGTGAAACAGCCACAGAGAATCAGAGCTAAGTAGATATGAGTGGGATGGCATAAAAGTCAAGTCTGAAGGATTGATGTAAAAGAAAAAAAGAATAAACTCCAAGCAGAGAGGCTGTTAGATGGAGAATTAATGGCTATTCTAATTGTGAGTTACTGCTTCTCCTCCCAATTGCCCGTTTTGATTCCTTCAATCTAAATTGTCTCAGGACATTCATTAAACCAGGCAGTGAGACAGCAAACAGGGACAGCATGGCAACAGGAGAATATGGTCTATTGATACACTGTCATTCTTGCTGCCAGCAACTGTCTAACAGAATAAAAAATTAGGCCACAGAAAACCTTGCTTCTTTAAAACATTTTTGTGCCAAATAATGTGAGTAGACGGGACTAAACACAGTTCTTCCTGTCATACCTTTTCAACTCTCTACTATGCAAAGTGGGACTTCTCCACTTGCCCTTGGCAGGATTTTTCAGCTCAGCTGAGTGCTAGGTTGTTCTCTACAGTTGGAATTGATTTGAGAATAGCCCAGTATCTCCACCAAAAGCTGCTGCTAAAACCCTAAAACACTAGTTTATATTTTAACCACTGTAAACGTCCATTGTTCAAAATGAATTGAGAGATGATAGAGCAGTACATTTTGCTAAAAACAAAACCGACCAAATCCTTTATATGCCTTGATATTTTCATTGGTGCTGTCATGTTTATTTTCTCACTGAATCGTACTCCCCTTCTCCCATAATTCATTTTAAAATCTAAAATAATGGAGGTGGGCACAGTAATGAAATGACCCGCAGAAATATCAATGATGGAATATCCATCGCATCTTCATATACCTCGACCCTGTTAAACATGCTAAACATGACTAGCAGCTGAGTAAATGCGAGACTTAGTATAGACATAGTAACTGCCTTTGCATTAACAGTGGGATTATTACAAAGGAAAAAACCTGAGGTAGAGTAGAAAATTATACATGAGTTCTTTCCCCTCTATCTGTGGGGGTGAATAATTCTAAGCAGAAAGACAAGTGTTGTATATCTGATCAAAGTCAAGGGGAGAGAGGCTTAATCCCTCCTCAAGTAGCATTAGATAGCTGATGCCGGGGATGTAAATGAGCTCAGCTAAAGCAGTCCTAATCCTCGCCACCATCTATAAGGAAAAAAAACCCTAAAAAACTCTGTCACCTTTTTAAAAGCAAGAGATGCTTTTTCGTTTAATCTTGAGTATGCTCTAATGATTTGCAAAGGAACACATTCAGTGCCTCGTATGTAGATAAACCTTGTTGGCATAGTGTATCTTAATTTCTTTCATGCATCCCAATGAAACACTGTCAGTAAATATTAGAAAATCAGTAAGGAATTATCCACTTGAAGCCTTGAGTGTTAATGAGTTATAAATGTGGGCGTCTATCTGCCTACAGGAAGTCCTGTCCATAAATATTGGTGATTAATGTTGAATGATTTATGCCATGTTTATTCTTCAGCCCCCCCAAAAAAGGCAAATTACATCTTTGTAACTATCAGGCTTTCACCCGCGTTTTCTTGCTGCCACATCCCGAGTTGGATTATATTCAGCAGTGATCAGAGAGCATGTGTTTTATCATGGAAACCACTTCAGAGAAAAATCATAAGGCTGCTATTAAAAAAAACAAACCTTAGGATCCTGTTTTTATGTCCAGTGAAAATGGGATTTATTTCTTTATTTTTTCCTTAGGATAACCTTTCTGTATGATAATGTCAGTGATGCCATTTGCCACGGTGGCAAGCTCGAACATGAACACACCGCAGGGATGACAACACGCGGTTTCTGCTCACTGTAACCATGCACTTCAAGACCTAACTCAATTTACTGTTATCTACTGCGGTGTGACTCACTGCTGTATTTTGATATTTGATTGATTTATATGTCATATTTCATCATGCAAGTCCCCTAGGTCCTGGCAGTTGTCCTATATAATCTTGGACAATTGTGTTAGATATATTCCTCCATGTTTGACGATGATATGAGATCACAAACATGTTTTTTTTTTGTACTGGTTGTGCATTTGCAGTTTATTTACCCCATTTAGAGGTGGACCTCGGGGCATGTGACATGTGCTTGGCTTTCGTTTTTTACTGTTATTTTCCCCTGACTTGCAAATTGAGCATCTATAATATGGTTGTTTTGCTGTGATGAGCTTTTTAGTGATCATTGTCAGCTGTTGAAAAGTTAAATTGTAATCCATTTACTGTCTGCTGCTTGAGCAACATAAAATCAAAGGTAGTGTGCATGTTTGAATGAAATTGCCCAACATCCCCACAGGAATGAATAAAATGCATTTTCATCCTGTAGATCAGATACCCATGTTGTCATTGCACCTCCCAATGCATCCCAAGTACATGCGGTCAGTTTTAATGGATTTCACAAATACTGTTTTGATGCGGCCTTGTCAGACTCTCAAGCTTTTTGTGTGCTTATAATTTTCCAATTTTATAAATAAATGTGTGGTCTAGTGGTCATTTCATAATAACTGTTCTTTTCTGTTTTGTTGTTCAGTTTTATACCAGTCTGTGTAGCAGAAACACTTCCAGAGCACAATACTTCTCAGTGCCAGACACACGCTATAATTGTGTGTCTGACTGGTAAACAGTAAATGTTTTCAGACTCTGCTTTTGGAACGATGGTAGAAATGATACACATGTCCTCCATTATCACTTCTGCTGGCAATTTTCCATAAGACGTGCTCAAATATATACAGGCAGAAGCTGCTGGACTCAACATCTGAGCAAACCTCTAATATCAACTCTGACTAGACCCACCTCGACTCCCAATTCTTTAAAAATACTAGAAACTAAAGGACACATGCACACACCACAGACCTGAAAAATGGCTTCTTCCCCAGAGCTGTCAAACCGTTAACAAGGGACCCTGTCTACACCGTCACTACAACACACACATATACAGAAATATACACATCCTGCCTCCTCCAGTGACTTAACTTTCTATCATGCAATATTCTCATTTGCATATTGCACCAACTCAACTGTGTATTGAAGTCTTTACTGACTGAAGTTGTGCAGTATGCTCCTGTGCTAGACGTTGTATTTTTTTGCACACCGAACTGCACTCTTATCTCCACACCAAATTGCACTCTTTAATGCAGGGGTAGGCAGTTAATTTTCCCACAGGGCCACACAAGAAACTGGGGCTGCCTGTGGTGGGCCGCAATACAGAACTGAGTTCAGTTAAGTTGGGGCTTCCACAACACGTGTGGAAAAATGGGGAAAATTTCAATTTTTCCACACATGTGGGGAACACATGTGGGGAAATTAAATATCCACTCCTGCTGCAATGCAACTCAATAATACCTGTGACTTTTTTGGGTTGTTTTTTTATGAATTTTTGAAACTTTGACAGTGCCATCGTAATAATGTGGTACAGTCTTCCCCAACAGTGCAGTGTTAACATTTAGTTAAGTTCCTTATGCATTATTTCTGTGAAGGTTCTCAGTCATCCAGGTCATCCTAATCTAAGGAGCTTGGAAAGAAAAGTGTCTGGACTTGTTTAAGTTTCTTGAAGACATTTCACCTCTCGTCTGAGAAGCTTCTTCAGTTCTAAGAGAACACCATTGCACAGTCATTGTTCTTAAGACCAAACACTAAAACACTCTGTTTGTTAAATGCCTGTGGAATTTAGCCGTAGCTAACCAGAATATAATATTGCCATCATAGATACTGTATGTATACATTCATCCAATCCTTATCAGGGACCTGTGTATATATACACTATCACTAAAAAATATCCTGCCTGTATAATAATATACTGAATTAAGATTTACCAAGGATAATTATATGCTTAGACAGAGATTCACTGTTAAAATTTAGGTAAATAAATTAAATTGAGGTAAACACTTTGCACCAAATTCCTGTTTGACATTGGGTGTTGCTCCCAATCGAAATAAGTAAATGGTTCTTAGAAAGAGAAGGGATGTATCATTTTAGAGGGAAGTGGAATTTAAAATTACAAAGAGTAAGAACAACATTGAAAAGGATGTCTATTTCAATAGCGGGAGTAAAATTCTGGAATGAGTTAGAAGAAGAAATCAAGGTCAGTAGTGATATAAACCAGTTTAAAATAAAACTCAAAAAAGAAATTTTAAATAAGTATAAGAATGAAGAAAATGCAATTAACCCAAGACAACAGTCAGACTGATGTTTATTTTGTTCTCCAAATTAGCAAATCTAAATATAGTTTAGTTGAACATGAGAAAATATATATTTTTTTGTGATGTTATGTTCTAAGTTGAAGGCGTTGTATACGTTTTTGTTGTTCAAATTTAGATGATGAGGATGCAAACCTGAGGGGGTAGGGCTAAATAAGTATATACTTCTGCCTACTCCTTTTCAAACAACTGCATGGAATGATTTTATGAAACGTTGGTGAATGTATATGTTTGAAATAAAAAAGAACTGAACTGAACTGACATCTTCTCTTAACCTTCATTTAGTCTATGTCAACAAATCATAGCCCCATCTCATCCTCCACCATGCACTCTGATAGTAACCCATGCAAAGGTCATGGGTAGTCATGTAGTCATTCTCATATAATTCTGAACTGAGGATAAAGAAGAAAAAAATAGATACTAGAAACTTTTCTAAAGCTTTTAGAAATTCTTGCAAGTTTCCAATAAACTGGAAAATAAAAGAAGTGTTTTGTATTAAACTGTATGAATTCTTGAATCATTTTGAATTTGATTGAAGTGCCCACAGACTACTGGGGATGGAAGGAGCCTTCAGAAGCTCTCTAAGCCTTCCAGGATGTATTAAATTCAGTACTGAACACATTCAAAAACTCACAACATAACTCATAATTATTGCCATCACCGCCACGCTAGAATTCCGTTTAAAGGTGTGAACATCATGTAAACTTACGAGAATAAATCCATCCCTTAAAGTGGGGTGCAGAACTTTAGCATATAAATGAACCTCCTTTATTCAAGCTCTTGCCAAACAAGTTCACACAGTACTGATTAAGCCAATCAACCTCAGGTAAATCACTTTGTGTTTTACATTATACCGGAGTCTGTTGTCTGGGGCTATATTCCCACGCTGGTGCACCAGTACTGATGCATTTTAAATTAATCAGCAATGATTGCGACAGAGACTTAGCAGACTACAGATGTTGCTGAGGAACTAGTAGTGCAGCAACTTGGGAGCAAAGACTAGGTCTGAAATATCGGGGAAACCTTGACAGTGTTTATGTGATTGCTGTCACTGCCAGTAGGGGGAGACAGAAATTCCAGCAGTCAAAATTGACTTTGTCTTTCAAAATCAAAAAACTGGTGTTATGATACTGTCAGCTGTGTCATTGAGAGCTGGTATATAAATGACTTTGACAGGTTAACAGTAAGGTAGAAATCAGCATGTAGAAAACACGTCTTGATCTTAAAGATCCTATTATTAACGAGGCTCAGTTTGACATGTGAAGATGTTTGCTGGCAGAATCGTCCTCTGACATTTTCATTTTCCCCTTCCATGTCTGTCTTGTCTCTCCCCTGTCTGTTTTTGTTTCTTATAGAAACCCAATGTTTCTTTCACTCTTTCTATACTCCTGTTTGTTTCCCTTCTCACTTATTTTTTTCCCCATTACATGTCCTATAGCCTCTTGCCTTCCCTTTCATTATCACAGGCTTTTCTGACACTTCCTCCTAGCTCTATTTTCTTTGATGGCCATGGGGATACTTTATGCAGCCCTCCTGTCTATCATCAAGGTTGAAATATGATATTGCTCCTCTGGTCAGATTCAGAAGCACTTTAATATCATTTTAATTTCAGTCGATAGCAATTACTCCACAGGTCTGTGGGGCACTCTTTGGAATGTCATCTTAAATACATTTAAGAGATACGCCATATGCCACTCAGGGTAAGTTTTAGCATGATGGAGAGTATGATGACTTTAATCCAGAAACAAATGTCTTTACATTTTTTTGGCATTACAAGGCTGCTGGCATTCAGCAAATGAGCCTAAACCAAGCCTACCTATATTGGGATAGTCTACAAAGTCTGCCCTTGATATGAATCGCACATGTACATATCAATTTTCCAATTACTGGCCGTCTCATAAAGACTTTGATCAATTGCAGTAGCTCTGCTAATGTGTCAAAAGGACATGGATCAAACTAACAAGCAGCTCGTGCTCATGTCTGCACCCCCCCCCCCCCCCCCCCCCCCCCCCCCGTCTTTATCTTCTTTCACATTTTTATACATCAGCTTCCTTGTTCCTTGACCAATCATGTGATTCAGCATACAGGAATGTTCCAAGGCTGGCAGTTCTGACAGCCCAGTGTGGAGCACTGAGCCATCAAAGGTTTCAGCTGGCACCGCTGAGTGTCACATATTAGTCTTAAATGATGTGAAAACTGTGAAAGCCCTGCCATCATTAGAATTCTTTAGGGAGGAGAAACGGATAGAGGGATAGAGGGGAGGGTGGTGAATAATAGCGAAAAGTGAGAGGGCTCAGAGGAGGGGAATGAAGTGAGAGATGGAGAGATATGAGAAAGAGTTGTGGGGGGAAAGGGACACGGAGTGAAAGAGAGCGAGCCACTGTTATGGTAGACAGCATTAACATTCAGCTGATGTGCCATGCACCCCACATTGGATTTTTCTCGTTTTTTTTAACACTGCTCTAAACTCTGTTTATGACCACTTTTTCTGTTTCTTTGTTTTTTTGACATATGAGTGGGGTTCAGAGGGAGCAGTGATGAATTTATGACTATCAGAGAAAGCGCAGGAGATATTTAGGATATTACACCCTCATCGTGGCGAAATTAGTACCCGTCTAATTTGTAAATTATTCTGCTCAGTGCCACTCAACTAAATGTTTCATGATTCTTGCCCTCATAAACACAACACAGCCGACCTTTAAACTTACGATTCCTGTCATTGGCAGTCCCACAGTTGTGCTGAAATAAGCTCTGCATAGTGGATTTGACAACCTGTGAATGTGTGAAAACAATAATGAGTTTAAAGGGCCTGCACAGCTCCACTTGCTACTTCTATCAGTCCTTCTCTGGTTTGTATTTATCTGAGAAGACAGGTACAGATGTTTTATGCCTGCAGTCACATTTCCCTCATGCTGAACTTTGAGAAACAGGTCTAAAATAACCCAGAGACCATGTGTCTGTTCTTCTCTTACCCCTCCCCGACCGTTTCTTTTTCTTTGGTGACTGACAGCGGAGGACACATGCGGTGGCACCCTGAGGGGCTCCAGCGGGCTCATCTCCAGCTTCGATTTCCCCAGTGGTGAGTCCCCCAGCGCTGGCGGAAGCGGAGGTGCTGGGGGCCTGGGCAGCAGCGGGGAGTGCAAGTGGACCATCCTGGCAGATCCGGGAGACACTATTTCTCTAGTGTTTACTGAATTTCAAATGGAGGAGAAGTCAGATTATCTGGAAATCGAGGGATCTGAACTGCCGACCATCTGGTGAGTTGACCTGCGTGGAGGAATGAGGGTGGGAAGTGCTGGTATTTCATCAAATGAGCATTTAGTTTTTTTATATTAAGAGTCGCACCATGACAGGTGGTGTGTACAGTATGTTTGGTGTTGACAAAGTGTGTCTGTGATTTGTGAGAGACAAGATTGTGTTAGTAGCATTGGATGTTGGGTTTCCACAAGTTTTAAGGTGTGTAATATATTTTCTAGAGTACGTTATCAGGCTCTAGAAACAGGCTTTAGTATTAGAGTGAAACTGTAAAATCATGGCACATTTATTACTTTTATCCTTATTCATTTGGGCTGCTAGTACAAAGTCAGGTTTTATTGACACGAAACTTAACCAAGTAATAAAACATTTTTTATTTCTGTAGAATAATATCACATTTAGTCTTTTAGTAGACTTTACAGGTCCACAGCTGCAGTTACAAACCCAGGCATATTGTCTAAGGCAAAAACTCCCCAAAAATGGGCAAAGAAATACTGAGAGGTCCAGTAAATGTTTAGGTTTTGAAGGGGCAATTATAAAAATGAACAGAAAAGTAGTGCACCTGCATTTTAAACTAAAACAAGTCAGTGTGCTGGTCATTTTTCCCAGTCAGAGTTTTACTTTTTAAAGTTTTTTGTTAAACCAGAAACAGACACGAGTACAGTCAACAGTAGCTGTGTATAATAGTTACACACACACACACACACAAACCAAAAATACATAAATTAAGTAGGCTGTAGCAGTGTATGACATATAACCAAAACTTCATCACCAGTGAAGCCTAAAGTCATTGTCTAATGGGAAACACGGGTAATAATACTCAAGCAAAACATTTGCAGCCTGAAATAATGACATCCAAGTCATTTAAATTCATTTAGTGACACCAGCTCCTTAAGTTTCAGTTGAGTTTGCAGCTGATTCCGCAAGGAAGGAATTTGAATACTCTTTTTCTGAATTCAGCGCAAGTGCGTGTCAGTAAGTAAAATGGGAGCAGACCAAGAATAGTTTTAAATCAAAGGATATACCAGTGGTAAGTGTTCCCTTTAACTTATAAGCTCATAAGCTTGTGTAAGCAGTGGCTGCTAAAATTCATCCACTGGCCTTAGCCCACACAAGCATTTTAAATACAAAATGGTTGTGCTGTGCTGTCGTACCGTCTGTGTGTGTGTGTGTGTGTGTGTCTGAGGACCAGACGAGCCACATCACATAGCTCTGACAGTGACATGCAGAGGTGGGAGTGTGATGATATGGGGCTGCACAAGTATAAAAGGTGTTGGGGAGATGGCATTGATAGATGGCGCCATGAATGCTTGTGGATATAGCAAAATACTAGCTGACATGATGACTCCCAGTCTCCAGAAGACTGGCAGAAAAGGAATATTCCAGCATGATAATGATCCAAGCACACTGCCAACATCATACTAAACTTCTCTTTTTTAATATATTTTTGGGGGCTTTTAGCCTTTATTGAAATAGGATAACAGAGCCAAGGCAGGAGAGCTGAGAGAGAGGCCAGGGGAAGGCACACATTAAATGCCCTTGGGGGAGATTCAAATCCAGCCTCTGCATTACCCTTATAGATTGCCTGCTCAATCCAAGGAGCTAAACTGGCTTTGTGCTAAAGGTTTTAAAGAATTAAAAAAGCAAATCTATGACCAGTGTTGGGAAGGTTACTTTTAAAATGTATTCCATTACAGAATACAGAATACATGCCCCAAAATGTATTCTGTAACGTATTCCGTTACGTTACTCAATGAGAGTAACGTATTCTAAATACTTTGGATTACTTAATATATTATCATGCTGTTTACAACTACATGAATGTACTATTGCTGTGATTTATTACTGTAACTGAAGGTCCGCGGCTCCGAACCGTAGTACGTAGTAAAGGGACCTCTGGCTAATATGGTGGGTTCTGTGTAGGGCTCGTAGCCGAAAACTAGCTTTACTTTGTTGTTTGGGTCAACTTTGCTAGTGAGAGACAGAGAGGCGCTGAAAGGCTGCTCCAACGGAACTTATTGTTTTTGGAGGAAAACACGAACACGGTGTACAGTCGAGTCTTAATAGCTTACTTACAACTGGGCTCGTCAGGCACTCTTCTTGGCTGCAGTGGTTATTATTATATTTACATGCTTCCAGCTCCCGTTTTTGCTCGATGACAGCTCGTACTTTTCCTTTTTCTCCCTCCCTCGCTCACAGACACATAACGGGTATGGCAGTCCATTCTCCCTGCAGCACGGACTACACTGCCTATGATGCTACATTCTTTAGAGCTATACCGGTAGCATTCTGCCTATTAGCTTAGCACAACAACAACAGGCGCTCTCTCACCCAGGAAACACGCAGAGAGAGAGCGTCACCCTGTAACCATGGCAACCGTAACGCTGCCGCCTGGAACAACAGAACGTAGCTGTCAAACAAAACCCAAACAGGCCTGACCCGTAACAATATGAAACAGGGAAGTACCGCCGTGTAATCCATTTATTTCAACAAAGTAACTGTATTCTAAATACCACCTTTTTAAACGGTAACTGTAACGGAATACAGTTACTCATATTTTGTATTTTAAATACGTAACGGCGGTACATGTATTCCGTTACTCCCCAACACTGTCTATGACCTGGCCTAGTATGTTGCCCTACTTGAACATCTAATGGGGTAACTCACAGAGAATGATTAAAAACACAACCTGACCCAGGAAATCTGTCCCACCGTAAATAAAGGCGGCCATATACTGAAAAAAAGAAAGATTTGAATGTCTGTAATGAACTTTTGCACTATTTTGCAGCCTCTGTTTTTCATATAGGTGATCTAAAATGTAAGCTTTAGTTTTACATACATACATACACTTGGCACGACAATACAGTAATCAGATCACATTTAATTCAATTTAAAAAAAAATTCCAGCTAAGCAATTTTGTGCAATACAATAACTGGACAAAGTTTTATTATAAACAAGACAAAAATGATATGGGAACTGAGAATAAATAAGTTTAGACTGTAGCTGTAAAGACTGCAACTCAAAGTTTATTCCAAAGAGAGGTTGATGCATAGTAAGATGAAGCTGTATCGCCTCAAGATATTTTCTTAGTTCTTCTGATAACAACTGGGCTGCCTATTGACATCTTACAGCACGCAAAGGAACAAAGGTTTGTTATTTAGGATGCAGAGATTGTAAAATCCCAGGGAGATATAAGCTTGAAAATATCAATTTGGCCAATTGGCCATTTTTTGCTTATTGCTTATTCATTTTTGTTGCCATTCATCCCTCCCTTCTCTGCCAGCAACCAAAGAAATCTGTAAAAAAAATAAATAATTGAACCATTTTACTGCTAACAAGTTAACAAGTTTAATACAGATCTAAGAAATTAGATCCCATATGTAAAAACAAAAACAAAACACTGGCCTCTGTCATCGGGGATTGTGATATTATTTATGGATAAGCTGATGGCAGTCAAAAAGGTGATATTGGTCAATACAGATGTTCTGTTGAAACATCTGTGCAGCCTTGTTTATATGCATAGTTATGCATTTTATAGAATGTTGCTTTTAAAACAGCCGCATGTTGGAAACAGAAGTGATAAATATGCCTTTAATGAATTTTCATAGACAGTTGTTGGGAAAATAAACGATTTTAAATATGCCTCATGGATCTGGAACGCTAAATAAATTCACAAATTTGCTGTTGCTGTAATTCAAATTGCACACGAATGACAAAAGTTTTGTTTAGACAAGATTTTTTCTGGTTTTCTGTAGATGTTTGATGTAGAAATCACTCTAATCTGAAACAAGGAAGTATGAAATTGGTTTAACCCCTAACCTCAAGGCTAAGGTTATTCATCTCCTTTTTGTCCTGTGCGAATGGGAGCGTGCGCCTGTTTTATTTTATCCTGCCAGGCGTTAATTATAATTGGCTCAAAGAAAATCTAATCAATCATCAAGCTAGCGAGCTTTGTTGTCCCTTAGAGTTGTCATTCTGAGTCAGAGAGAGCGAGAGAGGCAAACACTGTGTCAGTGAGAGACCGAGTCAAAAAGAGAGGTGCTCTGGGTGTGGTGATGACTGCTAAGTATTGTATGTTGACGCACTAAGAAGAGCATGGCAGGAAGCTGATACAGGATGACACTGATGTGTTTTGACAGGCCATCACGTAACCCTCTTCTCATAGGTGTAAAAACTCCAATTTTAACTCTTCCACTGACAGAAATATGTTTCCTTTTTAAAGGCTTCGAGCCCCACTGGTAATGCTTTTTTTTTTGTGGCTTCTACTTTCCAGCTGAAAACTAGATGATGACCAAAGTGAACATACTTAGCTTTTTTTTACTTTTTTAAGCGAAAGAAATAAAAACACTTAATAAATACAAATTTTTTAAACTTTCCTAAATTTATCGAATCTTGTAGATTAACATTTAAAAGATAGATTTTTATTCATCTTTATTCATTTCCAATGAATTTTTAACTTGAAGATGCTAAGCTATGTATGTTCTGGGTTACTGTACTGATGGATAAATGATTAAACTAGCTCTATTGATCATGATCAATAGACCATGATCAATTTGCCCTGTAGATCATTGATCATGATCTACAGGGCAAAGATGGAAAAGTCACCACTATCATTAAGGGGGCAAATTTTGCTTGCCGACAGGCCAGGTTGCACCCAACGTGTGTGGATGCACTGCGCAGAGGTTTATTGGATGAGGATTTGCATTATTTGCCGTGTATGCATCAGACACTGTTCAGTAAACAATATTTTTCAGACACAGTTTTGAGAACTATTGCAGACAGTAAAGCTCAGTCAAGAAACATTAGACATTTTGGAAAGTCTGTTTTTTCCTGATTGCAACATGGTCGTTTTGTGCAGTGCTGGGATTCTCTGTCTGCTCCTTTGGCTGGCTTTCCTGTGCCGTGTCACACATTTCTATACCCAGCATAAGTGAAGCAAGGCTCGTAAAACAACGGACTTCAGAATAAAAGCCTTTAACAGAGGCCATATATATAATGCTATTAGGATGTATTTTGTAATAGTGTAAATCTGTCTTTTATAACCCATGTTTCATATAAATAACAATTTAAATTCATGCAGAACCTGAACTCTGATAATTAACATCTGTTAGCTTTGTAATGCAATAAACATTTTTTTTTTTTAATAAATCAAGTACATTTTCCAACAAAAAATAGGGGCTTTCTTACATTTTTGCACATTATAACATCTTTGACTTAAATGAAATTAAAAATGACATTTTGGTGGTGTTGCAAAAACATTTTTTATAACTAAAAATGTGCAATAAACTATATCTACATGTCAGATAAAATCTCTCATGAACATGTCTCCTTTTGGAGACTCCTCTATTGAATACTGGGCGGACTGAGACATTAATTTAAGGGTATAAATTGTTATGTTATATTTTTCTATAAGGTAAAATCATTTACAAAGCAGTAATTGAATTTGTAGCGGTTTCTCTCATGTGTATGGTGACCATGCATCACTTGAAACTCCAAGATGATGTTATTATACGTTACAAATGTCAGAGGCTGTCAGACAGAGTTCTTGTTTTAAGCCCAACAATCCAAGTGGGACCCAGTGAGCTTGAGTGCAGCGGGGGCAAGAATTTTAGAGAGATGGCTTCAAATTCGCCAGGTAAACAAGCAGACGAGCAAACAAACACGATTCAGTGCGAGCGATTCTCTCGTGTCTATAAAATTCATTGCTTTTGCTCGCTCTCTTTTATGAGTGTCTTTTGAATGCGTGCAAGGCCATTGGACAGGCAAACTCTCAAACATCCTAACATATAGCACCAGCTGCAGGCAGAGACAAGTAAACTGTCAATTTACCCTTGAGGTTTACAGCTGCGTAGCAATGATTTAGAGCCTGAAACCTCAAACTCTGCAAGATTTAAGATTAACTGTTAGCCTTTTTATCAGGCAGAAAAACTTGAAATGGCATCCAACTTCTTATCCTCCCTTGAACCTGTAGCATTACATATTAATATTAGGTTATTATATCCGAATATAGCATGAATATAAATGTGATCACCGAAAAGTAGTGTCAAATTTAGCAACCTCAATCCTGGATAAGTCCTGCATTATACCCAAGACAGTGCAGGTCAGAGAAACATAATTCACATTCAGATCAATTCTTATTTTCCACATCTCTGTAATTCCACATGTATAAACTGAAAAAACAAAAAAACTCTCAGTTACCCATTGTTGTCAACTACCTTCCTGTAAGTGAATGTAGACGTTATTATAGACTTACAGGATGGCTGGAAATCCACAGTTTCCAGGACCAAGGAATGAAATGTGTTTTCCTGACACCTCTTACCAGCTTTTATCCGTTTATCAATTGAAGATTTCTATCAGATTTCTGCAAATGAGTTTATTGATTCCATCAAGCTGGGGAAGTTTGAGGATACACATCAATCACCATGAAAATAGACAAACGCAAAAAAAAAAAAAGTAATCTGACAAAAACCAACACTGGAGTCTGGCAAAGCCAAAGAAAGCAGTTCTTTGTTATTCTTCTGACCTTTAATGTGATTGTTCAGCCCTGTTCACAAAGGGCAAAAACAACAAGCTGTAGATTACACGTCAGTCATTATTCCAAATGTAGACACAGAGCATAAAACCTCCAAGGCTTTGCAAATATTAGATACAGTTTTTGCTTATAGAGCATACTGTTAAATTACTTTTTTTAACATCTACTTTTTTCACAGTTTGAGTCCTGCTACAGTCTTTGATCAGTCGGGTAGATTTTTTTTCTTCTTTCTTGGTTCACCGAATATAGTCTTGCATAGCGGCTAAATGCTTTTCAGAGAAAGATAACTATAATCGAACCAGGTTAAGCAATTAATGTGAGTAGTTGCCGGTTATACACCAATCCTGTTATGAGAAACCAGTGTGGTGTGGGCCAACAGGCGCCAATCTGCTTGAGTTCATTTCCTGAGCTGTAACTGATGAGGGAGCAGCGGAAGTGATGGAGAGCAACGGCTTCTCCCTTATCACATAAAACATTCCTAGAACTACTCCCTGTTGTCAGATTTTATAAAACATATGTGGAAGGAAAAGATAAAAATCACCCGGGAGTTCCTTTTTTCATAAGTTTGATCGCTTATTATCTGTGGTACACCAACATCTAACCCTCATCTCTGTGAAAGAAAGTGAAGACCCCAGAGGTTTCAGCTCATTGCCATGGCCTCTGGGCCATGTTTGGCCAAAGTACCTGCACGCTGAGACCTGTTAAGTTAGTATTTTGATAAAACTGCCATGTTCCCTTCGGCACTGTCTTATCAAATCATGCACATTTCAGTCATTTAGTCATGAGTGCCTTGCAAAGCTATGAAACAATAGGTCTTGGCCCCAAATCTGCAATACAAAGTATGTGAATTTTGGATAAAATCAATCGCATAAAATGAGCAGCCTGAGTGAGTCAGAGGTAGAAGGGCAGTGCATTACGTGAGGAATCCATTTTATCCCCGTTGGATTTTCTCATCTTTTTCACTTTGCCTGTATTTGAGGAGGTACAATGAGAAAACAGTAGACAGCACTCACTTGTTCTCATCTGTCTTAAGGAGACTGGGCATCCAAGTTATTTATTTGTTTCAATGACAGTTACATTAATGAATCCCTGTAACATGCATCAATGTTTTGCAAAGTACCATGTCGCGAAATCGATCAATGTAGAGCAGTGAGACAAACCACGGAGGCCCCAGAAAAGTGCAATCAAACGATGAGTTTATTAACACACAGGAGAAAACATCAGCATATCTCCTCCACATGTTGTGGACACTTATAAAGCAGTGGGGTACACGCCCCAATTCCAGATTAAAATAGGGTCCAGACATTAGTCACAATTAATGGTACATCTTGTACATCTTTAATGGCTATAAACAGACAAAGAACTTCTCTTTTCTATAACACCTTCCATACAGGGTAATAAACTTCAAGCCCTCAGGGTCTCTGGGGCTAATTATTGACTCTGGTCATCTGTTGCCAAGTAGAGTAAAATATAGTAAGACACCAAATGAGTTAAGGCCTCAGGCCTGACACATTCCTAGATTATATGTGTTATATGTATTGTAAGCATGCATTGCAGTTATCCTTCTATGTTCTAGTTTCCCTCAGCATGTATCACCTGGACAGGCACGCCAGTGAAGCTTAAGACCCTTAATGAACCGAACATCAACTCGAAATAAGCACAAATATGCAATGTGTATGAAATACTTATAACCGTACTTGTAATAAAAGTTAACATAATGGAAGGATCCTCAAATGGACATCTTCAATAGACAACTTTAATGCAATATCAATACTGTGAGAAATATTACGAGATGAAATAATGCTGTAAAGAATGTTATTAATACAATTATAATGATGCAGATTATATGGCAGCAATAAAAAAAATCTGTATCTCCACAACCACTGAATTATTTTGCACAAGCATCTGGCTGCTCTTAAAAAATGTAAAACTAACTGGACAAACAAGGACAAGTGCAATAAAAAAAATATGGAAGAAATAATAGAATGCAGATAATATACTCATCAGTAGTTGCACACATATGTTAGTTGGATACAATGTTCAATATTTCTACAAAAAACAAAAACTCACATATAGGTACATAAGAAATTTAAGATGCTGCGAGGCTTTTCTTCTCTGGCAGCCTTCAGCCTGTGAGCACGTTTGTGTTCATTTGGGTGTCTGTCCTCACTGGGAACAGCAGCGTGAGCGTGTGGTGAGGGAGCGTGCAAACCAAGCATCGCAGGAACTACATCACAATACATGTAATGTATTTTCACAATGTACCTGCATTTCTTTTTATAGCAGGGAGTTATTGCATAACTTTAATAGAATGGCTTACTGACTTTGATGCACATTCTTGCAAAAACTATACTCACTGGAGCAAGATATCTGCAAGGTGCCATTAAGCCTTGATTTACTGTTGATGGCAGATCATGTTTTACTCTGTCTGCCAACTCTCCCATTGTGACAACAGTATATTTGTTTCCACGGGCTTTAAATTTGTAACCCCACCGCTACTTCTGGATGGGTATAATTTTGTTATATCGATCTTTTTTGTTTACACACTTTGAGCAGTTTTTTTTTTAAATAATTCGCAGTTTTGCTGCAAGAAACATGGCAGCAAAGTCTTCTGCTACAGCTGTTTGAAAGCTGCTCTTTTTCATTCTGCCTGTATATTAGTGCCATTAGCATTTTATCAATGACACATTGCGATAAAAGGTCAGCTTTTGTGTGAAAATCAATCACCCTTTAACTTCCCTCTTGAAGCTGCCATCATCTCCCCGTGTGATTGATAATTTGGGTTAAAGAGGTCAGTATTCAAAAAATTCATCTAGTTTGTGCATCAACAAAAAGTAAAACCAAAGACCAACAAAAGCATTCAGCAGCTTGTAATCTGCCTGACACACGTTTCAGTCTGAGGTAAGGCAGGTCACGTTTAAACAGCAGGGACCAGAGGTGTAATCAAAATAAGGAGAAATCAAATGCCAAGTAGACTTACTAATGCATTTATTAAATCTGCAATGGTCACCAATTAGTCACCTTTTTCCTTTCACTTTTCTACATCACTGTGTTCCTGCCTCTTTTTCCAACTGTCACTTTCATTTATTTTTCATTTCACTTATTATTACTGCCCCTTAGGTTGCTCGGTAGTAAATGCCAAAGAAATTACGTAGCCAAACCTTAATAAAAAAAAATGACTGCACACACCTTAAGACATGCAACTGGGTGGGCACACATGCAGGCACATAAACTGTGGGTTTGTGTGAAACGCATTATTTTTCATGAGAGAGCCAATTTGGGAGCACAGGGCTCGACTGTCCCAAGCCCTTGGTTAATAGCTACAATGGCATTGTGTGCTATTGACTGCAGTATGACAGAGCATGGTGAAGTGATTACAGAGCAATAGAAAAAAAACCCCCAGCTGGTTAGCCTGAGAAATGAAAAGGTCCAGCAGCTACAAGCCTCTATGATTATAGAGCATCCCTGATGCTGTGGCCAAGCACAGAATGAAAGCTCTGATCTAAAACCAGCGGAAGACACTAAAACAGATGTAGTGAAAACACAGAGAAACTTTGAGTCATGCAAACTAGTTTTTGCAACACCACCACAGCACACTGACAGCATGTCTGCACATAGGTACCCTCACATTTTCTCTTTGTGCTGATTTTTCCTTTACTCCCTCACATACGTATTTACAAATTACTGCCAGATTTCTTAGATTTCGTTGTTGGGTTTTATTTTAAGATCACAGTTTTTCTCTCCAGGCATGACATAATTAGCAGATGTTAGTAGTAGATGATTCATTCAGTAGCCCATCCCTGTAGCTGGTGCGCTGCAGATCTCCCATTCTTGTAAAGAATCTCGTAAAAGAAAAATTACAGCTTTTTATTTCTGGTTTTCCTAATCCATATGGAAATGCCCTATAAAGACATAATATAATATAATGTATATACTGTAAATAGGTGTCTTATGAGGGGCTCATTAACTAACACTTATTACAGGGAGTAAATTAAATTAAAAAGCAACATTTTTTTCTCTTGTTTTTCTTGTTTGTTTGTTTACACACAGGCTAACTGGAATGAATATTCCAGCACCCATCATTAGCAACAAAAACTGGTTACGACTGCATTTTGTGACGGAGAGCAACCACCGCCACAAAGGCTTCAGGGCTCAGTATCAAGGTAAGACATGATTGCTTCATTTGCACATCGTAATAGAGGGCCCCCTACATGAACAAAAGGGTTCATCGTAGGAAAAACACACTGTAATTACAAAACATGTTTTTGATCTTTGTTAACTGAATATCAAACACTTTGATTAATATTCTCTGTAGAGGGCATGAAGGCTTTTTCTGCTTTAAATCAATGACTTCAAAGCGCCTTGATAATCAAATATTTGAGAGATAAATACTGTATATATATTCTCACCCTCGCAAAACTACAGCTCAATAGTCTCTTACACTCTCATTGTTTTATAGCCTGACTTTAAGTCAGTGTATGTGCTGCATGGACTACTTGCTGCATATACTTAACCTCGAAGTGTAAAACAGATTTGAAATCTGCTTGTTCAATATAAAGCTCTATACAAACATTGAATAACATGCATGTGGCAAATCGTTGTAGATGTAAGACAAGCATTCATTCAGGTGCATGAAAAGTCACCTTTGTCCTCTCCTTTTAATTACTATGTAGTGGTCAAGCAGTTTTTATGAGTTTTCATATGAACATAGATATTTTAAAACAGACAAACACTTAGAGGTTTTATTGAGCAGTGTGCTTTTAAGCATGTATCAGCTCTCATCGAATCAGCAAATAAATTCACTTCCTTTCTTTTGTACTTGTGTGGAAAGAACCAGCTGACCTAGAGTGCAATTCAGAGGAGAGGCATTGTTCCAGTACTTTCAAATTCAAATAGCCTTGTTTTGCTTGTTTTTTGCTTGATACATCATTTTACTGCTCATGGCTGTTCTGTTAATGATGACAGCCACTTGCATCACCTGGCTTTTGTTTGCAATCTGGCCCCTGCTGTGTTTAATTAGACTTTCTTTAAATAAGTAGCATTGCAGTCCTGGGGCGGCTTTTTGATTCTGCATGGTGTGTGTGTGTGTCCCCACTACATGCTATAACCATTAAATCCACTCTGACCAATCAATTTCCATCCACCATTTAAAATGTGTGAGCTATATCAACAGGCAAACATAATAAACAAATAAATATATAATCTAGGTTTGATTGAATTGCCAGGGCAACCCTTTAGATTGCATCATACCCTTCGGACTAATGCCTTTTGATAAGATGATGCTGAGCAAAAGCAATTACAGTTTGATGTTCTTCATAGGACCAAGTATTATCCAGAGAAAGAAACACTTGTACTGTATCTTCTCACATCTAATACTGTAACTTCTTTTATCTAATGAACTCTTTCTATTGCTCTCGACCAGTGAAAAGCTCTGGAGAGCTTAAATCCAGAGGGGTAAAATTATTACCAGGAAAGGACAACACTAACAAACTGTCTTTGAGTAAGTCTTTTATTTTTCTTACGCAACTGTTTTCATTGTTTGGATTTTTTGTTTATGGAGGGCTTGTGTTCTGGGTCTTTGTTTTCTTTCTGTCGCTTCCCCCCCCTTTTTTTTTTTTTGCTGCCTCATTCGATGAAGGAATTAAGCTACAGTACTAGATTTTGCAGAAGTGCAGTCTCTTTTTCTTTCTGATGACCTATTTCCCCTGCTGCCCAGGACTTCCTTCCCTGCCAGAAACTTACTGAGCTAGATCAGCCCTAGTTAGGTATATTGCAGCAAACCACTAAACATGATCAGCTTCTGTCAGACAAAACTCCATCTGTCTCATTCTATTCTATGTAAGCTACACATTACACAGACTTAAGCCCATGCACTATGTGATCTACACACATAGCGGTAGTCAAGGTTGAGTGACCACTCAATTGTCAGATGATTTGTGTACACTTAGAGCGAAGTAAATGCATTCTAATTGCTTGCGGAGCTCTGTCATTAACATAAATCTGGAGCAGAATTCCCTCTAACGCAACAGTGTGCTAAACACTCAGATGATAACAGGTTGCAATCTTTATTACCTTATGTGTCATAGATTCTGCACTGCATGGAGACATGAATAATGCAGTGAGCTCAAGTCTTTTCTATGAGACAATACTGTATATCATTTCAGAGACTGCGAGGAGAATGCGCCGTACTGTATGCCTTGTGGATTTACGCCGTATAATTGAACTCATAACAACATTATAACCTGTGGCGATTAAGTTCAAAAACGAATGAACTTCCTCAAAGCAAGCAACATGCCATTAGAGCACCGCACGCTAAAACTGAAGGGTCTCTGTGTGTGTTTGGGGTGATGTCTTGTTGCAAACATTGCAGCACACCTCAGTGATAATTATGCAGCTACATATTCCATGAGTTTAATTTCCAGTGCATGCAGACATTGATGTACGGATCATAATGTAAGGGGAACGTGAGCTTGTTAAGTCAGAACACACAAGCTGTTTTCTTGCCTCTAAATCGCCTCTCTGCATTCTTTCCATGGTAAAGGCAATATTCAATATAAGCCATATCTCCAAGGCTTTATCTAGTCTACGCAAATTATTATTATGTATGGAGAGTCTGACTGAGTGATTATTGTTGCTCCTGCAAGCGATAGTTGAAGGTTATTTAATCCTCTTAGTGCCTGTTGGACCCAGATAGATTTTCCTCTATTTTGTTTAGCTCAGGTAAGAGTGCTGCGTTTACCCTTGCCACTCACTGTAATATCACAAAACACAACAGCACTGCAAAAAAGCTATCAGTTAAAAGTCTCTGACATTTCGAGATGAGGTCAAACCGTCACGTGTCAGAACTTTATGATTCGTGAAAGCAAAAACCGTTGAACATGCAGGGTTATCGGCTATTCAGGTGCTTGCTGTTGCAGTGGGTGTTTTCTGAAAACACTGGGCTTTAGCAATTCAAGTGTCTCTCTCACAGTGTTCTTGGTCCCTGTCTTCTCTGCTTAGTGAATGAAGGAGGAATCAAACAGGTGTCTAATTACTGCCCTGACCCAGGGGAGCCGGAAAACGGCAAACGGATAGGCTCCGATTTCAGGTGAGTTGTTGTTTCGCAGCTTGAGTGAAGGATACGTAGCGTATGTGCAGATGTGTGCTGAGGGATATTGAAATGAGTGCTCCGCTTTCAGTATTATAACTTGCGCCACATGACTGCATGTCATGAGTTTTTACTGTCACAATCTATTAAGTCAGCAACAGGTGTGCACATAAACTAGTGTTAACCAGTTTATTCTCCACCTGCTGCAGATTTCAAACATTCTTTGTTTTATTTACTGTCATTCTCAGTCTGTTGGCTATAATCTTCTTGTTAATATTCTGCATTTTCATTTGTCTCAGTGCCCATTTAGCAAGCATAGGAAAAAGATAACAGGGAAAATAATATGATCAACTTTCAGTCTCTTTGTTCTGTTATGTGGCATGGTTTGATTTTTTTTTCCAATCTTATGCTGTTATGTGTACATAGGGAAGCCCAGTGTAGTCACCTGTGACAGTACGAGTCCATTGTCATTGCCTCGCTTTACCGCAGCATATACTCGTTTCTTTGTAAATGAATGACCTGAAACAAATAATGAATTTGATATTTCATCAGGAGTCATTTTTGAGGAATTGATTGCTTTTTTTCGGGCGTTAATGGTGTTTGCTATCTTCTCAGCATCGGAGCAACTGCTCAATTTACCTGCGATGAAGACCATGTGCTGCAGGGTTCCAAAACGATTACCTGCCAGCGCGTTGCCGAAGTCTTCGCTGCTTGGAGCGACCACAGACCCGTCTGCAAGGGTGAGCGGGGCTTCCGATGAGCTAATAAAACTGTTTGATTAAGGCGGTGCCTCTGGATATATGCTCCATGCAGATAGAGGAAAGTTCATTGCTGTTAATTATGTATGAAAGCCTCTTCTGCTACACTCTGCTTTTCCATTTCAAAATGCCCTCACTGTTTTTCTGTGTTTCATAATACCTGGAGCACCTTTTAGAATTTGATTAATGGAAATGTGACTAATAGACCTCCTCTCTACTTGTGCAAACAATATATTACCTTTCAGTCACATTACAATGCACGAGTTATTACTCTGCCTTCTGAGCGCCATTTTCATCAATATTTATTGCGAAGTTGAAATTAATTTTTATGGGTCATTTAGTGATGTTTATGCTGTGTGTCCAGCACAGATCTTTATATCTTTTCTATATACACAGACAAGTATAAAATGATAAATATGTAAAAATGCCGTTTGGCCTGAATTTCTGGTCACTGAAAGTACAATGAAAATGTTTGGGTTGACCTTTTTGCCTTTAAAGCTGCACCAATTCTCCAAGGTACACTTACTGAGAGATTTTAAATCAGCTTTCCAGATTGGAGAACTTTATGAACTTGAAAAGTTTGAGCTGTCTCAGTTAAGATCAGGGCTCAGTGGGGATCACACACTGTGCTGGAGGACTCCTTTTTCTTCATGTTTCTCACGATGGTTCTTTATTGCTGGTGTACGTTGGGGGTTATTATGTCACGTCATACTGCAGAACGCACTTAAGACAAGTCAGTGATAATAGCAAAACATTTAAAGTGCCAAAAAAGTTGCACAGGCTGTATATCTTCTCTGCTTTGATATTCCTCTTATACTGTTGCAGTGAAAACCTGCGGGTCGAATCTACAGGGACCGTCGGGGACGTTTACATCCCCTAACTTTCCTATCCAATATGAGAGTAACTCACAGTGTGTGTGGATCATCACTGCCAGTGATCCGAACAAGGTAGGAGAACTTGTACACTGTCCATTAAACATCCACCACTACTGTTACAATGGTAACCGTAGCAGTTGATGTTTGAGGTGAGGATTCAGTAGTGACAAGCCTTGTTATCTTGGTTTTTTTCCGCATTTTTTTTGTGTTAATTAAATAGCAGTAAATTCTGATAGAGTAAATCCCAAAAACTATGCATTCATATTCACTTTTCTCTGCTCACCTCCGCATTGGAACAAAGCAGTTACTTCCAAAATATAAATGCAGTATACAAAAGGTCAAGATTAGAAGCCCAGTGAGGCTCATGATTGCAATAATAAGAGTAAAGGTTTTGTGTAGTGCCAACCTGCAATTCCATTAAGGTAATAAATAGTAGACCAACACTTGTAAAATTTACCTCTGAGTAATCTCTTTGCACTGCACCTCCCTCATTAGTTTTATTAAAAAAAAAAAAAAACACATTATTTTGCTGCTCCTGAGCACCATCACATTTGTACTGTGAAAATAGTTCCTTCCCTGTAGAGCATTTGTCGACATATTTCCTTGAAATTTTTGGATCTGTGTTTTATATGCGTCTGTTTTTTTCCAGGGTTACCCAAGTTAGGAGGGGCTACATAGAATATGCATATATTTCCATTTTTTACTTTCTGTCATTAATGCACATTGCAGGAGTGGATGGCATTTCGGTTCTCACTAGATTACCAGCTTGACTGTGGCTGTCGGCAGCCTAGCGATTTGCTTCATTCATCTGTGGTCACGGAAATGGGGAGAAATGATGATTGATTGAGACCAGCTTTTCCCCCAAAGTGAAGAGGTCAAAGCTGTTTTCCAAATGGTCATTACTGCTCTCCTACATAAATTTGTCTTTCTATTGGTATTCTATCCAGTGAGCCATATACACAGGGGTGTCAACTAAGTACTTTCCTGCTAATAAATAATAACTCACCAACTGATGCTCATTCAGAACTCACTAGGACTGGCAAGTGCCGCAGCTTTGTGCCACTGTGCACTCTCCTAGGCAAACAAGCCATCGACTTGGCACTGAAACTTGGTCCATTAGTGTTATTATGGTAATTATGCTTATTTGCGTGTCGTAATGAGGCTGTTATACATACATATTGTGCAGACGCTGCCCAAACCATGGCCAAAAGAATGAAGGCTATGGATGAGCAAGCGGCCATCATATGGTTGTCATCAACAGATGTGACACTGGTGTCATTACGGCATCCTTCCTTTCATCACTAATCCGTGCAGGCAAAGTGCAGGCTGAGATAATGTGGCATGTTTGTGTAATGCCTCTGCAGCAGACATGATTATTAGTGTAAGCAGCTGTTGCCAGTTTGATCTTTAAAAATGTCATCTTTTGTGACGCTATGTACATTTGTTAAGGGGGTAAAAAGATTCACCAGTGACAGTCGACAAAGATATCTCAAGGGTAAATGCAGACAGGCAATTAATAACTTCATATGCTTAAGTTTGCTTTACTCTGATTGGTTCTTAAAATTCGATTTGTGTTCTGCAGTAATGCTGCTGTCAGTTTCTATATTGCTTTGAAGGATGCTTGCGGTGTCCTTTGTCTATGCTGCACATCCCCATTAACATTCACTCTATAAGCCTTTTCCTATAAAGAGTCAAAAATCTGATATGAGTTGTGTTTTATATTTTCCCTCTATTCCCCCGAACGCCACTGTTGATTTAAGTTTTCGGGTAGTTTGTGGATATTTGATTAAAGTACCAGAATATATTGTATGTTATAGCAGCTATGTGAATTATGAAAATAGAAGGAAGCGTCTTCGGCTTTTATAGCTCTGCTTGATCAAACATTGAGCTGTCCTCCTGTGCAATTGTATATGACATTACATGGAGTTTCTCTGTGTAGGCCTGCCTTTTGCAGTTTAGCTACAATATCTTCAGCAACATTTTCCCAAAAGGCAAGTTATGGAAATGAGCAGCTATGTTATGAATATCATAAAAATTAGATGGTGGGTTATTTGGTAATAAATCTTTAGAATAACTGCTCATCTGATTGAGAGGGTTTGGCCTATTTAAATGAACGCAATGAATAACATTGACTGGCGGGGTTAGCAATGTCTGTCAGGAGACCTCTCTGTTTGAATCACTTTAGCGTAAACAGCTTCCACAGGCAAATGGCGACTTTCAGCTTCATGGTTTTGTTGAAATGTATTGAAAAATAAAAAAAAACTGCTGACAGACACATTGACTTCTCAGCAAATGTACATAAACTATCTGCAATATACCACGCTGGCTTACTTTATACAGTGGGGCAAAAAAGTATTTAGTCAGCCACCGATTGTGCAAGTTCCCCCACTTAAAATGATGACAGAGGTCAGTAATTTGCACCAGAGGTACACTTCAACTGTGAGAGACAGAATGTGAAAAAAAAAATCCATGAATTCACATGGTAGGATTTGTAAAGAATTTATTCGTAAATCAGGGTGGAAAATAAGTATTTGGTCAATAACAAAAATACAACTCAATACTTTGTAACATAACCTTTGTTGGCAATAACAGAGGTCAAACGTTTACTATAGGTCTTTACCAGGTTTGCACACACAGTAGCTGGTATTTTGGCCCATTCCTCCATGCAGATCTTCTCAAGAGCAGTGATGTTTTGGGGCTGTCGCCGAGCAACACGGACTTTCAACTCCCGCCACAGATTTTCTATGGGGTTGAGGTCTGGAGACTGGCTAGGCCACTCCAGGACTTTCAAATGCTTCTTACGGAGCCACTCCTTTGTTGCCCGGGCGGTGTGTTTTGGATCATTGTCATGTTGGAAGACCCAGCCTCGTTTCATCTTCAAAGTTCTCACTGATGGAAGGAGGTTTTGGCTCAAAATCTCACGATACTTGGCCCCATTCATTCTGTCCTTAACACGGATCAGTCGTCCTGTCCCCTTGGCAGAAAAACAGCCCCATAGCATGATGTTTCCACCCCCATGCTTCACAGTAGGTATGGTGTTCTTGGGTTGCAACTCAGTATTCTTCTTCCTCCAAACACGACGAGTTGAGTCTAAACCAAAAAGTTCTACTTTGGTTTCATCTGACCACATGACATTCTCCCAATCCTCTGCTGTATCATCCATGTGCTCTCTGGCAAACTTCAGACGGGCCTGGACATGCACTGGCTTCAGCAGCGGAACACGTCTGGCACTGCGGGATTTGATTCCCTGCCGTTTTAGTGTGTTACTGATGGTGACCTTTGTTACTTTGGTCCCAGCTCTCTGCAGGTCATTCACCAGGTCCCCCCGTGTGGTTCTGGGATCTTTGCTCACCGTTCTCATGATCATTTTGACCCCACGGGATGAGATCTTGCGTGGAGCCCCAGATCGAGGGAGATTATCAGTGGTCTTGTATGTCTTCCATTTTCTGATGATTGCTCCCACAGTTGATTTTTTCACACCAAGCTGCTTGCCTATTGTAGATTCACTCTTCCCAGTCTGGTGCAGGTCTACAATTCTTTTCCTGGTGTCCTTCGAAAGCTCTTTGGTCTTGGCCATGGCGGAGTTTGGAGTCTGACTGGTTGAGGCTGTGGACAGGTGTCTTTTATACAGATGATGAGGTCAAACAGGTGCCATTCATACAGGTAACGAGTGGGGGACAGAAAAGCTTCTTACAGAAGACGTTACAGGTCTGTGAGAGCCACGGATTTTCCTTGTTTGAGGTGACCAAATACTTATTTTCCACCCTGATTTACGAATAAATTCTTTACAAATCCTACCATGTGAATTCATGGATTTTTTTTTCACATTCTGTCTCTCACAGTTGAAGTGTACCTCTGGTGCAAATTACTGACCTCTGTCATCATTTTAAGTGGGGGAACTTGCACAATCGGTGGCTGACTAAATACTTTTTTGCCCCACTGTATATATCATTCAGTAGAGTGTTCTCAAATGTTATTGAATGGTGTAAGGAGGGCTTTGCTGTTTGCAAATTCACGGCCAATCATAGACTGTCATAGTGACTTTGTATTTTACAACAGGTTATTCAGATCAACTTTGAAGAATTCGACCTAGAAATTGGGTATGACTCCCTAACTATTGGAGATGGAGGGGAAGTAGGGGACTCTAAAACGATCATTCAAGTGTAAGTATTTCATAAACTACTTCATTGGATAGATTATTTTAGCATAATATTGCAGTCAAATCTTTCCAAATCTTTTTGTGAGTCGACATTAAAAGAAATACTTGAACAAAAGAATGCTTAAAACAGTTAAATGACTCCACCACTTCAAGTGTGGCTTACTTGTTCAAGTTACTTGTGTTTTTTATCTGCGTATAACAATGTTTGTCTTCTAATCTGCTTAATGTGTAATGAAATCTCTCAATAGTGAATTTTGATCCCACACCGGCTTGTTTGTCTTATCTGCAGGCTCACTGGGAGCTTTGTCCCAGACCTAATTGTCAGCATGTCCCATCAGATGTGGCTTCACCTCCAGTCTGATGAGAGTGTTGGCTCAATTGGATTCAAGATCAACTACAAAGGTACACACACACTATTGTGCTGATGCCATCTCTCACTGTCTGTATTCATGTCTGTCTCTGACTGTCTCTCACTAAAGCAACAATTTTATTTTCCTGTCTGCCTTCCTGCCGATCTGTCACTCTTTTATCTTTCTACTTCTTAAAAAAAACTTTCTTAACCCAACTTCCCCACTCTTCAACTGCACCTATACAGATAATCTTAAAGAAAAAAAAAAACTATCTCAGACTACTTTCCTTGATGTAATCCTCTGCTCTCCCCCTCCCATTTCCACTCTCTTTCTCACTTACTTCATCTGTTCGTCCCCCTCTTTTCTCTTCTCCACAGAAATTGACAAAGAGAGTTGTGGCGACCCCGGTACACCTCTGTATGGCTATCAAGAGGGAACTGGTTTTTTAAATGGAGATGTTTTACGCTTTGAATGCCAATTTGGATTTGAGCTCATTGGGGAAAGGATGATAACCTGCCAGAACAACAATCAGTGGTCAGCTAATATCCCCATCTGCATATGTGAGTCCCATACTTGTTTTTAATGACAGCGGATAAGCAATTACTTATGTGCTTGGAAGGTTCACAATGACACTGTGCTATTTGAGAAATAATTACAGAGTTGTTAACTGAACATGCAGAGCAGTGCACACAGCACATTGTGTGAAATGGGAAGTTTTTGTTCAAGCTTGCTTTTTTGGGTGGTTGTTGTTGTTGTTGTTGTTGTACTATTTAACTGAACTGGAGAAGGTAACATGCACTCTACTGTTTATCATCCTTTGTCAAGGCATTCCTCTCCTTGTAGTTACAACATTCCTAACCTATCTCCATAACAAAAAACTAGACTTGTGTTCCTTCGATTTAACTGCCTCCTTTGGGACAGTGTGCAGTATTCCTATGCACCTATATTCATATATGTCTGTACTTTTGTACAGTTCTCTGCTCCGTCCTGCTTACAGTTTCATGTTTCTCAAGCTACTCAGCGCCCTTGGGAGTAAACTTGTCTCCAGTTTGCTGAGCTACTTATACAGTACTGACATTGTTCTGTAGAGATCTTTGTGCCTGGTCCTGTTATGGCAGATTCTGCAGTGTAGACATGTCGTGTGGCCAGTGAGAGTTGCTGTAAAACAAATTGCTTACTCGGGATATATAACTGATGTTTTTGCCCTCTCTGTCACACAGTTCCCTGTTTCTCTAACTTCACTGCGCCCATGGGGACGGTGTTGTCTCCAGACTATCCAGAAGGCTACGGGAACAACCTTAACTGTGTTTGGCTGATTATCTCTGAGCCTGGCTCCAGGATCCATTTGGCCTTCAATGACTTTGATTTGGAGCCTCCTTACGACTTTCTTACTATCAAAGATGGGGATCAGTCAGGAGCCACAATACTGGGACGCTTCTCGGGGGCTGAAGTTCCTTCCCATCTGACATCCAATAGCAACGTTTTGCAGCTCGAGTTTCAGGCCGATCACTCGATGTCTGGACGAGGGTTCAACATTACCTATAGCAGTAAGTGGCTGATCAAGTAAATGAAACTAAAAGAAAGAGAAATGCATTCACCCTCTACCTTTCATGGTTAGGGATTTTTTTGGTGGTGTCTCAGGTCTGTCTGACCTGTTAAATTGGTACAATTTTTAGACGCAGTTAACCAAACAAAAAATAATTACTAAGCGTACTGTGCAAATTAATTGTATTAATAGAAGAGGAATGAAGTTCAGCAGCACCTGTAGTTTATATGAATGAGCGTGTTGTCGTCCTTGTTGCTCTTTTAGAAATTATGTTTTTTCCTGATAATAATGGTTTCTTTCTTGGCAGGCATCTTTTATAACACACGAGGACACATTACAATTCATTGAAGCAATGGACAACAAATATTTTTTAAAAAAGGTTAATAAAACCGCTGGCAGATTACAGCTGAGTTTTAATAAGTGTAACCCTAGCACAGCTTTTCCAGTCAAGATTTGAGCAGAAAAGCTGCAGCATAAGTTAGGCCAATGGTACCTTTATAAACAAAAAGCACCATTTAGTACTGTGGAGGTAGTGTTTAACTCAGATGCCTTATTGCCTATGCAGTGCCGTTGTAATTCTTTTGCTTTTCCTCCGGTGCAATTCACAACAAGCTTTAAAGACAGAGGCTATTGTCAACCCTACGTGTATAGAGCAGACCTTTGTATGTTCTTTTTTCCTCTCTTACGGACAGCTACATCCATTTCCCTTATCTCTCTACTACTCAAAGACCCAATTTCTCATTCACACAAGAGCATTTGTCACTAGATCTTGTTCCCTTTCTTCTCATTACAAGCTTTTGGGCATAATGAGTGCCCTGACCCTGGCATACCGTTGAACGCTAGGCGCTTTGGGGACAGTTTCCAGCTGGGGAGCTCCATCTCTGTTGTATGCGAGGATGGCTTTATCAAGACACAGGGAGCTGACACCATCACATGCCATCTGGAAGAAGGCAAGGTGATGTGGAGTGGACTCATTCCCAAATGTGAAGGTAATTAAATTGTAATTGCTAACAATTATGTGAATGAGTATAAGTTAACTGCTGAACTGGGATGGAAAAGAAAGAACAGAAACATGATACAAAAAAAGTGAGTGGGTTAGTGTGGAACACGGAGTTCAGTCCATCTAAACCAGGCTAGATTTATTTTCAGGTATCTGTAACTCCAGGCCTTTGGTGACTCATCCTATAAGTGTTTTCTTTCAATATTTTTCATGTGGGTATGAACAGATACCGAGAGGTATCATCTTTAAAACAACTTTTTTCTCTTTTCTACCTCTCTCCTCTCCTCTCCTCTCCTCTCCTCTCCTCTCCTCTCCTCTCCTCTCCTCTCCTCTCCTCTCCTCTCCTCTCCTCTCCTCTCCTGCTTTCTTTGTCTTCTTTATGCCCCCTTAAATTTCCTTCCACTGCTCCAGCTCCTTGTGGAGGACACTACTCAGGGCCATCTGGTGTCATCCTCTCCCCCGGGTGGCCAGGCTACTACAAAGATTCCTTGAGTTGTGAGTGGGTCATTGAGGCCGAGCCGGGACGCTCCATCAAGATTAGCTTTGACAGGTCTGTATGACAGTACTGCAACAAGTCAGCCACTGAAACAAAGACACACTCACGTGTAGAATGACAAAATCTGGAAAAGGACTTAATTCTTGGTGTAATATAATCACATATTGTGCTGCAGTAGTCGTATACCTACATGCAGACCGACACTCATGTATATATCCCTTTATGCATATACAGGACATGTACACAAACATAAATGGCTCCCCTTGGCTGTGGAAGCCTCTGAGTTTGAAATAGAAAGTCAGAGGAGGAAGAACACAGACTTTGGTCTAGTTTCCAAAAATGCTGAAAGCCTCAAGTAATCCTTTATCTTGCTTACCCGCTTTGCTCACTTCCTGAGAGAGCTTCAAAAAAAGAAAGTGGGGAAAAAAGGAAAGGGAAAATCTTGCTTTGAAATCTTTATTTCTTAATATTAATAAGTGAAATCATGAAATCCATTCATTTGTTCATGTTGTATAATTGTTGCTTTTTCAAAGGGCTGCCTTTACTGTGACTTTTTTTTGTTTTTGTTTTATTATTTATAAAATTAACCGTCTTTTCCTCTTCCCTCATTTAAAATGAGCACAGGGTTTCTCATGCCTGTTTAAAGCATTACACCTATGATGGCACTATACTTGAGGCAAGCTTCACAGTTTCTTGTATCAGTGAGATAAGAATGCATAAATTTCAGTCTGGAAACGTCAATAATATTGACAGATATATCTGTGTTGATCCCAGTTGTTTGATGGGGGGGGGGGGGGGGGGGGGGGGGGGTTAAGAAGGTTGCAACAGATGCATAGCAATGTCACATTTCCAGGAACTGTTCCAATTATTGGAATTTTTGCTGTAGCGCTTATTTTTTTTTTACCCATTGCAGAAAATTAGGATGTTTTTCTGTAAAAGAAATTACATTTTCTTTTTACAGCTTGGTAATACTGTGTTAATATTGGGATAAAAACAAGTGACTTAGTTACAAAAGAAATATCAAGTGAATACCACGCAATAACCCGTATCAAGACTGGTTACACCTGGAAACACCAGGTTATTACAACTTTAAAGCCAGTATAAAAAAATCAAATACACTGATATTATCATTTTATTGCTCCTGCCTGTTAAGCAAATGTGTAAATCACTAGACCTTACTGCTAGACCTTCTATACTAGTACTAATTGGTTTTGCCTTGTAAGTTTCCACATCACTACGCTCAGTTTGTGAGGCCTTATTAACCTCAATATAAAAGTTTCAGTGTAATATTACTCAGCTCAAACCATTGTTGGTACAAAATACAGGGATATTGCTGTATTTTTAAGTGGTTATAACTTCTTGTTTTTACCTTATTACCTCAGTATTGTCACATTTTTACCAAACTGTATGAGGTAACTAAATTTATTTTTAAACAAATATGTATACTTAAAGTCCATCTGTCCTTTTGTTTAACTTTTAAGGTTTCAGACTGAGCTCAGTTATGACTTCCTGGAGGTTCACGATGGTCCCAATCTGCTCTCTCCTCTGATTGGCTCTTTTAATGGAACCCAGGTCCCTCAGTTCCTGTTCAGCAGTAGTAACTTCCTGTATCTGCTCTTTACCACCGATAACAGTCGATCAAACAGTGGCTTCAAGATCTTCTATGAAGGTGAGAGTATAGTGCTATTGCCTGTAATTTCTTTACAACAAAAAAAAGGATGAGATGAGATGGTACACATTCAGTTCTATAATTAGACATAGAGAATAAAATTTTAAACAAGTTCAACTGTGCTTCAGCTAGAGGCACTGGAGACTGAAGTTGGTCAGCTTTTCTAGTAGCACTTAAGTTTCTGAAACCAAATGCCAAGATTAAACTTTGTTGAGGAAATATTTCAGATCTATTACACGTCAAGAGCATAACAAAATGCCTCAATTGGCGTGGGTTCTCTAACTACATGAGTTCAGATTAGTTACTGTGATTAACATTTAAAGGTGAAACATTTTAAATTTTTCATAAGTGCTTAGCTTAGCTGGAGAGGTCCGCTCTGCTGTTTTTAATTTTAGATCATCTCTTGTCTAGTGTTAAAGCCTCACAATTCACAGTGTACATTTCATGCTGGTTATTTGTTTACCTGGGGCTCTTGGATCTTTGGTAAGGCAAACAGGCAAGCTTTGTATATTAATTGTAGTCACTTGTCGAATATTGTCGGTTGTTTAGCTTTGACTATAAAGCGCCTTGAGCTGACTTGACACTATCTGTATAAAACTAAATTGAATACAACTTCCAGAATTCTTCTCATCAAAGGCTGTGCACTCTTTGAATGTTTACTGTTTATGATAGGTTTGTTCATTGAGCACATAAGCTTTGTCTTCAGTTGTGGCATTGCATTTAATCTCTTTATGATTGTGATTGCTGGTGCAGAAGTCAGACTCAGTGTAAGTTCTTAATTGAATGTAACTTCATTTAGCTTGATTTATAGTGCACGCTGTGCTATCACTCTTGCTTGGTCTATCATTGAGGCATAGCATTATGTCTGTCACTGCTGCTATATTTATCCATACATATTTTTCTGCTACTCGTATTCCCTCTTTGAGCCTTTTAGAAAGTACTGCTGGTAAATATTTTGTGCATTAAACAAACATAAAAGTGGCTGTTAATGATGTCCAGCAAAGCAGTTGAACATTAATTATTCTGACTTCTTGGATAGAAGCGTCATAGTGGTCAATATAAATTATCCAGGTAGGGGAGAAAATCAAACACTGTGCTGTAAATGTAAACAAACACTCAAAGTAAAAAGGACGCAAGTTCAATGGAGTGAAAGGTTTTTTTTTTTTGTCAACAGTGCACTTGATTTCTGTGGAGCTGTGATCCCAGATGACAGTGACTATGTGGGATTGCACCTCTGTACCGACTGGCAACCCAAATCTATTGTTAACAATGTACTGCCACTTGTCAGGTGCAAATGGTAGCCCCATGCTTTCAAATACAAGGTCGCAGAGTAAGGTGAAGTTAATCTAATCAAAACAACTGAAGCAAACTATTAGCTCTACAAGGTATACATCATTATGCATTGAATGGTAGTTTTTGAAAAGTCTAGTACAAATATATTCTGGACATACTGTGATTTATTTTCACAATTGTTTGCACTAGCACTATTACCCCTGTCACTCCAATTTGATTCATAAGACAGAGGTTGTTATTATGTCTCTGTTATTGACTGAAAGCAGGCCACAAGTGCTTTTGTCTTATTACGTTTCAATCTCGGGTGCATTTTGCTTTTGTTGATGAGGCCATCGAAAAGCAATAACAGTAAGATCATATTAGCTTCTTCCATTGCCTTTTAGGACATATCTTATTGCCAAAATACTTCTGGGAAAACTAGCCTACTTCATTTGTAAAATTAGTCTGCAAAATAAGGGTTAGTTATCCTGTGAATAAAGTAAGGCACAGAAGCACTACATCATTCCCTTTATGTGCAGGAAAATTCGACCTCTTCAGTTAAATAAAAATTACAGCATGCTATACAATTAGCCACAAACATTTAAAACATACTACACGGTAACGTATTTGGCATGACTCCATTGGCTTGGAGATGTAAGGAAATTATTTTCCCACCAAATACCTGCACCCTAGAGGCTACTGCTAGCAGTGATCAATGACTGCTCTGCATATTAAAGCAAAATTCATATGATGTATGATGAAAGTAGTGCAATGCAAGCTTCCTACAGAGGCTTACAAGAGGATAGCAATCTCTCTGTTATCACACAGGTCGGATCACACTAGTTATTAATGACAATTATCTATGGGTTATAAATCTTCTTACACCATTCAACTCTGCCCTATTGCTACAAGGAAATTCTGCAGGTCATACAGGTAAACTATACTATGACAAAGCTTTTCAGATTATATATTTGACTTACTTTGAGTGTTTGTGTTTTGAGCTATAGGTCTCTGTAGGGAGTGCAATTACATGTGTATGTGCTGTACTTAAATACATGCAGTGCTCGCAGTCACTGACACCAGATGTAACATGTGAACATATGCCTGTTTTAAGCTATATCTTTGTTACTTTGACTTTACAGAAATTAATAAACTGTCTCTATAATTCCAGAAAATGAATCCTTCCATATTAAGATTCTTCCTCGCCAGTGGCCTGACAACCGCTTACACAACTACTGTCAGTCAGTGGCTAAAATCAGCATGTTTTTAGTGCATCAAAAGCAACCCTACTTGGAAGAAATCCAAAAGGCGGTCCTGGAAATCACAGGGAAAATGGGGGCATCTCTTTACAACTTGCATCACTGCAAATTAAGAGAGATGAAACTAGCTCACTGTAGGAGTAAAACTATCAGGCAAATGTGCTTTTGTTTAATAAAAACGTGAAGTGGTCTTCCAGTAGCTGAATAGTATAGAAGGAAATGAAGTGGATGTGCAGTTTCACCAAGGTCATACTCTGAATTCGCTCTCCCCATGAAGCTGCTGCCCTTTACTATCCCACAGTACCTGTCTAAATGGCATGAAGATAAAACCCTGTTTTCTTAAAAATCAAAGAAGCTGACAGCTCTATCAAGGTTATTCAGGAAGAAACTGTCAGGCATTATGGCAGTCAATGCAATACTTCATTTTTCTGCAGTCTCTACTGTGTACTAACATAGCCTGGTTTGAAGAGTCGTTTGTTTGTCATAAGAGGATTCTTTAAAGTTAACAGTAAAAGAAAGGCAAAGTAAATCTTTTTGCGTTCTATATTATGCATGCGGCCTGACACCTGCCTTTTGTTGCTGTGATTTTTAACATCAAAGCTTCAATCAACACTTTTTTAGAGGGAAAATGTGACACGGAAGTTTCAGTGAATGCAAAAATAGAATTGGCATTTCATGTTTCATGAATGCTGTGACTTCAATCCACCTCAGGAGTGTAAAGGTCATATTATATTTAGTATCAAAATAGAAAAGCCGACGCTTTTACACTAATGCTCTGCTTAATACCAGGTGCACATGTGCACACAAGAACTGTGAAGAGTGTGGCTCAGTTATTTTAATAACAGTCACGAGTCAAAAACATGCAGCTAGTTTATGCATAGCTCAGTGCAACACTAAACACTGCATCTTTGTAACCTGTGTGAAGAAGATCCAGTACACACATGAGGTAAAATCATACATAACTTCCTTTAAATATCAATGTAAAGACTGTCAATGTAAAGAGAATGCTTCATTTTTATTTCTACAGTGGTCACATTGGACACATACTCCTGTATGGATCCTGGTATCCCAGTAAATGGCTTGCGGTTAAGCCACGACCTTTCCATCGGCTCAACTGTGACCTTCCAGTGTGACCCAGGATATAGACTGAGCCACGAGGAGCCTCTAGTTTGCGAGAAGAACCACTTTTGGAGCCACCCACTGCCCACTTGTGATGGTATGTATGTATTCCTTAATTAAATATTTCAGTGAATATTTAACTCACATTTAATGGGATGTAATTTCTTTAACTTACAGTATGTACTGACAGTTTTTAATCGCAGTACTTAAAGGATATTGCCACCAGTAGATGGCACAAACTCTACAATGGCAATTATGTTACTTTGATTTCTTCTTAGTCCTAAAAAAAGATGCACTCTGACAAAAGGTAAAGACCCAGCAATGGGTGTAGCAACATTTAGCACATAGTAGGTTTGACAAATAAAAAAAGTGCCTTTTATTCATAAAATACAGTGCCTCTAGTGCTTTACTGAAAAACTTACTGAGGTGTTGGAAATCAAGTGATATGGAAGACAAATTTTGCCTCACATCAAAACATGAGGTGCAGCATGTATAGATAGATTTGATTTGATAGGTTTGATAGCCCACATAATGCCCTGGGCTGTATTTGAGCAATGTTGCTTCTTGTGCTGTTTACATTAGTATCATACCTGAAGAACATTTGTGAAAATGGTCACAGATCACTCAGCAGAAACAAAATAACAAGTAAAATACATCCAACGTTTGGCATGCCGCACATGTGACTCAGTACCACACTGTAGTTTCATACCAGTGCTTGTTCTGAAACTAATTTTATATCTGGGAGCATATTTTTGCCAAGGTATGTGCCAGACTGGTGCCAAATGCATTGGCTCTCTGCCTATGGAGCCTCTAAAGTAGATCGTTTGCCAAGCATACTCATCCACTTTTAATGACTTTATGTAATTTTGGCTCATTAATAAAATATTTGATGTAATTTAGTCGGTGGGTAAGGATTCAGGCCTTGATGTGTTGTGTTCGCTGGAAGGCCTGTGGGTGGAAGGAGAGAGGTTTCGAGTAGAGGGTGGGTGTGTACAGCTGCGGAGCCCAAGGCATCCCAGTTATCCTCCAAAATATCATCTGACATTCATTACTTTGAAAATGTGTACACTCACAACAGTCCTACTTCTAATATTTGTCAACTCTAACTGTTTTGAGGAAACTATTCATGAGCTTGGTTGCAAAGCCACCCGTAGGTCAGAGAGCACGTACTTAGGCAGATGCAAGAAGGAAAAAACCCACAAATCTTGTCACATTTCATTAATGCTGAGTTCAAAAAAGCTCTGCCCTTTATGTGAAACGACAAAATCTAATGACAGCATGAGAAAAGGGTTACAGGCTTTAACAGTGTTCAATTACACCAGTTAACCTTTAGACACATTAATCCTTACCCCACCAATCCACATGCGTTGTCCCTTTCTCTTCTTCATTTCCTCTACATGGGTACAACTAGATTATACCTGACTGAAAATGAGTTGAATGGTAACTGTTTCTCTTAAAGATCAATTTCGACCTTGAAGTGATAATGATTCTAAATCCAGATGCTATAATCCTCTGAATATGCTTGTAAGTTATTTTGTGTTCTAACTAAATAGATGATCATGTTTTGTAACAATTTCTTTCAGTTTAAGATACCATGAATTCAGAAAATCTGTGTGGATAGCTAAATGTATGAATAATGTATTGTCATGTTAGGCACTAGGGCTGGTTTGGAGTGCACACATGTGGCAGATTTACAGGTGCAAATAAAAATAGCAGGACAGGATGTGATATGACTCAAATGCATTATTCATCTTAACCTCCCCTCTGTCTTCAGGTGAAGGATTTATTGGTTCATTTACAATTTACCCTTTTTTTTCCAGCAACAGTTATCTTTCATTATCTTCTTGTTCCATTCAGCATCATGTGGCGGTGATATCAGGGGACCTGGAGGGATCATCTTATCACCTGGCTACCCTGAGCTGTATCCTAACTCTCTAAATTGCACATGGACTGTAGAAGTCAGCCATGGAAAAGGTAGGAGAATGCATCTATATATTTGCATGCAAGCTGTTAGTAACAGCTAAGATGCCCCAAACACTCCAACTTCCAAGCTTGAGGAAGATACACATACCACACCCTCTTTCCCTGTGCGTTCAATGGCGATTTTATATATAACAGTTTTTATTTATCTAGTCCTTTCTACAGTGATCGCATATTTAGTATTCCCAACAATGACCAAATTATGTAACCATAAATTAAAAGGACACATCTCTCCCTCCTCAAAAAGGTTCTAGAGATATAAAAGTGATTTATTATTATAAACTGAAAAGAGTGCAACATGTACATTTAATCAGGCAAAGATCATTTAAATGCAGGGCTTTTATTATTGGATGGTAGCCAGGCCATGAGTGGTGGCTCCACAGTGTAATGGTTTACGCATTTGGGTTCGCTACTGGAGGGAAACACAAATCCTTTGGTGGGGTTGAATCAGGAAGGTCAACTAATAATATATCCACTGGATTGGATATGCAAAGTATGTGGTAACCCAGAATATAAGTAGAAATATTACACAATGTAGTGTTCATTCACTGTTCTTTTTGAGTCTATATTAAATTGTCCAGCTCATTTTGTTCCTTCCTGTATAGCAGCTCTTCTATTCAAGTGTGTGTGTGTGTGTGTGTGTGTGTGTGTGTGTGTGTGTGTGTGTATGCGTGCGTGCAATAGAGACTTGTATTCTCATATTTTAGAAATGCCTGGGAATGCAGGGATGTACATTCCTGAGTGTGAAGTTGTTTTTTGTGATCTTCTCTCTGTTACTAGGCAGTAACATACTTTATAAATAAACTATTTACTGTGATAGCTACCATTGCTGATGCTTGCTGATGTGTCAGTGGGCACATCCTCAACACCAGGGGTGTCAAACTCAAATACACAGTGGGCCAAAATTCAAAACTGGAACAAAGTTGCGGGCTAACATTAATATTTATTGAAAAAAAAAATCTTCCTCCAGATATAAGAATGAATCTTTTCTTATGGACTCAAACACGTTTTGCTGAAAAACTGAATATGGAACAAGCAAAGCTTAATACTAAACAATATATATATATTAGCTGTATAATACCAGTAGGCCAGCTCTAATTAGGGCTGGGTATCGTCACTGATTTTTAGAATCGATTCAATTCCGATTCACAAGGTCCAGAATCGATTCGATCCACGATTCGATTTAATTCGATTCGATTCGATTCACTTCGATTTGAATATGGGAAATTTTGACAGTCAGAAATATTATAATTCAGATTAGTACGTTTACATATTTTTGTATCTATAAAAAGGAAGCTGACACACGCAAGACTTTATCAAAGGTGTGAGCGTCACAGCAGATGCCTTTGTGTCAAAGTGGCTGAAGATAAAACACAGAAACACATGAAGGTGATTTTTCCTGGCCTGGGATTTTATAAAAATATTCTGCAGTACATCAAAAACGAAAGAAAACCATTAATCAACATATGAACATTACCTCTGAAGTTACAGCGGTTTTATTAGAGACACGGCTAAGCATTTTGCATTTTGCATAATTTTAAAAAGTTTAAATTTGTTCAGCATTGAACGGCAGAAATTAGGTTTTCTTTTCGGAAGTATATAAAACAGAAAAAAAAAAAAAGTCGGCCGATAGCGCTGTAAACAACGGTAGACTTGTGCGTAACAAGCAAGCGAATAATGAAGAAAACCGTACAGAGAGAGAGAGGGAGAGAGAGAGAGAGAGAGAGAGCTGTGCATCGTGGTCGAAGCAAAACAGTAAAAGTAAGAGTGAATACATGACGATGTTTTTGTGAAGCGTAGTTTGGATCCTCTTTTGCTGCTGGTTCGGTCAATATTGTTTGGAGAGACATCAAACTAACAGCTTTAGAATCAGCGCATAAAGGGCGTGAACACAAAGCGCAGACCCGCCGACAGATCAGAATCAGCGGGCTGTCGGCTTTCAGCCCCGACTGTGAGAAATTCGACATCTAACTGATTCTGATCCGCGGGCTGCGCTGTGTGTTTAAGTCTTTGTGCAGAATCCGTGTTCCTGCTCTCATTTACTGTTTTAGCTGTTTGGTGGTTGTTGAAATTTTGTGAGATTTCACCTGAGATTCTGGCATTTCGGGCAAAATAAATTTATATTAAAAAAATCGATTCAGGATTTTAATGAATCGATTTTACGTAATCCAAGCCAGAATCGATTTTAATCGATAAATCGATTATAAAAACCCACCCCTAGCTCTAATAGTAATTTGGTATGGCTTCGCGGGCCAAATGTAATTAGGCTGCGGGCCAAATTTGGCCCGCGGGCCAGAGTTTGACACCTATGCTCTACACTGTTAAAAAAAACATCCTAAAAAAACGGTAATATTCCGGCAGCTGGAGCTCCAAAATACTACCGTAAAATAACAGAAAATAACTTTCTCATGAAAATACGGTTATTTCCAGTAATGACAATACAGTTTGTTGCGCTAATTTTACATGGGATCTTGCCTTTTCAAGTGCTTTTAAACATTAAATTAGGAACATGTTAATGTGATTAAACAATGAAATTATCTATGAATAGGAAAAAAAACCAAATCCTAAAAAAACAGTAATATTCCGGCAGCTGGAGCTCCAAAATACTACCGTAAAATAACAGAAAATAACTTTCTCATGAAAATACACTTTTTTACCTGGGATTCTGCCTTTTCCAAGTGCTTTTAGACATTAAATTAGGAAAATTTTAACGTGATCAAACAGTGAAGTTACCTATAAACAAGGTCAATGAATGTGGCAATATGAATCATAATACGTAAATGTACAGAAATATACAGTTAACAGTTGGTTTAGATCAGGGGTGTCAAACTCAAATACACAGTGGGCCAAAATTCAAAACTGGAACAAAGTCGCGGGCTAACATTAATATTTATTGAAAAAAAAAATCTTCCTCCAGATATAAGAATGAATCTTTTCTTATGGAGTCAAATAAGTTTTGCTGAAAAACTGAATATGGAACAAGCAAAGCTTAATACTAAACAATATATTAGCTGTATAATACCAGTAGGCCAGCTCTAATAGTAATTTGGTATGGCTTCGCGGGCCAGAGTTTGACACCTATGGTTTAGATAATAATGGATTGCATGCCCTGGGACAGACTGACAGAGGCGAGGCTGCCATATCGCACCATCGGCACGTCTGGCCAACACCAGTAGGCGGTAGGTGAAGTGTCTTGCCCAAGGACACAACGACCGAGACTGTCCGAGCCGGGGCTCGAACCGGCAACCTTCCGATTACAAGGCGAACTCCCAACTCTTGAGTCACGATCGCCCTTTGACATGTAAAATCACAGTCTACTTATGTAAATTTAATGATATTCTAGAAAGACAGTCCAAAACTGTAAAATATACAGTAAGATACTTTGACATTACTATTTTTTGGAACAGTGTAGTTCAAAAAAAGTATGTGCCGTGTGCACTGGCCCTTAGTGTGAAGAACAGGATCTTACATTCTTCTGATACTTTTTTTTATGAACAGCTTCAACTTTTAAGCAGAACACCCGCTGAGGCAAATCTTGTATCTCAGTGTTATTCACTAGTCGCTCTTTGTTTTATTACTTTAATGCTGTTATCACAGCACTCACTGTCAATTATCAGTGTGCCATTCATTATTATTTGAAAAGCACACTGAACTTATCACATTGCTCTAGCCGTATCATCACATTTGCCCATAGTGTTTCCTGTTATCCATTCCCAAATGGCCTTTTGAAAGTCAGTCCTGTTGTCGTACCTTTATTTTCTTTTGAGTTACCTATCTCGCTGTTCTTGGAGTTTAACACCATAAAATCATATTATTTCATTTAAATCAGTGTTTAACTGTTCATGTCATTTCTCTCTTTGCCATATAACACTGATGCAATTAAAGTCCATGTATTTCAATCTAGTAAGCCCTGGACGGCAAGTTTATAGGTTTATCTCTGTGTGTAACTCATATAAGGAGACTGAATCCAGTAATTTAGGGCTTTACCCACTGACATCATGTAATCCTTCCCTGGATAACTCTATTTTTCTCTGTTATTTCTTTGTGATGTTTATAGCATTAATTTTTTTTATCAGCATTATCTTTTTAATTTCTTACATGGGTCTTTTAACTCTCAGCAATAACTGGATTCATCATACTTAACTGCACCCACAAGTCCAAACTAATAACATCGAGAAATAATGAATACCTGCAACTAACTGACTGATTATAGCTCCACTTGACACCAGTTCTAATATCTCACAATAAGTTATTCAAAAAACAAAACAAACAAAAACAAAATACTACAGACAATCAATATCGATATCAATCAAAGAGAAAGAAAACATGAAACTGAAAACTCTCATCTTGATCATGTGATTAAATCAGTAGATTGTATATGTTTTTAAGAGATCAGAGTCTCAGAAGCTTGGGAAGTTAGATTGAATTTTGTGCGTCTGTATTCATATGGAATAACATGTCACTGCAATTCTTTCTGGAGGCGCACAGATGGATGTGCACATAACCTCAGGATTTGAGTTACAATTTTGCAAAGCGAAAGCATAGCCAATATAGTAGAGTACATGACCCCACAGGATGTTAGTGCCAACTCTTATTACAACATACTGTAGTTATACTTGAGTGACCTGTAGCATTTGTGTGAATAAATTCCTTTAAATTACACATAAGTGTCATCATTTTGGTAAAACTGAAAACGGTGAATCGTGTAGTTAACATTATAGAGCAGTATATTTGAACAGAAACAGAAGTGAGCTCTAAAAGTAAAATGAATCAATTTTTGCTTCCACAGAGACTATGATTCACATATCTCTCTCTCTCTCTCTCTCTCTCTCTCTCTCTCTCTCTCTCTCTCTCTCTCTCTCTCTCTCTCTCCTCTATATATATATATATATATATATATATATATATATATATAGCAAATAGTAGCAAATAGACAGAACATGAAAAACAGAAAGTCTAAATGGTCCCTGGACAGGATTTGAACTTTTGACTTGCTTCTCAGGCCATATTTGAGCCAACCAGTCACCCGTCAGCTCACCTGTTTTGGCTATTGAGATTGGATGACTTGTTCACCACAGCCACTTTTTATTAACCACCACGTGTACAGGCTGTATTACAATATTAGAAAGTCTCCTCACAAGATTGGCTCTTGATTAATTGGTCATTTGCCTTTATGCTCTGTAATATAATTGGCGTTTTACAGAAGACAATCAATCATTTCACTTTGTTATTTATTCTAGAGCCATTTGGGGCTTTCTTTATTAAGTGAGCCAAGCATTGTGGAAGACATTATAGAGTCATATTCCAACAGATTCAACAGATGGCATTAAAATGCCATCACTGATGGTGCTGAAAAGCAGCCAAGTGGCCATCATGGATACAAGGAAGATGTTGTTATTGGGTCTGAGTTACAGTGTGATAAAATGGAAATATACTGTTTATATAGGCCTTGTTTACTTGCTTAAAATTTCAGTTGCATTTTATTGATGGAAAACATCATCTTCACCAACCTGAAAACAATTTATAGATTCTGTTTGCTTCATCGACTGTCAATCATTAGTTGTGCTCTTTTCTTGTGAAAATCCTTCACTGGCAAGCTAGAAGAGACAGGGTTGGGTCTTCGACAAGTCTTTGTTTTACCAGGTTCATTTTGAGGTGACTGCATTCAAATTTAGCCCATTTCCTTAAATTTAAACAACAACATTAATTCTTAACCTTATGCAGCACTGTGCAGGAGTCTTGAACGGCCACTAGTTTCTTTATATTTTGCTTCCAATCAGTCAGTGCTCCAATGAGCAACAGTTCTCCTTTTCTGAAGATTTTTCAAAGTTTTTTCTTTGGAAATTGACTGAATCATGATACAGATACCATATCTGAAATTCATGTCATTAAGAAAAGGGCGGAAAAATCCATCAAAGACCTGGCAGAATCTGATAGATGCATCTAGATCTTTAGATAATCACTCTACTGTTTACTGCACAGTCATGCCAAATTACACAAAAACTGGACTAGCAAGAGGTCTTGTAAAATAATGAATTCAAATTTGAAATGTTTGGGTCAAATCATCAGTGAGTGTCAACAGTGAGTTTCTTCAGCTATTTGTAAAACACGATTAAGGCTTGGTCATTGTATGGGGCTGCAATTTCAGACAGCGGTCTTGGGGATCTTGACAGAACTGATGAATTATGAAAACTGAAAAAGAGCATCGGATTTTGATCCACCTGACATTGAATGGAATAAAACACAGCCAGCATCCAAAGAAGAGCTCTGAATGACCTTCCAGAAGCCTGCAGAACTGTTATTGATGATATTGATTAATAGAGTTCAGGCTTTGTTGAAAACACTCAAGCTCTGTTTTTATCTTTCCAATGGTTTTTTCCTTTTTCCTTTTTTTTTTTTTTTTTGCATGTTTCAATAAATCATCAAGCCCATTTCCCATTTTCCTAGCAAACTCTAAAGAAACGGGGGTGGCTCAAGACTTTTACACAGTACTGTCAGTCAGTATGAACATGAAATATGCATGTTACCATGAATTTATGAATGACACTGTTCCTTTCAGTTATTCTTTATATATTCCTGGAAACCTCTAACACTGGACTTTCCTATTTTCTCCTCCAAGGTGTCCAATTCACTTTTCACTCCTTCCACCTGGAGGATCACCATGACTACCTTCTGATAACAGAAAACGGCAGCTTCGCTCAGCCACTCGCTCGCCTGACTGGCTCTGAGAGGCCTGCACCAATTAATGCTGGTCTGTATGGGAACTTCAAGGCCCAGCTACGCTTTATTTCTGACTTCTCCATATCGCTGCAGGGATTCAACATTTCCTTCTCAGGTATGAGTCCATATGGGGGCTATGTCTGTAGAAGGAATGCAGGTGGGAGTCGTGGTAGGGCAGGAAAGGTTTTAGCAGAGGATGGAGGGTTGTGTGGAGGAGGCAGAAAAGAGGACTAAGGGTAATTAAAACTAGGGGGTAGATTGCAAAAGTGAAAAGCAGTCACAGGCACGTGGAAAGAGACAGTTCTTTCATTGATGAGATCAAAAGCACTAAGCCTCTCTAAAGCGTGCATAAAGTAACATAAGGAGTGATTTGTCGGTCAGCAGGCTTAAGACAGACCATGCCTCGGGCCTGCGTCAGTCAGAGAAGGATAATTAAGAGACAACAGGGTCATGCAGGTAGAGGGTGTCTGATCGTGAGGAGAATGATCATCAAAGCATTGCATGTGGACCAGTCTCCCGGGGACTGAAGACGGCAGAAGGAGAAGGAGGTGTGTACAGAAATAATGGGCCCCCCATATCGATGGTAAGAAATGGAGAATTAAACAGCCGTAGATACACGGTTTAGAGAGCTAGATAAAGGGACAGAAAGGAGACGAGACAGATGGTGATGCTGAGTGTGCAGGTCTCATAGAGAAGGTCGGATAAAGAGTGAGAGAAGAGAGTGAGACAGAGAGAGAATAGCAAGGTAGAGAAGCCTTGTTTCATGAGCATCCGGGTTAAACGTTTGCCTGCTGTTCACTGAAGTGAGACATAGCTTATGAATCCATGAATATTCATGAAACGTAATTTGTGAATACATTTTTGTCTTCTTTCATGCTCTGCAATTAGCATCTATATAGTTCATTATTAGAATTCGTTTTTTAACCTTTTATGACCTTTAATGAACGTCTGCCAAGGCCATCATTCTACATCCTACACTTGATTGCTGCTTTAATGTTTTGCGGTGCTGAAATCAATAGGCTCCGTATAGTTCTGCATACTGCCAGATACAGACCGTGAGAGAAATGCTGATGGGAGTAAGACCTTTTTCCTCTTACTCCTGGGCTGCATTTTCTCAAATTATAAGGCCACCAGCAGCCCCATGTGTAAAAATATTTCACTGAGACTGGCCTAGTTTTTAGAGAGCTCATTCTTTATCCCGACAACCTGGAATCAAACGTTTGGCTTCCCAGCCTGATGAAGATTCCTTTAGCAAGACAGGTAATCCCCACAAACTACAGTGTTGCTTTGCCTAAACATGTCGTCTTTTTTGATGGAAGCAAACAAGAAGACTGGGAGTTATTTTCAAAAGAAGCAATAGATAGAGGATTCGTAATAAATTTTTGTTGTCTTATTTGCAGAGTATGATCTTGAACCTTGCGAGGACCCTGGAACGCCTCGGTACGGCTGGCACACGGGCTCCAAGTTTGGCATTGGCGACTCTTTGTCATTCTACTGCAATACGGGCTATCGTCTGCAGGGGGCGAGGGAGATTGTGTGCCTGGGAGGTGGGCGCCGCATGTGGAGTGCCCCTCTGCCAAGGTGTGTGGGTACGTGGTCAACTGCTTTTATTCTGTTTCCGTTCTTGTTTATGTATGTGTTTATGCAACTAGCCAGTGTCAGCTTTTAAAATGTATTCAACACAGATGTAAACTTTCTTATTTGACATTTAAGAACCCAGCAGAATTGGATTTATGTAAGTAGACTACAGTTAAAAGGACAGACCTGTGATTAACTGAAGTGAGCTGCTGGGTTAAACTATCTAGGGACATCTCCTTTTTACTCATGAAGGCTTAAAGGCAGGTCAGTTACATTCACATTTCAAAAGGTTACTGTAGGGATTTAGTCATTGTGATAGTGTACCTAGCATGTTTTTGACTTTGACCTGGTCTTGTGTCAGACTTAAAGACTAAAAGTGTCAGTGCATTTGTTGCATGATAAATGCCATGTTCTGATGTCCCTGTCTTTGAAAGTCTGGACTTTTTTTTCTGTACAAGTTAATTGTGGTTAAGTAATTTTCTGCTATTTAGCCCAGGCAGCAAGGCCAGTGAATGTTGCTACATTAAATATTAATTATTTAAAAGTCTAATCTATGTTTCATAATGTGTCTGTCTCAGTTAAAAAATGATTTTCACGAGTTAAGGTAATAAAAAGGGATGGACACTTTCTCATTTAAGTAGAATGTGTGAAATATACTTTTATCTTGTTAGGAAAAAGCTAATGAACCAGTTTTATGGTGTCTATTAATTTTCGTGAACGTATTCCTAATATGTTTAAGCAGGTCATATTGCTGTGTAGCTGATTGTGTCTGTTGTCTGCATGTTGTTGTTGGGTTTTTTTTGTTTGCAGCTGAGTGCGGTTCAACAGTCTCCAACAACGAGGGAGTTCTTTTGTCCCCCAACTATCCAATGAACTATGACAACAGCCACGAGTGCGTGTACAGCATTCAGGTCCAAACAGGAAAAGGCATCAACATCACTGCCAGCACCTTTGAGCTTGCTCAAGGTGATGTTCTCAAGGTAAGCAAAGCAGTCGCTCATCTTTGCTGACACAAAGTTGATAAGCAACTTCAGTTTTGTGTCATTTTTAAAAATTGATGTTCAAGTATGCAAGCAAGGTCTTGATACTTTTTATTATTTGCAAAAAAAAGGATTGCATGGGGAAAAAATGCAGAATTGTTTTGTCTTAGACATCTGAAGGTCACGTGACAGCATCAGCAGCATTTGCTCATGGGCATTTTTAACAGATTTGATAAGCACCACACATGTAATGAAAGTGGCTGTGTTGTTCCCACCTCACGGCTGGAGTACACTATTTATTTATATATAGTTTTTAGATGCAGATGTTTTGTTATTAGTCCAAAGCACTGTGGACTACTATCTGTATCCATCTAGTAATGCAGCTGTATAGTCTCTTGTACTCAGTCATCTCGGGAATATCTCAAAAGTGGAAAAACATCTTCAGAGAGGTAGATTACCTTTAAGAAATGGAAAAACAAAACAGAGTCCTTCTGTAGCGTTTCAAAGGAAAAAACACAGAGCCTTTTGTTTTTCATTTTTTATTGTTTCACAGATATCAGTCAGGGAAGCATGCTTCTACTTAAAATCATTCTTTCACAAAATAATAAACAAGTAAAGAAACACAACATCAAAGAAAGATCCAATTTCAAACTCATGTTTCTAAGAGCCTTGAAAAGCAGTGGAAAGAGTCAACTGCCTGCCTTAGCCTGAAAATAAGTAGTTAATTAATAAAGAACATTTAATATTTGGTGAATATTTGTTAAAATATTTCTACTTTTTAAGGGTATTAATTAAAAAGACAAGTTATTCTTCCAGACCATCTGTCCCGAGCCTTGTTAGCTAAGCTCTACAGATATACTCTCAGATCAATGGAATGAATTATGGATGCTCCTTTCTTCATTATCTCATTTTATTTAGGACATTGGCTTGGCAATAGAGATGTCATATAAAATCGGATATATGACACTAATAGCTTCTTTTTAATCGTTGCTGTCTTACTTCAGTATTAATTTTTAATTCTTAATCAAAGCAACAAAACACTCCCTCATGTTCCTTTGTGTCTCCGATTAGCTGTATGACGGTAAAGATGGGGCAGCGGCACTGCTTGGCACATACACGAGCACGCTGATGCAAGGTCTGTCCCTTACCAGCACTTCCAACTATCTGTGGCTTGAGTTCTACTCTGACCACGAGAAGACGGCTGCAGGTTTCCGGCTCATATACCACAGTAAGTCACATTTCATTTCCCTGGGGGAGGAGGGCCCTAAAGCTTTTCCAAATGAGTGAATTTAGCCTCACTTCGGGAGCCAGGCATTTGAAGTAGCAGAATTTGAAAGAAAATTTTAATTGACCCTCACCCCGCTTCGCTGTGTCTTTCACTGTCAGGGTATCCATTAAACACAGCATGGTGTTTCTGCTCCACTCCAGCAGGAAAATTGGCTTTTTTCTTTCTGTCCTTTCTCAACCTCTGTCTCTCTCCATGTGAGTCTTCTTTCTCTCTTTTATTTTGCTCTCCACTTCTGCAATTAGCGTCCTTGCTTGCCTAACTGTACCTTGTTAAAGCAGGTGAATTATTGTTAGGACTGTTTGAAGTCACTATGCTGCTGTTTGCGGTTTGTGTGTGTTGCCAGTTTGTATTTGCATGCACTGCATAGGGTGTGTGTGTACAAATCCACAAGTGCATGTGCGCATTAAAAGTTTCGGTCATTGCTGTAAGGGGGGCAATAATAGATGGGGTTTTCTCTCCCCCCTAATTGGCTTGCTGACTGTGTGTTGTTGCTAACCATTTCTAATTTATTACTGTGAAGAGAGAATGTTTTGGCGACACTGCATTTTGCCATCCAATTTAAAGTGTTTTTGTCTTTCACCTGCAATTGTGTGCTCATTGAGATCTCTGAAATCTTTTGGTCTACCAGTAAGGTTTCTAATGTAGAATTCAAGAGAGTAGTTAGGATGAAGTTCTGGTTTTCACTTTTGATCAGTTTTAAACTTTTGAATGGTTTGAAAATAATAATAATGAAAAGGGTTTTTTTTTGATAACTCACAGTCCCTATGCCTTCAGCTTTCACTCTATGATAATGGCGCCAAATGTGCAAGGTACAACTGGTAATAGATATAAGAGAAACGTTTTAACAGTTTTGCTGTAAGATTCAGTTTGGCATTAGTTGTGAAGGGTTTGAGGATTCGGAGCCTGACAGATCTGCAAAAATGAAAAGAAAATGTACATTAATCAGGAATGTGGGTTCATTTGCAACAGCAAAATAAATTGCCATCTGTATCTAAATTAGTTGTGAAGAAATGGCTTGATTACAGGCTTCCTTTTGAGTTACAGCATACCCCATAATTAATTATCACATAATTGGATTTCGTTTGTGATATTTTTTCTTATCCATGGATGCACACAAGGTAAATGGCACAATGTAAGCTGTATCTCTCAAGTGCAATCATTTGAGCCAAAATGAAAAGGGCTTTTTTTTTTAAATGTAAGGAGAACTGAGTGATGTATGAGCAGCAAGGGGGCAAGGGGAAGGTGGGATATGGTCAGTTTAAATCTTGTCAGAACATGAAATCTTATCATGTTTTCATGACTCCTTCCAAAAGTGCTGAGGTAATTTCCTAAATGTGAGCGGTAACTGCTGGAGATTTATACTGGGCATGACACTTGTAATACTACCATAACATCTGGCATGGGCACGGACCTCGCTGTGAGACGAGACCATAAATCAGCACTGCTGGGTTTATGTGCGGCCACTCTTGCTGCATAGCGGAACACTTTAGTACCTAAAAGAGAGGAACAACATATGAAGGCCATATTCAAGCATGCTGAGCTAAAGATTTATCACATTTTCTTGTTTGTGGCTTGTTTAATTTCCTCTCCCCAAGCGTTCCAAGTGGATGGACTGTTTCTCAGTCATAGCAAATATCCACACTCAATTGAACATTTAATTACGAATGCCTAATTAGGGTCTCTGTCCAAAGGAAATCTTTTATTGCTGGTAATATAATGGGACTATAAACCCTCATCTGTGCCCAACGGGAAATCGATACTCAAAGCTAAATCCATACCTCTTTAGAGTATAGATAAATGAGTACTGGTTCATCGAATGACAGTAGACTTTGTTACATAGTACTGTGTTACATTCATGCGTTGGTTCTTATCATCACCCTATGCTATTCTTCTTCTTTCTTGTCTAGGTTTTGAGCTGTCCCACTGTGACGATCCAGGTGTGCCACAGTTTGGCTTCAAAATCAGTGACCAGGGTCACTTTGCTGGAGGTGCCATCACGTTTGGCTGTGACCAAGGTTACACTCTGCACGGCTTTGGCATGCTAAAGTGCATGACTGGTGAAAGAAGAGCGTGGGACAACCCTCTTCCTTCATGTATAGGTAATCCTTTTTGCCTGAGTGCTGAATTTTTTCCTGTTCTGTCTGTCTAGTTATAGATAATAAGATAATAATAATAAAAGCTACAAACAGTGGGGTCTCCATTCTATGTGCCATAGTCCAGACGATGGAGACCCCACTGTTTGTAGCTTTTATTATTATTCAGAACAGCCACTGCTCAGCTAGGTGTTAATCCAAAGGATTTATCCCAACATGATTTGTTCTTAATTGAACTTTGCTGAAAGAAAATACGCCGCTTGTCATTTGGTAAGAGAATTTAAATGGCTTTGATGTTTTCTTGTGAATAATGGATCTGTGTGTGTGTGTTTTGGATGCAGAACTGGCTGTATGGAATGATTACGAACACTATAGTGTTATAGTGTATAGGATTGCTATTGAGCTTTCGCTGTGTTGCCGTACCCCTTTCGTCCAATGTTTGATTCGACTGTTTTAATCCCCCAGCAATTAATCTGCGTTTTTCTACAAGTAAAGGAATAATTATCGTATCTTTTTGTGTCATATTGAGACTTGGACATAAAACACAGTCCTGGCTGTACTTTCATATTCAGAACATGCTGAGACGGAAAGATAGAGAAATGATAAAGCTATTACCTGCACGCTGCTCGAGTCTGGAAGGTGTTGTGAAGCAGTGTCTGTTCCTTGATGTCTAGCGGTGATGGATTAGGGTAAAAGATGATTTACAAATTCCGGACGTGTGCAGAATTGCACTTTTAATGCCAATGCTTTCCACTGCTGGAGCATTTCTTCTTTATGCCATTGTGATATTTCTAATACAACCGCAATGAGTAAATAAATAGATGTACTGATTAACTGGATAACAGTGCCGTGTCACTGAGTGATCAATATTAATAGTTAGCTTTGTATTTGTGAGCTGAGGTGAAATGGCATTTCCATTCATTTCTCCAGAGCCACATCCTCATTGCCATCAAGGTCTTTTACATCTGCCCGGCATAATGATACCGATTATAGCCCACCAATGTAGTGATCTAATGCAATTTTCCTATTAATTAAGTGGCGTTTATTATGTAATATAGATAGCAAGACAATAACCAAGGAAGTAGATTGGATGATAAGATATCCGTTCAGTTATTAACGTTTGTAGCAGTGTCATTCCTGCAGCGTATAGCCTGGCCTCTATAGTCTTTTTAACCAAATTAATGAATCGTTAGGAAGCAAACATGTTTTGTATCTCTGAGTTTCTCTGCTTAGACAGGAAGCCGCAGTCTCATTACCTGTTAGGATTGTTCGCTGTGGCTAAGCTTAAATTTTTGCTCATTGTACCCTCAGAGCTGCAGTGAGCTGGCATCTGTTTTGTTTGTTAGTTGGTGTGTGTGTGTGTGTGTTTAACTTATGCACATTTTTTTGTCTGTGGAAGAATCTTGATTTTGTATTGTGCAAGTTTTGTATTTGTGCTTCAGTATTTCTGTGTGTGTTTGTGTGTGTTTGTGTGTGTGCGCATGCAGCGGAGTGTGGTGGCAGTTTTAAGGGTGAGTCTACTGGGCGTATCCTTTCTCCTGGCTATCCCTTCCCCTATGACAACAACCTGAGATGTACCTGGACAATTGAGGTCAATTCTGGCAACATCGTCAGGTAACTCCGATGTCTACATATACATGCATGTACTGCATATTTAGGATAAATGTAATTTTGTTTATTTTCTTTATATTGTGCTACATGATTAATAACGTTTGTATTAATAATTTTCGAGTTGTTGTTAATTAAGATGTGCAGGAATTTGTCAAAATATGCAAATTATTCATGAAATGGATGGTGAAAGAGAAATGATGATTTAAAATGAACTAAGCAGAGCATCCAGTGGACTATATGTGTGTTAACGTTAGAAGGATTTTAACAGCAGTTTAAATATATACAAGGAAATTGCCTAGAACTAAACTGTGGGGAGATGATTTAAATGCATCATAAATTAATGGAGGTCAGATAACTTGCCCTGACTTCAAAGGACTTAAAGATGAAAACATCCGTAAAATGTTTGCATGAGATGTTGTAATGTGCAGTTAAGATTTTGAACATGAAGAACTCGCCTCTCAAGTTAGATGTCATCAAGAAAAACGGCCTGCAGGAGCTCCATTAACAATGATTGTGTGAGGGACTTTGTAGACACTGTGACAGCACCCAGAGGAATATTACTGGGACATGGAAGCTTTTTTTTTTCCTTCTTTTGTTTTGGCTGAGAGCTCCCACTATTACTGTGAAATAAAACCGATTTGGGCTTAGAGGTCGAAGTAAACATGATATGATTTCATAAAGTCAACCACACATTCTCTGGGAGATGAGCTGCTTCGGGCCATCTCTTGATGAGATTGCAGATAAGTCTGTGGTCTCATAGTGTAATTCTGACTTTAGAAGAAGTTGATTGATGATAGCAAATCTCAGCTAAAATGCCCAAAAGCAAAGGGACATTGTTTCTAGAATTAATTGAATCTTGCTAAGTTCAACACCTATTTGGTGCCCCAGCTTGAGGGGTTTTCATTGTATTTGCAGTGTACGATGAATGCAAACTTCATTTACGTCAGTACAAAAAGAGAATATGAGAATTTATTTAATGTTAACTCATTCTAACCATATGTAAGCTAATAGAGAGTTTGCATATGGTCAGCGATAGAGACTTGCGGTGAACTAAAACCAAACTATGCCAACAGTCTTTTGTGTTCACCTCTTTCAGTCTCCAGTTTCTTGCATTCGACACAGAGGCATCCCATGACATCCTGAAGGTTTGGGATGGGCCTCCTGAGAATGAAATGTCTCTGAAGGAAGTTAGTGGCTCACTGCTGCCTGAAGGAATCCACTCGACTCTCAACATCGTCACCATTCAGTTTGAGACTGATTTTTACATCACCAAGTCTGGCTTTGCCATTGACTTCTCAAGTGAGTGTATATCCTGCGAGCTACATAGCTATGTGGTAGTATATTTAGTTTTTTTGCTTGATCTCAATAACAGTTTCTGCAAAGAGTTGAGAATAGTGTGATTAATTCAGTGTAAAAGTATGTTGTTTACCGCTGCCTAATGTCTTGCTGAGCAGATCTGTATAAGGATCATCACACAAATGCAGTGCATGAAAGGAGTATGCTTCTAATAGATTCCCAAATATTGTTCTTTTCCATTTGTGTCTTATGGATCTCTCAGAATAATTTGTAATAATGTCTTGATGAGCAGTGAGAGTCTCTGATATGTTACACTTCACTGCTGACTGTCTGCTATGCAGTATTTGCTGCTGTGACATAATGCATTTGCTTTGCTGATGACTACTTTCAAAACATCTGGAAGCAAACTGAAAATGAAACAACATGCATGCCAAATATGATGAGCTTGTAATGTTTTTGTTTTCTTTAGCATACAGGCAGCCTAATACAAAAATCAATTATATGGGATTCACTGCACTGCGCTGCAAAATGGAACTGATTCTGCAGACAAGCTGTACTTAAATACGCTGCTTGCCTCAGGCTGGTGGTTTTCAGAACTGAATGCGAGTAATAGGGAAGGGATGATGGGAACAATAGTCATGTAGGATTTCATTAAGAATATATTACCTTAAATAAAAATGTAAGCAAGAAATCACTCCCACTATCAAATTAATGTGGTAGTGAGAGTTTCCACCAGGCACTAAGATGAAGAACAAAATCTAACCCATAAAAATACCGTGGAAGATTTTTTTATATTGGATTTTGATTTAATTTGCTATGTCTCAGACTATACGGGCATCAGTTAGCATGTTCATCATAGTACAATTAGAGAAACATTGAACAAGCGTGGCTTATTTAAAGCAGAAAGCATCCTGCAACATGGCAGCACAGCTGGACAGATGAGACTAAAAGTAGAGATGCTTGTCTATAATGCACAGCAACACATTTGGTTGAAGCTCGTTAGGTCCCCATCCCAGGGGTAAACTAGACATCTAACATGCAGCTAACATGAGACTCTACCACTCCCAAGAAAAAGCCTGCAGCACATAACAATTCAAGATGCTGAGCAGCAGTTTATTCACTTCAGAGGTAAGCATTGCCAAAATGACTAACAGAAGTTTCTTATTGTTCCTAATGTTCCCTAAAACAAAATAAAAGGCAAACAGTCAACAATTCTTTAACCTGTACTCCTAAGCAATAAACAAGAGAAAAAGGATTTCAACAGAAAGAGATTCTCACTCCTACTGAACTGCTCACTGTGTGCATATGTGTATAATTATTTACAGTTTACAATTTACAAAGACTGTTTATTCAAGGCTTTTAGCTAACAACCCAGGGCTCTATTCCAGGAAGCAGGTTCATCGAACGTTTAAAAACAAACTCTGAGCTGAGTAACTGTGTGATCAGCAACTCTGAGCTTTTGGTTCCAGAACAGCTAATCAGATTTAGTTTAATCAACTCTGTGTTTGTTCACCTTAAGTTAAGCTTGTGCGTGAGTAAAGAACGAAGGCCATCATCAGTGGAGCTTTGATACCAAAGTTCACCATGGCAACGGGTAAATAAAGCACAGAGAATCAATTTCATTTCAGTGGACTAAGGAATATGAAGCATGTCAGTGCTGAACATGATATTTATCTTTAAAAAAAAAACAAGAGGAAAGAAAATCACCTTGAACCACTCCGTCATTAAGATTAGTATTTTTTCATCATTTGTCATCATTTACCATCCTTGAATTTTCATTAGATGAAGCTGGAAACTGTAACCTGATAAAATGTTGCTGACAGAAACTGACGCTAAAAGTCTGAAGAAACATATCAGATAGTTCACTGATGGACCTGTGATATTAGTTACTCAGATAGCAACAGAGCCTGGGAGGATCTGCTCTGGAGTCCGTTTTTTTTAGTTCAATAAAAACATTTTTTTGCTGCAGTTTTATCTTAATTTTTTCAGTAATTATTTAGTATAAATTTAATGTACTGATGGGATGCAATAACCTCAATTTTTAATTAAAGATTTTTGTTATTAGTGGATAAAAATGTGTGATGACATTTGCAGCAAGCTCTTCTGTAATGTTTCCCAGTTTAACCAGCAAACATTTTACTCAGTTTCTGTGAATAGTAATTTTATATCAACTCAAAAAAATACAAGAGTGCTTTCTGAGTGTTTAATGGATTTACTGTAAAAATAAGAAATTGAAATTGAAGCTTTTACAGGTTTTAAATATTTCAGAATTGTTTTTAGTGGATGAGCCATTATAAATACAGATGTTGGGACAAAATAAGCCACTACGAATCCAAAATGGACACAATGAGTTGGGAGATGATTGGATCCAAATTGGATCTAGGCCAGATTCATTTGGGATCTTTGATCCTGATCTTTTTTTTAAACCATCCTGCTGTGCGAGTGGACATGGTTTACTGATCCATTACGGAGCCTATGAGAGCTTCAGGCAAAACGGGTTCTGGGTCAACCCACTGAGACTGATTTAGGGTTTTTTGTAGCTGAAAATATGTGTCATAGTCTGAATTTCAGATGCTGAACCTTTCAAAATGTTGCTTGATATCATCTAATGAATGAATTTCAATTTGTGAAGAAATTTTAACATGAAATTTTCAAAACACAATCAGCTGTCTGCAGCTGCTTTAAAAACTCATTTTAAAATACATTTAGTTGAGTTTTAGAAGCCTAAAGTAATTTCAGAACCAGCTTCATTCACTTATTCACATCATCTCCTGGATCCCATCTATATCGGCGTAACTTTGTGCTGAACTTTGGGGGGGTCAAGATCTTTGTCTAAATAAATAAATAAATCTGGGTAAATTCCCAGATGATAAGACATGCTACTACTTTACTGGTAATACCTGAAATGAGTAAAGAAAATCAACACCCTATTTATGCAAGATAATTCATAATTTTATTAGGGGGGTTATATTGTTTGGGTCTGATTATTGTGGGGGGCCTCTGCCCATCCATGACAGACATTTTTCCATTAATTTGACTGATTACAACATGACAAATGACTGGTTATTGATCAGTGTTGTATATGTCCAAACCTTTATACAGACAGGTTTGATTTAAACAGTGATTACTGCAGTGAGGTGCACTAAATGTTTTCAGTGTGGGGAAGCTGGCTGACAGCTTGACAACTGCATTACTGTCCACAGAGTCACAGTGTTAGAAAGATGGAGACTATAGATTTTATTCTCAGCTGATAACAATTCGACCTAATTGTTGTTCAATGCAAATTAATTATCTCTATTACACGGTCTACTAGCAACTTTATAAATGAGGACATGAATGGGGTTTCGGGGAACAAAACCTGCAAGTTACTGGGTTAATTTTGCAGTGTGTTACCCTGGTAACTGACTCAGAGTTTAAGTTAACTGCCTTTCTGGAACAGAGATGAGTTTCCCTCATCTCAAGGTTAAGAAACTACCAGCTGTTAGCTAAACCTGCTTATATCATAAGTATAATTCAGCTCTCAAGATTTATTATCAGCGTCTACTCGGGCTTTTCACACAAACACTCAATGCAGCTAGCAAACTAACTGCTCACTGTTTTTTAAACACAAAGAAGGCAAGAAGAGGAATTGGTTGGCTGTCAACTAGAGGTTCAGAGGATGCTGTCTGCGGATCCAATCCGCACACAGGAACTTCTTCAAACCAGCAGTCAGGGGCAAACACATACACATAAATACGTACACACACTTTGGAGAGAGAGCTTCACACTCTAATGGGAGGAGGCACACGTATAAACAAACACTTCACATCATCGTGGATCATGACAACTAAAGCACGGAGGTGGAAGGATGATGATGATTTGGGCTTTTTTTTGCAGCCATGGGACCTGGGCACTTTGCAGTCAGTGAGTCAGTCATGAGAATGATTGAAGAAAATGATTTCTTCAAGTAATTTCTCCTGTTTTTCAGTTTTCAGTTTTATTTGTCATATGCAAGTTAGCACAGGTTCAACATTGCAATGAAATGTGTTTGACGAGCAGCAGTCACTCAGCAGCATGATACAGTAGGAGAAAATATAATAAAATTAAATTAAATTAAATAAAAAAAAATAGAAAAATAGTAAGGAGCAAAATATTAGAGAGACATGGTAAAAGAGAAAAAATGACTAAATATATATGTATCTATAAATATAAATATATGTACACTAGTGATTAAATAAGAAAATCTCCTAAAGCTGTTTCTACAAGCTATTGAATGTAGGGTGTACTTAATTTTCAGAGGACTCGTAAAAGCTTTGTTTCACTTTACTGTATGTGACAGTATGAAATATTAATCACATTGAATGCTATATAATAGACATTGCCCTTTTAGATCAAATTTCTGTGTTTTACATATTTAATTTGATGAGCCGTTGGATATGTTTGATTTAGGAAAAACAGCAACAACAACAACAACACAGAAGTTCAATAAACTAAACTAGTCTTGAGTCTATTTTGAGAGTCTGTTATGCTGGATATTTGCGAAATCCAGCAGAATTTACCAGAACATTATCAAAGCCTTTTGCTGCTGCACAGCTGTGTTTTAGAGAAACAGATTAGGAAAACATGGCAGGACTGATATGAGCTGTGATCAGCTCTGTGCTGTAACTCTGAGCTGCAGTTTAAACATAACCCTACATGGAAACTCTTGTGCATTCTTTCCTGTGCATTTTACGTCGGACCCCAGCTGCTTTTGCTGTGTGTCTGTGAATCACACCTATGTGTTTGCCCTTCAGGTTCGCTTGCAACAGCCTGCAGAGATCCAGGTATTCCCATGAATGGCAGTCGCAACGGAGAAGGGCGGGAGCCGGGTGACTCTGTGACCTTCTCCTGTGATCCGGGATATGAATTGCAGGGAGAGAGCAGAATCACCTGCATCCAAGTGGAAAATAGATACTACTGGCAACCCAGCCCTCCAAGCTGCATTGGTGAGAGAGAGAGAAAGATTTAAAGAGAGAAGGGAGGTAGTGTGGAGGAGATTGAAGAAAGAAGTTGCGCAGGGAAGTGTAGGGGATCAGAGGGAAAAAGAGATGTGGAGAGGAAGACGTAGAGCAAAGAGTTTGTCTATTAACTGACTGCAGATGAGACTATAATTCTCTCTCACTCATGTCTTAAAAGTGTGTGTAGAATAAACAACACTCTTCAGATATGTTTGAGCTGTTGCCAGCTCTTATGTGGACAAATCCACTTCTGTTGTTGGTTAAAAGACTGAGTAGTGTATGGTCTCCCAAAACAGTGTCTTATTGGAGCTTAACGGCTAATTACCTAACAATGCAATTAGAAATAATTACACTAAGTAGGTCCAAAGAAACCTAAATGTTCTTGAGTTGCTGCCAACTGGTCTAACAGACTCTTTTTCTGGTCACGAAAGACCTAGGCGTTTGCAAGTCTTGGAGCGCAATTACAAGATCACACAACTTGGCATAATCCACTGACACCAGAAGCATCTCTGTGTGACTGAAAACTTGATGTAAATGTCAGCTGTTCATGTGCTAATAAAGTGTCACCATGCCTAATAAAAACAGCACAGTCACCGTCGTGTTACAAACACTGCTTCATTGTGCTGTGACAGTTGTTAGTTTATTCATCAAAATCAACAGTTGACAGACGCGCAAAGAATTATGGGGAGTGGGGGAGTGCCCGAGGCAGTAAAAATGACATTGAAATAGTCACAAACATAGCCATGCTACTGAGTCTGTTGACTTTCAGATTGATTTGCTACATTGATACTTGACACGTTCACATAGTCCCAGGGAGATTAAGGAGCAATGAAGGCGGATTAAATAATTAACACGATAACATATGGAATAAAGTCTTGTAAGGGATACATACTGTTTTTTCAGTCATTTATATCTGAAAAATACACACTTCATAGATGCTGCATTGCATTGTGTTGTAAAAGCACACCGTATTGAAATGAATCAGCTCAATTGTCAGGCGTATCACGGTGTTATAATGCAAAGGGGGGAAAACAGTGGCCTTTCTAATGCCCTAATCTTTGTTACTGCACCACCGGCTGATGGCGATTTACAAAGGTTATAGAAATAGCCAGTTAAATTTAACGACCCATAAGTGTACATGTATCAAGCTGAATTTAGCTAAAGACATTTGCAGCACGTTTAAAGACTACTTATGTGTTCACAGCTTTTTTTTCCTCATTCATCTCTTCCTCCTTTTTATCTCTCAAGCTCCTTGTGGTGGGAATGTGACAGGGTCTTCAGGATTCATCCTTTCTCCCAACTACCCCCATCCCTACCCACACAGCAAAGACTGTGACTGGCTTATCGCAGTTCACTCTGACTATGTCATCTCCCTGGCTTTCATCAGGTAATACGACAACACCAGAACCTAAACCACACGGGTTGATGTATTATTCACACGTGTGGACTTTTCACTTATATTAAGTATTTAGTCAAAAGAAATGTGAGGACTTGACGTATTTGCAGGATGTGAGAAGGCCAATAGATAAAGAAAAATAGTGTTGTCCCTTAAGCACATGGGCCAATAGCTTACAAGCTGAATCTTTCCCTAAACCTGTGGTATTTTTTTGTAACCTGTCTGAAACAGAATGGACTCAGTTCTCAGTGGATGTGCAGTGGATCGGGCTGTGCAATGGAATTGCTTTTTTTCTGCAGTGGAACCTGCAATAGCATCACAGCATTAAGCACAGTTGACCATGTGTGTTAAGCAGAAGACCTAAGTTTGAGCCAAGGTGTGTTGGGAGATAGGGAGAAAGCAGCGGTGCCTTTACAGACACTTAGAAGGAGCAGTATTTCAGCCTGCTTTGCTCAAATGTGGGGAAACATGGTTTGTGGGTGAATACTATATCACAGAATTGTGATAGGAGTGCATTCGTTAAATATGCTGAAAGATAGTCCGACTGTGTGCTTTGCATTATTAATTGCAATCTAAGCATGCAGCACCAATATCTGCAAAGCAAAGCCACAGATGCGCCCGAGGCCAGTTTTCTTAGGCAGTCTTCTTTAGACTGTCGAATACTTTTTGCGAAAGCCTGGAAAGGAACAAAAGGTACACTGCTCTTTCTGTACTTCCGCACACTTTGCGGTGAAGGCGGAGAACTCGCCATGTTTCTTCTTCAGCCTTGTCTTTCAAAACAAACGCCTAATAGAGTTAGCACAATGCCGTTCTCTCTCTCTCTCTGACTCTTGGGAATTGCCAAATGAAAGGATGGGGTTATGATTTTAAATTGGAGTTGCCTTGATCCAACTCAAATGCAATTATCTCCAAGCTATTTACATTTTCGTCATAAACCGCGCTCATTATTTTGAAAACAAATGCTCCCCTCTCTCTCTGACTGCAGCATGTGATTTGATATACAGCGCTACAATATGAAACGATCTTTTCACACTGCATTGCCGTCGCCGTCTGGGAAGATTTTGTGCCACTGCAGTGTCACAGCAATTTAATCTCTTCTCACCTCTTGGGGGAGATATCTTTTTTTTATCTCTTTGTCTGGAGATGCAAAACAAATTGCTTGGCATGACTCACTTCTAGCATTGCAGTGCACACTTTCATTTTGAGACCCAATTGCATTCTAAATCTCTCAATCTGTACAATCTGGTGGTTAAGGCTTGGCAAAACAATAACTGTTTTATCTTTCATTTGTTTCTTTCTTTTGCTTGTCGCAGCTTCAGTATTGAGCCAAACTATGATTTCTTGTACATCTACGATGGGCCAGACAGCAGCGCCCATCTGATTGGCAGCTTCCAAGACAGTAAACTTCCTGAGAAGATTGAGAGCACTTCCAACTTCATGTACTTGGCATTTCGTAGCGACGGCTCTGTGAGCTACACTGGCTTTCATTTGGAATACAAAGGTACTCTAAAGGCTTGGGCATGCGATTCTTTAAGCATTTCCACTGAATATGTTTATGTAGTTCAGCAGGGGATTTCCTTTGATACACATCTTGTCTTTTGAATACAACACTACACACAGCCACTTGGAGATTAGCCTAAGACCCAGCCTCCTCTATTGCCACAAATTTACAGTCTTAATTAATGTTTTTAATACCACAGTGCTGTTAATTTAAGCAGAAACTTGCAATCTGTGTAACGCTTAATGCATTTAACAAATCCCTCTCATATTAGGCAGTTGTCACTGTTGTAAAAGCTTTGTTTTTTTTGATTGGCAGCTAAACTGCGGGAGGCGTGTTTTGATCCCGGGAATGTGATGAATGGCACTAGAATGGGTACCGACTACAAGCTGGGATCTATGGTGACATTTCATTGCGAGGCTGGCTACCTGCTGCAGGGCTACTCGACACTGACGTGTGTCATGGGCAACAGCAAGAGACCCGAGTGGGACAGAGCTAAACCAAGTTGTCAAGGTAAGAGGCAACACCTCGGCAATAACAGAAGGCCTTAGAAGCAGAAAACTGCACGCCAGCTGTTTGGTCAATATTTGATACAGTGTGATACCAGGAGAGTGCTGTGTTTAAAAAAAGAGCTGAAATGTGGCGCACGCTGCTGTCTGTTTGATGCACATGTAGAACATAGCACATTCTGGTTACTCAATTAATAAAGACAAAAATATAATGGGTGCAACTGTAGTGCAGCTATCATGAGTGAGTCAAAGCATAGTGTCCAATTCCAGATCCACACAGTACTCTGCCCTGCATGGTATTTGTGTCTTCTGGATTTAAACGACACTCCCAAATGGCAAATCGCATTCAGCTATAATACGATGTAATAAACTAGCACATGTAATAAACTAGTGAACATAACGTTTGTTTGCAAATGCGTCGTTTTATTGTTGTTGGTTTTCTGTAGGTTCAGCATTTCATGGTGAATAGCAATATTCATGACAAACCATTTACCACTACTGATTTGAATTTAAGGTAAATCTACAGTGTCATAAGAAATGCAAAAAGATGCAAGGAGTGAGATATCCAATTTCTTCTCTTCGCGGTAATCGTTTTAATATTTGTCATAGTCTTAAATCTATCAAGGTTAAATTAGAATTCAGCGCTCATTTACTGCAGTAGGGAACGGGAGCACCCAGCCTCACGCCAGGGAGCTATTCATTGCTTTTACAGTTGACACCTCTGTAACTTCACTTAGCAGCCCTGGGGTTATGTGTTTTACTAAAGAGTCCATCAACAGCTCTCCGTTAAGTGTTTTCACTTTGAAAATGCATCTGAACTGATGACTGAACCGTCTCAAGGCTAAATGTAATGGCTTCAGCTGCCTCAACATATGGCCAGCTACTGTTCCTTTATGTTATTTAGCAAGCTGTACACTCTGTTTACGTTAAACAAGTCTATAATGGCTCACTGTGTTTTCGGTTGTTAAATTGTACTATAGACAGCAGGACTTTTAGTCAAGGTCACTCAGGTCAGCAACTAATATTTAGTATAGAGTATAACTGTGATTCTTACCCCAAACTTAAGGGCATCCTGTGGGCTTCTTGGCTAGCGGCATCATACTTTTCAGATTATTCTTGTACTTTCAGTATAGTAGATTTGTTTTATTATGCTACAATTTGCTCCATTTTCTCCCCTGTGTGTGTAAGCAAAGTAGAATAAAGGAAAGGGTCAATATGATTCAAATTCTAAATCTAATGATTGAAAAATGATTCAAAAATTTAATATTTGAAGCCCGTTCCTTCAAACTACGATCCTGTGATCCTGTTTGTATTGATGGAGTGTTGTAACAATATAACATGATTTACTGCTAAATGCAGTAAATCATATGAAGATTTTGCTGTGTGCGTACTTTGAAGACAATCCAAGCATTCTTAAAAATCATTTTTTCATGCACTGAGTTCTTAAATCACCATTTATGTAATCATATGAGGTAATAACTCACCTTTTTCTCTGAAGCATTTAGCTTTCTTTCTTAACTATCAGCCTTTTACAAAACATAAAATGAGTGGTTTTGCAGCCTGCCCTCTCCTCTGTGCAGCACTGCACTCAGCTGTCAGACAGAAACCGTTAAAGCATATCTTGAGAATCCCTTGCTTTCCTTGGTGCCGCTCTTTCCTACTCGAGATTGACAGCGCAGTTTGCTTTCCTTCCCACTAGTAGCATTCTCAGATTCCTCCCCCACCACAGCACAATGTCTCCCATTCTGTCTGACAAATCAGCTTGAATTAGAGCCTCGCGTGCCCGTGTCACGTGTTTGATTACATGCCTCTTGCTACTTCAGCAACCAAATGCGGATAAATCGCTGATCCATTCTTCTGCATTAACACCTCTGCTCACTTCTCATGTGCTGCTCGATGGAACAGCAGTGACATGTGCACAGTGTGGGCCATAGGGGGGTTCAGAGCAGCTGGTGACAGCTTCCCTAATACAAATGACTGTGTGTTTGTTTACAGTCGAGGCTCTCCCACCTGATGGCTCGGTCCGTGAGGTCTGAGGTAAATGCATTCGAGCGACTCTTAGCTAATTAGGTACATTATCAACAGCTTAAGATCAGACTATGAGATGCGACGCAGCTGCAAGACAGACTGCAACTAATATTAACAAGCCTACTGAATATCACCGGCTGAATATCTGCTGACAGTAGCAGGAAAGTTTTGAGAGATAGACGCATCCGAGTATGTGTTTAATGACAATTAAATGCAAGCGACCTTAGTCTAGCTTTAGCCGCACGCTGTATTAGCAGATATTAAAATTAATGGATATGCTTTGTAAAGGTTAGTGATAGGAAAATGTAATCAATTAGGATTATACATCATAATGAAGCACCTTCAAAAATCGCTGGATGTCTGATGAAAGACCAACTTTAGCTGAGTCATTGAATCTGAATCTTTCAAAACAGGGTGCTGAGCCGTATGGGCTGATTAAAGTCACAAGCATGTGGGAATGTTGTGCTTTTGTGTTCCCGTGATTGATGGTGTTTTTCTGTATTTTAAAGGCAAAAAGTTTTTTTCCTTGCAGGTTGTCTCGCCCATTGGCTCTTTCTAAGCACATCTCAGGGCTTTTCTTTTCCGCGTTTACAGCTCACTTTTCTTTTTGAAGATGTGTCCAAAATGTCTCTCAAATGTCAAATTATTTTTTTATTTGCTGGACAAATTTATATTTGTCTGCAACTTTTAAATTTTGTTGTTGTTTTTTTTTGTGTGTGTGATTTTTAGCTGCTTACCTTTCAATAGATGCACTAATTTTATTTTAATGCCTTCTTCCTCCAGGTATTATTAGCTGGTTGCCTCATATTTGTTAACTGAGCGTCCCTGCTGCTTGCCTTGCTGTCTCCACAGCTCCCTGCGGAGGTCACTTCACAGGTTCAGAGGGAACTGTGCTGTCCCCAAACTACCCGCATAATTACACCATAGGGCAGACCTGTGTCTATGACATCTTTGTCCCTGGGGACTTTGGTAAGCATTTTAAGTATTATTTTCATGGAACTGCAAAAAAGCTGTTACTTATTGCCTGCTAAAATGCTGCTTATAGCTGATGTGTGGTGGCAGCCAGAAATATTTTTCTTCCAAGAAGAAAAAAGAAGAGGCTGACAGATAATAATCTGTTTTCTGTGAATATTTGCTCCAACATGAGCATGGAAGATAACCTGTGACGAAACTGAAGCTTTCTGTAAAATGTGGTCACCAAACACAATGCTCAAACTTGAATTACTCTTTTTCCTGTTGAGCTTAATTTGCGCTGCATGCATTTTCAATTTAGAGTGGTACTTTGATGCTTTCGGCCACTGGCGCGCATGTTTGCTGCTGGGTAGGATTCGGTTTGTGTAGACTTCCCCATATATAAAAATGAATCACGCAAATGGCTGAGCAATAAATATTGAAGCCAATTGCAAGTATGTGTTGGAGGAAATCTGATTGAATCGATACATACAGATGTTGGTTCCATACCACTACTCCGCTCTTGTGTATGAGCTGAAATGTAGCGTAAAGAATGGCAGGATTTTGGTTCCAGTAAGAGGCGTAAAAGCAGAACAGGATCAGGGCAAACAAAAATTGATTGTGTTGACGTGAAAAATGCTCCGTAGTGTAGGTAATGGAGAGGAAGGTCATGCAGCGAGGGGCTGTGGGGAAAAGACGGCGCAAGCAAATTCTCCGGTGCTCAGTTTATCCACGGACTCCTGTGTATACATAATTCAGTAAAGATCTCTAGAAGACCTTGATGTATTTCTACTCAATATTTCATGTTAGTCATAATAAAGAGCCAAAATGTAGGCAGATGTTTTTATTCTGTAAAGCCCCGTGCTTTAGAAACACAGATTAATCCCCTGTGCGATGATCCGGTCCGACAGTTTACATCCTTTGTTGCCATCTCCCGCTGCTCATGGAGTCCAGGGAACCACAAAACTTTTGTAAATAAACAGTGCATTAAAATGCAGCATTTGCTTAAACTGGGAGCAAATGCTTAATGGAGTGTAGAAATCGCCAAGCAACATTCCCACCTGGGCTTATGCATTTGTTCCAGGGAGTGACTGCTGTGGTGAGGCTGCAGGAAATGGGATTCGCAGCTTGAGTAGAGCAGGCTGAAAATGTTTCACTAGCTATAATACACCCGTGACAGCACATGGCTCTTGTTTTGGTAGTACCTTGTAAATTGTGAATCTAAAGCCAGAACATCAAATGACACCCCCCAAGCCACCAGCATCAAACTGTAGAATTCTCAAATCGTGATATTATTTTTGTAATTTTTACTGCATTGTGATTTAATATTATGAATGAATTAAAAAAAATGAAGGTGTCTCCTCTTGGCTGAGTGCTTTTGGGACGTGCCATGGGCTGTGAATCGAGTAAGGCTAACAAGTGCAAACACACAAACACATGCACATTGAAACAGAGTTGGGAACTAACATCAGTGCATGAAAACAAGCTGAGACATGCATACTTTACTTTGCTGAGCTGATATGAAACCAGTGCACATGAATTAAGTAAAACACATAAATGAAAAGAAAATATTTTTTTTGTTTGGGTTTAATGTTACTGAACAAAGCGTCCAGCATTTTTAGTGTTTTTGCCCTCCAGATAAAACAATAAGAAGAGAAATTCTGTTTTCTCTCTGTAGTAGCTTGGCAGCTGAGTCTAGCCTTTGGGCAGTGTGATAACACAAATCACATTTCAGTGTCTAGTATACAGGTAATTGAAATTTGTAAGCGCCTAGGGTAGAGTGTCAAACGTGTGTCTTAGTGTGTCCCTCATATGACCGATGGCATACCATAAGCCTTTCAGACATTGTGTGAACCTGGCTGGAGCTGCAGGAAAAGGTCAGCGGAAAATCATCTCCTCACTCCGACCCGGTGACCAGAGGGATTTACACCTGTGTTGGAGAACTGGAATGTTATGTGCATATATGTCTTTTGCTGTCACAGTGTAGCCACAAGGGTTTACACAGACCTAAATATAGATATCCATATCATGCAGTGTATGTGAATGTTTGAAATTATATATATAAGTACAGTATGTTAGTGAGAGTCCTCAGAAATCTGAACAGATTTGGAGTTGGCAGCACTGCATTTAAGATGAATTGGACCATTTCATTTTTTCCTGATTATTAATAGAATATTTGATTAACTAAGTGACAATACAGTGTTTGTGTATAGCCAATGCTAGCCAAGATTGCCATGAGCCATGAGCTGATGGTTTTCAGAATGAAAGTACTGTTGAAAGAAAAAAGATAAGTGACACTCACATGTTTCATTTTATTGTTAACCTATATTGTATATTGATTTAAAGAGCAATGGTGGACTGAGTATGTGATTGTTTTTGATATGAGTGTACAGCAAACAGGATGGGAAAATGTTCTTCATGTGAGAAAATAAAGGTTTTCACTGTACATTCTCAGCGAAAAAGAAAAGATAAATCACTTTTTCAGTTTAGCTTTGCTACATTTGTGACAGAGCGAGTCAGCTATTGATTTCTTTTTCCCCCACCTTCAACTGTCTTGTTGCTTAGGCACCTGGAAGTTAGACCTGAAGCACCAAAGGAAACTGTCTAAAAGAGTGATTAGATAGCAGCAGAAGCACTCTTATTTTTTCTTTTTTTTTAGTGAAGAATTCACACTTTGTTTAACCTGATATAAAATGATATCCAGATTGCTGCATGAATGCAAAAAGTATTACTACTGATGATGATGATGATGGGTTTCCTTTTTTGTTGTTAGTTTCCCTAAAAGCGCAGTTTTAAGGTGTGTGATTCTGTCACAGGTGGTCGGTGCAAAAGCTTGCGATAGCTTGTTTATACATGAATGGGATGTTGGCAGGTATTTTGTTTTACGTAACAGTACGTACGTAATAGTAGAATTTGTATAGATTAACTGTACTCTACCCAAGCTGTTGTGCTTTTGTCTCATTGAATGAATAGATCGGTGCATACCTTCCTTGATGTATCCTTACTGTTTGTAGGTTTGGACTGCATTTTGCTTGTCGTGTTTTACATCTGATATGATATAATGTATGCACATAAACATTTATCCATAATAACTATGCGCCACTATGTAATCTTGAACAATTCTCCCTGAAGCACTGTCTCTATCATGCAAATTATTGCTGTCTTGCAAAGGACTTGCTGGTATTAAAGTAGACCGTTCGTATTTATAAACCTCGTCACCACTCTTAGCCCGTGTACACATGTATAGGCTCATATGTACGTACTGTCTCCACACTGATAGTCATAAAAATAGTAGCTGACAGTAGACACCAGTGCTTAAACCATGGTGCGTGTATAGTCAACAAGAAGCAGGAGGCTTTGCAGTCACTGGTGAGCCATCATTTCTTGGTATCTCACCACTCATATTTTGTGCGTGGCTTATTTTACTTTGCCTCATTCAAATGTCATTAAGGTCCAATGTGCATCTGTCTTGCCCTTTAATATTTAATTATTCTGTCAGAAATAATGGTTGTAGTCATACTTCAAACAATAACTCTGTTTCTTTTTGTAAAGGCGTGAATTATTCATGGCACTCAACCTTCGCCTTGGGCACTGCTTGGAAACATAAAGATATACACTGCCTACAGGCATTTGCTCTTGTTTACGCCGAGTTCAACGGCTAACTTTTTGTCCTATACTTCCGACAGGATGTTGTATTTTCCTGCCTAAAACAGACACGTGGGATAACCTCATTGTTTGCGGGGGTTCACAGAGGGGAAAACTGGATATTTGTTTGTTTTTTGGAAGGGATAAAAAGTTCCAAACTGTGCTTCTGGTCTCGTTGTGGGGTTTTTTGTGTTTTTTTCCCCCAGTCTGTTTTGTTTAGCCTAAAGGATCTGCTTGTTCATTACAACCCTCTTCCCAAATGTTGATGGCTTCAGAGGTGATCCAAACTCTTCCAATTAAGACCCTCTGTGGCATTTCTGGGTGTTTTTCTTTTGCAGGTTTTTCTTTGTTTTGAGATATGACTCTCAGATCAGTAAATTGAAAATAAACTGTGAATTTCAAGCTCATTAAAAATGACATCAAAAGCCATTTGTAGCCTGACTATTAGAGCAACACAATGCAGTGGTTTCAACTTATGTTCTCCAGGTCCAGCCTTAGACCTAATTTTAACAAGATTTTAACAAGATTATGAAGCATATCATATATGTCTATATACATATTTTTTAACCTGTGGTTAACTTTTCAAATGGTCCATTTGATCCCAAGGTACATTCTCGGTCCAAGGTCTCTCGTGTGGAGTTAATGGTGAATTTCATTGCGTAGAGACAACATTAATTCATCTCTGATTATCTGCCCGAGGCCGTTTATAGCTTCAGTGTATGTATCCATATAATGGTAACAACAACATATGCATGATGTTTGCCATTGTATGTGTTAGTAGGCGAGACAGGAGCACTGGCAGATTGCTGTAATAAATCTGGGCTCTAACAAGACGGACAGAATCAGCATGAGAGAGAGAGACTGTCGAGACTTCAAGAGGTAAAAGGTCTAACTATGAGAGAGAGGCACATCAAACTTTGTTGAATGTCAAAGTCTGAGAGAAAGTTAGATGGCGAGAGTGATAATAAATGAGGGGGTTATAATAAGCGAGACAGAGAATGGGAAGAATAGGGCGAGAGGAACAGAGTACTGCTGAGAGCGATCATAAAGTGTAGACCCCGGGGGCTGATTGTTGACTCATCAGTGATGTTTGCTGAAGTGTAAGATTCTGCCTCGAGCCACCCCAACACATGACTTGCTACATGCTACACAACAAAATCATTACCTTGTCTGTCTCCATCAGCTTACACCATACACTTCCCTCAACCTAATATAAACTGTGAATTTGTTTTGGCTCTGCCTTGAGTTGGAGATCTTTCATGGTAGAGCATGTGGTTTTTGATGTGTGTAAGACACAGTCTTGAATGACGACACTGACTGATTTCGAAGACTTCAAGATTGCAGAGATTCTGGGTGCTCACTTTGTCATTGTGCTGGCTTGTGTTACCCTTTAAAACCCCATTAATGAATGCCGTATAAACCAGTTCTAGTCAGCAGGTACAAACACCAATAAAAACCCAAGCCAAGAAAAAAGTATCAGTACAGTTAAAGCAGGAAGTAAAAAGAAGCCACAGGCCACTTACAGTTTTCTTTCTCTCTTAAGTAACCAAAATTTACAGTTTTCAATGCACCGAACAGAGTTTTTACCCAAGATAAAAGCCTAATGGGCCGCATACAGATTGTGCCAAGGTACAGCCACGTACACCCTGCCAAAAGAGCTGATGCAATTTCGCTGTGATAATGGGTCATTAAAAATATATGTGTCGATGTTGTCATATAATCCCTTTGGTTTCTGTAAATGAGGCTTGTGTATGCTGTCATAGCTCAGAATCTCAGAAGGCCTGCGCTACCATAAAACAAAGGTGACAGGTAGCTCTTCCATAATTCATTTCCAGAAGGACAAACATATGCTTCCATTTTTCTTACCTTTCACGACTGCTTGTGCTGTTAGTATATTTAGCGCCTTATTTGGGCTTTTTGCATACTTTGCCTTAAGGCCAATCCAGCGGGTGTGGGGAAAAAGGTGGCTGTGTTTCGTTCCATTTAAATTATGATGATGTCATGAGCAGTTTCTTAGAAGAGCATGGTCCTCAAATGGTTTACCTCTTTACCTGAATTCAATTCAATTCATTTATATAGCGCCAAGTCACAACAACAGTCGCGCTTTATATTGTAAGGTAGACACTACAATAATACATACAGAGAAAACCCAACAATCGAATGACTCCCTATGAGCAAGCACTTTGGCAACAGTGGGAAGAAAAAACTCCCTTTTAACAAGAAGAAACCTCCGGCAGAATCAGGCTCAGGGAGGGGCGGCCATCTGCTGCAACTTCTGTTCTTCAGCTTTCAGGTCCCACTTCTGTGGAACCGGCTCCCAGTATGGATTCTGTACACAATGTACACCATCTCTCTTTTTAAGATTACGCTTGAAACTTGATAGAGCTTATGATCTGGGCTGGACCAGGGGACCCTGAACCTTTCCTCAATTGTACTGCAATAGGGCTAGGCTGCTGAGAGCTTCCCATGATGCACTGATCATTTCTTTGCTCACCTCTTTTCACCATTTGTGTTTATACACCACTCTACTACTGACCATTAGTTATTATTAATAATTATTTTCACACTCTTTCTTTTGTCCTGTCTTCTTCCCCTCACCTCCAACTGATCGCAGCAGATGGCTGCCTCTTCTTAAACCAGGTTCTGGGTTTAAAGGGATTTTTTCCTTCCCACTGTCGCCAAGTGCTTGCTCATAGGAAGTCGTCTGATTGTTGTCTGACCAACAATAGTGTTTTTTTTAGATGTGACTTCTCAAATTTCAAAGATTGTGATTTAGATGCACACACAAAACAATTTAAAAAAAAAGGGTGAATCTAAAGAGGCTTCAAAATACGTTTTTGCTTTTAATTTGACTCAGACCTGAAATGGACAGAATCAGTAACACTTTATTTGTAAAATATTGTAAAACATGAGATGCAAAAGTTGTTGAAAGATGCACCTTTTTAACAAACTTTGAGTCAATGAGAAGCTGGCTGGAAGCTAAGTTTAATCAGCTTATGGGAAGCAATTGCTGGGAGTTGTGTACTTATGAAAGTGGGCATGTTATTATTGGCCAATGGGAAAAATAAATAAAACATACATGTTAGGTAGAAGCAGAAGCTCAATAAAATAGATATGGAGATGACGCGGGCGTCTTCCCTGGGTCTCGCCTGAGTTTGTACATGCGGCAAGATGATAAACATGCACAAAAAGTGAAACTGAGGTAGTTTTTAGAGTTTCTTCTGCCTCAGTGTCAGACAAAATCCCTTTAAGGCCTTTCACACTGAAGCAAGGACAGAGGGAGATAGAGACCCTGCAGAGGTAGTCAAGGTTCACTGATTAGCTTCAACATGATACCTCAGAAACCAGAGCCTGTTATCAGACTTATACTTCATTTCAGATAAATACTGTAGTTTTTTTTTCTTTTTGCACCACTGAGAAGTGATGTGGTTGCAAGTGAGTGAAATGGAATAAAATTGAAGTGCTGTAATGCCTGTACTGCATGCACACTTAATATTGAATATTTTATTATGGGTTGTGTGAAGGTTCTCCCAGACAAGGGTTCTGCGTTTTAGCATGATGGAGATTTAAACTAGCATTCTCTTCTCTTTTAGCTTTTCACATTAAGATGCTTTCAGATTTGGTTGTGTGACTGACTGGACTGAAACGCCAAGAAATCAGAAGTCAAATATGCAAGACTGTCACATGACACAAAAGAATTGGCTTCATCAGAATCAGAAGAGGAATTCTTACCACTTTTTACTGTTTTTAATCGTGTATTAGTCGGAGACCGAGTCTCTGAAAAACCAGATGTCTGCATCATGTTTAGGCTCCATTATATACAGTACATCATGTGTAAAATAACCATTGGTGCTTAGTATATTTTTTTAATATGTTGGTAGGAATAGCCTACTAATTTATTGCATTTGTTATGTAAGTAGAATTTCAAATGTGAAAGTAGTTCATAATACCAGTAGATGCTTATAATGCTGTCTGAAAACATACACTTGCATTCAGCTTGGTTGGGTGAATGGGCGCAACTTGGGTATCTAGTTAATGGGCAGGGATAGCTCAGTAGGTAGAGTGGTGGCCCCATGATCAGAAGGTCGGGGGTTTGATTCCCCTGAACAGCTACCCTGAGGTACCCCTGAGCAAAGTACCGTCCCTACACACTGCTCCTCGGGCGCCCAATGGCTGCCCACTGCTTCACTGAGTGAATGGGTTAAATGCAGAGAGGAATTTCCCCACGGGGATCAATAAAGTACTCTTTCTTTAATCCTTAACAGTTACATCTGCAGCAAGTGTACTCTGTATTTTGCACATTTCTTTTTAAATCTGCATGAAATGTAGCATTTCTTGCTATTACCTTTGCACGGGAACATAGTAATGGTGAATTATAATTTGAGTGGTTCTTAAACTCTACTTCCAGATAAGCAGGGATGCTGTGTAAAGTGTAAAGAAAAAACAAATGTGAGGATTTGCAAATCATGTTAAACCATATGTTAAATTGAAAATGGTGAAAAAAGGCAACATATTAAATGCTTAAAAAGAGAAATTGTATTGTTTTTAGATTGGAGAAATGCAAAGCACGGTTATGCACACGTGCATTGTATTTATCATAGTTCATTGAGTGTTTCTACATTCACTGATAGAACCTTGCAATGACTGCTTCTCTTCTCTCCCAGGATTTGCATTTGTTTGTGACAGGAGATGGACTCGATCCTAAAAGCTAAAATGATAAGACAGTCAGATGAAAAGTGCAGCTGAAGTTCAGTGTGAAGGAGTGGTAGCCTTCAGTCATTAGGAAAACTATTAGACTGATCTCTTGTTACTTCAGACAATCTAAAATAGAAAAAAAATAATACCGCCAGATTTTGCATTTCCCAAAAACTTGTTTTCCAGCATTAGTAGTTTCAGCATTTGGAGTTCTGTTACTCTGCCCTTAGGTTAGGCATGTGATTTTCTTCTTGGAAAGCCTTCTATGTGCTGTGTGACATGGTTATGTTGAAGATATTGAAACTAATTTTTTTGTGTGTTTTATTTTCCTTTGGGCTTTATTCTGCTCTGCTCCCCTTACTGAGTCTAAAGTCTCTCTAAATCTCTCTGATTTTTTGCCGTTTACCACATTTCTCACTCCCAGCAGTGAAAAGTTGATTCTTTTGTTAAGGTTGTAATTAAAATAATGCCTCAACTCAAAAAAAGAAAGTTTGTCGCTCACAGGAACACAATAAGAAAGTGGTAGAGTTGTGGACAAAGGTTCTATAGACTGCTATCGATGGCTCATGACAAGCAACCCTCCTCATCTTTTAAAGAATATGGCAATTTCGTTATTGCTTGGGCGTTCTGTGGCATCCATCCAAGTATATTAAAAGCTCAGTGAATGTCATTCAATCATTCTACAGCAATGGTAAATGTGCTGGTTAAGAAAATGTGAGTTTAAATATCACTGGGTGGCCGAGTCATTCACCTGAGGAAGGTTAGGGTTAAGAAAGAGAATACTCAAAATGAGCAAAAGCTGCAGGTGACTATGGGGTACTACTGATGTTTGATTAATTAGTCACTCCACAACATTAAATGCGATCGTTGTATTTGATGTGAACCTTTTAAAAGTCAGGATGAAGAGAGCTATAGCTACACACTTCTTTCTAAACCCTCACGAATAAAGGTGAGACTAGGTGGATTTCTTTGAGTGTTGACATACTGAGTGTGAACAACAAAGATCCGTCTGCTTACGGCCTTCTGAACAACACTTCCATTTAACAGCAGTTTTATTTAAAAATGCTTTTACAATGTGATGCCTCAAAATATGAGTATTTCTGCAATACCCACTCTGAGAAATTTTAATGTGATCCTTATGCCATCGATTTATGAACTAGACTGAATAGCGTAGTTGGTTCAAGAGGGATTTGGTAGGTGGGGGAACTCTGGGTTTATGTATATCACCATGGGGAGAATAATCACTTAAAATAAAACACATAGTTATTTGTATTCTGAGCTCCATTAGATTTTACTTCATCTGCAGGCTGTAATCAGCTGACCTGTCCAGCCAGCTGAATTCAACATGATACAAGTAGATTTTTCATGAGCTGTGTAGCTGATTTCCAACCACTACATAGTATAAAAGGTAGTATTTGGTGAGTGAATCTAATCAGCAACGTAACCTTTCGTTTAAGTTGATCATTGCTACCCTGTTGCTACCCTGTATCTGTCCACCATAGTGAATTACAGCAAACTACACCACAGTGCTGCAAACTAACCACTTTAGCATGCACTAAACCATACTAAACTACCCCCTTTATACAACCTTTGAATAACCAAAAAAAACCAACTTATTATACATTGCACATCATAGATCCAATATTTGATTAAAAATTAAACGAATTTGGGTAGTTTCCATCAAATATTTCTTACTGAACATTCGTTACCTTTGAAAATATCTCTCATATTCCTTTCTTGTCCTGTCAAACATTTTTTCTCTCCCTGGGAAAAACAGCAACTGCACATTTGGCCACACACACAGTTTGTTTTTGCTGATGTTTGTGGAGCTGTTGTGTTTGAAACTACCTGCCACTTAAACAAAATTAGCACCATTTATGCTCGCTCCTTACAGTAGCACTAGCTAGATGCTGAAGTTGAGTAACCAATGTAAGATGGACAAATCACAGGGATTCAGCAGTGTTATGCATTCATCTATTACTATGTATTTCTATTTACTGACGGTGTTGGAATGCCGTTCTGGATTGTTATGGCCCACATTAACCCCTGAGCATAATTCCATAAAGTGAAGGAATTACAATTCCAATGGCAAGTGGAGTAAACTATATGGTATCATGGACCTGTCTTACAAGGTGCACACAGTAAGGGTTGTTTGTTGATGTGTAACTTAGGGGAGATATTTTCTTGACACACATTGCTTGCCTTAATGTCATCTGAGAACCAGTTAGACATCATAACATACTTAGACATTGTTACTGACCAGGTGCACCCATTCATCGACAGTCTGCACTTTTTCAAATGGATACTTCCAGCAGGATAACAAGCCTTGTCACGAAGCACTCATCATCTCCAAATGGCTCCAGGAGCATGACAGTGATTTTAATTTACTTCACTTTCCTCGTGTACTTTCTTTAGATCCCAGCCCAATAGAGCACCTTTGAGATGTGGTGGCAAGGGTTTTTTTCCTTACAGTGTGAATGTGCTGGCAAATATCTGCAAGAACTGTGCGTGGAAACTATCACCGTTTCAAGCCCATGCCTGAACCAATTTTCTCTGTTTTGAAGTAGAAATGTCTTATGCAACTCTAGATAGGTGTATCTTTGAGTGTGGACTCCTCTGCCATTAAATTTAATGTAAATTATGTAATGTACGACCACCTAAGACTTTTCTTGATTGTTTAAATTGCATGGTTAATTTAAACGTTTCCCCTGATTCAATTCATATCTGCCAGACTGCACTTGAGATGGTAGAAAACCATTGAAGCCTCTTGTCACATTTTCCAGAATGACTGCTTTCAAATTGGAAAAAATTAGATTGCCATCACTCAAGAGAAGGATCAAAGTATAATTGTACATTTCATGCTTTATCAGTGCCTGGCAGGCATTACTGGTTTTGAGATACAGGAATATACGAATATCACGATCTAATACCCTGAGAGGTGTAGGATTAAAGTGACTTGCGTTGAGATAATTCAAGGTGAAGATGCAGATATGAAAATTGTTCCATTGTCCAAGTGCAGTGCATTACACTACCATGACGAGGCCCCGAGGACAACAGATTCATCATAGTCCTGCATAAATTAGGTAACAAGTTTCTGATGATTTATTGACTTAATATCTGGACATGATTACAGCAAAGGAGCAGATTGGAGTCATGCATGGCTGGCTTTGGATTAGAGGCAAAAATGAGCGACATTGTGCTTGTGTTTTGTGTGTGTGTGTGCTCAGAGCACAGGAGTGCAGCCTCTAACGGGGTGTTGGTATGCTAATACCGCAGCAGTGAGCTGTCCCTAAGGGTAAAATCATCTCTTATTCAAACTCTTTTTCAGCCATAGGCATTTTTTCGACTCAACAGATAAGGAAACAGGTCTGCCTGTGCTGCTTTGAGTGAGAACACCACTTCATGCGTGTCCATGTGTTTCCGTTTTGGGGGGATTTTTTTGCTTTATGAAGCTTGTTCGGCTGTCGTTTCATTTTTGACACTTTACATTTTGCAACAAGTAATAACTAGCGGGGTACCCTTATTAAAACACAAATTCAACAAACTACTACAGCAATGAGATGTTAGACTACAAAAACATGTCATTGCTGTTCGTTTCATGTTTTCTGTATTGTCATTTGCCTCTTAGGCCATAAGAGGCAGCGTTGCCTCCAGTGGCTTTTAGGGGTTACTTATTCCCTTGTTTCTGTTTCCTGCTAAGTGTCTTTTACTCCTTGTGTCTTTCTTAGCTTTGTAGTGGGGATAGTGGTTTCATGGTGGTTGGCTAGCTGCCAGAGGAGATGGGTACTGCTACAAAGTGAAGAAGACAGGAAAATTCTGCATAATTCATAGCCAGAAGGAAAAACATATGCTGCCTTTTCTACCTTTAGCAATTGCCTCTGTTGATTGTGTTATTTTTATTTGACACCTTTTCAGGTGGATCCTGTGTGTGCTTACACATAGGTGAACGCTGTTACTGGACAAAAAGCATGCCGCACTTGCTTTTCATTTATAGATTTTAGCCATATGAAGTCTGCTCTTCTGCAGCCCAGTTAATGATAATCTGTATGTTTGTGTACCAGTTAGAACAGATGCTTTTTCTACTTCATGGTACAATCACATTAGGGAAAACAGTGGTTGGAGGCAGCACCACAACAAAAAAAAAAAGAAGCTTTTAACCATGTAATGAATTCAGAAAATGGGAACCAGGTCTGCAACCTCTCACCAGTTGTCTTACTGGGTCATAAAGAGAGTGTTAAAACTGCAATTAGACAGAGCGAGTCTCCTTTCATTTTAGTAGTTTACGATTGAATGGGTCCAGTTAGCAATTACATACAATCTATTTGTAATAATACAGGAATTTAACTGTGATAAATCAAAGGGAAATCACAAATTGGTTGATGTCTAAATATACAGGATTTCACATGTAACTATTATCTATCAATTTATTTGAGAACTTTTGCGAAGTTGTCAGAGAGTGATTGCATTCATGCAGAGTTGGACATAATTTGGCAACAGGTTGCCTCCCACTAGGTGGTCACCTTGTAATTGAACGTACACGACACCCTCACCCTCTAGATGTCCTATTATTCACCACAACTGCTTGCAGTTTTTCCTAGTCAAAGTTTTAAATGAATAGTAATTTTTAAAACTAAATCTAGTAAATCTGCTTCCTCAAATGGCTTTTCTGTTTGTATATTAAGCAAGCGTAGACCGTATTTGTTCCTTATCATTATTAAACATATAAAGAATTTAACTTTGTCTTTATGATCAGCTCTTGCTGAATCCACCTGTTTTGATTTTGCATCTTAGGAACGCTATTTTATTCTGACTCTACCCACTAAAGCACAATAGTATGGATTAATTTTCTATGTGAACAATTAGTTTATTGTGAATTACTGTCACTTTAAAAGGCATTAATTATCTCAGTAATACAGTGCAGAATTTATTTTTATTGAAACGGAGGGCACTCATAGTTCTTCTTTTTTTTCTATTGTTATTGTGATACCTGCATTTCAGACATAAAGGATTCAGTGCCCACAGTCACTGATGGAGTCATGGTGTGAGTGCGCATCTGTGCAGCTTGAATGGCGCAGTGTAAGTTGCCGCTTACTGACAGGGTTTACGGACCTGCCTGGCGCGATGAAGGGAAACTGCTCCTGCCAGATTTTGTGATAATTGCTGCTCTTTGGAAAACACTGTGAAGATAATAATTAGCACGGTGACTCGGGACAAACAGAGAAATAAACTTATTGCAACAATGCGGTAAATGTAACCAGAATGGTGGGTTGGGTGTGGGAAAACAGAGAAAGGGATAAACAAGAGCCACATTGAGTATAAGTAGCCTTCAAGGTGCCTTCTAACCATCATTGTTGACACGCGCGCATAGAGTACATTTATTTGCACTGGCACGCACAACTGCACAGACACAAACACGAGTTGTCGCAGAGGTAGTGATCCAGTTGGTCATGTCTATTCATTTGGTAAAAAAAAATCTGATTATTTTCAAGGATGTGTACACATCGATATAATCAGGAATGCTTAATTGGAAATATTTATGCAGGGCATTATTTAAATAATTCTCTGTTCATTATCATAAGTTCTCCCTCACTGCTTTTATTAAGGACAAGATTTAATTATTTTGCGATAAACTGTAATGTTCTCATGTGACATTTCATCAAGAAATGGATGTTTTATTAAACTAAAGGTCAGATACTACAAATACTTCGGCCAGATACCTTCCCTGTGCCTTTATGCTTATGGTGATGCGGCATGGACTCGGGTGACTTTCTGAGTGGTCTTTATTTATTCATTTTGGCTAAATCGGGATTGTTTAACACTTGAAATAGGAGCGATCGGCTAATACATATCATATTTAAAGTTCAGCTGAAATTGCTTGTCATACAGTAATATGTCCCATCTTTTTTTAAGAAAAAAAAAATCCAAATTCAATAGAGACAGAAAATAGTTTTTCTCTCTTTTATTTTAATGATTGCTCTTAATTTCTTATCTGCCTTAACATGGAAATTTGTGTACATACAGGCAGTCACCTCACATTAATTTAGGGCATATTTACATATTTACATTTACATATTTACAACACTGTTCTTTTGCAAGCAGTCACAGTGACTGATGTACTGTCTTTTGTCTTGCAACTTGGTTTCTTGAGTGAGTGGACAAACATTCACAGAGGAAAAGTGCTCTGCAAATGTCAGTTTGGGGGCAAGACAGCAAATTAACTGCTCTTGTGTGGCATATTAAACAGCGTGTAAACCTTCCTCCAAATTTCACTTGTTATGGATGCTTGTCGTGTCCTTATTCTTCAGTACTACTGCTAACAAAATACTCCCTGCCCACGGCTTTTAGGCTACAGTGCCAGTTTGTTTACGCTTCCTCCCATTCCCCTGCCTGTGCCTGAGCTCACCTTGTCAGCTGCTGTCAATCCACTGCCCCCACCAACACACCCCTCCAGCAACAGGAAGGAAATGTAGCATTTCTGATATTTGCAAAGACATTTTGCTGTTTTTATACCTTCAAAATTGCAGTATTTTTTGCAGAAAAAAGGGGATCTTTTGCTTTTAGTTTAGGTGTTAAAACACCCTATTGTATGAAGGTCATTCCGAACATGTTAAATGCCATGGCACACCAAAGAAAGACGCACAGTTCAAAGGAATACCTAATTATTGGTTGTTCAGAAAATGCCACGGAAAGGTTTATAGTAGGGAGCAGATGTTAGTTTGCCTGAGAAAAATGTGACCTATAAAAAGCTACTGTCCAGAAAGAATATTGCACCAAAAGTCACATGTTTTACTGCAGCTTATAAAGTCCTGAAGTGCACTCGTAGTGTTATACTGTTCTTAACATAAAACTTATATTAATTGGAATTGTGAGGGCTAAAAAAACCCACAGAAATCCCATCTGGAATCTGTGTGTGCGCGCGCGTTTGTGTGTCTGTGTGTGGCTGATATTGGTAAATAATAGCTTGATAAATCAGCCTCGCTGAAGGGTTGTGTAAATCAGCAGAATAAGATTGAACTGGCCAGCGATAGATGTCGTACAAATGCTGATACTGAATGCAGCTTGGCTGTTTTACTTGTCTGTCAGGGCAGAGACATGTGCATGTTATTCACTACAAGCAAGCGGCAGTAGCCAGTAGCAGCAGCCACACTCTTTGGGACTGTACAAACTAGTAAATCAGCTGAATGTTGACAGATCTAAACCTTTATTGGCACAAATTCACCTTCATGTTGTCTTCTGTTCTCTGTCCTCTGCTGCTTCTTTCCCTGCAGTTCTCTTTGGTCAGTTTGTGGTATTCCAGACTTTGACCAGCGATGTGGTCGAGATCTATGATGGTTCTTCAACAGATTCAGCCCTTCTCTCTTCCATATATGGATCACACTCAGGTAAGAGCATAACTCTCTGACTTTGAAGCCTAGTGTCTCTTCGCTCATAACTATGGCTAGGGCCTTGAAAGGTCGAGTGCAGCATTTAGAATTGCGGGCAGTACATCACATGCGACTCAATTCTAATCAAATTACTATTTTTCCTAGACAAATTGAATGTCTGTTATCTGAGCCACTTCAAGCTGCTAAGGATAAAGATTGTTTCCCTTCATATATTCTCATATTGATATAATTACATCATGATTGTAATTGAATAAACTCCAGAGATTCCAATTAAAATAACAAAAGCAAACCAGCTGTTGTAAATTGTTGTCACATTCTACGTGGTTAGACTGTCAAAAATGTTGAAACAAAGAAAAGCACTGAATCCTTTGTGTTGTACTGTACCACTTAAGAACATCCTTTTGATTTAAATTTAAATCACACCGATAATGTCTTGATTATGTTTTTCGTTTTGCTCTGTTATGTAGGTGAGACCCTACCTTTGAGTTCAGGAAACAAGATCATGCTAAAGTTTACCACAAATGGAACAGAAACAGCCAAAGGATTTCATTTTGTTTACCAAGGTAACGTTACATTTTCTGCTATAGTTCCAGAGTTTCATCCGCAGAATTATTTGCTACATTGACTGCATTTGTTTGCTTTCGGGGGAAGGTGAAGGTACTTTAGCCCAGCGCTCATCAAACAGAGGGCTGTTCAGCAGAGTGCCACTGGATGCGGCTGGGCATGTCTGAACAAAGCAGAATGATGTGGAGTCAAATAGCCTATCCTGGCAAAGCAGATGAGAGTGACTAATGACGCGCGAGGAGATTCACAAGGGCTTTACTGTTGCATTCTACCTCCTTTATCTTTCCTTGTCTCCTATTCCCTGTTGTATTTCTGCCTAACAAACCCACCCACCGCTCTTTGTCTTTCTTCCTCTAATGCTCGCTTCCTCCCCCTTTATCCTTAGCTGTCCCTCGGACAAGCGCCACTCAGTGTAGCTCAGTCCCTGAGCCCCGCTTTGGGAAGCGGATAGGGAATGACTTTGGCATCGGTATGGCAGTACTGTTTGAATGCAGTCCAGGCTACACACTGCATGGCTCCAATGCCATCAGGTGCGAGGCTGTGCCCAATGCCCTGGCCCAGTGGAACGGCACTGTGCCCACATGTGTTGGTAAGCGTCATCATCCTCCAATCCTTGCTGCATGTCCTGCATGCACGCAAACACACACAAACGCACAAACACCAATCCAAAAAGTGGCTCAGGTGCATAAAAGCAGTTGGTGTCTGTTTTTTTGTTGGGGGTTTTTCCTGTCATTAGTTTTCCTAATGTCCATCACCCATTGCAAAGCAGCTAATCTCAGGCTCTGGTAGATTAGACCAGCAGAGAGAAGCAACAGCAAACAGAACAAGCTTCACCCAAGGGTTTTAGGTTCCTGTGTTTTTCCAGATAAGTGGAAAAAATAAATATCAGTGTAAAGTAAATACATCCAACAACAACAGATCTTTCAAGAACTTTAATCTCTATATGCCCTCAGTATAATGTAGTTCAGTATAACAGCTCTGCTATAAAAGGTATTTTTTAACAGATTAGCACTCCATATGCAAATAAATCTGGACAGAATATTCAAACACCGTCATTCTGTCCCGCAATGCCAAAATTATAATGCTATCTATATTACATATGATGGGACCAGGCATGTGTACAATATAATACATTGTAGCTTTTGACAAGAATCATTATTAATGCACTCTTGATATAAATATAGTGCTTTGCAGGGTTAATGCCATTATAATGGATATGTTATAGGGCTTCCACGATTAGTCGACTAGTCACGATTACGTCGACTATCAAAATCGTCGAAATAGTTGATGCGTCGTTTGAAGCTTTGTAAGATCACAAAAGCCGCTGGAACAAGTAGTAGGATTTAAGAGTGTAATAACGGACTGACACAGAAGATGGCAGCACTGCATGTACAAGGATGCCATCTGCCGTTAAATCCCGAAGAAGAAGAAGTAGCTCTGTCCCAGAATTCATAGCGCAGCCCAGTTCAGTTTCGCTACCCTGTCACTACCCGATCCGTACCGGAAACCCGATCGGTACCCCGCATGCGCAAATCTTACGTCACTTCCTCTCTTTGCCAACATTGCGACATTCAATATTATTGAATGATACGGTTAGCCCCCAGTTAGCTCCTAGCATTTCTCAACAGCTTTGCCTCCTTTTCGACTGCCCGGGACATTTAAACAATGGATAATCTGTATACAAACAAATTCATGCTTTTCTCCTCAACAGAGAGCGTCCCCCGATTGAACAACAGCGCCGTAAAATAAGAAGAATGGCGCCTAATTACAGACTTAATAATATTGACTTAGCAATGTGTCACGTGAAGATTCATCAGCCAGATTAAGTGTTTACTGACAATTAACAGTGATAGCGGACATCATCATCACTATACTAATCAATCCTCTCCACACAGACAAGCATAAACACACTCGACTATCACTAAATCAAATTTAACACACGTTTGTAATGACGCTAATTCAGTTTACAATAGGGTTCATTCGCTCGGTCAGCAGGTGGCAGTATCCTCGTACACTGGGGAGTAAACTGCCATTAAACGAACAGAAGAAGAAGAAAACATCTGCGCATGCGCGGTACGGATCGGGTAGACCCGATTTGTACGGTCCGACTCTGCACATGCGCAGTAAGGATCGGGGAGTCCTGATCCGTAACTATCTTTTTATTTTTTGTTTTTTTCTACATTGTACTGAAATGCTTCATTATTGCAAACATTTTAAGATATACTTATTATTCTTAACATTTTAACAGATACTCTGACCCATAACTATCGTAAAACGCTACGACCGGAAGTAGACACCTTTCGCGCATGCGGGGTACCGATCAGGTTTCCGGTACGGATCGGGTAGTGACATACCCGATCCGTACCGGAAACCCGATCGGTACCCCGCATTCGCAAATCTTACGTCACTTCCTCTCTTTGCCAACATTGCAACACTCAATATATTTGAATGATACGGTTAGCGCCCAGTTAGCTCCTAGCATTTCTCAACAGCTCTGCCTCCTTTTCGACTGCCCGGGACATTTAAATGGATAATCCGTATACAAACAAATTCATGCTTTTCTCCTCAACAGAGAGCGTTCCCCGATTGAACAACAGCGCCGTAAAATAAGAAGAATGGCGCCTAATTACAGACTTAATAATATTGACTTAGCAATGTGTCACGTGAAGATTCATCAGCCAGATTAAGTGTTTACTGACAATTGACAGGGATAGCAGACATCATCATCACTATTCCAATCAATCTTCTCCACACAGACAAGCATAAACACACTCGACTATCACTAAATCAAATTTAACACACGTTTGTAATGACGCTAATTCAGTTTACAATAGGGTTCATTCGCTTGGTCAGCAGGTGGATCGGGGAGTCCTGATCCGTAACTATCTTTTTATTTTTCGTTTTTGCCTACATTATATTGAAATGCTTCATTATTGGAAACATGTTAAGAGATACTTATTATTCTTAACATCTTAACAGATACTCTGACCCGTAACTATCGTAAAACGCTTCGACCGGAAGTAGACACCTTTCGCGCATGCGGGGTACCGATCGGGTTTCCGGTACGGATCGGGTAGTGACACCAACAATGGCAGCAGCTACTTAGTTTTAATATTACTCTTATTATTCTTTCTGGGTCACAAAATAAACGTTTAACATATTTTCAGGCGAGAATGTAGCTGTGTAAACCTCAAATATCTGCTCAGTTTATCAAGACACCACATATCTTCAAAAGCGCTCCGACGTTTTCGGAGACGTCTGTTACCCACTAGCTCAATAGCTAGCCGGGGGCAAGGCTCACTAGAGCCGTGAGAACACCGGACTCCGGCAAATCGTTTTCAAACCCACCACCGTCTTTCGCTACTCAGGTTAAACATATATAAGTCACTTAGAGAACTTAAAAATGTTATTGTTTGGCTTTTTTTTTGTATTTTATTTGTGCCTGAATAAATCGGTTTGGCTGAGATTAAAGTTATAGTTTTTACACAGCTGAATAAACATCAAGCAGACAACTGATTATCAGAAGTGTGAGATGCTCGAGAATATACTCCGGTGTCCCGTTATATTTTAGATAGCAAGGAGTTTATTAAACTTCACCGAAACAATCTACAAATTTCATTAAAATTTAATAAACTATCATCTTGTCTTTATTTTTAGTTAGCACATACCTTAAACACGTAAAGCTGTCAGCTAATGATAGTTATAGATAGATATAGATGCATGCTGGTGCAATATGCTGTACGTTTTACGTCCAATAGATGCATGATCTGATTAGTCGATTAATCGCAAAAATAATCGGTGACTAGTCGACTGTCAAAATAATCATTTGTGGCAGCCCTAATATGTTATATGTTTGAAATTGCAGTATCAAAATGATGTGACAATGTGAAAGTGGTAATTTGCAGTGACAGATCTGCGGTGAATAGTCGCCTGAATCTGCGGCTCACCCTCATTTTCTACACCTTATAAAGAATTTCTAGTCACTGTTTAGCTGACCAACCCACAGTTGTACCACTTTGGTTCTCTCTGACAGCTTACAGTGTTTTCTTAAACTGCAACAGGGAAAGGTCACAATGAAAAATGCTCTAGTAAACCCACTCTATAGCCTTCTACTACTCACTTCCAAACTTACACACACACAGTTACGATTGACTTAAAGAGTCTGTGTCAATGTGGAGAGAACCCGCTGTCGCTGCACCTTCTGTGAAGAGCTAGTGTTGAGCTGTAGTGTTGTAGCGTAACAATAATATCTAGTTTATAAGGTTGTTTTAAAAGACAGCAACTCTTGTTTCATATAAAAGATTTAAAGTTCAAAACCAGTGACAAACAGGGACAGAGAAATTCATACATTTTTGACATAGACAGAAAATATAATTAACTAGCCATGATCCAACAGCCCTATTATTACAACAGCTCTTGGCGGCCTATGTAAGGTGGATGCGAACCATCTGCTGAAGGGACAGACATTTCTCCCTACATGGATGTTTGGCCAGCATGCACAAAACCATTTTACATATAAATATACCTGCATGAATATGCATAGTCCATATTTGTGTACAGGATGATTTAGGTATGCTGTCAGCAAACACTGCTACCCATACCCGAAAGCGTGCAGAAGGACATGCAGTCAGTCTCACAAAGACACCCACATATCTGTCTTGGGGAGATGAAGGACTAAAGATGAAATGAGGTAAAATCTATTGAAGTCAGGCCTTGTGCCAGCCAGTAAATAGTACCAGCCGGTAAGTGCGAGAGATTTCCAGCCAGGGTTCATCCAAGTTGAGTGCCAAGTGGTAAGGGAATAGCAGTGGCACGCGCAGTTCCATTTTAAACATAGTGATTTTTATCTGGAGATTGAATCTGGCTGCAGCATCTCCCCCAGCGGCAGTGTACTCGTCCAGAATAATGGATATAGTTTCATGGAAGCCCAAAAAAAACCGCACCATGCTCAATTACTCAAGCCCTCTTTATGTGATATGACGGCATCAGACACCGCTCTCTACAAGGTGTCCATGTTTCAGATGATATATTTTAATTTCCTCGTCCAGATGTGATTGACCTCGCTCGTCGTGCGGCTGTTGTATTTCTTTTGATTTTACACGTACAAAGCTGCTGAATGAGGGTTTTGCTGGTGAGTCTCTACAACGTCCTGTTGTGATTTAATTAGCCCCGCCTGAATGGATGCATAATGTTGGGGCAGACTTTGTTGATTTTTTATGTAGAGCAGTTGACTTGAATAAATAGATGTTTTTGTTTTATAAAAGGAGTTTAACTTGCAGCGCGTAGACAGAGCTTCAAAAAAAAAAATGCTAACCCTAACCCTTGTGTCAGATCTTTTTCAACTGTGTGTGGACTCCTATGTCCCCATTAGATTGTGCAAATGACCGACTGCCTATTACAGGTTGAAGTAGAAGGGATAATGAAGTTAAACAGATGAGCATAATTGTCCCCTGGCTTGTTTCCTGCACGAGTGACAGAATTGCAGCTTAATCTCAAACACATACTTAATCACTTCTGATTGTAGAAAATCCTCATATTGCATAAGCTCACAGATTGCCATGATTCATGCTCGGCATGCCCACGCTATGGAATTTACTGTTGGCTTTTTCGAAGGTGTCAACAAGTAAACAGTGTCGTGCAGAGTTTGTTTTTAAACAGTGGATTCTTGTTTTGCAATAGCCTCCCAAGACCAATTAAAGTGTCTCAGTCTGGGAGTGTGAAGCAAAGCCAGGCCAGAGTGCATCTCTGGAGCAAAATGAGCTGCTCTTGAGGTTTCGCTACATTTAAAAGTTTACTTAACTTTCCACAATGAAATCTGAAATTACTGCCAGTTTATCTAATGGTGTGTTTCTATTACTTTAACGCTTTTGTCTTTTTTATTCATTTATAACTTTTACTCTTTTGGCCAAAAACACATCTGTGAGAATGGGAACACAAATATTCCAGTCCTTTCTATCAGATTTAGCTATGGGAGGTGTGGTGAAAGATTGAGGATAGTCGTGTGGTAGATGAAGGTTGACTGTCAAATTGAGCATTTATTCCATGAAAAGAACAAGTAACAGGCAGTCCAGAAATGGTAAACATAATCCACAAGGCACAAGAAAGCACAGGGAAAAACAATAGGGACAGCACGGCTGGTAGGACGATTTGACAAATATCCAGGGGAGACAGGGACAATGAAAGCACAAGGTAATGAAGAAAGAGGAAACGGGAGGGGAACACAGCTGAAACTAATCTCAGAAAACCAGACAGGGCGAGCATATAAATACCAACCACAGTAGCTATGTGTTACCAAAATAAAACAGGAAGTAGCCAAACACTGGGACTTGGCACCAAAAGGCAGAACACAAGGGAATAATATATAGAACTAGGGAGCAAGAAGACAGCAAGGGAAAAAAGATACATGAATATAAACCCAAAGAAAACCAAGAATCAAAGATTTACTTAAGGAAAACTAAAAAGTCCCCAAAAAAAAACAAAATCACTGGGTAAAAGCCCCAGGACCGACCCAGGACCATAACAAATTATATGGATTAGCAGCTTTGCAGCTTGACTAATATATTTAGCGAGCACAGTGTGACTATTGTATGCAGCATTAACGTGTCACATCAAGATGGATGAAAAATAGAGAATTCTGAAACTTGACAAAAGGTTGTTTCAACTGTGAAATGTATGCAACATTTATTGAAATGAATGTGTAATTTGTAAAAGTGCAAGAACCATTTAAGAATATGTTAAGCTATTATGTCACAGACATTACGCGATTAAAACATTTCCAATTATAAGCTCCTGTCACTTTCCTGCATATCAAACTGTGCAGTTTTATAGTGTAATATAATATATGGTCCCAACCTTTGTCTACCTACGCTAAGTCTAAAGCTTTCAGTCCTTTATTGCGGTCATATTTTCCAATCTCGCTTGACCAGTTGCATTTTCTCACAGGACCGAAATAAGTTGTGAAATTAGCCTTGTTCTCAAGGCGATGCTCTTCTTCTTGATGAATAACGAAGAAGAAGAAAAACAACCCACCGGAACACAACAAAGCTGACTGCACTTTGTTCATAAACTGGTTTCAATTTCTCTCAGGTGTTTGGCTCATCACTGAAGGGTTGGTAATAATAAAGATGTTGAGAAGAAATTATTTTCTGTGCAGTATAGGCAGCATGAAACAATCTCTGCTTAGTTATCGCACAGCACTTCAAACCTTCAAGGAGCTTTTGAGTGGTGCCAACAGGACATGACATTCTCACGGTGTTGCTATGGATGTTATGGGCATTGACCTTTATTTTTTTCATTTTTAGACAAAACAATTGCACAAACTCGTATCCTACTTTCGTGCATGTATAGGAGATGACTGATTTCCATACCAAGTAGTCTGCACATGATGTGCTTTAGCAGAAGCTATGCCTGTGGTAGCGAGTATATAAGTGTGATGACTCCGCTCTGTCACTGCTGAGAGATGCAGTACAGAATTCATTGTCTCTAATGTGTCACTCAGTATGAAAAGCAACAAAGCAGTCACTTTGGCACCGTTCTCCAAGTGTCTTTCAGATGGTAGATATCACCTGTAAAATGCTGATAACCTTGAACTTGTGACTGTACTTTCTTGATAGCTAATGTGATATTTTTTTCTCTTTCTCCATCAGCCACTTTAGTGTTTATTGCAAAGGGAGTCTATTGTTTTTTTCCCCTAGTTTTCCATGTCTCCTCTTGTCACTTTCATTGTATCTGCCATCGGCAGATGGATATCAAAAATAGTGATTATCATTGACCTGCACGGGGTAAACCCTTGTCCTTGACAAAAAGTATCAGTCTCTTCTTTGTGAGAACACTTTGAACTACTCTGCTGAATGTCCTCTTAGACTGACAGCTATGTTTATGGTCCCATGCTGCAGAGAAACACACAAATGGTTGGTAACCTTCAACATCAGAGGACTGATAAAGAAATTACTTTGTTGGTTGTATTAAACAAAACAGAAGGTCTGTGATTCTTTTCACTTACCATTTTCGTCATCTCTTTAGTCAGCTGGTTTGAATATACTGCTTAATCTTTAGACAAGGTATCCGACAGTAATGTTGAATACTCATACTTTGCAACTGGTGACAGCAGAACAATCGTTCCCAGGAGAGAAAACATAGAAATATACAGGGATAAAATATAAACCACTTTACACTTCTCCCTGATGATAAGGTGTCATAACACTTTATCACAACAGCACAATATCCTACAGGTTATTGCAGGTTTCTGTATTAGTCAGCAGAACTTTATTTCAATAGAAAGGGACCGCTTCTCATTGTAAGCCAGAATTCCTGCATAGAATAGTCCCGGTTGAATACTGGGGCCACTGGCACTCGTCTCAAAACGGTACTTTTGGTGGTGGTTGTTGTTTGAGTTATAATAAGCTTTATCGCACTCCTTGACAATTTCAGCACATCATACTCAGAGCTTCAATTCATCTGAGCGCTCAGAGGGTTGATAAATAAATGACTGGAGGCATTGGTAGCAACAGGGCATGCTCAGAATAGCATTCACAATTGAAAGATTTGATTTGTATGGCCTGTGAGAGATTAAATTACACATCAGGGTTAAACTGTTTACTTCTGTGTAGCGCATGAGATAAGTGTATGCGGTCCATGCTGCGGTCCACTGAGTTTGATGATTAGCATGTCGTGTGTATATGAATGGCATAAAATAGAGTAGATTTACATTATCATGGCTCACTGTGCTACGGGTGCCTCATCTTTCCTTTGTATCAATAGAATTTCATCAGCTGAAGGGATTTTTCCAGTTGCTCATTTAACATCCATCTATTAATGATCAGTTAGGAGTTTTAAAAGTGTGATAGCTGGATATTTTGCTGCTGTGACCCATTTTGGTCCACTTTTGATTTTTAGGTGTATACGTGACTTCAGTTAGCCCGAACTCAGTTTTTGCATATGCTTTCCTTTTTTCTAGTTCCTTGTGGTGGAGTCTTAACTGAACGCAAGGGTACTATCCTCTCTCCCGGATATCCAGATCCATATGCCAACTATTTGAACTGTGCCTGGAAAATCTCTGTTCCTGAGGGAGCCGGCATCCAGGTGAGAAGACACATGCAGATCTTAACAGAGTCATGTTTGATGAAAGATTAAGAGGTTTTTTTTTTGAGGGGTGGATTTATTACTGATACATACAAGTTAGCCATTTCCCAACTCATGCTTTTTTCCTTTGGAAATTTGTTAAGGTTTCATACTTATTAAACTTTTTGTATTACGTTATCTTTCCCTTTCAGATTCAGGTCGTGACCTTTGCCACAGAACACAACTGGGATTCGCTGGATTTTTTTGATGGCGTTGATGGTAACGCCCCAAGGCTTGGTAGCTACTCAGGTAAATGTTATACATCTAAATTTTAGTTGTCAGCTCCCACTTGATCTTCAATCAGGTGTCACAAGATCCCAGCAAGAGACAGATGCGGTGATCGAGCTGATGACATTTGAGAATGCTGTCAAAAAAACAGTAAAAAAGGAGAAAAAAAGAAACCCTTGCTCTGTCACAGTGTCCTGGCCTTTGCAGTTGAGAGCTTTATAATGTAACCCCTGTTTCACTTGGGAACTTTACATTCGTAGTGTTGCCTTCGGGTTTACATTATTAGAAATGGTGCGTTTGTCACTCAGTAACCTATAAGAAACAGGTCATCACGTCACTTCAGATGCTCAATTCTGGAATACGAGGGGCTGGTTTAACATAATGACTTCAGCCTTGATACGGAGATCTCCTTTAGGAAAAAGACACTCTCTGAAAAGTGAAACAGCCCCACAGTGCAGAACTAACTGCAGTGTGAAAAGGGTCAGGCATTTTAAATGGCTAGCAATCATGTTTAGCTTTGGCTAAATTGATAAAGATGATTATAATTACAAGCCAAAGTCTCACCGCGAATTCCCAAAGACACGGGGAACAGAGAAAATGTTCCCTGAGCTCAACGTAGCTGCACATACAGATTATTTTGCAGTGAATTTGAATTGTAGACCATTCCTCTTCCTCGATGTGATTTTATGCATCTGACTTGTGTGACTAATGCGCTTGAGGAGATGTACTGAGCATGATTTTCTTAAACTGTGTAACAGAAAGCAGTGCAGAGTTAAATACTTTGCACACGTTCACATGCTTTTGGTAGGCTTAAATCCAGAAAGTGAAGTACACAGGCTCTTTTGTATATTTTATGATTCAGGTACAACAATTCCCCAACTGCTGAACAGCACATCCAACAACCTGTACCTGACCTTCCAGTCTGACATCAGTGTATCTGCCGCCGGCTTCCACTTGGAGTACACAGGTATGAGGAGAGACGGCTCGCCTGCCTGCCTGTCACTTTATCTGTTGTCTTTCTGTGTCCATCTGCCACTGACTTCCAGCTGCTGCACAAGGGTATAAGGAATAAGAGGGACAGCTGGTGTGGATGGTACAGTTGGAGCTATAAAAAATGGTGTGAAATGGAGAGTAAGTGAGTGGGCAAAGCTTTTTCTTCCTTATTATCTTTTCTAATTTTCAGGCTTTGTATCCGCTTTTCTGGTATGGTAGCTTGGTATTCCCGAGTGGCTTCTTTTTTAAATTCCCCCCATAGCTTCAACTTACTGGACCCACATCCTTTTTCTTTCATTCATTTAAGGACTAAGTTTCCTTATCTCTCAGTGGACTGTTCACTTCCAGGCATATTTGCTAAAGAGCATGCTAAACATTTACTGTGCATCAGAATTGAAGGAGTATAGCGTGCCCCAATGGAGTGCCTGATTTACTCCCATTTAAAAATTGCACATCTTAAAGAAAAGGCTCTGTCCTTGATCCATGCAGCTTTTCTTTAATTCACTTACACTGCAGGCACCGTTCTTTGTCTCTTCTAATGTCCTTTTCTCTTAGTTAAATTTTGAGCTGGCGTGTATTCTCTTGTTTGCTCTTCACGTATGTCTTCCTGCTGGTTTTTTACTAACCACTCATTGGCTGAGACGAGACTGTGGGCAGACCCACTCATTGTCTGTGATGCACATTTGTGGCAGTGTGGAAAGACCGGGAAGACTTCCTAATGCTGTGATTAAAATAGGACGATATGGAAATGTCAAAAACAGAAATGACGGCCAACACGTTAACACATCCAGCCTTGAATTTTTTTTACACATACATAACAGCTAAAGAGTCACACTTTTTTTTTTGAGTGAGCTCAGTTCAAGCTGTCACTTTCTGCAAATTTGTTGGAAAACAAGAAAAATCACTGCTGTCACCGTGTGTCCTTGCTGTCAGTTGTGTCAGTCTGTGAGCGTCATGCCACTGTTGAGAACGAGTTCACAGTCATGTATCTCACAGTAGGTGCTTCGTTCTTCTTGTTTGGAGCCACTCTGTACTCATGTCTCTCAGTGTGCTCTTTCCTTTCTTCACTTCCACGCCATGTCACCCCACCCCCACTACCTCTACCTACCGCTGAGAATCACAATCAGCTCTTTGCTCTGTGTCTTACACTTTGCCACTGCTGCCCTTGTAAAGTATACTCCCTGATTCTTTGTGCAAACCACACTCCAGTTTATCTCCTCTCTGCTTTCTTCTCTTGCTATTTGTTACTTTTCCTGCTACTTTTCCTATCTGCAAAAAAAAAAAAAAAGAAAACAAATGTGATGTGTGATTAATCCATGTAGCTTCCCTATGGAACCACTCATGAAGTATTGCAGTTTTTTCACTTTCTGATATTTTATCCTACATATAGCAGATTTCAGAGTCTAATTTATTTGGTCACATTAGCTATTACATTAATCCTCTTCTGACCTGTAGTTAGATGTATCTACACTGGTTGGCTTGAAATAGTAATTTATATTTCACGCACTTGAGTTTTTAGTTCCCAATTAATGCTCTGAAAGCTCAGTAAAGGGGGGGAGAAAACAGCAACAGCGATTGGCACACACCCAGCCAACTAACCATCTGTTTTAAAATGTTTCCTTTGGGTGATTGTTGCAGTCCACTGAGACCAGTCATAGAAATTCTTTATACCACCCGCCAGTACAACATCTTAAAAGAAAAACGTTTAAGCAGCTCTCCTAAGGCAAACAGAATGCTATAGCTGAAAACATAATTGCAGTGTTCGCACATGCTGTATAGCAGCTTGCATCCCAAATCAAGTCCCATATTGGGCTTCGATCACTGCCGTCTACCAAAATTTGGCTTATTGTCACTGCTACGTGGAATAACTGTGACACCACACTGAATCAATTGTTTGACAGCTCAGAAAGGCACTCTTTCTTTGACATGGTCTTAAGATCTTTCCAGACTTTCTTCAGTCACACCAAGAAAATATAGCAGTGTCAAGTCTATGGTTACTACCTGTAATCTCCTCGATAAGTACTTCCACACTTTTCCTCATGAATTATATCTATCACGGTTAAGCCTTGCAGCATTTTTAAAGATTAAGAGCAGAAATTATCAGATTACTACTCATTCACATTTTCTTACTACACTATTTTTCAGTACTAGGCTGTATGATGACCTGGAAAAAGTGACACTGCTAGTGCATGTGAAATGCACATCTGTTAGCATTTGCTACTAAACTATTTGAATTCTGGTTCAAAGTCACTTGTATTAATAGCATCATCTGTGCATACACAGATCACATCTATTCACATATAGACTTGGCTTTAAAATTTTTTATCAGTCAGTCCCGGCATGCAGCACAGCTGTGTACTAGTTTTAAAGTGTCTTATTTAATCTAACCCAACATCGTATAGAGTACAATTCAAAAATTTGAGTCTTTTGATGGTGCTGTAACTCTGTAAGAAAATAGTGCAAGAACACAGTCTTACATATTTTTTGCTCACAATAAACAGGTAACTATATCTTGTTGCAAAACAGGTGTCATTGTGATGCATGTATAATCTCAAGAGATCTGTTGATTGTTCATTTAACGCACTCACTTCCTCTGCACATAGTGCGTTAATACTAAATACATTCATGCACTGTATCATTTTGATACTTTAATGTCTTGATTAAGTTAATTGTGCAAAGCAATTATAGTGGCTGGTTTATTATATTGATAAAAGTAGTCATATTTAAAAATTAGTGGCAGGATTAGGGATGGAAATCTGATGGACGACATAAAAATGTCACAGTGTCGCAATTGATATTGTGCCTCACACTTTGTTAATGTCTGTTTAAAAAAAAGAAAAACTGAGACAGAAATGTGATTTTATCTACCTTAAATTGTTTTACTGCTCCTCCACCCACAGGTGGAGACCACCACCTGCCACACTTTATCTCCTCCGCATCTTAAACTTGGAGTCGCCTGAGCTGTGAGCAGTGTGTATCTACGGTATATTGCCTCGTAAAAATTAGCCGTTGCATTTGCATATATACCTTTGCAAGGAAACTTTTTTCTCCACAGTAGGCTCTTCTATATTGTCTGACCTGCATGTTTTCCTGCCTCATCTTTCAGGTAGCTTTTATTGCCCCTGCATTTTTTATTTTCTTTTTTTTTTGTCTCGAACCTCCTCCTACTGTTTGGAATAATAAACAGTTGTGTTGTTTTGCAGGTCGAGTTTAATTTTTAAAAAATAAATATTGAACTGATCGAATTTATGTAAAAGCACAAGAGCAGAAACTCTCGGCTAGTGTGCACCACTAGGTAGTAACTGATGACACACATGATTGAAATTGCTTTGCCTGGATGCATTCGGCAGGGTCTCATGTTTGATAAGGATAGCACTGCTTCAAGACATGGGTGCACATGCAGAAAGAGGTGGCCCTTCCAAAATGTGATTCCTGATGGCTTGAGTGGAAACCTTGCCCATAGTGTTAGCAGATGCACACTTTTAACCTGACCTAAGATCTGGTGCTCCATCTCTGGCTTTGGGAACTGTTCTCTGATTTTTCAGGGTCATTTTCCTGAACCTGGGCATTTTGTATTATTACAGGGTTTGACAACCTTTTAATATTTTCATTGTTTGAAGTGAACAGTGCAAATTTCACAAAACACACCAAGAGACAGGCCGATTATTCCTTATCACGAGTACACATGACAATTTTAGAGCTGCATTGTGCTTTAATCTCAAAATTACCTTCTGGCAGCCTAATATTTTAGCAGCAACTGCTCTGCCCTTGTGAATTGAAATTAATTAAACATTTCTAAGTCGAAGAATTTGTCACAGTATTGCTCTTATTTATACCCACATATGACAGAACTTCACAGCTTCAAAGCATCCACTCACTCACCCTGTACAGTAGCTCGTCTCTTGTTGAATTGTTCTATCTCCAGCTGCTTTCACGTTGCTTCCTGCTCTGCGTCTCTTGGGTTACCGTCTCCTCCCACTCAAATATCCTCTTTAACTTTCAGTAGATGTTGAGTGGAGTGACCACTCCTGCTATTCAGAGTCGCCTTTAAATTGTTCTGAATCTTTTGTGGGCACTTCCCCTACCGTGTTTGTGTTCATCCACCCACTGACTTGTTTGGACAAGTTAACTCTTTGAGTGGGCTTCAATGCGAGTGCTTGTGAAATGCTTGTGTTTGCCTGCAACATTGTTGGGGTTGCTGTATTTGTCTACACTATTCCGCTCCCTGCGGCCTGCTTACAAATTATACATTACGAAGGAAACCTAATAAAACCATCTAGATTTGTATATGGGTTATTACGAAGGTAACTATCTCCTGTTTTTCATCGGCCTATTTTCGTGTTGTTTGATGCATCAAAAAACAATGTTTGACTGACGACTGGTGCGATTTGAAAAATGTTTAATTTGAGCACGTCTCCAGTGCTGCCTTTCATTGAATAACAGCATTAAATGCCTCAAAGTAATGATGTAAAATGTTTTCTCCTCTGCCTGTCAATATATTTTAGTCACTTCTTACAACAACCTGACTATATTTCGTGTCTTTTTTTTTCTTTCTTTTATTTGTAAAAAGCAGGCTTTGAGCAGTCTCAAATTTCCTCAAAATGTCCTACATTAATATAGCCCATGTAGCTGGCATCACCATTGCTTTTAAGCCATTAAAACACAATATCTAGCCTTTCACTACCTGGCAAGTGGCACTGTAATCATTTCTTTCCAATGGGGCTCAATGCGTCTGTCAAGTAATACTTCAGGGATTGCTTTGTAATTTCACAGTGATTGCTTCAGATCACAGTCAGAAGGATTTTGCGATTACAGCCACGAGTAGAATAGCTTCATAGCTTGCCCCACTTTCTAAACGTTATGATGAGGGGAAAGAGAGACAAAGAGTCGGCGTGGTGGTAGTGGTGGTGGTGGTGGTGGTGGTGGGGGGAGGGGGGGGCTTGCTCAATTAATATGCAATTACAAGCACATTAAGATGAGGAATTTTATAATTATGTCAAAAAGGTTGGTTTTAATTAAATTATTCCTTCCCTCTATAGGTACTGGTTGATTAAATGTATATATTTACTCCAAATATTTATGGAGGAGTTTCTTTGATATGCAGAAGAATGATCGCTGTCCACACTTGTGTGTTGTGACTCTGTCCTAAGCAATAGGTTTGGATTCGTGTCCAGAGCCGCTGCCTCCCAGTAATGGCCGAAAAGTTGGAGATCGTTACACTGTGGGTGACATGGTTTCCTTCCAATGTGATCAAGGCTTTTCACTACAGGTAGGTGGACATATGAAGTGCAGATCTGCAGCTGTCTTAAAAAAATATTGACCTGCCTAAATGAGTGACATTTTCATGGGGATCCTCTAAAGGATGAATCTTTTAAAACAGATGAATCAAGTCCTTTTGATGACTTGTGTGTGTGTGAGCGGAAGAGTACAGGAAAGAAGTATGTGAATAGGCATGTGTGTTTGCAGGTTTATTTGTAGTGGTGCGCGTGTATGTGTGCGTACATTGCTTGCACGCCTCCCTGCTTGCATGTTTGTGTAAGTGTGAGTCCTAGTGTGTTCGTTACAAAGCAGCTTTAACTTCATCCAATCCTGCCTGAGTAGATTCAGTAGCTGTGGCGTTTTGAGCTGTAGAACCTTCCAAGGCCACAGGCGATGGATTGTGTTAACAGTCGCCTCACTAATCCCACACCGATTTTTCTTCCCAGCTCGGGCATTCTCTTCTTTTCATATCCTCGCTGGACTAACCAGCAACTTCTTACACACATCTTCAGGCTGAGTGTCTGAACACCAGAAATAGACTTGAGACGGGTGTAGTAACAAAAGCAAAAGTATGGATGAGTCTTTTGAGTTTAGGTAGGTAGTTTGTGAGTGCGCAGTATAGCTATGTTTTTTCAGGCGTGATGTTAGTGTACAGGTTTTTGGAGAGTCACCCTGCATGTATGCATTTTACCAACATGCAGGCAAATTCCAGTTTCTATGTTTAAAAACCATGTCTCTCTAATATTTAGCTCCTTACTATTTTTATATTTTTATATTTTATTTTATTATATTTTACTATATTTTCTGTACTGTATCATGCTGCTGAGTGACTGCTGCTCGTCAAACACATTTCATTGCAATGTTGACCCTGTGCTAACTTGCATATGACAAATAAAACTTGAAACTTGAAACTTGAAAACTTGAAACTAAAACAACATTAAAGCTCTGAATATTAACCATCACATTTAGATTCCCTTTTTTGTATTCAACACAATTATGTTTGCAGATGTTTTTTTCTGTTCTTATCTCGGGGTGCTTACTCCCATTGTATACCTAGCAGCGAGAACATCCTGCCCTACTCTTGATATTTACACACAAGAAGGGGATTTTGACTAAATCCAAAGATCCATAGGACAGAGATAAAATATACTTGGGTCACCTGCTGGTTTGATCTCATCGTGTTCCTTTTCATTTTTAACTTCACAGTGTTTTGCTGAAAGGGAATTGACAGTAAACAGTTTTTGTTTGTTTTCTTGAACAGGGTAATGCATATATTACCTGCATGCCTGGTCCTGTCAGAAGATGGAATTACCCCGTACCTCTGTGCTTAGGTAATGTATTATCGCATACAGTCTGACAGCTCTAGTGACAGCATTTCAATGAGGCGATATTGTTGACAACAAACCCATATTTGATCTTTTTCTTTCCCATTTTTGCCGTTCAATTTTTCTCATTGACTCATTTATCTTTCTTCTATCTTCTCCTTATTTATATTTCTCTCATACTAATATTTTTCTCATATACATTGACCCGATAGCTCAGCAGCCTCAAACAGGGCATTTTATTGTATTAGGAGAATTTTATTGTACAATCGGGGGGTTGGGAGGTGTGATGGCTGGGAATAGATGCCTTGATGGGGTTAGGGATTATGAATTTTCTGCTTTCCCCTTCGGTTGAAAATCAATAAGGCTTTGCACCATCTGAGTGTGCTGTTTGATTTCTGATACTCCTGATGAGACTCCCTTGTCTCCCCCGACACTTCCTCTCAAGTTGATTGCCACAGTGATAGTTTCCAGAGATTACCAACGAAGAACTCCACATTCTCTTTGACGCCTCGCTGTTCGCTTGCACCCTGCTCCCCTCCGTTATATACATATACATAAACATATGCAATGTGATAAATGCACCCTTGCACACACAGACAAAACTGCACGGTTACCCAAAGAGCTCTTTGTGTAAATACTCTGTTCCTGTGGTTTTCATCGTTCACTGCAGACATAAATCCCGGCTTTGCTGTCGATAGGCATGTTCTCGGCTGTGTGCATTCACTCGTTAGCTTAAGTCTTCTCTCGTTTACAGTACATACGCTTCCCTGAACACCCCAGGATCTGTATTCATTTTGTTTGCTGATAAACCCACATCAAAGGCTTTGGATGCCCCTGCACCAAACGTATAACACCCTTTTAAGTACCTCTCGTCTTCTCTTTTATTTCATACACAAGCAGGTCAAGCCCGTCCCCCCTCCCCACTACCAGGAACACAATTACCTCCCGAGATAGTTTGTGCCTCATTTTGGTCTTGGTTGATAGTCCCCAAAGAAATAGCAGCAATATCACTTGCGTTCTCCACCATTTGCCACACAAATGCGCCTGTTGGGGTTGTGATGGGAAAAGCAGGAATGATTTAGTTTTAAGATTATAAGATTACACCACCTGGGTGTTCATGTAAGACTAGGTTGTGTGTCACAAGAGAGGGGTATAACCTTCACAGCAAGCTAAGTGTTCTCTAATGCACTCAGTCAAACAAGAGAGGGTGGGGTGTTGCAGGTGGGAGGTTGAAGTAATCACCTTCACCACTGAGCAAAACTGAGTTAGACTATTGAATAGTGACTCTCTCATTTATTTTGATTTAAAGCACCACTGAGCAAGGAGGGTGCCTTGGTCTGCTTGTTTTTTTTTTCCAAGAAGAGATGGACAAGCACAAGTCAAAGAAATAATGCAACAGACAAAGACCCTTCTCTGCTCTGCACAAAAACACACAAAAACACATACACATATATATATATATATATATATATATATACATACAAATATATATATATATAGACTATACATGTATATAAAGAATGTGTAGGATACACATGCACAACATACGTAACATTTATGCGTGTGCTGAAACTTTCACTCACACAAAGACACAGTGCTTTTTGCCCTCCCTGAATATGCAGCCCTCTAGTCATTGTTTTTCTTTGTTTTCCCACTGAGCTGCTCCATGGAGAAGTGACATGTTCTTTCTCCTTGGTTGGTCTCCCTCAGCTCAGTGCGGCGGCTCCATGACAGACTTCAGCGGCGTCATCCTCAGCCCAGGCTTTCCAGGGAATTACCAAAGCAGCCTGGACTGCAGCTGGAGAGTTCAACTCCCTATTGGCTTCGGTCTGTAACCTCTCCTCTCTCTTCTCCTGTGTAACTCAACAACCTGCTAATTTCAAGCATGTATAAGTACTAGTGTGTATAAAAGTGTAATACAATATTTGACAGGAATAGCCACTCTTTGCTCTCTTTTACTTCATTCATGTGCTCTTGGGTTTACCTCTTCCATTAACCTTCTCTTTCCTCTTCTTTAGGGATCCATCTCCAGTTTCTGAACTTCTCCACAGAGCCTGTTCATGACTATTTGGAGATCCGCAGTGGGAGCCTTGAGACAGGAACAGTGATTGATCGGTTCAGTGGCCCCACGCTGCCCAATCCTCTCTTCAGCACCACCCATGAGACTACTCTGTTCTTCCATAGCGACTACTCCCAGAACAAGCCCGGCTTCCACATTGTCTACCAGGGTGAGAGAGAAAAACAGTGTAGCCTAAGAGGACGTGCATTGTTGTCCTTATTTTCTGTTCTGTGTGTCTACACATGCACGATATATATACATATTATAATGTCGTGCAAGTATGAGCTGTATGTGAAATATCTTTTAAAAGTTTAGGCTTCTGAATGTTTTCTAGCTTTTCAATTTTTTTTCTTATTGAGAATAAGAAAATTGAGAATTTGCTAAAGGTACAGCATGTCTCCAAAGCACAGTAGGGACACCTCAGAAGCACTGGGTGCTGTCTCTCAGAATGCCTCTGGAGGTTAGCCAATCAGAAAAAAAGGGAACATTTAGGGAGAGTAAAGAGACAGGAGCTAAAATGGCATGTCTCAGATAGATAGTGAATTGAGGGGCTGCATAAAGGCCTAATATGAGATAAATAAGGTTTGTTTGTTTTTTTGTTGTTGTTTTTTAACCATGTAAAGTACAGCATCAAAAATAGTCATAACAAATGATAACCAAGTGTCCATATCATGATTTTAGGTCTTTCCCTGTACTGTAGTCTGTTAGATATTTTGCTCATATAATAGGTTTGCAAAGCATAAGAAGGGGAGGTATTCTCTTCAAAAGTAAAGACTACCCCTGTTGAACAGCCCATGCTTTTCCTTTGTGACTTATTTACATCACTATAACACCCTGGCAAAATTTGGTGACTGTCCCCACAATAACAAAGTAAGTAAAATGTATTTATTAAGATACACAGACAGTCAAAGCGAGGTACACAAAAAGATTAAAGTAAATAAGAGCATTAAGTGCAATAATAGGCAACAGAAAAATACAATAAGACACATTAAAACAGACGAAAGTTTTAAAATAAATAAATAATAATTCAATACAAATTCTCATTAGAAAGCTTGTTCAAACAAAAACAAAATCCCCAGATGCTTAGTGTTCACACAATATGCAAATAATATGGCTAAATTTATTATCTGTTTGTTTCTCTCCTGCTCTATGTCCTCACATGTATGTATGTGTTTTATTACAATCAGATTCAACTATTCTCATTCATGTAATTTTCCTGTTTTTACTGTGAGCCAGCAGAACGATAAATAGTCACTCTTATGCAGCTCATCAAGGCTAATTTCAAGACATTTTCCAACCTGCTGCTGTGCATTACTAAAATCCATGTGTTACAACAGGGATGCAACAGTGTTGCCTGTCAAAATCAGTAGTACCTAAGTTAAAGAAAACAGATTTGATGTGATGGATGCGACATTTACATATAAGATGAAATTTAGAGGCTTAAAGGATGTCTTTAGAATTTGCGTAAAGCTAAACAGGGCTTTGCTCGTTATATGCATTTAATCATTGTTTTTAATCAATTTTTAATCAAAGTTAAAATTATGAGATTTTAAATAAGCTTCCTATGGTCACTTTGAAATTGGGTTTTGCAAGTGACGTGAAAGAAGATTGAAGCGCTCTCTAACAGGACACGTAAAAGCCCATTATTTACATTAGGTACAGACAAGGGAGAAAGTTTTGTAATTAGGTATGCACGGCAGTTTCTTCCACTGAGGTTGTAAGATTAAAGAAAACCTTTTGCATTTTCCGAAACATTGCATACCACATGTCCTTGAAAATTATTATTTTTACCCCAGTGTTGAATTCTGTGTTTTATGATCCTCTTTGTCTTGGATGGGTTTTACTTTCCCCCCCCCAGCATATGAGCTACAGAGGTGCCCAGACCCACGGCCGTTTCGTAACGGCATAGTGATCGGACAGGACTACAGCGTGGGGATGACCATTTCCTTTGAGTGCCTGCCAGGTTACACTCTTCTTGGAGAACAGTCGCTCACATGTCTGCATGGAATCAGCAGAAACTGGAACCACCCCATCCCCCGCTGCGAAGGTGAGTGCCTTAGGTACCCTCCAAGCTCAGCAGTGTCCTTGCACCAAGTGTCATTCATATGCAGAAAAAAAATTGGCACTCGATCTATTCAGTATCTGAATGTTTCCTATGAATTTCTTATATTTGGTGAATCAACATATTCTGTTTATTCATCTCAAAATGCTCTTTCATGTTTCTGGTTTCAAAATCAGTAGGAAAATATTTAAATATTTGTGCAGCTAACTAAAGTAAAGGTGAAGATTATTTTCCATTACAAAAAAATGTCTTTGTTATTTTAAATAGTTAATTTTATATTAGAATACAGTCTGCTTTGTGTGCTGTCTTTTACTCTAGCACATCAAAGCATGAGACTCACCAGCTATTCAACACTATTTTACTGAACTATAAACTGATGCTTAGCGATTATAATGATACATGGAGCATCTTCAAGTCTTTAATGCAAATCTGAACATGCTGGTCTTTTATGTAATTCTAAAGGAGTCGCCTTAGATGTCACTCAGGTACGCTAAACAATCTTTCCTCAGTTAAACGATGCAACAGCAGCGTTATAAGACCACACGATAGTTTTATATTTACCTTAAAATGTTGTTTTGGTTCTTACATGCTGTATTGCTCCTGTCAGGTTTACAGCACTTCTTTTTTTTATCCTGTGGGTAATGCTTTGGCTTCGACTCCTAGTTCAAAGTCAGACTTAAACATCTAAGGGGGGTTTGCTGTCAAAATCAGTCATCATCATCAACTTCACAACAGCCAGTAACCATTCCTTGCATTTGTGTCTAACAGGTGCATTCTCCCCCCCCCCCCCCCCCCCCCCAGTATCTGGGTGATAACCCAATAACACGCCGTTATGGTTTATTTTATCAACTGTTAGTGGCAATACAACCATAAAAGCTACTGTTATCACTTGAGATATGACTGGCTTTCTATTTTTGTCCGACATTGCTTTCTCTCTTCCCTCCTCTAGCTCTGTGTGGTGGGAATATAACATCCATGAATGGCACAATTTACTCTCCTGGACACCCAGCCGAGTATCCACACTTCCAGGACTGCATGTGGACCGTCAGAGTACCCCCTGGGTACGGCATCTACATAAATTTCTCCGTTATCAATACCGAGCCAATCTACGATTACATCACTGTGTGGTAAGCCCTCATTTCTCTCTCAGTATGACATTATTTATCAATCATCAGCTTATAGCACTCATGAAACGCATGCTGTTTCTGTGCACAGAGCTCAATACAGACTTTTTCTTAACTACTTTTTCAGTTTAAAAGATCAGGGAGGGTCTGACCCCACTGACTTTAAGGGAGAGGTATCCTGGACCAGTTGCCAGCCCATCATAGGGTTCACACAGAGAGACAGACACCCACACCTAGGGCCAATTTACATTCACCGGTTAGTCTAACATGCAGGTTTTTGGACTGTTGGAGGAAGTTGTAGAACCTACAGAAACCCCACACAGACAAACACAGAATGGTGCTAGCCAAATGTCTCGAGACATTCTTGCTGAATAACGAATTAATTTGAGCTTTACAGAGCAGACATGTTTTAAGGCCAGAGGCCAGTTAAGTAAGTTACGTTCACAGCTTATGACAACAACCATACATGACAACAAATATTTTGAAAATATGTCCTGACATTTACGCCTTTCTTTTACTAAAAAGAAACTAGATTGTTTTTATGTGACTAACTAACTAAAAGAAATTCAAGTCTGAATCACTGCGCTCACTTTCTCTACTCCCCCAAACTTTTGCTTTTACTTTAGATCCCCCAGCAAGTGTACCATAAAAGACAGAAATGTGTATCAGCATGAAAACATCAACTTTGAGTTGCTTGGGATGTCTGTTTACAATCGAGAAACTTTACAGATAGTTGTACAACAGTAAACAATACTACCTGCCTCCTGTCACTCCAGCCGCTATTTCCCCATCTCCCCTTTTCCCTGTATCTTTCTGCATCCTCTCTGTTGTCTGAGGCAGTCATAGAGCGGTCCTCATGAGTAATAAGGGAGGGAAATGCCTTCCAGCATCCAGGGCTGCCATTGATGGTATGGGAGGAGGGAGCCACTGGCACTACTGTTTTCAAATCAAATGGCGCATAAACAATCTGTCCCTTGATGGTAACATTTTGTTTCCCTGCCTGACTGCTATCTCTTATTTTGTTGATCTCTCTTAAAAGAAACTGCAGTAAGACTTCCAGTATATACAATATTTAAGGTGAACAAATATAAGGAAAAAAAAACATTTAGTGTGATTTAGAAAAGAAAGCCTGGAGCTGCTTGAAAGTGCCAGTAATTAAATACATTTCTCTTGTTAAAAAATAACATTTATACATAATAGAAAAGTGCTGTCTTCTGGTGCATTTTTTATCCCTAAAGAAAATACTGTTTGGGTTGTTTTTGCATGCTAACATGATATTTTACTCCAGACATAGATCACGGTCACGCACCTGCAAGGGTTTGAAAGTTCTCTGTGCTCTCATTAGGGCAGCTGATTCTGTTTTAGAGCTGCTAGCTAATGCATGGCTCAGAAATGGCTTCACTGCTAATGACAGCTTCTATTATTACCCCACAGCCATCCACCAATTCGTCTTTTTATCTTTTAGCAGGGGAACATGTTGTCCATAAATGTAGTTTAATGTTGCAGTAGGGATGTACAGATTGCTGTCAGTAAATTTCCTGAGAAATCTCAGGAAAAGCATCTCCAAACCCTAATTACCGTTCAAGATATAAAGTGTCACAATATCCAATCCAGCGTCTATCTATTCATCCATTTTAGACGCTTTCTCCAGGCTCTACCTGGGGCATCTTGAGGTTCACCCAGGCCAGCTGGAATGTATAAGTATGCTCTGGGTCTGCCTTGGGGTCTCCTCCCAGTCAGACGTGCCGGATGTCTCTTCAGGGAGGCATGCTAGAGGCTTCCTAATTAGGTGTCTGTCTTTCTTTAACTGCCACTTTTCAGGAAAGGTCCACTCAACCAAAAAGTTCTAATGCTTTTGTAATGCTGTAACCCCAACCTACACAGGCTGCTTATGCTAGCTTTCTTTACTCATAAATCACGAATTTTATCCTGAGGCTGAGCTCCATCTCAAACAAGATACTTCAGTACACGCAATTCCTTCAGTTCCACACTTCCTCAAAGTGTGACGTTGTCCAAGAGATGCCTTAGACATGGCATCCGTGTAATTAGGATGATGGGTTTTTTTTTGCCTGCATCAATATGTAATACTGAATTGAATTATGCTCAATACATTTTTATATATCTTTGACTCTTGATTGCTGAGAAACATTTTGGAGACTGTCAGGGGACACGCTGACCTGCTCTTTGATTCCAGCAACTTGTTAAAGCAAACTGGTGTTTAACCAGAAATGATTTTCTGTTTCTGCCTCCCTCCTTTCTCCACCCTTTATTTCTTTCCTATACTTTCTCCACCTCTATATTTCTGCACTAGGGACGGACCTGACCAGAGCTCGCCCCAAATCGGTCAGTTTAGTGGCAGCTCTGTACAGGAGGGCGTGTCCACCACTGCCAATCAGGTCCTCATCAAGTTCCACAGCGACTTCAGCACCAGCGGCTTCTTTGAGCTACATTATTTTGGTAACGTCTCCAAACTTAAGTGGAGACCTCATGCCTAACCTAAGTCTTCTCAATACCTTCTGTCATAGCATTGCTTTCAGCTCTAATGATAAATGATGAATGCAGTCTAAAGCTTTTTTTTCTTGCACTATTAAAACACCCTTCTCAAAGAGGAGCTGATTAATAATAAAACGCTCCCTATCTCAACTAAATTAGTGATTGTTTTTTGATGATCATGAACAGTGATAGGTGGCAATTTCTGATCTAATCAAGTTTCAGTATGATGGGAGAGACGCCGTTTGCCTCTCTTTATTTCTGCCTTCAAATGTGCACACAGCACTCACTCTGTTCAAGGATTCAGTTTGTTTGCCCTTTCCTCAACAGCGTACCAGCTGAGAACATGTCAGCCACCCCCTCCTGTTGCCAACGCCACGATCTTAACAGAAGATGATGAGTTTGAAATAGGTTTGTCTTATTTTATTTGCTTGTTTACCAGCCAGAGACAACGTGAAGTGAAATCAGTTTGCAGTAGGCAGATTATTTGCGCATGTGTAATTATATATAAGTAACTATGTATACAAACACTGGTGTACACATATCTTTTATATGCGTATATATGATTTCATTTAAATGAAAAATGTGTTCCTTCTTGCACTTTGCTCTTCGTTTTCATCTTTCTCTACTCGCTTTCGAAATTTTCTATCTATTCATGCTCCGTGCATTAAAGTATTAATTTGAGGGTAAGGCTAATTAGCTCTTCTTATAAGCTGTTTGTATTTTCAGTGTTCATAATTGATTAGGAAAGTGAAGTGGAAGTCATGTGGCTAGTGGCGGCCTCACTTTCTGTCTTTGAAATTGAGTGTGTGTGTGTGTGCATGGGCTTCTACCTAACTTCTATAATGTAATGAAGTGCCTTCAGTATTCTGGCTAGCTAAGGGGATGTCAATCTTCATTACAAAATGTGTTGCTGATTACTGTTTCAAGTGCTGCGAGTTTTTTACTAGCATAGCTTTGTGGGGAAGTATGTGTGTGTTTGTGTTTGAGTTGGTTTATTAACAGAAATGTTTTGCACATCCCCCCCTCCTTTGTGTGCACGTGTGTGTGTGTGTGTGTGTGTGTGTGTGTGTGTGTGTGTGTGTGTGTGTGCGATTACACGTGTAAATGATCTCACAGGGGACATTATTCGGTACACGTGCCAGCCAGGCTTCACCTTGGTGGGCAGTGAGATTCTGACCTGCCGACTTGGAGAAAGGCTACAGATGGATGGACCTCCACCAGTCTGTCAAGGTTGGTTTCATTCAGTCTGAATTGGAGTCTTTGGATATGTTTAAAATTTTTCTGTGTTTGATTTATTTTTATTTATTTTTTTTGCATTTGTGTTTGTGTATTTAAGTGTTCCTCAAAATGTGTGTACACATTCCCCCCACACATACATATATATGTGTATGCAAACCTGTTTATGTTATGTGGTGCTTGACCACCACAGTGCTCAGGTTGGTTACAGTAAGCAGCACCCACTGATGCATTATTTGACAGACTGCCAGCAGAGCCTCGTCCAGCAGGCACCAGGTGGCAAAAAGCAGCTCTATTCCAATTTATCAAGATTCAGAGTAACAATACTACTGATCCAAGTCCATAGACTGCCATTTGCATACAACCAGCAGTTTTACTGTAGTGGGTAAGTTTGAAACCAATTACAGATCAGCAGGTTTTCACGTGCTGTAAAAACAGATATTCTACCCCTACGTAACGGTCTCATGGGTTTGATTGATGTTTGCTTACCCATAATTCTTTTGAAGATGGAATTACAAACGAGGAGCAAAGTAAAAGAAATTCCTGTCGCCTGCATCAAAGATTTTGTTTAGACAAAACAACAAATGCCTTCAGCCTCCCTGTCGTGCCAGTAAATCTCTGCTCCACACAACAGAGCACTCTGAAACCTTCTATCCCCTGTGGTTAGACATCTTTTGAAGTGCCCTGAAGTCCTTTATCTACAAGTCTTGACTTGATGAGCATTTCTGTCTTTGTATTTCTAGAAACAGTGAGTAATCGCATCGGACTTGTGATCAAGGCATGACAGATGCTTGACAAACCTCAAGCCTGCATTCATAAAGCAACGTAGAGAACGAGTAGTTATTTGGAGCCTATTTGCTTATCCCTGGCTGTTGTTACTTGATGCCTGACTTGATATCTTTGTTTTCTCCCTGCTGTGATTTTGCTGCTAACTCTGTGTTCAGAATTTGACTGACTTTAATTTTAAATTATTACTTGGTAGGTTTCACAATGGAAACACAGCAACAGCAAAGATTAGGCTCAGCAACTGTTTGATCCAAGATACGTAAACCTCAGATTTTCTTGTGTTTTTCTATCCAAATCAGCCACACAAACATCTGTCAGTAGGTAGCTTAATTAACATAGGCACAAAGGTGAGGGACCTGAAAAATGATAATTTGAGTTGGAATTAATTAAGATGGACAGACGTGTTTGTGTGCAAAGAGAACAAACCACCTTCACTTGTGCTGTACTGGGCTTACCTAGCATTTTTCAGTATATTAATAATTTACAAAACCACAAGCATGAAGTTGAGCAGCATGTTATAAGCTTATTAGACATGCTGGAATAAAGGGGATGAGAAACAAAGCTTGATTGCTTATTTCATCAGGGTAGGTATGGCATATAGATCTCTCTTCATCAAATCTTTTATATGTCCTGTATGAGTCCTTATATCACATTATGTCAACATGAAGGGTATCAGCAACACGCAGTATGTTGTGAAGGAAAATGTTTGTAGTTAAAACAGCTGATTTCCATCAAAATGAATAAACTGATAAACTTCGCTAGTGCCAAAAGAGGGCATTCAGTCACTTTTTGAGTGCTGGGCAATATTTCAAGCCATCTCACCAAGGCTGGTCGGCCAGCTCACCTTGTCATGTGTTACTGACTACACAGAGCTCTGCCAAGAGCAGCTAGCTCATAGCATCAGAAATTCACACATTGCACTTAAAATATTTTCACAGGTTTTAATTTGAGTGACTACAGTTGACTACAAAACACGTTGGGACTATTCAACTAGTACACAATAATTCACATTGCTGTTTGAGATGCGCTAAAATATTTTTGTGTTGGACAGCAAATGCTCTCATTCATCATAAAACATCTAATGTAAATACTGTACTTTGCCAGAAAAGTGGATCTGCTTAGTGACCTAAGCTAAACCAAACTATTTGCTAAACTATATTCGTTTTGCTAAGAGAATGTGCCCATACTCAAGTACAATGCAAAAAGCTGCAGAGGTGTTAAATCAACATCTTTAAAGTGTTCAAATGTGTCAGTGATTGCAAGTCATTTGTTTAGACTCTCCTTAAATCTTGCTTTGAGCATCATATTAGCATAGTTAAGATAGCTGTAGAGTGACTAATTTATTATGTGACATTTTCATGGATTGCCTTTTCATTATATTCAAGAATTCATCTTACCGTGTTGGATATGGTATGTCTTTGTGCCACCTCTAGCATGAAACTAATTGCTCTCCTTGGGACATGTAAAGTTGAACTTAATTTGAGTTGACCTGCTATTCACATCCAAGGGACTGCCACAGTAAACTTGCATAGGAGCCACTTCTTGTCACAGCTTGCCGAAAGGGCAGGATAAAGAATTCTCATGTGCTCTCTGTATTCCGCTTTTGTTTGCTGTCAGCCTCTATGTTAATTGTAATTTTATGCTTTTAAGATAACACTGTAATGTCCTTGTATGGCTATGCAATTTAACCCCTAAATATGCTTGGCTTTTAAGATATTTCCCCAAGCTCTGTCTTTATAAAAGCCTGTGAGGAAGGTCAAACATTTTCTTAAATCAAGGGTAGAGCCACCATCGAGTTGACTGCTGCGTTGGTTAAACCATCTGCCACACTGAGGTTTAGTGCAACTAAAATATAAATGTTGTCGTATTGCGCCTGCTGTCACATTCGTATAGATGTTTGAGGAAAACAAACGAGTAGGGACTCATGCACTAAACTCGTCTTTGCAATACGTACCAAAACTTTTTTGTGCGACATTAGTTTGTACATAGCCCTGGGTGTCATTGGCATTCAATATGTGCAACTTTCGGAGTGAAATCAGCAATGTTGTAGTTTTCCACAAGGTAAAACATCTGTGGAAGATATAATAACTGCTGTTGGCTAAGCTTAAACAAATGATGTTAGCCTGCATGCTACCTAATGCTGACTCCAGGTAAGGTGTAGGTTAAATTAGGGCTACATGCCTCTTAAATTAGAAAACATATGTCACTGTGTTTTGTTTACTGGGTATTTAGTGTTTTTGGTATTTATGGTATAATTTTTTTTTCATGATCATTTTGAAGTGTACATATATATTTTTCAGCCAGTGTCTCTATAATCACTCACAGTAGGATACAGTGCTCGACATTTGTACTGCAGCCAAATCACCATGAATGCATTTTATAAACCTATTTCATAAAAGGCATCTGTAAAAGTATGTGGTTTCTAAAATGTTTTGAAGCCTCTCGTGACTCAGATTTTAATCCCTACCTGCAAGTTTCAGGCAAAGCAGTTTAAACCGCAACTGTGCTCAGTGGATGGACGTGTTTGTTGCTTGGCAACAACTTTAGTTTAATAAAGAAGGATTGGAGGCTCAATTATTTCAATAACAAGCACTTACCAGCTATATTGTTCTATTTACTGTGCATTAGATCTTATCAGGTGAGTCTGTTTTGTCTGCATCTTAAAGCGCTCCAACATGTGGAAATGCCAGAGGCAAATGGGAATTTGTGCAGTGTATGAACAGTTTTCGGGCTAGTAACTCCAGAGTAGTTAGTAGGAAGAAGTTGTAGAATTGAAATTAGCAAATTGCTTCTAACAATTGTTTTTTATGATTTTCCTGGAACTGTGAAGGCTCTGTAACAAGCATACCACTGGTGTCAGTAAAGCAGAGGCTGCTGCTGAGCAAACAGTTCCATGAATTGATGCAACTGCATCAACTAAAGACCCCATTGAACTCCGTATTTCCAGCGAGAGTCATAACTCTTGTGTTAAAATGGAGCGCTGCAGACTTTACTGTATAGAAATGTATTCAGTGTTATTTATTTTTGAAGTGTGCATTCTTCAGAGGTTTTTAAATAGCTGTTTGTAATAAACTGTAAATAGAAAACAGACCGAAAATGACTGATTAACCTTTGTCCTGACTCACCACCCACGACTGTGCAATGTGCCCTTAGTTCGCATTAGCATTCTGGGTGTGAGGAGAAAAACAAGTGCTTGTAGGAGCCGTGGTTTTGTAGTTCTGCTTTTGTGCCCTGTAAAACAAAACACATGCTTTTATGTCATTCCAATCTACTTGTTGTACATTTTTAAAGTAATTCATTTACACATTGCTCTTTGTCTTTGCCTATTAGAGCGCACAAAAATATACCACGCTAAGCTAAGTAGGATGCATTACAATTAAGGAATATTCCAAAACACAACAGGAAATAACAAACATATAGAACCATATAGATTCTGTGTCTTATAAACAGCCAAAGAATAGTAGTGAAGAAAGATTGCTAGTTCACAATAATTTTTTATGTTAATTTATTTTCGGAATAGATTGTGCTGAGATTTGATGCAACCCTAATGAATACCATCAGTGTATTTATGAATATTGATTTAGCTGTGTACAAATATTTACACATTTAATATGTTTGTTGTTCAGATGATTTAAGGAGAAATTCTTCTTGAACTTGGTGCCCACAGAGAGTTCTTTTTTTTAAAGAAATGTATTGTTTCGTTGAAAATAACTGGCTTAAGCTCTTTTTGGGATCATATGTGCCTGTTATCTTTGAGCCGAAGGCTATTGCAGTTCAGCCAGTTGAAACTTTAACAATGAGTCACCAGCGGGAATATTCATACTGCTTTGTGTTACAATTCTCTGCTTCTGATGTATGTCCGATGCTTTCCAATGACCTTTTCATCTGGAACAGTCGTTTGCATTAACCTTTTGTATGCATCATGTTTCTTCACTAGTGGCCCAGAAGAGAAACTTCTGTTACTCAGAGAAAAGGAAAAGAGAGAAACAGGACTGTCATTATTTCAGACATGCCAGCCTGCAGGAAATGAAGGGAACGTTCTGACCTGATACACACGGAATCCTACACACGCACACACACACACACACACACACACACACACCATTTTTCCATACAAAGTTAGCTGTCTCACCTGCTGAGTATTATTTGATGGATTGATATCAGGGGAGCCTGGTGACAATGGCAGACTCACAAGCTCACCCCTAAGGTGCAATATCACTCTGGCTCAAATGTAATTGTTTCAGAACTACTTATTTTTACAATATCATTTCTACTGTCACAGTGAAGCATCTCTATCTTCCCTTCATCCATGTCTTACTGCATCTCAATTTTTTTCCTCTGCCTCTCGTTTTCTGCCTCTACTTTTCATCTTCCTTCCACCCTCTGTTGCTTCTTCTCATTTTCTCTGCCAATTCTTTTTCCTCCAACAATGTCACCTTTATTTTGTTTCTGTTCCCACCAGTCCAATGCCCGGCCCACGAGGTCCGTTTTGACTCAACAGGAGTAATCTTAAGCCCGGGCTATCCTGATAACTACCCCAATCTTCAGATGTGCTCCTGGCTGATCAACGTGGAGAAGGGCTACAACATCACTTTGCACTTTGAACTCTTCCAGACAGAAAAAGAGTTTGACATCTTGGAAATATTTGATGGTGGGTAAAAAACTTTGTGTTCTTTTGTTTTTTTTTAATAAATTACTGAAATTTTAAACAGGCAATCGCCTAATAGAGCATCAGCCACTAGCACATATGTTGTTTGTCATTGCCTTTAGGTCCCAACATCTACAGTCAGAGCCTCTCATCACTCAGTGGTGATATTGAAACACCCTTCAGCCTGACCACCACAGGCCACCAGCTCCTCCTGCGCTGGTCCTCCGACCATGGCACCAACCGCCGCGGCTTCCACATCAGATATGTGGGTGAGTATCAAAGTATGTATCCAGTTTATAATCATTCTCTATTTTTTTTACTATGCTATTTGGTTTTATTTTATGTTGACCTGCAGACACGTGATAAGAGCCATGGGTCTACAATTTGGACAGTTGAAAATGTAATAACACTAAACAGAGTCAGATGTGTATGAACCTCAGCTGTAGCTACTTGAAATGGCTGTGAAAACAATATGGCCCAAGGATTTTTATCACTGTGTGCTGTGTTTTCTATTGATTGATTGATTTATTTATTTTAATATGCAGTCAGTTTACAAAAACAATTTCCACATGTAATAGCTCGCAATAGGCACTCACGGGAAACAAAGCACGAGGCTGGAAACCAGTCACTAAAGGGCGGCGTGCAGCTTTGCACGTCTAAAATTACAAAAGGCTTGAATTCTTAATTGCCTCTTTAATAAAGCAAGTGATGCTAAGCAAGAGCAGCATAGCGATCTTTTCTTTCATTTGAAATGCATCAATAACAACACAAAAAAAGCACAAAAGACATTCATTTTTCATGGTGTCTGTCCATTAACTTTAATGCACCAGAGTGTTCCTGTGAAAGCAAGTTGGTGTGATGAATTTTGTAAAGAAAGCTCCTCCTTGACTTGATTGACTCTAATGGGAACTGACTCGAACTCCAGCATGTGTCCTTTCGTCTTAAATCCCTGCTATCGCCAAGTCATGTTGATTTGAGGGAATGGTTGACAGCGTTTTTTGAAGCACGCAGCCCTCCCTCCCTCAGCTTTTTGTGTCACATGGGCCATGAGATGGTCATATTCGAGAAATCAAATTTACCTTTTTGTGTTCAATGGACTGTAAGATCGGAGGAAGGAAGGCGATGGGAACAAATGCAGAATGCACCAACGCTGCATGTGTTAAAAGCAAATTGAATATGTGCATGCCCATAAGCCAAAATGGGATGGTAATAATGTGATAGGTGAGGGCTTCCTTTGCTGCGTGGTGCATAGCCCGAGTTCTAAATAGACGTGACACTCCTCGGGCGGTTCCCCCCTCATTATTGTTCTGCATTGAAAATGGAGCCTTGCTGTAACGAAAAATGTTCATCAGTTTTTCTCTAGAGGTGCTTTGCTAATGCCTCTCATCCTTTCCTCTTCTTTATTTACCCTTCTCTCTCTTTTCTTTCTTCGACTTCATCCTCGCCTTCTTTCTTGGCTCTCTCTTCTATTTGCCTTTGCTCTTTTTCCCCCACTTCCCCTCCCCTGCTTTCTCCTCTATCATAGCCATGTACTGCAGTACTCCAGACTCTCCACAACATGGCTTTGTAGTGAGCCAGACTGGGGGTCATCTAAACAGCGTGGTGCGCTGGGCCTGCGACAGGGGGTACAAGCTCATTGGAAAGGGCACAGCTGTGTGCAAGAAGACCACCTATGGCTACTACGCCTGGGACGCGCCAGTTCCTGCATGTCAAGGTGAGCTCATTGGCTGTGGCATGCTTTTATTTCCTCCTTTAGCCTGCCTCTCTACCCATTCTTCTGGTCACTGCCTCTGTACCCTTAGTCTCAACAGCCAGACAGGCAGGCGCTTAAAGCACCTAAGTGTCTGAGCCCAAGCCCTCTTCCTGTGTTGTTAGCAGCTGAACTGAAACCAGCCTGATTGAGAGCCCAGAGTCCTGTCAGGTGGAAAGGAAAAAGAAATCAATCCTCCCTTCTTCTGTCAATTTCCACTTCTTCAAATTACTTTGGCTAACTTGCCATTAGGATGCAATGTCCTCTGCTGTTCTGCCTTACTCAACTAATTGGGTTCTTCAGCGTGCATACGTGGAATATGTGCATTTATGTGCGCATGATTGCCTGCGCTAGCACAGACACACACATATACACATGCTCAGGCAGCATTAATATCAACAGATGGTGTGCTCGATTGCATTTCATCAAGATGCAGTGAAATGAAAATATGTATGTCATGTACTTTAAATGATTTAAAAACACTTCACACGTGTGATTGATTCCATCAGTTTGTTAATTGCACACTGCTTCTCCAAAGCACAAACTCAAACTTGGCTGCAGATGAACTGATACATTCATACAGATGTTGTCCATCTGTTATTTTATGCAGTGGCCAAGATCACATTACAGCATGTTCAAGCTTTCATTCTGTCTGAGAATCCACGGTGTATTAATCCATCAGTTTTGCTCATAGAAAGAGCAAAGGCTCAAAATAATTACCAGGCCCATTAACCACCTAAGCTTTGATGGTCGCACTTCAAACACCAACATTATTCATCTGCAGTGTAGAAAACTTTTTAGTTGTTTTGATTAGTATCTGCCAAGTTACAGCTAAGCAGTACTCAGATGAATGTCAATTGATTATCTTACAGGATGTTGACGGGCATTGTAATGGCTCCATGCCACGTTGGCAGATTCCTACCTTTGATGCTTCACAGTATGCAATTATCATCGCAGCTCTGTGGTTAGATATGTGTCTTTGCATAACCGTTTCTGTTTAGTGCGGCCCTTCAGATCTTAGGTTTCCTGGCTCAGTTCAGTGTGTCCGACCCAATGATGAGCACCTTAAAGTCTCTTTGTTCAAGCGTTTTGTTTGGTCTGAGCTCTGAGGCCGGAGTAATCCAGATTCACTCTGTGCAAGTTTAACATTGCACTCACTTCCAAGAACACAATGCTGTGCAGAGGTTCTTCGGCACAGTCGAGTGCTTTGTATGCCTGCATGTCAGGAACAGTTGGTGTTGGAACCAGTCACTTTTTTGGTTGCACTTGTCATTTTAATGACTTTGTTATACATCATTAGTGTGTTTTTAGATTCCCCACTGAGTCACAGTGAAAATAAGAGGTTTTAATTATTAAGTACTTTTGGATAATTTGGCATAATTAAATAGCTGTTTGGTCATTCAGATGACTTCTTTCTTGAATACCTTCTTATAAGAACATTGTAATATTTATGTGGGACTTCAATTTTCATAACCTCCCTGCAGTGTGAATACTTTCACTCTGAGACAGCCGAATGCAATTTTCCACAAGTGGTCAGTTCTAATTTCTTTGATTTCTGCCAAGTGAAAGGACAGTCTTGTGCATTAAGAGGTCTATAATATGCACAGAAATCAAATGACTTAAGTGTCAGTGTACCACAAGGGTTCTTACATTATTATTCTAATGTACACTGGGTAGGTGTGGAACCTTCTGAGTACTAAATGTTAAATTCTTTCTTTTGGACTCCTACATATTAAGGCTGTCACCCTTCAAAAAGCTAATAAAAATGTAACAATAAATTAAAATTCCACACAGTTAGTGCACCACAAAGAGGTTGCACGGGTGGGAGCACAAACATATATAGTTTTCTTTGCAAAATTGTGACTTTCTAGTGATTATATATGAATGCCTACCATACCTGTGTTCACCAGGCATCTATCTAGTATGTCTCTTGTACTGTGCATAAACATGTGGGTCGACCATTGTCCTCTTGCTGCCTGCAGCTGTGTCATGCGGTGTGCCCAATGCGCCAGCGAACGGAGGTGTGCTCACTGCTGATTACTCCGTCGGCACACGGGCGACCTACTTCTGTAACGGCGGTTACCGGCTCTCCAAAGAGCTGACGACCACAGTCTGCCAGCCAGACGGCACCTGGAGCAATCACAACAAGATACCCCGATGCTTTGGTGAGTAGAGAGGAAGCCTTGGAAAGATGGAAGGGGAGGGGAGCGCAGAGGAGAAAATAGTGATTTGGAGAAATGAGGTTGCAAAAAACCTTGCAGGATTTTTTTTTTCTGTTCATAAAAACATTTAAAAATTTTCATCTTGTCTGTTGCCTCCACTCAAAGGTGGCCAAATATATGAGAGCCAAAAGAAGATAAAGCTATGTTTTGTTTTTTTGTTTTTTTTAATTGGAGGCAGTACAAGTTGGAGTTTGAGATCGTCTGAACAGCAGGTAAAATATCAAAACAGGTTTCTCCAAAATTGGAAAGCAATGGTGGAGTTAATGTAATAAGGACTGCAGTCATAAAGAAATGCAAGTTGCAGTTTCCTTACAAAAATCCCAACTTGTTGGGTCATGATAAGATGGATGGACGAAAGGGGGAATAATGCTTGAAAGGATCTCTGCAGCTGGCGCTGGGTAAGTCTTTTCACATGCCAGTGTAACTCCTCCAAGTTTGAAAGTCAGTGCAGGGAGTGATTGACAGCATTGTTTTCTGTTGAGACCACTGTTTATTCCCTGCTGTATATGTGTCTCACAGTGAAAAGGGAAACAGAGTTTGTTTTGAAACTCATTTGGTTTTAGAAAGTGCCAATTCATAAATAGCTTTGTTGTGGAAGAACATTTGTATAACTGCAACACATGGATTAGTTTATGCTGCTGCTTTGCGGTGTGTGCATAAGGGATAAAAACAAAAGTCAATCCATTGGAATAATCCAAAACTCCCGTAGTAACTGCCCATAAAAAAATTTTTCTTTTCTTTTATTTTTTCAGTGATGCCGTGCCCCAGTCTTAGCCCGTTTTCCCTCGATCACGGGAAATGGAGGATAGTCAATGGCTCGCACTATGAGTATGGGACGAAAATAATCTTCACCTGCAACCCTGGATACTATCGTGTGGGCCCCGCTCACATCCAGTGCCTCGCAAACGGAGTGTGGAGCTGGAGGAACGAGAGGCCTCGGTGTAGAAGTGAGTGACTTTGGTTGCAGCAGCACAAAATATGCAGCGCTTGTGCATCTCACAAATTCATAAGTGGGGAAAGGACAAAATGACAAAGCCAAAAAAACGGGATGAACGTAAAACTGAGCCAAAAGAATAACATTCCCAGAAATGAACTCCGCTTTCCTGTGGTTCATTCTCGCATTATCTTGTAAAAAAGACATTCATTGGATAGACACGTAGCACAAAATGCCACTTCACAAACTCGCTGAGCACGTCTGTCGATTCATTGAATAAATGGAATAGAAAGTATTTCAACATTGTCATCGAGCCAAATTGAAAAATCCATGTCCCGCCTTGCCTTGGGTACACTAGATTCATAGGATGTGGGGTTACGAGACTTGAAGAATGAATACCTTATTCACAGCTCAGTTAATCAGCAGCTCAAAGACTCACTTTTGTGCTCCTCACCTATTGCTGTCTCAGCTTAGGTTAGATATTGTTTATTACGAGAATCGGAAGTAAAAGCTTTTCATCGCTGCCATGGGAACTACTTTTAGAGAAGCTAAAAGCTGAATGGGTAGTGTAATGTGAAAAGGTGATTCTAGCCAACAGGATGAAAGATGGTGGGACAAAGGCAAACCATCATTATCCTCCCCATGAAATGGTACAGGTCACTCTTTTAACGCATTAAGGTTGGCAAGATGGGCGTAAATGACTGTGCTCTCCCATTGACTCTGAAGATGTAAGCCAACTTCTATCTCTTTATTCTTTCTCTTGTTCTCTCTTGCTCATTCTCCCGGTGCCTCCTTCATCTTTTTGCTCTTCCTTTTCTTTTCCTCCTTACTCTTCATCTCTTTGCAGTCATTTCCTGTGGCGATCTTCCCACTCCTCCTAATGGGAAGAAAATTGGGACCCAAACTACCTTCGGAGCATCAGCCATTTTCAGCTGTAACCCTGGCTATGTTTTAACTGGATCTACAGTTAGAGAGTGTCTCCTGTCTGGCCTTTGGAGTGGAATGGAGACTCAGTGCCTGGGTAAGCCAGGTTTACATGTTGTCTTTAACTTTTTAAGCACATCCTTGACCTAGGTCAAAAACTGCTGGCACTCTGCTTTGGCAGAGTATGAGCTGGTTTTTTTTCTTCTTTTTTTTTGATTGGGCAAACATGTCCAGAAAAGAACCAGATGGGGAAGCAGAGGGTGGCTATAATTGCCTCTGTTGCCAAGTGTGTTTGGCAAATAAATGTAAAGCATTAAGACGATATCATTGATGATACCATGTTTGTCATCATGCTGCGACTCAGTGATCCCACTGGAACACATCAGACTGTTTCAGACCTTGTAGAGATTATGAGGTCAAATTTGCTTTTTACTACCAACGATGGTGTATCTGGAAAAATATATTAACTTTGTGAGTCTGCGTGTTAGTCTGTGAAGACGCGGACACCGGAACAGAGTAACAGTGCAAGGTGCAACAAATAAATAACTGTAGTTGAGTTCAACAGTTAAAGTTAACCGAGTGATCGATAGATACTCAAGGGATAAATGTCAGTGTACAGTGTTGTCTTGAGAAGTCTTGAGTTTCTTTACATTTTGCAATGAAATTGAAAATGGGTGTAGTGATTTAATTAAATATGTAAAACATACATGGGGCAAAAACAGAGATTGTACAATTCTAGTGAGCTTAAAAGTGAATATTTGGTATGATCAACTTTATTCTTCATCATAGTCTGAACTTTCTTAGGCACGCTTTCTTGTAATTTCTTTGAATAGTCTTCAGGAGTAGTTCTCCGGGCTTCTGATAGCGTTCCACTGTGTGTTTTTCTATCCAGGTATGCTTTGACTGCATTAGCAGTGTGTTTGTTGATCCGTCGCATTCTGAAAAATTAAGCAGTTTTGAATAGAAAATGCCAAGTAAGGTATACCTAAGCCTTTGCTCTTTGTTTCGTGGCTTCCTGACAGCCACTCCGCTACTGAGACCATTTTTGATGAAGGTTTTGCAAACAGTAGAAGGATCAACTCAAGGGCTATATGCAACACTCAGGTCCCTTTTCAGGTCTTGGATTTTTTTCCTGATTTCTTAAGGAGGTGCATTTTTTGCGGGTTTTTGATTAATAGCTTTGGGAATCACTTTGTTGGTTGAAAAATACAATCAAACTGTTCTTTTTCACTTTAATTTTTTATAGATTCTGTTAAGGAAATGGAAAGAAATGTTGTGTTTTTCTAACAGACTGCTAGTAACAAGGTGCCTAAAGATGCAATTTAAGATTGGTTCTTTGATAAGTTATGTTAAATGTACCCACAACACTGGTTCATCACTTAAGTTTGGTGCTTTTTTTGGATAAGTCACAGGTCAGTGTTAAATGGATTAAGAAGAAAAAAAAACCCATCCCTCTGAAAATGGTCAGGTCCAAGGACTGGGCTGAAAATGTGTCCAAAATAAAACTTTAAAAGACCTTCAGCAAACCTGGAAAACTACTTGCTCAAGACCACTTCAAACATTACAAGAAACTCTGAGTCTTCAAAAGCAAAATATAAAGATATTAGGTTTGGCTCAGGACTTTTGCACAGCACTGTATTGATGGATTTGTTATGGTGTGATCCCATTAGAAGATGGTCTCTAAGGCATATGTGCAAGCACTTTTATCAAATACCTTTGTTAAAAGTGCTTGGAGCAGGTTTCTGTAGAGTATAAAGTAAATCCTGTCCTTGTGAAACTTGAAACGTGAGAGCAGCTGAAGAGCCACAGCTTCTGTCAAAATGTAAAACACTTGCTAAGCTGCACTAGTAGAATTTATATGAACAGGGACAGCATGCTATTGCTTAGCTTAGCATGGCTCATCACAGCTCTGTACATTCATTCCTGCCCAACAGCAGAATGTGAATATTTGCCTCACAGATGTATTATATTAGTCAGTTAGCGGCAGAGTTGCAGAGCAGTCCCAGCTCAGCTCAAGATTGGTTCAGTTCATTAGAAGGAGGGCACCTTTAGCTTGTTTAGCGATATGACTGACAGGGTTAACATAGCCAGGGACCTTTCGGGATAGTTGCCTACTTCAGCATGATCTTCACAGAATCTGGCTGCTCTCAAATAGAGTGTGATAATAAAATGCTCAGCTGAGCTTCTGGGTGCAGGAGTGAATTAGGGAAATCAGACTCACAGTCAGGGGCAATATCCCAGGTTTTAAGTGGCAATGCAAATCTCAGCAAGATTCCTGCTCTCTGAAAGGGATTTATTGTAGCTGAAAGTAATACGATTATGTGCATGAGCATATTGCGCAGATTTTAAATTTCACATGCGTTTCTCTGTCTACTGCCGATGAGGACGGCAAAGTTATCACTACAAGTGCAGCTGATTATACGAATTTAGAAATGGAAACTCAGAGATAATGAGCTGAAAAATGCTTTCCAAATTCCAATATGTTTAGCTAATACTCTAACTGGTTTTGTTGGACCACAATATAATTCCAAGATCTTTAAAAAGACCAAATTAGTCGTGTCGTTTTATGATAGTGTTGTTAAAGTTATTCAAACATGCTAACACAATTACAATCGTGTTTCCACCCTGCAGCTATCATTTGTCAGTTCAGCGGGAGCCACTTGAGGCTTTTCATTCTCCAACACATACAAATGATAGAAAGTTGAACTCGAGCACTGAAGCACCACATGAATGATTGAGGAAAAGCAAAAACTGAGCCTCCTTATTATCAGAGTTTTATAAATCTCTCTGACTGATGCTGAAGAATCGATTGGTCTGTCTGAGAAAGATGTGTAAATATTTAATAAACATATTTATTGTATTCTTTTTTTCCACCACCCTACAGCCGGTCATTGTGGCGTTCCAGAGCAGATTGTGAATGGACAGGTGATTGGAGAAAACTATGGTTACAGAGACACGGTGGTTTACCAGTGCAACCCTGGATTTAGGCTCATTGGCTCCTCAGTACGAATCTGTCAGCAAGACCACAGCTGGTCTGGACATCTGCCAGTGTGTATCTGTAAGTACTCTAACACAATCTGTAAAGAGAGCAAGGTTTGATTGCAATTAAAAAATATATTTATATATATTTATTTATTTGGGGGTGTAAATCTGAATTCAGATGGACAGGTTTCTTTGCGTTTAATTCACGTCAGTGTCTGACAACACAGCCTCCTGCCTCGGTGTTGATTGCTTGTCGCAGGCATGGCAGGCATTGTTTGCATGAAAATTTGAGCACAATACAGCCAAATGAATAAAACCTTGGTGAATGTGCAGGCAGCTCCTTACAAGCTATCCTACTGTCTATGGTGAAACGTCTCATCGGCTCCTCTGCTGACCCATGTTGTTTAGAAATATGACAGAAGAAGGCATTCCTGCACAGGGGAAAATAATGCAATGCAATTAAATGAATATTTTATTCTAAGTCCATTTGTTTTTTCTCCTTTTTTTAAATAATAAGGATTTAATTTGATTATTTTATAAGGAATAGCAAATATATATATTTGCATGCCATGTTTAGCCAAAAACACAATGATTTAATTGTACTGTTGAACACAGATCAATAAATAAAGATTTGCTGTAACATCCTTTAAGATATAACATATTTCTATAAAGTAATAATGCTGTTCCAAAGCTGAGAGTGTCTTACTCCACTTCTTGTTTGGCAAACACTGAAATCAGTCCTTAGTCGATACATAACCTTGTAATTTGTTTCAATCTCTGATTCGCCTATTGATGCTCTAAAATGGGCTGTTTGCCCTTTCACAGTGGAGATCATGTCTTGACTTCTAATTCCCCCGTTGCCCTCCGAGGTTCATTGTATGATAATGACTCTTCTGTGATAGGTGTCACTGTACATGACCTCGATCATTCTTATTGAATTTTCTCTCTCTACCTCATTCTCTCTGTTTTCCCACCCACTTTGTATTTGTCTCACCTTCTCTCCTTTCCATTTTCTTTGTAACCCTTCTTTGCTGCCTTTTATTTGTCATTTTCCTCTTTCACGCCTGCTGTTGTCATGTTACCTGGGTGATGTGCTTCAACTCAAGCTGTCACATGCGGCCACCCTGGTAGCCCTATCTATGGCCGCACCACAGGCGATGGCTTCAACTACAATGATGTGGTGCACTTCTCCTGCAACAAAGGTTACACCTTGGAAGGACCCTCCACAGCTCAGTGCCAGGCCAACCGTCAGTGGAGCCACCAGCCGCCAACTTGCAGGGGTAAGGTCCAGCCACAGAACACCTGCAGCATATAAAAGAAAATTTCTTATTTTTTTCATAGAACAGAGGCTAGAAGGTTTGTCATTTGAACAGGCAGCTGCCAGTAAGCTGAAATGGAATACAGCCTGGTCACACTAGCTTCTGCAGGAGCTTTGTGATTATTCAGGTCTGAAGCAGGGAAAACCACAAGAATTCAGCAGCCAGCAGATGTATCATGATCATTCAGCAATCAGCAGCCAGCTTGCAACAGCACAGGCAATGGGGAAACAAGCAGAATGGGTAGAGGAGGAGCTCAGACATCTATTGATCTGAATGAGAGCAGATCCTACCTGCGCCGCTCTCTGGGCAGAGCATTAGGCGGCAACATCTGGAGCCTAAGCCTCGGAGCAAAAAAAAAGAAGAGAAACAGCAATAATGAGCTTACAGCAGAATGTATGGAAAGAGGACTATAATTGGGAAATTGTTTCTACGGTTTTACAGCTAGTTTCTCCCCGCGCTGCAGGGAGAGATTATTTTGAAGGCAAGAAAGCTCAGACCGCAATCAGTGGGAGAGATCTTATTGGGTGTGTCAGGTGATGGTTGTTTGTTTGTTTGTTTGTTTTTAAGTTGTGACCAATTGTAGTTCGCCTGTGTTAGGCTCATTAGCAATGTGTTCTGCTTCCAAGAAGAATCTTTGTTTCGGTGTAAATAGGTACTAAATGGTGTAAGCTAGTTTAAAAATTCACAGAAAAGAAGATAGAAAACAGATCATGAATTCATCAAATTAGAGAAATTCATCTAAGTAGTATCCACTGCTGTTTTAATTGGTCTCCTACCTAGTGGACCAAAACTAGATTTGCCAGACTTTGCCCATTTAAAAATACCTCTCCTCTTGGCATGTTTTTTGTTGGCAATTAGATATGAAGAGCCACAGTTTTCATTACTCCTGGCACTGCAGAGATGGAACTGGTGAAAGATAGAGTGAGATGATATTAAATTGCCATGGCTCCCTTTGTCAAAATCCGCTTGTTTGTTTCCACTAAAAATTTCTCACATTATGCCAGCTTTGTCGCATTTGCATTATTGATTAACCTTGATGTTGCTTTGAACTTAATTTCACCCTCGTCTACATTCAGTTGAGCGAACCGTCTTGTCAGCAGTGCGGTTTTAGGGACTGTAACTGTAACTGCTTCCAAAATAGATGCTTGTGACAGTGTGTTGTTTTGTTTTTTTTCTAGCGTTAGGTGAAATTATTATTGATAATGCCAAATATAGTCTGTGCTCTCTTGTTTTCATGTTTGCAGAACAAACAGAAAAAGGCAGTGATTAGGTCACATCAACAGTTCTATTATTAACTCGCATGTGCGCATACTGAGAGGCAGCAATTACGGAAACCAGGCTCCAAGCAAAAGACAAAAAGACTTCACGTCTTCCAGAAGCATCCCGAGTGATGAGACCTGGGAAGAGTTAAACTGCTGCAAAATAAGAATGTGTTGATGTAACACTCAGTGACATGTTAAAGTAAAATAGATGTTTATGAAATATGGCTCGCACTCACAGCATTCGTGACCACGGTAGATCCAATATAGGCAAAAGAACCAGGAAACTCATTACACATTCATCTATGACAAAACCGTCACTGTGAATTAGCTGTATAAAGTGTGGCATTATAGTTTAATTAAGAATGACTGCATGTTATAATTCATCTCCTGCAGTGCGTTGGCATGACTATACACATCTCAGTGCCATAGCAACCACATGTACAGAGATCATACATATTCAAGATGGAGATGTTGCCAAGAAATGAATATTAACTTTGGCTTATGTAAATATTACAGTCTTCAAAAGATGTGCATCCAAAGATTATTTACATGATCTTTGAAAAAGGATCATTAAAAGATGTGTATGAAAAGTTTGCCAGGAGCCATTACTACATGATTACAGCACACTTATGATGAAAAGAATAAAGATTATAAATTTAATCCATAAACAGGCGTAATACGATTTCACTCAGGGCAACAGGAGTATTTGGAAAGGGCAAAATGCCCTTTTTTCAACATTTAGTTCAACAAGTATTTATTCAGCTATGCAGCTCCAACGGTGATTTGGCTGAAATTATCTTGGCTGAAATATCCTTGAAGCAATAAAAATTAATTGGACTGCTATCAATATTCGGCTTTCTGCGTTCTTCCATTATGAACAGTCTGCTTGAGGAAAGAAGCGGGGCATGACTACATTTCTCTGGGTTTTTTTCTTGCAGTGGTTAACTGCACGGATCCAGGTATTCCTGCCAACTCGATCCGGGAAAGTAAGATTGAGCACGGTAACTTCACATTCGGGAGCGTCGTCTTCTACGATTGCAACCCTGGATATTACCTCTTCGGCTCCTCGGTGCTCACCTGCCAGCCGGTGGGCCAGTGGGACAAACCATTACCGGAATGCATTGGTAAAGTGGCATGTTTTAAAGTATAAAGTCATTTAATTATTGAAATTATAATTAAGGATCTTTTTCTGTATTTCGCACTAATTCCTTTGGGGTTGCGTGAGGAAGGCCATATGGTGTAAAAACCTACCAAATCAAATACACGGAGTTACCCACTGTGGTGACCCCTCGTGAATAAGGCCACAGCCAAGAGTAACTTCTGTATTTAATGTGAAACTTTATAAACATATAGAGAAAAGATGAGTTTTTTCAGCTAAGTGTGCCCAATTTTATCTGTGTTCCCTCTTGCTTCTTAGAGTTTTGATAGTTTAAGTTGCTAAACAGTGTGATTGTGAGCATCTGTGTAATGTGGGATGCCCTAGTGGCTTATGGTTATGGAACACTGTGCCTAACTGAGAAATTGAGAAGCTGTCACAGGGCCAGTTGTTCAGGCAATAGTTAATGTTCCCTCAAAACCAAGCACTTAAATTGCAGCAACTTCCATCTATATACTGTAGGGGTTATCCCAGGTTGTAATGTGGCTCTCAAACACCTGGTTCATCATGCACTCTGTTTCTGCACGAGGCCACCAGCAGTAATAGAATAGAATACAGAATAGAATAATCCTTTAATTGTCCCACAATGGGAAATTTGGTTGTAACAGCAGCCAAAAAGACACATATACAAACAAACAGTACACAGGACACGGAACAGAAACATACACAATTTTTCTTACATATTTACATTAAGGACAATGGTTACTATAAACAGAGTACTGTACAGTTATTAAATTAAATAAAAATAACTACAGGTAAGAGGCGAACCAGGTTGTAGTGCGAATCGGTTAATTAACGTATTGCAGTTACAGCATTGATGTAAACATCTATGTTTGTTGACCTATTTCTAGCGAAATTATCTAAAGTAAACCTCCACATTTTCCACACAGGCTCAAAAAGCACTTCATTTCATGGTAGAGAGATGACGCGCAGCATTTATTTTATCAAACAGAATAGTAATTAAAGAGATACACAGGAGTGTCTCTCTCAAATGTTTATTCACTGCTCCAGGCATCACTGACTCTTTGTTACGAAATTAACTTTGCAAAACTGCAGAATCTTACTTTGCATTATGAGACTAAGCTGATTAAATGACAGCTCCTACAAACAAGCATAAAGGTCAGAAGAAGAATAAAGTAGCAGAGAAAGTGATAAAGCAGGTTTTAGGCTTGAAATCCATACAGTGAGAATTTTATATGAAGTGTGTCCGCTCTGTTACACTGCACCGGGAATTTTTATTCAATTGGGTTTGTGCCTCATTATGCACATTAAATCTGAAATAAAATAATATATGATATAATAAAGTGTCAAGTCTCACTTGTAATTTCAGTGCTTCAATATTGAAAGAAGGGTTTGAAAGAGATAGCCACAGAGGTGTAGTGCGCTGATTGCAACAATTCAAAAATAAGTGGATAAGTGGTCAGTAATTTTTCTTGGGTGCTGTATGTCTCAGAGTTGAACTACGATTCTGTTGAGGTGGATGTATTGTTTAGTATAAGAGGGAAAAAAGGTGATCATTCAAGTAAAGAAGGTAGAGAAGCTAATAATAGCCAGCCAATAATCCTGAAAATGGATCAGCCAGTTATAGGTACATCCAGAAAAGTGAGTAGTCACAAGAATACTACAAAATGGCAAAGAACCTATTAGACCAAGGAGTACAATTCTTTTGAATAACCAGAAAACCATTTGTCCTGCATGAGCAGAGCCTCAGAGGATTGAAATTCAAAGCTCTAGTAAGTCTGAAAAACAGAAATACCAGGTTGTAGTCGGCAAACATTTAGAGTAGAAACTGGAAGAGAAACTGGTGGAAAACGTTTTGTGAACTGATGAAACAAAAGTACACCTCTATGAAAATGAGAGAAAGGGGAAAGAAAATTTCTTGTAGTCTTTGGAATAAGCATACTGGCATTTATTAATATTTATGGTAGAACCAACAGGATAAATCCCAAGGTGTAAAAAAAGCTTTCTGTGTGCTTCAATTTAGCCAGTTGCTTAAAAACTCAGAAAAATGTAATCTTTCAGCAAAGCAAATATGCATAGCTGTTAAGGGAAGGTGAAGATGAGAAATATCTGATTGTCTGAGTCAATCACCTGGTCTCAGCCTGATTGATTTGCAGTCTGCTTCCTGAGGACCACAACAAAAGGGAGCTGCAGAAAAAGTCCTGGAAAAAACATCACTAGAGAATACACAACGTTGTTCTCTGGTTATGGTCAGACTATTACATACACTCATCACAATTTCTTTCAACTGCTCATTTTCCAGTACAGGATGATTGGCCAGTGTACATCTTCAATGACTTTAAAAAATAAGAATTTGGTGCAGAATTCTGAATGTATTTTGGATTTTTTCTAATCCACATGGTGTAAAAGTATACATACAGGCTCAAATAAATACATACAGTCACTTAAATCTTAAAGTTATTCTGAAAGTTAAACAAAATCTTATCTTGCCAAGGCCTTTTAACTTATTGTTAGTGGTTATTGACTACATTTAGTAGTTTGTCTTTGGCAGCATAAGAATGGTCAGACGAGACAAAGAAGGAGGTATTTGACCAGAATGACAAATACCTCCTAGAGGAGTAAAGGTGAGACTTTCTAATCTGAGAACACTGTAGTAGGTACTTTGGGGTTGTTTTGCTGTCACTGGTACTGGTACATTGCACAAAGTGCAGTTACTCAACTTCACCTCAAAGCAACAGCTAGGCTCTTTAAAAGTAGACATAGTTCGGTGTTTTCCTCAACCTATTGAAAATCTCCAGACTTTGCTTAAAAGCCACATCTGTGCTATGAAAGTCATGAACTTTACCAGTTCTGCAAAGAAGAGTGGTCAAACATCCAGCCACATTTATACCAGAAGCTTGTTGATAGCTAACAAGAGCTTCTGGTCAAAGTGCAACTTGCTAAAGGAACTTAAACCAAATATGGAATATACATACTTGAACGTGTATGTATACTTTTACCCTGTGTGGATTAGAAAACATCCTAAATAAATTCAAACTTGCACACCCAATTTTGGTTTTTAAAGTCATTATGTATGTATACTGTACAACCATTCCACCCTGGAAAAACAACAGTTCAAAGAAATCATTCAAAGCACATAATTAAAATTACTGCAATATTCATGCCTGTGATGAATGTATATAAACTTCTGAGCACCACTGTATATCAAAGCATTTGACTTCATTCGTATCATTCAAACTCTTTCTTTCAGTGTTTATGTTGTATGAACTTAAACCTGGCATTTTAACTTGGTATCATTTATCTCTTTCAAATTGATTATCTTGAAGCATAAAGAGCTCAAACAACAAACACATCTGTAACTGTCCCAGTACTCACAGTGTGTCTGTGCATCAAATCACTTTTAGATGAAAAATGATTACGACAGTACAGAAAGCAAATAAATTTCTCTTTTACACACCAAGACACATAAATCTACTCAGACTGCATTTTCAACACAAGCTTCTCTGAACTCCTTATAGATTAGAAATCAAAGAAGTGTCCTGGACTAGCTGCTGCTTCTGACAGGGCGTCATTCATGTCCGGCTGTGTCACAATGATACATTGCATGTGCTTCATCCACCTCAGCTCACTAGATATTTTGATATTTCAATGAAATGGTAAATAATGCAGTCAAAATGTTTCCTCTTCTATTAAACTGTTTCTCATAAAATAGTTTAAAAAAATGTTTTTTTAAAAAGAATCCCACTGGCACTGGTAATCGTGTGAATAGTGATTTCATCAGGTGTGTTGAGGCATGCAACAAAAATCCACCCATCCATTTTTTTCATGCTAATAATTGCCCTTCTCCTCCCTCTCTATCATGCAGAAGTGGACTGTGGTCATCCAGGTATACCTCCGCACGCAGTCATGAGTGGGGAGAAGTTTACATTTGGATCCACAGTGCGCTACTCATGCCTCGGAGACCACCAGCTAATAGGAGACTCATCACTCGCCTGTCAACTGAATGGACACTGGAGTGGTCCGCTGCCCCACTGCTCAGGTACACAGATACACAGAAATTTAGGTGTGCATATAAACAGAGGCAGTCCTGAACACATTCAAGCTATAAAACAATAAAAGTCTGGCTTTTTTACTTTGCCTTGAGAATTTTAAATCAGTATTCGGGTATTTTAGTTTATTTTGTAAATTCCTTTTAATCTCCGTCCTTTAATTTGTATTTCTAAATTTATGGAAAGTGATGTGATTTAAAGGTTTCATTTAAACACTTTTTCCACACTTAACTTTTTGTCATATCCACACAAGAGGTTAAGTGTGGTTTTGGTTTGATTTGTGGAGCTTTGAGATATCTCTAGAATATCTCAACATGCTCCAGTATGATAGAGTTTAATGGAATTGTGTTTGTGGTGAAAAATTCAGCATCAGCATCTTTTTTTTTTTACAGAAGAAATGTCCAGTTCTCTGAATAATGGCACAGGCTACTGTTAAATAGCATAAATTGAATTTGTCAATGCCAGAAGCAACACACACATAATTTAGTTCAATTTATTAATCAGGTTTTAAGACAAATTAAACCAAAACTGTCTGTATTTGTGGAATAGTGCAAGACGTAGATGAAACAAGAGATAAGACTGCATTTTATTTGAAACCTACCAGATTATTCAAATGAATACAGCAACACAATGTCGAAAGGCTTCAGTGTGCTAGTATTAATGGGATATTGGGTCAGATATCAGCCAAGTGAGCCAATTATTGCCCACAAATTAAGACCCTGTGGAGCTCTTACTGGATTTAATGTACATTTGCTCATTATTGCGAACAATTTCCCCATCTACTCAAAGCAGTATTTCACTTTTAGAGCAGGCACTCCTGTTTATCTGACATATCTGCATTTCGCTGATGAAGACCAGAAAAAGTACACAGAGCCAGATTAGTGCCAAACCGTAGCCCTTACTCATCGTTTCTCTTCATGATCAGGATGTATATATTTGCACCTAAACCAAAGAATTTGGCAGCGCAATTGTTGCTTCCTGCTGAGACACTCAAATTGAGTGAGCGATATCACCCTTGACAAAACCTCTCTTTTTTTGCACAACTTTGTTTACTATGTTCAGTACATTAGGCCCATGAATCTCCCCTTGATGTTTTCTGAAAACTGTAAAAAAAAAAAGAGAGAGAGGCTTATAGCATGTCTGCAGAACTTCAAACTCCCCCCTTAATCCCCCCTGAGCACTTTCCTCTCATCACACTTAAGCATTCCTGACCATTTAAGTGGATTCTCTTTACTGAATGTTCACTTTCTTTGCTCAACTCACTGACCCAGAAGTAATATTTGTAAGCAGACTTGTGTGGCGGTTATTTTTTTCCACTTCTTTCAATGGGAGTGTGAACTCTCTACTTACCTTATACTTATATTCTATTTGCTCAGACAGTTGAGAAGTACTGAGGCAATACAGACGTTAGATTCTTAGGGCAGAGCGCAGATGCACAAGGAAGCCCAGTCTCAAATTTATCCCACATAGTTTTCATTTCATTATTTCATTGCAAAATAAAACAGAGAAAACAAATGCACAAAGGTTTAGTCTTTCTTGGAACCTACATTGTCTTGTGAAACCAATAAAGCATATAATTGTACTGTTATTGGTTTTACAAAGCTAGATAATGATTCCAGGTATTTTTATTTTTATTGCCTATCACCTAGATTTTAAAAGCAGTTTGGCGTTTGATGGCAAGGCAATTTGATCAGCATGAGCTCAAATAGGGTTAACCCTAACCCTCTGTAACACTACCCTAAAATTCCTGTTTTTATCATGTTTTTATACACTGCATTATTCTTGGCTAAATAAATTAAACATTTAACCGCCAGTCTTGTTTTTTTGTTTTTTTATTTAACTTGTCTAAACATAATCAACATCAACTCGTGAAAAATTTGATCACTGAAGCCAAAATCAGATCTGTTCCTGACTATCTATAATGTCGTTGTCAAGTGCATTGCTGTTAAGCGAGTAAATATCTGGAGAAACTTCTGCAGACCAACAGTCCTGGGCCACAACAACCAGATAATTCAATTGGAAATAAGAAACCTTTAGTTTACTGTAACCCAAGAAGTTAAAGGAGAAATATGGTCACAAAATATGGACTTTCCTTGTATATACTTAGATTACAAAATGCAGATTAAATAACTTTGTGCTGAAACACATTTTGTATTAATATAGCAGATGCTGCTTAAACGTAAAGGGGTACTTCTTTCAAACCAAATACATTTGTGATCAAAAATGATCTTGAATCATCTCTGGGAACTTATTTGTGCAGTTAAAAAGAAAAACCTTGAGGATCCCGTATTCAGCAAGTGAAAATAAAATAAACAATAAAAGGTGAATCAAAAGGACCATTACGGCAAAGCTGGGATGGTCAATTTGGTAAAGTAAATCCGTTGGGCATCTTTCTTTGCCTTTAGACAATAATTCTGATGGCAAAAGAGCCAAACGGGACAGGACAAAAAAAAAAAAAAAGAAAAAAAAAAGAAAACCTTGGGGAGCTACTACTCAACACCACTTTAAAAAAAATATAAGAAAATCTGGTTCCTCAGAAGCAAAATATTAAGAAAAGAGAAATGGCTCAAGACTTTGACATAGTACTGCACCAGTGTCACTGGAAGGAAAATAACCACAGGGCATGATGCTTCTGCCTCTTTGCTTAGCAGGTGGTGGTGTGTTCTTGGTGTTGAATGACTCACCTATAATCCTCCTTGCATAACTGTGGTTATTGAGGCCAGGCAACTCAATCTTTGCGTCACTTAAACATATAAACTTGCCATTCGAAGGCTTTTTCTTGGACCCCTTTAAAGGCGTTGGTTTTAACTGTTAAGTAAATTTGGCATGAATGTCATCACCACATGATGGTCTGTGTGGCTGCCTGTTTTGGTGCCTGCATGAACTCATCTGCAGAGAATTTACATTACAATGCATCATCTACACATGCACCCAGGTGCTGCATTGACTACTCACCTGTTGGGTCTCTGTCTGTCTCTGTGTCCACAAATAGGTGTAACCTAGACTTTAGTCCACATTTTAGCAACATCAGCACAATGCTTTATCCTACACAGTTTAAGCACTTTGTTCATGGATATGAGGTATACAATTTAGAATCGCCAATTAACCTGACATGTCTTTGGACTGACACTGTGGGAGGAAGTTAGAGTACCTGGAGGACATCCACACGTGCAAAATCTACACAGAAATCCCCAGGTATGCACCTACAGGTCTCCTTGTATATTCTTTGGACACACTTTACAAGATCACTAACAAAAAGCATTGATAAGTGTCAAGACATTTATTGAAATTTCAGACCCATCCTTCCATTTTCTTCCACATCATGGGTGGGCAGGTCACAGAATTAAAGATAGAGACAGAGGAGCATCTGCACTCACATTGACACCCATTGTGACTTTAGAATCACCAAATAATCTGACATGTGTCTGGACTGTACAAGGTAGCCAGAGTAAGTGGAGGAAACCCACACAGGCACAGAAAGGACAAACAAACAAACTTCACACGGTAAGGCCCCAGTCTGGCCTTAAACCAGGAACCTTTTTGCTGTGAGCCGTCGGTGCTAACCACTGTTCCACTATGCTGTGGCAGTATTTTTCAGGTCTTAGCAAAGGGCCTGCACTCACCCATAGATTATACAACTGTTTAACTGATCATAGCTGGAATATGAAATACTGAATATAAAAGTGGCTGCAAGAGACATTCCTGACATGTGTAAATTTACATCACTAACACAAACTAAGAGGATAAGTTTGACAAGCTTGTTAAGTTTCAAGAAATCTTCAAACTTTTAAACTAAACAGTTGGATGTGTGCATACTATTAAAATTTATGTATACTTTTTTTTTTAAAGAATTCAGCCATTTTATCTTCTTTTTTTTTCACTCTGACAGATGTATGCAGAGCAGTCACTCAGGCCCAGAAAAAGAACAGATGAAACCTTCATATCTCTAATGAATCCCTAATGTGGACTGACAAGCAGAACTATAACCTATAGGTGCAGTATCTAAATACAGACTCGAGCAGGAAACTGTGACACTCAGAACTCGGATTATGTTGATACAGATCGGGAAGGCTTCGTTCCATCACGTTGTCACATAGTATTATATGTAACTGCAGCAGAGCTCCTAATTAACTATGAAAACTGCAGCTTATAATGGGAAGAATGTACCATTGTAGATCACTAGCTCATCATTAGGAGGCTTGATGAATTTAGACCTGGCAGTAAACATCTGTTCCAGCTGTAGCAGAAACGGGAACCACAACACAGCTGGAGCTCGGTTGTTGCCTACAGGAAGTGAAGTTGCGAAGCACCAAATGCCTGCAAGGTTTTAAATCAGTGCAAGTGTACACTTTAGCACCTAGTTTTAACTGACACATCAGCCTAAAGAATTGTCAGATTTACTACAACCATGTTATCTATCTAGAAAATGTTAATCTGTGTTTAAATGTTTCTCTCGCTCTCTTTTTTTTTTTCCCAAGTCCCTGCATGATGTCTCGTCCTTTTACTCTAAGCTCCTGCTTTGTTGATGGCCATATTTGTTTACAGAAAGGTTGCTACGTTGTCTAGAGATAGCTTTATCAGTGCTATGGAAATACCACATTATCATTCTCAGAGAGTATTCATCGCCAGTAGCAACAAAATAAGTATAACTATAAATTAATCAGAAGTCCAGCCCAGCGTCAGCAGCGGTTCTCATCCATGCGCATGTCTATGCATCTATCCTTCCGCTCTCATCTGCCCTCTCTTGTTAATTAGTACGATGGGTCTTAAAACCTCTTGCCAGTCCATTCCCCTTTTGTCCTAGTCTGTTGCATGGCTGAGTTGAAGGCCTTATTATTTCCTCACAAAGGGAGCCTGGTGAACGGACATTAACTCCCGATTCAAACCAAATCCACCACCATCCCAATTAGTAAGATTATAGCTGTCACAGTGCATGCCGAGTCAGCCTGCCTCACCTAACCAGAGGAGACTAATGAAGTACCGACAGCTGCTGTGAGCCATATATACACACCCACACACACATAAAGAGACACATACGCACGACATTGGCATGCGCGATATGCATGCATATTCTGAACTTGCATGCAGAGATGAGAACAAGTACAAGCACTCATATGTATGCTGTAATGGCACACATATATATGGAATGACATACACATTCATGGCCAAACACAAACTTATCTTCTCCAGCCGTGGGCCCTTGACCTGACAAATGCAGTTTGTGCACATTTGAGCAGTGGGATGTGTGTAGAAGATATGAGCTTCGTGTTTGTGCAGCGAGGCTTTGTCAACAAGTCCAGTATTACTGCAGCTGTTTGCTGCTGTGTAAACGGAGAACAGCTGCAATCAAGCAGGCAGTGATCCACGGGGTGTGTGCACAGCTCAAGGAACAGGATCTTAAAGCCAATAAATATAAATCCATCAGAGAGATCATCTATCTGTCTATCTATCCTTCTATCAATTTAAATGTCTGTTTCTATAAATCTGCATCTCTCTGTTTGTTATTCCTCTGAAGCCAAACATTTGACTTTTTTTTCTATCTTCAACTCCTTTCTGTGAGAGAATGGAGCAGCAGCAACAATAGAAGTTGGTTCTATGTGTGCTTCTTTCCTTTGGTCTGATGGATGTCTCTAGTGAATACAAAACTACCCCACCAAAGACTCCATCCTAAAAAATGCACCACTCAGCTAGGCTTGCTCTTCATCGCAACGTAAAATCTTCAGCAGTGATGTCACTGCCCTGATTCCATACCTGGCATCTCTCTCTCATTTCCGATGGCTTAGAAGGAGAACACGTCCTATTTCTGTCAGCCGACAGAGACAAGACTAATGGAAACATAAAGGGAATTAGTGAGAGAGACAGCAACTTTTTTTATGATTTAATTCACTGACATGCATGATAGGTGGTGTGAGGTGGTGACACTGAAAGTACTGTATGTTCCTCCACAGAACAAAGGACAGAAGGTATATTTCAAGATAATGAAAAAGCATTTATCTCTAGAGGTCAAACGGTATTCATCATTTCACATAGCCACAGCTGGTTGCCTTTTAATGCTAGCTCTGCTGATTTTATGGACAGAAAGCTCCTGGTGTCAAAACTATGAGAAGTATTGGTCCTCCAGGCTGTTGGCATGGTGACAACTGCTCATCGGTGCATTGTATGTTTTACGACTGGTTCCTGGAAGACTCAGGCGTTATCCAGTTTGACTCAAAGCCCTCCTTGTATTGTCTTCTGTCTCGCAGACAGGAACATTGTGTTGCAATTCACTGCCGTACAAACTTAAAAGGATCCGTCTGAGAACGTACACACAGTCCGTGAGGTGGATGGCATCTTCGCCGTCTTATTTTCATTGCTCAATGTCTGTTTTATCTCTCATTGCAGGTGACTCAACGGGCACCTGTGGGGATCCAGGCACACCTGCCCATGCCAGCAGGGAGGCAGGGAACTTCAAAGTGCGCAGCAAAGTGCGCTTTACCTGCGCAGTGGGACATACACTGTATGGCTCAGCAGAGAGGATCTGCTTCCCCAATGGGACCTGGTCTGGCAAACAGCCGTTCTGCAAACGTAAGAGAAACCTTTAAAATATCGCTTTGATGTTATGTAGGAAACACGCTGGAGTCAAACTGAGAGCTAACACACAAATATTTCTTTACACAAAGGCACACATTTAAGCTCCTACAGATACAGAGAGAGCTGCGTGGTTCCATGAGGCCACGTACTGAATCCCGATAGTTTCTTGTCTTTCTGGTAGAAAGAAAAGAAACATGCGGCGCTGAATATTACCAGATATCTGGTTTGAAGGGCTTTTCTTTTTGAAGCGATCAGACTTTATCTGCTTTAAACCTTATTTGGATTATACTGTAGGGTTATCCAGACAAAGTTCTTGAACCTCTGCTTTATGTTAAAGGGGCACTCCACCACATAAAGTTGGGTTTGGTTGTTGCAGGAAGCAGTAATCAACTGATGAAAAGGACTGTCTCTTTGGAGAGAGTCTCAAGTTTTAATATACAACTCATTTTACCAAAAAAGACGTGAAATAACCCTTGGGCTTACGATTTAAAAGACAATGGTTGCATTATGGGAAGGACTGAAGCTTAAAGTTAGAAGAGAACTTCAGAAGTCTTTCAAAGTTTCTAAAAGTATAGTACAAATTGCTGTAAAGCCACTTTAAGCATTGTGCAAATGCAAAATAAAGAATCAGCATCGGTTGTGGTATCCACAGTTTTCAAACAGGACGTGGCCTTTGCTTAAACACACAATGTATGCAACATATTGGCTGCATTCTAGCACATACAAAAAGCTCGCAAACGCAGCACTGCAGCAGATGGATAAATAGCTCTCTGCTGCAGTCTGGTATTTTCTGCCAGCACATGGTGCTGTGACTAGCTTCCAGATTGCAGCCGAAAAATTCATTAATTCTAGACACCTAAAGCCAAGTTCCTTTTGGATTGTGATAAATGAATCATTGTGGATTTTGAAGATATTAGTTCACAGAATGCCAGCTCTACATCTTGCATAAATTAGCCCCAGGGGTCAACCGGATATTGATGCAAATGTTTGACTGCTTCTCCTCTCCTCAGCTTACTGTCCACCAGCTTGGATGAGTGCCAGTGTCATTTTTAATATAATCAGCAAATGCACAGGTCCTCTGAACTACTCTGCCTTTCATTCCATCTCCTGACTTTCTTTCTTTTCCCCCCTTTCTCTAGCGTTCATTTCTCCAACACAGGCCCCTCCTCTTCTGATTTCTTTCGGTCTTAATCTCGTTGTCTAGCCATCTTCTCATCCCTATCTGCCATCTAACCCTCTTCCCTCTCATTCCCTCACTTTGTGTTCAACCTTTTCCTCCCTCTCTTTATTACCAAGCGTCTCTTTTCCACTAGCTTTTTATCTGTCCATCTCCCAGCTGAACTCCTGATTTAAAGATTACTTTAACTATCTATTCAACCGTCGGGAGTCAGGGAGGGGGACAGGAATTCACTGGAGCCTGAATGTGTTTCTGTGCTGTCTGCTTGTGATCTAAAACCCTGTCTCATGTTAAAGTCCATCCATTCATTATCCACAACCCCTTTACAGTCTCTGGAAAAACAGTCAGTGTGGATATTCAACATGATATACATCTCACGTTGCCATGAGGGTCTGTTTTGTGTGTCTGTCATCGTGTCGATCTTGAATTATTAAAAAGAGGTGAGAAAAGAGGCTGCCGCACTTGATTTTTGGTAAATACACACAACAGCACAGTAAATACATTCTGTGGCTATATGTGCGCACGCATGTGTGTGTGTGCATTTGGAGAACAGAGCTGTGAGCATGCTGGCAGTTGGTATGTTGGTATGTGGCTGAGTGATGCGTTTGCACCTCAGTGAGTTTCTGCGTATGCACACATGTTAATTGAGAAATCACCACCACGCTTGCAACACGTCTGTCTCTTACTAGAATCACTATTTCACATTTTCCAGGCAATTAGGTGATTGAGAGAGCAGATCACTTTTGTAATTAGACATGATTTGAAGCAGAAGAAAAACACATGAAACAAACTGTCCTCTCTACTCTTTAGTGAAAAAAATGAGCAGATTTCAAAAACACTGAAAGGAATTCCTGAGTGGGGGGGAAAAAATCCCAATCCCCGGTGCTTTTCTACCACACTGGAAAAATCTTTTCTCCCTATCATAGGATTGCTCAGCCACATTTCAGCTTTATTATCATTATAAGTGCGCCCTGAGTCCTTAGCTGTAACTGTTCACATTACCCCCTCGCTTTTAGACAGCACTGCCATCACCATAGATGTACTGTAGGACTTGACAATACACAAACTGCACTTTATTTACTGATGACTCATCAATACTGCGATAAGGTTTTGTGTACCACTGCATCAGTTCTGCTAATTAGCCTCTCTTAATAAAGCTCTATAGATTAGTTGTTCTTTACTGCATGTTTCACAGCTTCTCTAAAAAACAAAAAAACAAGCAGCAGTGCTTTCTTACGTCCCGTAATGGGAGGCACAAAGACATAATGAGGAACACAAGCCAAGGATTTCAGTCTGCCCTTTGCAGACTATTCCACCTGAGAGTTAATCAGACACAAGTCAAGAAACTGCAAACATACAGCAGGTCAAAGGCAAAACAGCAATTATTCCATAAATAAATATTTATATTCACAGTATCGTGCGTGAATATGTCCTTTCACAGCCATTTAATCCCCTCGGGACCTTCAGAAGTCATCTTGAAGCCACCTTCGGGGCTTCTAACCCACTGATATGGAAAATAGAAAATCCATTACTATTTTACACCTCTGACCTTCACATCCTGTTTTTTCTCCCCTGTATTGCAGCGGTACAGTGCGGGAATCCAGGTACCCCGGCTCACGGTCGTATTTCCCGTTTGGATGGCACAACCTTCTCCCACTCTATCGTGTATTCGTGTATGGAAGGATATTTCCTCACTGGTTCGCCTACACGCCAGTGTCTGGCAAATGGCACATGGTCTGGCACAGCTCCAAACTGCACAAGTGAGTTTTGCACACACAGACGCATGAAAGGAGGATGTAGTTGTGTCTCGTAGTCATGGTGAATTTCTTTAAAAGGCCGCTCCGCTGCACAGCGTTCACACTTTCATTATAAAATGAGAAGAAGAGCAGCTGTGTCAGTAGTCACTGTTAAAGGCTATGCCGTGATCGGTGTCTGATCAATAAGATGTGGTCAGGCATAGTCCAGATTCTGTCACTGCGGTGAACAGGGAACACACATCTTAGGGATTTCAGTGTTGCTTCGTTAATCACATTTAGTTCAGTCACACTTAAGTCTGGCAGTCGTTGAATTTGTTACTCAAGAACTAGAACACACGCGCACACAAAGAAAAAGTTAGAAAATAGGACAAGAACGATTAGGCACTCCTCTGGGTGTGATGGGTAAACACAAATTGAATGTGGAAAAGGATGATCAGCACAATAATGCACAGCGAATGTACTGTTAGCATAGCAGATTGAATCAGCAGCCAGTCTCGTTCTTTATATAATGTATGATCAAGTTGAACACGATGGACATTGAACGTGATGTTGTGCTCTCTTTCATCTGAAATCACGTGCGCTGGCAGCGGTGCGGAAATATATGATATCGATTAAGACAAATCTCTTTGAGCCTGTTCGCCCAGCGAAGCATCAAAGATGTCAGGCAGTTTTTATTGTCTGGATCTTGGCAAATGAGCCTCAGAGTAATTAAGAAGTATTCCAATCTATATTCAGTTTGCATCAGGATGACTTTGAAACAAAATTACACATTGTTCGTCTCTCTGAAAGTCCCCATATTCTCTCTTCCTTATTCTTTTTGCTTGTTATTGAATGACAAGGAAAAGATAAATGGTGTGGACGTAATTTTCAATTCTGGATTGAAATGGGTCTCTGGCGAGATATGCACAGGGAAGGAGTGAAGAGAGAGAACGACTGGGGAAAAGAAATGGGTTTGAATAATAATGATCAAACGTGCAGTAAAGCAGAGGAGCTTTCTTAGCTCTTTTTCCCACTTTGGAGCGTGCTCATCCCCAAACTTCTCTTTTGTACTATCCCTTCACATTAAAGTTTAGTGGTCAGTTCAGGGACATCAACACTTAGGATGCCAGGATTGGCTCACTGTGCCTTCATTAAGGAGGCAATCATTTTCACGGTTCATGGGTAATCGATCATGTAGGTTACCAGATCAAAGTCACACAACACTCTCAAGGGGAGAGAGAAAAGTTTGAACTTTATTTTTTCTCCCCAGAAACTCTTAGCGGATGATACATGAAATTTATAGAGCATGTTCAGAAATTAGCAAATGAGATGAAGTGTATTAAGGAAAGAGAGTTGCTCAGTGAATTGTGAACTAAAACCATAAAAGCACTTTGTCAAATAAATGGCGAACAGGGATTTTTTTTTAAAGTGCGAATATTTGCCGTTTAATACACTCTAATTCAGTTGATTTCTCTGCTATCATCATATTTTCGCTTCTCTTGTCAGTGCGTTTCTCTGTCAGTTTAAGTGTAGTATTGGATTCCCCAAGTGGTGCAGAGGGATTACTGTACATGAAGGCATTTCTGAAGCGATCTGTTTCTTCAAATTGGAGTTCTTTTTTCCTAAGTAGCTAAAAAATACTAAGTAATTGGTCGACTCACATTGCTTTAGAAAAAGAAAATCAGTGATATAGCATCATGTGTCACTTCTTGGTCTTCTTCTACTACTTCTTCTTTCGGCTGCTCCCTTTAGGGGTCACCACAGTGTATCACCTGCTTCCATCTCAGCCTGTCCTCCTTGTAGAAAATGAGTATATGTTACTAACATTCCCAAAGTATATCACAGTACAGAAAACTGTATTAAACTTTCAAGAAGCAAGAAAAAAAATGTTAATGATGATTTACTGGAAGCAGCTTATTGACTTAATTTCTCACAGCAAGTAAGTGCACCGAAAGAAGCTGCATAGTTAAATTGTTGAAGTCGGCAGCCTGCAGCTGTTGTGCACTGTGCTTAACTTGAGTTTTCACTTCCCATAGATAGACATGCATAATTAAAGATTTACAACTGTATAAACACATTTTTTCCTCTTTCTTTCTTTCTTCTGGAAAGATGACTTTTCCACCTCCTCACAAGAGGGTCACTTGACACCGGCTAAAATCTTTATGAGCTGTCCTTGATTTATGCCAGCTGCTTCTGACATGGGTTTGAAGAGATGTGCCATGCTTAATTGAAGATAATGTGTAATTTTGGTGGCTTCAAATGAACTGTGCATATAAAATGTGGCAACACAAAATATGCAGTGAACATTCATATATACTGTGCATAATCTTAGTACAGATTCAGAAGCCCAGGTGTAAGCATATGTCACATATGCTTACACCTGGGCTTCTGAAACCATGGCTTTCACATGCTGCGTCACGCAGCATGTGAAAGCCATGGTTTCTTGTTTTTGTTGCCTGAAATTTGTAGAATAAAATGCAAAAAACAGGTTTTATTTATCATTCTTTGTCAATGACTTGAAGATGTCAAACTGTGTCTGTTCTTTGAGTTATTGTGATTCAGTAACAATGCAGATAGATAAATACTCACTCGTACAGATACAGCCACTTATAATGGCCACCTTATCATTGACGGTATTGTGATGTGTGGAATTCTGGCCGATTGCCGGGTGATGGGTGCTTGTAATGATATCTCCCGCCTGTGACGTGGATGATACAACCATGAGTAGTAATGCCCCTAAGTAGCATTTAGGAAAACCAGTGGTAATATCTTGTGTAACCACCAGGGGGAGCAGTGTTTAGCCGCATTCCTTTAGAGCACAGGTGTCCAACTCCAGGCCTCAAGGGCCGGTGTCCCTGCAGATTTTAGATGTGTCGTTGGTCCAACATAGCTGATTTAAATGGCTAAACGACCTCCTCAACATGTCTTGAAGCTCTCCAGAAACCTGGTAATGAACTAATCATTTGATTCAGGTGTGTTGACCCAGGGTGAGATCTAAAACCTGCAGGACACCGGCCCTCGAGGCCTGGAGTTCGACACCCCTGCTTTAGAGGCTTGTTGCGCTATTTATTTATACCATTAAAATTTGCTCAGGGCTTCTTTAATTTTGACACTATCAGCCTTTCTATAAAATACTGATATAGATGTATGTTTGCAGCAAATAAAATATGGGTTGTGTACACCGAACAAGCTGGACAGATTATTGCTGACTTGTGTTTCTGAACATGAAAGCATAAAATGATTATTTCATTGCATTGCTAATGGTCTTATACAAAATGCAAATTTTAAATTGAAATTTGAACTCACTGCGATTGCGCTACAATATGTTTAAGTGTGTGTATTTCTGTCAGAAATATTTGGCACTTTTCTCTGAATATTTTTGATAATTAATGAGGTCAGTGAAACACTGAGTGTAGGAGTGAACCACAAAGATTTGGCACTGTGTTTAAAACTATTGGTAATTCTCGCCAGTTACGCTTTCCAAATGAATTAACAGTCATAGCATATGCATGCTTTCTCAAGTTGTCTGCTGCTAATCTTGGCCTATCACCTTTGCGATTTACTTTAATACTCTAGTTTAAAAATTTTGTGCTCTGAATGGGACACTCCAAGTCCAACAACTGGTACATGTCCTGCAAATAAATGTCCAACAGGCAGCATCATATGAGCCCTCAACCTGGATGTAGAGAATAAACCACCCAAAATTCATGGAAAAGAATCACCTGGATCCTGATGATAAATAAATAAATAAATAAATACACAGTTTGAAAAGAAGAACTTGTAAAAATATGTTATGCAGTAAATTGCCGGGCGTGAACCACCTGCATTTTTTTTAACTATCCTTCCATGCTCTGTGCATCTCTGATAAATCGCTGCAGTAATTTTAAGGGTAACTTTTACAGACAGCGGATTCCTTTGTCACAATAAGGTGATCGTTCAAACAGCTCTCTCACCCCCCCACCCCCCTTCAGAAGGCCAATGACTTCCAAACTCTGGCCAAATATCCGCTGTAGGCCATCTGTGATTTTAACACATATAAAAAGTATTCCAGGAATCACTGACAGCAGGTATTTACGCAAAACTGGTACAAAAACAATCATTTTCTTTGTATTTTCCTGAACCAGCCCCCCAAAAATGTAGCCCAAACAGCTGATAAGTTACACACCCTCTGCAGTTGAGTAAAGGGGCATGTTTATAGTGGAAAGTAGACGCTCCCCAGGAGAAGAAAGGGTGGATGCCTAGCTTCTGACATTCAGCTGAGAGCTCGCTGTGAGTTAACAGTCAGCCGGCTGACCTCTGGTTGAAAGCGGCAGTTTTCAGTGGCTATATCTGCAGCATGTATTTTAAAGTATATTAAATAGTAAATATCTAACTAATAATTTATTTGACATTAATTGCGAGAGGTTGATAAATCTTACTGGTAAATACTAAACTTTATTTAATAAATAAAAGCAGCAGCACTCTTGACATTGGGAATGGCTGGTGTAAGCCTATCTGAAGTTGAGTATTTTTCACATTTCCTGTCAAATATCACACAGGCAAATTTTTGTTCAGACAGTCAATATTACCAGAAAATGAACCTTACATGCTTTGGTGAGCCCCAGATGTTATCTTTCCTCCACAATGCACCACAGAGAAGCTTGTCCTCGTAGTGTAATTACTACATTATTACATGAGTAGTTAAATATCATAGGGCTAAATTCCTAGAATTCGAAACATGGTTTACGTTATCTGACTTGGACTGGAAGTTGATAACAAGTTTAATATTTCTAAGTAGTAAGTTACTGTGTGCAGAGCCACAGAACCACTTTGGGTGAGGAATATTATGACAACTGCACATTAAACATCAAATGTATCAGTACCAGCTCCACTGCAGTCTATTCTTTGTCAGATTATGATATTTGGGGCAGGAATCTGTAAGAAGGATGCAGTACAGCATAGCTTCAGTTAACAGGAAAGGCACACAACAAATGACTATACATGCCAAACAAGCATAAAGGGTGCTGTTGTGGTTTTATGTTAATTTTCAAAATAAATGAGACTAGATTCATCACATAGTGACATCAGTTTCAATCTCGTAAAATGAAGAATCCAGCTTTTCCCGTGTGCTCTGTCAGAATACAAAGCTGGTTTTACCCGGCAAGGAAAAATATCTCCAAGTGTTGAATTCCTTGGCAATAACCAAAAATAAACAAACAGAAATTAATTTAAGGGAGGAGGCGTTAGCAGTGACAGCCATATGCATCAAACTGACTTCTTACATTAAGGTGAACAAGTCAGGAAAGATTTTGTAATAAGTATGCACAAATTAGAGCCTCCAAGATGAAACGAGGGCTATGGAAAAGCAATCAAATAAAGGCTGGCAACTATAATTTCATCAGCGGTAGCACTGGGTTAAGACCTGACAACATACTGGGCCAACACTCAGCCATCTGTTTACTTTGGAGAAATTGTGCCATGAAAAGAAGCCAAGAGTAAGCATATGAAAAGAAGAGGCTGCACAAAATACATTATTATTATTTTTATTAGTTCCTCTGCTGATTTAGACAAATTATATAACCAGAGTGGCGTAATCTAGAATGGAGAAGTGCAAGTAAACATTACGATTACTGTTAGTAGTATTATGACAATGTAGGTGTCACTTAGTCTTATGTCATGTGCACAGCAAACTGGCAATGTGGCTATTCCTTATTTTCACATAACATTATGTCAGATGCCTGGAAATCATTTTTAGTTATGTTAATGCCTCGAATACTTAAGAGGCCAACAAATACTGTGTTCCTTAGATGGCATCTAAAAGAGCTGCTTTATAAAATGATGATTCATTGTTACTTTATTACTGTCCACCTATCATTTATTGTACTGTACACTTGTATGTTGCTTTCAGTTACAAAATTATGACATTCAGACTAAAACCTCAGTGTATCTAAAAGTATGTCACTATATTCTCAGCTCTCAGCTCCCATTCAGAACATGCCATATGAGATGGATTTTATCCAACGGAAGTAGCTTTCTTTTTAAAAACTTAAGGATTGTAATGAAATAAACTAAATCTCAGTTTTCTGAAAAGTCCAAGTAAGCAACTTTTGTTACAAACATAAATTCACATAAATGGTGGCTGTAGGCACCTTTTAGCTTGTGAAGCTGACTCTTAAAGCCCAAAGGTGGGGATTCTGACTTCCACTATCTTGATATTTTGTAGCAGAATGCAACAAGTAAAGAGCTGGATGCAGAAACCGAGGGAAATGGTATACACCTTTCCACTCAGTGTTGACCAGTTCAGATACCTAACCTGTTTTACCTTCCTTTTTGATTGCAAATGGGAAAATATTTTACAAAATAAATGTTGTATGAAATGTGACTTAAAACTATAATTATGACCAAAAACACTCCAGGGAAGTGTTTACTGAGGTCATAGTTCAAGAGAACAGTGCTGTCTTTTTCCTTTGGGATAGATAAGTCACCCCATGCTCTCCATTAGAAAGAAAGCAAATTCAAAGTGTTCACTGGCTTCACTATTCAGATCCAGAAGCCACGCTGGTAGCCTCATCGATTACAAAAACCAGCTGAAATACAAACAACATAGAAGAAAAGTACTTTTACGTATCTGTAAAACTGCAGCCAAGCTAGTTTTTCCAGTAATTCTTTACAGATAAATGTCCCTCAGAGGTGAATAAATTGCTACTCTCTCATGTCCAACAGCTCATTACAGACCTGCCAAATCACGCAAAAGGCAATACCCTGATCAGGCATACTTAAGTTGAACCAACGTTGCTTCTGGCAATTCACAACTGCACAGAACAATTTGATTCATACGAGTGAAAGAATACTCAGAACCAATTAACATTTACCAGTCACGAACATATAACTACCGACTAGCTGGTGGCAAACACGCGGCGTTAAGTTTTTTGTGTTTTTTTTGCAGACATCTCCTGTTCTTGTCACTGTCTTGGGTATGAATTATGGGTCGAGGTGTAGCAATGATCATCATGCACAGCTGTAAATGTCACAGATATTTCAGTCATTTGATAAAATATTAGTATGACCGCTGTGTCATTATTAAACCTGAAAAGATTAATCCTAACCATGATGAAGTACACAGTGATGTCGCAGTGGCACAAATAAATGCAAGATTAGGAAAAGAACCAATGATTAATGATACAAAGGAAGACTAAATATAGAAATGTTGCTTTATGTTTCATGTTGAAGTTCACTACACACCATTTAGGATGATTTCTGATGCAGCGCTTATTTTTTACTACCGATGGCAGTGATCACCTGTGGCAATCCCGGTATCCCAGCAAATGGACTCAGGTTTGGCGACGACACCACAGTGGGCCTGAATGTGACGTTCATGTGCCAACTGGGGTATGTGATGGTGGGAGGGGACAACACTTTCGCCAGGACCTGCACCAGCAATGGGACGTGGAGTGGAACCATGCCAGCATGTCAAGGCAAGTACCTCCCACAGATACGCATTTCTCCTACACTGTATCAAAGACTTGCTGCGGTGGACGTTCAACCTTGATAACCATCAGACAGCGTTGTAACAACCTTGGCATGCCAGCACACTGTCACGCACAATCTAAAGTATATGCTTACATCCAGAGATCTAATGAGATTAGCAAGAAAGGTGACACAGGCTTCCTGTGTAGTCAGATACTACCATATACTCCTCACTTAAGCGCACTGATAATGCAAATGGCAATGACACTGAAAGACATAAACCTATTTGCATAATAAGGTGCATATATTTGAAACGTACACATCCACAAGCGCGCACATAGAAATAAAGCCATTTTAAAGCCGTGTTTCTCAAAATATCACCCGTTTAATGCAAAAATCTTGCTACTTTTTATGCTTCACTGCCTATGGCCACATTCTCAGCTGGATTTAAAAAAAAATCTATATATCTCTATCTATGATGATTTCATCCCCCAGTCTAAAATTGCACCTGTGAATGCAAAGAGCCGATGCTAAAGGTTCTCTGACACCTGGTGATGGATGGCTAATAAGTCCTCTCCATCACCACAAGGATACCTCTAATTGTACCCCAACAGTTAATCACTGGAGTCCTCTCCCTGAAGTTTGTGCCCATTCTACTCTATGATTAACATCAAAGTTGGAAAATCCAGGAAGAGGACTTAGCTGTTGTACGCCCATCAGCGATACATCACTCCGTGATTTATGACACCTGAGTGGAGGCATAGATTAGCATTTCTGCGCTTGACACTCAAAAGTAAGTATTGCAGGGAAGATTAACTTGTGCAGCGAACAGCTCAAGAATACACCAGGAAGGGGAAGAGCCCACGAGGCTAATAGGGGCTCATTGTTGCTAAGGAACTGTTCCCAGGCTGCTGTCTCAGTTACAGTGAAGCAGGCCTCTTGAGGTAGACGAAAGGACAAATGAAATGAAATAGGCAGGATGTGAGAGGTTCAAACCTCCTTTGAGTTTGTTTTTTGTGTTTCTACTTGTAACCCATATATAAGACTTTTTTTGGGGAGGATCCAAAGATAGTTGAGCTCATAAGTAACTGTTTAAGCCAGGCTACTTCTTGCCCTACTAATCTTCTCAACCTTGTCTTGAAGATTAAAAAATTACAAAACTCAGTCTGACAGTAATTGTAATATTTTATTAGTGCTATTCAATATTAACGTGCCGTGTTCTGTGGTATTTTACGGTGAAGCTGTTGGTTGAATTGATGGTCCCCACAGCTGTTTAAACTGGGAGAGAAAAGAAGACAGAGGTCAATGGGTGTATATGTGCAAGTGTATAACCCCCATGTGTGTATATTAAAAGTGTGTGACATTGCTAACCTCTGAGCGCTAATCCTTGACAGCTACCGCAACCGCTCAGCCTCTCGGTCCCCGATCCTGCTACGCTTAATGGGGGTGGCGTGGAAAGGAGCAAAACCCCAGAGCTTAGGCCTCCTCATCACACTCGCTCACACACCGCTGTGCCTGAATACAATCACACGGGGGCATTCAATTACAGAAGTGTCTCTCTCATGCATACGTAGATACAGATGATTGCACACTCACGTTTTCTCCCAGCGCTGCCACTGCCTGAATGCTGTCAGCTCCCACTGACCTGTATGCATTAGTCAGTGAGTCACAAGGTCCTCCTGCCTCTGTCTCTCCACTGCCTTCACTTTTCCGATAGCACTTATTTCTCTCATGGGATAAATGAATAAAAGAAAGGCAAGAGAGAGAGGACTTTGATTACTAAGTGGGTGCTCAACATTAATTTTCCATTCCTCGGTGTGGATGGGGTATAAAGAAGGAGTACAGACGTTTTATGCTTTGCTTTCCCCCTGTCGCTGTGCTCTTCCTGTCCTTTGGTCTCTTTCTAAGACTATCTAGGGCAAGCAATAGAAAAGCACACTGGTAATCATACGTTTTTTTATCATCACTCTCCCTGACAGCCTACGCAGTGGGACATCTCAGAAAAGGACTGGAAAAATATCTGTTTTCTTTTCTTTCATGTGAAACTAAAAACAATGCCTATTCTTGTACAAGTTTATTTTGTTTTGTTTTTGGTTTTCTGTTGTTCATCTTTCACGATTGGGTTTAAGTTGAAGGTGCTTGCAGTTCACTCAAGGTGAGCTGTTTTAAAGTTCTCACACCTGGCATCTGTCACCTTGTCATAGATCTTGGATGATTGTGCCACAGGAAACCGAGTTAGTATTCCAAGAAAGGGAGGGGGAGGAGAGAAAAAAAGTGAGAGGAAAGCCAAGAGGAGAAAAATTGAGACAAAGAGGTTTTGCATGTGCCAAGCCTGGGCATAAATTTGCACTTACTGTATGAGCATCAGTTTTAGCCACAGCGTTTGTTTGTGATGACGCATCCTAAGCCTTGCCCGGCAAGGATTCAGTTTGAATCCCGGGTTTGGCATGTTCAGCTAAGAGGCACTAATGCTGCTTAGAACTACTTACGAAAATGGGGACACTCTCTGCTTTTTTTAAAGCAAGTAATTTCAGATGCAGTGCTTACAGGATTAGAAGACCTAGTCTTCTAATCTGTGTAAATTGCCTACTTGCACACGTGCGCTCATACATTTTCTATAAACCCCCCCTTTTTCGTGTCTTTTACACAGATATACCGTAAGATCACTGAAAGCCTCCAGCTACGCATTTTAGTGAGATAATTCAGAATGAAGTGCCCCTTTTTTCCCAGAGCAACAACTTGGAAATCCCAAACTGAAGGCACTCTTTACTGATTCATTAACTTCAAAGGGAAACCTGTTTCTCCTTGAGAAACAAAATTACATTAACAAACAAAACATTAAAAACAAATTGGAGCACGAGAAGGTTTTTGCTCTTATTTTTATTCTCTACTCACCGTGGCCTAAATACTGTTCTGATTATAGCACACTTCATATATACTGTATATGCTGCTGCAAAATGTCCATATGGAAATCATTTTGGATCTGCTGCCAACTGAGAACAAAAGACAGTTCCACCTTTGAGAGGATGTGTGAATATCCCACAGTGGCTTGCTCCACATTTACTGTAATTTGTTGTGCAGAGAATGAAAAGTTGCGCTAACGAGGCAAGGAAGTTGTCCGTCATGTGCCTGCCTTCTATCCCCGCGTCACTCTCATGTCATAACTTGGATAATTGTCACAACCTTTTGATTTTTGAATTGTGAAAATAAGATGAAGAGAATTAAAGGCTTCTCTGTCAGGGAGCCATATGTAACAAGCACGCATGTATTTTAAATATAAACGAATCAACTGAACTTGCCACAGTTGAAAGACTCAGATAAGGCTCGACTTCAGTTTGCAGATGTTTGTTCAAGTGTTTAACCAAACACAAGAATGCCAAAAAGAAAGAAGGGAGAAAAAGACTTGGGGGTAATGATGGGTGCTGAGGGAGGATAGCAGTGGTATAAAGCAACAGCACTAATTTATTCACATCTCTAAAACCCATATCCCATCTGCGTCCCCACGGGTTCATCTCCAAGTGTGTCAGAACAAACTCTGAGCTTTATTATGCATTCATTTATTACATTTGTTGAGCTGAAAGTTTACGGCTTACACAGACGCAAGATGCCCCCCTCATTTTGCACAGAAATTATTCTGTATTCTCCAAACAGAAATCGCTCACAGTCAAAACACAGACTATTTCTCTGAGCTAAAGACCTCATTTTCAGCTGTAATCCACACTATGCAGAAGGGTGAATTAGTGCCACCTCTGCTGCTTTTAATTTGATGCTTTTGATGTAATGGGGTTTTGGTCACTACATTGACCAGTTTTAACCTGACTTGGTTTTTTGTTTTTGTTTTTTTAAAATAAAGGTCTCTAGGAAACATTTTAACCATCAGTATATGAATAGGATGATAAAAGCTTTTATTTCTTGGATGAAAAGTGAGTGTATTACTGTGTTTACTGTGTGTTTACATCCATCTTACGCCATCTTAACCTCAGGGCAATTAATATTTAGCAACATTTCAATTTGAAATGTAAGATTCACTACCTGTGTAGCCATATTCTTGTAAATACAAATAAATCACAGTAGTTGTTTGTCTGTTCTCCTTGAGTTACATTCAGCAGCCATTTTGGTTGCTGAATGTAACTCACCTTTGCTGTAAGGCAGAAGAAAAACAATCTTTCCTCAAGGTTTCGTTTGACCCCTCCTGCTGGCATCCAAGGCTACTAAACCCAATATTTTCAAGTTACAACATTTTCTTGTTGTAAGTTCTATTTTAGCTGAGAGTATTCGTTTGCAAAATACCTTCTTCCAGCAAATATTCAGACTGTGTCAGAGAGTGAACCATAGATGATTCCAGTAAACTATCAAAGACTATATTCTATCTATGACTCTAAATACTTCAAGTTTGCTTTAGACCCTCAACTATTGCAGAGGGTGGCAGTACACACTAATCATCGATTCTTCCCTTAAAATCAGAGAGTGTCAGAATGGGAAGGTGAACTATTTCCTATTTTTTAGTTCTGGCGATTTTGCTGAGATTTGAAATTTGAGTCTTGCCCTCTTTTAAGCATTGCCTTGACTCAAACTTAATTCATTCTGATCTGTGCTTTGAATATACTCTGATGCGTCTGTGACCTGCGTATCCACTCTATCCCTACAGTGGTCACCTGTCCTACACCCCCATCCATCCCCAACGGCCTCCTTGAGGGCTCAGTCCTGGAGTGGGGAACCAGCGTGAGTTACACCTGTTTACCTGGCTACGAGCTGTCTTTTCCTGCTGTGCTAACCTGCACAGGGAACGGGACATGGAGCGGAGACTTGCCTCAGTGCTTGCGTGAGTCATCGTTTCCTACTTTCATTCATGCCCACAGTGCCTTCATGATGATTGTAATGTACAGGAAGTCTCTCTGTTTAGACTGAAATAAACCCGGTGACATTTCTGAGACTGTCAGAAACTCGGTGATTCCAACAGTGAGCTTAATTGGACTGTTTTTGCCCGTTTCTAACCATAATCAGGCTTATGAAATTTTTGACTCTTAAAATAAGTCTTGCACGTATTTGAGTTTCCAGACAGCCCTATACCTGCATATAATTTTGTTTCTCACATTCATTACATTAGTTTTAAGTTGTGCCCTCCAAGGCAAAATCCCGTATACGCCACTTTTGCTGCTTTAAAAGGTCACTTCAAGTTAATGAAAGTCAAGGAATTTTGCTTAAGGATCATACAAATGAAATGAGACAGTCTGGCAGAGATGCAGAACAGAGATTATATGTGATCTCCTAAGTTACAACATCAGGGTCTTTTTTGTAAGCATTCAATCATACTTAACCCTTAAACCACTTAAAGTAAATTAAAAAAAAAAAAAGTCTTTCTTAAATGAAGGCTGGAAAAATGCAAAGAGGAGTTGGACGTTAGATCCTGCCCGTTTCTGAAGACGTAAATAAATATTTCATCATTAGCACGAAAATGAAGCTCTTATTTGGATTTTGATTAAATGAAAAGTGAATTGACCTCTAGCCTAAGTAACAAAGCTGCAATATTAACGATGATGATGATGATGATCCGAGCGCAGCCACAACTGACGTGTCGGGTGCGTCTTACTACATTAAGACCTTTCTCGGAATCATCTTTGCAAGCATAATAATAACCTCTGGGATGCATGACTGCTCAAGAGTGTCTCGCTGTCATCTGAATCCTTCCTGCATTGTGTCAGTCAGACAGAAATGAAATATCGAGAAGGCTAGAGTACTTGCATGCATTTGCTTCTCTCTGAATATCAGTCAGGACTAAGTAGAATAAAACAAAAGCCACTAAAAATAATCCTGCTCAAACCCTTCAAGTGCCACTGTTTTGTTTGAAGTATCGCCACTTTAACTGCTGAATATAGGCAGTCCTTTCGTGCTGAGTGAAGTGCTGAATCTTGCATCCTACAAATTAAATATTGCAGCCCTCGTGTGCAAGAAATCTCTGCCGTCAGATACTCGACTTTCTATTAGGTATAGCGTTTTATTGTGTATACAGTTACTTTGGCAAGGTTTTGAATTAGAGGAAAATTGGGATGTTTGTAGTATTTCATTATCACATGTTGGATCACAACAGACTGAACCTATAAAGCCCCCTGAGCCCATTTGAAAATAGTGCATTTGCTGCAGTGCTCTCTTGTAATTGATGCTGATGACAGAGTTCATTGCTTGTGGCCATCTTCAGTCAGGCGAACGCGGGCCCATTTGGGTACTTAGCTTCTGAAATGCAGCTGACAGACTGCTCGTGTTTGTGGCCACGCTACTAGAAGCATAGTACCGCTTGTAGCCATTTGCTGTACTCAGTGGCCACATAGCAGTCATTTACTGTAAGTCAGTATGCGCACTGCTTTCTGATTTATACCCAGCTTAACTGAAAACGACCATATTTGTGCGCCGTGCCCTGATAGTGCTCTAGCAAAGCTGAGTAACCAAATGCGTGTTGTATTGAGGTACGCTTGTATCTTTGTTCGCCTGCTAAGAGTAAAACATGTCGCGTGTTCGTAAAATGGATAAGGTTCCACTTGATTAATGTCTGGAAGTTGTCTACTCCAATTATGGTGAGCGGAGTCATCCCTCAGCACACTACAATAATTTTTCCACATCATCTACCCCAAAACAACCTCCCGCAGCAACGTGAGTGAGTAACCTTTATGTTCCATGATACTGTTAAGTGTATCTGGGCAGAGAATTGTTTTTGAATTGGTAATTATATTTAATAGCCCTATCACTCACAACGCAGAATTCATGCTTTAGTGATTGTGTTAAATTGACACAAATTGAGAGGAATGCACTATAAATATCACCGAGTGTGACCAATAACCAACTTCTGTGGAGAACTTGGCTGCTACATTACTCGTGGTAGGAACATGTATATGATAAATCACTGAGGTTTACCAAGGAAAATAAATGAGTCATTAAAACGGGAAGACAAAAGGGAAAAAATGCTGATCATGTTTGGTGTAGAAAGGGCTATTATCTGTGCTTTAAAGTGACAACAATGCACTATCTACAGCAGTCTGCACTGGTGGTTATTATCAGTTGAGAAGTCATTAGAGGTAAATTCTTCTGTGGTCAAAGTTTGTTTATGGTACTGGCCATTATTACTGGGACGCTCTCCATTTTCACAGGCAAGCTGTGAATGCCCATATGCCTGCAGTATTTTTGTATCTGTGCATTAGCTGCAACTATAAAGATAATCTTAAATATTTTCTCAAGTTACCATCTTTACTGAGGAGATTTCCCAACAGAATCATAAAGTCAGCGGGACGAATCATCAAATTCCTTTTAGCTACATCATACAGATTTGCTGCAAATCAGACCTGATAAGTTTGTTATATTTTGTATGGTATGAAATCATTTTAAATATACTGCCTAGCAGTTTAGTATACATACGGCATGGCTGCACTGCTGTCTGTTTAAAAAATATATATATAACTGCAATTTATCAACTTCAACTCAGCACTTTCTCTTGAAATACAGTTCAGCAAAACTCCAGGAGGTGCAATGAATCAGCAAAGCAAGTCTTTTCTTAATAGTTGAACTTTCTTTAGCCAGACAGGATTAAGATGCATGGCCCTGCTTTCTATAACAACACATATGAATCTCTTAAATTCAGTGTTTGAGAATGCTAGTTCATGCGTCTGCAGGGATGCAACTTTGAATGTGGCCTCTGCTTAATGATTACCTTAAAGCATCAAGGAAAGAGTGTGGCTGAAAGAGAGCGAGAAAAACTTTGACTAGTCTCTCTCAGTCTTCCATCAACACACATATGCATACACAGAAACACACAGGCGCATTAAATATGCTGAGCTTGGTTTGGCCTGGGGCCATTTCTTTTATATATCCATAAAACAGTACATTATTTCCCCGCAGCCTAAAGCTCATGACTGATGTGCATGTCACCTGGTTGGCCTGTGTTGTCAACCCTCCAAAGTGCCATCTGCATACAGTCTTACAATGCCTTTTTTGAAATGACAAGAATCATTTTTCAGATCTGGAACCGTATTTGCATCTTTGCTTGCTGTCATATCAAAAATGGGTAAACCGCTGCAAACAAGGGGGCAGAAGCTTGCAATGCATCATTTTCACTGGGGTTCTAAAGGATAGGGAAACACATTTTCCAGGAGAAGATCCGTCCCTAAATCCAAGGATTTTTTCCTCAGATAACAGTATTTCCAGTAATGGCTTTATTCAGACATCCCTGGATGGGCTGGATTCTAATCACTTCTTTTACTCGATATCTATTGTGTCAGATATTGGAAGTGAGAAAACCCTGTTGGCTTTTTTTTTTTTTTTTAGGGAAAAGAGCAAACAAGAACTTATCTGTCTCCAGGCCTCCATGTAGCAGCACATGTCAGGTCTGGAGAAGCAGTGCCTGCCTTATTACAGACTTGATCCCACAGTGCTCTGGCTGCGTGACTGAAGACGGTGACTCTCGCCTCTGCACTCTCACGCACTGAGCATTTCTGGATCCTCCACATCCAACAAGTATCTTTCACTGATCCACTTGGATATAGTGGCTTGCTAGGTGCAAACATTAAATAAAGAAAAGACAGAAAAATAAACTAGCAGACTGTCTCTGGACATCACAACCATTTAGCCTAAATCACTCCAGTCAGTTTGATTAGATGTCTATAAGCAATAAATTGAGGGAGCCGCAGTGGCAATCCATTGGGCATCATCTGCTGAGGTTGTGGCTTCAGTCTCATTTAAAAAAGAAAAAATGATATCATACAAGGGGCCTGGAGAGCAACAGCAGCAGATGGCTGTAGTTGTGTTAACCTCAAGGCCCTGTCAGAGAAATTAATATTCACTTGCTAATTATTTTGATCTCAAATTGAGAGCCGTCGCCCCCCTCTCACTCCCTCTTTGCTGTCAAAATGAATCTGCACATACCCACCATTAGCCCTCACCAGCAAGGTTGAGTGTTGGAAACAAAAAATAATAAAAAAAGAGACAGAGTAATTCATCCAGAGACAAGGACGTCAATGCATCTGCCCACACGCAATAAAAAATGGGCAAAAGACTTTGTGCAACAAGCATAATGTCAATGCAATTTGAATAATTCAGTCCTTGAAGACTTTGCGGATCATATAGAAAGACATTCATTTTTACAGGCGGGAACGTGAATAAAGAGGATGTAATAAAAAGCCTATCAAAAACAGCAAAGCTCACAGCAGCAATCAAAACCAGTGTCGGCTCCTGTGGTCTGGTCATGTGTGGGTACAGAAGAAGCCCCCATAGCTTATTAGTTGTGAATATAATACTGAAGACTCAGCTGAACAATGCTTTCAGTTGGCTCTCTGCATGCAGTCTTCCTTTTGTGTTATGCAGCAGAAAAGAGACAGATGTTTGAATTTTAAAAAGGAGCTAGATCATTTTCTGCATTTGTAATCACACGAACAGAATATATCCTTCACACTGCAGCTGGATACGTCCTGTATGGTTACAGAAACATCTGTGCTGCTGTTGTTGATCAGGAGCAGTATCAGCAATGTTACACGTTTCCTCCTCTGCAGCCAAGTTCTGCGGTGATCCTGGGACGCCTCCCAAAGGAAGGCGAGAAGGACGCAGTTTCATCTTCAAGTCAGAGGTCACGTTTAGCTGCAGTGCCCCCTACGTGCTGGTCGGGTCAACAACTCGCATGTGCCAGGAAGACGGGACCTGGAGCGGATCTCAGCCCCGATGTATAGGTGAGGAAACAAAACTCGCTGATTCACCTAAACACAGAAAATCTCAGTGCTTGAAAACAGTTTTGGAGTTTTCCACTGTAATTACATTTTTCATTCCTAATTATATTACAACAAACAAATGCGCAAGAACATAAAGAACAAAAGGGCTGAAGGTGAATGAGAATCAGGCTGCCATCTGGTGCTGATGTAAAACTAAATCACAGTCTAAAAATCATTTATGTGCCTCTTTATTTTCATCTGATGTGAGCTGCTAAGGAAATAAATGCATAAAATAAAGTGCTTTTTTGTAATTTAAAGAAAATTGAAAACCAAGAAATGCATTTTATTTCCGGTCATGTTACTGCGCCACATCAGTAATGAAACTCCAGAGAGAAATCTTTTTTTTCACTGTCGCATTCTAATTTTTCCAGAGCCCACGAGAACCACGTGTGAAAACCCGGGGACACCTGAGCATGGCTTCATGAATTACTCAACAGGCTTTAAGGTGAACCGAGCAAAGATTGCAATGAATGCATTTCATAAAAATGACTGTAGGCACTTTAATTCTGGTGTGTGTGTGTGTGTGTGTGTGTGTGTTGTTTAGGAATTTATGGTATAAAGTTGTTTGAAATATTAGAATTTCCACATTTTCCACTATATCTAACAGGTGTGAACACAAAGCACCCAATCAAAGTAGCACTCACTGTAACTCTGATGTGTTAATCACCCTTCGTTTTCTTCTAAATGTGCAATATCCAGTGGATTTTAGTAGGTACAGTTATCACGTATTCCTTTGGATGATGTTATGTGGGTGCAAGGATGTAGCAGAGAAGTGCGTGCATATAATTCCCCAAAACCAACTGGATTTCTCAACCCCCTGGAATGTCCGTGGGGAGATGTGAGGGAGGAAAAAAATGCATCTTAAAAAAAATAAATAAATAAGTAACTGGTGGTATGACCATTGATCTGTGCTCAGTGAGATGAGATGCATTCAGTCTGTGTGTTTCGCTTTATTTTTGCCCACCCTATTGCTTTTAGAGTGTCACTTACAAGTGCAATTTCTCCACGACATTCAGCTGAATGTGTGATATGTAATTTATCCCATATGAAAGCATAGGGAGCTTATTTAGATAAGTGCTTGTAATGGCTGTAGTCTTGCATTTTTCTGCATTACTGAACATTTTTACCAATATCCTGAGACTACCGAATGAGAAAATTCACTGTTGATGATGTCTTTAAAGAGTCGACTGGGATGGTAGCAGGAAATAAAAGTCATTTATTAGCAGAACAGAAAGCAGTTGAATATTTTAACCAGAAAGTCATCTTCCTCACTCTTTAATGTCTGTGCATCAGTTGCAAACACAAACATGGGCCATCGCCTCTGGGAATAGCGTCCATCTGCCTCTACACGCTACAGATAATCATTAAAAAAGTGGAAAAAAAAAACATTGGTGTGTCTGTGTTTTTTCCAGGCTCTTTAGTTTGATGCTAGGAGCCTATTGACATTTGCATCATTGTATTGACTTTTTTCACTTTGTGTGCGGTGTGTTGGTGGCCAGGTGGGCAGCAGAGTCGACTTCCAGTGCCAGCAGGGACACATACTGCAGGGCTCCACCACAAGGCTCTGTTTGCCGGATCTCACCTGGACTGGCACCCAGCCAGCCTGCATCTGTAAGTGCTTGTTCCTTATGCTCTAACTATATCTTAACATTACTCGTTGTTGTTTTTCACTACTCCTTCTGGCATCTTGTCGCTTCTTATCCGCATTGCCGACTGCTCCAGACGCTCTGTTTTTGCTTTTCCTCAACACCCGTAGCACCCATCCTCGCACTGTCGATACCTCCCCTCAGTAACTTTTCACATTCGCTCAATCCTGCCATAACCTCTGGCCTCCCAGTAGATTGCAGCTTGCCCCTCAATCAACCTGCCATCATCCTGAGACTGTACTGAACACTGTGATCACTGTCCTTCTGTTTAAACTCCCCGAAAAGTCGACCGACACTAAACTATGGCCGTGTAGTTTAGCCCATTCACTTTGCCAAGATAAGTGGTTTTCTAAAATGTGATGTAGTCCAGTATCCTAGTAAAACCCTTTCAGCTACAGTGGGTTTTTTTTACTGGAACATTTCTTATAATAAACTCCATTTTATTAAGCACCCACAATGTAAAGACTTCAGCTGTGTGATGATAATGTGCTTCAGATGATATTTTGTAATCTTGATCTCATAACTACAAAAATATACGGCATCTGTTCAAATCCCAGAGACATTTACGCTAAGGTAGCAAGCTGAGGCATTGTAATACCTGCCCCGCGTCCTCTGCCTTCCTTGCAGCCCTGTGTGTCTGTGCATCTGCTGTAGTGGGACAAGGAGTTTAAGACGAATAGTGAAACCTTGAATATGTGCCTGCTGTGTTTTTGTTGTTCATACACTCAGCTAAAAACAAATCAGGTAAACCTGACAGAAGCTGTTTCAATAGAAACTTGATGCCACTGTATTAAATTAGAATTTCATGTTAAAGGTTCATTATATTCAGAGCATGATGATTTAATTGAAATTTGATGTTTTATTAAAAATAAAATCTCACACTTTAGAGGTCTTTCTAGGTTCAGGTCAACTCATTATCAGTCCAGTACTTGAAAACTTCCAGTTTTAGAGGATTTTTTAATGCTATTTTACACTGACTGGTGAATAATTCAAGCATGGAAAAAAGGCACCTAACTCCTAAAGGCACACCAGACTGAAAATTAGGTCTTATGGAGTGATCGATTCATATTATAAAGTTTTTATTCGAATTGATTCAAATTGTCATCAATATGCACGGGACAGGTCAGGAGAGAGGTGCAAAAGTACGCGTAAAACACAGTGGAGGTTCTGTCGTGGTTTGGAGTTGAATTTCAGCCAGTCGTGTTCAGAATCTTGTCAAAATTGCTGGAAATATGAACGCAGAAAAGTACGGTCAGATTTTCATCGTGTCTGGAAAGAGTCTGATTGACAACAGCTTCATTTTTTAGCAAGACCCCAAACATACTGTCAATGCAGCAAAAGCTTCCCTAGATAGAAAAACACACACTGGAAAACTACCAGTCATGAATTGGCCTCCCCAGAGCCCGGACCTCAACAATACTGAAGCAGTGTGGGATCATTTTGACAGAACAAAAGGCAGCCAACATCAAAAGGAGAGCTTTGAATGTCCTTCAGGAAGAACTATTCGTGAAGACTGCTTGAAGAAATGACACCAATGCTGCGTAAGAGTTCAGGCTGTGTTGAAGAATAAATGTGGTACCAAATATTGACTTTCAGGCTTGTTAGAACTGTAAAAATTGGTTTTGCTTTATATACTGTATTTTCATGTATGTTTGCACATGCTTGCATATTCTTCAATAAATACCTGCACTTATTTCCCATTATGAACCTATCAAAATATAAAGATATTAAGAGACATTTACACAATACTGTATATAAAGTCAGTTGTTGTGCAGAGATTCTTTTTTAAATTAAGATTTTTTTAAAATTAAGATTGTTCTCAAAACTTCAGCTGAAAGCAGAAAAGACTACAAAAAACATACCTGTCTACACTTGACAGCTCCTCAGCCCTTCCTGCTCCACCTCTATCTTCAAACTGTTGACCCTGTCATCCTGCTCGCTATAGAATAATTCAGGATGTTGCACCTCCTCTGACTCCTTAATGGCATTTATTGCGAGCGTTGTGATGGATAACCCGAAAATGGAGCAGCAGTCAGAGCAGATTTAAATCAATATTATTATAAATTATAAAACTAATACGTAAAAATGTGATTTTTAACTAAAAGACTGACATCGTATTGCCGGAGGTGTGGGAGCAGCTGTTTTTGGTGAGGACTAATATCTTCAAGCAGTTAAATGATTGCTACAGAGTGAAACACATATAGTCTGTATTGCACCGCTTTGTGAGTCTTCAAAAAAGTCGAGATGACTCTGCTGCTAACAAAAGAAAATATTATAACACGAAAATAAAATGGAGGACAAATCACTAGACGAGAAGATTCATTTGAAGTCCTTTTCACGTTCTCTTCATTATTTTCCGAGGAAGCCTAATGCGTAACAATATATTCTTAATTTATATCCATGCTTAATTTAAAGCTCTTCGTCATCTTTCATCTGCCACGAGACGGACAGCAGAAGCCGAGGCCACGATTCAGTCAATTGTTAGGCAAATTTATGCTACATAACTCATTAAAATTCGTGTTTACCTGCTTTGTTTTTAAATATGGTAATTAAGGTTTCAGCCTTAATTGATTAATAATGGATTAATGACTTCCACCATGCCTGACAAAACAAGAAATATGTTAATGCCTCAACCTAATCTTAAACTTTCGTAAATCTCTACATTTCTCTAAAGACAGTTTATATTTTTATACGGAAAGAGTGAAAAATAAAATATAAGCCATGTTTATGCCTACAGGATATTGATTTGATTTGCTTCCTGAATATTCCCGCCGTGCGCATTACCGCAGTGATTAGTGCTCAAGAAGCTGCGAGCAACCTTTTTGAATATTGTGTACCAACAGAACACCCCACCAGCCACAATTACTTGAATGGGCATAAAATTATATATTTTAAAAAAAACAATGTTTTTAGGTTTTTTGTTTTGTTTTTGCGTTATTTTCTTGACTTGGGCTGTTCAGCAGGTGCAATTTCATTGCAGGGTGTGCCTACTGTGGTTGCAACTTTTCAGGAGCTGCTCTCTGGCCTTGTTCCATCACCTGTAGTGGCTTGAAAAATGTATTGATTTTACCCCTGACCTCCTCTTGTCATTGTTAGCTGGAATTGAAAACACAGTCTTAGAATACAGAATTTATGTTTGCCAGTCACCGCCATCTTTTACCCTACAGTTTAAGGAAAGACCCTCAAAATAAATGACTGAGAAACATTCTTAGCCTAATGCTACATTAACATTGGTCATTTGAATACTCTAATCGTCAGTAGGTTAGCTTGCCATGAAACTTTGTGGCACATTAGCTTATTAACTGGCAGGCAGCATCACATCCATCAGATATCATGCATTCATGCCACACTGTTTTCCTAATATTTTTTATTGAAAGACTTCTCTAAATCAGATGGTCATGCATATAAATTATTTGTGCAAGTAGAATCTCTTTTCACTATGGCACAGTTCACACTGGCACAGGCTTCTTGTGAATAGAAAACTCGAGATGTGTTTTTTATAAGTCACAGTAGCTCTAACCCACACCTCCAATCGAGCTTCATTGATTGAACCTCAGGTTTGTTAACTAGATTCCAATTAGCTTCTGCTGTTGTCATTAGCCCAGAGGTAAATGATGTATTCAGGAGGGACCTGAACAATAACTTGTGTGCTGTGTTGTTAGTTAAACTTGCTTGTGTTGGTTCATAATTGTAACTCCTGGCATTAGGACTGAGCAGCCTGACTGTTTTTTGCAATAGCATGTGTCATTAAATAGTGCATGTGGTTGCTATGAATTGGAGATACAAAAAAAAAAAAAAAAGATTTTGGTTTTATAAAAACTGCGAATCATTGTCCAGTAAATTAATGACAGCCAAGTAATTTTTTATGCGTTCATGCCTGGAGATGGTTACACAGGCCCAGTGGGGTGTCTGGCCCAAAAAAACATTGTGGATATGTGGTTATGTATATGTATTTCAGTGTGAGTGCTTTTGTGTGGATCCAACACTCTGTTGTGACCTTCGGTCAAAACACAGTCATAAATCCTCTAAAATACCTTTCTCTATGATTAAATGGTCCTCTGTTACTGTGAAGCCACTTAATGGATTTAAAAGTGAAGCCAACCAATCTTATACAGCTGGCAAAAGCAAAAACTTGGAGGGATTATCAACACATTTAATGCAATTGATGCAATGGACGCAAGTCAGAATTTAATATTACTGGCTCTTACTCTTGTTATCTCTATCAGATTATATTGTTATATAACAATATTATTATTCTTTCTCTAATATATAAAAAACTTGAATAAATCAAAAAACCGAAAGACCTGTATGCCAATGTCAACAGATTAATGAGATTGCTTGTAATAAATAAAGTTGTGTGTTACAAGAAAAGAAAACATTGTAACAGATTAAAAGTTAACTTTATGCTATCGACCGTGGCCTGGTGTTACTAAAGCTGGCTGACCTTCTTGTCCCTTCCAGAAATCCATCAGCATGGCTGTCTCTCTGTGTCTGCCTCTGTCTACCTCTGCCTCTCAGTCTGTATCCCTAGCCCCGTAGCTAAGAGATAGCGGCGTTGAATGAAGAACATTGCATGTTGTCGTGTGACACAAAAACTGTTCTTTGAGGCTCCTTGTAATCTCAGAAGTAAAGCCCACTGTGCCGTTTGAAGTGTAAATAAACTGTCAGCCGAATCTGATGAGGAACATGATATGTGTTTGGTACAATTCACAGGCCTTGTAAGTGCCTTTAGTATTCATGGTCTACAAACTGTGCACCACACTGGACATGTGCTGACAGTCATTTTAAAGGAGTTACTTAGACTTGTCCTCAGGCAGTAGGGAGGGAATATAGCTTTATGTTTCTAGCTTTAATATCTGAGGTAGTTTTGGTTTTTCTTTCTCTTTTTTTGCACTGTGTAAATAAAAACCACATTAGCTTTCCTAATCCCTTATTCATAAACTCATTAAAAAAGTTCTGCGTGGCACACGCTGTTGATCTAAACAGTTTTTTCTAATGCATGCTAAATTGTTACATCCAGTTATAAGTATATGATGCATTAGATGAGCTTTCTGCTAAATTTCAACACAACCTTTACCTTCACTGGCCTCTTTTACTTCCTAGAAAATGGACACTGTGCTTGCAGACATGCACACTCACCCACATATATAATACTACTCGAACATTTCTCAAACACCAGCAGCAGTAATATCCAGAAAGAGGAATTTCCAGCAGTCTGCTCGTCTTTCATAAAGCCCAAACTGGGTTTCATCCTGGCATCCCTTCCACACCCTATTGCCACTAATGTCATTAAGACGCCATGAAGAACTGATTTGGTACTGTGACTCACTTGCAGCTGTCTCCCATTTGACAGCTGGCAACATATTCTTTCACTCACAAACTGCAAAATTATTTCGCTGTTTTCACATTATGGTCGATGCCTCAGAGGCTGAATGCTCAGGTTTTTTTGGTTGGTAGGGTGATTTGCATAAACTTTTGTTTCGTAGGGAGAGACTGTTGAAGTGAAAATTTAAGCTAAGTGTAATCAGTGTATTCAGAAATTTAATTCAGACTACATAAGACACTGGTGTTTTGGCAACACGACAATAACAGTGTTTGCCCCCAGTTTGTTATTCGTCTAAATGCTATCCTAAATTTCTCCCTGCTTTGTTTTAATTTTTGGAAACAGAAGACAGGAGACAAAACACATTTCAACACTTTCGTGGATGGGAGATTTCACTTTCTGAATTTTCTTCTTTCCAAATAAAACATGACAAACTATTTAGTGGTTGGTCATTCGTTGTCACGGAGCTCTCACGCTTTTTTTCTCAGTGTAGTCAGCCCAGGCTGCACCCTACATGCACTTTCTCATGCTGTACACTCTCACAAGGTTTAAATCAACGTTTGCTTCAGCACTTTCCTTTCCCACAAGGACACCAGTGAGCTTAGTCCAGCTCGGTCCTGCCCTTGAACATTTTCGATTATTTCAAGATATACACAAACACCTCCAAATGTTTTGGGGGGTTTTTCAGCTGCTAGCTGAATTACAATGAGTTCACCTAGACCTTGCGTTGCACTGCTATAGCATTTAAACGCAGGCATTCCTTATTGCTTGCAATCTGTGACCGGTAGCTGACACAGTTAAGGTTTGAATATAATTTGGCTCCCGCTCATGTTGGAGGAAAATTCAGTGTAAAGTTAAGCAGTGCATATCCTAACCCACAAGATTGTATTCATATTAGAGCAGAAACATAAACATATTAAAGTATCAGCATGCTTCCTAATAGCTGCCTGCACTCAATTAAATTGTAAGATATGTGTACTTCCCTTTTTACCCCCACCCACCCCCTGTATCTTCTTCTTCCTCCCCCTAGTGAGAGCTTAATTATCTTTTCTCTATCTGTACATCTTTCTGAGTTGGGTGTGTGCATGTCTGTGTGTGTGTGTGTGTGTGTGTGGTGCACGACTCTATTTGTATGCATGTCTGAGATTGTGATGTGAATGCATGTGTACTAACACACTGCTCCTCTGCTTGATATCCAGCTCACTCCTGCAAGCAGCCGCGGAGCCCAGCCAACGCTGACGTCATGGGTCTGGACCTGCCTTCGTACGGCTACACCCTGGTGTACACCTGTCAGCCAGGTTATTTCCTCTCCGGAGGTTCAGAGCACCGTGTCTGCCGCTCCGACGGCAGCTGGACTGGCAAGGTGCCCGTGTGCAGAGGTACGTGGCTGGCAGAGGTCTGCGGGGGGCAAATGATTGAAAAAGTGGTGAGAAGGGAAAGAGTTGGCGTTAAAGGTAAATCAGCCAAAACAATAACGAGGTGCGTTCTGTGAGCCCATCGCATAACTGCCAGCAAGTTTCTCAAAGTTTCATCATTGTTAGCGTTAGAGCATAGCCACCACAGGTTTTAGCAAAAGAGAGAAAAGTACAATGCAGGCAGTATGTTACAGCTGAGTGCTATTTGTTTTGGAAACATCCTCCAGCTGTTAGACCCTGCTGCGTATCACAATATCTTTGTGACAGATATATTTATGTTCTTTTCAGCCGGTTCCAAATCGCATGAGAAAACTGTCAAACATATACTGGGAACACCAAGCCCTAAAATAAACGGTGAGTATTGAACTGTACAAGCTTTCCAGTTAATACACGCAGAAGTCGACAATCCCGTACTGCATCTGCCGTTTGATAGGCTCGGCATTAACTGCTGCACAGAAACATTTTGTTTCTTAAACAACAGGAAAAAATCATCTCCGTACAACCAACGCTCGCTCTTTTTCATTGTATGCACTCTGCATAGTGTGAGCAATGTTTATCTTCATCAGATCACATAAAGAATAATTATGTACTGCCTTTTGCATAAAACCCAGTGTTGTAGCGTAGTATTGCAGGTTATAGGTTCTGTAGAGGAGAATTATTAAAATGATGAAAATTATTGGTGTAGAGTGTGGTGCATATTTGTTATTAAAACTACAGCATGTTTCCTTTTTCCATTTCAATATATGCCTCTTTCAGAGTCATTTAGAGCAAATAATTACTGCAAAACAAGATTTAAATCCAATTTGTTCCAGGCAAAATTAACAGGTCATAATAGGGAGCGATATTCGCATAATATACGTATGACGCGTTTCATCTGTAATAGAAAATGGTGTGATTACTTGTAAAACTGTACCACAATACATGCATGTAAATTTATGCTGTAATTATGATGAAAATATACTAAAGTCTCTGAATTTGCCATGAGCATCGAAGAGCACTGTAGCGCATTAAAGAAAAAAATTTAAATGTGTTCGTTTAGAATATGCTAATAGCAATTGTAATTAATTGGTGATGCATATGTGGTTCAAACATGAAGCTTTCAAACATGAAGCTTCCTCCCGGAATGAAATCTGTATTTTTACTGCCAGGTTCTTTCCAGACCTTTAGGACAGTTTTCATCCTTGCCAAATGGACTGGTACTTATTTAGTACTTTTCTATTCTTACTGAGCACTAAAGCTCTTTACTATTATGTTTTTCTGTCAGCTTCAGCTGTACTTGAACTGTTATTCAGCAGATTCTGATATGCTAACATAATGTAAGATTGTTAACATGGTATCTGTATTGTAGGCACCATCCTGTGTCCATGTTAGATATAAGCACGTAGCATATACCAACATATCACTGTAAAACTAAAGAGGCGTTAGCAGCTCAAGACTCTTGGCTGCTTCAAATGTTGTCAGTAAAGCCTGCACATATCAAGACTGTATCATCAAGGCTTGTGTTATCAATACTAAATACTTTGGCTAGGTAAGCTGTTCATATTTACTCAGAAAGCCTAAAATAAGTAAAGTAGAGTGCATTAAGACATTTAAACACAGAAGAAAATCTTTCCAGGGTTCTGTGCAAAACACAAAAAAGAGGTTCCTGTTTTATTTTCCCTTTTAACATTTTCAATTCTCATCTTTACACAAATTAAGTGACCACTATTGACCATTGGCTACCAAGTCCCACTTCTTCAGTAATTACTAGGTTATTATTCAGACCAAGATTAATGTCTTTTCCTGCTATTAACTACAAAGCGTCACCTTTCTGCGTTCTTGCAGGCTAGAAGAAGTTTTTCCACTGCATAATATTAAAAGTTTCTGCCGATTTCACAGAGCAAGCCCACAGTTATCGCTTTAAAATTGTATTTAATTATCACTGGCTGAGATTGTCAAAGCATATAAGGAACTTGATATTCAAATTGAATGACGAGATTGTTATCAGCTGTCTGTTATGTTGATTCCACGCCGTTTCTAATTACCCTTTTGCAGCGTTGGAGTCGGCTTGAATTAAAACCATGATGTTGACTTGATGTTTAAAATATACGTGTTTGAACCGGTAGTTACCTAGGAGTTAATTTGATGTAATTTTTTTTTTAATGACAAAATGTTTTGGCATTACTTAGCGAGGTTTCATTTTCCCACAGTTCCCGATGACGTCTTTGCGCCTGATTTCATCTGGAAGGGTTCATATGATTACAAGGGCCAAAAGCAGCCAATGACTTTAACAGTCGCCAGCTTTAATGCCACAACGGGAAAAGTCAATGTAACTTTAAGAGACAGTAGCATGGAGTTTCTGCTCTCTGGTGAGTCATCAATAAATCATCTGTCTTCTACATCCTTCCCCCTAACCACCCCTCAACAAATCTGTGTGTCACTTCCATTTATTTTGAGGATGCCTCATGTCAATCAGTCAATCACCAAATGATCTCATGCATGAGAGTGGAAATTAACTATTGGCGCTAAAGACGGATGTATCAGTCTGCAGCGAGTGACTGACTAACTGCCCACTCAAGAGTCACTCGTCTCCTCCCCTCCTCCCCCAGCTGTTTCTTCTCTTCTCACCTCTTCTTTTATTCTCCGGCTTTTCTTCATTTTCCCCGCTCGCTTCTCTCTGCTTTTATCATTCTGCCACACTCATTGCCTCATCTCTTTACTCGCATCATTTCTCTTCTTGTCCTTACCTTGTAGGAGTCTACAAACGCCAGGAGGCACGGCTAATGCTCCTGCTGTACCAGATGAGAGCAGTGGCCCACAGCTCCTTGAGCAGGATTACTGATGAGACCTGGGCAATGGACGGATTTGTGAGTGTAAACAGGAATTTGAATCACACGGGAAGTAATCTTTGGAGAACAAAAAGCAGGCGCTGCAGCTGTAATTTATTTTATTAAGTCTGTCAGACAGATAGAATGATGAGAGAAATGGGCTATAACTAGTTGGAAGCCAAAAATAAGCCTCCCCTGGACTTAATGAAACCGCTGTGTCCTTATTGTTTGCTGTGATCCTACTTAAGAGCGCCAAGAGATTTATAAAAAAAAAAAAATCATAACATATGAGAAAAGAATGTGCTCACAAGCAGAATAGTAATTTCTCGGCTTACTGTGTGTTCCCGCTGGTGCATGTTTACACTGGCTCAACATTAGATGCATCAGGCGTGGTGTACAAACCATTTCGCTGCACCTGCACTGACAATTTGCTGAATAAGCTCAGACGTACACCTGAGATCTAAGGGACCCGGAACAACTGCAGAATCATTTTGGTTGTTAAATTTGAAGTTCTTTTTCTAAAATAAACTTCAAGGTCCACTTAATAACAGCCACTGACAGGCGACTGCACACCGGCGAGCTATTGATAGCATAGCTCACAGCTTCTGCAGAAGAGTTTCGGAGACACAAGGGTTATTTTTGAATGTAGCACGACAGAATGTGTCGGCTGTCGTGCTAAATACGGTATAGCAGAGGTTTTTGATGACACGTAGAACAGATGTGTCACAGATTGTATTTATGCAGCTGAAACAAAGCACTGTTTTTCAAGACCTTCGTTATGCATTTCTGCCAGGTTTCAGCTGAGCCTGAGGGCGGTAGCTATGTGTTCCAAGGCTTCATACAGAGTAAAGACTACGGACAGTTTGGGCTACAGCGACTTGGTATGCATTTTTTCCCTCTTCAAATACAGTAATCCTCATTGCCATCTGTCACACATCCATCTAACCATCTTCCATTTTTAATAACATGTTGTGTATAATTAATTTGCTTGAATTTTTAAACTTTACTGTGGAATATCTGTATAGGTTCTCAGTCATCCAGGTCATGGTAGTCTTAAGAGCTTGTTTAAGTTTTTTGAAAAGTTTCCCCTCAAAATTCCAGGTATTTAAACCTTAGCGGGGGTTGTTGTTTTTTCCACACTTTGGCTCATGTGATGGCTCACATGGTTAATTGTGGGTCAACAGCCGCATCCTAAAGGACTGTCATTTTCTTTTCAAGCTCTTAAGACTTTACTGTGGAGCAATATGTGCGACTCTACTCTTAATGTTCATCTGCATGATTTCCTTGAATGATGATCCTGCTCCAATGCCCAACCTCTGCTGTTTGTCTCATCATTGTTTCGGATTAGGAAATTGCCGTCATATATTCGTCATGGATACGTGACAGCCGAGATATTGGTCACTGTTGCTTGTCGCTTTCCTTCGGGACAGGCTAAATTTGTCTCGATATCGTTCCATCTGAGCTGAAGAGGTTGGAGAAGGACACTTAACTCCAGCACACATGCACCAAAGACACTTTTAAAGGCATTCATGTAAAGTATTATTTAAAAAAATTCAACTCCAAACTGAGATACTATATGAATAATATGGCTGTTATACTGGCAGCATTCATACACTTAAAGTGCCTTACTCCTCGTACCTGCTTTCAGCCACCTCTTACCTCAACCATACAGCGAGCAGCAGATTATCCACTCCACCATCATTGCCCTTCACTTGTGTGTGCTCTACATTAACGCTGCCATCATCATATGATGGTCTCCAGGAGATTATAGCAGTCACAGTGATCATCATCAGTATGATCATTATGGATATCATCTGGCTGCTGTGTCTCCAACTCCAGCTTTATGATTTTCATCATCGTCGTCATTACCACCAACAGATATGTATCATTCTGGTTTTTTGTCTCTCTATTTTGTTCTTTGCATTTTTTTTCCAATGCATATAGTGCATATAGTCTCTGTTTTTCATTTCCTCTGGTTAAATGCTGCGTTTGCCATGTCGCAGGTTTGAGCGTGAGAGAGAACATTACGCTCACCGACCCTGAAACCAACGGCTCCACCAACAGCAGTTCTGTCGCTGTCGCCATCCTCGTGCCTTTCTTTGCTCTCATCTTTGCAGGCCTCGGTTTCTATCTCTACAAGCAGCGGTACGTAGTGAACCCTGGTTTCTGCCACACTAGCTGCCGTAGTGGACATCTCTTTGGTTCCCACATGTGAAAGAATGCAGAGTCTGTGTTCCCAGGTTGAGCTTTAGTAATTTACTACACGCTTGATGTCAAAGTTATAGATTCCCAGATATTTCTAGATGTCTTCACATTTGCAGCCAGTAGTGGATGGTACACAGCGGCCCACTTCCATAGTCTGCTTTATCGCAGTAAAGTTCCTCACTGGATACAGTAACTTACTTGTGAGAGACTTCAAAGCCTGATGCAATATTAGTCAACGTATTACCATCTAAACCGTATTACACAGCAGCATGCTTTAGGTTTTTTAATGAGAACGGCTTTGATACAAAGCGTAATTTGCTATATGTTCACACGTGTAAGTAATGCACAGGGTGTGTATTGTGTGCAGATGGAAGGATTTCCCCTTAATTTAAATGGAATAGCTCTCAGAGCATAGCATGCACATTTTGCACTCATGCAAATTTTGCACTCATTATGTTACCTACCAGAGAAACGGCACAGGGCACCTCTGACTGCTCTTTTCAACAGTAATTACAATTCAGTCTCATTTACCAGCTACAGCAGTCCGGACCAAGATAAAGTGTTTATATGATTGGAAGGATGGTAGATAATTGGCTTACTATCTCTAACTAATATGCACCCTTCCATCCTTTTTTTTTCCTTTTTTCTCCCCAGGAAAACAGATAAAGCGCAGTACACAGGATGCTCTGTCCACGAGAACAACAATGGACAGGCCACTTTTGAGAATCCCATGTATAACACGAACACGAAAGCTGCTGAGGGGAAAGTTGTCCGCTTTGACCCCAATCTCAACACCATCTGCACCATGGTTTGATGTCTATTGAGTATCAGAAAAAGGACCGGAGAAAACAACCTCTCCGGGTTTGCTTCACGTGACTATATATAGACATATTTATATATTTCCCAGTTTCTAAAGTCACCGAATTGCTCAGAAACATAAAGCACACTTTCAGCAACACTTTAAGGTGGTTGCGATCGATCGTATACACAAAGTAAAAGATGAAAGAGTGAGGACGGGTAGGTACCGCACCTATTCAGATTTTCCCCTAGTCTGGTGAAGAGAAGTGGTTTTTTTGCACTCTGTGAGTGTTGGCTTTATAAATAAAAGAGCCTGCGGCATATAGATAAAATAGAGTATTTTATACTCTGTAGTATAAATATAGAGGGGTTATTTCGCAATGCCAAATGAAAAATTTAATGTTTTCTGTTACAACAAAAAAGAAAAAGAAAAAACTAAACAAAAAAACAAAACAGCCCCGATCTACGCTGTTTTGTTTGCTTTCGTCTTAGTCTTACATCATCCTGATGAGAATTATTTTTCTGTCATGGAGGTGAGGAGCCTCTCAACTGTGAGCTGATCAATCTAATCTGTTTTCTGTTTTCCAAGCAGCGGGGTGTGTAAGCGCAGATGAAGTGGTAGAAGAGAAACGGCCTCCCTTTGAATAGCGTCGATGCTGAAGTCTGTTCAAAGTTATATGGTCAATTATACCTCTTAATTGGGTGGTACCTCCTACTGAGGAAATGTATGGCCAGGGATTTAATTACTGAGGTGCAGCACACTTTTCCGAGTGCCACTGGCGAGGCTTAGGCTTCTGACAACAACAGAGTGCATTTTCTTCACCAGAGATATATTTAGCATTAGTATTTATTGATGTTTGCAATGAATTTGATTTTGAAATGTTCGCACAGTTTGACAAGGCCAACTGTTCTGTACTTGTCAGTGAATTGGTGATGTGGGGACTTATTAAACTGGTAGCTAGGTTTTCCACTGATGGTTTTTGCCTCTCAGAATAACTTTGTGCCCCAAATGAGCCAAATCTGGAGTGAAGTAACCCCCGGCCTTGAGCCTGTATATATCAAGAATTTCAAAGTAGGAGTTGCTTGCCTAATTAGTTCAGGTTTTCTTAAAAAAACAAGGTCAAGAATAACTACACTGCACAGAACATACAACTGGCCAGGTTTCCCAGAAGTTCATTTAAGCCTGGAAGTCAGTAAATTGCGCAATGATATGTGAGTGGGCAGACTGAGCCTTTTATTATGTTAATCAATATTTTGACAGCCTTATGTTAGAGTAACTCTTAAAAACAAAATAAGCGCAACTACCCCATCATCTCTAATTTTCAGAGCGGTGTGTGTTCTACAATTCTTTTGGGAAACCGTGCCTTAGTCAGTATATTCTTTATTCATACTCCTACTCTAAGACACTTGATGAATACACGGCCTTGGCCTGTTTTATTAACGCTGAAACAATTTTCTTTTGAAACCATCAGCTTCTGCCAACAAATGTACAGTATACACAAGAATTTGCACACTTAAACATGAATCACCATTCATTTTAAACTCCCATCCAAGACCAGTTATGTTTTAAATATTTCAAAAAAAAAAAGTATAGAATTTGACACTGTCATCACATTTCTACATCATTGCAGTGCCTTGAATACTGTATGGGCATGTGTTTTTTAAGAAAGACATTACATATATTGTATTAGTAAAACTGCACACTGGTGTAATTTATCTGCACAGTTTGCAATGATTTAGCAGAGTGATGTCAGAGGGTTTATCTGTGACGAGGCATCAAAAAGCAGCTCATAGTTTCATAACTGTGCATGTTGGCAAAAAGTGATCCAGTATAGCAATTGCTGCTATAGTACTTTGTACCACTACGTTGACTCCTGTCATTGCTATTCCATTTTGTACATTTATACAGTTTTGATACTTGATGGCATTCTTTGGCAAGATGTCTTGTGTTATCGATATGTACTATATTTTGCAAGTTTCACATTTCTTATGGATGAAAAAAAAAAGAAATGCATCTGGTCAAAACAGTATACAGTCAGTCTTACACCCAGAGACTCCGGAGTAGAGTAGAATGCTTTTAAATGTACCACCCAGTTGTTATCCCGTTCAAAAATCTGTGAATAAGAACATGTACATATAACAAACCTTTTGTAAAGAGATATATTTTTTATGCAATTAAAGCATTTGTAAGTTATTGAATATGTTGTGTAAAATTTCACATGTAAATGTCATGTAAGATCAAAAAAATTTGTATTTTTTCTTTATCAGCAATGTATAAATCGTTAATTTATATATAAAATATAAAATAATGAACATGTGTTGATGATTCTTATTTCTAATTTGCTTGGTTCTGTTAAAAAACTGCAGTTTATTTGCTTTGTAAAGAAAGTTTTAATAAGCACACTTCCTGATTCAATAGGAAGTAAGGAGGTATGTAGCAGCCAGGTGTTGCTAATTAAATACACTTGATGAATTGGTTGGGAAGTGTGAGCACCTCTATAAAAGCGCAAACTTTGGTAATTTGTTGGACTGGAGCATTCAGGTTTGTGTATTAAAATAATGCCAGGAGTGGATTTCATCTTTCATCAGACCATGCAATGCTTAGAAAAACTGCAAAAAACCCATATCTCAAACCCCACCTGCTTCAGTTACTGTGTTAAATGTCAAAGTTCATGACAGTAGAATTGGAAATAAACTGAAGTATGGCTTGTGTTGAAGTTTGTTTAGGAGACAGCCTCTTCTCTCTTAACATGACATGGCATGACAGCTTAGATTTGTGAGGTTGCCTCTGAACGAACAGGACTCCTAGAATAATGTTTCTTTGACTGATGAGACCACAGCAGAGATGTTTGGCGATAATGCTAAGTACCATTGATGAAAACCAAACACCATATCATCAAGACGTTGTCTCATACTAAGGCTTGTTGTCTTGGGCTTGTTTTGCAGCCACAGGACATGAGCAGCTTGCAGTCATTGAGTCAGCCATGAACTCCTCTGTATATCAAAGTATTGTACAGTCCAATGTGAAGCTTGGTGAAATGAGGTCATACAACAGAACAATGATCTCAAGCACAACAACAAATCTCCAAGAGAAAAAGAAAAGAATGAAAGTGTTTCAGTGCCTCAGTCAAAGTTCAGACCTCAGCCCAGTTGAAATACTGTGAGAGAAACTGAGAACGGAGGCAGCATTATAAAGAAACTTCGGACAAAATTCCTTCACAGTGATGTGGGCGACTGATAAAGTCATACAAAAAACAGTTAGGTGGTTCTACGTGCTGTTGAATCATTGGGTGTACTTAGTTTGAGGACTGCATAGAGTAGATAAATTGGGGGTGTTGAACTCCAGGCCTTGAGGGCCGCTGTCCTGCAGGTTTTAGATCTCACCCTGGGTCAACACACATGAATCACATGATTAGTTCATTACCAGGCCTCTGGAGAACTTCAAGATATGTTGAGGAGGTCATTTAGCCATTTAAATCAGCTGTGTTGGATCAAGGACACATCTAAAACCTGCAGGACACTGGCCTCGAGGCCTGGAGTTTGACACCTGTGCTCTAGAGCTTTGAAGTCTGCCATGTGTCAATGTGATTATTAATAAATGCAGTCTTACACTTTCAAACAGTGCTTAAAATAAAAAATTTTAAAAAACCTGCTGGATTTTAAAGGTCTCTTTGTCTCCAATTATCTGAATCTTTTTTGTGTGTTTCTTGCTTCTTACAAATTTCCTCTGGAATGGGCACAAAAATGAAAATGCATTTCAGTGTACTTGGGTTTGCATACAAAATGTATAACAGGTGTTCCTTGTTTTTGTTTTTGTTTTGTTTTTTTCACAATTCTTTGGATTTTGGATGATTTGGATGATTGACCATTTATACACAATAGAGAGAGCGCAAGTTCTACAAAATGCAAATGAAAATTGAGGCATTTGAGAGAAACAAACCCCGTTCCCCCACAAAGAACTCGATTTACCATGCATGAAAAAGTGTGTGCATTTGTCAACAGGACTACATTTCTAGAAAACAGCGGAAAATAGTATCTGTGAAGTCTTTTAAGGAAGACAAATTAAACAAATTACAATAACAAAACAAACTATACGAAGGAGAAATTCATTAGTGTCCTACTGATACTGATACTACTGGGAAGAGAGGAGATAACTGTGGTATCACAGTAGAGGTGATCAGCAAGGGAGCGAGGCAGAGATCACAGAATACTCGATAAGGAATGTATGAAGAAGCCTCACAACAATCAACCCACAAGCACATGAGTGACATGAATTGGTTTGATTTCATCCCGAGGTTAAGCATGCACTTTAATAGTTAAGCCTGGGATTTGTTTATGGATTAGAAATATTTGCCAGAAGGATTTTACATTGAAGTTCCACTGAAGCATCATCAAGCAGGCTTTGCCATAGGGGTGATGATGTAAAGTAAGCCGTGCATAGTCGAGGATGTCAGAAAGACTCATGGTGTTTGCTAGGTGTGCGTGTGAAGACCTTTTAAACACTGACGCGACTCTTCTGTTTGTTCTTAGAACAGCATTCGCAGTGTCAGCTTTCTGCTGCAGTTTGTACCACGCCATGCTTCCAAATGCCCAATTAAGATCTGAAGACTTTGCAAGCTAGTGCAGCAAGCTGATTTCTCTGTCCTGATTATGATATGAGGCATTGGTAGTCTTGTGGCGTGGGCCTGTGACTGGTAAAGAAAATCAGTTTGCAGAGGTGCATGCCCGGGTACAATGATGGGATGTTCCTGCCTGCCTTTGATGTTCAGATACCCTGCGGTGCTCCTCCACTTTCATCAAGGGCTCACCAACATTCCCAGCCAGCTATATTGACACTTTACGTCATAGATGGAAATTTTTATACATCACTCCAGATTTCCCAACAGGAACTCGTCTGATATGAGTGCGCACTGTTGAGGGAATCGCTTCTTTGCCTGCATCGGATAACAAATTACATTTACAGAGTGAAGCAGAAGCCAGGAAAGTTGCTGGTTTACTGATATGTGAAACTTTTGGCTTTAATGGCCTGAACCGTGAGGTGACTAACCATCCCCTTTCTTGGTATACATTTCTTTTTTTAAAGAAGTAAATGAACCATTTTAAACCAAGTTAGATAATGTCCTCAGGTGTGTGGACTGCTTGTGATACAAATGGGAAGCTGCTGACAGTAAAATATTAGTGAGAGATGCACTCAAACGCAGATAAAGCTAATGAAAATTTTATTTCTTAGCTTCTATAGGCTTTTTTTTCCTGTCATTTGTAAGGTTTTTCTATTTTTCCCCACCATGTCTTCCACCAAGAATCAAACCTGAAACACTTCTTTATTTGGAAGATATTTAAGGGACACAAATTCCTAATGAATCATGGCTTTAGTAGAAGTATTTTCGCCAGTCATAACAATAAAATTCATGTAAAGGTTATGTCTTGGAAAATGGACTGGGATTTAATATTCTGAACCGTTTCCGAGAGCAGGGGCTGGAAGAGTTATATAGTTTAATGTACTCTTAATCTTAAAGTGGATGAATAATGTAAATTCCTCTATAACCTTTTCGGCTAAATAAATGTTTAACCCACAGTTAAATCACAGGGCTGCAGGGAAATAGCTTGCGGCAGACTGAGGTAGTATATGACGGTTGATATAACTGGGGCCAACAAGCATGATCATAACAATGAAAAAGTGCAACTGGGGGAGGGTGTGTGTGTGTGTGTGTGTGTGTGTGTGTGTGTGTGTGTGTGTGTGTGTGTGTGTGTGTGTGTGTGTGTCGGGGGTAGTTAGTAGTGCAGGATTATTGTAGATCCAGAGCACTTTGGGGATTTTGAAGATTCTTACAAAATGATTAGTTATCTGGCAGCTCTCCTCTTAAATAACGACAAAGACATTTACTGTAACATTATTTTCTTCCTCAGTGCTTTAGGTTACAGGTATATCATGGCCTATGTATATTTTATAGAATACTGCTCACGTGAAGATGAATATGTCGTACTGGACTTCCCAGTACTTTAGGTACTCTACTTAAAGAAAAGAAAGAAAATGCAATGGTCTAACTGACTGGGAAATATAGTTTTTTGTTTTCTTTCCCAGATTTATCGTTGTCACTGTGAGGATCCCAAACGGCTCATAGAAACTAACTGTAAATTGCCATAACCACCACTACAAAGAATACTTATTTTTTAATAAGTATTCTTTGACCTTAGAACCAGTGTTGGTCAAGTTACTTGAAAAAAGTAATCAGTAATTAATTACTGATTACTTCCCCCCAAAAGTAATCCCATTACTTTACTGATTACTTATTTTCAAAAGTAATTAATTACTTAGTTACTTAGTTACTTTTTAAAAACATGATTTACAACCTGAATAGGTGATAAAGCGATAGATCTTTCAGCCCAATTCTACTTTTTCTACATAATCCATCATACAAAATGTAATCAAATGGAAAAGTCTCTTTTTAAAACTTGTTTTGTTAGTTTTAATCTTTTAACTTTATGCATGAAGCAAAAATTTTTTTTGTGTTTACACTCACTCCTTCAGAAGCAAGTAAAACACAGCAGAAAATAAATAAAAGTCAAAGACTAGCGGTCCTTTTGCTCTATTTTCACCTGTAAAGCAGGAGTAGAGTAGGCGGAGGTTTATCCTGGTGCAGGTGTGCCGCAGCGGTCAGTGGAAGGATACCGCAGTTTCTCTGTGAGTTTGTCATTACATGGTAGCTACTCGGTGCTTGCTTGGAAGTTTAGGGGGGTTTTTTCGCTGTAAAAAGAAGTTTTCTTCCCACGCACAGCGGACACTAATGTTTTTGTCACTTTTTACGGAATCAAACTCAAAATAAGGTCAGTACTTCCACGCTTTAAACGCTGCACGCTCATACTCTCTCCCGCACTCGATATATTATCCATTGTTGATCTGCACACAGCTGTTGTCACGAACATCACACTCGCTTATGTCACTGTCATGAGACATTCTTGCAAGAAAATCACGGTTTTAGTAACGCAGTAACGCAGCGTTCCTACGGGAAAGTAACGGTAATCTAATTACCGTTTTTGCAATAGTAATCCCTTACTTTACTCGTTACTTGAAAAAAGTAATCGGATTACAGTAACGCGTTACAAGTAACGCGTTACTGTAACGTTACAAGTAACGCGTTACTGCCCATCTCTGCTTAGAACTGAAGAAGCTTCTCGGATGAGAGGTGAAACGTCTTCAAGCAACTTAAAGAAGTCCAGACGCTTTTCTTTGCAAGCTCCTTTGACTACGGTGACCTGGATGACTGAGAACCTTCACAGACTTATTTTTTAATATTTTTCCAAGCATTAAATGTTTTCTTTTAACTTGTAGACAAAGCCAGGATAACAGTTTCTGTGTTTAACATCTTTGTCTATAGCTAAGCAAAGCAAATAGGCTTCCTCTTATTTAGCAGATGGACATGAGAGTGGTATCAACTTCTGTCTTCTAATTAGGCAGCTGTCACAGTCGTGGGTTTTGGCCTGGTGTTCTTAGCTTTGTTCTTGGTTCAGTTAGTCATGTTCTTTAGGTTATTTGGGTTGATCTTGTTCTAAGTTACCTTATCTATGTTGTTATCAGATTTAGTTCAGCTGTGTGTTCATCGGGTGTTTCCACCCTGCCCTCATCTCCTCCTTAAATTTAAACCCTCTGCCTCTTTGCATTCTCTGTTGTGTCATACTGAGTGCTTGCCTTCTTGGATGTGTCCCGCCTACATTTGGATTTTTGGACTTTGCTTGGCTGTTTGACTCTTCTACTTCTACACCCCAAATAAAGAATGATTTCCTGCTTTGATTTCTGTAATTTAAGTCTACACTTTCCACTACAACATGTTTCCCAAATAGCAAACCAATCATTTTAGAAGATTAACTTTTGAAGATCTTTGTGCCTTTTTTTTTTAAAATACTGACTGAAAATACAAGGGAGAAAAAAATGTGTAATTTAACAAATTTTAGTGACATTAAACCCTAAAATACACCATGTGTTTGTCACGTCAGCCCTCATGCTGGCAACACAGTAAAGTCAGGCAAATAACAGGTTGTGTTCACTGAATTTCAACATCTGTTGTTTTCTTCTGCAACAGAGGCATACTGACCAGTCACATGATTGTTGGATTCAAACTGATAATACACATTAAATCATCAAACTTCTGAGCCTGACGCTCTAAGGTAGATGCCTTAACAATGTGCTTCAAACAGCGGTCTCAGACACAGGCTGTGAGATATGATATTAAAAAAACGTATCATTGCCACCTGCTCGTAGCTCTTTATCCGCACTTACCTCGACATGCAGATCAGAGGATACCTCGAAGGGGAATTACAAAGCCTTACATATGACCTTGATATAGCATACGCATGCTGTGAACGCTGTAGCTTTTCGTGGCACATGACAACTTTGATCTAATTGCTCACAGGGTGCCCGACTTAATAGCTCCCCTGTTTCCACCAATTAATTGTGTAAATTTTATAATTTAGCTCCTAATGCCTTGTGACGCGCTCCTGAAGGGAGCTGACTCAGTGTGATGTAGAAAAAAAAGAAGAAAAAAACGCCTGCACACATATATTGTATATTTTCCACATTCTTTGAAAAAGATGCTTTTGACCAGCCAATCACATCTGCCACACGCTGCATTCTTCGTCGCAGCAAAATCACTTCTCCCACAAGGCGAATCCTCAAGACATCAAACCGAAGCTGGTAATGTACTCCTCTGTTTGGAGGATGAGCCTTACAAAGGACATTTGCTTTTTTAAAAACACACGGTGCATTATTGTAATTTCATCAGCTCACAAAGCCTCATAGCAGTCATCCAAACCCAAAAAACAAAACCCTCCTACGCTTTCCAAAACCCCCTCCAGGAAGATCCAGAGAAAAGAAACAGAGGAGCCTGTTTTGATCTCTCTGTTTTGTCACTGAGTTGTTGGACGTCTTAATTGAAAGAACATATGTAATATTTTATTCAGAGTTTCAGAACAACTGCGCTGCGTTTCTTCTCTGTTTTTTTTATTTTCTCAAATTTATCTCTTAGATTTTGCTAATACTGTAACAAACACGTCTCGCTGATTTTCTTGCTTTTCTTTGAATGAACAGTACGCATGACGCACCAAGAAACACGGACTTTATTGTGAGGCAAATCTGTACATTAGGAAGACACAGAACATCACAGCAAGTGCATTTATTCCATATTCTTGCCTGACAGAGCCAGTGATTCACTTTTCCTTTGTGTGGCATGGCTGTCTTATGAATGGAAAGAATATCAGATAATGCGCTCCACAGACTTCACCAGCATAAAACAACCTGACATCCGAGGACACACTTTAAAAAAACATGACGGTTCGGGACACTGATTCGAATATTTATACTGCAACATTTTGAGAAACACATGAAGGGGAAATGCTGCAGTTAATGTATGAGCCATGAATTAATACGTGACATTTCATCCTGTCGATGAAGTGCTCGGGCATGATATACAACCTCTCAGTAAAGAACTGTCGTGCAAATCATAGGGCGCTGACATTTTGGATATGTTATCATGCAAGCTCTGCAGGAAGTACAAGTCGTGTACGTCAAGTGCGTCACGTGATGCTATCTGAGCATATGATTGAGTACTTTTTTTCTCCCTGTGAGGAATAATTACATGGTCTCGTGTTGATGTGCCACAGCCTGCAGCAACTAGTGAAAAGGAGCGGCTGAAGTTGTCCATTAAAGTCACACGGAGAAGCGCCTGTTGCAAAGATTTGAGTCAGATCTAAACGCAGGTTTATTTATTTTTGTGTTTAGTGGGTTTGTCTTTCCTTTCTTAAGCACTATTCAGCATTTGGTTACTAACCGTGAGCTTAAATATGTCACAGTGGGAGGAAAGGCACCAGAGGTGGTGTGTGAATAGTTATTAAGGGGCAATTTTGGTGTCAAGGATCACTGGATGAGGTGTGTTTTTTGTACACCCTCCTGTTCAGAGTAAAAGCAGAAAAACAAAAAGGCAGAGCTCCATTCTGGGATTCAGGGAACCGCCTCAGCTCACCATCTTTATCCATCCGATCTGATTTATCAGTAGATAAATCCAAATAGCTCGCTTGTTTGAACACACATTTAATACATTCATTCTAGATGTTTACTCTACATAATGGCTGTGTATTTTGCTGCTTGTAGGCAGCATAATGCATAAAGTGAAGAGTGTGAAAGCAGTTACAGTCTCTTCATAGACAGTTTGATGGATGACCCGAACTGTCCCCGCAGTCTGCTGCCGCTTCTGTTTGGCTCGTCACTAAATTTCGCCGAACCGTCTTCTCGGACCAGAGCAGCATGGTAAGGAGGTGTGTGCGTCATCTCCTCCCAGTCTTATTCAAATCTGACTTATAGCAGGCCTGTAAATGCACAAGAACGTGAGCTTCCTGCTCCGCATGTAATTAAATCACCAAATTATCAAAGCTCAAAGCTTGTTTATAGGAAAGATTTGGTTGGCTATGACTCTAGCTGGTCCCGTTTTTGTCCTCTCCAGATTCCAAAGAATGTGCCATCTGGCCACAATTTTCAACTGTGAGGTTATTTCTGAACTTTGTGCCATTTTTCTGGGTTTTGCACCATTTGGAGACAAATAACAAGATGACTTGCTTTCCCCTGCTGATTTTTACAACCTCGTTTCCAAAATGTTGGGACACTATGTAAATGAATATAAACACGCTCAATTTGTTTGATGACAGTAGCATGTTTCAGAAAGTTGGGAGCATGTTTCCTATTTTGTTTCATTAGCTCTTTTTTTTTCTTTTTGGAACTGCCTTCTTTAAGTAGACTAATGAGACCAGCTCCTGTAGGAAAATACTTTAGTCCCATTCTTAGATAGTAAAGGATTTCAGCTGCTCAGAAACTCGGGCTCCTCTGTATTTATTTTATAACCCTATGATGTTTTCAGTGGGTGACAGGTCTGGACTATATGCTGGCCAGTTTAGCACTAGGACTCCTTTACTGCATAGCACTGATGCTTGCTGTTGCTCCAAAACATTTAGTGTTATTGCGTATATGCAAGTTACCCATCCCTGTGCTTTGCCTTTTGACCCATACAGTGATCAAAGCTCCGTGGTCCTTTCCCTCTTTACCCTAGAGCAGGGGTGTCGAACTCCACCCCTCGAGGGCCGGTGTCCTGCAGGTTTTAGATCTCACCCTGGGTCAACACACCTGAATCAAATGATTAGTTCATTACCGGGCTTCTGGAGATCTTCAAGACATGTTGAGGAGATAATTTAGCCATTTAAATCAGCTGTGTTGGCTCAAGGACACATCTAAAACCTGCAGGACACCGGCCTCGAGGCCTGGAGTTCAACACCTGTGCCCTGGAGGATATTTCTTCTATGATTTCCAAAGTAACAGTTTTCTTAGATGTGAATAATCTTAAAGTATTTTATTTTTGTGCACAGCTTTAAAGTGTATTTGTAGAAAATCTGGTCAGTGGTTCTCAGAAGAGTTTGTGAGCGTTTTAAACATCTGTTTTTAATGCCTAGCTGCCCGAGGGCCCAGGGATCATATAGTAATGGTTCTGAGTGCTGTCCCTTATATACAGACTTTCTTAAATATAAAATAATTAATAAATAAATCAAATCTCTCCCAGTCCCTACTTGCCACAGTGGCAAGTAGGGACTGGGAGAGATTTGATGTGCCCCAGGGCAGCTGTGTCTACAATGTAGCTTGCCATCACCAGTGTGTGAATGTGTGTGTGAATGGGTGAATGTTGTGTAAAGTGCTTTGGGGTCCTTGGGGACTAAGTAAAGAGCTATACAAATACAGGCCATTTACTATTTTTAAACATAAAATGAACATATACTGGGTTTTTTAGTTTTTAGTTTTGTTTGTTTTTAAATTTCATTTACATTTAACATGTTTTTAGTTTATGATAGGGATTTAATGATATGCAAATCATTACATTTGCATGTAATAGTATTCCAACATTTTTGGAAACAGGGGGATTAAACAGTATAAAGTGCCATGCAAAGTTTAAAAACAAAGAGCAAGACCTTTAATTAAGTGAAACATCATCAACTTTACATATTCAAAGATTTTATGGTTTTATGGTTGTGCCCTCGTACAACAACTAATAGGAGGTGCCTTGTAGGCTATTACAATATGAATATGTTAACATGTCGATTAATTCTCAGTATTACCTTGAGGGTATCATATTGTATGAAGAGTTTAACAAAAAAAGAAGAAGTAGTAACTAACTGAAATCTAAAAGGCTCTTCAGGATTTTCCACTCAGACTCTACAGAGGCCTTTTGTTCCCATCGCTGGCATAGACATACTATAGCTGTTTGCACAAATGAGGGTGCAGGAAGGAGAGATGATTCGAAGGTACATAATGTTATTTCTTGATGTACAAAAGCTTGAATAACAAAAGTAGTCCAGACACCAAGGAAGTGACACAGCAGAGTGTGTCCTGAATGAATGTGGCAACAAGGACCGGTCAGCCCGGAGGAGTATACGACAGTGCTGCTAGCTGTCAGCCCCTCATCTGTCCGCCTCTTCTTTATTCTGCCCGTCCATGCGCTAGTCTATTCAACATGTCTGTGTGACTGCTCGCCAGGTTACCATGGAGTTTCAGTGTTTATCACAAGTCTGAAAAGAGGGATTTTGGTGACCAAAGCGTCCTTTATCCAGTGCCACCAAGAGCTGAGCATTTTCCATTTTTCCATTTTGGTTTTGACACACTGATTCAAAAACCCCTGTGAATATTTAAGGACCTCGGAGAAAGAAAAATCTGATGTTTTGTGGCTTCTTGACTTGAGCTGGCACTATCAGGGCTCGATTAAAACACTCAGCTCTGATGTGTCATAAAAAATCTTTTAATGCTGACAATGAGATGCGTAATTTTTACAGAATCTTTGCGTAAGTACAACATTTTTACCTTTGGATTTTCAGCAACATCACATATCTGCATTACTTTTATCAGCCAAAATGTAAAACGTTAAAAAATTACAGTTTTAGAGAAAGGAAGTCAAACAGAGTTTTTTCATCCAAATCAAAGCTTCAAAACCCTTTAAAGTCTTTTCAGTAGTTATTGAAATACACGGTTAAAGCCACTAACACTTTTCTTTTTATTCAGTGTTTCTCTATAGGATCAAGTGCTTGTGAAGAATACTGTTTAAGATGGGAAACAAGATCTTTTGTGGGTATTTATTAGAAGCTCAATAATCAAAAAGTGGATGGTTTTATGTTGACAGTGTTCTAACAACATTAAAAAAAGTAGCCTATGTTCTCTCTTGTAAAATTTCTAAAACTCTGTTTATAATAGCCTCCATTACTTTTGGGAAAGAGACTGAAAAATAGAGTGTCAGGATCTATAAATTCACTCGCAGCAAGGTTTTTCACATCAGCTTTCCATAAGACAACTTAATGTAATATCCTTTATGGAACTCTCAGATCATTTCTAAGGTATTTAGTAAACAAATAAGAAGCTATACACTCAGGATTTCATGCAGAAAGATTGCTCAGATAAACCATGTTTTCCCCCCAATTAAAGAAACTCTCAAAATACTATATGTAAGATTATTAACCAAGCGAACTGTGTCATTAAACCAGTTGACATTTGACCACTGGGTGGTGGCAGCAGTTGTTCCTCTTGTCAGAGCCATAGCGGCAATGAGATGCCACTGTCAGTTATTGCTCTATGGTTGTCATTGCTCATGTGAAATCCATTTTCTCTGTTTGAATACACTCTGTCAGGGAAGAAAAGATCCAAACTAAAATCTTCTCTGCCCAGTTTTTGACAGGGAGCATCTGACAGCAAATGGCTGCCTGGCCTCTTCACAGCCGAGCGCCATCCATCTGTCCTGGACTGCCTGCTGTCTTTCACAATGGCTTCATTTTCTTCATACTGGTTTGCACTTACTTTACTCCTCTGGACTTGATTATCTGCCCTGCTGAAGGAGACTTTCACAGTCATCCGTTGAGTCATCCGTTCATATAGTAAGAATGTTTTTTTTATGCATATTGCACGTTATAAAATAACTCTGGTTAAACAATAAAAGGAAATCTATTTGTGTCCCATTAGATTTCTGCTCATATAGTCATAAACAGGGCTGCGTCTGCCTCGTATGACTGTGAGAGAGAAACTGTGATTGATGTTTTTCTGTTGCTGTTTTGCATATACGGCAACAATAGCTGTCAATCATCCGGTGATAAACATCAGTAATTTGATCCCTGTTTTGTCACACACTTTCCACAACAAAAATCTCTGCATTATTAGATATGTGTGCTGCAGGAATACGTAAGGACGAGGAGACTTATCCATGATGATGACTGCTCTTAACCCGGAGGGATTTCACAGAGCTCCAACCAATATTTGACCTGGCAGCTTGTACCCAGCCTGTCAGACACTGCCATGGCTTTGAAGGAACTTTCCCTCAATGTTTTCACACCATCATGACACCCCACTCCACTCCGAATCGTCCGAATCGTCCCAAACTCATGCGGCGTCTTAATGCCATTAGAAAGCAGTCGGAATGCCCTCAGCTGGTCGCATGAGAGGCCTTTTAAAGTCTCGAACAACCGACTGGGGTTCTGCTGAGTTAAAAATGAGGACGATTCGCGCACAAAAATGGGAGCGTTTCCACAACTGTCCACGTGCAAATAAGTTTGAAGGTAGACGTAACACGCCCGTGACATCTTTAGCACTCTCGCAAATGTGGTTGTCGGTCAGCAGCGCGGTTATTAACCTGAAACCATTTGGAAATTCAATTTGGTGACACAGCTGTGCGAGAATTGTTGAAACACATGAAAATTACCAGGGAGCTATTTGTGACTGATTAATGCAATAATGACTTTCATTATCAGCAAAGTAACACAATGTGTGACTGAGCTCTGAGCTAAATACAAAAAAGAAAACAGAAAAAAGAAGAAGTTAATTTGGTGCATTCTTTAAAAAGTGAGACTGAGTCAGAGAGGAGTTGGAGAGAAAAGATTGCCAAAGCCAAAAAATCCAACAGAATTCGTTTAGTGTGGGAGAGATGTTTGCATACACTGTGTGGGTTTTTTTTTCATTATTGCCTCCTCCTGCATACCTTTAACCTGTAAGATTAGAGGATACAATTAGACATGACTAGCATCAGAGCCCAGAAATGGTCAAAGTGATGATTCTGATATTGATTTTTTTCTTTCTGAGCGGACTCGCACGCTGCTTTATCAGTCCAGCTCATTTATAATACGCTGCCAGATCTGGGAAACTGCTTCAGAAAGGAGAGGTGATGTGACACTTTACATGATGTGTAAAAGGCCAGTCTCTGATAGTACAGCTGCTGGTCATGAGCACAGCTGCAGCTCCTCTGCTGGCTTGTGATGTTGTGGGTGGATGTTGCTCGGAATCTGGCTGTCACTGTGGGAATGTTGTGCCTGGGTGCGGTTGGTGTTCAGACTTCAGCCGTTGCTGCGCTGCTGCGGAAATGTCCTACTGCTACCATTTGAACGTCCTGTGATACGTGTCTTCCTCAAAGACCAGAGTAGTCGTAAACGTGCACGCACGACTGCTGCGTGGAATCGGTGTTGGACCCATTAAGAGCAACACGTCCCGTCAAGAATTGCAAGAAGCAAAGCACAGGCATGGCTACAGCTGTGTCAGAGCTAGAAGATCAGCGCTAGTCTCTGTGCAGATTTGTGCCTTCGCAGAGATTCTCTCTGTGGTCACAGCCAGTGGCAGTCTACTACATGCAGTAGTACATGGATGTGTTACCTTCTGTTATCTTTATAGAGGTTTTCCTCTTTGACATCACTTTCACTTTGGACTTGCAGTTTATTTGGTTTAGGCAACAAAACTACTTACACACAATGAGTAGTTGGGGAAATGTTTTCACTGGGCTGTAATTGGAAACCCGTAGTTATTTAAGGAGGAGTAGAGCTAATTAGAGAAGGTGACAGTAGAAGCTTTTTCAGAACTTACAAGAAACTTCTAAACTGCATGCACTGCAACTCACCGCACTCTCTAAAAACATTTCAATAAATTCCTTAAGCCAATAATGATTAGCTTAACCCACATGTTTAGAGAACTGGAGTAAAGCAACAGGCCTATATATGCCTGTGCTTGTTTATAGGAAGAAACTATTATGACTTTTTCAAGCAATTTAAGTCACTACAGCTTAAATAGGTGTATTTTGTTAAGTATACTGCATCACTATCTCACTTTGTTATTTAAAAATGTGACTGTACTGGGTTTGTTTATTTCACAGGCTCCTAATGGTGCCAGAGTTAAGTTTCTTAATTGCTGGGATTGTTGCAAAGCAAAAATTCAACACTATGATATTATGGGCTAAAACGACTTTCTTTGTCCTCTGGTGACTAGTCTCATACTTTTTTTTGTCTTAGAAATATAACCAAAAATAATATTTAAATAGTGCAATGTGGAATTATTTTTTTCACCAAAGTGTAGGAAAATTTTCCTTTTCTTAGGGTCAACTGACTTGCGGTGTTTGCTTTAGAGGCCTTAACAGGGGCACCATTAAACTGCCCCACTGAAAAATGGATTGGTATTTTCAGACAAAAGAAAACAAGAGCCCTCTCCAAAGACCACATTTTCGACACCAGAACTGCATAAAACAAATCACCGATGTGTATTCTCTCAAAGTTCGAAAAACAGTGATCGGAGGTATCACCTTCCATTTATATTTATTTGTCTGAGAGGCTGCAGTGAGCAGAATCAGTCATTTTTGTGTCTTTCACAGAGAGCGCTCCTCTCCATAACAAGCTGGCCACTCATACTGCTGACAGACATTAGTAATTAGCAGTTTGAGCTGTTTGCACAGACTTGACTGGCACTTCACAGTGCTGATACACGCTGATGCACAACATATACAAAACTTTGGGAATAACACAGTCGTGTGAAAAAGAAAGTTTTCGCTCTTTGCAGTCTTGTGGAAAACCAAGTGCACCCTTATTGCCTCAAATGGAATTAAGAGGGAAAGGAGCAGCCAGGTGCTGCTATAATCAAATGTACTTGATTAATTTATCATCAGCAAGTGTAACCACCTCTATGCAAGTTTATCAGTTTGCTCTTTAGTGGGAGACTAATGAAGTCATACACACAAGATTACGTTGAGCTATTCCCACTAAAGGTGGATCTGCATGCTACTGAATCATTAGGGTGCACTTAGTTTTTCTAGTTTAGTTTCTATTAAAACTTTCTTTTTCATCTTGTTCACATTAGTTACCACTGGAAATATCGAATTAATATTTCAGTCAGTGGAGTTTTTGCCATTAGTGTCACTTGGTGAGTCCTAACAGATTTGGCACGCAGGTCATTCTAAATGGCTGAGTCGCTCTGAAACTGTTTATGCACATATTTCTGATTGGTTGACTGCTCTTGAGGCGTTTTGGAAGCCAGGACTTGTCTCGTTCTCAGATAAATGGATAAAGGCTCCTGTCTGAAATGGATTTACACACATTTCAATCTGTCTAACCCAATTTAGTCATTTAGAAATGGGGTTTTTAAAGTAAAATCCCAAAGGCAGTAATAGAGGTTTAAGTGAGAGTTCTTTTCACCTTATCCAATTATTTCATCTGATCATTTGTTACAAAGTTGAATCAGCTCTTTTAGCCAACTTATTTAGCGTTAACTTTTTGGCAGCAAGTAGCAGGCAATAAAGGGCATTAGCAAAAACCCTGCATTAGATAGTCTACCAGCCTTTTAATATGTTTATGTTCAAGACAAATTAGGACAGATGAAAGTGACTTCTCGCAGACTATTGCAGTGAATGTAAGTTGGGTATGTCGGCACAACCGCTGACGACACCTAAAAAGTGAAGTTTCTCATTGAATATGTTTTGACAGACTTCCCGAAGATTATTTATACTTCAGTAATGGAGTGCTCATTGTAGGCACAGCTAATGTAAACTCTGACTCTAATAAGGATAAATTCATGTGGAATTGTGCTCTCTGCTCAGTACTGTAATATATTAAATCAACTGTGGATAACAGTCATTTATTCACTTAATTATGTCCATTGAGTTAGTTTGACTGCAGCTGTGCCTTTTGTATTACACTCATTTGCTTAACAAGATAATGTAAGTCATTCTAAAACTCAATGCAATGCTGATTTGGCCCTGATAATAAGTCAAAACGCTGTCAGAATTGTGCATTTCATTGAAATAATATTTCTTACTAGGCACAGCCAGGCTAGCTCATATTATTAAGTGTAGCACAGTGCAGGACGTCTCATAATTTAGAGTAACACATGCATTCCCACTGTGCAGCGTGAGCCGCTGCACAACTCTCCCATCAGCCATACATTCTGCTGAAAGTCTACATTAGCAGCTTCAGAGGGGTTGTAAATTAGAAATGAAGAGGCATCTAGTGGTTCAGACCCTGCGACCCGTGCCGGGGCTCTCTGAGGCAACACAAACCACAATTTCAATTCTCCAAATAAATCCATCTGTGGCCAGACCGGCCGAGAAGTAGTATTTCACCGCTGCGCACGGAAGAAAGAGAGACTCACATGATGGCTACATCTCCCCTTCTCCAGTGACACCAGAACACTCCTCTCTGTGGTCCTCGGCCCCTAAAGCCCCAAAGAGCATCGTAGCAGTCTGACAAAACAGAGCTGTCACAATCTGTCTGCATCGAGACAGAGGACAGACTCAAAGTTATGTCTCGCTTCCTGCCTGCCTTTTCTTCTTTTGTTTTCTATTCTTTCCATGTTTTTAAGGGTTTTTTTTTTTATTTTTCTGTCTTAAAGGATGGATGGATGGATGGATGGATGGGTGGGTGGATGGATGGATGGATGGATGGATGGATGGGTGGATGGATGGATGGATGGGTGGATGGATGGATGGATGTTTAGATTGATAGATTTCTTCTTCCGTTCTGCATATCATGATCTGGATACAGCTCTCTGCTCTGCACACATTCTGATCCACGTGGCTCCCGCCTCATGTGTTGCTTGTGTTTGGACAGCGCTGAGGCAGTCAGATCTGTGTTAAATGTGGCCTCACACTGGGCTCCACACTGATTGGTGTGTCAACACAGGCTGGATTTCAACTGCCTGCTCAAATGTGACTGTGTTTGTTGTGTCGCCCATTCAAATCCGACCGAGATCTGATGAATAGGTGAGAACAAGCTCATCAGATTTGAGCAGGCAGTGTAAACCTAGTCTGTGTTGACTGACACACCAATCAGTGGAGAACAGAGCGAGAGTTTGTGTTTGCTTGGGGGGGGGGGAGTCGCTTTGCCTTCAGACATGATTTATTTTGTTTCTTTTTTATGTTATTCTTTATTTGTCGCTGCACAGGAAGGACAATGCTTTCTTTTATTTTAGTAATAAGGAACAGAAAGATCACATGTAGGTGAAAGAAATGACGGATTTGATCTGAGTTGTTAAAATGAAGAGGCAGCCGGTTTAAGGAAGCTCTCTGGAGGATTTCATGTTGCTGGTTGGGTGGGTGAGGCGGCAGAGTGAGAAGGGTTTTCGGGGCGGGGGAGGAGAGGAGGAGAGTCACATCCAAATCACTGCAATTAGCAGAAGCATGGGAGACTAGTGCCCCCCAGTGTTTGCTTAATGTATAAATAATTTCTGTACATCAGGGGGAGACTATCTGGCTTAAAAAAAAGAAAAAGAAAAAACTTGCATCGAATTCTGTGTATTTTGCTCTTGCTTTGTTTTTTATGTATACTCAACTATAGTCACTTAGAGACACACCTTTAATTATACAGTTATGTTAGGTAATTGTGTTTAAAATCCAAATAAAGCTACAGGGCTGCAAAATTGTTTTTGCTTTCTTTAAGATTTGAATTATGATCATCATGTATGTGATCGCTTCAAATATCACATCAATACAGTAATTTGCTGTAATCAAATCCAATCGAGGTTAAGTAGTGGAAATTATATTTTATTTTACATCTGTTTTGTTGTTGTTGTTTTTCATACATACATGTATATATAAAAATGGATTCATCCTGGATTGCTTTCTGATTAATATATGGTGTTAAATATAAATCTTTGAGAGCCAGTTCTTCATGGGAAAGCATAAAAATGGTATTGACCTACATTACTTTCTGTATTTTCACACAGTATGCCTTTAGCTCTTCTTTCTCAGTGTGACTCAGTACCCATAATCCCTTTGTATAGGCTGGATTGATGTCCTACATCGTCCAGTTCTCTCTTTGTCACTGGATGGTTTGTGTGTGCAGGGTGCTATCAATGAGTAACCAAGGTAAACCAGAAAGACCATACGCCTCGCCGGATCTCACACTGTGTCATTGTCCTGCATTTGCCTTTTTTGTGTGATGCAGGTTGAAATGTTACAGGCTTTTCATATGCAGCAGCTTATCATTCCAGGATACTGAAATATGAGGCAAAACCTTTATTAAATATGTGAAATCAAGCAGTATAAACTCATTCCAGTGTGGATCAGTGCAGGTGGAACACAGAAGGTAAAATCCCAATTTACTCTGTCAAAGTGCCAGCCTTATTGCTTTAATGTCACTTTCAGAACTTTATCTTAATATCCCATTAGGACTAATGAGGAATACATCCTTTCCCCCTGCAGCAAAAGTCCTGTTTCTGTGGGAACCAGCTGATAGCAAGTAGACTTTGCCCTGAAGGAAACTGAAGCTACAGGAAGAGCAGCCGAGCGCGGTCTCAGTCGTCACAGCAGAGGTAAGGCATATTTTAATAGCTTCGCTGGAGTTGTACGGATTGATTTCTGTTAACAGACCTGAGTCAAACAGCAGCTGGACACTTTTTTATAGACTTTAAAACTGTTGTCATCTCGTCAGAACGTGGATTTAATGTTCCAAACTTTCAGCCCGCGTAAGCCAACAAAAACAAAGTCCACTCCGTGCCTTAGAAAACACAGTTTTAGGCTTTGTTTTGCCCATCACCGCTTCCAGTTTGGAGAGATGAGCTGAAAAAGACGAAAAAGTCAAAATGTGATTTTTATCTAGAAAATGATTTATTGCTGCCACGAGTGCAAAAGCCATTACTAATTACAGATATTACAGGAAGTGGAAATTGTTATTCATTAAACCATAATGAATAGACGGATGTACGCAGGGAGCGGCTGTTTCTGTCAAACTGCTATGTGTAGTCACTGCTTTACTGCAGTTGTACATCATGCAGCATTGATCTTTGAGCAGCTGGTTATGACTTCATTTCTTTCATGATTAATGCAGAACTAGGGAACTTGGGGGGGAATTTATTATTCCCTTGTGTTCACTATACATATATACATTTTAAAAAATCCTTGCATTTATTGTCTGTCTGTGGATGACAACTAAATTTCCTCTGAGATCAATTAAATAGAATCTATTTGGCCATTAAATATACATACACCAAAAATAGATTAAGTTTTAGGGCCATTTTTATGGATGCCAGTCATGGAGGGCCTTGTATTTGTGTGATGCATGGTTTCATAATCACCCATTTGACATTGCCCCGTGTGCCAATTTAACATCACTGATGAAAGCACTGACACTGTCCAGAGGAATGTCTTTGTGACCTTAACTACCTTGTATGTCTAATAATTCTCTTTATCTTGGCAGTTTTGCGTCTGATAAAATTTGTTGACTTTTGGGCAAATGGACCAGACTTATGACAACAGAAACGGTGGATATCCTCAGCCCCCTCCGTACAGCCCCGGGGACCATGGACAGAGTTCGTATACTGGGATGAGCTATGACGTTAGTAGCAATTCACAATCATTTTTGTTAGCCTCAAACAGGAAAAAAATTAAATTAAGCAGTGAGAGAAACCATTTTGCACATTGATTTTAGGGTTTAATATGCCGCTATCGTAAAGAATGAGCCCAAATCCAACACACAACTAGCCTTTGATCATGCTATCATTGGGATGTGTAATTAAACGTGTGCTAACACGTTTAATTACACATGGATTATTGGTTTAATTCCATGAAGTTATTTGAAAATGAACACTAAAGCCTCTAATCACATCATTCTGCCTTTTTTATGATTTGCAAGAACATTTTAAAGTTTTGAATCTAAACTTCGGGCGCTGTCTGAATGATCCAGGTGGAGAAGGGCAGCGTTGCAGTGGTCTCCCCTCCTGGAACCTATGATAACATGGTCCATCCTGTGGGCCCGGGAGCAGGTGGAGACAACCAGCAATGTGATCAATCTCCACCCGTCTACTCTCCCGGCTTAGAGGATAGCGTCTTCAGTGATGCTGCCATACGGAGAGGTGAGGGTCGAAGGAAGTAGATCAATAAAGAGAGGGAGAAACAGGAGACGAGAGAAATGAGCGTTTCTGTTTGCGTGGTCAGAGCCGAACGAGGATCAGCAATATTTACTCCCCTCATTTGTTTTGCAGTGTTTCCTTGAAAATTGATTTGGAATTGAAAATTGTTCTGTGATCGCTGCTCGCAGCCTGTCGCAGCTCTTCACCTCCCACACAACGCAAATCATTTTAAATGAGAGGCAGGAATGCAAGTTTGGTGAAAACAGTCATTTTTGGCAACAGCGTGCAGCCTTACCTGCCTCAATGCTTCACTCTGACAGATTGTTGTTGTCGCATGTCTTTCTCCTGTCTCACCTCTCTCTGTGTTTCTGGATCTGTTTTTCTTTTTTTTCTGAACAGGTTTTATAAGGAAAGTCTACTTGACCTTGATGATTCAGCTGCTAGTGACTGTGGCGATCATCTGCGCTTTTCTTTACTGGTGAGACACAATCACACGAGGCCATTCTTGTTCCAAAGAAAAAAGAAGAAATGTCCTTTATTGTAATCTGCTGGCATTTAATTGTGTCATCGCCCACCAACACGAGGCAGAACAAGTGCACAACTGCACAAATTTAAACATGCACTGGGGCCCTTCTCAAATCACCATAGTGAGGTGAAACAAGGTGGTATATAGTCCGCCTAATGTTTGTGCTCGCAGTAGTTTGAAAGCTCCCTGTGTTTGGTATAATGGATGTGGTAGAAGACTGCAACAGTCATTTCTTTTCATAAATTGTATTCAGCTCCCATGTGCACAATGCACTGCTCTCTGTTAATATTTAATAAAATCATTCCACTGCTTCTATCAGATAAATGGCAGCTCTATTAAACACTTCTCTCTTTCTCCCTTCCATTTTCTTATTACCCCCCCCCCCCCCCCCCCCCCCCCCCACAAAAAACAAAACAGGGACACACTCAGGAAATGGGCATGGAACAACTACTGGTTCACCTACACCATGATGTAAGTTGTTCAAAAACGTTCTCTTAGATTTTCTGGATTTCGTGTTTGGAGAAAGGGCTTCACGTAAGTCCACGGCAGTGTTGGGAAGGTTACTTTTAAAATGTATTCCATTACAGAATACAGAATACATGCCCCAAAATGTATTCTGTAACGTATTCCGTTACGTTACTCAATGAGAGTAACGTATTCTGAATACTTTGGATTACTTAATATATTATCATGCTGTTTACAACTACATGAATGTACTATTGCTGTGATTTATTACTGTTACTGAAGGTCAGCGGCTCCGAACCGTAGTAAAGGCACCTCTGGCTAATACAGTGGGTTCTGTGTCGGGCTCGTAGCCGAAAACTAGCTTTACTTTGTTGTCTGGATCAACTTTGCTTGCGAGAGACAGAGAGAGGTGTTGAAAAGCTGCTTCAACAGAACTTATTGTTTTTGGAGGAAAACACGAACACGGTGTACAGTCGAGTCTTAATAGCTTACTTACAACTGGGCTCGTCAGGCACTCTTCTTGGCTGCAGTGGTTATTATTATATTTACATGCTTCCAGCTCCCGTTTTTGCTCGATGACAGCTCCTACTTTTCCTTTTTCTCCCTCCCTCGCTCACAGACACATAACGGGTATGGCAGTCCATTCTCCCTGCAGCACGGACTACACTGCCTATGATGCTACATTCATTAGAGCTATACCGGTAGCATTCTGCCTATTAGCTTAGCACAACAACAACAGGCGCTCTCTCACCCAGGAAACAAGCAGAGAGAGAGCGTCACCCTGTAACCATGGCAACCGTAACGCTGCCGCCTGGAACAGCAGAACGTAGCTGTCAAACAAAACCCAAACAGTCCTGACCCGCCACAATATGAAACAGGGAAGTACCGCAGTGTAATCCATTTATTTCAACAAAGTAACTGTATTCTAAATACCACCTTTTTAAATGGTAACTGTAACGGAATACAGTTACTCATATTTTGTATTTTAAATATGTAACGGCGGTACATGTATTCCGTTACTCCCCAACACTGGTCCACGGAAGTAAATCACAAGATCATCTTAATATAAATAATGCGCTCAGTGAATCCATAATGTTTCTCCTATTATATGCTAATGCCGGTAAACTCTGTATCGTGTGTGAAACAGGGCGGTGGTACTCGTCCTCATCGTGGCCCTGTCATGCTGTGACAGTCTCCGTCGTCGAGTCCCCCTCAATTTTATTGCCCTGGGCCTGTTTGTGAGTAGAGGCAGTACCAGCCAGGCATCAAATTAAACCACCACCACACCTGCTCTATTTCACAGGTTTTTTTTTTGGTCATGTATTTACTTTCCATTTGTCTCCCCCTTCCCTTCCCTTCCCCTCTCTCCCTCCCTCTCCCTGCCTGTGTGCCTTTCTCCCTGTCTTCCTCAGACTGTTGCAGAGGGCCTGATGCTTGCATCTGTGGCGGCGTGAGTGTTTGTTTACAAAGATGAGTCCCCACCTGATGCAGACTCATTTGCACAATAATAATCCTATTTGATCCATATCTGATAGCGTGTTCGATGCCAGCAATGAAGCCATCATGTCAGATAAGATGTTATCAGCGCTGGTTTACCAAATTAAAAGGCATATGGGATCACATTTTCTGATTTTTTTTTCCAGCTGAAGATAAATCTGAGCACATCACAAATAGTTCAAAACCAATTTCTCTGTATTTCTCGGTGCCTGTGTAAACACGAGTTACCCTTTTTCCCCCTCCATCTTTCTGACAGTTCTTTTTTAGCAGCACGTCACTCTGTCAGAAAAAGGCATCAGATGAGACCTGACTATCAATAATGCATTAAAATTACCATATTTATAGAATATTGCTATAACTGAAGCTATAGCTGATAGGAAATGCATGTAGGCAATGCATAATTCAATACTTGTCCAGTGGGGTGGGGTTGGGGGGGTCCAGTGCTCAAAGTTAAATGCATATTTCGAGAGAGAAAAAATTCTTATAAGAAAATAATACTTCCCTTTAAGATAGACCAAACCACGCTGTTCATCCACCCCAAGATAGACATGATTCAGCTCTTACTGCAATGTTTGATATTTCTGTCTGCAGGTATTTTGATGCTGAAGCAGTCATGTGGGCTGTTGGGGCAACAGCATTTGTGTCCCTTTCCCTGAGCCTGTTCGCCATGCAGTCAAAGGTAAGATCTGTCACACACTCGGAGCTCAGTTTGCAGTGCAGCCAAAAGTGAAACACGGCGCCTTAACTATACAGTCACTGGTAAATGTCCATACACTCAGCTATGTTTCCTGTGCAGTCCGAGGGAACGTGTAAAGCTCAGCTGCTGGACAGGTTTTCACCTGCAGAGCTTTCAAAGTCAGATGAGTTTGCTGTCATGACAAAACTAAGATTGCTGCTGAGATCAGTGTATTTGTAAGTTGGGTTAATTCCCTGCATCCAGAGGGTTAAGCCCCCGTGTGGCTGAGATAACTCTCGCCATATAGAATTCTTTATTGGCTAAGTCAGCCCTCGTCCTTTTCAGTCTGCCTCCTTTCATGAATTGTGGAAAAAAAAAGAAGCAAATAGGCTTTTTATCGAGAAAAAACTTCTCAACTTTGTGATTGAAAACATAAAAAAAATTACCAAAAACGTCATCTAAAATTCTATAATAAGCATCCCAACGAATCCCAAATAAGTCTCGCTCGCTGAGGATTTTTTATTCTTTATTTGATCATGCTCATCTTCTTCTGAGATGCCGCTCTCAAAATATATATAATAGCTTATGCTTGTGCACATGGCATTTAAAAGTTTCATTACAACTTGCAGTGTTTTATTAGCTGGAGCAAGTTAGGAGACCTTTTGAGAATCACTTCATTGATAGCTCGGCATGCTTCTTCAATAAACGCCTCATATTCTGAACAAAAGCAATCACACAGCCAGTGGGGAAGATGTCAGCCACATTCAGATTGCATTTAGAGCCTCTTTTAATTGCTGCTAAATGGTGGTTGGCATTTCACACACTTTGCCACTTATTGTATCTGAAGGAGCTGGAGACATTTATATTTTCGCTCACAGTGGATGGAACAAGCAAGCAGCTGTCTGATAATCATACTAAGAATATATCTGGTGCTTAATTCTCTCTGCTCGTTATTAATCAGCGGGAGGAAGGTACGCAGGTCAGGTTTAAATAGCCGACATGTAGAGGGAAGCGTACCCCTAAGCCCGTAATATAGTTTTATGGGCTGAGTGAGCGTCCGCAAACACTTGTAGTTTATTTTTTATGTCTTCGCTTTCATCTTGCCATTTCCAGCACCTCTCGCTCTGCAGTTCACAATGTTCACAGGGCTTTTTAATCTCTGTCACTGTGATGCATTGACACTGCGTCTGCAGCCCATAGCTCCTCAGGTGATCAGTGCTAGTGATTCTCCCGTAGCAACTGCCATCTTTTTTTTTTTATGCCAGTGTGGAAAAAATAAATAAAGGGCATGCAGGCGAAAAGGCCACCTTCATTCCCCCTGCTCAGTGCCTGCTGATTATTTATCCTCACTTGTTATAACCAGAACTGTCTTGATTTTCTTGAGTCTCGACTGCAATCTGTAGCTATCACAGAGCACAGCTGCAATGAGAACAACCTTCGATGTCCTGGATTTTACGAGAATGATGAGTACAAATGAGAGATGTTGGGGCTTGTCACATTAACTGTCTTTGTCATTTCCTATCCCTCCTTTGCGGCATCAGTGGGACTTCACCACAGCAAGTGGGTGCCTGTGGGTGTTTACCTGGACCCTCTTTTCATTCGCCCTCCTCTGTGCAATCCTCCGATCACAGGTAAATTAAAGAGCTTCTTTGTTAACCAGTGTGTTTGCAGTGGGAACGGGTTTTAAATGAATTGCTGACAGACCGGAAGTATAGCCTCAGAGTCTTTGGCATTAGAAAGCACAGGCCCGTGTGCTGAACAGACTATACAGCAGAGAGCGTAAACTCAAACCTCTTAGGATTTAAATGTACACTGGCGTTCACTGCATCGGCTGTTAGTGTTGCCAGCGGGTATAAATAAGCATTCTGCAGATCTTAGGTTGTAGTTGGACTCTGACTGCCTGTAAACCAATCAAAACAGCCAGAATGACCAAAAAAAAAAGTTTCTGGCTTAATTACTGCCTACAGCAAACAAGCAGCATGAAAATGTTTTGTTTTAAATTTGTGTTACTGAATGCCTCTCCTGAGTGTGTGTGATTCTTTTGCAGTATGTTTACATCGTATATGCCTGCCTGGGAACACTGCTGTTTTCTTTAGTAAGTACACTTTGGTAACAGAAAGTTCTTTTCCGCAGCACTTTTTTTCTTTTTGCTATCAAAAACAGAATTAAAATCCCCAATGGAAATAAAACGAAACCACCATCAAAGAGGGCTTATTGTCAAGTGAGTGCATATGATGCAACACGCGATCCCAGGGCGAAGCAGCCTGATACCAGTTGTTAGTGAAAAGAGAGCAACTTTGATGCCCCTGTGCCCTTTAATTTCAATTATGCACCACTTAACAGTAGTAGGCTTCCTTTTCACAGCCACCTCTCTGTTTGCCTTTGGCATTCGCAGCAAATGTTGTGACCCATCTCGTCAGCCAGTGGAACAAAATGCGGCTGCACACAGAGCTGAACAGGCTGTCAGCAGCAAGTCACAACTTATTTTCAGCTGCACAAGTCTGACTCCCGGATTATTTGTGTGGCCTGTTTATCTGCACCGTCCAATCTCTCAGAAATAGGAAATAGTGCCTGCGCTTGCTCGCAGGCCAGTTCTCGTTCTCGATTCACAGATCAGTGCTGAAGCCTCTCATTTTCTGTCCATCTCTCCGCAGTACTTGGTGTTTGACACTCAGATGATCCTGGGTGGAAAACACAGGAAGTATCAAGTCTCTCCCGAGGAGTACATCTTTGCTGCGCTCAACCTCTATTTGGACGTCGTCACCCTGTTCCTCTTCTTGCTGCAGCTCATCGGCATCTGCCGCTGACACTTAAACTCCATGGCAGAATTTCCCCTTAAGATACTCTTCTTGCGCACATGCAATCAATTCGTTGAGTTTGGTAAACATGGACAGCCAGTCTCCCAGACATGGCTTAAGCCCCCCAAAGCAAAAACACTGAAGATCTCCACAGAAAAACTTTTTTTGGTCCAAGTCTAGGCTTAAGCCATGTCTGGGAAACTGAGCCCATGATTCATATTGAATAAGTCTCCAGACATCTGTCAGTATATTCAAGTTTGCCTATGATTGTCGTGTGCTACGCACTGCAGTTTGCTTTATGGATGTTTACTTGTTTATTTTTTTCCTTCAGGAGTTCAGATTTACATACTGCCCTGTTGCACATCTTACATAGAACTACATATACTGAATATTTGTTTCTAAAAATTACTCTTTAACTCACAAACTAGTCACTTAGCTACTTGTTAAATCAAAGATTATATAAAAGTGTTTAATTTTGAATGAAAACCCAATAAAAGAATGAAAATAGTATTATGAAAATAAAACCATCTGCAATATTTCTTTGTCATAAATGACTATTACAAATGAGACAACCACAAAGTAAAACTCAACACATAGTTTATTGGCATCACACACCAAACACTTTTCATATAAAGAGGGAATGTATCAAGTATAAACTATGAAAGTGCAAATAGCATTTCAAGGATTAGTTGCTTTACAATAGAAAATCTCAATGAGTTACAAAATGTTATATACCTTTTTTTAATTTTTTTTAATAAATCACCTGAACATATGAGGTGACAGTATAAAGTGTGCCCGTTACATGCACAGCATACTACTAAAGAAAAAGGGCAACGCATGTTATCTCTTCTGATAAACGCACTTCCATTAACCAAGTCCGACAAAGTTAGTTCCATTAACCATATGGCACCCAGACACTTATCAAAGCAATCACTATCTTTAGACTTGGGCTATGTCCACACGTACCCGGGTATTTTTGAAAACGCAGATTTTTCTATGCGTTTGCACCTTTCGTCCTTTCGTGACCTTTTCGGTCACTGAAAACGGAGATTTCTAAAAACTCCGGCCAGGGTGGATATTTTCTAAAACTCCGTTTTTGCATTTATGTGTGGACGAGAAAAACGGAGAAAATGCAGCGTCAAAGGTGTGCGCCTTTTTTGACGTCACACTGTGCGCCACGTTATTGTTTCGGTGAAATGAATTTCTACAATACTGTTACTGTTAATTGTACTCTCTGCAGTGTTTAAATGCTTACATATACACACATAGTTACTGTCCCTCCACACATACGACTCGCTTCTGCTTCTATGCCCCATCTTTGTTTACCATTTCCCACCGAGGCTTCTAGACTTCTGATTGGCCAACATTTCTACACGGTTAGGAATATAGCGCCACCTGCTGCTTGGGCATGTTCCTAGCAGCGTTTTCCTTCATTTCTGCCTTTACGTGTGGACGGGATTATTTTTTAAAACGAAAACGGAAAATCTCCGTTTTCAAAAATACCCGTGTACGTGTGGACGTAGCCTTAATGTTGCTCTATACATCTGCAAGGGGACAGAGAGAGAGAAAAAAAAGGTCATTTACTTCAGCCAGACATCAGTCTGTACAAGAACATAATCACGTCTTAAAGGTAAGACACTGACTAGTGTGTTTTAGTTAATATGGGTTACTCACAATCCATTATTTAAATGAATTATCTTTATTCCAAATAAATACCTACTTTATAACTTTCCTCACACACAAGCGATACAGAACAGTAGGTTAACCTATTCTGAAATCAGCGCAGTGATTTTTAGATGCTAAACCCCGGGAACCACTTCAAAGTGTAGGACAAGAAGCCTTACTGCACAAACCCAGAGAAATAAAACCTTTCTTCAAAATATCTGGGAATAAGATATTTTCTTTAAAGTGTGACTTCGTCATTACAACGTATTTCACCAAATCGCTAAAAAAAAAAAGTCAGTGTCATCTATTAACATATCACCACAAGAGCCAACAAAAAAGCCTCTTGCTACAAACATTTTTGATGAGCACATGTCTGAACACTATCAACGTTAATGTGAGAGAAACGACTTTAAGGTAACAGGTGTTTCTGTTTTTGTTTACACTGTCATTTTTTTCATTAGCACTCGGAAAAAAAATGTGTGAAAAAAGGAAAAAGTGAATCGTGGTGATTTACACAAAGGCACTGTGTGTCTCAACTCCAGAGAGAGAACCGTTTCAAAGACATGGACTTCCCATGTGGATGAGATGCTGTACACATTCATGATTTTTAATTTTTTCCCCCCCATGCATTACCCTGCAGTCCGGAAAATCTGCAAAGATCTGAAAGGCTTTGCTTATTACTTTTAAAACAGGACCCAGAGATAAATTACAGTGACTTGGGCAGGAGTAATTAATTTACCAGAGTCTGAATGCGACTGCCTGATTTCACTGGCCTTCCCTGCAGCGTATGAAGCAGACTTCTCACTGTCTACTTACTCTGTCGCGCTCCACGTTCGGCTGCAATACTCAAAACATTAATTTAAGACAAGCTACAATGGAATTCAGAACATGCTGTGACAAAGGTGCAAACTGAATCACGCCGAGCACTCCCTCTGGGCTCATCAGCATTCGTTGTTTTTTGATTCAGCCTGGGGGAGTAAGAACCATTGTCAAGTCCATTTTGAAATATTTTTGAGGAGGCCAACTACTTTTCAGTTGAATAATTAATCAAAATTTTCCCAATGTGAATATTTTACATAAAGTACAAATCCATTAGGGTCTGAAGCCTCAGTTCTACACGGCTCACGGCAGCTTTTAGCCAGTGACATTTTCAGAGTATCAATCAGCCGCAATCTCAAAGAAAATTATGGCTCAACGCTTTCACATTAAAGTTTAGCTGAGTGGTTGAGATTGTAAAAAGCAGGCACAATTTGCTTTAGAAAATCCACTTGGTGACTGCAAACTGTGCTTTTGCTAGTCAGTGTTTGGCACCCATGAAGTAGGCAGAATCGGACAGGAGCGAGAACCATCTCAGCCGGCTTTGTTTCGATTGAATATTGGAGCAAACTGTTAATCTGCTCACTAAGTACAGCTGAATTACATCAGACCTGATCCAGACTGATACAGTAGGCTTTTAGTCCAGTGGAAAATAACTATGTAGGCTAAAGTTTCTAAAGCTCCTAAGTCTCTAAATCTGATATTTAAAAAACCCCAAAAAAACGCTACTTATTTGTATTTTTATTAGTACAAGACTCGTTTTATAAGTCACCCTTGAAACTGGTAACTAACTGTGATCTCTTCTATTTAGTACTTTCTTTGCAGAAGGCTGACAATACAGTAAACACATCTTGTTGCACTTAAATCTGAATCTGTGTCTTCCTCACTTTCCGGTCAAGTATGACACATTCCCCACTGTGTTTACATTCCACCTGAATAGCTAGCACAGATGCTCCTCCTCTTTATTCATTTTGCAATCTGTAGTGGTTTTTGGCCTTCCCTAAAAGCTCTTTGCCATCTCAGTTAGAGAGATCATACCAAGTGCACTTGATCTTCCCACTCAGATGAGCTGGTGCTTGGCAGCTGATCAGACACAGAGTCACATCGCGGAGTGTCGACGTGGCACACCTTTGAGCCTCTGCGCTCGGCATGGCCTCCGCTTGCGTCATGGGCTCCCATGTAAGGTAGCGGCATGGTGTCCAGCCCCACTAGATCTAACTGGGTCGGTCTCTCAGCGACAGTGCACTCCTTCTCCTCCATCTCACTCAGCCTCTGAGAGCAGAACCCCACATCTGCCATCACCTCCTGAGGCTTCCTGTTTTCAGGGAAGACGACCACCCCAACCTTGTCATCGTCTTCTTCTTCGCCCCTATGGAGTGAACCCGGGACTGAGTCGCTGTCACAGGAGGTTGGGGGTACCAGAGTGATACCTTGAGGATTCATGTCATGAAACCAAGCCATGATATTGCCCAGCAGGTTAGCGTTTGCTGCTAATGCAGAGGATGAGGATGGGTCGTGGCTGCCACATGTGGTTGAGTCTGTTGTGTCGGTGGAAGAGAAGAGGCCTGTTGAAGAGCTGCTGCCACCGGGAGCCACTGGTATGGGCACAGAAGCACCGTATGCCCGATGATGACTGTCACCGTGCTGTACAGGGATAGCAACACCGGTGGCAGCAGAGTACTGGCTGCTGATGTTGCCAAGTTTCGCCAAGTTATCTCCCAACTCCAGCAGTTCTGAGCTGCTTAGAGAAGCTCTGGGGGGGACCTCGATGCCTGGAGCACTCTGCTCAAGCCTCGAAGGCAGGGAGGTGCCAATAGCGCCGAGTGAGGCTTCGTTGGCAAGTACTTCATGACTGGACACACTCCCCGCCATCCCTGAGTCCTGGAGTGACAGCTGAATAGCCAGAAGAATGTTGGGGTCATCGTCATCCAGCGAACCCAGACCCTGCAAGAATAAAAGGATCCAGTGTCGTAGAGCATCAGCAGTTTTCAAACTTAACTTTAAGTATAACCTGCAGCACCTATTTCAAAAAAAAGTTAACAGTAGCAGCAGATGGAGATAGTGACAAGGCAAGGAAAATAGCAGCTGCTGCAGTTTTGACACTTTGACACACAAACCTGAAAGCAAAGACAGTTTTTCTTTATAGCTGCTTTGTTGCAGTCTGCTCACAGTGGGTTTTAAGGTTTTACATTTTCAAAACTATCATTACTACTCACTCTGTGTGTATATATAAAGTCCCAGCACACAACATTGCTGCATCACTCAGTATATTTCAAGTCATTCATGCCCCAACCCCAGTCCAAAAAAAAGAAAAAGAAAAAGAAAACCCCGTAGGTTTCAGTTTCAAATATTACTCTTTTATTAACTGAACATTTGGTGAACTAGTGAATATGAAAAAGCTAAGAATCAAGGCGACTTTAATAATTCACAGTACTAAGACAAAAATGCCTTCAGGAATAATTTCAACTACATTACTGTTTGAGCTCGAGATAAATGTTTACTCACCATCATAGGACCTTGCCTGCGTCCACTTCCAGCATCCTGTGTGTCTTTATAGGAAAAAAAGGAACAAAGAAAAAGTCGAACCTGGTTATTGAACTAAATCAATGCAGGATAAATCAATTTACTCAGTTTAATCTACTGCTAAGATTTCAATTTAGTAACATCCTCTTGAGTTTAGTCAAGACACTGATGAAGGACCAGCAACCCGTCACAACCCCAGGAACTGCACTAACTGTATCTGTATCTGTGAGCAATTACTCTTTCCTCACAAAACAGAACCTATTAGCTACCCTCCAGTTTTATCTATTGTTTTCAGCCCATACAGCCTAGATAAAAGTACCACGATGATGGAGAAAAACAAAAGATAAGAAATGCTTATTGAATTCAAGCAAGTGTCATTTTTCCAGAAGCTCTATTTTGGAAAAACTAATTAGTAAAAATCAATATTTCTAAACAAATAACTTAACTGAATCATTGCAGTGCACGTGTGCTTGTTTAAAAAAATAAAAAATAAACAGATCTGGAACTGATTGTAAGGCCTGAATTCACCGAAGAGCTTTGAAATGTTACCATTTAATTGTCTGTTTAAACAGACAGTTCTTTAAAGTAAGACATTCTTAATCCACACAGAGCTAGAGCCTTAACTTGAGTGCAAGAAAATAAGGCTTGAGGTAAGGAGGATGATGATAAGGTGGAAATGACAGGGGAGAGAAAGCGGTAGTGAAGGACGAGAAAGAGATAACGAAAACATCAGCCACTGTATTCAAGATGGTGGGGCTTTGCAAACCTGCACCTGCTCTTATGCAATTTTGATGGATTCATTCAAAGCCAATAAGACTGTGACTTTAAAACAAATTATAAAGCAACAGAAATGTGTGTTTATAGTAACAGAGACTTTAATACTTTCTTTGGCATTTCTTCCTCACCCTAGTAATTTAACTGTAACTTGTCTACAGCGTTTTTCACTTCTTTGTAACATCACAATTCAAACATGGAAACAAACATCATGAGTCATGCTTCTATTCAACTCATCCTTTGAATTACACGCGTCACTAATAAAAAGTCAAAAAAGAAACAAAAATCAAAGTTAATCACAATGTGAGAGAACAAATCAAGAAAGTGGGAATCAAGAAAATCAAGCTCTCATTTAATCTCATTCTATACTTTCAAACCACACCATCACTAAGATGAACTTCAATAGGTCTTTTCTGCAGTATCTAGTTCTCAGTTTATTAATGTCCTACCAGAACAGTTTCAGATTAGAATAACTCTCATTTCTAGAACTGACTTCTATAAAACATCCTATCACATGTACATGTATCTTTAAATAGTTTTCTACTCAAAAGATCATTCCACCTTAAATGCTTCGTACCAGCCATTACAAATTGCACTTTTGACCCATTCCATCCATCTGTTGGGTTTTTGTTTTTTCCATGCTGCAGCCATTTTAGGATGTATTCCAATTGGACTGATAACAAATGTGGGCTCGATCTTAATTAATCACACTTTTAATGAATATAAAAATATTCTTTTCACTAAGTGTTTCACAGTCACACTGCACTATTAGAAAAATGTATCCATGATTAGAAACAGAGAAGGTCTCATTTTTTCCCAAGAATATAGAATAGAATTTTGACGTTCTATTTTAATTAAGATGCAGTTTTGATCTATTATTCTGATCTATTATTCTGATCTATTATTCTCTAAGCATTTTTTTTTGCCGAGAGCCTGAAGCAGCTGTGATTATAAGAGATGACCAATTTAAGTTAATTTAGCTGAACAGTCGATCAAATCTACCTGAGGGCCATCGAACCCTGCTTTAATGAAAGAAATACAACTCAAGGGAACTTTCTAAACTTTACAAGAAAACTTATTTTATCTTTTATACACAAACAATCAAAATCTTTTGTAAACACTGCAAACCTTGAGGTGTCTAAACTGCGCACTTTCTGTGTACCAGATAGTTGTTATAGTCTCAGGCGTTTGGACCCAATCTAAAAATCAGACCAACTAGAACCCAGAGATTTTGCATTCACAACATTCAGATGGATCACACGATAAATTCACGTGGTAACTTAAGCTATGCAAATAACAAGCTGTGACAAGGGAGAAAAATTGAATATCACAATGTGAAATAGCCATCACAGGAGAAACCCTGTGTAAAGTAAAGTACCTAAAGTGCTGTCGCTGAGGTCGTCAGGGTCAGGTGTGTTGCTACGGAGACTGGACATGTCGCCTCGCCGCCTCTGCCTATGCCGCCGTCTGTACTGGAACTCTGCGTACTCCTTAAAATATAACAACAATCATTACTATAACAATGCAATGAAGGAGATTTGTACAAGGAAACTGATTCTAGCAGGTTTGAGTTAATAACTCTGTGTGTTTGTGTGTATGTGTGTGTGTGTGTGTGTGTGTGTGTGTGTGGTTGGGGGAGACTATATGCAGGTCTTTGATTCATTCACTAACTGAAACCGACCTTCTTGATTAGCTATGTCTTACAAACACAAGACGAACTTTATGTGGGTGTGCCTCTATACTCATGAGAAAATATCTGATAAGCAGGGTGTAGAGCAGTCTGATGCCTGAACCTTTGGTTAACAGGGATTATTTGCACATCAGCTTACCTCACTACTTGAAACTTTGGTCAGATTAGCATGGGAAAAAAACGTGGCAAAGGAAAATAGTTCCTGTTTATCCCAGCACACAGGTCTTATTTTGAGATCATATGGAGTCTATGCTTTTCTGGTTGACAGCTACTTTGACTGCACAGAAAGATGGGTGGTCTTAACCGTTTGGCTCATTGGTGTGTAGCTCTTCAAAGGGAAAAGCAGTGAATTTGTCTGTTATCTAAATCAACTCAAGCTAACATTTTTGAAATGGAATTCCTGTAAAGTCGAAGTCATAGATTTAAAACTGTGAGATGGCACTCATCCGTAGTCAAGTGCCAAACGAATGAAAACTCCAGTGCTGTTATCCCTCTTAAAGTACTGATAAATGCATGACCACTCACATGAAAAAGGCTACATACACCAAATCAACATATCAGTACCTCTGCACTCTTTATTCAATCATCTCAACTGCCAAAGTCACTGAGTAACATGCAAATATCATCAAAAGCAAAAGCTCTTTCATGCGTCCACTGTGCTAAATATAACCCACTGTGAAGTGATGCAGGTTTTATAAGAAGCATGGGGGAGACATATGTAAGTGTGTGAGGCAGTGTCATCTGGCTTTGTTACTATGGTGTTACCAACTACTGACAGTGACTGAGAGAGAAGCTTTTAGCCAGCAGGCAAAAAACAATAACAAATAAAAGCTTGGTGTTCAGCATCTGCCATCAGTATCTACTGTATGTCTATATTAGTGTGTTCCAAGCTAAATTTAATCTTTTTTGCAACATAAATACTTGCATCAGCTGGCCTATGTATTATAATCATTAATGTTATTGCACAGTATCGATGCACATTAAAGATAGAGATAATTAGTAGTTAGCAAAATCAATGCATGCAGGGATCTCCAGCTTGTTAAGAATGTCAACCAATGAGAGACAAAATAATGGCACATTTTAGAAGAAGCAAAAAACAAGAGCCGCTGTATGTAGTTTTGTTATCATGTCAGAAGACAAGTTACTGTTTTAGATCTGTTGGCTTAGTTTCTTGGCTGATTTGAATAATAATAATATTTTCTGTGGTGCTTTCCTGACAACAGATCTTTTTTAGCACACATATTTTGACTAGTCGTTGTAAATGAAGTGCAAATGTATAAATGTGTTTACATTCCATTTACGGAGGGTCCTACTGTACTGCATGCCGCTAAGTGACTTACAGGGCTTACTGGTATATTTAATGTAACTGAGTCATCTTTAATTCATTTTGTGCTTTATTTACTGATACAATTCAAAACATCCCCCCTTAAAATGTCTATTGGCCATTGCCAGCTTTGAAATGTTATAGGATTTGCACAGAAACCCCAGAGGCTTATTTTGATGTGAGATTTGAATTTTCAGATAGAAGCTACACGAGCCTAAGCCGAAAGAGTGATGATGCTCTTAAGCTGAGCAAATTCTTCTGAAAAAAGAACTGCATGTTTAAGAACTGGCACAGTCTAGAAAAATCAATAACAGACTTGTAGTAGTATCTGCAATGTACTGACATATGCACCATTACCAAGTGCATACATCACGCTGGGCAGAAAAAGAAGACAGGTCAGTAATCAAACCATTATGTGGTCGACACTTTTATGACTCTAAGTGTTAACTACAAACACCTGTTACTAATGTGTAATGATCAGGCGGAACCTACTTAGGTGTTCGCCAGCATACTGTGCTTTTAATCATTCCTGACGGTTGCACAGGGAACACTGAACCATCTGGCTTGCTCCAGTGTGTTAAATAACATGCCGATCTCTGGGTCACCAGAAACGTTAAAATGATTTAAATATACATACTGACTTTATTAAAAGATGTCATATGACACAATTAATTACACAACATAATTATATCTAATTATGATTTATATTTCTGCAATAAATAAAGTAATTTCTTGAAACAATAAGTACTCTCTATTAGAAGAAATAAGTGGCATTACAAATCACAGGCACTTGCTGAAAGGGCACTGATTAAATTAATATTATGCATAATATATATATTTTTTTACAGATATAGCTATACTATACTATACTGTATAGGGCAAACATCACGGCATCAATAACACTGACAGTTCATGATATTAAAAATTCCACATTAACAAAATTAAACTTCCAATGACATGCTGAAATCTGGGAGTGGCTCCACTATTACATTCAAGAACAGTAACGACAGGGGGAAAACAAAAAACAAACAAACCTTTGTTATCCAAAAATAATTTGTGACCAAAAGAGCCTTTGGTCACAAGGTCACTTTGAGAAAAATTTACATTTTAGGATTAACATGTCTTTTTCTTCCTAATTTGTACCAGTAAGTTTAATAATGAGTCCAAATGTGGTTTCAAAGCACTTCAGAGCACACGGCAACAACCTAAACAAGCCAGAAGCTGGTTTTGTTTAGAAACAGTGGCACCAATTATGATATGTGGGTGTGAGTGTAAAGGGCAGCTGCAAGTAAACCTGGACCAATACAATTATCTGGCTACATTTGTTAGCTTTAAGTGAATTATTTTTTGCTAAAACAAATGGGAATCACCAACTCTTACTATGTACCTCTAATCTGTTTAAATAACCCAATCATCTGACAAGGAAAAACCATCATCGGCTAAACCACTCAGTACACAAAAAGACAAATGCATTTTGTTCAAGTTTACAGTCCAACCAATCAGCTATTACCTCAGGTGATGCAAAGCCTAAATACTCCCAGTCCCACGTTCCACCAGCAAAACTGCAAAAGACAGAAATTAATGGCAAATTTGTGATAGCTGAAATCACACAGGAATTGGCTCTCAAACTAAAAAAATTTTTAAAATGTGTTATTTTAACAAAGTTAGGTACTGGTCTGTATGCTACCTTCGCCTTGGGGCTTCAGGTGAGTCATTAGGGGCCACTCCCCTGGCTACTGAGGCCAAAAACTCTTGCCTCTTCTGTTGTACCAGACAAGCCGCACGGATGATCTTGTGGCGTGGTGTTCGCAGGTAAGGCCTGTTAACCTTTTGTGCCAAGTCCTCAGTCACCATCTCCAAGTCGGTCTGGGGGCAGAAAGACAGGTGACTTAGCAATCACAGTGTACACATGCAGGATTTGAAGTTTCAATTTAACAAATGTAGTTGTGGGGCAACTGTTTATGTATCTACTTTAAAAAAAAACAACGATTACTTTTACAGGTGTTTAAGGAATTGTAAGACCTATGGGAGCCGTGCCGATTCATTTTCCAGCATCTGAAAGGCCACATTATAAAAACTAGCAGGAAAGTACATCCTGTATCTATATGGGTGATCATAAATTATACAGCACTAGATGTTTAACTAAAAGCTGAGATGTGCAGATATAACTGGGGAAGATTGTGAGAATCATGCAGTAGAAAGCTTTAGTCTCCCATATCTAATGGCCTAGACCACTGTGAACATTTGTCTTTCCTCTCACTAAGTAAGCCTGAAACCTGCATAAGCTCGTAGATCTCTTTCTTTGTGCTTTTGGGCTCCAGAAAGAAGCCATAAGGATAAGAGCACTTGAGGATGCGGCGAGTCTTTAGTAGTTCTAGGACTGCATCTTCAATGAATGTAGTGTCAGGTGGGCCTCCTTCCCCTGGGAAAGAGAAGGGGGAGAGTCAGATAACAAACATGAATATGGGATATGCTTTTGTACGGGACTTTCTTTACTCTGCCTCAATTACTTCACTTTGCTTTTAAGCCGATTGGTATTACATGACAAGAAATCCTGAAACAAAGCATATGAAAGAACTCCTTGACTGTACTAAAGCACATGAAGAGACTGCACTTTTAAGTTATAACTGAGGTGTCTCGTATGATGAGAAGTCTGGGCCAAGAATACTGCAGGCCTTTGATGAATAGTGACTTATAATTCACTTTTTAACAGCTACTGAGATTTAAAAAAAATTGGAAGCTAAGGGAAAATCATTTTCGTCTCATTTGAATAAATCTTTTCACTAAATGTGTAAATTAGCAATCCAGACATGCTGAATAGAAGACAAATTTCTATCTGAAATAGAATTTTTATCTGCATCTCAGATTCTGAACTGCATCAGAAAACACAATAGTGATGGCCAAAACTGATTATTGGAGACTAAAAGCTGTCAGCAGTCGTATTATGTAGGATAAACTGTGCAAACTTTCAGTTAAGCCAAACTCATGAAGACCAACTTGGAACCTTTTCCATTTCTGCCAGCTGACAGCCACCACCACTATGTGAGCTAACTCCACTGCAATCAGAATCTACTGTTTTACCTGATGTACATCAGCATCACTCAGCTAACTAGTCAGGCAGAAACTCCCTTTACTGACATGGTTTTGAAAAAGTCAAGTTAAAATGTTATCTTTCTTGTAACCTCACACTACTGAATGCTTAAACCAATACCCACTGTTGTTAAAATAATATTAAAACACCTCAGTTTTCTATCCCTTCTCCTCTACTTCCAAAAGCTCAATATTAAAGAACTGAATTAGGATTGGTATAATACAGGTTGACACCGTTACGGCAGACTGCATACTCACTTCCACTTAGTGCTCGACTAAGCTGCTCCATCTTCTCTTTGGCTGTTTTTAACAGACGCTGCTCTAGCTAATGGGAGAAAAACAGAAATGTTACTCAATAACAAAACTTATCTTGAGGTTCCTGCTAAACCACGCAATAGAGAGAATGCTATGTGAGACCAAATAAATTAACAACAGATTTATTTGTGATGAACAGAATGCAAATATACTGTATGTTAGTTAGAGCACTGGACAGTATCCAAACTATGGGTCATGCACCAGTTTTACACAAATTCTCACTGTCTGCATTCATTGTATAACAGCTGCAAATGCAACATCACTGGAAGACAAAGTCTGGTCTGTTTACCTGATAGCTGTGCTCGTGGTTCTTGAAGCGTGTGTAGTAGTGCATAAAGCGGTCGAGTTCCTGAAAGCTCTTGTGTTTTTTCTCAGCCTGCAAAACAGTGATGAGACACCAGCCACAGTCAAACTCCTGAGCATGGTGTTTCTTCTCACAGAGAAAGCCTAAATACTTTAACTGTAAGGAGCAAAAGTAAGTCCACCAAATGATACTATTTATGTGTGACTAGAGAGTACACGAGAGACTGGTCAGTGACCCTCTGGCAACCAAATGCAAACAAGCGCAACGTTGTTTACCTCTTTGCAAGCAGTTTCACTTAGTAACAGCAAGCAAACCCTTCCAACGAGTTGCCAGCCAGTCAGAGAATATACATCTTTCAATAGTAACGACTGGTTACCAGGAGGTCAGTGACTCTTGACGTACATGACTGTGGTTTTAGCAAATGATTTCACAGTAACTGCTATTAACCTCGAGCAACCATTGGCAACAAGCAGGAAATATTTTTCCCTAGCAACCAGCAGTTGCCAGGTAGTTGCCAACTGGCGTCAAGGCCTACATTACTATATACCTGTGTGTTATATACTTCAGCTGCTCAACTCCTGATCGTGTAGGAGTTTGCAAACAGACAGAGACTTGGTGTATTACAGTAAGACTGGGTTGTGCAGCAAAATAGAAAATCTGTAAATAATTAACAATTCCATCATGCGTTTCCAGGAAAATTCCACCAATTTTATGTATCGCCATTCTCCAGGCCTTGGAGAGTACTACTGCAGATGAGTAAACAGTTATATCATTTCTTCTGTGGTTCCACAGGGACTTGCACAACTGATAAATTGCTATAAGTAATGTCACTTAGGTCAATGTCTGAGTTTGAGAAAACAGAACCAGAAAGCAAGCTTACTACAGCTCTGTAGACGGTTGCTCGTTTTAAATTTAGCTGAGGAGCTTGAAGGTTATATTACTGGCTACTAGGACAAGCGGAAGCACATTCTGGTTAATGTATGCATGGCTTGAATCAGAGGAAGAATTAGTGAACTTAAAACAGACACGAGTTTATAATGCACCAAGTTTTCTGCTTTTTTGTTGTGAGTCTGATAATGGTGTAGGAGTACAATGACAAGTTGCTGAAAGAGTCATGACGTTTAGGAATAAAATACAATATGAAACAACCCCAGCCCCACTCCTTTAGGACATTCACTCTACATCATCATAACAGAGGGCTCCCCCAGTAACAACTGCCATCACTCAGCTCTGCTCCCTGTTGTTACATTATACCACTGTTGAGTCATATTTTACAAAGTGTTCGGTTAACTGGGCCGAAAGCGTTTAAAATATGAAAACACAGAGAATGTAATAATATCGTGTTAACATCTAGAGTGTATGCATGTACCTCTTCAGTCATCTCCTTTGACTGCTCCTCCACCTGCTGGATGACCTCATAGCGAGTGCAGCGATAGTAGCCCCCTGTAGATGAGCTATGCTTTTTCCATTCCTCCAGACAGATCCAGCAGAAATCGTACTTACACTACAGGGAGAGAGAACAGCTCTGGTCAGCTGTCACATCAAAAAATGGAAAGCCAATTACTAATGCTACTCCTGCTATACTGGGGTAATTTACATTTAATGACAAAATGAAAAAGACACATTTTTTTTTTTATAATTGCTGTCAGAGAAAAACAATTATCCTGGTATATGAAATGACAGCCAAAACGATACCTCTCCCCATCTACAGACATGTTTTCGTTAATATCCCCATCCAAAGGTGAGAATATCAGACTGACCCGACATCAGAGCTCAGTTGATGTGCTGTAACCTCTTTGAGTTATCAAGCACCAGGACAGAAAGGCACTTTTTTTTTCAAAAACACATCCTTTGTAAAAATCATAACTGAATTATAATTAAGGGTCAAGGACTTCTAAGACTCACTAAACTAATGTAATCACCTGTATCCATTTTATCTCTTTCGTCTTCTCATCCATTTCTTTTTCTACAGTGTACAAGTAGCAGGTGTTTGAACAGAGTCGTGAATCCTTGTAGCTTGCTGCCACTAGAAGGCACTCAGACTGCATTTGAGAGCAGCAGGTCCCGATGGAGAAAGAACAACAAAACACAGCAAAACACTACAGCCTCTGCAATCTGGAGCCTATTTGGGTATAAGTGATTTCTCCATGCTACAAGCACTTCTGTTGGTGACAGGTTAGCTGGAGTATCACAAAACCTTAAGGCTGAGGCCTCAGTTGTCCTGGAAACTCTCTGCTTATATGACACATCAGAAAAATCAATACAAAATCAAGGAGAGTGAGGGGACATGAATGGGTGGATGGAGAGACACAAAAAGACATGTGAAAGAGAATCTTGAGACAAGAAAAAAGCGTGAAGCCACACCAGAGAGAATGAAATGGCAGCGAAAAGACAAAGGTTCCTTAGCAACACTGAGTCCCGTGTTTCCAGGCAACAGGGGTAAAGCCGTTTCTTACCAGGTAATAACAGGTCAAGAGGCTGAGCCCTCTGTGGCCTCTCAGCTTGTGAAAGCCACTCCATTCACCCAAAACTAATGTCCATCTCTAGTCAGCCTATTTAACCAGTGCAAACAGTGACAGGGGTGTCAGAGAGACAAAAAGATCTTTGCTGTATGACTGCACTGCCTCCCCTACAGCAACAGTGGTAGTAACAGAGACAAAGTCAAGCAACATGACTATGTCTGATTGCTGGTCTCACTCTCTCCCTTGACCATCCATCCATCCTCTTCCACTTATCCAGGTCCAGATCACAGGGATAGCAGTCTAAGCAGAGATGCCCAGACCTCCATCTCCCCAGATACCTCCAGCTCATCTGGTAGGATACCAAGACATTCCCAAGCCAGCTGAGCCGAGAGACATAATCTCTCTTTCAGACCCTGGTTTTACCCTGGGGCTTCCTCCCAGTTGCACATGCCTGAAACACCTCAGGAGATGTCCGGGAGGCATTCTAGTTAGATGCCCACCTCAAGTGGCTTCCTTTTAATGTGGAGAAGTAGCAGCTCTACTTTGATCTTTTCCCGAGTGACCAAGCTTTTCAAATTATCTTTAAAAGAAAGCCCAGATGACCCTTGGAGGAAGCTGATTTCCATCGCTTAGATCCATAATATAATTCTCATTTACTTCCTACAGCTATGGCCATAGATGGCCTTCATACAAACCTTTTTGGTAATTTCACCCAATTTAACCCTGTATTATTCACACTGGTGGACCAATACAGAAGCTATCTGCTAACATGTAAACATGACAGCATGCATTCATACTGTAATTACACATACATTTCACAACATCAACAGGTACCTTAGTTGCCCCTTTGCTATGCACACTGCATTTCCTTTAAAAAGGTGTTAAGTGAGAACAGAACAGTATAAAACAGAGCTATTCTAATAGTCTGATCTGACAGAACTCAGAAAGTTGTAGTCATCTGCTAGACAGATCATGTAATACCATTGTGTATAAATACTACAACTTGTCTTCAGCGTGGTGTAAGAAAGAGAAAGGCTTGTGGAGAATCAGGAGTAAAAATGGCTCATTCTAGTGTTTAAAGAGCCATCTGTACAACTGAAAATGAGATTTTGACATTTATACGCATACTATGTGCAAATAAAGTTAATCTCCCACCTGACAGTTTGTTTGCACTGAGAACAGTACTTTACATAAAAGCCCTGAGTTATTATATCATTGCACTGTATGATAAAATACTGTGTCAATTTGTAAATGCTTCTTGGTAAAAAAAAAAAAAAAGAAAGAAAAGAAAGAATATGCCAATGAATAACTGGTGGCTACATAAAATATAATTAACTGATTAAAAAGAAAAAAATTCTAAATGAAGCTTTGCTGTACCCCTTTATGGACCTCCAAAACCCACACTTGCTCTAGATAACTTTACTGAAATTTGATAAATAAGGTAGTTACACATAATTAATTCTAATTATTTCCATGAGTTGCCAAAATCTGCATTTTGCACTATTTTTCTTTTAATTTTTATGTTCAGTATGTCAAAGAAGATGATTCTGAAGTCCATTTAAAACATAAACAGAAGTATACGGTGTTCATTGCACATATGTCGCTCATTTAAACTTCTTAGGTTTGTTTTCTCCAACAGAAAACGACTGATTCACATATCTTTCTAGAACAACCAGATAAACTGATCACCTGATTACTGTCTAGGTAAGAAAAATATGAGAGGCCTGACTGCCTACCTTGGCGCACTGCATGTGATTGCAGCCCTCGTTTTTCTGTATAGGAGACTTACAGTTGGCGCAGGGTTTGGAGTTACTGAGCAACCATAAGCAGTTGGCTGCATCCTCATAAGCTTCGCTCACACCAGCCACTTCAACATGGAGGAGGGGGGAGGTAAACAGAACAAATAAAGGCATAATGAGACAGAATGAGAATGGCTATTACCAGAGCATCAAAACAGACCAATGCACTGAGTGGGAAATCGTCCTGCCTGATTAATGTATATTGCTAATATATTTTGCTAACATCTCCCAAGATGCTCATGCACCCACCTACACACACACAAAGAGAATAATTGGCTATTATCAAAGCACCTTTGATGTGCTGCTGAAATGCCAAGATAAAACAGAATCTGGTGGAAATCGAAGTGGAAGATAGTTCCGAAACCAAATAATTGCTTTATCTTCCAACTGTCACATCAACCAAGTGGCACTCAAGAGCAGCTGGGGTATCTTAAATCATCTATTAGATTGCCCAGAGTCCAATTAATGTTTCTAAACACCACAAACTTTTATTGAGCGGGTTGCTCGTCTTAATTAATAATTTATCATCGACGTGGTGGATTTTAATTAGCCTAATGCTAAACGGTTTGTAATTACTGTGGTTGAGTTCCAGGCAATTTAACTCCAAATCAGTCACTTTTGTGCACCCTGAAAAATCTGGGCAAATAAAGACACTGGCTAATAAACTTCTTTATGATCCGTAACCTCCAGGTAACAACACAATTCTACTCTGTGGTTTAGAGCTGGGCGATATAAGATTTTTTCATATCACGATATGTTTTTTTCATTTCAGGCGATAACGATATATATCACGATATAAGCCAAATAAATATATATGAAAGATTTAAATGTGCTGTTGCTCACAAGTAAAACGTGAAATAATCAGCAACTTGTTTTGATTTAAATATTTACTTCCCATAATAAGTTCAACAGGGCAGATGTACTTAAAATGAGATCTTCAGTTTAGGCAAAATAAAGGCAAATATTACAAACTACACAAAAGGTAGTTTGTAATAGAACAAACAAAACAGACTACTAAATTGTCAGTTCCACTTAGAAACAAAATATGAATTCTAAAAATAAATCTTAGTTTATTTTACAGAAGAAGAGACAAAATTGACTAACTTATATAATATTGCTTTGGAAGCCCTGTCTGAGAGAAATGTTTATGTCCAGGGAGTTGGTAACGAGGATCCATTACCTTAATTAGCTGCTTGAATCCTTCATTTTTGACCGTGTTTATTGGTAGCATGTCTTTAGCAAGACAGTAAGCTATGGCATTCGTTATGTTGCTATGTCTCTTAGCTTTTTTGTCATATGGTAAGACGCTGGAGAAAGCAGACTCAATTGACTGTTGCTGCTTCACAGGGATTCCCTTGGTTGTTTTCGATGACGAATTAGCGCTTTCAGTCAGAGATTGAGCTTTCGGCACAATTTACAGTGCGTTACTCTGTTTTTTGTCAGACTTCAAATAGCCGAAATACCTCCACACTACGGAACTTCTCTGGCCTTTCCTTTCGACAATCTCTCCGGCATTGGAACCATCATCTGTTTTCTCTTCGGTAACCTTCGGTCACGGTCTCGGTTGATTTTTCACTCACTTCCTCCATTACCCAGCCGGCACGGCGGCTGGCTGCTTCCCAAACAAATACACATGTGCGGCTTGGCACTTGAGCTGTACGTAACAAGTTACGTGACGTGACGCTGCGGCTGCGATTGGTTCAGCTCTGCGCTACTTAATTTGTATTGGCTATTCATTTTTTTTATAAGAGAAGAAGAGAGAGAGAGAGATGAGGTCTATCACAATAGTTTCATTTTTCTATCGAGAAAACGTTATTTCGCAACACATATCGTTATCGTTCTATCGCCCAGCTCTACTGTGGTTCAACAGATAAAAATGCCATTTCACATTAGGTCTCAATACAAAACCACATACTGTACTGTACAAATCCACAATTTAAAAAAACAACAACAAGGAACAAAAACAAACACTCACATTCCACAGGCTTCATCTCACTGACTTTCTGTAGCCACATCTTCCACGTTTCACAGTCACAGGGCTCGTGGGCTTCACCTTGACACTCCCTGCAATACATACAGACCAAGGTTGTTACTAATACTAAACTAAAAATTAGAACCTAGTGAAAAACATTTTAGTGAAATAAATTAACTGTTAACTGTTAGTTCTATTTCAACGCTTTTAGGATAGCACCTTAAATCTTTGTGGTTTGGAAAGTAGCAGCAGTCCTGAATTTTCTGTTTGTTAGTTTCCTTTGTATGAGGGACCTTTCACAAATAAAAGATTTCTTAAGCAGACACTGTCAGTAATCACATTTTGTACACTTTTATCTATACAAAGTACCTCCAAAACTAAATCTCTTTACTTCAACTAGCTTACCCTGCCCTGATTAAGATGATTCAAAACCTTTTTCTTCCAAATGTACAGAAATCTACAAGAAAAAGGATCATATTAACACAACATCCTGTGGGTGGCTGTGGTTCAGGAGGTAAAGCAGGTCATCTAATTGGAAGTTGTTGGAAGTAGTTCAATCCACGCCTGCTCCAGTCTGCATGCCAAAATATCTTCGGGGAAGATACTGAACCCTGAGTTACTGCTGAAGTGTTCATTGGACAGTGAATATGTGTGAATGTTACACATGTAACAAATCAAAAACAGGTGTAGAAAAAAAGTGCTTGTATAAATGTATTGGTGAATGGGTGAAGGGATAGAAGAACTATTAAAATTGAACCACTACTAATGTCATTTCCAGTAACAAATGTTGTGCGAATTAAACTTTTGAGGGAAACTGTCAGCCATTTTCAGAAGCTAGATGATGAGGTCAGGCATGGTGAACAAACAAAAAAAACAATTGGTGAACAAAACTAAACAGAAAAACCACCCCAAATATTTGCCTAACAATATTTCTTCCCATTAACTCCATCATTACTGTTTCTTTTGGACAACTGGAGTTTTGAAAAGCAAAAACAATACTGACCAGCAGAAGAGGTGGCCTTTGCCACAATCTACAGCAGGGGCCCGAAGGAGGGGAAAGCTTAGGTGATCTGAGGTGGAGGTTCCAGGGCCCTGGGTGTTCAGGCGTACCGCTCTTTCGCACCCCGCCTCTGGACACCATCGGATTGCCGGATTGTTTTCTACAAATGCCTTCAATAAAAGCAAAAGTTAGTCAGAAGTTTAACAATCTTTTATTAAGATGTATACCTTTTAGTGTAGATGACACTAATAAAGCTTGAAATAATTTCCTCTTAGTGTTAATTTAATTTAAAAGTCATTTTAAAATCTGTTAAAGATGTTTAACTATAAAATTGTTCCCTCTGTATGCGTTCTGAGACCATCTACAACAGCTCAATATTTAAGGAATAGATTCTTGAACACAAAATAAATATAACAGCCTGAACATAATTCAACTAAAAAGGCTCTTTAAAAAATAAATAAATATATTTTGTCACAGAGAAAAGTTGGCATTTCTCACTAGAACATTGCAAAGTTGAACTCTTTCTGTTAAGTGCCCCTAAATTACTTATTTTACAAACTGCTAATGTGTAATTACAACTCTAAACTGAATGAAGGAGACATAAAAATATGTTGAAAGAAAAATGAATAATATTCATTGTTGCTTGTGGCACTTTGATAACAAAAAATGTCATTGTTTCAAGTAAAGATTATTTCACACATAACCGATTTAATTCCTCTACCTTTATTACTTATACCCTTCCATTTAAGTGAGTAATGGTATTATCATAACACAATACGGCAACACCAGAATCATCTTTTATCCCCGACAAAATTATTTGAATATTTTGTGCTGGAGGCTCACAGCTCAATTCATTTCAATTCCTTCCTTTTTTGTTTTCATCACTACCTTGATGTCAAACTGGAGGTAGCGCTTGTCCATCTCTCTGGAGACCACACCCTCTATGACTTCCACTGGTACTAGCTGGTAGCAATCAAAGGCTGGGCAGAAAATGTTGTGGGCTTCTCCTTCTTGGATTTTTAAATTCAGAAACCTTTGAAAGCATTCAAATAATAGTCAGAAATGAGGTATGCAAAGAACAAAAACACTGAATAAGATCTGCGCACGCATAGTACAGACACCCCAAGCAATCTGCAGAATCCTCAGGCCATACCAAAATATATGACTTACCCTTCCCAACATGATCTACAAAAGTCGTGGCCACAGGGCATGTCAACAGGTTCTTCAAAGACGGAGAGGGAAGACATGCAGATACCACACTGCGAGACGTAAATATCAAACCACAATATTAGCATCAACAATATACACTCTATTTAAACTCTTTAAATTTTTTGAACAAATTAAGTCAGTTTTAATCAATAAAAAAAATAAGTAAATCTGGTATAACTTCAAAAGGCCCTTGTGTTATAGTCCTGTTTTGCTCTGTTACATAACCGTGCCACTGTTTACAGCCTTTGAAAAAGTCACTGTGTTTTTCTATTTTTCTATTTTTTGCTTGAAATGCCAAAGTTTAAGAATGTCCTGGCTTGGGAATGCTCTCCAAATATTGCAACAGGAGGGCGATTTTAATGTGAGACCACATGTCAGAGGTGGAGAAGTTATTGAGTTGATATGTCAATGTGTACAATTATACACAACAGTAGCCCAAAGTAGTTTATGAAAAGCCACTGTGCCAATGTTATGACCTCTGCTAAGCATGTGGCTCATTCCCATTTCTATTATTAGATTTATTTTTCAGATACCCACAGAGAGTTGAATCACAAACAAAGAGTGTATTTGACACACAGTCAAATACACAGGCCTTGTTACAGTGAAAGACTGATCCTCACAAGACATAAAGAAGGCAGTGTGCTTCAACAAAACAGGTATTGATCTGTGAAAGAGCAGAATGTGATAATCAACTCTAACCTTTAAACGGGCCTTTGAGTACACTCGGTCGATTGACACAGGGCAGTTCAAATACGCCTTTTCAGATGCACAACTTCAGATACCCTCAGACATTTGTCTGACATGTTCATATCTTTGATATTTCAATCCAGAGTGTTTTGGTGTTTTAAGTAAACCCCTGATAGAGAGCAACTGAAGCTGACAGCCTTGATTTATAGATTAATAAAGTGTGTCAGCTTTAGCTATTATCCATCAACACACATCGCCAATGGATATATTCATTCATCCAAAAAGATACGTCTTTAAACTTTTCAGAAACTGTCAAAAACTATCTGATTCTCCCTCCAGGTACCATCATTTTAGTTTAAAAATCATTACTACAAATTTGAAATACATTTAACACCCAAGAAAACAGCATTTTCTTCCAAAGAAGCCTCATAAAGTTATATATTAAAAAAAAAAAAAAAAAAGTCTGCAGTATGCATTTCTCACACTGCACTGTCATCTCAATTCCCAATTTTGCAAACTATTCCAGAATAAAGTCTAAACCCAAGCTAACCGACCTTGCTGACCTCACAAACCCTGATTTTTATAAAGCATTGTTATCTCCAATAGCGAGCAGTAAACAAAATGAGTTGCTGTCAGCAATAAATGAGATAAAGGCTAGATGCCTTGTAAACTTTGTTTTGGTGCAGGACATATTACTTTTTGCTCACAAAGAAGACAATTTCCGAACATTTTTTTTATAATTATGGGAAATGCCAGACTAGATCAGGATAACAGGTGGGCAATTAAACAGGGAGTTTACAACTCCTTTCACAGCAAGAGGCCAATAAGGTTCCTTTCCCTCACTGCAGGCTTTGTAAACACGGTGGTGGAAAATACACCTTTCATAAGCTTAGAGAGCACACTTTAATGCTGTGGGAGGAGTAGTTGTTGAAAGCTGAAAAATAATTATCTACAGTGACTGAACTACAACTGTCCCCCTACCTAACTCCCTCAACCCTTCACCCAAAAGGCCAAAGGAGGGAAAACCAAAACTATTTTACTTACGAAATGTATGCACCCCCATTATATCTCAGTGCAGACTGTAAGTGTCTAGCAGCTACAGTTGATCACAATTCACTCACCTTCTGTAAGTGCTTAAAAAACTTTCCAGTATTTTTAATTAGTTTAAAACTAACCCCTGGTGATGGCATCACTGTGGACTACTACACCCCCACAAAACAGTCGCACAAGGATCAACACTCTCCCTTACGTGTAACAATGTTAAAACTGTGAAAACAATAACGTGACATCTTTAGTGATACGTGCCCAAACATACAGCAGTAATATAACATAATATAACATACGACATGTGCAGCCGTCAATCATGTTTGATAAAGGAGAGCGCAACATGAAGGATGTCGTATCTTAAATTAGCATATTTTATATAACATAACAAAACTCAACACTGTTCAGGACTTGCCTACATGATAACTGACAAAACACTGGATGACATATGAGAAAAGGAAGCCCTGCTTCTGTTTATGTTTGCAAGGTAGACCACTGGCATGAATACTAATGACTGCTAGCAACATATATTTACTGGGAAAGAGTGAATCATTATTCAGAAAGACATCTGTGATCATAAAATTTTAAAGAATTCAGCTGAAACACTTCAGAAAATCTTGAGACTCCATGAATTTTATTTAAATATGCACTGCTATACACATTTTATGGGAATGCTGCCAGTTAATCTATGCACCTCCATGCCTAAAGCTATCCCCTGCTGCTATAGGAGCTTCTTTGTCAGAAAAACATGCTGTGGCCGACTGTGATCCTTTTTCATTTGATCGTTCTTTATCAATAAGTACAGTTAAACAATGGCTAAAACTTTTTTCTGATTTACTGATCTACATTTATCAATCTAGAGCTGTCACAGTGTTTTCAGCAAAAAAAGAAAAAAAATGGCAAGTGGATTTCAACCCTAATGTAGTGATTTAAAAAGCGTATTTAGGTACATTACGTCCACCTTATAAATTAATTTGTCTAGCTTTATCAGTTCAGGATGTAGCAGTAAACAAAATTTAGTAAGAGATATTTTCCTTTACTTTGGTCAATTTTATTAGAAAGCGTGCCCAGTTTTCCAGGACTCTTTGAATTGTATAGCTGATGGACAACAACAGCAGCAATGTGAGTCTGGATAACACTTTGTGCTAAACAGCAGGCTAATCTCAAACATTACGTGCCTAATGTATCAGCTTGAATGCAAATAATTCCATATTTTCCTTGGTGAGAGCCATCTTATCTTACCAGAGAAGACTCCTCATCAGCAGGCATGAGGCTGATTTGGTCTGGTGAAGTGATGGAGGAGCGGGTGGTCCTAGGCGTCCGGGGAGAAGGTAAGGTGTCCCAAGCATTGCAACCACTTGGGGGTGGGTTGGGCATTTGCACACCTGAGCGTTGACAGCACTCCGCCGCATTGGCCATCCAGGCCTCTAAGAGCTTCTCTCGGTCCCAATCTGACACAAAAAAGACATTTATTAAAGCACCTTTGAAGTGAATTCTTTTAGTATATACTACCTAGAGGATGAAACTCTGCTTGTGGCATGATGTTTTGATCCGAACGATCAGACCAGTGACTGGAGGTGCAGATGTCGGTATGCAGAGAATTTTAAAGGGGAAACAACGCAGGCTTCTGTGCAATAGGTGCTGTTGGACTGGGAGTCAGACACACATTTTTATAAGATAACTTGATTCCTGCTGTCTAACAAAAAGTTTACGATGATCCTTGTGTGTGGCTTAAAAAAAATTATAACAAGGTGCTGAAGTTAATTGGTTGCTGCCGTATTTCTTAAAGTTTTTTTCATGAGTTTATTTAAATAACTGAAGCATCAGACATCAGCAGAATCAATGCACGAGCTTCCTAAAAGCTGTGTGCATTTATGCATGTGACACAACAGAGATAACTTAATTACTTGTAATAAATTATTCCTGACACTGACACAGGATAGCTCAGGATCTAAGAGCAAATTACATTGTTTCTTTTCAGAAAGGTATGATGTCCCACAGGCTCACAGCTTATAACCTACAATTTAGACTGCCAGTGCATTATACGTCACTTTTTGTAATGTCTAATTTCCAGTATAGCACATATTGGTTCATTTAGTAAGTGCTGATAGGATGTTTGAATAAAAGAAAGTTGATGTAAAAGAGACAAAATGATGATCTAAGGAAAAAAGAAGCTTCAGAAAGTGTATTTCTTTATGCAGGAATCAGGTGTGTCATGACCAGAGTAACAACTGAAAGTGGTGATGGGACAGGAATTGCTCACTATAGTATGATAGTGATCCAGAATGTCCTGCCCTTTGGGAAGGCAGTTAGTTTACTATCTTTATTTAAGTTACTAAGGACATTATCAGCAGAATTCAGGTTTTTCCACTCCATACACAGCGTTATTGTGTCTCCTGCACAGTTGCTGGTGGCAGTGAAATGTGAATGCTGACAATTTTAAAAAACCACCCAAGAAAATATGCGGCAAACTCACGGTGGAAGTAGACGGGTTTACAGAATGGGAAGAACGATTCCAGATCAGAAGAACAGTGATGTTTAATCATCGCGCCGGCTGATGTTAGTGTGAAAACAGATTCTACAACCTTTCCTCTTGCCAAAAATGTGGTGATCTGCTCTGAAGAGCTCAAAGCCTGCCAGCTACAGCGCAGAGTCCAATATCAATTCACAGAACCTACTTTCTGTGAAGCACAAAATGGAAGATAAAGAAAAGTCTTTTTTCCTTTCACTAGCAACTATAAACACGCAAGTTATTGTCAAGACACAAATAAGAAGTATGCAATTTAGCAGGGCCAATTAAAAACATTTTCTGACTGTTTGAAGATTACATTTTTTACAATACTTTATGATTAGGCCTAAAACAGATATAACCAGTGTTGGGACTAACGCGTTATTAAGTAACGCGTTACAGTAACTACGTTATTATTGTGGTAACGAGCACGGTAACTAGTTATTATGCCAAAATCAGGAACGCGTTAGTCGTTACTGGGATTTAGATAGGGTCGTTACTCGTTACTTCGTGTGGTGGCTATCACGGAGCTTCCACAGATTCTGTAACATTAGCAAGTGATGGAGGCCAGCAGGTGGATGAGGGAAAGGGGACGCAGAAGGAAAAGCGACCCGAGGCGACCGCCGGTCCAAGTGTGAACTGAACTTCAGGTAAGAAGTTATGACCTGCAGTATATCTGGGTCAGATATAAACCAAGTTTAGGTGGAGTTTATTTTCGTTATTCTGACTTTTTCCGTACTGCGTACTAGCTAGCATGACGGAGTTTCTATATAGCTGGGTGGGTGCTATGAAGTTAATGATGTTGAACTTTATTTTGTTCATAAGTTATTAGAGTTGCCAACCGTCCCGTCTGGTATTCAGAGAAAATATTAGGCGTTTCTTATTGAGGTGAAAAGGAACAGTTTGTCCCGTAATTCAGCTACAATGAAAAGGGCACAAAGCTGGAGTTATTCTGTGTCTTTGCTGCACAGCTGCCTCTTCTTCTTTCATTCTCCCCCCTCCCTCTCCTGTTTCTACTTCAATCATGAAAACTGATCAATGATCAGCTGATCGGCTTTTCTCTCGTTTGTTTATCGCCCACTTTGCGCCAGAAAGAGGAAACCAGCGGATGTCGCGCTAAACAACACCAGCACGTTTAAGCTTGATCAGCTGTTGTTAGAATTTATTTAATATTAATTTCTAGTATCAGCTGATGTTTGCTGGAGCCACAGCTGCAAAAAAGCTGCTGGTCATGATATCGGTTTGGTTATCTGGTGAGAGGGAAACATGAAGATGAAACCAGGAGATGTCCTTACTGAATCATCAGAGCTGAGCAGGTGATGGAGAAACAGGTTTGCCTTTTAGGTCACATGAATGAGTTGAAGGGAAGTTATGAACTGTTTCTGAGAGACAGATAACCCCAGGATCCTTTTTTAGGTAGCTGACAGCTGGTAACTGTGCAGGTGTGGATCTAGCAAAGTTTTGCCAAGAGGCCAGGTTGGGCATTAACAGGGAGAGGGGGGCACAAAGAAATACTTTTCTTTCTTATTCTCATTTAAAATGTCTAGCTTTTAAAAAATAATTATCTGAATCTTACAACAAAGGATTGATAGATTGATGCATATATACCATCAAAACAGTGTACATCACTGTCACAACAGCGTTTGTTTTCATTCAAAGGCTTTATGATTTTTCCTATAATGGTGGGCCGGTCTCTAGTCAAAATGCCCCGGCCGATTTTTTGTCCCAGTCCAGCCCTGTATGCAGCTCATCTGCAGTCTGGTGTTACCTACATCTTCCTATTCAGAAGGCAGAATTTCCGAGTTCTGAGTACAATCAAAGCACCACGACTGCAGTTTTTGTGTTGGATGTAAAAGGCGCACATGACGCTGTGATGTAGGCTAGAATCATGGCAGCAGTCAATGACAGTCCAGGCGTGCGATTTCTCTCGTGGAAATATGCACATTATCTTTTCCTTTCTATTGGTAGGTGGCACAGTGCACTTGTGGCAAGTAAGCAAGCTAGAAGACTGGCAAAGTTGTGGAAGCAACACATTAACAAGAGAATTCTGAGTAAAACCAAAGTTACTTTCCCTAGTAACTAGTTACTTTGAAAGTAACGAGTAACTTGAAGTAACTGAGTTACTTTTGATAGAAGTAACTAGTAATGTAACTAAGTTACTATTTTAAAGTAACTTACCCAACACTGGATATAACATACTGAATATATGAATTCCCATTTAACCTGTCAAAACAAGACTTAAGTTTGAATTTCATGGACAAGAAATGCATTTCAGTGAATCTCATTTTACATTTGTGTGGATTCTCAATAGAAATAGTCCAGTAGCCACTAGCATTTAAGCCTTTTAAACTGCCAACAACAAAGACCTGCTGCCATCTGGTTTTCTGTTTTAGAATAGCTGTTTAATCTCACATCAGGACACGGACAGATTTGAGAGGCTCTCAGTATAAATATTGGATGACTTGTGGACTGTGCCCGAGTCCAAATAGTCTACCCTCCTAAAATAAGGAACACGACCAGGTCAACTGTGCAATTAGGCCATTATCAGCCTCAAGACAGGTTTTGCCACCAATCAAATGACTAACGCTCTAAATGGCCTCCTTTAGATAATGACTGTCGCAACAACCCCCATCCCAATCTAGCTCCATTCAATTAAAACTAATCAATGTGTATGGCCCTATCTTAAAGCCTTTAGCCATTACATAGAGTCTAAAAGTGAAGTCTTCACATTTAGTCTTAAATATCAAAAATTAGTTGGGAAATACAAATTGTTAGGAACAAAGAAAGATGGAAAAGCAAGCAGTTCAGCAGACGAGCAATGAGGAGAAGATAAGAGATTGTTACAAATTGTGGAAATGACGCTTTTTCGGAATGAAATGACATGCGAGTGCAAAAACCCTTCTCCAGGACATGCAAAATCCTGAAATGTTTCAGCAGTCCCATGATAAAACTGAATAAATATAGCACCATTCTGGGGTCAATCTCCCGCCTCTGAGCTCTTAAAAGTGTGTCTCATATGTAGCACACAGCTCAACAGACAGCCCTTAAGCCCATTTAATTAAAAAATGAGGTGGTGAAGTCATACACAAACAATTTTGCCAAGTTGTCTGAAGTAACGATTTACAAAAGCCTCAAATCAGTAAAACTTTCAAAACACTTGGACATACTATCTTGTGTCCAGCTGTAAATGAAGCAAGTTTGAAAACTGGTGGGTTAAGACTGCAAGTCTAATAAAATCTAATATATTTACTCAGTACTTGGCCCGGCCTAAGTTAAGAGTGGAATAATTAAGACAAATTCAGGAAAGCATATTTTCTCTGCAGCACACTACTATTTCTAGGAAAAACATAACAGAAAGTAATAAAAATAAATTAGACGTGCCAAGGATTTTACATAAAAACCCATGGTTCACGCTGCGGATTATTTAATCTTATTTACAGTAAATCAGGCGTGAGCCTAAGTAACCTAATTAAGCAGTGTTTGTTCTCAAATTGTTTGTTGAAATGAATACGCTCACTAAAACTACATTTAGATCATGTAAAAGCTCTCTCCAGTGACAACAGAACAAGTCCAATTCTTTCAGCGTACTGCATATTTATAGAAAATAAATCCCTTATCCAAATCCAAAAAACACTTTCTGTATTTTCTTTTTTGTAGTCATTTCTACATTTAAAAAGCATGGTAACCCCATGTAAAATGCATCGTTACACATTTTCACAGCATCACAGCCACAAGATTAGAATCAGGGTTGCATACAGAACCTCCCTAGAGAGTGACCAGGAGCAGCTTTTCTTATTTTAAGCTTGTTTGGTTTGGTCTTACAAGCTATTAAATTGTGTGGTGTCATGTTTAGGTCTGAGGTCTGCAGCAAAAGGCTGGAGATATCTAAGTCTGTTAAGACTTAAAAAAGTCTTGAAGTTATTCTCAAGATCGGTCATTCCACTGTATTAAACAGCTGCCAATTTGTACCAGACTCCTTGCTCCAGCAAATAAACCCAAACAGAACAACATAAAAAGTATAATAAAAATACCACAACATTTCATCAAAGGGTCTTCAGCCATTTCTTACTACTGGTGTCAAAAGGCGTTCATTTACAATAAGATGCAGGGAAAATCTGAACTGCAATGCAGACGTGCCTTGCTTATTGAGAGGATCCTGCTTATTGGTCTGAATCCCACTGAAATGTTGTGTGGACTTTAAAACAGGCAGTGTGTAAGAGAAACCTTAGATTAAAACATTCTGTAACTGACAGGATTTGTATGGAAGAGCGGTCAAAGACTTTAATAAGCCAATATCTGAGACAGGTGAACAATTATGCAAATCATGGCCAAGGGTATACTTACCTCGTCCACTAAAGTGTATGTATGGATGTGTGTGTGTGTGTGTGTATGTATATATATATATATATATATATATATATATATATATATATATATATATATATATATATTTATATATTTTAGGGGTGCAACGATACTCGTATCGATATTGAACCGTTCGATACAGTGCTTTCGGTTCGGTACGCATATGTATCGAACAATACAACATTTTTAATTTATTTTATCAACTTTCCTTCTGACGGTGCTGTCTGTGTTGAGCGCTCAGTGGATCTGCGCTCGACAGTGCAGCCTAGGCGGAGTAGTCGAACACAGATTCACTGAGCGCAGGGCAAGCTAGCTAGACAGAAGTTAAGCTCGTTGCAACATGGCAAATTGAACCTCCCCCACCCTCATTCAGATCTGGCGTCTGGAACTATTTTGGTCTTCATGTGACGTATGACCCTGAAGGTAAGCGAGTCATGGACTAAAGTAAAACAGTATGTCAGATGTGCCAGGCAATGCTCAATTACATGAGTGGGAACTAGTGTGTTAGCGCAGTTAGCTCGTTAATGTGTTGACGCTGTCCAGCCCCACACACGGGGCAATCCGCGGTAGCTCGTTAACGGAGATTTGCCGTGTTGTGGCATTAACCTCATTTCAGATTAAGGCTGACAGCACTAGTGGGAACACAACGAATATGACTGCACATTTACCGATAGCATCCTAGTGCAAAGACAAGTGGACAAAAACAACAAGCACGCATACAAACTTTACCGAGTCATTTAGACAGCCGTTAGCACATGATTCTCCTTATGGGGACCTGATATGTTTAATATGCTGCTGAGAATATAGCCCAGAAGAAGCGTATAGTATAGCTTTTATTTTGGAAAGAGACATTTCTCTGTAATAAACTCTCTTTTCCAAAGATGAGTGATTCCTCAATCAGATACAGGGCTCGCAAAATCGCTAGCGATTTTTCCAGTCGGGCTGCCCTGCTATGCTCGTCAGCCTATCGTAGGAAGGAAAAATATATGTCAATGCTTTTGCATTCTTTCAGAAATGTAGCTGGGTAATTATGTCATTGGCATCGGTGAGCCACTGTCAATATGTGACATATTGAAATCGCGTTTGAATTTGCGCTTGTTTTTTGCTTTCACTTTGCAATCGCGCGAACTGTGTATAGAGAGCGACAGCACTGATTGGTGAGTGATGATAATTTGCGCACCAATTCCTCTGACATCGTCTTATCAATCGTTAGCTTACTATGCAAACATGACAAGTGAAATCTCCCGCAGCTTAAACATGTGAGAGGTTGATCGCGCAGAGAATCGCTGAGCGTTATGTAAGTGCGTGTGTAAAAGCAGCAGGATATATATTTTAGTTCTGCTGAGCCAAATAAGACAGGTCAGGGTGAAGAAGTGACAGCCAAAGAAAAGCTTACCACAAAACGGAAAAGTTATGACAAATCAGACTATAAGGCAAAAAGAAAGTGCAGCTTTATGGTTTCATGGACAAAAGAATTTCTGTGGCTGCAATATGACGAGCTAAATAACCAGGTCTACACATAAGTGGTCCGCAGGTGCGCATTCGCTGTCAAAATAAAAAAACGCGCACAAGATAAGAAGTTGCAACGCGTGTTTGCATACATAAGATTTCCAGGAGGAGGACAGACATTTGTTTAGAACTGTTAAAGATGTCGAAGAAGCTCCTTTAAGCAATTACTTTGGTGTTCCTCCACCTCCAAAGAAATGTCAGGAGTCCGAACCACAAAAGAAGCGCGTATTCTCGGAAAAGTGGTTGCAGGAGGTGAGCTGGCTTCAAACAAATGATGAACGCACAGAGAGGTGGTGCAGAATGTGCCGTGAAAATTTAATAAATGACAAATTAATAAAAAGGCATGAACATTTTTTTTGTATCGAAAAAATATCGAACCGTGACACCAAAGTATCGAACCGAACCGTGAATTTTGTGTATCGTTGCACCCCTAATATATATATATATATATATGTAGAAAAGTGTTGAAAAGTGTTTTATGTGGTGTTAAATTAAATCTAACCACTGTATCAAATGCTTCCTTGTCCATATACTTTAACTATATTTGTCATTTGTTTAACTACTATGTTACTATGTTTACCCATTAAGCTGTCAGGATATTACTAGTCCAAACAATTGAAAGGACAACCAGTACTGTGTTTGTTTAATAGTACCATGGGCACGTAGCAGTGCTTCTGCAGTGAAAAGAGGGGCTTGTAGCATGTCAGCTGTCTCCACTATCAGCATGTCCTTCAGCTTCCGAAGATCCTGTGGCCGCAGGCCCTCGTACAACTAGAGTAAAGGGTTGACAAGAACATAATAAGAGAAGAAATGTAAGGACAAAGATAAGAAGTAAAAGAAAAAAAAGACAGGTTGTCAGAGAAAGGTAAAGAAAGAGACAAGAGGACAACAGTGGGTGAGATTGGGGAAAAGGGTGATGGGTGAAATAATGGTAGGAAAGAAAGATTGTGAAAAAAGGGGAAGAGAAAATAAAGCGAAAATAAGTACTACAACCACCTGAAACATAAATGATTGCTGACACATGACTTAGCCAGACCCAGAGAACTAAAACTGATGATGATGATCACATGTTTTAAGCTAGACTGTTTTGCGTGAGTAATTTGTGAGTCTGTTTGTGTCCAACCAAAACAAGTTCAAGTGAAGAATGTGACTAACTCCTGCAAAAATGTAAACACTGAAATACAGTCAACTAGCGGATGTTTCCAAGAGCAAAGTTACCATCATATGTTGCTTCTATTCCTTACTTATGTAGCTAAAGGGTTATAAGGACAAATCAAGCGTAACAATACAGAAACTGTGTGGGATCAGCCAGGCTAGGATGACCAGGGTAGCTCATTTAAAACAGTTTGACCTAATTCAGCAACAACAGGGAAATTACTTTTTGGGGGGATTTTTTTTAAACAGCATGCTGTGGACTAAAGTTTGGTTCTAATAACATTTTAAGTCACACCAGCTGAGGGTGATAAACTGAAAGCTATACACCCACTCCTTGTTGGTGTGTTATACTGTACCTCTCTTCGATCTAGGGCTGCATATTCTGCCTCAATACCCTCTGCCTCAGGGGCAAGAGAGAAGACCATCTGCGACTCCAGGCGCAGGGCCAACTCCTTGTGGTGCTGCTTCTCTGCAGAGTCACATGGAGTCTCGCGGTTTTCATTCTCCGCAAACAAGTCCGCTTCTCTCTGCACCAGCATCTGAGCACGAAGAAACAAGAGGAATATCTGGCATTGAACAATGGAACACATCGTGCATTCAAGAACAGATACTAAAGCTCGCTGACTATATATATAGTTCCAAACACCTGTGATTACTTGCACAGTGGAGTACCACTCACCCTGTAACAGTAATCAGAGGAAAGTATCCAGAATTAAGGCATGAAACGGTAATTACAGTTATTTTGATAATAGACTGCAATTATGACTTCAGTAAAAAAAAAAAAAAAAAAAATAGCAACAACTTACCCACCTCGAGAAAACTGAAAAAGAGTTCACTTATATCCACTTTACTTCAAAGTTCTTTGTAGAGTATGGCACACTAAGTCTTGATGATCAAGTGCCAATTAAAGGAGCTCAGGTAATTTTTGGGAGGTGGTGGCTTCTGTTGGTAACTGTCATTTCTGTGCTTGAGTCTACTTTTTTAAACTGTCTGTGAATGGCATTTCTTGACACCCTGGAAGTAGGGTGTCTCTTTTTCCGTCACAACATACCTGTCTGCATCTCCAGCCTCGACATTATGTTCTGCACATGGTGCAAATTGCATTTTGTAATAAACTGCATGGATTCTGGGGGGAAATTAGAGTGAAGACAACAATAATATTTCTATAATGAAGAGTCATCTAAATAAATGACAGTGTGCAGAAATGCGATCATTTAAAATTAGTACCAGCTGTACAGCAGTTCTTTCTGGGGATTTCACAACTAGTGGCTGCTTGCCTTTCCTAAAGCACATTTTAAGAGCAGCATTTGTAATTTTGTTCTATTACATGCAATAACAATAAAGTTACACGTAATCTATTTGACTGTTATATCTGGTGTGAGCTGTCCAGGAGATTAATTAAGTTGTACCGTGTTGCACAGCATCTTCCAAAAACTCACCAGCGAGGGCGAATGAGAAGATGCAAATTACAGTTCCCTACCAAAGGGACTCTAGGACAAGGCCACACGTGAGGATCTATTCTACAAATATTCATTACACAAAAGAGCAGACGCTGAATGATGTGTGTGAGCATCAGAGTTACTCTGGCCTCATTTATTGTCCTTCCCCTCATATACTCTCTGCCCTTGTCTTAGTGAAACTGGTCAGTTTACAGCTACAGAGGCTTTGATCATAACCCCCCAAAAAATTTCACACTTAAGAAAATTTTACACTAGCCCAGAGAAAATATCTGCAATATCTTTTTTTTATAATCTCACCTCAACACAAGTCTTCATGCCTGAGGCAGCCGCATAGTGTAGGCAAGTGTTTTTCTTGTTGTCAGTGGCATTGACATCAGCCCTTTCATACTCTCCATGATCCAGCTTAGCTCCTGTCCATGCTAGCACGATCTGAAGGCATTCCCCTCGTCGCTGTTCGTCTTCATATGGCCTTGAGATGCGGGGATGCAAAGCTCCCTCTGAAGTCAGGATCTGAGGCCCCATGCAGAGAAGGTGCAGAGATGTCTCATTGTGCACGTTGCGCTTGTTAGGATTGCCATCTTTGCTTAGGAGAAAAGACCTAAAAGAGAATAACGACATGACAGGATGGTTAAATTGTAATGCGTTGTCTTTTGTGGGATACTGTCAACAGACTGCAAATTCTTATGACATCGGTGCTGATTCAGAACGTAAACATGATTTTTTTTTTTTAAGATTAAAAAAGATGAGTTATGCATAGTGCATGTAGCTTTTAGTGTAACTGAATATTTTACAGCATTTCAACTTCACAATATTCTAAAAAAAGGAGAGCTGTATATTGCAACACAGGTCAATTACTTTCCAAAATAGTTTAGATTTCAACATTTCATTGCTTTTGTGAAAACCATAAACTAGAATTATAGCTATACAACCACTTATATGACTTAAACTACTGTTCTTGTTTTTTTAAGAGTAAGGCCAGAGTGGGATAAAAACAAGCACAGTCTGCGCTGTTAGCTTGTCAGATAGGAAGCTCTTGGAACGTCATTCTATTCCAGCTCAGCATGTTGCATTCCTGAGAGCTGATAACAGATGGCTATGTAGAGACACAGATGGGACAGAGACATATAGAAGAAAAAAAAAACATGAAAAAGGAAAAACTGAATTTTAAAATACAGCAAAAGTAAAAAGATGGAATAAGCTGCCATTGAGTGATAAAAAAGAGAAGTCAGGTTAAGGGTTACTAGACATAAAGCTTGAGAACCATCTACGACCCAATCATTATCAGGCCCTGTCAGAATAACAATTTTTCCACACTGACAACACTCAAAAATATGAAGTATACATTCTGTCTGCTTGCGTATTTGTTTTTATTTGGGCCATATCCTAACCTGAGTAGGCGTGTCATGGCGTGCCGGGCAGCATAGTGCAGTGGAGTGTTGTGCTGATAGGACTCTCCATATGTAGAGTTGGGATCTAGAGCCTCCTTGAACTGTGGGTTGCTCTCATACAGTTGGCAAGCCAGCAGTTCATCTCCATTGATGAGAGCCTTACGGAACTTGGTCGCTGTGTTCCCCATTTCGTCCCCTACCGTGGGTCCAAAGGTCTGACTGGGACAGCAGCCTCTTAAGTCGTCTTCCACCTGTTCAAGTCCAATAAGCCAGCATACTGCATGTCCTAATAAAAAGACAAAAAATTGGAGTAAAACGTCTTTATGCCTGAGCCTAATAAGGCTCTTCAAGCGAGAAAATGGACAACAAGTTTGTCAGTCATACAAGTCTCCACATCCTCCCAATAAGTCAAAAATATTTTCACCAGTTTCAGGAAAAGCAACTTTGCCTCATTTTGTACAGCTGACTTCCACTCCCTCTGGTCACAAAACAAGAATTCAGTCTTCAAGGGTGCTCAGGCTGCTCTGCCACAAGCTCCTGCGTCAGCATCCCCACTGCACTGTAAACCAGCTCCCTGATTCTCTTTTTATTTTTTTTTTAATTTATTTATATATTTTTCTTGAATACCTAAACATAGTGAGGACAAAGCCCACACAGAGATGGACAAGGCTTCCTCTGGCATCACCAGGAGTTTCCGCTTCACCGTGCCAAAGCTACTCATCCCACTGAGGCCAGGGCTCATTATGAAGCAAGATATCCTCAACTGAAGAATAGCACACAGCAAGTCCGCTTTCCGCTTCCACCAGGGCACCATATGGTCACGACCGTCAGGGCAATGTGATACCTTTATGTATTTTTAGTAAGCGGCAGCACACCGAACACAGGACACAGCATAATTTGTTTTATAATAACACGCATTCAATTTCCCAATAACAAAATTCTCACTGGTGGAGACAAGTTATGTGTGCAATGGAAGGAATGAATACTCACCGAAAATCCCCATCTCCCATTAATACCAAGCATTCCATAGGTTAGAAAGTAACTGAAAACAGCTAACTACTTGCGCAGTTATATAAACAGAGTCAAGACCGTGGACAGGTCTGACACACTGTTCTAATCAGTCAATCTTTAAACTAAGTAAGGAAGATAAGAGTGAGACCTTTGGTAGTCTTCTGGGAAAGTGTGTTATTCACTGTAACACAACGAATACCAAAGTTATGACGTGGTTATCTATTCATCAATTAGAATAGCAATATGGCACAGACGTGTTTTCACTCTTTAGTAAGATTGGTAGAATGGAGACAGGTGGAAAAGAAACAAGTATTACATATATGAATGATTTCTCATTTATTCACTTGGTAAATACTGTCTACATTTACGTGTGCTAATATCGACCATTTTAACATATGAAATCATCCCCTGCCATCATTGTCGTACATTTAAATAACGCTATGCATCATGTAAACAGACCAGCCAGTGGAAGTGAACACCACCTTAGATCAGGCGTGTGCCATGTGATTACCCCAGTGACCAGACACCATCACAAAGCAAGACAAACAGTATGCCACCTTGGCATACAAAAAAAAAACAAGAAAGAAAAACACCTGATCTTTGAACAGTTATATAATCTCATAGTTTGTAACACATATTACTCAACGAGCGTGCTCTCTAAATGAATAACTACAGCATTAACCTATCTTACAACAGTCAACGACACTCCCCCGTTACAGCTTCAACCAACCACATCTAACTAAAGCTCACAGCAACAGCTAGCGTTAACATGAGAAAAATAAAAACGTTATTCCACGTAGCCGCCACTTGTCACTAAACTACTTCATGCAGGCCTGTAGCCACGTCGTGCAGTGTTTACCATTTTCGCTAGCAGAAAATCGACGACAGCGTGTCATGTTGTGTTAATGAACAGACCCCGATAACGCTTTGTTCCACTGCTGGTTGAAAATAAAACCAATCTGCCGACAACCAACCTTAGAAAACGTCAGCTGCAAACCATTCCTTTTGTCGACAATGCCACTGGTACTGACAAAACACTCTGCTGCTTTGCTAGCTATATAATATTCAAAAACAAAAAACCTCATGACGCTAGCATCTGCGTTGACCAACGTCAGTGTACACGCTAGAGGCTGGCTGAGCTAGCGTGCTAATCTCGATGCTAGCCAACTTGACGGTAGCAAGTACAGTTGAAAAACTCCGTAAACAATGAATAACAAGTATTTCGACTTACACTGATTGTACATCTTGCTGTTGTACACCTGGCCTTGTGAGTGAATTGTCAGTCGCAAAGGGTAAAGCAAAGATCTTTCTCGTTATGTGGGGCAAACCTGTATAAACAATGTGAGCTATGAGCTGTGCTGTTGCCCCAGTCAACTCTCCGTTGACTCTGGTGGCTCCTGCTGGCTACTAGTCGGGTTGCCAGGTTTCAAAACAACCCTCTAAAACAGGCGAGAAAGACGTGGCCGGCTTATTTTTCAAAGCCTAAGCTTTGCTTGAACATTAATTTCAACCAAGTGCATGTTTTTTAGTTTAGTTTGTTTAGTTTGTTTTTTTACCCTTTGAAATCACAGCTATTCACACCTTCATAAAGCCGGACATCATATCTGAAGCGGAAATAGGTAAGATAAGTACGGCGTACGCGCTTACGCTAACGGAAAAATACCTGAAATCTTTCTAAAACGGGTAAATCTATAAACGCTTCTGCTTTAGGCTTCTCTGGGGTGAACATGGGATGGGGTAGACGTTCAACTCAACAGGCTAATCATTTGTAATAGCCGCCATTACAGAAAAAGACCACTAGAGTGCGCCAAAGTCCGCAGAAAAAAATCACACTGCTGAGTGGCGCCGTTCTTCATTTTTCATCTCCTGCACACGCCTCGTGAGTAATTGCAGAAAGTATTTCTCAGTTGCATTCACAACCTACACCAAACAAATACTAAATACATACTACACTGTATTTAAGCAGGGGCTTAGCCGTCTCCACTCACTTGAAATAACCACATCGAAACTCAACATAACAGTGTGCCTTTTATTATCAAATAGTTGAACTTTGCATTTAAGGTATATACAGCATTTTGTTCTCATATATTTAAGAATGCACACATTTCATATGAACAGGCCTTCAATATATAATCTGTAAACACATAGCTTAATCTCAGTGTAAGGGTAGATACATAAATGTATGCAACAATGAAATGTAACACACTTTTTTAAAAAACAAAAAACAGGGCACCTTAAACGAATGCTTTGGCACTTTGTAAATTTCAGTTCAATAAAAGGGGAGTTAAAAATATATATATATACGGTTTGGGAACAAACAAAAAGCCTTAAGACGGAGACGCTCAATGTACCACGTGCATCTCTTATAATGCCATTATTTTTCTTCATCATTTTCTGTCTTGCCACAAAAGAAACAAAAAGACATTTATCACTGTCAACACAAAATAAGGGTCTTCATATAACAAAAAACAACAAAAAAAAAAGCTAAAACAATATTTCTCATTCATGGTAGCAGATGAAGACCAAACAAACGTTTAAGGGTTTGTGTAAAATGGATAGTAAGCTGCCATGCTTTTGGATGGGGGGGCTTCCTTGCTGTAGCCATTGTTGGTGGGAACAGAGACCAAGTCCTCACACTTGGTGTTGCTGGAGGATTCCTCTGTGCTTGGACCGTTGAGAGACACACGCCTTCTTTTGCAGGCCAGAGAATAGGAATTGGTCTTGTCTAAGGAAAGAGCTGATGGTTGTGGCTCTGTCCAGGAGCTGATCAGGGCTCCGCTACCATTCACCTCCTCTTCCATCTGTGCTTTAACCTTTTCTGAGTCTTCTGCGAAACTGGCAGTGGGGCTGGGTCTGGGGGACCAAGGCAGACTGGATGTGACTTTTCTTTGGTATGCTGCTCTAGACCCCCACCCTGCAGACATTGTAGTAAACGGGGAGTCTGGGTAGTAGCTCAGAGCGTGAGATGTAGGCATGGGCAGTGATTTGATACCATAAGGAAGCAGGGAACTTGAATATTCTCCCTCATAGGGTGTCAGATCTAGCTTGTTGGTGGTGCCACTGCTACTTCCCCCTTGCTGCACTGAGGTGACAAACCACCTCTGCGAAGCTGCGTCTTCTGACTGAGGCGAGAGGAGGCTGTTAGTCTGCGGTACAGCTCTCTCACTGTTGTAGAAGCGATTCTGAGGAAGGCTGTTGACAAACTGATCCTGGAAGAGGGGCTGCATCGCGTAGCGGGTGCCAGGGACAATCTGGTGGGCACGGGGAGAGTCCGTAGGAGACGGCGTAAGGCGGTCGTTCTCTGGAGCTGTGTACATCCTAAAAAATAAATAAATAAATGTACTTATGAGACATGAGGTCAAGACAGTTCAATGTGAAAGTTCTTTCAGAATTAATTGGTGTAGCCACAGTATGATGTATTTGTTTGCTTTGAAAGAGATGCACAGCAATGTAAGCGCATACAAAATACTCACGAATCATAATTGTCTCTGAATCCTTTGGCAAAAGGGTTGTGATCAATTTTCAGCTGCGTGATCTAAAACAAGGTTAAGCTACATTTTAGATTTGGAAAAGCAAAGAATAAAGGAGCATCATGCTTGTGTAGCTATAGACCTCATGTTTGGCTTGCATTGGAAAACTATGGCTGATTAAAGTTAGAAATGGCTTCCCATGCCAACTGAACAAGTTTTAATAAACGGGAATTCTAAACTGATTAAAAATCTATAATATGCAGTATGTAAACGATTAAATATAATGCATGCATACGGCTCTGAGGACCTATTAATGGGAGCTTATATCTAAAATAAAATTTAACAACAACAACCAAGGGAGGCTGGAGTTTTTCCACACTTACATCCGTGTTCTGGTAGGCAGTGACTGCTATAAACTGAGTCTCTGGAAAAGTAAAGCACTGGGTCTTAAGGTCACTGTTAAGGTCTTCCACTCCATCCTCTGTCACCTCCACAATGTGCAGCCTTGGCTGGTACTTATGCAGGGATTGCAGAACAATCATCTATTGCATAAAAAAATAATAATAATAATTTTGAAAAAAAAAATTAAAGCACTCGATAATTTCCAACGTCACCGCTATTCACAAAAAAAATAAAAATCTATAAAAGCTTCAGTGAATAACTTTGTGTCCTGCAATTATATGACTTAAGCATTATTTTTGCACTACTGTAGTTTAATTTCATCACATCATCTTTGCATAGACACAAAAATATCTAAACTAATTTCCTTCCTAGCACAAATTAAAAAATAAAACAAACAATGTAGTTAGCTCTTCAAGTCTGAATTAGTCCGAATACAAAACTCTTTCATTGTGCCACATTAATTATCAAGGTGCCAATGAACAAAATATAGTAAAAGTACATCACTACAGTATATATTAAACAGACTAATCTATATTGAAAACAACAACTGAATGAAGGTTTGGTGTAATGGAAAATGTTTTGCCATTTGCAACCTATTTTGAGGGTTACAGGCCTTTAGTTATTTTCAGTTTTGAGTTTAGTACCTGTGAAGTATTGTGGCTCGTCCCTTTGTTGTTTGTGAGTTTCAGTTTGCTGAAGGAGATTTCTTGTCTCATCCAGTGAGCCCCTGTGTTTGGGGACTCCGGGTGGATATAGATTTTGTTCCCTTAAATAAAGAGAAATACATTTTCCAATATTTAAACTCAAGATTTCCAAAACAAATTACACAATATTCTACTGAAAACATGGGACTTTCCATTAGGAAAAGCTGGGGAACCCATGTTTTCCTCCACGGCCTAGTTGAGAAGTTAGGCTTAGGCTATAAAATAAGTAAATTTCTTTTTCTTTGTTTGTCTTTTTCTTTTTTAAACAGAAAAAAGTATTTTGGGGGATGAAATTGTCTTAAATCCGGGTGAATTTTACTTTTAAATCGCAGGGGAAATGTTTAATTCAACTCAGTTTAAAATATATTTCTTTAGAAAAAAAGAAAAGAAAGAAAATAGGCACTATGTACCCTTTTCGGTACCTTGGCTGCTGTTGTCCGCTTTCCCACAGGTGACCCACTTTCCCCCCTGAAATCTCCAGTGGTTTGGATCCGCAAGCACCACTTCCACAAACACGTTATAGTGCGCTGTCACACTGAGACCAGCTATGTTAAAGCTGAGGAAAGGGAACATCCGTCTGCAAAAAACAGGGGAGGATTCAAAGAAACGGAACATTAAAATAAAAAATATTTTGCTAATAAAGAAGAAGAAGAAAAAGAACATAAGAGACATTGACAGACAGTTAAAGGAAATTAAAGGGGAATGCTTCGGCTCTAACTTTGCACACTTTTCCTGCCATCTCACCTGCCCTGCTTGGTGATGATCATCTCTGTCTGGTGTCGGTGGAACTTGAGCCATAGAGGTCGGTTGCAGAGATAAACCTGGGACCTCACCCCCGGGCCTGTGGTGGCGGGGGGTAGAGCCATGTTACCGAGAGCGGAGCCCGAACTGGTGTATGGAGGGTAGATGCACCCGGGACTCTGTCCGAGCTGGTAAGTGGGACTAATGTGACTGCGCCCGGGGGCTGAGGGGGGGAATCCGGCCGGTTGCAACACGGAGCCCAGGTGCAGTGATGAGGGATACCTTCCAGCACTGGACGGGGTGTAAACCGCCCCGCTGGGGGTGTAGGGGATAAAAGAGCAATGACTGGCTGCTTCGGGACTTGGCTTAGAAATAGCGGATGGGATATAGTACCGGTCAGCACTCATCCCGTGCTCCGTGTACCTGTTGCTAACAACCGGATCATCCCCCTCCACAGCCGGAGACTTGCGCCTCTCATCTGCCGTGTCTTTGGAAGAAGAATATGAACTGCTCTCTCCTTCACTCCCGAGCATCTTTGCTCTTCTCTTGGTTTGGGCTCAGCTGATGTTGCTCTCTATCAGGGATGTCACCTTCCCTTCTTTTCCTTTCAGGTGTCTGCTCCTAAAAACAGGCTCCCCTGCAAACATCCACTGGATTCTGAATGACTGAGACAGACAGAAGCAAACAGTGGTTACAAAACGACCTGAAGTCGTCCCTAATACACATCTCAAGCTGTCAAGTCGCATGCACAGTGAGACGGTTGCAGGAAATGACCTCCATATCACCGGAGATATTTGTGGGCGTACCAGGGTGTGGTTGTGAAGTATGTGAAGTCAGTCTTAAAGTGCTGGATTTCAGTTGTCGTGGTCTCCCCCAAAATAGTAACTTTACTGAAAACAAGGCTCTTTTTTTGTTGCCATTTTCCGCCCTCTTACTTTTTCCTCCGCTGTTTTAAAAAACACGATTAGCTAATCAATTAGGCCTAAATGCGTTCCAGTGCGGCTCATATACTACACGTTTTATTAGATTTTATTTGCTCTTTGGTGATATACTACATTCACAAGTTCAATAGTTCGGCTATAATAATTAAAAGAAAATGATATAAGTGCAACTGGGTAGCTCAGGATTTACTGTTATTGGAAATACTGGAGCGATATTAACAAGCTCGCTGGGACTCGCTTCGAGGTAAGAGCCAATTTCTTGTAAATCATATGACAAACGTGAAGCAATGCACAGATTTACGGGGGTAGACGTGAAACTCGCCCACCAGTTTTGAAAGTCGTAGCGTTTTCAGTATCAAAACTAAATAAAATTGCAGATTTGTCCGACCTAAATATATTCCGATGGAAACGAATATTTATTCAATTTAATGCTGTCCAACAAAAACAAATAATTTGAACAAAAATGTATGCATGTTTATTTTATTTTTTTTAATGTAGGCCTACTTCTCCGAGGAGTAATAATACTAATAATAGCAGTTAAATCGTGAAGATTCTTTTTACGTGTAAATAAATAATCTTATCAGCATTCAGAGGTAATGGATTTGCATGCATTCAGTTCGAATGAGGTTGTGTCCCAACGGGATGGCCGACGTGAAAAAGAAAAATAGCCAATTATTTTTCCGTTTGAAGAAACCTGTGATGCTTCTTGGATCAGACAGTCGGATGTGAGAAACCAAAAGAACCGGAATTAAACGATATTAATACAGAGGTGGGGGGGAGAAGAAGAAATGCAAATAAACCAGACACTAGAAACTTATTTACTGTGGATTAATTCGTTGCAGGCTGAATAAATAAGTTGTTTGTTGCATTTATTGCACATTTAAATGTAAAATAAAGCTTTATCATCATAACAAATAATAATAATGAATTCTGCAAATGCATTAGTTGCATTTGAAAATATATATAATTGTATTTGCAAACTTACCAAGCCTCCAGGGTCCTCCGGTGTTTCTAATTAAAAAGCTTCAAGACAAGAAAGTATTAAAAACTTAAGACAAAATCAGCACAGATAACCGGTGAAGCTGTAAACAGCAAACGGCATCATGCTGCGTTTGTGTCCGGAAAAAAATAATAATAATAAGGCAGCAGAGTTTATAATAAAACCGGAGCCATGCGGAGGCGGAGGCGGACTGATCGGAGCGCAGAGACGCAGTCCCGCTTTCACCGCTGCTCTCTCCTTGTGGCCATGACGCGCAGACAGCAGCCTCTTTTATCAGATCTCCCTCCGATCACCAGGGGAGGGGCAGGGGATCCTCAGCATCACAGCCAAGGTGTGTAAAAGCGAAGCTGCTTCCAAATCCAGCCGTGAATTGCTCCCATTTTCTAATCTTAAACAAAGACATCAGCAGAATAAAATAACAGGGCAAAGTCGGTTGTGCTGGGCTTATGGCAACCTGAGTGTGTTAGACAGTCATATAGGTAATAAGGTGACTGATTGTGAAAGTTGTTGTCTATGAAGAAAAGAGATGAGGGCTTTGGAGTCTGCTTTAAGATCATGATCTACTTGGAATTGTCAACATACCACACTGAAGTTTTAGATGAGAGATGCATGAAATTAGCAACACCCAAGAAAAGTGAGTAAAAGTAAACTCAGATAACCAGGCAGTCCACGTTTTAACCAGCAGTGGTATATGAAACATGTCAGAGTATAGGGAAGCTGTTTACCACTATGAACATGATAAATGTTTTTGTTTTGGTTTGTTTTGTTTTTCTCCTGGATAACAGCATGTATGAAAAGCACTTCTGCAGAGGTTACAGATACTCTATTTGCTCAGCGCTAATGTGCTAATGAGGATGGAGAGTGAGGAGCCCCACCTATAACAGCAACCAAGTGAAGAGGGTCATATTGCTGCTTTGAGATTTATTCATAACTGAGCTAAATAAATAAATGAGAAAGACATTCATGTCTTTCAACCTAAGTGACGCTGGAGCCAAAGGTAATTTTATCCCACATATCTGCAGAAGGAGACGTTTACCGTGGAATTCACATACAAATCTACCTCTCGACTGTCTCCTTTGTAAAAGTAAAAGGCCATAAAACTCAGAGGAGGCTCGTGTAAGATTGTTTCCTCTCTTTGACTTTTTTTTTTTTTTTTGTCTTTCCACTTTTAAGTTCAAAGGAAAAAATCCAATCCAGACCTTGACTCATGCTGAATTACCCTTTCAATGGCACACCTATTCAACGTCTTAAATGCCCACTCGTTTCTCCTCGGTAGACAACACTTGGTTGGAAGTTAACATGACAAAGACAAAGTGAGAGGATTAGTGAAGTGGCTGAACTCACCACACATCAAACAGGACAAATGAAAACTACCTTAACTGCAAACAGTGGAATACGCTTCTGTTGTTTGTGCTGATAAACGGATTGATTTGTTTTGATTGTTTCACGGAACCGATGAATATGGAGGTAGAATTCACAGGGTTTTTTTGGTCTTAGGTTTCTGTGGCGCTAAATTTCCTCTGAACTTAAGTACTGAAGTATTTCCACCTGGCTAACTGTTTCCATCTTCACCAGCCATACAACAGGTTTCATTGAACTTATTTTTTTATAATTGTTAGTATATATTACTCCCCAAATAGATAATTTTCTAAGGTATTTTTTAAAGAGGCCACTCTCTTTGTAGTGCCGCTTTGTAGTGATTTAAAATGAAAAGAAAACTTAATTGAACTTTCTTCCCATTTACTTTCTCTTTTTCAATTTAGCATACTATCAATCTGACACAGCAACACATGTGATCACCTGTTTTGATGGTAAAATCTATGAGTCACAAGTGAGAAAGCAGATTCTCGAAAAGTTTCTAAATATACTATTTTTCACAGGAGTGCAGGGACTTGCACATTGACGTGTGAGGAACAGTAAAAGAAGAGAAAAAAAAAAAGGCATTACCTGCCTTTAAAATCTTCTCCTTCTGGCAAGAAAAATGCGCCTCTATGTATTTTATATAGTTGGATGTTTAACCTTATGGGGGGCGATGTGTATGTGCAGCGTTTGATACTCAGAGGGTGTTGTCACGCTCATGCGCTGAAGGAGGAATGCATGTCAGCATTCAGATTAACCATCAGTTCAACATAATGCATTTTTTAAAAAATCTAATAATTAAAAATGCGGTTTTGTGGCATCATGAATTTCGAGCCAGTGAGCATAAAGTGAAATTCTGAATATTTTTAAAGAACTGTTAAAATACTGACTAAAAATGTTGTTCAAAGTAGATTACTTATGTATTTTTTAATCAAATGAGTTTATCTCATTCAAAAACATACTTCAATGATTTTATTACACCATGCAGCTACCTTATTGTTATGTGTCACTGGGCCGATCGTCTGTGGAATAGCCTCACTCTCTGTCACGCTCAGTGAACACCTTCCCCTAGCTGTGCCTCCTGTTTGACACGTCTAAAGGGCTGTTTCTGACATCTTGCCATTCTGCTGGTTCCCCCTCCCTGCAGCGCTCGTGCATGCGGGAGGAAAAAAGCTGGTGACCTGGCCATTGCTGCCTTGCCCTAGGCCACTGCCACCCTGCTGGCAGCAGAACGTCTGCTGGTCTGAGGCCATGCCAGGAACCCTGCCCACCATGGCTTGTGATGTCACGACAGATTCTGTCTCAGACAAAAGCTCTGATTGGCTCAGAGGGTTTGTATTTCTCACTTTCTGGGAACTGCCCTCTCGGCACTTCACAGACATAGAAATCAAATTAATTATCACTTTAATTGAATGTAATCTCAGCTTTCTGTCCTCTATAGCTGATCAGCTGCATTCCCAGACAGGAAACCAGAAATATGTTCTCCACGCACATATGGGATGTGATTTGCATATTGGATGGGGAGTTAGTACTGCGTGAAAAGTTTTTTTCACCAGATCCAAAGTAAACTTTTACATACATATCTAAATCCATCTGTAACAAAAATATTTATATATCTTAACAGTAGATATTGCAGACACAGCTATACTGAGCACAATGATGACTGGATAGATGGCTGATGTAGCTATTTCCTAGAGGATAGTCCTCTCTAATACAGTCAGGATTGTTATAGCAGGGTTTAAATGGGCATCTAGCTACACGTTTCCTCTTCCCTCCCCTTTGCTTACATTTATGGTTCGGTCCTACATCCTGTTAAGAGCAGCAGCAGGAGTGGACCATCACATTTGGTGCTCAGCGTGGGGGCAGTTGGGGGAACTGTCGTGTTCCAGCTATCCCACGGAGATGCACTTCTGCCTCTCTGTGAAGATTTGGTGGGTTCTCATTTGCATTTGCTAATGAGATCCCGTTTGCATGACTTTATACTGGGAGGCTATCTCTCTGAATATCTCTTTACAAATACAGGAGGTGGATGAAGTCCTGTTTATTTAACCTTTATTTACCAATTAGTCCCATTGGGAAGTCTTTTTTGGGGGGCAAAACACCGGCATGGTAAAGTAGTGGAGACAAATTATTTGACAGATTCTAATTCAAAATCTTAATATGTGAGTGGATGTTCTTTTACTTTTGGTTTCTAAAAGCGGGTGTTTCTCAGGAACCATGTTGTAATCTATCACCTTCACTTTGAGTCAGTGAAGTAACGGTTGTAACAGCTTCACGGTGATACTATAATGCTTTTGTGCTGTCTGTCAACAAAGGTTATGTCTCCATGAACATGTAGTGCTAAGCTATCCTAGTCTGCGAAATGTGTCCAAACCAAAAGTTAAACACCTGTTATTTCTTGAGTAGCAGAGAATAAGAGGGCTCCGAGTCTCTGCCCTTGCCAGTCCGCCCTATTCACAACTTCCCACGCATGCTTCGTCTTCGTCTTTCCTCAGCCAAGACCGATGACTTCCAAAATCACCTATCTGATGGGACGTTCTTAAAGTCGCAGGCCAAAAGCAATTAAGCCCTGTTTAGAGTGCAACGTTATTATCACCCAATCTGTACTGTTAAGAATTTCTGCCCACCAATCTGCCAGTGTCAGCAGCCCCAAAAGATAACCACATTTGGTCCAGGGTCACAATCGAGAGCTGAATCCTCAGAGAGGCTGATGCATTTAAGATCATAAGCAAAAGCAACAAGGGAAATTAAAATGGCCTCAAAGAAGCCTTGAACACGTTTGCCTATGAGGCTAGAAGAAACTAGAGAATCAAATTCTGATGACTTCGAGTGCACTCTTTGTTTCATTTTTGGGGGAAAGTGGTTAGAAGTCTTTACCGCACATATTAAAGTGACAACTTTTCTTGCTGCTTAGGTGCTGCTGAACGAAAGATTGCACACTAACCACTTAAAGGTAGCGGATCTCTCATCTGTGTCATTAAGACAACGATAGGTCGAACTGAGCGTAGCAGCGCTGCAGCAAAAGATTGGGTTTAACGATCAGCTGTTATGTACAAATTCTCTCATCAAACTCGATCTGTACACAGAGTGCACATCGAGATCTCCATATTTATCGACATAATAACAGTTCAAATAAATAAATAAATAAAAACCTCTGTATTTTTTAGAAAAGTGTCCCCCTCTCCAGCGAGGTGGAAAGAATATTTTCTGCATTATGTCCCCTCTCATAACAGACGAACAGGACCCAGAGCGTGTTTTTTTTTCTCATATGGGGAATCTGCTGACTGTGGTATCACATTATGATTAACAATTTAACTATGATCCCCGTCTTTCCCATTGTTATTCCACAGATGACTGGGAGTAAGGGCGAAATGCCAGCGACGGCACGCAGGCTTCATTAGATTCATTGATTGATTTATTGTTTTCCATGGTTGTAATCACTTCCCCCAAGGTAATTTGTGAGCTCTTTATGGTTCAGAGGTATAATCCTGAGAGTTAATTAATCGGCTTTGTTTAGAAGTTTGGAAGTAGAAATGAACCTCGGAATTGGTAACAGCTAGGAACAAAACTGCATGTGTGACTTAGAATTCCTTGTTTACCACCACAAAGGATCAAAGCTAAGAAGGTAATAATTAGATTGGGGGTGATTTGTAGATCTTTTGCATTTACCTTCAGCCCTCTTTACCCGTTTTTTGTTTTTTTTTTAAACTTGACAAATCCAAAGTTGGAAATTTGCCATATCTTGGAAATCTCCAGATTTTTAATTAAAACCACTTGTTACGGACTTTAGCACACAATAAAGAATCACTAGCACTAGACAGTTTAATGACAAATCAGTGTAAATTATTCATGAAATTGAAACACAATTCAAAATTGAAAGCACTGAAATTCACAAAATATGTTCAAATATTGCAGAAAGCGACATTTGTACAGCATGATCTTACTTCTAGAGCAATATTCTTCACTTTAATCAGCCTTCTCTGTCCACAAGAGAGTGTGTGTGTGTGTGTGGTGGGGGTGGGCAGCAAGCATTGCTCCTCTTAGCTGAACAGAAGCATTATAAACCCAGGATCACATAATGGAGTTATGTTCTAAACCAAATTTTTACCACGACCTAAAGTAACACACATTCCTAGCCCCTTTTCAATACAGTGGAAAGGGGCTTACCCCTCTAATATTATCTGGCCTTTGTCAGTCTTAATTGAGGTTCGGGCTTGCTTTAATTGGCTTTTTAATGATTTGTGAATGGGAGCTGCTGTTTATGGGTTAAGTGCATCTTAATCAGAGCTTTAATCCAGTCATTAACAGAGAAACATGAGGTGTCGAGAGCGTCAAGGAGAGGTTGATAATTGAGAGGCTGCTTCCTTGCTCCCCGTGCTGTGTGTGTGTGTATGTGTGTGAGTGTGTGTGTGCTTACTTCAGCTGTATTTTAGAGGAAAAAGCTTCCCGTTGGTGATGTCAGTAAAATTTTTCACGGCACCATAAAAGACAAACACTTGCTGTACATATTTTGCCACATCCTTATATTTTTTGCTCTGATTATTTCAGAAATAAAAATGTCAGGACTCAATGATGAAAAAACACCGGCTGAAATAAAAATCAACAAAGAACTTTTCACATTTTCTTTATCTCAGTACATATATTTGTTTCCCCAATGATAATATTCTACGTATCAATACTGAAAGTAAAACTAGATTGGTTTTGTCCGCCCTCCCCTTTCCTCTCTGCTGTTCAGCTGTCACAATTTCTGAGTTTTTCTCACTGTATATTTTAGCACCTACCCCGCGTGAGGCCTGTGTGCTTCTATACCCCCACTCTCGTCCCCTTCTAATGCGCGCACACACGGCGTGGAAACAACGAGCCTATATTGAATAAACATACTGTTTTTAGATAGGTTCCTAATTTGCATCATCCTTTGCGAAGTGTATTTTTCACCAATTTTAGTGTAATTTATTACAGACTTACACACACCTTCTGATCCTATAAAAGCACTGTCAATTGCTCCCAAACCTTCAGTGCTAGTCACCCTCTTACAGCAGATCATCGACAAATAAAAATCCCAAAAATAGCCCACTCATACTCTGCTGGTGGCAAAGCAGCTGAGAAAATTAGGCTACCAGAGAGGCTGTGCATTTGGATCTTCTGAGGATTAAGCAAGTTTTAACTGTCACTGACTAACAAGTCAAGTCAAAAGAGTTAAAAGTAAAAAAAAAAGAAAAAAAAAAAGTTTTTTTTAAAAAATTAGAATCACAGTAATTTGGACCCGGATTCAAAATCGCCAATACTGTAATAATGTTTTAACCCCCCCTTTTTCCGTACATACTTCTGCTTTATGCAACACCATGTCCGCTTCATTGTGTCACTACTGTGCATATTTGTGTATTAATATAAAGTGCAAAGATGAGGTCCCGATGACGGGACGAATACTGTGGCCCCAGTTTCACCACTAATCGACTCTCCCTGTGAAAGTGTGAAAACATTTAGAGGCCATTAACAGCACAAGATGATGCTTCCTCCCGGGTCAGCAGATCAAAGGCAGCTGTCAGCCCCGACAGGCAACGTCTCTCTCTGATGTTGACGACTCACCCTCAAGTATTCATTTCCGTAAGTTTCCAGTCCGTGCATGCATACAAAGATTAAGACTGGATCTGCAGGATACTGAGGAATATTAACTATGGGGCTGATAGCGTGATGACATAATGCTTCTCTTTTTAAGAGTCCAGACGGTGCTTTTGTGCATTTAGAAGTCACAAATGGGATTTTTCTTTTTCTTTTTTACCTCGAGCGTACACACAAACACACTTGCGCGCACGCACGCACACACGCTAGCACACATACATGCTTACTTATGAGATGTTACAAAAACTTCTCTTTCTTCTCTCCATTAAAAAACTATCGATCTTTTGCTTTGGCTTCTCTGCTTGATGGGTTTTTTTCCCCCCATCATAATGGAAAGTCTCCCTGGCCATTTCTTCAGCCTATTCTTCATTTGGAGTAATTATAGATGGAGAGGTAAAAGATGTTTTTTTCCTCCCCCCTCTCTTTTCTTTTCTCCTTCTTGCCTATCTTTCTCTCCCCTGCGTGCATTCAGAGGAGCTCTCACCACTGCATTCTTATTAGGGACATGTCTGAAAGGCTCTCCGCAGCATGTGGTGTCCTCTGACCATCCGTTATGGCTGCTTTTTGTTGGCATTAATAAGCCGAGCAGCCAAGGATAGCTTTTCAACAGGTACAAACTTTTCCTTTTAGATAATTAACTGCATTCAGACACTCAGCGCAGTGTAGGCAATGTGGGTGCAGAAGCCCAGAGAGGATCATATTTGAGGGGAAAAAAAGGAACAGAGAAAGGAAAGGGAGATGGAGGAAAAAAGAAAAAAAAAACTTCATCAAAAGACAAGATGTTCTCTTTGGTGTTGTTTAGTGCTAGTGGATTCTATACCAAACTCCTATTCAAATAGTGTGGTCTGCTTTTCTGCTCCCCTCCTCGTCCTCGTGTCTGTCCTCTTCGTCTTTTTTATCAAGATGGACCGTGAGATGAGGGAAAACTTTGGTCATTGTAGAATGGTCAAAGGTGTGCTGGCTTAATGAATGGAAGAAACAAGAGAAGGGCTTTCCCTCGTTCCTCTTTGCCTCGCCGCAAAAAGCCACAGGATGCCTCCTGAAGAAGGCCTCCTTCATCCATTGCCGTCTCGTCTCTTGTTAAAAGGGGCATAAAGCGAAGGCAGAGGGGAAAAGTAATTTTCTTTTTCCCGTCTATCCATTCTTTTGGTGAGTTTCTTCTATTTTTTGCTGTGTACTTTTATAAAGCTTATAATTATATTGGTGAGAGGTCCTCAAGCGAGAACGAATGGGGTCTTTGTACCCTTCTTTCTTCAGCCCTCTTCTGGAAGCCATATTAACATTCGGTCTTCCCCCTTTACAGATGCAGTGAAAAAGCCAGATGTGTCTCCTGTAATGGAAAAGAAAGGGGGGAAAAAACTTTCAACAATTTCACTTTACAAATGGACAGGACTGAAGTATCAGCTATCAAATGTTGTATTCACCACATGTGATGTGCTTCACTACAGCACTGTTATGCAAAACAAGGGCCGACGGGTCTTTTTTTCTCCCGTCGTCGCCTCTTTTGTTTAAAGTGTTTATTAGAAGTATAAGAGAGATGAAGCAGACGGGGCAACAGCGACGCCTTTGCTGACCTGGCGGCAGAGATCGCTGGTTTAGGATGACACTCTTCTCCTTCACCATCCATCTGTAGCCCTTCCTCCGCTCACCTGCCCCTCCCTCAGTCCCTCTGACCTCCATCCCCAACTCTTCTGGCTGATTACTCCTAATGTAATTTTAATTAAAAACTGTGGTGTCAAAGGGTTTAGCCTGCCTGAGAAGCGGGTGCAGATTGTGGCACAGTGGCAGACCCCTTCACTTGCTTGAGAGGAAATGCATCCTGACATTGCTCGGGTGGTGCCAACACAACAAGAGCCAAGGTAAAATAAAAAGGCTTTCTGTTTTACTTAAATATTGTATACGCTTATGCTGCGGGAAAAGAATCGTGGATCTTTTCTTTTACTTTTTTGTTTCAATTTGATTGGACACTGTATTGGATTGTGTAAGTTATGTGAACGTTCATTTACACACAATATGCTAGTAATTCTCCATACCTGTAGGCCTGATATGTATTAAACAGTTATCCAGGCATACATACATACATATAGTCTGGATAAAAAGCATGGACAGTTTACAAATTACTCAATTATTCAATTAATCAATTTGTTTCTCAGTCTTTATTTCTGCAAAAATACTGAATATATTAGCAGCAATGACTAGAAGTCAGGAAAGGTGAAGCTATCCTGGAGGGAGTCATCCTAATATAATGATGTTTAGTTGACATTGACAATAATTGCTGGAGCCAAATGTCACAGGGGTGACCTGTGGAAGGTGCCCCACAGCAGGACTCAACAGCAGAAGTCTGCCTGTAGGTTTGTAATCCCCTCACCCGAGCCGTTGGATTATGTGCTCTCTATCGACCCTGAAGAGGCTCCCCGCGGCTTGGGCTTAAACACTCTCTAAAATCTCATCTCCACACCCCATCTGCCGGCTGAGCGATGTCTTGGAAGTCGAAGGAGTGGAGATGGGAGCAGGCGAGCAGACGGAGGAAATGAGAACACGCCTCCTACTCCTTGCTGTGGCTCTGCACCGCAGAGAAGAGCACACTTTAGGAAAACACGCTATATATGTACAGATACATACATACATATACAGATTTTTAAATATGCACATCAAAATTCCTATAACAGTTAGTTATAGGTTTGTGATTGTATTCACGTTTATATTGTTATTATTTATATTCTCCCTTAAATGAATTTGGAACCGTTCCTGATTGTTGTTGCTGTCAAAGTATTAAATTCTTTGTTGCCATTACACTCCTCCATTAATATCCGTGTGTTAAATGGCTCCATTTCACAAATAAAAAAAGTTCAAACACATCAATAATTGCTTTTCTACAGATCAATGACCCTTTAACATTCTCTGACAGGGGCCTTGTTTTGTGGCCGTCAGTGGACAGTTGGAGGAGCTGGTGGTTGGCCCTGAGCAGTGAGGCATGTCGTAAGAGGGTTTAACTTTGCTAACCTCCTTCTGCCAGGTTCATGGGGCCCTGCTGTTTGGGTAATATTGGATCAGTGTTGGGAGGCCATGTCCCTGCCATATCAGTCAGCACGCTACCTGGGGTAGTAGCGCTTTCCTCTATGGAGCCAACTGGACTTGTTCAGGATTCAATTTCTATGTTTTTTTATATTTCATATTTTTGAAATTCCTCGAACGTAGAATTTCATATGCGTTTAAGCCACATCAAGAAAGATTTGTTGGCATCTCCGACAACAAATACTCTCTCACGTAACAGAACAAAAACATGTGGGCCCATAGCAGTGAGTTAAGTAGAAGCCAGGACAACAAATATTTTTCATGTAGTTAAGAGTTCTCTTAAAGTTAGTGTTCCAGTGTATAACCAGTCCACAAACAGTACATTATATGTACTTTGTACATGTGTTTTACCACAACCGCTTTTTTCACAAGAAAAAAAATAAAACCCACTGATAGAAAAGGGGAACCAGGGACTCTTTCACAAAGTAAATTAGGAAGTAGATTTGTAAAAGTATGTAGGTACTTTTGGCACAATACCACTTTTCTTTTCTTTTTTTAAATACAGCCTATAAGAAAAAGAAATACCGTTAAGCACCTCTGCATTAGCTGTCTTTTCCCTTCCTTGTATTAAATAGTGAATGCAGCCAAACCACTATTGGTAACATTTAAAAAAAAAAAACATGGAGTCAGAAGGAAACCACTCAACCTGAAATATCCAAAGTATGCACCATATGTGGTCTTGGCCCGTTTAAGTACAGCCAGCACTAGGATCATAGTAAAACAACCACACACTGTATAGAGATGAAAAACAAACATTGTTTTATATTTGTTTCTACAGTGAAAATCAAGCTTTCATAGAGATATCTGATTTATCACGGGAAAAAAGAGATTTTGGCCAGAAACCTGTTGAGTGCTCATAAATATCAAATATTTGTATATTGTAGACTTACATTACTTTTTTTTTTTTCAAAACAGTTTTGCAGGATGACACGCACCACATAAAGCTCTTGTATTTGTCAAGAATTCAAGCGATATTAAAATATCATTTTTATCATATTTGCTTCAGTGGTTGTGCAATCATTCGTATGAGGCCCATTTGGCCCTGCTGTGGAAATTTGGCGAATGTTGCATATTGGAGGAGCTCTGCTGATATTAAAATCTGCAGATGCCCACCTGGTGTCAGAAGGGGTAGAAACAGAAGAGTGTGCTGTCTGGACTTGGAGGTGTGTATATCCATCTGTTCATTTAAGTTCAAGGTTCAAGAAAATGAAATAAAGAGCACGTACACGTGTGCATACAGGTGATGGCCTGTGGTCTCTTTTTGTTAAAGGAGTGGGTTTTTTGTGCTTGTAGAAATCATAGATTTGCTCTTTCTGGTCTTTGATTTTTAGATGAAAAGGCTGTTTTTCTCCACAGAGGAAAGCGACAGCTTTACCGGTGTAAGGTCAGAGAGTCGTGAGAACTACAGGCAGACGGGCTAGAGATTCACTATATCGCCTCTGGCGGTGGTGGTGTGTGGGTGAGTGTGAGCTGTAAAGGTGCACTGGGTGTGTGTCTGTGTGGTTTGGATGTGGAGGTGGGTAGTTCACACCTGTTTCTTATCGTAGTCTGTATGTGTGAACATTGTCTTTTTCTTAAAGGTGTGTATATGTCTGTGAGCTGGGTACCTGTTTCTTTGATTGAACAGGTGGGCCTTCTTTGCATGGGATCCAGACAGCCGATCCGCCGCACAGCTGACTGTGGTCAGGCTTACTGTGCGCAACACACAGGCTGTGGTTCAGGTACAGATACACTGTGGTTGGATGCTGACTTTCAGGAGTCGTTTTTCGATGATTTTGCTATGATTTTATTTCACAATTGCCACATGGTACAAATATTGTTTTAAAAACAAGTCTTACTGCTTGCATTAAAAATGTGTAGCCACCGTACATAGTTTGAGAGTACAGAAAAAAGCCCTGGCAGTTAAAACACACAAAACTAACAATGTAATTGTATTTGATGCAACATAGCTTACATAATAGTGCGATTTTTACAGCTTCGGCCTCTTAACCTACTTTACTTGGAAGACAGTCATCAGACAAACTGGGACGTTTATCTGAAGGTGTTTCTGCAGTTATTTCATAATCATTTATTAAAACTGAATACGCCCTTTTCAAAGTTGACACGTTGGACTGCCAACCAGGGGAAGTACAGGTGTTACTCTGAAAATGGTCATTGCAATGACATCCCTGTAAAAGTCTTTTGTTTGTGTGATCCAAAAAAGGAGATTAGACACATGAAGAGAAAAAAAAGACACCACTATACAGGCAGGTTAAAAGAAACTAGGCCATTTTTATACATATTGCACAGTGCCATGCTTTTTCAACAAAAAGTAAGCCAAACTATAGAATCAGTGTGTAAAAAAAACTAAACACACTCCATGATTCAAATTCTCGTAGTAACACTTTCAGCAGGAATAACTGGAAATATGTTTTCTATATGACTTTCTCTGTCTCTCACTTCACTGCGGGGAAATTTTGGTCCATTTTTCTTTACAACCTTGCTGCGGTTCACTGATGTTTGCCAGCATTTGCTTATGCACAGCATTTCAATCTGGCAACATCTTGATTCTTTTCTTTTTCAACTAGTCTGTAATAGATTTGCTGATGTGCTTGCAATCATTTTTCTGTTGCATGAATTAATTTTGGCTAAGTTTTCACTGTCAGGCAGATGACCTCAGATTTGAGTTTTTGGTATACTTTGGTATGCAGAGGAGTTCCTGCTTGACTCAGTGACTGCAAGGTGCCCGGGTGACTACAAAACAAGCTTAAATCATCACCCTCCACCACCATGCTGACAGTTGGTATGAGGTGTTAGTGCTGTTGTGTTGTATATGGTTTTCACCAAACATGGTAGTGTGCATTACGGCCAAACAACTCCACTTTTTCTGTCCAAAGGGCATTGTTGTGGTTTGTTCAGATGCAATTTTGAAAAGTCAAACTGCGCTGCCATGTTATTTTTAGAGAGAAGCGGCTTTCTCCTGGCAAGCCTTCAAAACAAACCACACTTGTTCAGTCTTTTTTAATTGTACTGTCATGAACTTTAACATTTAGCATGCTGACTGGGGACTATAGAGTCTGAGATATAGCTCTTGCTCTTGGGTTTTTGTTTTTTTTGCAGTTTCTCTCAGGATTGCATTGTGTGATCTTGGGATGAATTTGCTGGGACATCTATATCTGAGAAGATAGTGTTTTCCACTTGTGAGTAATCTTTCTCACTGCAGAGTGAAGGACAGATGATTAGAAACAGCCTTATAACCCTTCCCAGATTTATGAGCAATAACTGTTACTAAAATCATTACCGATATCTTTTCTCCTTTCTAATGTGTGAAAACACACCTGGCGAAAAAAAACTGCCAAAACTGCTGTTAAAAGACGTGCTTGTGCTTGTTTATGATCAGTTAGTGAAGTGCATTTAATTACCCTCCATGGAGGCAGTAAGGGTTTCACAGGAAAAAAGAAGCGACTGCATCTTAATTTTGTTTCAATTTTTGTTAAATAAATAATGACACAGTGTAATATGCTACGTGTTGTAGTTCATCTGGGGTTGTATTTACCTCATTTAAGACCTGTTAAGGACCAAATTATATTTAATATGTTTAGAAATGTAAAAACTTACTGTATGTTTGACAGGCTTATGGAGTTTTAATGTGTATGATCAGTGGTTGCATTAGGGTATAAAAGAAAGTGAAATTTGTTTTTACAGTGCAAAATGTTAATTATGTAATTAGTTGTAAAATGTAAACATTTAATATCATCATATGATTAATTCCTAAAAATCAGCACATAACATAAATAAATGTTTTTTCTGCATGATTTAACTTGCACACCGTTGTTTACAAAGAGCACTTACAGGGAGCTTCACACTCCCAATAACTTCAATTTGTGAAAAAACAGAGAACGTAAAAGCTGTCATTTCATCATTTATAACCAAAAGAAAGAAAAAAACAGAAAAAGAAGTGTTTTGAAGCTCTAAATGTATATAGTTCTGTTTTCTTCTTGTTTAAGGGTTTTGATTCCACCTCCCATCTAGACCGGCAACTTACTGTGGCTGGTGCAATCACAATTAATCACAGTTAATATTATTAACATTAGTAGTATTCCCTGAATCGCATTAGTGAATAAGAGATATTTCTAATAATAAAGGCTGTAACTGAGACTGTCTCTTTAATATGATAAAACATAAGAAATCCTTTTCCTCAGTCTTCCACAGAAATGAGCGTGGAGCTAAACCACCAGCTCTGACAGTAAGCATCACTCGGTCACCTGTAGCCTCCTGCTTCTCCGCTCGTTCTCCGACGCCGAGGGTGACTCTGGGAATTGCAGTTATTCAGGCCACCATACTACGTCAGCGGAAGTGTTTTGAGCGTTCGCGAGCTAGGTCACATTGAATCAGTGGGGGTAATGTTTTAAGAAAAATCATCACAATGGAGGCAACAAATACAGGTATTAAAGTCCGTAATGCTCTCAAATGCTTTTCGTGTATTTCAAAGCTGTCCGAGTTAGCTCGTTCTTTATTGGCTGTATTGAACTGTAATGGACCTGAGACGCTATAATAACGTTAGCTAAATACACTTAAAGAGGCTGTCGCCACTCTAAAGGAAAATGCTGAGTTAATTACTCACAAATGAGAACTTCTGTGTCCAGCGTCTCAGTTAATAATGGTCCTAAACATGCCTCGCCTTTAGCTGCGTGCGGTAATCCGCGTTTAACGACAGTTGAGCACGAGCACGCATGTCTCCCACGTACACCTATGATAATTAACAGAAAGCATATTCAGTAGGCTTGATGCGGTTGATGCTTATTGCGATGCTTACTTGTGATACTCATATTTGCTTTGCTCTGCCGTGTCAGAGGAAGCCCAGCTGAGGCATGTGGAGAAGGATGTGCTGATCCCCAAGAAGATGAGGGAGAAAGCCAAGGAGCTCTGTGCTGACAAGGTTGAAGGTGGGATTTTCTCCTGTCCACTAAAGTGTCGCTCAGGAATCGACTTTACACAGCAGGGTCACTTTTTAAGGAGGCTGTTTTGAACCGTCACAGTCAAGAAACATGCCAGTTCACCTAATTGTTCCAGTAAGCCATTAGAGTGAACCAGCATACAACTGAACCCAAATGGAAAGCAGCCATCATTAAAACGTGTGTTTGTCCACTACCTTATGTCAAACTGTTTTTAGTTTTAAAAAAGCAGAGATCTTGGTTAAATCTGTGCCTCAAAGAGACTTTTCTTTGGTCTTCAGTAAGAACCAGAGTACCAGGAGCTTTGATTGGGATTGACTAGAAAAGTTTGAAAATTCAAGTTGCTAACTAACACGCTGTGATGCTAGTCAACAAAAACGAGGGCGAACATCAACATTTGCCTATTTTCACAATTGGCAGTAAGATGGAAATGGAAGTAATTCAGTCTAACTTGTCTACTTTGTTTTGTTTTTTCCTAAATTATTTTGATTTGCCACAGTTGGAAAGGTATAGGTTAAAATAAAAATGTATTGTAACCAATGGATGTACTGGTAGCTGCTTTATCTTCAGGCCCTGGGTATATCCTGGTTCATGGTGACACTACAGTGATTCAGTTGCACAGTGATCATTGGTACCTAAAATATCTCAAGTTCTATCAAAACCAAAGTAAAAAAACAAAACACAATGATAACTGACCACTGACTTGAGTACATGCCATTGACAGGCTAATTAGCTTAGTGTCTTGTACATCCATCACTTCAACAAACCTTTTCTGTTTCTTCTTCTTTTTTTTTTTAAGGCTGGAGCATATCCCAGCTGTCACTGCGTGAGAGCCCAGTTATACCATCTGTAGGTCACCAGTCTTTTAGAGGGTTAGCACAGAGAGATACATTCACACCAATGGCAAATTTACAATACTTGGAAAGAGGGAAGGGTGTAACATTGCTTTTCTTAATTTGTCTTTTAATGCAGGGTTGTCAAACATATGGCCCACAACACAATTTTATATGTCAAGAGAGACTTTATTTTGTTGGACAAACCATGCAGCCAGTCACACGCAAAGGCAGATTGGGATCATAGTGTTATATGAAAGTGTAGTGGTTCATGCCAGGTATACAGAGACACAGGGAAGCTGGATTTAAATGCAAGCATGTCAGGAAAAAGTGAAGAAAGGAGTGAAAACATGAAGTGAGCAGCATCTGGCTGCATTTCAGTGATGCAGACACGGAGTGTCTCGCAGGCCTGAATGTGCGCTTGAAGCCCTTCATAATTCTTAACTTGTTTGATCTGCTGCTCACCGCAATCAAGCACAAGCAGGAATTTTGGACTTTTAATTGTATTTTCAAACGTTTTACAGCTTTTCATACTGATAAAAACCTCCCTTATGGCCATTCATACTACAAAAAGTAATAGGCTATAAACAATTAACCTCTTAAACTGCAATGCTCCCAGTAACAGAGGCAAGAAGGAGAGCATCTGCTTTAATGGGATTTGCCACCAGATCTGTTATTTTAATGTAGACCTGTGTGGTATCCACAGAAATGTTAAAATCTCAGCTAAAAGCTTACAAAACAATTTCAACAATCACCAAACAGCTAAAATAGTAAACGATTAAACAGCAGGTAAACAGATTCCGCAAAAAGATGTAAAACCAAAGGGTGAATCCCCCCGTTCACCCGACGACATGTACGTGGACATGCCGTCAGGTGCTGAAAGCCAACATCTCCCAGATTCCAGAACCTGCAGGTTTCATCACTCTCCGAACAAAATTCAGCTGACCAGCAGCAAAACAGACCAAAATCCTACTTCATGTTTAAAGAAACACTTTAATGAATCCTCACTTACTTTTGCCGTCTTGCTTCCACCACGATAAAATCGCACTTCCTGCACAGCTCTATCTCTCTGTGTGCTTCAAGACTAGTTTCCCATCAGAAGTCTCTACTTTCTGCTTTATTTCCTTGCTAATAAGGCACCAGTCTGCCATTGCGTACAGCGCTGTTTGCCACTGTTTTGGGTTTTTTTTCCCCCCCCAAAAATGACCCCTGACAAGAAAGCCCAACTCCTGCTATTTACAAATTATAACCTTTTGAAAAACAGAAACATTTATGTAATTTACACATTTATTTCTTACAATTTAAGTCCAAAGACTCATACTGACAGCATGTCACAGCAGCCTTTTCTTTATCATGTAGAAAAACATTTAAATATGTAGTTTCTTTGCACTGATAGAAAAGGGAGTTTCACCTGTCCGGTCCACTTAAGATCAAAGTGAGCTGTATGTGGCCCTTGTGTAAAATGAGTTTGACACCCCTGCTTTAATGTGAACACAATCTATCAATCTTTTAGAGAAATGAATTGATGTCATTGCAAACACTGAGGGTGAGGTAAAATGTTGTAGTTAATGCTGTTCATGTTATACAGTGGTTAGCTTAGCAACTCAGCAGTATGCACAGAAGACATGCCGGGTCATTGGTGTTTCATTGTTTACACAGAATTGATCTGTATGAAGCATGATTTGGGCTGGTTCAAGTAACTTCAAGGTTAACATTGGGTTTCCTGTTTTATGAAGGCGATCATTCCTTACTTGGGTACATCACCGTGGTAACATGGTTAGGGAATCTATCCAAACCTACCTGGCCCTGTGCGAAACATAATTCACCTTTTAATTTTTTGAGTCCTGTTATATTTGGTGTAAAAATGAACACATCGTTTCATAAAAAGTACCAGCCATCGAACATGCTGCTGTTTTAGCACCTGGATGAGTTGCTGCGATTGATGGAGTCATGAATTGTGCTCTCTAACAAATCTTAAAGGAGATTGTCCAAGCCTTCAGTTTTTGCCCCTGAAGCTCAAGCACACTTGGACAAAGATCTGAAACACACCAGCGCATCCAAAAAACAAACGTTTTTGGTTGGGTCAAGATTGGCTCTTAAGCTCAATTCAAATTTCTGCAAAGAAGAGTGGGTCAAAATTCTTCTACAGCCACACAACCTTTCTTTTGTAAAGTCAGCTATTCACCTGCTAGTCAGGCTCTCCATTTTTATTGGTCAGATGCTGTCAGCGCCACACCTTTAGTGTGAATGCGCTCGTAGCTAGATTGTTAAACCCTGGCTTTCCTCCCTGACTTAATATCAATCATCACCTTCGTCTTGATGGATGCTCAATCATCCAGGTAAGTAAATCTCCGAAAGTTTATTCTGTTCATCTGGACTTTTCAGTGGGAGAAACGTTTCGCTGACTTCCCAGGCCATTGTTCCTTCAGTGGGCTGGTTTTAGTCATTATGCAAATGTACTGTTTATAAGATTGGGGAAACCAGCAGTCAGCTGAGACTGAAGAAGTCACTTGGATGAGTGACGAAACGTTTCTCGCACTGAAAACGCTACGTCCCAATGAACAGAATCAACCTTTGGAGAATAATCACCTTTGCGTGACCACTTAGCCTTGTTGCTCATGTTAAGTAAAGCCAGATGAGAGGGGTATGTTGCTTTGTATTTGAGGCCTCGGGGAGCTCATTGAAACATGACAGCAAAATAATTAGACGCCATCAGACTGATAGAAAAGAGTCTAAGAGAGGCTTCAGGAATGGAAGCATAAACTTAGAGCGTTATTAAAACGTCTTCAAAATGGGGACTGCATGTGGCGTTGCATGTTGCAACACTGCATCTTTCCTTCCTCAGGAATTTACTTTACTCTTGACCTTCTTGAATCAGACCCTTCTACTTCTTCTTCTTTCAGGTATTGAGTAGCAGGCTAATTGGCATTACAGCAGTTGCCTCTTTATCTACACAGATGCACGCACGCACTTGGCTGCACCTCTGCTCCAGTGTGCCCCGTTTACTGCAGCAACACATCAGCCCGACAGTCACGGTTTTATGTGGTTTTTAGAAATCTGATGACAGCTTCTATGAGCTCGGGTGTACTGCTCACACGAGGAGGCAGACAGAGGTGATGGGACATACATGGCTGGGCTGTGGGTAGTGGAAACCCCCCTCACATTACAAGTTTCTCGTCCCACTCATTTTCACACCTTCATCCTCCGCCCTCAATCATCTATTCTGTCTGTTTGTGTCTGCACTACTGGGCTCCTGTGTGTGTGTGCGTCTGTGATTGTGTTTTACAAAGACAGTGCCAAAAAAAAAAAAAAGACCCAACACAATCTACAAGTATGTTTTCCTGTGTTATTGGTATCTGCATATATGCCTCTGCACACCCCACAGTTGTGTATTGTAGGCTTTGTTGTTCACGCAGATATGTAGCACTGACCTGTACAGAACTCCTTTTGTAGTTTCACCTGATGAGTTTTCCTACTACGCTGATGATTCATGTCAGGACTCACATGCCTTTCAGAGTCTTAAGTTTTTGAACAACCCCCACACGTTCATTTTGATTACTGTTGTGTTTTTGCAGAAAAGCGATTGGCTGCTAATTGAATTCCTTAAATTTAAAGTCCGGATCACAAAATCAAAAATGTGGACGAAAGGTGGGGAAACAAAAATGAATGAATGAATGGATTTTTCAGTTTGTCGGTTAGAAATGAATAAATCCTACTCGATATCCTAACATTTATTTTCTACCATAACTAATAATGTATAAGGTCTTTTTACACCACATCTTCCTCTAAAGTACCAAATCTCCCGAAATGTTCAAGCCTCATGCTTCTGCTTTCCACTAACTGCCACTTCTGCGTCTGTAAAAATGGCAAACCGAACGACCTCAAAGCGAAGGTGGCATCACACTTTTCTTCAGAAGGGCCTCTTTTCGCATGAAACCAGTCTCGTAGATTCGTCTCCTTATCCTAACTATTCATGTGCGATCAGAAACGCAGCCTCTATTAGTGCCGTGGGACAGGGATGAGGCGCTCTTTGATTAGATTAGTCGCACAGTTCTGCTTCTCTAAATTGGTTTTGCAGTTAGTCTGCATCCTCGTGAAAGAGTGTGTGATAACCATACCGATGAAGGTAATTACGATGTCAGCTGTTTGAAGGGGACACAGGGGCAGTGGTTTTAATTAAAGCCTCGAGAAAGAGCTTGCTAACAAGGTGAAGACTCACTCGTCGACACCTTGTTCAGTGCCTTTAATGTGGAAAATACCACTAACAGGGGCATGAAGTCACTGTTGCATCTTTATAGAAGAAGGGCTTCTCGTTTTGGGCTCCGGTTTTATTTTTCGGGCACAGGCACCAGCAATTGATGTTGGCCAGAGAAGAAGGAAGGCAGCAAAGGTTGAACGTATCTAGTAAAACTGCAACCATTAGCAGCAATTCTTAAGTTTAACATTTCTGATAATATCTAGCCTGATTTCTGGAAAAGCTCCATTTACTTGTTCGGTTATTGTAAATAACCTCGTCTATCTCCAGGCCTCACTGGGCACCGTGTTCAGTGTAGCATTACCTATATTTAATTCTTGGGGGCATAGACGTGTGTATATTTGAGGATGGTGGGATGACTGTTACAGGGCTAATGTGGGAGCAGTGCGACCACAGATATAACCACTCTGTGGATAGTACGGTTAAGTTCAGTCCTCGTATGAACAAGGAAACATGGGTTTCGGTTTGATAAGAGGCTTGGCAGGGTGACTTCTGACTGGGTTCCTTCTCGTGGAGATGGGACCCATCTCGGTTTGCTCGTAGCTATTCGTTTTCTTGTTTGCGGTAAAAAGGTAGGCTCTTAATTGTGATTTTTGCGTTGAGGTTACTGTACGCATTGAGCCAGTTTCCCTTTTTTTTTTTTTTTTTTGTTGATTTGTCCTTTCTGACTTCTACACTCCTCTCCCCCTCCCTCCAGCCTTCAGCCACTGCTGTAAAGAGTCTGGTTTCCTCATGGTGTTGAAGTGTCGGGGGGAGAACGCAGCCCTGAAGGAATGTCTGACACGACAGTGAGTATTGTGCGACAACACTCATATAGAAAGGTGGCTCCCCATGTGTTATAACAGAATCACGCCAGTAGCTTTTACACACGTTTGCCTACTCTCTCCCACTCCTGTTGACTCTCTGAATTGCCGCCTGTAAAGTCTTAGTAATCTCAAAACCTATCAGAGTGATGAAGGTCTACCTTTTGTGTTCCACCAGCTACCAGGACCCCGCGTTTTTCGAAGAGTGCAAGCAGGAGTACATTCGAGAGAAGCTGGAATTTGAGAGGACGGGGATTCCAGCCAAGAACATGAAACAAAAACTTCCGACTAGCATGTAAAATAACAACACAACTAGCTTTATTTTTGAAGTGTACACAGACTTAAACTCTGCCCAGAACTGCAGGATTACGTGGCAGTGCTATGGACAAGTGGTTGTATTTCTTGTAAAGCTACATGCTTATGCGTGGGGAAAAGGTGAGTGAAATTATTTGGATCATAAAGAGTGATCAGAATGTCACAAATATGTGATTGTACTGTGATATAGTAGCCACCTGGAAGAGTTTCAGTGCAGGGCAGCACATGGTGCGCAGCTGTAAACTGAGGGATGCTTTGCACCTGTTGAACCACTTGAACATGTCTATTGCTCCTGCAGTGACGGCACGAGTGACGAATCTGCTCAGTTGCCTTTGGCTGGACCCACAGCTTTGAAATTCACCTGCAGAAGTTGTTGTGTATTAACTTACAAAGGATTTGATTTAAAAAAAAAAAAAAAAAAGTAATGGAAATCAGAGATGGAGATTTGTACACTATAACTTGGAGGTAATAATAAAACCCTGTGTGATCATGTGATTGTTGCAAATATTAAAAATTTTGAAAGCAAAAGTGTATTTTACGTGTAAAGGACAGTCAACATGAAATGTTTCTGTTTAATATCTGCTTAACTCCATCAGACTTAAAAGATGTGTTTTTATGATGTTTTGCATTTTTCAGCAGTGGGACTAAAGAGTCGCACAGTGAAAATTTCATTTGTTTATTTAGTGTATTCGAAAGCAGGATCAACAGAACTGTAAAAATTGTAAAAAGAAAAAAAAGCTACAGCTGACTCAGTTTATGTTCTTTTACACATTCAGGACTTTTACCTCCAGTGGCTAAATTAAGCGAAATGCATACTTTTTTTGGCATTAATAATTTTTTTGTTATGGTTATAATAAGAACTGAATTTACCATTAGCAACCAGCATAAGTATGTGTTGTGTATGATCTAGAACTGCTTATGTACTAATGGCACAGATGGAAAGAGTTGCTGTCCTATATTACTACTGCTTTAAATAATAAGCTACAAAATTACAAATTATAAAATTAGATCATTACAAACATTAGCATGTTTAACATGACAATAGCCTGGGATTAAGGTTGATAGTGTAAAATTTTCTATTTTTTTTAAACAATTTTCCCCCTCTACAATTTTGTTTCTAGAAACTAAAACTTTGTTTGAAATTGTGAATCAGGATTTAAAATTTAAGATAATTTTTTTTTAACATGGATGTGTCAATTCATCATTTAGGCTTTGTGGTACAGAGAAGGGCTTGCTGTCCCCTTTTCAGATATTTAGCTTAAAAAAATGATTTAATTATCGTGGCTTTGTGTTCAGTGTTCAGTTTTAACAAACCACATAACGTCATGCTTGAAGTGAAAACAGCGCAACCTCACGGTATTGATTCCTTTCATTCATTTATTCGATCATATTTACAAACAGCCGGAAGTGCAGTAAATCTAAAATATAATCCATATCTACTGTACATTGCATTTTGGTTTGCAAATTGTTTACAGAAGTATGAAACTACTGCTGTAAAATAACATTTCTTAGAAATTAAGAACAAAAGACCACAATCATGATACAGATAAGAAAAAACTAAAACAAAGAAACTTACCCATGGGCCTTTGTGCTTTGTGCACCTATTTGTTAAGTCACATCTCATATTTAATCAGGTTATTATATTATTGTGTTGCCCCCAGCACAGGTAGCTCTTAGACATATCAGGCATCTTGAGGGAGAAAAAGCAAAAGCTAAGTTTTGGAGTGTATAACCATGTTTGGCAGAGTACTGAAGCCCACCATATACATTTATACAGATATGCACATTTTTCTCTCAGTTTCTTCTGTTTATTTGGTCTAAAATTCTTCAGTGCCCTTAGTTTATACTTTTTCACTACTGGGAGACCAGAGAGAGACTACCCTCAGTCCTAAACAGCAGGATTAACAATCAGCACAGTGCATAGTTCACATTTTCTAATGTTCAAAATGATGTGCCTAGTGTATGCGGCGCATTCCGCGAGTCCTTCAAAATAAATGGCGTGCTAAGAAACCAGCAATTCACAGCCTTACATCTACATGTCACTTCAGAGGTGAAAAAAGAAAGCAACACAATAGATGGTGTTGTCAGATACCAGACAGACTTGAGTTGTGAAGGTTATGAGAAATTATTGAACCTTCTCTGCCACCTATGATGGGTCATAGTTAAGAAAGCATTCGATTAAGATTTTATATGTTTAGAAATTTCTAAGTAGGCAAATTCCAAAAGAAACCAAAAAAGGAAAGGAGGATTCAGTAAGCATGGGTAGATTACTTTGATATCAATCCACTTCAGTAAAAAGAAAACTTAATTAGCATTTCAAATTTGGAGCCAAAACCTGTAATTATCCTACAGTCAGTGTATGTATGTCTGTCTTCACCGTACAAAAACAAACACATCAACTCCTCCTACCAACACATCTCCTTCACATGACCATTAGACAAACATGGAACTACATACCTTCTGTAATTTACAGTGATCAAATGTAAAAAGACTTGCATTGGAGGAAGTACAGTTATACAAATTCTAGCACTATGCTGTGGCTCCAGTGATCAACAGCCACAGTTTATGGTGGAAGAGGCCCTATGATGAGATACAGATACAGGCACACTGTTGGATGTGAATATACACACACACACATGCACGCACGCGCATGTGCTCACACACAAATTAAACTGCTTGTATGCATACTTGCACACAGTTATGCATGCGCATACAAGGACACAAACATGGACAAACTATTCTGTTGAGGATTTCTCATCAACTTTTTCTCTGCAAAGTCAGAAATGTTCACCGATGCGGTGAGCAGAGATGGCAGATTAATGAGTTTAAAGTCTTTACCTCAGAAAAAAAGAAAAAGGCCTCATCTGGCCTCGTTTAGTTCCCACAACCAGGAGGTCCAGTCTCATCCGCCCCACAAAAGTGGTCTTATCACATTAAGGCAGGTAAGGTGGTAGCTATGTGGCAGGGTTGGAGAGTTTATTCATTGTTCCATTTGTTTACGTTCCATCAAATTTCTACCTTTTATTTATCTTCCAATAAATTATTAATCATCTGTTCTCCCACTCTAACTTAATAAGGCTTGGCCCAATCTGTATGGGGAGGGCTCCTGGGGCTGCAGTTACCCATTGAGGACGAGGAGTTGGACGCAGCGGAGTGTCCCTCCCAGAACATGGCGTCACTGGGTTTTGGGGGACTGGGGAAGGATCGTGAACTGTCATCCAGAGAGGCCTGGTTCAGGGGAGGTGGGGGCAGTACAACGGAGCAGGCGTCGCTCCCAACCAGACCCTCTCCCGAACAACTCTGGGGGGGCCATGGGCCGTTGTACCAGCAGTCCTCCCTCAGACTATCTGGCAGCAGGGTGCCTGACGGGCAGCCGGTGGGGGGGCAGGGGCGGCCAGAGCATGAGGGCAGTGGGGGGGCACTGGGGGGACGAGGCACTGATGGCCGAGGAACTGGGGGGTGGTTGTTCTTTTCCACGTCGTCCAGACACTGGACGGGAACTGTTGAGGCAGCTGCAGGAAGAGAGGAGGGTGAGAGCAAGAAAAAAAAAGGATGAGGAAAAACGAGGGTAAAAGACAATCAAACGTTAGCTGTGGTTGCACAAAACTGCATTTTTCTAGTTAGACCTGCACAGACAATCACTGCATGGACTGTGGCAATGTCCGTAAAAGAAGCACAAATATTAGAGGCAATTGTTCAGTTACCTTTTCTATCATTTTGGTGATACTTAACAAATTTCACTGTTCATTTAGTGACACTACTAGCTTTCAGTCATCACTGCCAAGTACTGAAATCCTTACATAACGAATAAACAAATGCTGCCGGCCTTTACATTAGACATGTTTACATGCGATATGTCACTTAGACCAATGGTTCTAAATATTTAGAATGGTGAGCCTTTCATGACGTTGGAAATATTAAATAAAGATTGATCAATCTGACAGATCTTAATTTTGGCAGAATGCTATAACTTTGCAAAACCCTGCATGACTCCAAGATGGTTTATTTTAGTAAATCTGGAAACTTAAAAAAAAAAAATATTGCACTTATTAGCAGTGTTTTACTAGACAGTAAAGGTGTTTGACTTAATGAATTTCTCTAGTAAATAAAAATAGCGTGTTTTCTGTCATTTTAACTAAATGATGTCGGCAGCACAAATGAAATGCTCTTTCCTCACCCAGCTAAACACGTCTTTTTTTTTAAATTTTTTTATTTAGCACTGAGATAACAACTCTGTATTTCTTTTCTTTTTTTTAACAAGTGGATTAAACTTTGGTTTCTAAAGCGGTTAAAAAAAAAATCTAAGCTCTGATCTCTAACTGTATAATAGACCTCAGTGTCAAAACAGAACCGGAGTAAAAATCGCACCCTGAGCAGCGGGCGGCGAGTTCCACAATGAAACCTTTGCACCATGTAAAAGTCACTTGGGAATCAGTAAATAACAAAAGCAATAATTAGATTTTGTCCTCGAGAACAAAACCTAATCAGACCTGAACGCACAAACACATTTTCTTTAATTTCATACAAAGCATATCCTTACACAAATCACATGTCCTAATCTCACACAGACACATCATTGCTTTGCTTTCAAATCATCATCTTGAGCGAATAATAAAGTTTAAATGAGAGTATCTGCTCCTGCTTTTTTTTTTTCCATACCTCTCTCCATCCACACATCTATCCATCCATCCCTCCCTGCTATGCTTCCATGAGATGGTCTCCTGAGTCTAGGATTTGAATAAAAGTGATTCCAAAGGAGGAACATTAGAAGAATACAGATACACAGTATGACTGAATAAATACATAGCACACCCCCCTCCTCCCTCTGCCCCGCTCCATTTCTTTTGCCGCTCCTGCTTTCCTCATTTCACTCCATCTGCTTCATCTAAGTTACAGGATTACCCTCTTATTCAGTGGAATAAATAGGGCAAGATTTATTTTCTTGCCATATTTCGTTCTAATTTTCACCTCCTGGTCTCCTCTTCTGACACTCCGAGGGAATCGACAACAGAGGTAATCCCTCCTAGGGTAGCATACATCATCACAGAGGGAGGGGAATGGAAGGATAGACCATTTCATGATGTCCTTTATCAAAGTGTTGGAGGACTTTGATCATATCCACAGTCTTATCACACTCTTATACAAACTGCAAAAAGAAGCAGGAGGAGAAAACTTCTTGGGAGGGGGAAAAAAACACTCCCGTTACTGAACAGAAGCAGTTCATTAGTTTCCCTGTTGTAATTACTTCAAGTGCTCATTAACAGTGTTAGATCAGCTAAATGTGTTTGTCTCTCTATTAATTAACTCTGTAGTTACATCTACATACAATTGTTGCAATTTGTTTTCTTAATCTTTCATCATTTGTCCTCGCTTCTTTAATAAGTTGCAAGCTTTTTTTAGGGGCTTCGGTAAGACCTGCATGTGTGTGCAGATGTGACGTACAACAACAACAACGTAGGGTTTGAGTTTTTCTTTTTAAGAGCCCTCTATGGGAAGTGGACTCTGCTTTGCTAATATAATGGGCATGGGGAAAAGAATGAAAAACACACTGAGGTTAAATCAGATGTAAAGCAGATCAAATGCAAAAGCTTAAATAAAATATATAAATATTGGGAAAAAATGAAATATGATAAGAACAGGATAAACATTCAAGAAAATGTCAAATAAAACAAACAAAAATATTATCTGGTTTCTAAAGGGAATGATATAAATGTCAATTATTTTTAGGGTAAAGACATGAAGAGACTGAATACATTTTGTATGGTTGCTTTTAGGAGGTTCATTTAGGTGGTGACCTACACGACAATGCATTAATGCTATAAAGGAGACTCCTCACTGTACAGGAGCTGAGGTGATAAAGGACACAGTGGAGCACAGTTGATTATCACACGCACTAAAACAAATATTAAGCATGGGATGATTTGTATTCAGACACCAACTGTGGCGCAATCCTGAGCTCACTCACATTTCTGCAGATGTGCCTCACCTTGTCGCGTCTCACTGATCAGTGGCCTGAGTTTCCTAATCAGGCCTGTTTGGTGCTTCAGCTCTGAATGGAGACGGCCGACCTCAGAACACAGAGCTTTGTATGTCTGCTGCATGCTCTTCTCCCTACACAATAAACAAAGCATTTCACTTAAATGCAAGTTTCCTCAAAGCTGGTGTTAGAAACACCCAACTGTCAGACAGGATCTTGTGGTAAATATCATGAGCAGCTATAGAGTACGCTCAGGAAAAGGAAATATTTTAGAAGAATCTTATTCTGAAGTCAAATTTACCTGTTCACTGAAATTTCACAATGTTCAAATGGCACCCATCATGTCAATTTTAGTCAAAATTAGTGGATTAAATGTACATATAAGATTAATCTATTAAATAAATTATAGACATACCAAGGTGATCATGTGCTTCTTTGCTGACACAATTAATATCAGTGACTACAGTCAGACAATACTTAAGAGAAAAAACAACAACAAAACTGCTTCAGACAGTACTGGTTGATTTGATGCTTAATCAGCCAATAACATTATCTGTATTGCAAACAAGAAGAAAAAATAAATAAAAACAGTGATGTATTTAAGGATGGCAACACCTACAAAACAGTCTTATCCACACCTTTTATAAAGATGCAAAATCTATCAGCACTTGTTTTGAGTCCTAACACCCGCTTCATATAGCGTATCACACAGCAAAAAACATGAACAGAAAGCCTATGGCGGAAAAACAGGTTTTTGTGGTGCTTAAAATAATTAAAAAGGTAGACAAATTATAAAATTTTCTCTTTTAATAAATGTTAATAAATAAATTCCATACAGATGTTATGCATGTCAAAATTCTGGTCTTAAATTTGACTTGTGTTGAGCACCCAAGTTTAGGGTCTAACTCTTCATATACTTTTGAGGTTACCTCCACATCATACTGCAGACATGCATGCAGTCTATGATGAGCAGATTCATAACGCTGCACCCTCCTCTAGTGGCCAAACAGGACAAGTACAATTGAAACTGTGGCCATACAGAGCACTGCATTCACAAGCTTTAGCTTTCAAAGCAAAGACATAAAAACAGTATATTCTGTAGTTTCGTGTAAACAGTGTTCCTACCTGATTCTCTGTAGTTTCATCAGGGCGGATCATTTAAAACTGATTTTTTGCATAAGACTGTGCTTTAGGCAAGACTTCCCATCTTTTTACAGTTGCTTTGTAACTACAGGTTACAGAAGTTATGGTTGGGCACTTTTTAATGATATTCATAAAACACTATACCTTGCATTATACTTTGCATCACAGGTCTGGTCCAAGTCTGGTCCGTTAAGGCCATGCGGCTCCCCCTAAAACAGAGTTAAGTTATGCAAAACAGAGAGTGGAGGTGCAGTCTCTTGGTTGTTTCTGACAACTCTCCCCCCAGAAAACCAAACAAATCTGCATCCTCCACTCCACAACAACTCACACTTATGTCCGTCAGTCTTTTAAGAGTTCATCTCCCAACTGTAGCATACCCACCCTGGCCTCGTCTTCACTACTGTTTCCCAGTGTCACCCTGTCTCTCTCTGCCCTAACACCTCTACCGATTTCTCCTCCTTTTGTTATGCGACAAGAGCGTCTCTCATCTCAAGCCCCCCCTCTATCCTGTTTTCTGAAACTCCTTCTTCCCTGTTTCACTCACCGCACTTCTCTCTAGTAGCCGATTGTTCTCCAGTGTCACCCTCTCCAGCTCTTCCTGCAGTTTGTGGATCTTTAGCTCAGTGTTGATCCTTTCCACCTGCCAGGAGTCCTGAGAGCTGTTCAGGCTCTTCATCACTGTGGACAAGCACGCAGAAAAACAGATGGAATTTGTGTTACAAATGGTACAAAAGCCATAATTGATTAAAGACACTGACTTTTACACTTTTACCAACCAAATATTTCAACATCAGTTTAATCATAGAGCAACATTTTACATTTTCATAGAAAATCATAGGTAGTATGGAAGTAAAGGAGAATGGCACATGAGTCAAAATACTCGAGCCTGTCCTGTATTTAAATTGTACTTGAATCAACATATATGTTATATATAACCACAAAAAAGCCAAATGTACTTAAGAGTATTGCAACATAAAAATGTTATCATATCATATAAATCAGGTTGCTGGATTTTTTTCCCCTAGTGACTATATGACACTATTTATTCTTCCAGTGCTGTATTAGATAAAAGTGTTGAAATAAATGTAATTGTTACTCTGTTACTAATCACATTCTGGATGTCAAGGGGTCCTCTCAGCTCTAGGAGGATGTAAGTGTACCCTTTGGGTTATTACAATTAGTTCTCGTTATTTGAAAATGATACGATTTTGCTGGTTTCGTCAGACCTTCAACATTGCCTGCAATGGTTTTCAGTGTGAAGTGGGTAGGATAAGAGGCTACCAAAACAACTGGTGTTTGAGTAAAGAATCTGAGAATCGTGCCATGTTCATGACTGAGCATAAAATGGATTGACAGAAGGGCTGGTGCTGTGTCAGATGTAATTCAGGGGATGCTGGAATATGAATGACTGTTAACGCGCTTTAATGGCCGCAAGCTTCCGTTACGGAATAAGAGAAGTTGCTTTCCTCTGAAGGGTGGCTGGTTAAGCAGGTGAGACATCCAGATCGAGAACAGACTGGAGTATCTGTAACTCTACTCCAAACAGGTGCCACCTGAGATTTTTCAAACTTCTCATCAGGTTGTCGCTTGGAGGTATAACGGGCACACCCAACTAGTAGGTGATCCCAAGGTAGACCAAGAGCTCATAGAAGAGATTATATAGCTTCTATGGTCTGAAAACATGTGGGAGAGAGGGACGTCTGAACTAGCTCAAATACTCTACTGCTACCATGGCTTAACTCATGAAAATAGATGGATGGAGATATTTTAGAGTAGATTATTACTTCGATTGTCCGACATAGCTAATTATCAAACAATTTCAGTCCTTGAATTTAATATCATTAAAATTCAGGAACAGGATTCTTTTCCTAGTATTTCATCCAAATCTCATGTGCTCTAAATGTCCACTATCTGTTTCATCAAAGGACAGAACCATTTCCACTGAGCAGTTTAGAGACAGCAGGCCTGTGTACTCTACCTGTACCTTGGCTGGTGTCCATTTCTGTCCTCAGCTGAAGCAGCTCCACCTCTTTGGTGTGAAGCTGCTCCATCAGAATCCTTTCTCTCTCACTCGTCTCCCTTTTCTGACAGAGGAAAAAAAGCAAAAAAACCAAAACAGACAGTGAGCCAAAGAGCATGAAGGTAGAGTCAGTGTATTTAAAACAATGTTTCAAACTCTTACTTTTGCCGTCCCAGGTGGGCAAAAAAAACCAAACTCTCTTTATTATCCTTATACTTGAAAATAAGCTACTGTCAGGTTTGGAAGACATTAAGCCTTTAAGCTTGGCTGCACTGTTAGTTTATGAGATGTTCAGATTAATCAGTAAAACGCACCAGTTTGTTAAGCTCCATCTGCAGGTCCTCCTTCTCTATATAGATACCTCGGTAAGCACTGAAGGCCTTGTTCACGTACTGGGGCCCCTCTGATGAATGAGCATCTGGCCTGAAAAGCTACAGTGGTGAAAGAAGAAATAACAGAGAAGAAAGTAGAGGAGAGAAAAAAACTGTTCAATTTAAAATCTTGCGGTAGGAAGTCACTTTCCTCCCACCACATCCTATCTTGATGGACCAAGTGCTGCAGCACATGAAAACTAAAACTGACAGATTTTAAACAAACAAGCTCGTGCTCTGCCCACATGTTGTGCCCAACTTTCGCTTCGGTCTGCAATCGGTATTAAGACCTTTGCTGTTCAAATAACTCTCTCTCTCACTATATCCGTTTACTGGATCCTTTGTTCTTAATTCCAATTTCAAGAGCCTTCTTCTCTGCTGAATATGAGCACAGTGTTTGCCAAAGACACACTTCTCCAGACCTCCTTTCTTTTTTAAACAGAGCACATTTATTTCTCATTGCTGGGTTTTTTTCTGTTTTGACAACAGACCAACAATATTAATGATGCTGACATGCATACACTCCAAGAGGTTATTTTTCCTTTTTTTTTTTTGTTTGCAGTGAGGTATTAGTATTTTGTGTTTGTCCATCATTCTGAAGTCATGCACAATAGAAAAATCATTCATCTTTGTTCATAGGTCACCCTTTGTAAACATTGCTCTCTGGTTGTTTAGACAGCATGATAAGCTCTATGTTCTTAAATTTTGTCTCTCTCTTTTCTATCCCCATCTTCCCTTTGTTGTGCCATCCTCCTATTCTTTCCTACTCTACTCTTCCATCTATACCTTGTCTTCAAGCTGCTTCACTCTCTTCTTCAGCAGGGCATTGTCTCGCTCTGTCTCTCTCAGCCTCTTTTTGATGTCCTCGTATGCCGTGACCAGGGCAAAGTGGGAGGCGACCGATTCGTCACCGGCACACACCGACACAGGACTCTCAGCAGCAGTGGTGTAGGCTGTCTCATGTTTAAGGATGCAAATGTCATCATCCACTGCTGGGGAATCCATACCTACACAGGCCATATTCTGAGGCAGATAGAAGACCTGGGGGATACATGAAGAACTTCTTTAAATATCTTATATTTGTGTGAAGAAACTATATTAGATTTATTATCATATTAAAAAATAAATATTTTCTATATTATCCAACAAACAGTCTACACTAACAACTTGTTCTATTCATTCATAAGGCATTTAATGTCTGTAAGTAGAATTCTCCTAACAGTCAATGGTCTTTTTAAACCACAGTTTCACAAAAGAAGAAAGCCCCGCCAGAGGTTGACATCAGAAAACTCCTGGAGACAACGAGAGGTTTTTAGCATTCAAAATCAGTTTGTTCACATATTGCATGCAATTTTGTGCTGGTGCTTCATATTACCCTTGGGCACTTGACACTGGAATTACATGATTTTGATTTAACACCAGGGATGAATGTACTTGGAAGGTAGGTCCTCTTCAATTACCAACACTGAACAATAAAGAAGGAGTCAGATCTGTAATAGTCTACAAAAGATCTACCCCCCAAAAAATGCAATTTGATTGTGATTTCCATAACATGTACATAACATTGTGTACACTAAGTTCCTGGCCTGTGGCTTTGAATGCGAGGCTGAAAAAGAATTTATCAAAAAGAAACTTTAATTCTGCACATTTACAAAGAAATATCTCACACTGACTTGAATGCCTTTGTTAAAGGAAGTGCCAGCAGAGCTGACTTCCAGGAACGATATGAGTGTTTCAGTAAAGCTATTTGACATATTCCCCACACCCTCCTGGATAATTTCTGCTCGGAGTAGCTCGGTTTCAGAGACGGTGCAGCTTCTTGATGATGTCAGCATGCAATGATGCAGCAAACACACAGGAGCCAAGTTTTTATCACTAAAGGCCTAAGCCTTTAGAAAAATAAGTTTAAGCAGAGTTACGGAACAGTTTGATAGACCCGCGGAGATGAATAGAAACGGAGAAATAGAGAGAGAGAGAAAAAGGAAAACTGCTGACTTTGACGACAGTCGGCATGAAAGCGAAAGCGACCCACAACAAGTACTTAAAAACGAAAGTGGACGTGAATCCAAAACAAGGCGAGAAGAGCGACGTAATTCCTTTAACACTTCTCCACTTAAAACAGGAAAGCTAACAGCTAAAAAGCTTATCTCAGCTGAAAAAACACGATCTTCCACACAAAGCGACGGCAGCAAACATCTATAATCGTTCTGAAAACAATCAATGAATTTCGCGTGTATACAAAGCTAACGTTACGCCGTTAGCTTCCGCGAACAGTGCTGACAAACACCAAACAACCCTGACGTCCGGTTGTGAAACAGCCTACAATAAGAATAACACAACAATTAAGCAACGGTCTTTAGAGAAACATAAATACACGTCGACAGCTAAGCGCATCAAAATGATTGATCTATTATGATGATAACGGCTAGCTATGCTTGGCTAACGTCTTCTGGCTAGGTGCAGAAAAAGGAGACGATTATTTTTTATTCTCGACTTTCAGTTACCGTGTTAAACGCTGTCCTCAGTTAGGTATCGACTGACCACATAGGACTGTCATTTAATTTGGAAAAAACAAGAGCTGTTTCAAGGAGAAAACAAAGAGACAAGGCTCGGCACTGGTGCCGTGTCTCGACCGAACTGACAGGTGAGAAAAACAAAAACTTCCGGGAGTCACTCCGCTGCTTAAGTCCTTTCAAAATAAAAGCACAGTCTTAAAGAGCGTGTGCACTTTCTCACACACTGTTACGATCACCATAGCTCCCATTATCCCTTTCTCAGTATATGCATAGCACACGCTTCATGAATTCTGGCATAAAAATATAAATATTTGCTCCATGTTCTATATTTCCAACCTTGTAGGTTTCTCATATGACCCCCCCCCCCCTTCCCCAAATGCTGCAACTCTAAACATATCACATGTCACAGTTTAGGGCAGAAGGCACTTCATCTCCCCAGCTAAAATCTCCAGCAGCAAATGATGAAGTATTTGCTGCAAGTATCTGAAAAACTGAGATTTAGGGCTTGGTCTAGAGGTGCTTTGCTGCTTGAGGACCTAGGGATCTTGCTGTAATTAATGGAAGCATGAATTCTGTTCTCTACCAGAAAATCCCGAAGAAGAATGTCTGTCCATCAGTTCATGTGCTGATGCTCAAGTACAAATGTATTAAGTGTTTAAAAATTGAATACAAATTTAATGCCACAAACTTGAGTTGTCATATACATCTGTGAGTTTATGTGTACAACAGTATGCACATGTGGTCTGTGCATGTACACACACACTTTAATCTAAAAAAATTGCTGAGATTAAAGTCAGAATTTTTCTCAGAATGCTGACTTTTTCCCCAGAATTAGTTTTTCTCAGAATTCTGACTTTTTTTTTTAATGCTGACTTTTTTCTCAGAATTCTGACTTTAATCTCAGAATTTTAACCTTTTTATTAGAATTCTGACTTTTTTTCCGCAGAATTTTGGAAAAGAAGAAAAAAAGACCTGCCCACTTTTTCCCTCAGTGGCTCTAATCCTCTTCTGTAAAAACCACTCTTTAAAAAATGTGGTTTGTATTTGTTCCAGGTAAGTTTTGCTGTAATATGCAATATATATAATCTGAAACAGGTAAGTGTCACAGATATGTCAAAAAAGGAAAGAAAGAAATCAGGTAGTGTGTGTATATTTTTCATGGCACTATATTAATAGATAAAGCTAAAACTTGGCACATATTTTTACTTGTGGTCCTTATATTGCTTAAAAATTAGCTCTCTATTGTGTGTGTTTTTGTGTTAAAGGGACAAAAGAGTACAGGCACTACTTGTTAAGCTAAAGAATGACTTAAGAAACAGGCAAGAAAACAAGTAATGCCCTGAACCATGTTTAAAGGTAATAGTGAACAGGCAATTATTTCACGAGTAGCACGAGTGTTATAGCTAGGGTTGCCGAATCTTTAACTATCAAATAGCACAATGCACAGTCAGCTGGACATAGCGTAAATATGCACTGTTCATCCATAATCTTATAACAAAAATACTGTAAAATGTTGGTTTTCAGTTTAATCAATACCTTATGTAAAACAATAAAGACAAATACAGTAAATGATAACAGAAGTCACAAGGGCATTTCCTTTGAAAAATAAGCAAAAAGGAAACAAATACTGTAAATACAGTCTTCATTTACCCAGCTTATTCTACTACGCAGACCGTATTACTCCACACTTGTATGCGCGAAGTACGATTGCGGTCAAATCAGATTTGGTATTTGTAAGAGTGTCATCTGTTGGTCAGAAAGTGACATTGCAGGTAACGGTCAATATACGGGGCATTTAAGGTCGAGTAAGGGACAAACCAATGACAGTATAGAAATCAGTTTTGCGCATTATACTGTGGTATCCCTTAGTTGCCACTTGCCTAAATTAGGATTATCTTCCAGTGACAATTCCCAAATATAACGGGTAAGCAAGAAAATATAATACTTTTACATATATTATATTACATATAATATTATAATACTAATAATAAATATTTAATGTTAACAAAAACACAGGTTTGGTTCATTTTTTTTTGTCACAGTACCTAAAACTGATTAGCTGCTAGCGCTAATGTAGCACTTACCATTAGCTTATTGCTCAGCTTCTTGATAACCTTTTGTTAAGTTTTCGTTTGTGACATACAATATGTTTTTTATATGTGGGTGTTTCTTTTAATTAGCGATATTTACTTCTTTATAAAGTGATGCCTTTACAAGCAGTTAACCTAGTAAAAAGCAATTCCCTAATGCCTAGCAGCCCGTCCTTACTGATGTTTGTATTTTGTCAGTGCAGTTGATGGTAACTTGATGGTAAGTTGATGGTGTAGTCCTGAAGGTATCTTAAATCTTAGTCATTCTCTATAGGTTTAGTGCAGCTAATTAAAAGTTTTACATAACAAGCCTTAACAGGTTGATATTCATAATCCGTTCACATGATACTTTTAAAGCAGTAGATCTAGTCAGTCTGCATACCGAAAGACTAAGCTAAGCTGATCAAGAGGTTTTAACCTTAAATAGGTCCATAGTAAACATTGAAAATGCTTTATGGAAAGTGAGAGAAGCATTGGTTTTATCCCTCATGAGATTTATCTAAAGCTAGTAGCAGTATACGTGTAGGCTGCAGTATGGAAACGTGCGTGTTTGATTAAAATAAGAATTTGATCAACATATTGTATGGGCAGCTGTGGCTCAGATGGTAGAGCGCACCATTTATCAGTTGGAAAGCTGATTGCTCAATTCCTGATTTCTGTAGCCCACATGCTGAAGTATCCTTGGGCAAGATACTGAACCCCAAGTTACCTCTGATTCATCGATCAGAGTGTGTTTGTGAATGTTATAAAGTGCTTAGGCATATATGAAATTGCTGTACGAATGTGTGAGTGATTAGGTGGATGAGACTTGCAGTAGTACTTGAAGTGTTCAACTGAGTAGAAAGGTGCTGTTTAAGTACCAGTCCATTTATTTATTTATTTCTAACTGATAGTTTGGTTTCATGATTTCTGATGTTGGGCATACTCCACTGTGCATTATCCTATTAACTATTAAGGTGTATATTTTTCTCTGTTCACTGTATCAGCTCAGTTGTATCCAGTGTTGGGTAAGTTACTTTAAAATAGTAACTTAGTTACATTACTAGTTACTTCTATCAAAAGTAACTCAGTTACTTCAAGTTACTCGTTACTTTCAAAGTAACTAGTTACTAGGGAAAGTAACTTTGGTTTTACTCAGAATTCTCTTGTTAATGTGTTGCTTCCATCACTTTGCCAGTCTTCTAGCTTCCTTACTTGCCACAAGTGCACTGTGCCACCTACCAATAGAAAGGAAAAGATAATGTGCATATTTCCACGAGAGAAATCCCACGCCTGGACCGTCATTGACTGCTGCCATGATTCTAGCCTATGTCACAGCGTCATGTGCGCCTTTTACATCCAACACAAAAACTGCAGTCGTGGTGCTTTGATTGTACTCAGAACTCGGAAATTCTGCCTTCTGAATAGGAAGATGTAGGTAACACCAGACTGCAGATGAGCTGCATACAGGGCTGGACGGGGACAAAAAATCGGCCCGGGCATTTTGACTAGAGACTGGCCCACCATTATAGGAAAAATCATAAAGCCTTTGAATGAAAACAAACGCTGTTGTGACAGTGATGTACACTGTTTTGATGGTATATATGCATCAATCTATCAATCGTTTGTTGTAAGATTCAGATAATTATTTTTTAAAAGCTAGACATTTTAAATGAGAATAAGAAAGAAAAGTATTTCTTTCTGCCCACCTCTCCCTGTTAATGCCCTACCTGGCCCCCCTGGCAAAACTTTGCAAGATCCGCACCTGCACAGTTACCAGCTGTCAGCTACCTAAAAAGGATCCTGGGGTTATTTGTCTCTCAGAAACAGTTCATAACTTCCCTTCAACTCATTCATGTCACCTAAAAGGTAAACCTGTTTCTCCATCACCTGCTCAGCTCTGATGATTCAGTAAGGACATCTCCTGGTTTCATCTTCATGTTTCCCTCTCACCAGATAACCAAACCGACATCATGACCAGCAGCTTTTTTGCAGCTGTGGCTCCAGCAAACATCAGCTGATACTAGAAATTAATATTAAATAAATTCTAATAACAGCTGATCAAGCTTAAACGTGCTGCTGTTGTTTAACGCGACATCGGCTGGTTTCCTCTTTCTGGCGCAAAGTGGGCGATAAACAAACAAGAGAGCCGATCAGTTGATTATTGATCAGTTTTCATGATTGAAGTAGAAACGGGAGAGGGAGGGGGGAGAATGAGAGAAGAAGAGGCAGCTGTGCAGCAAAGACACAGAATAACTCCAGCTTTGTGCCCTTTTCATTGTAGCTGAATTACGGGACAAACTGTTCCTTTTCACCTCAATGAGAAACGCCTAATATTTTCTCTGAATACCAGACGGGACGGTTGGCAACTCTAATAACTTATGAACAAAATAAAGTTCAACATTAACTTCATAGCACCCACCCAGCTGTATAGAAACTCCGTCATGCTAGCTAGTACGCAGTACGGAAAAAGTCAGAATAACGAAAATAAACTCCACCTAACCTTGGTTTATATCTGACCCAGATAGACTGCAGGTCATAACCTCTTACCTGAAGTTCAGTTCACACTTGGACCGGCGGCCACCTTGGGTCTCTTTTCCTTCTGCGTCCCCTTTCTCTCATCCACCTGCTGCCTCCACCACTTGCCAATGTTACAGAATCTGTGGAAGCTCCGCGATAGCCACCACACGAAGTAACGAGTAACGACCCTATCTAAATCCCAGTAACGACTAACGCGTTCCTGATTTTGGCATAATAACTAGTTACCGTGCTCGTTACCACAATAATAACGTAGTTACTGTAACGCGTTACTTAATAACGCGTTAGTCCCAACACTGGTTGTATCACAGATGTATTAAAACTGCTATGTTGTCTTTTGCAGTGTAAGAGAAGCTGCAAAGATCACTGACATGACATGTGAAGAGAAATCTGAGATCTCCATGGCAAAGACACGTCAGCGTAAGCCCAGCAATTGCATATATTAGCAGTATTTTTTACTCGCTTTTAAAAAAAAAACCATCCGTTTAGATTTGTTTTTTTTGTGATTTGAAGAAGAAAATGTTCACAAGATTCGTTTAACTGTCATAATGCAACACAAGTGCTATTTGTAACTGTGTCAGTGGTGGTGGTATCATAAATACATCTCACAATTAGAGTTCTCTTTATTACAGGCCACTAGATTGAAATAAAGATTTCTTTGCTGTCCATGAGATCAGGATTTATTTGAGGCTAACACAGTTATATATTTTTTTCTTTGTGGCGTTTGAATGTTATCCCTATTCCTGGGTGGGTTTCCTCACATACTCCAACTTGCTCCCACAGTTCAAAGACTTGTGTATCAGGTTAATTGATGAGCCTAAATTAGACAGAGATGAATGGCAGATAATATGCTTAAAGTGTACAGAACAGAGAGCATTGCATGATTGTATGATTAAATGTGGCTTGTAGTCTAAAGTGCTCTGAGTGGTCAGTAAGACTAGAAAGACTTCCGAAGTGAAATTGTTAAAAATCAACTAGTAAAAGCATTGTGGGTATTAGTAGTGGTATCTATTATTGAGTATTTGCATCAATGTCATTACAGTGTTGTCAGAAGCTCAGTTACTTATGAGAGACATTGAAGAGATGATGAATTGGTGTGCCTCGTTAGATCTCTCCAACCAGAGACATCAAAGAATGGTATGTTTACAGTGAACCACGTGACTGTGCTGCAGACCACAGTCAGCCCAGAATCAAGTATTTTTATTTGTCAAATCTCAACCATACTCCTTCGAGGGAACTTACCCGGCTGAGTTTACATAATGTTTGTCTTCTTTGTTTCTAACCTGCTGTCTTTCTGTTTTTAAATGGGTTTATTCGTTTAATTAATTTAATCCTGTCTCTATCGTACTTAATGAAGCTGTTACTATACTTCTGCTATAACAAGGTCAGAAGTGGTCAGGTTATAAGTTCCCTACAGTTGCATAGCAACCCAGTTAATTTCCCTTCTTAGCTGCAAGAAAAGGATATGCAAAGTAAATCTGAATTGCCATTACTATAAAATATATTTGACACAGACGTTAACCGTTTCAGTCCATTTAGTTTCACTTTAGGCTTAGCCTCTGGACATCTCTTACATTGTCTTCCATCATGAGCATGATTGAACAATGCACTCTAAGCACTAGACTAGACCCTCCTGACCTCTTTCCCAAAGTGCCACAGTGGGTGACGGATAAAAAAAACTTTTTGCCAGAACCACCTGGCAGAATCATAAAAAGAATTCTATTTGCTAAACCATAATATCTTTAATGCATGTTGCTCTGATTTAGGAGCTGTTATTTCAGTGAGTAGATTTACAGCAGCCTTGACAGCTGCATCAATTTCATCTGCACGTGTTGCCAGCCTCAGCCCCACCTACAAATGTAACGATTGGCCCAATCGTTTCAGGAAACAAGACAACCAGCGATCCATGAGAGACTGTTCAGTCTCACAAAAATAAAAATTGAGCTCCAGGTTTCTACCTCTAGAACCCAATTAGCAGGAGGGAGGACTCCCTATAAATAATTTTTCTCACAGGACAGCTATAATAGTGTGTGTACGCACGCACACACACACTAGAAAACACACAAATGAATGCGCAGCTTCTGTCTATTGCAGCTGTTAACAAAGCACAAAGGATGCACAAATGACCTTGTTATTATTTTATGTGCTGAGGCATAGTGTGCACAGCACAGCCTAGTGTGCATGTTGTTGTTGTTGTGACAGAATCAGCAGGAGTGTCGGGCCAGCATAGAGGAGGACGGAGAGACCTTGGTCATAGAGGGCTTCAGGTTTGAGAGTGCAGCAAGCAGGCAGGAGCTGAAGAGGCTGAGTTCACAGGCTGCTTCAGGAGGATGCCAGGGTGACACGTGACTGACTTCCAACTTTGTGAGTCCATTATGCAGGCTGATCAAGGTCGCATGACTGACAGCAGTAGAGGAAAAAAAACAGAATAACACATGTTTACTCTTATATATATCTCTGAAGCCATATATATATGATCTGGTATAAAGAATACTTACTATTTTAAGGAAAAGTGTTTATAAATATTTTCTGTAAGACTAAAAATTTCCATTTCTTGTTGGTTTTTAAAAAATATCTTTTATTAGTAGTTCGTCTGCTTGTTGTATTCAACTGTGGTGCATTTAATTATAGTGCTGGACATATTCCCCGGTATGCAACAACACGCTGTGAATGAGAGCTGAGGGGAGGACATGGTCTGCTCTCTGATTACACGGAGCTTTTAGGCTGTTCAGTGTCTTTCCTGTTTATACTGTAGTGTAGCTCGTGAGTGCTTTTATTATAGTGAAGTTTCATAGCTCACTGTACTTACTAGTACAGCTGGCTTAACAAAGTACTGTATTATAAATAAAATATTACATTGCCTTTCTTGGACATCTAAGAGTCATATTTTTGTGTGTTTTTAATCCATGGTGAAACTAGTATTTACAAACATTTATGATGACTTGTTTTACTACTTTTTGTCTGTAATAATTTAAAATATATATTAACATCATTCAGCTGAGACTGAAGAAGTCACTTGGATGAGTGACGAAACGTTTCTCCCAGAAAATGCTACGTCCAGATGAACAGAATCAACTTTTGGAGATTTATTTTCCTGGATGATTGAGAATGCATCAAGACGTATTAACATCATTGTATTCATTTCAAAAGGGAAAGGGCTGTAAAGATAATTGTTAAAATTAGTTTATTCACTTGGTTATTCTTAAATATTAGTGTCATCTATGTTTTACCTTACAGTTGCCTTAGTATTCTTGCAGGTTACAGCTCAGGTCATTATATATTGTTTGACCGTACTGCGTCGGACAAACCAGAGCGCAGTGTCCTGCAGAATAATACGCTTCAGCCATTTATTATCTTGTCAAATCCCCTAAAATGTCGAGGGCTTTAGGATTGCAGTCCGGCCTCGTAACTTCTTTCAAAAGAAGCGCCATCACTTCGCTGACATTGAATTAAACATGAAAATCTGCAGTTTGTCAAATATATTCTGAAGCTGGTCAAACCATTGCTCTGTGCGTGGTCGAGAAGGACTAGAGCAGGGGTGGGCAATCTCAGTCCACGAGGGCCGGTGTCCCTGCAGGTTTTAGATGTGTCCTCGAACCAACACAGCTGATTTAAATGGCTAAATTAGCTCCTCAACATGTCCTGAAGTTCTCCAGAGGCCTGGTAACGAACTAATCATGTGATTCAGGTGTGTTGACCCAAGGTGAGATCTAAAACCGGCAGGGACACCGGCCCTCGTGGACTGAGATTGCCCACCCCTGGGCTGTTTGGCTGCGACGTGAACCAACAAGACCTGGCAGAAGAATAAAAAGTGTCAGAGCATCAATGTAACCAATTCACAAACTCCCAATTAGAATGTCAGATGAACGATTAAGCCCAGAAGTTTACCAAGCATTAACATACTAAACAGACTGACATAATATATGCAAATAAGGTCATTATTATGCATGTGCTAGTTCAGTGCCCAAATTAAGTCCTCGTTTGGAGCACTCGGGATATGTTTGCAAGCACCAGCTCTATGACAACATGTTATAGAAATAATGGTCACTTGAAAAATCTAATTAGCTCTACATTTGATTGTAAGCTGTATTAGTCACTGGAACATGAAGAAAGCTTGAATTAAAATTAGCAACTGAAGCTAGAGAGAGGAATAGAAGACAGAATCGAATCGTGGATTGTTTGGACATGCGATGCGCAGACATGCTAACGAAAGCATCCTGTAATCAGACTGAGTGGCATAAGAAGTGGTGAAAAAGCATTTAGCAGATGCTGAATTAGTGATGACTGAAGTTGCTTTGTTGTTTATCAGTCTTGTGTTTTCATCCTTAAGTGCTGCATGAATTATTTATGTTTCAGCCCACGTAATTGGTGGGAAAACAAACAACAACAGCAAAAAGAATGGGGAAACATACCAGACCAGGAGAACACAAGTATTAATCAGTTGTGTGGTCCTTAATAATTTTTTCTAACTCTCGGGACTTTGAACCTCTTCAAACTGTTGCTGCAGCTGCTGCAGCCCCCTCTTTAAAACGTCTTGTAAAGGAGCCATGGTGCTTTATTGCTCCGTGTCTTTTTGATTGCAGTTGCGGTTTGTTGTCGGCTGATCTTCTCATGTCTGTTTTTCATATAAACATCTGCTCTCAATAAATCTGCACTGATGAAACCACGAGGTCTGAACCAACAGCAGTTGCCTGCTATGCACACTTTCTGCCAGAAGGGGATGCCGTTTCTTGTGATTTTATGTCATTTGTCCCCGTGCGTTAGGCACTCGAGTGATTACAGCGAATGGCAGCATCTGTGGAGGTAATGTGCCTGAAGGCTGGGCCCTTGATCAGGTGTCTTTTACAGTCTTTATGCCTGATATAGAAATAGTAGAGAGTAAGGCATGCAGAATACATTCATCTTTGTCTCTTGGCGAAAAAGAACAATTTCACCTATTATTAATCACCAGTGAAACGTGTGTGGATGGTAGGTCACAGTAGACTCTCTCTGATCTTTTTCTCTGCTATATAACACCCCATCAAGTACCACTGCACTACTGCAGTTAAAGTTAAGATCTATGATAGCAGCAGTACAGTCATATTTCACAGTGCTGAACTAAACTGCACCAACACTTACCCCGCATATTCTTTTCTCTCTCTGTGTTTCACAACACTGAGGAAGTTTGACAGCTGTGGATTGCATGCAGTGAAGGCTTATCGCCCATCAGCTATGTGTGAAGCTGCACTGGCAGAACTGGTGTAAACTTTTTGGGGGCGAGATCTGAGCAGGAGTTCTGGATTTTGACAAACACACTTGATGAGAAAATGGCTTGACCAAACATTGCGTATTCTGTGATGTGATGCTCAGCCTCCAAATCGCCATTTGCACGTAGCGTTCAGGGGACCTCGATTGTTTGGAGCATTCATGCCAACCCACGGGGTGTTTTCATATTGTGTTTCAAAAGTGCACTGAACTGAAGTGTACTTGCCTGCTTACTGATTCATCGCAGACCCTGAAACTGTGCCATGTAATCAGAAACCGGCCTTCTTTACACAGCGCAGAGGTCAGCCATATCCAAGGACCCTGTATGTGTGTTGGTCCAGCAGAGGACATCCCTGTAGACTGGAAGAGCATAGCTGCAGCGGGGCATCCAAGGCCTTTCCTTTGTTTTTGCTGAGCCAATTAGAGAGAGATAGCATCTGCTGTGAAAGGAGAACAATGGCTTGTTCACTGTGTTTGAGTTTATGTGTGTGAATAAAGTTTGTGTGGGTGTATCTGTAGGCTAGTTAGTGCGTGTTTGTGTAGCTACCCTATATGAGCATGTGGTGTGCTGAATAGTAATGAGAGAGGAGTATTGTATACAGCAGACGAGAGGAAACAAGAAAGTGACTGCCTACAAAGTATGACAGACAGCATATGGCTTCATCTGCTTTGATTCAGTTAACACACACAAACACAGATACACACACACACACACACACAGCAAATCACCAGAGAAGCACATATAAATTGAGAAGACTTCCTGCATTTATGAGTGAGGCACATACAATGCTTGTAATTAAAAAGTCACTGTTGCTGAGTGACAGTCTGCCTCACGCGCAGTCAGTTTGTGTCCTCGCTCGAATTTCTGTAAAACTTTTTGACAGGAAGTGCGGTGATGATTTCACAGTCGGCCGTAACGCCCCCATCTATCCAAAGAGCCTAGAGGTCCTTAACCCCTACCTGCTGCTATCTTGAGTTATGCAGTTTGATGGCTCTTCAATTCTAGGTACGGATTAACAAGCGAGATATTTGAGGATGTGTGAATGTGTGCGTGTTTAGCTTGCTAGCACCCCTGTCTTGGCCAGCCGGCTCCACCATATGGCCACATTTATCATTTATCTCGCTATTCATTAAGACTGCCCTTGCTGGGTGCAGACGCACTGCTGGGTGCCTCAGCCTCACCTGCCTCACCTCTGCAACGCTGTGGACAATTGACCGCAGTCCACTCTAATTTTGGATGTGAATGCTGTAAAATGAAATGTCCAACCCCTTTTAACTTGAGCTTTTTTTTTTCCATTACAAGCAAGCTGTTTATCCATCAGAGGAGAGGGCTCATTAAAGGGCTGCATCAATATAAAAATAAATAATCTAAATACCCAATTTTATTGTGCTCAAACGTCGAAGGATGCAACAACAAGCGAACATTTGTGGACAGTTTAACACAGGAGTATGTTATGAGCTTGAAAGTCAATATTTGGTATGATCAGGCACAGCCTGAGCTCTCTTAGGCAAGATTTCTTGTCTTAAAGTCATCTGTAGGAATAGTTCTGCAGGCTTCTTGAACCTCTGGGGAGACAAATCCATGACTAATGGTGTTCCTTTGTGTGTGTTTTTTTTAATGCACGTATGCTTTTTCTGCATTGACAGTGTGTTTAGGGACATGGCGAAGAATGAAGCCATTGTCAGACAGATGCTTTCCTAGTGGTATTGCATGGTTCAAAATCTGATGGTACTTTTTGTTCATAATTCCGTCAATCTGGACAAGATTTCCAACACCACTGGCTGAAATGCTGCCCTAAACCACGAGAGAGCCCACACTATGTTTTACAGATGATTCCAGACTCTCACTGTTTTATCTCTCCCCTGACCCCTTCTGTACAAATTGATGACAATTTAACCTCTCATTTCAAATTTCGATTCATTACTTCGTAAGACCTGTTGCCACTAATTTTCAGTCAAGTTCTTGTGCAATTTTGCACATCTCAACCTTTTCTCCCTACCCTAAGAATGGCTTCTTGATAGCCACCCTCCCACTGAGACCATTTCTGTTCACTGGCTTCAGTGAACACTAGATGGATCAACTGAAGGGCCAGATACATCTCTCAGTTCCTGTGCCAGGTCTATGATCTTTTTTCCCCCTATTTCTCCAGAACATGACTTTCAGATACTGTTATGCCAAACATTCAGCTAATAGCTTTTTTAGAAATAACCTGTTAGTACAAAATATTATGTTATGGCTGTCAAACTGTGTTATCTTTGTAATTTTTCATAGATTCAGCTAAAGAAATTGGAACAAATTACCACTTTTTGCAACAGGCTGTTAGTAACGAAGCACCTGAAGATACAACTTAAAATTGGTTCTTTGCTAAGAGGTCTGTCATGTGTAGACACAACGCTGGTTCATCCCTTAAGGTGGCTGCCTTTTTTATGCATGAATGATTCATAAGTCATTGTTAAAAGACTTAACACGAAAAACAAACACACAGAAAAACCCTTATTCCTCTCAGAATGGTCAGATACAAGGACTGGACTGGAAATAAGCAGCCAATGTCCATGAAAGGCAGTAAACTACTGCTCTAGACTATTTTGAAAAAATACACAATCTGGCTTCGAGGTGGCTCAACACTTTTGCAAACAAACAACAGCAAACACATTGGTCAAAAATAATTGCGAAACTGCACATTTCTTTGGGCCTGTGATGTTTATGCTTTCAGTTTCCTGTGTAAGAAATGCATCATTCATTGTTACATAAAAGAAAAGGAAAGTGTACATTTCTGACATGATGTATTATTAAGAAACGCTCTCCTGCATCAGCAACACATAACACTCTGATTAACATATGAGTCTTGTTTCCTGAGCTAAGTGTGACAGTGTGAAATAATTACCTGTGTGGGGGGACTTGTTCTGTTTTGTTTTACTTCCTCTTCACTCTGTGCAGCATATGAAGTGATATTTTTCCAATGCATACATCATCATTCAGTTTCAGATTTTGATTGCAGTAATTTTGTTAGAATAAATTATAAAAGAAAGAAGAAGAAAAAAGGAAAAATCATCTCAGCATTGCAGAAAAATCCCGATCTGTTCTAGACACAGCCTGCGCTAAGCCTGGCTAAAGATCTGCATGGATGAAATGGAGAGGGATTTGTGATCTCATTGAATGGACCCATTTGATAGCTGGCTGTGGCGAAATTGACCTGAACGGGCAGAGTAAGTTAGATTTTTTTTTAACAGAACCAAGGTTATTCATAGTTGGGCCAAAATCCGATTGATTGAAATGAGTCACTCCTCCTTTAAAGTAGCTGGAGATAAATGAGGGAAAAAGTATAAAATATACCAGGGGAGTAGGTCTGAGCACTGTAAGAAGGAAAAATAATCTGTAAATGGAAGTTTATGTGTGCTTTTGTGTTAGTTATGCACAATTTCGAGGGGTCCAGTGTGCATCTCACGGTTATTCATTAGTATGCATTCTACACCATTTTCTCCAGATACCAAGTAGGTGATTCATCCTAAAACAGCAGGACTATTTCACTTGCTGCAGCCTGTGTAGGGACTGTGAGGCCAGCTGTTGTTTTAGCGCGTCGCCGTTAAGCATCAAAACATCAAACAGCAAGCATGACTTAACTGCCCTCAGAAGATCACAGACTGTTGTTGTGCTTGTCATTTTTATCTCAGGAAGAAGTCTTTGCATTTCTCCCCTTCTCTGTAGTGCACTCTTGATTTTTCTCTTATCCTGCCTGTCTGTCTTCCTCTGTCTCTTCTTGATGGTTTGACAGTGTGACAGCGGTTCATCTTCAGTCTTGTGTGGGGATGTCAGCAGGAGAGAGATGTCTGTCTTGGCACCACTGATTGCTCAGTGTGTGGGTGTGTGTCAGTGGTTGTGTGATTTAGACACTTGCGTGTGGATACCGGAGGTGTGCTTATGTGTTGTGTATGAAATATGTTCTGGTGCATACGCACTTTTGCTTATGAGAGTTTGGGTATTGACAGTCTCCAGTAATTTATCTCTTTGTGAGATGGATAAGTATTTGTTATGGCGTAGTACTCCGCATAAGCTGGTTTCAGTGTGTAATTGTACACTCACTGGTCAGTTTATTAGGTACACCTTATTACTTGTACCAGGTTGGATTTTTCCTTCGTAACTGTCTTAATTCTTTGTAGTATAGATTTAATGAGGTGCTGGAAACAATCAGAAATATCTGTCTGCATTGATGTGACAGCGTCGCACAGTTGCAGGAGATTTGTCAGCTACGCATCCATCACGTGCCGCTCCCATTCCACACATCCCAACATCACATCCAAAGTTGCTCTACTGGATTGAGATCTGGTGACTGTGGAGGCCACTTGAATGCAGTGAACTCACTGTCGTGTTCAAGAAACCAGTGTGAAATGTTTTGAGGCTCACTTTCCTGTTCTTAGCTGACAGGAGTGACAAGTGTGCTCTTCTGCTGGTGTATCCAAGTATTCAAGGCTTGACAGTTTGTGCATTCAGAGATGTTGTTGTAGCAAGTGATTATTTGAGCTACCATTCTCCTCTGACCTCTGACATCAACAGGGTATTTTCTTCCAGAGAACTGCTGCTCACTGGATATTTTCTTTCTTCTTTTTTTGGACCATTCCCTCTACACCAGAGTGATAGTTGTGTTTGAAAATTCCAGTAGACCAACCAATCTGGCACAAACAACCATATCATGTTCAAAGTAGCTTCCTCATTCTGATGCTCATCTTCAGCATGTCTACAGGCATGGAGTTGCTACAACTTCATTAGCTCATTAGATATTTGCATTAACAAGCAGTTGAATTAAGTTTCTGGTGAGTGTATCTGACAGTACCAAAAACATGAAAGGAGGGAGTTTCGTTGTCTTTAATTGAGGTTAAAGTTGTCAGGCAGAGCTTCGTCTAGGTCGGAGCACCTTCCTCTACGATGCCAATGATGTTGAAGATGCTTCAAGTCTGAGGCAAGCTAAACTGCCTGACACAACAGCAAATGAGACTCCGTTTTTTTTTTTCAGACACATAGATGCCACATATACAAATGATATATGGTATAAATGATTGACAATAATTTACTATTACTGGAAGATCACATTAGAATTATGGCATTATTAGTCAAGAAAACAATAATTCTAGTTAATTACTTGAGAGCTTCTTAACTCAGCTTGGCTATTCACAAAAAAAAATCTATATAAGTGCTTATTGTGTGGTTTCTTGCTTTCATCCTTCTTCTTACATTTGCAGGTAATATGATCTTATATGCATTTTAAAACCCAGCAGGACTGGTAGAAACAAGGAGGAAAGTAGTGCCTTTTGACAGTTTGTAAAATCTCATTGCTGTGCATTCCACAGTGGATTTGTTAGGATAGATGTTATGAAAGAAGGCCTAATAAACTACATGACAGTTTTGTCTCTTTTATTCAGACGTTAAAGTCTCTGTTTTTAGTTCTCTGAAATGCAATTACAGCTTTTCTCTTTTAGTTGACAGACTGTTTGCATGAAATAATGTGGGCAGATTATAGGTATCAAAGTATAAACTCCTGCTATTTGTGCTCTGCCTCTCATTGTTATGCAGCATGCATCTATGGACTGATGATTATTCAGAGACTTATATATTTAGGACTTTAGAGTCTTCTAAAATATTTTCTTTGTCCAAGCCTCCTTTTAAAATCCCCTTTAGATATTGTAATCACCAGCACCAAAAAGCAAACACAATAAACAATGCTCTTGGCTCCTGTGGGTATACCTTAAATAGTGACTTGCCAAGAGGTCAGGAAACTGTGTTGAAGAAATGTTGTATTTTCAGAGCAGCTTTACGGTGTTAAATGGCAGGTCGTATTTATTCTTTTTTTCTTCGATTTTTTTTGTTTGTTTTATTAAGGTTATGTTTATTAGTTAGCCAACCGTAGCTTGTATTTTACAGTGCTTTGTTTATGCTCAGCTGTTCCACTACTGGATTTATGGGAGATGGGTTTCAAATACACCCTTAAATCAGTTTTATTTGACACATAAAAGTAAAACAGAACAACAAAGTTGCACTTTTTGGATCTTTTTTATGCCACCTTACTGGCAGCGCCCATAACAGAAGGCGTTTGTTTTCTGGGCTGTCAGCCTGTCCATCTCCATTCTCAGTAGTTTTAAGTCATTTTTTAAAAATGTGCTTCAAACTTCATTTTAACACATAAATGAATAATGTGTGACCTGATAAAATATATCTATTTTTTTAGTGGGATATGGTAATTACGATCAAATTTCCTGTAGGATAAACTTGTAAAGTGGTGGATATTTTATATCCAAAAGGTCAAAGGTTACCTTGACTAATCACAATGTTCTGAACCCAGGACAAAGAGGAAGACAGTGACCACAATTTAGTTTCAAATACTGAATTTTAGGCATCCACTGTGATGGCTTGTGCTAAAAAGCTAAGCTGGAGCTGCTGGGGCTCAGGAGGTAAAGTGGGTCGTCTACTAATTGGAAGGTCGGCGGTTTGCTTCCTGTCTCCTCCAGTCTGCATGAAAGGCTGGAGGAGTGTTGAAAGGAAAGTATCCTTGGGCTAAATACTGAACCCTGAGTTGAACACGTGTATTCATCAAGTGTGTGATTATTAGACAAGTTCCCTCTGTATTTGGAAAAAAAAAAAAGCAGTAGTATGAATGTGTTTGATTAGGTGAAAGCGCTTGTATTGCTTTTAAATGCTCAGTTAGAGCAGAATGGTAATATATAAATACCAGTCCATTTACCATGCAAAACATTTGCGTACATGTTTTCCACTTTGTGACCCGTTATAAGCAAACGTATACTTACATAAATGCCTTTTATTATTAATCTTCTCCACATAAATGAATCTGGACAGACATGGATGTAAGCTGCACCTTGACTGGTATTCAGAGCATTCAACTGTGAGGCGTTACTGTAATTGTAGTTATTGCAGGCAGGCACAAAGCAACGATGATGTCAAGTGGATACGTTTGCAAAAGAAACAACAAGATTTCAATGTGAAATGCTGAAATAAAGCAGCTGGCAGAAAGACACGCCGAGGCACATGAACCCAGTGGAATGAGAGGGTGGCCAAAGATAAGAGTGAAAACCATGACATTAGCATAGTATTAATGACAGATTTGGTCACATATAATCTTTGATGACAAAAGAGGCCTTCATTGCTGCACGGTGGGGAACTCCTATGTGGGGGATGTTGGCATTCTGAAAATGAAAAACTAATCCGTTTTATTATGTATGTGGGTTTTTTTTCTTATCTGTGATGGAGTCTGCAATGGAATTTCCCCATTCCTTCTATTCTTGTCTATGGAATTACCCCTCAGGACACCTGATGCTTCAGTCACACACTCAGCAGGCCTCTTCAAAGTGACAGGGAATTATTTGTCTGGTGTCTCTTTGGGTGTTGATAGGTCACTGCCGTTCTCTCATGTGTCATACCTATATGACATATTGCACTAATATGAAGCAATATAGATGGGAGAACCTGCTGTTAGTCTACTGGCTTTAAGCTCTTCTTTTAAGAAGTGTTCTGATTTCTTTTAGATCATGCAGGTGAGGGGAAAAAAACATTATAATGATAATCCTGTAAATAGACTTACACTACCTCTAAAAGCAGTAGCTTTTAGCATGGCACCACTTTTTTGTAATTTTTGCCTTCATACAACATCATGGTTTTTTTTTAAATGAAACATTCAAGATGTGATTGAAGTGACTTTAACAAAATCAAATTGAACTTTGACAAAATGATTGCATGAACATCCATCTTTACCCTTCATCCGATATTGTTGTCACCAGGCAGGCACGCAGGCGCGTGTCATAGGTCCATGTTTGTTATTGCAATAACTTGAAAATGAAGTGATGTAGTATTTTCAAAATGATATCACAGGTGCATCTATTCAAAATCTCGGACGAGCTTCAACCTCAGTGAGTTAGAGTTTGAGGTTTTCTGAAAATCTGGTAAATTGGCAGCAGCTACCAAATAAGGTCCACTAATGAGCTAATGACCTGAAGGTCCACAGAAGACAACTGAAGTGGATGTTTAAGGAGCTTGGAAAGAAAAGCGTCTGGACTTCTTTAAGTTTCTTGAAGACGTTTCACCTCTCATCCGAGAAGCTTCGTCAGTTCTAAGTTTCCTCTAACTGAAGAAGCTTCTTGAGGTGGAACATCTTTCCAAGCTCCTTAGACTGCGATGACCTGGATGACTGAGAACCTTCACAGACAACTGAAGTGGATGATGGCAGAATTCTTTCCAGTGTTAAGAAAAACCTTTCAACAAATCTAACAAAGTCAAGAAAACTCTCAAGGAGGTAGATGTACAATTTTCTACTATGAAAAAAATCGTCTTCATAAATGTAAAAATACAGAGTGTTTCAACCAAGGTGCTGGATTTTGAACTGTACAGGGCTATACTATCTGCTTAGATCCAGCCAAATGCTGAAAACTGATTAGATGACACTTCATAAAGCAAATTGGCAATGACCCACAGCAAAATGTGAAATGGGATATTCTTCAATAGCCAAGTCAGTCACCTGATCTCCCCCAATACAGCATGCTTTACAGTTACTGAAGACAAAGCTGAAGGCAAAGAGACTCACAAACAAACAGCAACTGAAGATGTTTCCAGTAAAGGTGATGTCCAAAAAATGTTCATCCAATTACGAAAAACAATATTTAAAATATTCAAATATAAAAAAAATTGTGTTCGTTTGTCCAATAACTTTTGAGCTCCCGAAAACAGCATACTATAGATATAAAATGCTCTATTGTCTGAAAAGTAAATGCAGTACTTTGTTAAATATCTTGAATTAAATCGAAAAGTCTGCACTTCAGTCACATTTTAATTATTTGATTTAAAATCCACTTTTGTGGTGTGCAGAGGCAAAACTACCAAAAAATGCATAGTTCTCCAAAAACCTATGGACCCAAATGCACATTAGTCTTAATAAGTTCGAGAAAGAAACTTTTGTAGTAGTGTTGCCCCTGCTGTGTTCAAAAGAGTCCTATTGTGAACACAGAAATATCGGCACATTCTTGTGCTGGTTGTATGTCATTAAGTGCTCGGGCGCGTCAGTTCTTCATGTTTTCTATACGAGGCTCTAATCAAAGCCAGCTTCAGCCCTTCTGCCGGAACCCAGCACACACACAGAGACTTTGGACTGGAGTATGATGTTATTTTCCAGGCTGAGCTAATTGTCTCTGGGGCTCCGTTCTCTCTCTCTCTCTCTGGTTGCTGTCGGACTTTGCACTGTTACACGATGCAGCCGTGGATCCCTGGGAATGCTCTAATGAAGACTTATGAGAAGCTGGATGTCTCTTGGCTGTGGAGGGAGGGATGTAGGGAGGACACTGAAAGATGGAAGATGGGAGTGAAGCAGAAAAGGGTGAGGAGTGAAGCGTGAGAAGAAGGAGGGAAAGAGCATGCAGTGAGACAGAAAGATGGATGGATGGAAGGAAAGCTAGCAGGAGTGGCTGTGCAAGAGAGACTCAATACTGGTTGAAGGCAAACCAAAAGCCTGTTAAAACTTTCTGTCTTTCCTTCACGTGTACATTACACGCACTTTATATGCAGTGTAATGTGCCTATAGGGGACTTGATGTCTTTGGAAAAGTGCTGAATCAACTTATTGAAATCTTTTACTTAAATGGGGAAGATTGTTGGTGTTTTCTGATGAGAATGTATGTATTTTAAGCTTCCTATTTTTCTGTATTTTGGAGTATATATGTGAGATATCCTCATTCAGGCTCATGTGTCACCCTCGAGCTCCCACAAAGCATATTTCTATCCATAGGCATGCTGCAGAAGTGCAATTAGAGGAAATCCACCTCCTTTAAAGCCACTCTGTTGAAGCTATTATTCTCTACTTGTCTGAAAAATATGAGCTTGTATGGTGATTACATGTGTAATTTTTCAGAGTTCTAAGCTCTCTGCCTGTCTCTTTTCTTCTTGCTTACACTTTTGTGCCAAGCATCTTGTTTTCATGCAGACCCACTGCGGGCTTTTTCACAAACATCTGAAACATTTAAAAAGCAAATCTCAGGATTTATTCAGTCTGTTTTCACAATGTGCCCCTTTATTTTCTCGTACGGTAATCAAAGTGTTGTCTTCAGGTTTTGTTTATCACATTTTGATAAAACCAAATGGTAACAAACTGGCAAAAGGGAGTACCTTGACTAAGAGTCTATTACTTTATCTTGCAATGCACTCAGATCTTTTTTTTTTCTTTCTTTCTTTTTATGCTTGTTGGCAAGACGGGGCTAACACAGGTATTTGGTTTTCTGAGGCTGAAGCGGCTAAGATAAGCAAGCTCACGTGAAGATAAGGATGGCCTTAGTTAGCCATCTTAGTAGGCAGAATAGAAAAACATCTAACAAAAAAAATGAAGATGTGCCTTTATAGCTAGAAACACCATGTTGTGGATGTTAACAATAAGTGTGTCAGCACCTGAGCCACCTAAAACCACACACACAGGCCTCAAGACCAACTAGCAACCCCCAGGAACCTCTGGTTACTTGGGAAATATGTGTGTTCCCTGACTGGTTGGTCAGTAGTTGTTGGTTGCTACTAGTTGTGATTGGTTACAAAGATGTATGTGGTGCTGCCCCAAAATCCTGTGGGTGGCTATAGGAGTCTGCTAGTGACCAAAACTGATCACAAGGAGGTTTTCAGCACAGCCCGATATGCCTTTTTGCAAAATACTTTACCTAGAAACTGTAAACAACCTCCTGCAGCCATCCACAAATCAGTCAGGGAATACATATTTTCCCCTAGCAACTGGTTACCATCACACATACATACACAGGCATGTGTGACTGTGGCTCAGCGTAGAGTTCAGCCGACTGCTAGCGGCTTTCAGCAACCACTTGAAACCGGTTGGGGAATGCACATTTTCCCTAGCAACCAGTGGTTGCCAGGCAATTCCCTCCTGATCTCTATGCCTGCGTGACTGGGATCTAATTAAGATCCTCTTGATTTTACTTTACTTTTCTCTGTTTTGGTCCAAGAAGTAGAATGATAGTTATGGGCTGTTTACTGTTTCCTGTGATTTATCGAAACAACAGGAAACGCTGAAAAGATGAGAGCTTCAGCCTGCCCGGACTGCCAAATGACACCACTTATTAATTAGTGTGAAATACATCACACAACACTCTGTCTCTTATCTTGATAAGCCGCAGTCATGCAGAGTACTTTATATTTCAAGTGCGTATAATTTCCCATAAACTGCCATTTATTTTGAATGTTTCTTGCATACATAAGAAAGACCCACTGCTTCTCCTGTGATTTAAATTGCCCCTCCTGTGAATGACAGAGGAGCTTTGGCCGTTTTGATTTAAGATGGGGTTGACCGGGTTGAGCCCTTCGAGGGTAAAGAAGGCTCCTTCTGTCCCTTTTCAGGGGAGAATCCTTTCTTTAACTTCCTCTCCCTCTTCTGCCTTCACTCCAGTCTAAATGTCAGCCAGCCTGAGAGCGAGAGAGACAGAGAAAGAAAGAGGGAGAGCTGCGGTCTTCTGGGAAAAAGCCATTGAAAGCATACATGATGACACACTTCCTCCATTCAGTCTGATGAGCTATTGAAAAGCAAGATGACATTTTGCAATAATACACCATATAGCTCCAGAGTTTAGGGAGATTAAATATTATTCATAAATATGTGATGCCTGGCATTTATTGATGTTTGCGGCCAGATTTTCTGTCAAATCATTTTCTGTGTCAGCTCGCAGTTTCAGCTTTCTACGTGAGGAAATATACAGTGAGCTGTTATAATCAGCTATCCAACCAGATTGTTTAGCCAAAGGAACGTAAAGAGTTGCAGAGGATAATATAGAGAGATTTATAATACACCTCAAGCATAATTATGAAAAATGAGCTATCGTGCGTGTTGTGCAAGCAAACCATGTGATCGTTGAGGTAACAGAACACCAAGAATCGAGTTCAGGCTTCAGCTTTGTGTCCTACTTACAGTAGAAAATTTTGCTACATCAGCTTACACACCAGCCTGGAAAATCAGTTTTAGGTGATGAGAAAAATGATTTAGTTGACATGTTTTCCCACGAGAGTGTGTCTGAAAGCTTCTCGTTTTTTATGCTGAGAGGTGTGTGTGGGTTTGTGTAGCTGCATTTGCCAGTATGTGCAAGCACACGTCAGGTGGAAAACTAACAATATAGCAATTTTGGGAAATCAGTTTGCCTTTTTGGGAGCGGCAGGCGAGATCATGCTTTTATGTCTGTTCTCCCTCCTCCTCTGCCTCCCTCAATTTTTACCCTTTTCACCTTCCTCTGTGTTGCGTCCTTCTATCATTCCTCCTTCTGTGAGAAGAGGAATGCATGTTATTTCCTTTTATGTCCCCAAATCGGTGTGAAGTCCCCATGAAGGGTAGCAGATTAGTACCATTTTCATCCAGATAATTTCAACAGCTGCAGCGATGGCGGTGCTGCCGACATCTGTAGCCTCTTGTCTCCTGAGAGACACTCTGGCTGTTGGTTAAATTTCTGTCGCTTCAGATCAGCCCAGCTGGAGAAACACTAAACAGGCACATTTTATTCGCTCTGGGCCCCCACGGATGTTCTGGCTTCACAATGCTGGAGCTGAAGTATCAATGAAGTATTGACTGTTGCATGCAGAGAAGGGAACAGTGAGGGTAGCAAGGGGACCTGAGTTAAATTTTACAGGGGAAAAAATGTTTGGTTGAAGACAGCAGAAGACCTTTAGAAGACTAGGGAAGTTTTTAAACTTGCGAATTTGGGTTGAATAAGTAAAACAGCATAAATCTCATTAAAGGCTCATTAGACTTGCAGTCATGGGTATTCATATTTTGCAAATATGCGCTTTTTATGTCGTCTTGTTCTTTATTTGATCTAATAATCTTTCAGTTTTAGGGTTTTACCTTTGAGAACATCATAAAAATAATCCGACCCCTAAAATGAGGTTAATATGACCTCAGATCAACTACAAAACATGGCACGACACACTGTGAAATATTTCTTTAACAAAACATAAGCCAAAATACAGAAAGTACATCATTACTGCTTCTATAGGAAATATGAGGGTAAGAAGCAGCTTGGTGCTGCTAATCAAACGCATGTGGTTCACCGATCGTCAGTAAGTGTGGGCATGTCTATAACAGCAGAACCTTTGGCAGTTTGCTGGTCTCAGAGCATCCAAGTGTTTGTTAAAACAATACAACAGAGGAAAGACATCAGCACTGATTTTAGAGAAGCAATTGTTGCTACCCGCCAATCTGGGAAGGGTTATAAGACCATTTCCAAACAATTTGAAGTCCATCATTCTGCAGTGAAGATGATTATTTAGAAGTGGAAAATATTCAGAACACTTGCCCAGCAAAGTAACCCCAAGGTCAGACCGTGCAAGGCTGAGAGAAACTGCAAAACACCCAAGAGCTATGTCTCGGCTCTTCGGGCCTCAGTTTGCATGTTAAATGTTAAACTGTCAATCCACGAAACCTCTGAAACATTGTCTTTTGGACAGAGAAGACCAAAGTGGGGATGTTTGCTATAATGCACAGTACCATATTTGGCATTACGTCCCGATATGCAAAACCGTATATCGGGGAAACTCCGTCTTTCATGTAGCTTTATTTCATTTTGTTTGAATTACTTGAATGCTATCACTGTTAGTACACTTTTAATAATATTATAATGAATCCTTTCTTTTATTTGCTTTTGTCTCTTTTTGAGTGCATCTGTTCAGATTTCTTGCTCTGACAGACTTACTCTCGAAAAACAGAAGCAAACTGGAAATGTTCAAGCTGTCATAACAACTGAGGGTCACAGATTGCTCTGGACCCTCAACATCCTTTACATGTTGAAATCCCTGATATTCTGGGTGCTTCAGTCATTTCTGACTGAAGCACCCAGAATATCAGGGATGCAGGTGCAATGAATGTAGGTGCAATGAATAGATAGTTCCATCTCTTAAAACAAACTTTAACCTATAATCTCACAGCAACTCTTATATTGTATTACAAAAATGTAAATCAAATTGCCCTGCAGAGACACTAAAGTTTTACTCTCTTCTAATATGTTAATATCAGTGATCTATTTATGCACTACACGGCCAGCTTCCCTTGGACTCTGAATGCACTGAATAACAAGAACGCCATAAAGCAAATATCACCAGTCATGTAGCTTTGTAATAAAAGGAAAACACTGTGTTTAGAGTACAACGAGTGAAGCATTTCTGATGACTCTGACAGAAACAAAGGGTGTTTTTTTTTCAGCTCTCTAATCACTAAACTCAGTTGCACAGCATGAGTGAGTGTCATTGGTAGATCTGCAGAACTGCCTGTGTGCTGTGTTTGCGTTGGGTGGGTATTGATTTTGTGTTTGTCCTGGTAAATACTGTATTTTGGAACCTGCTGCTTCACTGAAATCTGGACAGAGTTGCTGGCTGGTAACAGAGGAGATGGAATGACACGCATGGGAGAGAGGTAAAAGAGTGCATGGCGCAACAGTAATACAGCCTGTGGCAAAGAGGGAGGGAAAGTGCGCGCTCGACGACTAACAAAGAGAAGGAGTGTGGAGAGCGGGGAAACAATAGGAGGTACAAAAGAAGGGGATAAAAAAAGAAATAAGACAATGGGGTAAAAACGCAAGATTTGAAGAAAAAGAATAATGAAGCGGAGGATGAAGGAGAATTTGTGGGCTGCTAATTCTCACTTGGAATACATATACTCCAATTCACTTCCAGTACAGACGGGATTTGTAGCCAAATCATCATTCGATCCTCCCACTCATTCCCCTCGCTGTTCAAGAACTTAATTGCAGAGTTATTTTGGCCTTGTCTGTTGTTGTCGTTGTTGCATTCAGTCAGCTAATGAAAACAAAGACCACACATCAGAGATGAGATCAGGTCCTTTTCTAAAAAGTTAAAATGACAGAAAAGAGAAAAAATTAAGAAAGAGTCGTCAGACTTTGTGTCAGGGTTCTGACAAGGATAATGAATGGCAAAGCTTTTCCCCTGCTCACTGGTGCCAGGAGGCATGATTAAGAAAGAATCATCAGACAAAGGAAAGAATGAATAAAATAAAAATGAGTTGATACTTAATCTTGGCTGTTGACTGTCCTGTGTCATTTTTGGAAAATGAGACAGTGAGAGATAAATGATCCTCTTAATGCTTGCTTTGTCTTTAATTAAGTGAAATTACAGACTTTTTGTCATTTAAACATCAACTAAAGACACTTCAAGTTCCAGACAGGAGTAATTACATAGAATAGCAGCATACGCCAGAAATGCTGTTCCCCTTCAACTTCAGCAGTGCTTTAAATGGAGTGTTTTTTTGGGCATAAAGAGATGGAACACAGAAGAATGTGAACAAATAGAAGAAAAAGGCAGATGAGTAATCTGTAACAAAGAATTAAGCTTTGATTTGGGATTTGGCCTGGGATGTATTTGCTTAGGAATAAAAGTGAAATCTGAGAATTGTTTTAGTTTAATGGATTTTTAATGCTAACGTATAAATACATCCGGCTATGTTTAGCAAGAGTTGGCTGCTTCTACAATCATAATTTTTTACTAATTTCAATGGCGGATTTAAAAGCAACAAGGGTGACCAAAGTTTTTTAAAAGTTATTTCAGAAAAATCAAAATGAGATAAAACCACATATAAATAAAATATGACAACAATCAAACACAACAAAATTGATTAAGAGCAAGCTAAAGCAAAAAGACAGCACCTAATAAAAAATGTAAAAAAAAAAACCCTGACGGGGTTCAAACTGGACGAGTTATATAATGGTAAATGGCCTGTATTTGTATAGCGCTTTTTTAGTCCCTAAGGACACCAAGGCACTTTACACAGTCATCCACCCATTCACACACTGGTGATGGCAAGCTACATTGTAGCCACAGCCACTCTGGGGTGCACTGACAGAGGCGAGGCTGCCGGACACTGGCGCCACTGGGCCCTCTGACCACCACCAGTAGGCAACAGGTGAAGTGTCTTGCCCAAGGACACAACGACCGAGACTGTCCAAGCCAGGGCTCGAACTGGCAACCTTCTGATTACAAGGCGAACTCCCAACTCTTGAGCCACGATCGCCCCAAAATATACTGCACTCAGAGCGGCCAAAGGAAGGAAGAATCTGTGATGAAGGAGCCTAAGTCTTAGACAGAAACATCAACAAGAACCTCGATTAACAAGGAGCCTCAACACCACTCAAGTGGATCAAACTATCTGACGTCTGAACTACAAAGCAGGATTTCATCTTATCCAGGTAACTTCAGGGTTAACCCTCAGTTTTCTGTACTACAAAGGTGAACCACCATGGTAACTAAATGCAAACCTAACCTGCTCTGGAGTGGGTTATTTGCATAATATAAGCATGAACTCACTGCCTACTGACAGATCAGTTCTCCAGAAAATAGCGTTGCCAACCCTGGAAGACCCCACAGACCTCTGCAGGGAGAGTATGAGGGTCTAAGATTTTTCAGTAGTGTCTAATGCGTTTGTATAATTATTATTATTACACTTGATTCCCCCCCATTGGTTACAAACTACTTTACAACAATATTGTTGTATATGCATTAATATATCATGAAAACAGAGGATCAGTTTGTACTTGTTGACCTTACATCAAACTTGCTATGTCTGAATTCTATTTTTATGTTTATTCTTTATTCTCAGACCGTTAAACACCAGTGGACCTGCGGCTGACGTAATGAAAAATACAACTGTCTCATGCAGATTTACACATCAATTTAATGAAATACTCAATTAGAATTGATCAAATCCTCCTGCTAACTCACTGTACAGTGATCTTTCACGCACACTGATTTGCCTCCAGCAGTTGAGTTGATTTGCCAACAACAACACACCTTTCATGTGAATACACGAGGGAAACCCTGGTTTAATTTGGTGAGTTGATAACCTTATTAGTGGCGTAAGTAAATCCAGATAACATAAAGATTCCTGAGGTCGGTTGAACTCGCTCCACGGTACAGCCCTGGAAGAGCTGGCGCTTATAAACAGGAGGTGTGGGGAGACTGGCTGCAAGTGTGGGAGCCAGCAGAGTGCAGAGACCTGGAGAAAGACACACCTTCACTGAAAGGGAAAGGTGAAAGACAAAGAGAGATGGAGAAGGAAAGATAGAAAATGAGGTGCTGGAGGACAGGAGGGACCATGGTGTGAAGTTGTATTTGCAGCTTATAAGTACAAGCCTGAGTAACAAACTGATCATCCAAAGTTGTTGCCTTCAGCCTCAGTGACAGAAAAGAAGCTGGCATGGCTGGTACTTTAACCAGGCAGAACTTGTAAACCTTAATGAACCGAGTCTCTAAAGAAAGAGCGACAATGCACCTTGATGGGAGGACTGACGTGAAAAGAATGTGGTGACATGTAAATGCAAGGGGAGCACTGTTTCACTTACTGATTACTGTCAAGTACAGAAAAGGTTAAGTAAAATGTCAAATACCATTTTCACTTTAAAACTGTTAAAACCTGCTTTTTCTTTTGGATTCTACTGACATGTAAATGTATTAAACTGGAGGAGTGTTTTTGTCTGTTTCCACTGAATGTTTCCACTGAAGAGCAAATTTTTGAAAATTGAATAAGAAATGTCTTTTCCATTTTTTAATGTCAGATTTCAAAAAAGAAAACTGCATTTTAAGATGAAGCTTTTTTGAATAAAATTTTCATTGTCATTTTAATATAGACTCTTACGGGTTTCTTTAATATATATAGTACAAATTAAATTACAATAATAAACAAATTGATTAGAGCAGCTAGTAATAACAAGATACGCAAAGATTTTACAAATCTGTCGGAAACTTGTTTAAGACTAAAAATTGCAGTTTACTTGGCAAATAACAAAATTAATTCACATTTTTATGCCTAAATTTGAGCAAGCACATTCTCAGACTCAAATCAAGTAAAACACACTTTTCTGTTCAGGAATGTAAGTAAACAACTGCAATTTGACATCTTAATCACAAATATAATAATGCGCTTTACTATTTTTTCAGCTTTTTTGGGGGGAAAAATAGTACATTTGAAAAATTTGGGATAACATTATTTATATTTTAGCATTAAATATATAATTTCAAGTAAATATTTTGCACATAGTAGTAAATTAGCTATTCCAGATTACATTAAATTAAATATTTTTGTAATTACCGTTACTGTTAATTCAGGGCAGCTGTGATGTAAACCTTACATTGGGTGGTGTTCTAGTAAATTTCTTGAAGACCATACTGGTAGTCTCTCTAGTACATTTATATAATGTCAATTAGTATTTTCAAATATTTTCATTGATTCCAAGGACCAGAGTTCTTGCAATGCTTTAGTGGAGAATTGTGTGAATTAGCAAATTGTTTCCACTAAGTTAAGGTTTGGATTTCCAACCCATACCAGATGCTTATAGATCAGCACAAGAAATACAACTGTGGAAATGGCCATCAGTGGAAGTGTGGCTTTTAAGTGAGACAAAAGAACTGCCACAGTTGGAGACTGCATTAGTTGAAGTCCTGACTAGATAAATTGCAGACAAAGCTCGTCCTGAAGCACCACTCAGTCTCTAGAACCCTGAGGAGGTATTCAAGTCTGCAGGGATGCCCCCCTCCATTTATTAAATGATTTTGCCGCAGTTACATAGCTATATAAATGTCACTTGACATGTGGGCGAAACTCCATTTAAAGCTTGTCAGAGAGATTTATCAGGGTATTAAAAACTTTTAAATGTGGTCTCTCTCTGTCTCTCTCTCTCTCTCCTTTTTAAAGCTGTTTTGATGTACCGTATACTTTCATAGCTGTGCATCATTGCAGGAGGGTGAAATAAATTCGCTAGTAAATAAACAGCGTGTGTTTAACTCTCGCATGGACCACCATTGATCCATTCAAAGTACAGTTATTGTTTTTTATCTATTGTGCAGCACATAGCTCAACTGAATCGTAATGTATAAAATATTATTATAGGCTATTACATTTGCTTAAGTACTGTTGCACAGTCACTTTATTAAAAGTGTGGGCTTTTTTTTTAAATTAATACAGTAAAATGAAAGATAACTAGTATAGCAGAAAGAATGTAGTATATCACTGGCCTAACTAGGATGTGTGCACTCCACTAGCCTGGAAATACATGGGTCACATATCTGGCTTTGGCTCCCTGTGGTGTCAAATACATACCTTGACTAAGCACAAATGGGCCACAACGAGGCCACCACTGACCCCCACTTTCCCGATGAGACACACTCATATGTTCCACAGGCTGCATTGCTAGTCGCCTGGTGCATAACATGAAATTATGACAGCAGTGTCATTTTTATAATCCTTCTTCTGGAATTAGGGCTGATGCAACCAGGCCAACTGTGGGGTTTCCGTCATGGCGGCTGCTGTGCACCACATAAAAGTTCCCCTGGTGCTTTTACACGCATGCACACACACATACACACACACACTGTGTGCACTTTCCCTTCTCATTTACTGATGCACAAAGCCACAGACTGTGGACCAGTGGATTTATGGTCTGTGAACAACACTCCCCCCCCCCCTTTAAAAAAAAAAAGGGGATTAGGTAAACAGTGTTTGGAGCCAACTGATCGTTTTGCTGTACATTATCCCATTTGCTGGAACACAATTGCCGCTTTGCCAGTAACACTGGCTAGAACTTGGCAAAATGGGCCAGTGGACCAATTGCGTGTTGTTTCCTTAACAAAGGAGTTTAGACAATAAATTTTTGAGCCAATTCTGTTTTCTTTATATTGTCATCTACTTAACAGCTTTAATGGTATTTCTTACCACTACTATGATGATGTGCGACTGTACTTTTCTGTTAAGCAAGACAACCTCAACATCCTTTCTTACCTCATCGACGACTTCACTGCTATTACTAATCGGATGTCTTTAAATTTCCTCCGTCTTAACCCTGGCAAAACAGGGGTTCCTGTTTTCAGCTCTGACAGCTTTTCCAAGAAGGTTCATCATTACATCAGCTTTCATGCCACCAATATCAAATGACCTGCTAAGAATCTGAGTTTTGACCAGCATTTTGGTTTCAAATTTTTCATTCAGTCTTGATGACCTTAAACAGACCTTATGTATCAAAATATCCTTAAATATCAAAGTGATGTCCTGTTTGATGTTCCATTATGAAACGTTATGCTGCAGCTAACATCATTAAAAAACAATAAAGGAAGCCTTTTGTTTTATAATCTGGTGCTTTATTTTAACACATATTACAGTTTAAAAAAAGAAGAAGCCTTTTTTATGTGCCTTTACATAACAAAGGCACATAAAAAAAAGGCTTAACAAACTCAAACAGCAGACACGGTCCTTCTTGCTGGCAGGTGCTCTATGCAGTGTGGCGCTGGATCAGACAGAATCCTGCAGAGGTGTTAAGAAGTCCCACAGCTATCTAAGGAGAGTAGAAAATGTCTGTAAGGAAGACTTCCAAATTTTTCACACAGCAATATCAGGTTTTTTAAAATAAAACAAAAAAAAATGGAAAGGAGCCATTTAAAGGGGAACAGCTTTGTTTTTGTTGTTGTCTCAAGATATATAAGATCAACATGACTCCATAAAAGGAATATCAATCAATCTAACTTTTAGCAAGTGTTACATAGAGTATTTGATCATTTTTTCTGCAAAGTGAAAAAAGATACAACAATGCTTTTAGAAATCATAAGGGGTGTTTTTTTTAAATAGTTAATTGGTATTTCATTGATATTAATTAATTCACCTGAATAAAAGCCTAGGAGGGTGCCATGCAGTAATTTGTGTTTTTCATTGGTAGCTTAATAACTAAACTCATAAATCTTAATCGAACAAGCATGTAACAAAAGGAACAAGCAAGTGAACGAATAGGCCAGGTGTGACCAAAATGCTTGCTAACTATAAAAGCAAAAAGCAAACCAAAAAAATCATCTTGGAAAAAAAATCATTCTTGCTAATTAAATTTGTTTTAAATTGTTTGTTGTCATCAGTAATTGTGAGGGTTTTATGTAGAAAATTGTGTTGGAATGTCACTTCCTCATGACATGCAGATCAAGGAGCTATTTGGCACGAGAGTCTAAAATTCTTTCAGCTTTCAGATGTTTTGTTTTCCTGCCACAATTCTGCACTTTCTTACTGATACAAGAGATTTGTTGATACTCAGAAGCAGCAGCCTCCCTCTACCCACTGTCTTTTCATGATGAGGAACAAGAACGCCTAAAGGACTTATGGATAATGCTCTGGGGAAGCTTGGGGAAAAGTTCGGTTTTAAAGTTCACACTGGTTCTTGCTACAAGGTACTGTTGATGTTCAAGTGATACTTGAGAACAGAGATGGGCAGTTGGGCAGACTTTAATCCGATTACTTTTTTCAAGTAACGAGTAAAGTAAGGGATTACTATTGCAAAAACGGTAATTAGATTACCGTTACTTTCCCGTAGGAACGCTGCGTTACTGCGTTACTAAAACCGTGATTTTCTTGCGAGAATGTCTCATGACAGTGAGGTAAGCGAGTGTGACGTTCGTGACAACAGCTGTGTGCAGATCAACAATGGATAATATATCGAGTGCGGGAGAGAGTATGAGCGTGCAGCGTTTAAAGCGTGGAAGTACTGACCTTACTTTGAGTTTGATTCCGTAAAAAGAGACAAAAACATTAGTGTCCGCTGTGCGTGGGAAGAAAATTTCTTTTTACAGCGAAAAAAACCCCTAAACTTCCAAGCAAGCACCGAGTAGCTACGAGGTAATGAGAAACTCACAGAGAAACTGCGGTATCCTTCCACTGACCGCTGCGGCACACCTGCACCAGGATAAACCTCCGCCTACTCTACTCCTGCTTTACAGGTGAAAATAGAGCAAAAGGACCGCTAGTCTTTGACTTTATTTATTTTCTGCTGTGTTTTACTTGCATCTGAAAGAGTGAGTGTAAACACAAAAATTTATATATATATATATATATATATATATATATATATATATATATATATATATATATATACATATATATATATATATATATATATTATGTGCTGGAATGTGCAGAAAATAGGTTTAAATGTTAAACTAATTTCTTCCAGTCAGAGAATGGTGCATATAATTAAAATTTTGCTTCATGCATAAAGTTAAAAGATTAAAACTAACAAAACAAGTTTTAAAAAGAGACTTTTCCATTTGATTACATTTTGTATGATGGATTATGTAGAAAAAGTAGAATTGGGCTGAAAGATCTATCGCTTTATCACCTATTCAGGTTGTAAATCATGTTTTTAAAAAGTAACTAAGTAACTAAGTAACTAAGTAATTAATTACTTTTGAAAATAAGTAATCAGTAAAGTAACGGGATTACTTTTTGGGGGAAGTAATCAGTAATTAATTACTGATTACTTTTTTCAAGTAACTTGACCAACACTGCTTGAGAAAAAGACATAATTTCTGTTACTGCTACATTAGTGGGTTTTGTCAATCTCTTTGGAAGAAATGCCATACTCAAAGTGGAGAAGACACCCTTACATCCAACTGGCTTGGCTAATTCAATTAAAGCAACATTTGATTAAGTCCAAGCCTGAGAGCTTAATTAAATACTAAGGGTTAGGGGGATGCAGTTGTACGTGCATGTTTAGTATGCAATTACACATCTGGGGGAGTGGATGCACATGAATGGTGTGTGTGTGTGTCTGTGTGTGTGAGAGGCTGCAGGTGCATGTCTAATTCAGTTTGTGTGCTTATGCTTGCATTGCTGTTTGGGTGTGTGTGTTTTATAACTGGTTGCTAGGCAAGGGATGAGATAAAGCCTTTAACTGAGACACAAGAGATTTCCAACTCGCTCTTAAGCTGCTGAATACACAATAGGATGGAGTTCAGCAAAGTTCACATCAACCACTTCTGAATACTAACTCAATGCTACATGAATATGAATTTGTGTTAGTTAGTCAGATTTTTTTCAAAGGGATAAAATTCAGAAAAACGCCTTGCAGCCAAAACAAACAGGCAAAGATGTTCACGCACAAGGTAAGGGCACGCACGCCCCCAAGACTTTGAACTATCAACTTGACATCAACAAAGACAGGGCATTAGCACAGGCACAAGGTAAATTCTGTGTTTTGCATAGAAATATTCACAATCAGCATAGAACAAAGCACTAGTTGAGGTTTTGACAAAAATTGTCTTCTTTATGGCTATGCACGCACCGTTGTTTTGGGTCAGAGCGAGTCTGATTTATGGGTCAGCCAGTATTATCAGACAAGACTGGCCCATCACAGATAAATGGCTACGAGGATATACTGGAAAGTCTTTATCCTGGCAATTATTGGACAATAAATATGTTATCAGCACTGACTCCCAAAATGTAATCTCAGTCTATCCCTATAAAGCACATGATAAGAAGTAATTCAAGAATATCTTTATTTATGTATAATTAAAAAGAATCCAGACAGCTTTATATTTATTATTTTAACATTTATTTGAAAGTTGAGTTAGGAAATCTGTAACAAAAAAGATCATATTATCGAATAATCCAGTTTATGAATACGATGCACATCAAATGACGATCTTAAGTTAGTATTCATTTGAAGGTTGGCCTGTCACTTCTTCCTTTGTCCTCCTTCCTTTGTCCTCCACTTGTAGTCAAATGTTTTTAAACCCATATCACATACCATGCCATGATATGCCAGTTTTTGGGGCAAATGGCTCTATTGGAATCAAGTTGTTGGTCCAAAAATACTATTTTATTCCTATCAAATTTGTTATCTTTGGCATTGATCATAGACTTAACAAAAAATAGACACACTTCCCTTGAATAAACAAAAAAAATCAAGGACTTTTGGCTTCATTGAAGTATAAAGAAATGTAATGAAAGAAGCAGTACAGTGTGTCAGTGCTAGGCCCACAGGTTAACATCTTAAATTACTTTTCAGGACTAAAGTAGTGAACCAAGGTGGCTGTGTGATTCAAAGGTCAGTGTTAAGTGGCTTAACAAAGAAAGAGAACACTTCTCTGAAAATGATCAGCCTCAAGGACTCAACTAAAATTGAATTTTTTCATTCAATTTTAGTTGAGCTAAATATCCAAAACTAGTTCGGAAAATGATTTTAAAAAAGCCCAACTCCTTAGAAGCAAAATATACAGAAATGAGGGGTGGCTCAAGACCTTTACACAGTCCTGTACATAAACACGTTTGATTGCTGTATTGGGATTAAAAATCAATGTTTTCTTTTGTTTTTCTGGGAACAGATTTTGCATAGTTTTTCGCTGTAGGCAGGGATAAAGAAATTTTGGTACTGTAAGTTTTCTGGTTTTCTGCTTGTAGGCCAAGCCAAGTTTGTATTTTCTATACATCCAAATGATCACTTTTTAATTTCTTGAAAGCTTTATGTAGCAGGAGTCAAAGCCTACCAGATTATTCATTAGATTAGTCCTAATTTACAATTTTCAATTTTCATCCATTTAGATTCGATAAAGGTTTTAGGGGCGTGGCTTCTCTCACGGACAGGTTTGCCGCCACACCTGGGCTGATTGAGGTCACTGAAGCGGACCCGTGTCTTACCTTTGTGGTGCTGCTGCAGCTTTGGTGCATTCTTTTGGAATTATCTGAAAAATAATATGGCTTGTCATCTTGAACAGCTTGTCGAAGAAGTTTGTGCTTCGGTTTTGGTGAGTGAAATTCTAGTATTTTAGTAGCTGTTATGTTGCACCAATTAGCCGGTATATGCGACCATGCGTAGCAGGTGCTACTCGCTAACAACACTATAGCCTTAGCTCAACTTAGCACTTCACAGTCTCATTCAAATATTATTACTTCATATTCATATTACTTCAAATATTATTAACAAATAAAAAGTGGTGACGGCTAAAATGGTAACATTGAGATTTCAAAACGCAATATCACACTGTGGCATTCCCATGTCGTTTATAGTGAATAGCTCAGTGTGCAAACTGCACTACAACACAACAACACACTATGATAGTGTGTTTTCAGTAACGTGACAGCAGCAGTGTGTGCATGCACGTTTGAAATGATGAAGACAGTGTATTTTCATTTGGCCCCTAAATTCCCCTGCAGTATTTGTTTGGATACCTGTTTTCTAACTATAAATTGTTCTTATTTTGGACTGTTTAAAAGTTTTCCTTACATAACCTGATTTGAATCCTTCTCATTTATGCAACTAAGGAAATAGTCACCAGAACATCCCTAGAAGAATGCTTGGTTGTCCTCCTTTGGTGAAACAGGGCTAAAAGCACAGTTTTGTGAAATCTTTGTGAAGTGAAGCAGTCAGTGTTAGGATAGTGGCTTTTTTGCCCTCTTTGACACAGGTGGGCAGTGATTGAGGTTGTAGACTCAAAGCCTCTGCACTGAAGAATCTCACTGTCTACCTCTAAAAAGTAATTTTTGGGAGCAACGCCACTTTGTCTGCAGCCATAGCTCTTGAGGAGACACACATGGTCATTTCAGCCATTAGCAGCAGGATACCCATTACTCTTGGGGCACACCTGGACATGTAGTTAACACTGAGCACATGCCTGTGTACTGTGGCCCCATTTCCATGCTTTACTTACAATGGATTATCATCACCTTTATGGCCATTTAAGTTCACACTTGGAAAACACTTAAAGTTCAGTTCACTTAGTTTAAAAACAGTGAACTAAATTTTCAAAGACTGAGTAGTTCAAATTATTATTATTCTTTATTGTTCCATGTGAGCCCTTGCTTCACAGGCAGGGGACTTTAAGTGTTTTTGTCTTTTAGCATTTAAACAATGTTGCATAAACCAGAACAACTGAAAGCAGGCCAGCCTACAAATCTAATTGAGCTCTATAAGAATGTCTACAGCTGTTAGTTGTTTGCATGATCTTATCCTTTGGTAGTGATTACTTCTTATCATCAATCACTAGCCAGATGCTCCAACTCGGTGTTGCGTTTAAAATTGGTTGCTGATGTTCTGACTTTTGAAAATGTGAGTTGTTTTTTTTTTTTTTTTTTGGTCACAATCTGAGGATCTGTACTGATGGCTTCCTTTAAATGTACATAAGGACTGACTTCAGCAGTTCCTTTGGGAGCTGCATTGTCTAAAATCTTTCACCTCTTTCTTCCTTTCCATTCAACAAGAACAGTCCACCTTAGTGGAGATAAAGTAAACAAATATGAACAATTTACCATACTAAAATAAGTTGAAAGTGGTAACAGAGTTGGTTTGACATGAGCCATTCTTTGAGATGTGCCTTTTAAAGTTTCATATGTTGAACTCTCCTCTAGGAAGTGGGCAAGTCTGTGCAAAATCTTTATCTATACATCTATACAGCAAAACAATCATACTAGAACTTGCCATGCTGACAGGCTGTATTTCTGTTTTGTAGCATCCTTTCATGGGTACCTGTTAACTCTTGAGAGAATGAGTGATGCTGACATCATGTTCTTTATTTGAAAACAATTGAAGCAATGCAAAGAAGAGAAAAGAAGTCTGTTTCTCACAGTCTTTTTTTTTTTTTTTTTTTTTAATACAACGTCATAATGTGTATTTTGAAAGTTTTGGTCCCATTTACAGTAAACTTGATGATACAGCAGGATATGCTTCAGGACGTGGCTACCTTGTGGTTGACAAGTCACTGCTGTATGGGTGTGGATTCCTCTCATTCTTAGTCAGATCCACTCCTTGCTTGTCACAACTTTAGAACTTAAAGCCATGTTGGCTAAAATGCAAAACCCAAGACTTCGAAAGAGCACAAACCAAATGCTGACTTAGCATAGTGGTTACATCCATCTTTTGTGTACAGGCATGTGAACAAGAGCATTTTCACAGCTTTACTACTTCCATAAGAATTAAGAGGGTGGCAATCAGGTGCTGTTAATCAAATGCACTTCACAGAGCATCCACGAGTGTGATCCCCTCTATTAAAGCAGATGTTTTGGGAATTTGCTGGTGTGGAGCATTCGGGTGTGAGTCAACACAATGCCAGTTTTCCCAAGAGTGGACATATCTCAGCAAATTTACACCAAGGTCAGACCATACAATAATTAGAAAATTAATACAAAAACAAGAGCTACATCTCAAACACTACAGACTTTGGTTAGCTTTTGAAATGTTTATGACATTAAAACTGGAAAAAGACTGAACAAATATGGCTTGTTTGAATGAGTTGTCAGGAGAAAGCCTTTTCTAATTATTATTATTTTTGGCCTTTTTTAGCCTTTATTGGACAGGGACAGTGAAGATAGACAAAGTGGGGGTAGGGAGGGCCACGGGTTTGGACTCGAACCCGGCCTACTGCTCTCCAGCCATTTCTTTTCCACTTGTACAAGTGCTGTGTTGTGGTATACATTAATGCTCTCAGAAGGTTTTTTGATGGGGTGTGTGTGATAAGTTGAGCATATTAATTGATTAATTATTTTCTAGCTAATTGTACATGTTTTATCACCCTGATGCAATCAGCTCCTAGCTGGGGCTGCAGCGCCCCCATTCTGTTTGTCTGGTTGTTGGTAACTGCCAAATTGTAAACTTTATTTTTTGTTGTACAAGAACAAAAATAAATCCTCCAGTCTTGTTTTTCTCTCCCTTTCTGACTTGCTGTATGGATATTAACCTAGGGTGTGTTCAGTCTTCTCAGAGAGCCTGCTGGGCTGTAAAAATGAAATTCAGTCCATCCATGTGACACAAACTGCATTCAGCAGGTCACATGACACAGGAGAATTGGCTCCAGGCACAGGGACATCAACAGAGTAACAAAGATGGTCACTGAGACAATTTTCAGCAGGATATAAAGTACTTGAATTGACCTCTATTTTCAGCTCTAAATGACTCACCCAGTGTCAGGGGGCCTTATATGGTCACATGACAATTGGAGAATGTTTGTTTATGAGATACGCCTGAAGAAAAAAAAGGGAACCACTTCAAGTCATGTTAGTCTCCTTAGTGTTGCAGTGAAGCAGTGTAATACCTGTCTTTTTGATGAGACTGGAAAATGACAAAAATAAGTTCAGACTTGCTGTTACAAAATCATTCAAGCTTGACTTTGCTGTTTGTGATGACAATTTATCAAGAGACCAAAAAAATTTTGGATGCTTTCATGGATAGCACACATTCATCCAGCTTGTCAAAACAAAAGTAGGTATTGCAGTTTCTAGCCTAATTCATTTACACAGTAGCTTATGTACTGTAATAGCTGATGGCAGTATGTGGGGTGATCTGGGAGCCTTTGGTGAACAAAGGAAATGGACTTGATGTCAGATGAGTAGTTTTCAGCCTCCCATGCTGACTAAGAGCAGCCCCCTTCCTATAATTTACCTTTTTTGGAAATGATCTGCTAAGTAATTAAAATTTTATTTCCCCCTCAAATCCCATAAGGGCAGAATATCTGCAAGGCATGCAAAGAATATCTCGTGCCATCTGAGACACGAATTGCTGCAATATGCCCGCTCAGTACTGACTTACAGCATTGTGTAAACGATTACCTGCATCGGCTTTTGTAGTAATGATGCAGCAAGTGTGCACAGTAGGCAGATTCTGTGGTTCCCTCAGCATGAAAGAGCACTTTGTTTATAAGTAAGTAGTTGAGGAATACCCCTGCCTCTGTCAGGGTTCAGAGTTATGCTCCCATTGGAGCCACTAGTATTAAACACAAGAACACAGTTTGGCAGAGACAAACAGCAAAAAAGGTTTGTATTTGCCCGAGGTGTCTTAATACACATGTGCACAGCTGCTTTTTCATTCAGAGTTAACTCTTCACCTGTCCCATTTTACTTTTGTAGTATTTTAAAATGCATCATTAAAAGTGAGTTTGCCTATGTGTGTCTATGGTCCAATTACAATGTAGTTGTCCGTTATTTGATCATAGTGATGCTACTTTTTGTCTGTTCTGTCAGGAGAGGGGTCCTCTGTCAGTTTTCCTACATCCCATCTGCCCTTCTGTCTCAGTACTTGTTTGTTCCACAAACATATGTGTATAGCATTTTTCTATTTTATTACAGCTTCAAACCTTGTCCAATTCAGGAATACTAGCACAATATATATTGTTACGAAATAAGTTTCACCCCGGTTCTTTTATTCCTCGGGCATCCAGAGACGGCACCGGAACTCATTAGTCATTTCACAAAACCTTTATTCATCTTTATTCATCTTCATTTAAGCATGCATCTTCTAGAAGGGAAGACGTGCAAGGCCGGTGTCCCTCTGCAGATCTTCCACTCCTTTGTTTGTTACAGCCAGCTTTATAGAAGTGACCCCACCATAAAACCCCCATGGTGTGCTGCAAACTCTGTCTGTGTGTTTATGCACGAGCACGTGAGTGCCTGTGTGTGCGTGTACCCGTGTGTCTATGTGAGTGCACGTGAGTGACTGTGCATGTAGGTGTGGGTGCGTCATAACAGTCAAAGCACTATGTGTGTGTGTCTGTATACGTGACTTCCTGGGGTTCATAAAAGTAATCTCACCCAAGCTACACCAAATTCCTTTAGACAACATACAAAACCGAGTTAACATATTACAAACACTGAGACCCCCACTCTGCATCCACTGGGCCAGTGGCCTCTTGTTGTCTTACATTTACAGATCATGTGGAGAGTCTCCTGCAAACCTACTTCTAAGTTATAACAATTATGAGTTTCTATTAAAGGTACCAGCATCAGCAGACAGTAGCTTCCTGTCTCCTTTTATGACAGCAGAACCCAGTGTCCATAAATTCCTTTCTCTCTAAACAATTACACACACTCTCAGGCTACAGCTAAGCCAAACTAAGGTCATTAAGACTTTGTGGTGCAATATGAGATTTAAAATGTTGTTTAGATCATGAGTTCCCGCAGCTTGGGTCTCTCTCCTCCTCTCCTTCTAGGTCTTTCTTTCTCTCCTCAGGTGACAGAGTGATGGATTAATCCCAAATAAACTCGTTCATCTTTCAATTAGAGCCAGTGTTGAGGAGGTGCCAGGCATTATGAAGCTGTCTGGAAGACTGGGACTAAGGTAGTGATGGAGAGAAGAAGGGAGGAGGAGAAAAGGGTGAGAGTGAGTTATGGCATTGGTGTGAGGGACAGAGATAGGTGTTTGTAAAAGACTGAGTGGGGAAAAAAGTGAGCACAAAATAAGAGTTCTGTGTACATGGGGGAAGAAATGCATTGGTTGAGGGAGCACATCCAACTATTAAAACATCAATCAGATTAGAACTCCCATGCCTGGCTGACCATCCAAAGCCTGCCTCCTTCCATCATCCCCACTGCGGTTTGCACTTTTACACAACTTTGGATTTCACTGATTTTGTTTTTTTGTCCCCTTTGTTTCTTATGACTCTGTTTTGTGTGTGTGTGTGTGATGTGTGTTTTGTTTTTTCCCCCACTTTAGATGTTTAGATTGTTATCTATCACATTAAAACTTCGTAAGCTCTATAAAGGCTAAAACCTTTTTTGAAAAAGTAGTAAAACAACTTCAGTCAAATGAGTACAAAAGTAGCTCTTGAGTTGAGTTCTCTATTCAATGGTTCATTCTTAATTTGGTGATAGACTGCCCAACCAAATAACTTTAGCTTTGATCATGTTTTAATAAGCTTATGTAATGGCAGAACATTTATTTTCATCTAAAATTGCAATTTTTTTTCTTGCATTGATAGGGTCAAGTCTTCTCCTCCAGTGTATCCCACATGTTGTCAGTGGAGTTCAGACCCAGATTAATCACCAGATTAGTTATTTAAAGATATTAAATTGTCTTCGTATTGGTTCTATAGTATAGTGGTTAACATACATGTGTAATACTCAAAAGATCCTTGGATTGAGACCAGGAGGAGCCACAAATCTCTGAGAGGGTTGCGTAAAGGAATTGCATCTGCTGTTAAAAATCTGCCAGATCAAATATGCACTTGAATCTGCTGTGACTGCTCCATTATTGATAAGAAATTACAGAAGCTTAAATTGTATGCACATGGTTCTACAAAGCACTTTGTCATTCAGGTTGGACTTAATAACAATAATAATAACTCATACTGTGTACTAGCTAGCATGACGGAGTTTCTATACAGCTTGGTGGGTGCTATGATGTTACTGATAGTGAACTTTATTTTATTCATAAGGTTAGTTAGTAGAGTTGCCAACCGTCCCGTAAAAAGACGGAATCGTCCCACATTCAGAGAAAATATTATGTGTTTTGTATTGAGCTGAGAAGGGACGCAGTTTGTCTAGGATGAAAAAAGACACAAAGGTGGATTTATTCTGTCATTACGCTGCACAGCTGCCTCTTCTTCTCCTCTTCTTCTCTCCCCTCTCTCTCCTGTTGCTACTTCAATCATGAAACTGATCAATGATCAGCTGATCGGCTTTTCTCTCTTGTTTGTTTATCGCTCACTTTGCGCCAGAAAGAGGAAACCGCCGGATGTCGCGCTAAACAACAGCAGCACTTTTAAGCTTGATCAGCTGTTGTTAGAATTTATTTAATATTACTTTCTAGTATCAGCTGAGGTTTGCTGGAGCCACGGCTGTAAAAGCTGCTGGTCATGATGTCGGTTTGGTTATCTGGTGAGAGGGAAACATGAAGATGAAACCAGGAGATGTCCTTACTGAATCATCAGAGCTGAACAGGTGATGGAGAAACAGAATTACCTTTTAGGTGACATGAATGAGTTGAAGGGAAGTTATAAACTGTTTCTGAGAGACAAATAACACCAGGATCTGTTTCTAAGTAGCTGACAGCTGGTAACTGCAGGGGTGAGTCTAGCAAAGTTTTGCCAGGGGGCCAGGTAGGGCATTAACAGGGAAAGGGGGGCACAAAGAAAAACTTTTCTTATTCTCATTTAAAATGTCGAGTTTTTATTAAATAATTGTCTGAATCTTACAACCTAAGTTTTTATCTGACATAAAATGTATAGAAATCATACATATACCAGCAAGACTGTACATCGCTGTCACAACAGCGTTTGTTTTCATTCAAAGGCTTTATGGCTTTAATACCTGGTGGGCCGGTCTCTAGTAAAAATGCCTGGGCCGATTTTTTTTTTGTCCCAGTCCAGCCCTGGGCACGACACGCAGTGAATTAATCTGAGAAGGTGCATCAAAAAATAAATGGCCGTGCCAGCGGTGCACATCGCAAATTAGCTCTCATAGACACATTAGTTGTGCCTCTTCTTAATGATGGTATCTTAACTAACAACCCCAACTACCAGATTCAACTTGTAATTGGCTAAAAATAACTTAGCCTACTGGTGAGAGGGTCGTTGTTAGCTTTCCACATTCCGACACTTCAAAAGCTTCAGGAGCTGTCCGCTCAGCACAGCATCAGCACCACGGAGATACACGGATACATCCGTAGACTTGAGACAAAATGCATTTTTGGGACTTTCAGGTGTATGGACCAATGTTTTATTTTCTGATCAAACCAGAAATCTTTAATGAGCAGCTAGATTCGTCTCCTATTAACTGGCTGAGTTAATGCCAGTTAATGCAACATCGAAGCAGCTGGAATCCACAGCTGTGTGTGTTCATGGAGCTTGCATTTTCACCTGCTGGACATCACTACCTGACAAGTTTGACTGTCTTCAGAACATTGCAGAGGCCTTACTGACAGTATTTGGGTCTACATATCTGTGTGAGCAGAATTTTTCTCACATGAAGAGTCCTCAGGTAGCCGTCTGAATGCTGGACCAGAGATCAGATTAACATGTGTAATAACAAGCATGCCATATCGGCTCAGTTTATTTTTCTTATCATTGTTGTGAGGAGACCATAAATAACATTTGCATTTTCTGTTGTACATTTCATTTGCTGTTATGGATAAAAAGTGTCTTTTTTTTTTTTTTTTTGTTTCAAAATAGCTGCTAACTATTCGCTGATAGCTGCCAACATCTGCGAACAAATATAAATCTATAAAGTGGTTCTATATAGTGTGTAACTGTTCATATAGAGCGTTATTAAATTTATTGCTAATGCAATCATATGGCACACTGACTTCTGAGGAAATTTTAAATGGCACTCGCCATCAGAAAGGTTGCCTACCCCTGGTCTAAACGCTCTTAGGGTTTGAGTTTCAGAAACATTGTGCATGTTTTAACTAAATACAGCACTGTTAGTTTCATTGTGTTTATAAAAAAATTGAAGTTGTCATAGATGGTGTTTGAAGACACTGGCTGAATAGTCTGACACTGTCTGCTCTAGTATGTTTGTTCTCTAAAAGATGTTAAAGTTGAACAGCAAAAAGATTGCAAATCATTGTGGATACATCAGTTTTTGCACCGTGCAACAGATGGGCACGATCCCCCATATACCTGTAGTCCTGATCTTAACATCACTGAGTCTGTGTGGGATTACTAGAGACAGATGACACTCCAATATGGTTCCAATATGTTTGCAGTAACCTACCTGCCAAGTAGCTAGAAATTGTACATTTTTCAAATCAACTTCAGCACCCAAATTGTTTGCACAGTTAAATGTAAGCGTAAGCATTGATATTAGTCTGCAAATTTGTGTACTTAATCCCAGTGTGTGCTCATATCTTATTATTGTGTGTAAATACAGTATGTGTATTTATATACAGTAATAATGTGTGGGTACAAGAGGAATAAGGCGGTGGTGTTTGAGGAGGCTGTTATGACTTTGTACCCTCACTTTCATTCTCACCTAGAAACCAATACTGAGCTGTTGGCATATTTTCATTTCTTCCATTTTACTTCTTCTGCTTCTTCAAGGAATATTATGTACTGTAGGCACACAGGGACGGGTTCTAATGAATTTGAATGAGCGTCTCAATTTATTTTCCATGTTTTATTTATTTTTTCAGGGTTTGGGGAGTAAATTGAATCGACGGCGGTGATGCGTGTGCTAGTCAGGAGCAATATAGGGACCTGCTGTTCTGATTAAGTTCCTGTTATGGAGCCGTTCATTATTGATTTCATTTCTCCTCACTTCTCCTCCCTCTCGCATTCACATTTACTCCATATCTCTTTCATCTCAGCAGGGCTCTCCCTTGTTCTCTATGCCTCTTATTCTTCCCTGCTTCTTCGCAGTCAACTTTCGTCTAAAAGCAGCGACTTGCTATTTATAAAACTAAAAAAATGTAAAATAAATGTTTTTTTTAAATTTAATACAGTATTTGATTTCTTTTTTTTTCTACTGATCCCGCTAATGTTTGGCTTTTGAGGTTGCTAGTGCTGCTTAGTTCTTACAGGGACAAAACATGCAGTCAGCGACATCTGTAATTCATTTATTTACCACATACAGGGATCCAGATACAGAGATCAAAATTTAATTATCATAGTTTGTGTTGATACACTGATTTAATTTTCTCTCTGTGCTCTTAGAGCTATGTTAGAACTTGTGACAGGACAATATACAGTTAAAAAAAGTAACAAGATTAATATTGAGTCATAAATTGTTCTTATACGTGTTTTATATTGTGTTTGTGTAGATTACAACACTTTTTTTGTCTTATACACATGGCTGCATCACTGTAAATCACTAGTTGTTTGTTTTCCTTCTCGCACAAGAGCTCTGTGGACCACACTCGCACTGAGTCACTTACTGGCAGTCATACTCTTTGGGATTTCAAATCATTGTTTACCCTGCCTGTGGAGGTTCTGGTACGTTCTTAGGTTTTCCAAATAATCTAGCTAGACATGCAGCCGAGAGTTTTCCAATAATCTCTCCAACCTTAAAATCCAACATTTCCAAACTTGATAGTATCAGCGGTGGCCAAGAAAACCATCTCACACACAACAAACAAAGTCCTTGAATTTGGCAAATTTAAACTCAATGCAGATTTTGAGTTTTACATTTAATACAATTAGAACAGTCTCACTAGGATTAGCTGTATAAATAAATGTCTGACTTTTCAAGGTGAATGTTGTCAGTATGGAATAACTGATGGACAAACTGCTGCAGTGTAATGCTTCTGATGGAATTTGGTGCTCTAGTTTTTATGTTAAAAGTGCAAGTTTGACATATGACAATGATCTTTTGGCTGTTATTCTATACCGAACTTGGCAAAATTTCCCACCCAGCTGAATGGTTTGAGACAAATACACCCACTGAACCCCCTATTTGACCCTTTCTTTTCCCTTTAGCACCTCAGGAAAACATGGGTCTGAAGTGCTCATGGAGCTTTTAAGACATGGGTTCTTGAATAAAACAGAATTCCTTTTAGCGAGCCTGTGGTAAATCTCTTGTTTGCGATTAAGTAGTGCTAAATAGTCTGCAGCTGTGTTGAGACTGAGCTATGGTTAGGAGGCCATCTGAAGTCCTCTGTTGTTATGACTAACTTCCTATAACCTGACCTCTCCATGAGTCAAGAGCCAAGTCATAGAAAAAGGAATGTGGTGACAGGTTCCACGGAAAAAAGAAGACGAGGACCTGTTGTTTTTAATGAGCCTCTGGCCTTTTCCACTGGCTGGCAGGTTCGTGTGCTGGCAGTGTGGATAGCAGTTTGGATCGCAAATGGGCCAGTTACGGCTAAGGTTGTTTTTGTTTTTTTCCTCCTCTGACTAATAATCTTAATTTGCCTGGCTTCCTGAGGCCTTCTTCATAGTTTCTGGTGTGCTGACTTCATGTGTGGCAGTTCTCATGCTAAGGTATTAAATTTTTACCATATACATCTGTCTGGTGTATTTATTTATGCAGTTCATCACATATAGGCATTTGTGAGCTAAGCTTTAAAGTAAGCTTTCACATGTAGTTTTGTCTGGCAGCCTTAGTCTGCCTTTTTAGAGAAACCACCCTGTCAAAAGTTTGGCCTTCATACCCCAAACTGTGAGAGCGGCCGGCTGAAACATCTGTGGTCTTGGCTGGGAATAAGAGGCTGCAGAGACTTGGATATAGGATCTAATATGCAATCTCTGGGGTGGGGTAATGGGGAACTTGGCTTGGGGTTATGAACTAGGATTGTGAGGTGAGGGGTAAGGGTGTTGGGCTGGGAAATTTGGAGAGCTAAGAATTTATGGGGGACTGGATTTGAGAGTTCGGCATTAGGTGATGAGAGGATGGAGTGTATCAGGGTAGCCTGGATAGGGGGAAGGGTGTGAATTTTGAGAAACTGGGGTTAAGGCTGGGACAAATGCTGTTGGAAAGACAAGGGAATCTTAATTTTGTAGCTGTACAGTGTTTTTAAAAATAGCAATAAATATGCCAAATAGACGTTTACTTAAACACTTCAAATACTGAACAGAATCAATTACTATAATGTTAAGTCAATGTTTTTACTAAGGGATTTTGTGTAAGGGAGACAATAAGAATTAGGTTGCCTACATGGTTAAGGAAGAGGCTTGTGTTTCTGTGATGTGGAAACTGTGGTGAAGCATAACTCTGGAGCTGGTTTAAGGTCCATGAATTGAGGTTTGTGGGCAGGGAATTGGGTGTTTTTTCCGTTTTTTGCTTTTCTTTTTTTTTCTTTTTCTTTAGGGCTGCAAAGGGAGGCTAATGTTGAAAAGTGTCTGCTAAAGCTGTAGCAAATGAATAGATGGATTACACATTAGTTGGAATACAAAGAATTCGGATGGAGTTGGAGCATGTGTGAGTGCTGTTGGCTTTCCGGCTGGGAAATTGGTCTGGAGGGTTGGGTGAGGGTCATTTGATGCTATTTTGGCTGTTCCCGGATTCAGTAACGGCTGGATAAGAAGAGGGTCTCTCTTTCCCTGACGCCCTCCCTCCCCTCACTCACAAACGCATACATGCACATGCACAAACTCCTTTCATGTTCAGCCAGTTGCATCCAGCACTGGGGAGACTTTTGGGAAGATGATATTATGGATGATACGGAGTGGAAGATGACTCAGCCACAGGAATCCCAGAAAACCCACAGTGGTTGGCTGGAGTACATAGACAGAGAGAGACTGTGTGTGTGTGTGTGTGTGTGTAGTATAAAAGCCAAGGAGAAGTAAAGGAGAAAGGGAGTCATGGGAATGTGTCATTGGAGTTGTCATTTTTATTTTTGGCTGTTATTAATGTGACTTTCCTTTAGTTCAGTTTAGCAGTCCATTAAAATAAGTACTTTAATGTTTCACGTATTTGTGTGCATTAGATATTAATGTTCAATAATAACGTGTCAGATCTATATCACTCAGGGAGGAACGGATGCCTTCATTTAAGCATGTGCTTTCTGCTGCTTTTTTCTGTAAAGTTACTGTAATGTAAAGGCTACCAAATGTAACATTAGCATCAGTGAATAATTTATGACCTTTCATGACTGACTAACAGTGCACAACCCAGAATTATTCCAGCCTAAGCTTTAGATGAGGTGTTTGTTAGGTTCTAGATGCATCATTTTGGGTGTTTTCATAACTATAGTTTGTTTACTCGGGTCTGAATCAGTTGATGAGTTTGACATTTTATTGCTTTTTCCTGTGGTTTGGTTTCCATTGACACGGAGAAAACCCCAAGTGAACTCCAAACAAACCAAAACTCTGTCAGGAGCAGGAGCAACAAAAATAAATGCATGAAGAGGGGGCCATGTTCTGGACTAGTGAATAACGTTCATGTTACAGCTAGTTGTCACAGTTTGTATTCTGGGATGCTGGGAAATACACAAAGCATACCTGGATAGGTAAAGGCATTTATCTCACACCTGCAGCTTATGCCTGGTGTTTGGGTAGGATTGATGTTGCATCATGTTCTCACCATAAACAAACCAGATTCAGGCGCCCTCCTCTAAAAAAGCTTAGGGTTTGGGGGGGGGGGGGGGTCACCCTAGTGCAGTTACCATGTTTACACCTGCAATTGAACAACTTTGGCTAAATGGGCTAAACAGCACAGGAGTGAAAACACCTTTACATCTCTGACTTTATTCATATTTGGTAACCTAAAGAACAATGTGTTTGTAAGTTTTGTCATGTTCAGCTGTGCTCTTTGGTTTGGTTTCTAGCACAAAGAAGGAAAAGGCTGCAGCTATTCTAGTGCATATCTGGCTTTCTTTCAGTTAGTGATGGTAAAATGAGCAATTCCTAGTTGTGGAAGGAGATACCAATACTTTCTTAATAAGCCAAAGAATTGTGGGGTATGTGGTTTTAATGTTTTGGAACACCAACAACATTTAGAGCGTAATTTAGACATTATGGTCTTCTCTAGCAAGGGACTTAAGGTCATTGTGCAACAAGACCGCAACTAATTTGAGAATGATGGCTTAAATGTTAAATGTCCAACATGTAAGTCTTGTCTTTTTTTTTTTGCCTTTGACTCTGTGCTGTGATTGGAGCTGATATTGTGGCTTTTATCTGTTATCCTGCCAAGCTGAACTAGAGGCAGGCCTGGGATCAGCTCAAGTCCAATTTGCTGTAAACGCTCCGTTTGTTGAACAGACACAAATGGAAGTTGAAATGTCCAGGTGAATGGCGTTTCAAGCTTTGTTTCTGGCTGCATGCCTACCCACAGACTAGTTTTGTGAATTTGTCAGTTGATTCTCATTAATGGTGATAAAGCGATCTGTAAAATCAGATCCGTTTTCTGCCAGCCCATTTTCTCAATATTAAAGCTTTCTAAAATGCAGAGAGGAAAGCTAAGAGAGACTCAAATTGTGAGTAAACACTTATTTTAAGTGTGGATAGTAAAACTATAATTTGACAGTACGGCACAGATTTATTTTTATTGAAAGCAGAAATCCTTCTTGAATTAGAGGCAGTTTGTGTAAAAACTGGATGTGAACAAAAGAGCATGAAGTAACATGGCCAAAACATCTGTAAAGCTGTGGTGCAACAGCAGATTTGACATTTTATTAACAAAGAGTAGTTTTTACTCATAATGCCACCAGCAGTGTCATGCAATGGAGATACAATTTGATAATTAACAGCTTTTACACTTGCTCTTGTGCAATTTAAAATAAGCAGAGGAGTGGAAAAGTGCTGTCTCACCATTGAGCTCTTGGTATCGTGTGCCTTCCAAACTTTCACTGTGTTGCAGTGACCTTGAGCACTGCAGAAAACAGCAGTGAGTAACTCAGGAAAATGAGGAGTGGAAAAGAGAGAGAGAGGGAACCCTCCAGCTTGCTTGTCGACAGATAATCTGTCAACCCCCCACTGGTCCCCAGACTCACGGTACATGTGGCATACACACATGCTATGCAGAACACACACACACACACCTCTCACCAGCCACCTACTCGTGCTGCACAGCTGAGTGTCTGACAGTGAGGTAGCTGGTGGAGAACGTACTTACCTCCCTCCTCTCCTCATCTGTTTCAGCTTCATCCATCACACCCTACACACACCTTTCTCTCCCTATCTTTAACTTTCTGCCCTCTCTCTTCTGTTGTCTCTCTTCTCTATCATAACCTTTCTCTTTCTTCCTGTGGGTCTATCATGGTTTGTCCCTCCCTCGGTTTCTGCTCCTTCTCTCCAATTTATCTTCTCTTATTTGTCTTTGCCTGAACTCCCTGAGATGGTTGCAAAAAGAGAAGGCAAAAAAGTCATCAGTGAAAAATGGACACTGTGGAGAACACACACTGGTCTGTAATCTAAGTACAGGCTGGAACACTCTTGATTATATTAGCCCTGTGATGTGCTGGAGCTAAGATGTAAAACAAGGCTCGCCATGAATGGTGGCTGTTAATAAACTCAGAATTGCAAACTATTGATTGGCTCACTCAGTGTTGATCGTGCATGTGTGTGTGAAATGCACATCCGTACATACTTCAGCAGTGGTAGCCCAGTAGTTTTGAAAATAATGGTATCAAGATCTGTACACAGTTCTGCTCAGTGATTGCCTCCAGGCCTTTAATACCCTACAACTGACCCCTGCCTTGGGTCAGAACAAAGCATAGTCTTTAGTAAATGCTTCACTACTACCTACTAAGAATGCCTAAGGATCAAACCTTTGAATGAATGCCAACCATTTGCATAGACCATGAACACACAGGCATTGTAGAAACAGTGCTGCTGTAGCAATCATCCTTTCATTTAGGTATAATCTGAAATAATACGCCACATCAACACAATGCACCATATTTTTTGATGGATATCTCAGGGTGTTTTTGTGCTACAGAAAATGCTCCCAGAACGTGCTGTTTATCTACAAATAGAAAGAATCTCAAAGCGTGTAACCAAATCTAGGTTTTGACAAAATGTCAACAGCGCTGAGGTTTTGTTTGTTGCTTTCTGCTGCCTAATGGTCTTCCTTTCGAGTTTATTAAGCACCAGCATCACACATAAGAAAGTTGTACTTGTGGTCATTTCATTAATAATTTAAAATTATATAACATCTGTGACGTGATGACAGGATTAGGCAGGATCTAAAAGTGAAAGATTGTTTAGTATGATCACAACTGTGAGAAGGAAAGTTCTTGACATTTGCACATCTTGACTGTTGGGTAAAGTGTGCATATACACATCTAAGCATGTAGCTTTTAGACACATAGTATGAAGGTACTGTGCATCAGTTGGCTTACATGTTTGACACCTCGTTCATGCATGCACATGTAGAATTGGTGCCGTCTTTGCACATAAAAATAAAACGGTAACTTCTAAGTCAGTCAGCTACAATATCTTGTATGCAATGAACTTACTCAGTCAGTGGGCAAACATGTGAAAGCTACCCATGAGAGTTGTCATATAACATGGAACTGGATACAGCAGTTAATTTTTTTTCTTTTCCCCGTGAGTGGGTAGAGTGCAGAATGAGTCAGTGGGTTGACATTAACTGGCAGTTGTGCAAAGTGCGCAGATGTATTGCAAAAAACCCAGATGAGTCACTCCTCACTTCAGAGATGGTAATTGCACTTAATGACTCAATGACCACATTTGGATTGGAATTATTTCTTTGGAAGTTGTAGAACAAACTAAAGTGAAAAGAGATACCATGGGCAGAAAGACGGGCAGGAAGGCAAATGGGAGAAATGAGTTGGATGGAAAGTGAGTGAAAGAAACTGATGAGAAAGATGGATTTAGTGGCAAAATATCCTCCACCACGTGGAGTCGTTTAGGTCATTACTGGCCATGTTGTTTGTTCTTAACATCTTCACTGTTCTTGTGCATCTTGCTGCCAACTTAGTGTCAGGGTAATGTGATGGTTAGATTTATAGATGTGTCCCCCTCTGGGCTGCCACAGGAGTTTGGGCAGCACAGATGTGATGAAGCACTGTCCAGAATCCAACAGCTACAGTTAAGTTCCCAGTCTGTGCCAAGAGCCACGTGAATTTGGGTGGAGATGGTGGAAGCGGATGAAACTTCTGGAGTTGCTGTGAACTAAATTCAATTTAACAGCTGTGGAAGGAAATGTCCACATGCTCATCATCTGGGTGGGTAAAGAGATGAGGTTGGGTTATGGATTGAATCCAAAACATGTATTTTTTTTCTTTTTTGTATATACACAGGTCTCCGGTAGATGTAGTCATATATTTGTCTATGACCCAACATTACTGAAAAGGCAAACTGCTCATAAAGGAGTTCTACTCCATAATTACAAATACAAATTACTGTGCAAAAGTCTCGAGCCACTCCACATTTGCTTTGAAATGGGAAAGTGCGTTGATTTATTGAAACATATAAAAATGGTGTGTAAGGCAAAAACAGTGTTTGTACAGTTCTAACAAGCTTGAAGGTCAATATCTGGCAAGGCCATCTTTGTTCTTCAACACAACCCGAACTTTCTTGTAATTTCTTTAAACAGTCTTCAGGATTAGTTCTCCAAGGTTCCTGAAGTACGTCCAACACTCTTTGACTGTCTCTATCGTCTTGATTAAGATGATCCTACACTTCCGTTTCATCGGCTGTGACATGAGGTCGGTTAAAAGTTAAGTTAGATAAAAGTTTTGTCACGTTCTGACCAAAGTTCAAAGTTCTGTTGTGGTTGGTTCTGAACCAATCACAACAGAAGATCACAAATGTTTTCACGCTTGATCAATAATAACATGAAATAAGTTTTACCTTTCCAGTCGCTTCCAAACCAAACATCCTTTCGAGACTACGGCTTATTTCCTGAATAACTCAATCTCCGACAATGCCTCAGGAGATTGTCAACACAGCGTTTGTAGTTGCAGAGAAATACGCTATTCATTTTTGGGCATGTCATTTTTGAGCAGGCACCTAACAAATACCCTTGGGGCTAAAGAGGTTAAGACTGTCTGAGCAGCGGCATTTAAGAAGTGTTTAAAGGTTGTAGACGATGTTTAGTGCTATCTTTTGTCAGTACAGAACATGGTGTCACTGGGTTGGTTGGTTGTTGCTAATAGGCTTCTAGTAACAGAACCAGTAACTCAGTGGAAAATAAGGACACTAAAACTAAAAATCGGTCTAACATCAATGAGTTTTATGTTAAGAACCCAAGGATACACTGTCCAAATTCACTCTGTCTCTTAAGCAGTCAGTGATTTTTCATTGTTTCCTATTTCAGTGCAGCTGGGCAAAGTCCACCTGTTACCTGTGATGTTTGGATTTGTAAAGCATTTTATAATTGAGAACTCTGTCGTCAGTGAGATGAGGGAAAAGGTCTCAAAAGTACAGCATCTCTTGCTTCGTCACTTTTCAGACGGAGCAACGGAGAGCTAAAATGTGTTATTCAATGTGGTTGAGATGTAGGCTCATAAGGTCACCAACATAAACCGTGTAAAATCACAAAACGCTGATCCATTTGTTTTCTGCTGATAATTTCATTATTGTACTCATACCAATAAAATGATAAAGACCTCTGCACACAAAGAAGAGCTCTGAGGCAGTGCAAGTCTGTGTACGTAAAGGAACTTCCGAATTCATCAGTCTGTCAAAACAAAAGCCATAGCTGTTGCTTAATGAAGCATTTCATTTCCATCATTGTTTCTGCTCCCCCACAGGATTTCACTGTATCTTTTTACTTGATGTATGTGAAGTGCAGCAGAGCACTGTATCTGCATAATTTTAGAATAGAGGGCTCTGAAGCAGTGCCTCAGTATTCAGAATGGACTGGTAATGAGTCACAATGCTTTATTGAAAAAGTGTGTGTGTGTGTGTGAGAGAGAGAAATAATTGAATGTAAGTGGTGCCTATCAAGTTGTGGTTGTTTCTCTCTGGTAGTGAAACCTACGGAGATTTGAAAACTCATTTAGCTGTGCCACTTCAAAGAAAAGGAAATATTACGTAAAATCGTTGTTGGACGGGGTGGCATGCTGCTCTGGGAAGAACTGTGCAAAAGACCTGGCGTGGTGAAAATGAATCAAGACGATCGAGTCGCTGTTTTCACTGTACTGTGGTTTTGTGCGTGTATGCGTGCGTGTGTTCACATCTTTGTCTAGGCTAAGTAAATGTTTGTATTCATGCTAATTAGTGTGTCCATTGAATAACAGGAAGCTGTTCCCAGTCTGCAAAGATGAAAGGCATTAGAACTGTGTCCAGTATTTCCTCCCTGGTGTGTTCACTCTAGCTCTGCAGGCTTTAACAATGAGATCTCTGAAAAGAAAGAAAGAACCAGAAAGGAGTTTGATAAGCTCTCTTTAACAGCAACATCAGAGTGAAAGCCTCAGATGAGTGCAGCCAGGTCGGGAAGGTTCCAGTGCAGAGCAAACTAAAAAAGCAAAACGCATGCTTTCCGTCAAATCCACGAAATAAAAAAAATAAAATGATAAAAATGTGTGTATAGGGTTATAAACGTACATTTACAGTGTTGCATATCCTATGTCATATTTGTCATATCTGCCAAAAACTTGTGTGTGCATGTGTTTCTTTGGCTGGCTTAGTTGTAAACATACAATCTAATGAGCTGCCTGGCTTGAAATGGATTTAATTAAGTTAAAACAAGATTTGGCTGTTAAATTTAATTGAGGTAAATATTATTATAACACGGGTTTAATACACACAGTGGGAACATAAAATGGTAATGTAACATTGTAGTTTTGCTGATACTGCTTTAATAGAAATCTAATTGTGATCTAATTGTTTTCTGGTATCTCGGGAATTGCTTTTTACAGTTAAACGACATAAAATAATTATAGCATGTGTCAAATGCAATTTGAGTGATTACTAAAGAAAAACAAAGTATCCTATCTAAATCAAGTAAACAAACAGCCTCCTCTCTGACAGACTCCATAGTTTCTATAAACATAAAAACTGACAGGTGAATTATAACGTAGCTTATTGGCCTGAAGAACTTTTATAATTAGAGTGGAAAAGGTATTTTTTTGTTGTTGTTTTTTTTCCCCCCAGCCTTACATGACAGAAGTGGCTGAAGGGGACAACTCTCCAAGTCTAATTATACAAAGAAGTTATTCATAATATCCTATGAATTATTTATAAAATGTCACAGATACGCAGTCTTCAAATTTCATTTTGCGTTTGAGAAATCTTAGGAAAGCCTTTGTTTTAGTTGCCTGTCCTAGGATCACAGATCAGCTTGATAATGATATTGTTATTATTGTTGTTATTAAATTTCTCTGCAAATTTAATAGCCACAATGCATAAAGTCCCTTCCAATTTATCCACTTGTTTCAGGTAATCTGGCGTTTGAATTTATGTCTGAATATGTACCCTGGTCTCTCTTAAACGCCACAATAGGAGTTTTAGTAACAGACCTGATCAGATTAAGCATCACTTTTGATACAACACAAGTCTGAATGCATGCAGTAACATTATGGCTAATGTTTGATGTTTCAAAATAATATAGGTTTAGGTATCTGACAATCTATAGCTGTTAGTAAATATGACACGTGAGCCTAGTAGCACAGCTCATCCTTTAATTCTTTTCAAAGAAGAAGACTCGATTTTCCTAGAGTAAAACAGGACAGAACCTCATTGCAACTAGAAAAAAATGTCTGGTAGCTTCATTGAATTTTCTTTTTTCAGGTTCATTATCCAATTGCAAGCAGTTGCAGGAACCACTTTTGAATGCAAGATGATTGGGTGTATTGGCTGATGGGATTCAGATTCACACTCAAACTGGCGAAGATTTGCAAATAATTACTGTCTAATTTATGAATGCAAAAAGACTGCCAACATGTTAAATTTTTTTTATCGTGATGACCGCATTTAAGCTGCGTTAACGCTGCATTAACGTTGGCAGAATTTTTTTGTTTTGTTTTGTTTGTATGTTTGTTTTTTGGAAACCAGTTTGTCCATGTTGGGACTTCTTATGTGTTGTAAACGCGCAAATCTGTCCGTGCACGATTACGTTGCCCCGCCCATCAAAAAGTCTGCGCATGCGCAAATATATCGCCCATCGGCAGTTGTTGGACTGACGATTGCAGATTGGAAAATGTTTACATACCGCCCAACCCTATTTCCAGTTTGATATATACCTGAGGTATCAAATACAAGCACAAACCTCTCATGATTTTATTTTTTTTTTAACTGAGTGTGTCATACCTATAAGCTAACACAATAACATTAACATTACATAATAAATTCTCCCTGACATGAGGACAGGATTGATCAGGATATTAGAGGAAATGATGAGCTGTCCTAGAGAGTCACAATTTAGTAGATTAATCAGACAGTTATAAAGTGTTTTTATATATGCGTTTCTATAATCACTTCTCCGATTTGGCCTCTAATTATCAAAACAACTCTGAATATACAGCTGCTAAGTAGGTGGGGGCGATATGCTGACGAAATTATATCACAATATTTCAAGGAACTCTTAAAATATCTTTATCAATGTCAATTATATTTTTGTTTGTTAGCATAAACAAAATGAACATTTTCAGTCTTCATTTTCCATTGAGCCACTATCAGCATAATGTCCAGTGACACAGCACAAGTCAAATGTTATTACAAAAGTATCCTAGGAGGTGTTTTTTCTGGAAAGTTTAAGTATAGCATAATTGCTTAATCCCTTAACAGTGACTAAAATAATTTAACCTTGTATGTCCTCGGGAGCTGTGCAGTATTGTCACAAAGTAAAACAGAAAATATTTTCTCTGTGGGACGTTGTATCTTGGGGTGAGCTTTTTAAACCAGCTTCTTAAAGCCCTCCTTTATCATTGTGTAATCACATTTTCCTGTTAAATGGAGTGCAACTAACAAGTGCTGGTTGAGTCATGTGTTTACTTCTGGGTCACACATCACCAGTTGCTAATAGGGCTAGGGGTTTGATCAAAAATGAATTAAAACTGACATTCAGAACCTCTGATCAATGAAAGCTTGTCCATGTCATTTATTAATTTTTTTATTGTGTTTAGACTCTCCCCTATTATATACTTTGTTGTTATGAGTCTACCCAGCCCAATCTGCAACATGGAAACATGATGGAGAAAAACTCAAATGCTGAGCTGACTGCACAACTCGAGCAATTTGAACACAGCATTTTCATTTACATTCTTTCAACATGTTTTTGACTTAAGTAAAGACAACATCAAACAAAAGAAAAAATCAGAGTGAAAATTGGTGATATTACTTTTGGCCACAATCTGTTACAACATTTGAAGCACCATCATATTAAAACAAAAGAAGAAAATCCCAGGTTTTAGTTGAGCAAATGAAAAGAGAGAGCGTGTGTGTTTGTGTCTGTATGTGTGCGTGTGTATATTTGTGTTGCTGAAAATAATTTTTCATCAATCCAAGTTGAGGTAAAATTTTGAACCAATTATTTTTGCGGTCACATGGCCCAGCTCTAGTTGGTATTATATCCTGCTTCGTAGCATGGTTGTAGTCAGTGGTGTTTTTGCCTTAAGTGGTGAAACAAGTTTGTTGTTTTTACCTTTATCTTGGTCAGTTTTCTTGCTTTTTTTTTTAAAGCAGCGTGTTGCTTTGCAGGTTGTTGAACATGGCTGTTGTGTGCACCAGGGAGCTTAAATTCATGGTGTTGCTATATGACTGATATTTTATGTAAAAATGTATGCCTGTATCATCGTGCATGAGAGTTGGCACAGTCGCATCGCTAAGTTAAGAATATTCAAATCTAATGCATTAGGTTTAGTTCCACAGCTATTTAGAAAATGACATAATCCTTGTAATCTTGCCTCAGTACAGTGGTTTTAAATCTGCTAGTTTAAAGTCAAACAATCAAAATCTTATTAAGTGGAAACTTAGTCAGGAGTAGGAAATGTCACAAAACACATTAAAATACAACAAACTGTCATTCTTGAAGCATATCACAATCATACCATTTAAATAAATGAATCCTTCAACTGTCTCTCTTGTGTTTGATTGACCGTAACAAATGGAGGGAGCAGAGTAGCAGTCAGAAATACACTGGCACAGATTCACACATTTAAACAGCAGAATCAACAAAAACTCCACACTTAAGCTGAAACGAAACCAGTGCGCACAGATGCATACAGGTTTACAAAGCTTTGCTAAAGTTAAATCGGCCTTATCACAAGTTAACCTCACACCTAAAGTGTGTGTGTGTGTGTGTGTGTGTGATGACCAGCTATTGTGTTTTGTGTTATGTTTATATCTATTCTAGCATGACCAGAGATCTGGTCAAGAGGATACACCATTATGTAAATTATATAAATATATATCAAGAAAATCAAATGGGCAGCTTTAATGTTCTCTGAAGGTTAATTTGCATCTTGGTCATGTAATGAGATCAGATGGCTACCCTAAAAATGAACAAAGTAATCATACTAACTGTCTGAAGGTGTGGGAAGTTCATACAGGCTTTGTACATAAAACTGTGCCAGTAAACCAAATTATAAATTAGACAGTGATGTGCACTAGACAATAAAGTTGATATAAAATCAAAAGAGCTGTGATAGTCTAGACAAAGTGCAGAGGAGGAAGCATGCATGCAATTAATGTCATCATAATTAAGAATGTTTAACCACTTAAGCCCCACGCCCCCGGACCCGGGGCAAAAAGGAGATCACGTTTAATCGGTTATAACGCGGGTTGAGAAATATAAGTCCAGATATGTGTGGTATCCACAGAAACCTCAGAATCTCAGCTAAAATGTCATATAAACCATTTCTATAACCACCAAACACACCGAAAACAAGCCGTGATTAAACGAGCAGTTATGTAAATGCGCAGAAGTCCGCTAAACAAACAAAACTGAACCAGAAATTCTTCAGATGTCATGTAACCGGCTAAAGACAGACTGGTTAGCTTCCAGGGCTATCACTGACTCCACACACCAAGTTTCACCACGATCAGACCAAAATTCACTGAATGAGCCACAAAAGACCACAAAAACACACAGCGGCGCAAATGCGCTAAGACAGAAATTGGCTTACTGTCCCGATTTCCTCCGTTATTTTTGCCGGTAGCCACGTGATTACCAGTGGTTACCATGCCTACCTAGCCGCATCAGAGCCGTTTTCCGTCAACCACCTCCATTTTAGACCCACCTACAGACACGTGACTGGACAGACGCCACATGCAGTAAATTTGGGCCCACATGGGTTTTGGCATTACAACGTCTGATTGGTTGAAGTGACGTGAATGTGGCATCGTTACTGTGAATCTATTGGCTCAAACGATTAAAAAGAGGTGTCGATCACGCAAATTGACCAAAAGAAACCAAAGTTACAGCCCCTCGGAGTTTAAAGGGCCAGAGGCCAATCAAACGCTCTATGCGCACGGCAGAAAAGGGCCATTGCCATGTAAATGTGTGGTTAATTCTTCAAAAATAACATGTTTAGGCCTGTTAATAAAATTTATTAATTTCTGCTCTTTAATACCTAAAAAAATCAACTGGCCTGGTGTCCAATTGTGTGCCAAAATTGGACATTTTTGTACAACGTCTGGATATTCATGTATTGACAGGGCTGTAATTTTTCACTGTTTCACTTTAGAAACATAAATCTTTGCACAGATAATGTTTATGTGTTGGTTACTGAATTTCTGGAACCAAATGTGATCTGAGGCATATTTTTCAAAGGGTTATATGCTAAAAATTAAAAAAATAAATAAATAAATAAATAAAATCTACTTTTCTGTGTTCCAGTCTCAGTAACTTTGACACAGTAATATCTGCTTCAATATTTACACCTCTGATGAAATTTCCCAAGTGTTAGCTTTATTTTGATACCAAGATTGTAAGGACAGAGTTTGTAATTGCAGAGAAATAATCAATAAATTTGGGCATTACTTTTTCGAGCAGGAAGCTCAGAAACCCCCTTGGGGCTTAAGAGGTTAAGAAACCCAATGCAACTTGTACAAGAATTTTCCCACTTAATAAATTCAGACCGGCCTTATTTCAGCAATAAAACAAACAAACATTGTAACCTTCATCCTTTTCACTAAGTGCTTATTTTGCACACTAAATACTTGTAGGATGATACAAGTCTGCTCCTAGGGTATGACTGCCAACATTGTCTAAGATTTGGATTCATTTCTGGAAAACATGAATGTTTTTTTTAAGCACTGAGAACCAACTGTAAACCTTGCAGTGATGCCTGTAGTTGCTGAAAGGCAGTTTGAAGTTTGTGAACAGCCTAAATTAGAGTAGAGCCTACTGAGTAAAGTGCAGTATAATTTGCATAAAGGCACACTTTAGCTGTAGACATATTATTCTTAATATTAATAGAAATGGGGCCTAAAGTTTAACTCCTTTTAAAATCCTGAGACAATTTGACTTGTATTCAGATGTATAAATGCACTGCTTCCTATCTGTAGTGTTTGAACTACCCTATAGCCCCAATGTCACTGAGACTACTCATGGTCAACAGAATCAAATGGCTTAGACAGATACACAAACAAATGGCAGAAGGCAGTTTTACTTAGTATAAGGTATTATTGTCAAGTTTTTTTCAAATGACTTTATTACAAAGTGTAGAATCTTAATATGAGAAGCTGCAGATATATGATGCTAATTTCGTAAATCTGAATGATGCCCAACCCTAAATAAGGGCAGAGCATGGGATGCTTTACAGTTTTTGAAGGATTATATTAGTGACTCAGATTGAAAATGTGAGTAAAAAAATCTGCTGTAAGCTTTAGAAGATGGGGATTCAGATGACTGTTTTTTTGGCTCAGTGGATTTCAAAGGTTTATTGATTGTCACAAAAGAAATGGATCCAGAGAGAATTCAAATTAGAAAACTGAGACTTTGCTTCATTTGGATGAAAAACAGAACTAGTTGATATAAATTGTTCATCAAAATGCTGAATATCAGTTTTACTTTTAATTTATAGTTTTCCTATATAGAACTTATGTAGTTTTGTGATGGTCAAACTTCCATCTGAGGTCTATTTCTTACCCCTCTGTAGGACGTTCAGTCTGCAGGGGAATTTGTTGACCTAGCATTTGCATTCATTTCCCTGAGTACTTTTACTGTGAACCATGTCTTTCGCAGATAATCTAAATGTCTTTATAGGAGCATATTCATTGCCTATTGTAAAAATGTTCCCATGCAAACTCAACATAATGTATTACATTAACTCTGCTAATATCACTATTGTACAGGTAATTTAAAAATGCTTCTTCATCAGATTCTGTAAAACATCTTTTAAAAACACAAGGTTTGAACTAGTATGTCTTACAGAAGTGTTACCACAATGTTCATAAGTCATTAAAAGTACTGCAGTGGATGAATAGTTGTTGGGTTGATTTGTAGGATCTTGGATCTTTTGAGTTAACCCTTATAGGAACATTAAGAAATTGCATTAGGTTTAAAGATTCCTGCAGGCAATTGTATGCAGAACATGACCAAATCCCATTTTAAGTCACACAGGACAATTAATTTTGAATCTCTCAGACTTTGTAAGATGGTAGAGAGGAAATGGCATCTTTTATATCATCCTACTCATATTTTAACAGCAAGCAGTTCAAACTGTCTGGCTTTAGTTTTGTTAGATTTTGTTAAGGAGGTACAAAACTGATTTAACATACATTGCAACTCTACCACCGTTATGATCAGTGTTGCAAACACTGTTGGAAGAAAATCTTGCCAGATTGTCAGGTACTGACTCTTTTGGCTGAGTTTATGATAACACCATAATATCCATATTAATTGGGGCAGCCCAGATCTTGATCAAGTCCATTTTATGGAGAGTTCTTCTAACATTAACATGCACAAAGCCAGGATCTACTATATTTTTAACATCTGCTGGTGTGGTAATATTTTTCATAGGGCCAAAGGTTTGATTGCACATTCCCAGTTAAAATAGCAGCAAAATAAAACCATTCAATATCCTAGAATGTGTTTTAGTCTCTGGCAGTAGAGCGTTAAGAGTACTTTTTGCACAGTGAGGATGCAATTCAGAGCTTTGAGATTGTAAATACAGCAGCGCCATCAATTGTGATTGGAGAGAGAGCGATCCAATCACATGGGATATAAAGGTTTTACTTAAAGATTAAATGAGTCTTTTTCCATAGAAGTTCTAAAACTTGGTGAGGGGGTAAAGATCACAGTTCAGATGGTCCAGAGAGACATGTTAATTAAAAAAACCAACAGATGTGTGTTCGCAGCAGTGTCCGGAAGAGCCAGTCACACTGCTGCCTGCGGTCATTGATAAACAGCAGCAACCACAATACAGAAGGTAAGCTAGGCAACCAAACTAGGCCCCAATAAGCCAACACAATTTGTCCATAACCCAAGAGCAGTAGCTCAGCTCAGGAGAGTACCTTAGCATCTCTTGTGTAATCAAAATGAGCTTCATAGGAGGTGTAAAGGTTTCTATCAAACAGCCGTGCCCATGTAGTCTAGTGCTAGCTGTAATCCATGAATGCAGCAGCACTAAAATAAACTTAAATCTCCTGGCGGTATAAACTGCAATACATTTCTTTTGTTGGTGTATAAAAATGTTACTATTCTTGACTGTATTATCAATAGAAGACACGGGAGAGGGGAATCAAAATTCAAATATCCCATTCAGGCACACAAACTGGTGAGACTGGTGTCCTCCTTGGGAGCCAACATGCTTAACTCATCTCTAAACATGTGTTTCAAATTAATGCCAGAAAGTTATACTGCTACAAATCATCGGACAGGGCAGATATTAACTCTAAAGATTGTTCCTTTGAAGAATAAAGACTCTGGGAGCTATCATTAAAAGAGTTTTTCTTTTTCCTGTTTTCTCATAATCAGTAATCGTTGACTCAAACTGGAATCCTGCTTGATGCTAGACTTAAAGTAGGGTGTAGTTTACTTTCTCTGTATTAAAACTGCTAGATTAAATGCAACAGCAGGGCAAGGGCAGTATAACTTAATGACTCATTTTTTATTGTAGTTTTTTAGGTCGTTGCCGTAGCGCTCAGTGAACGAGATCTTCATATTCAGCAACAGGGAGACCAGAGAAGGTAAAAATTGTTTTCACTGATTTTTCTTTCAAAGTTAACAAGGGCAATGCGTGACATATTTTGTGTTAACAAGGGAAATGCTGTCCCCCCCACTCAAATTGCCCCTCTCCCGTTAAAAGCCACCAGGGTATGAAGCAGAAGCCGTTGCTGTGAGGAATGAAAGCCATTGAGTTAAGCTTGTTGAGTTTAATGGAGCAGGAAGGCTATAGTAGAAGTAATGGCTGAGGGTGAGCTTAGCTGCAGGCCTGTCAGGTACCGCAGGGAGAGCAGAGGAAGGCTATATCCTGCAAGATCCTGCTATTATTTACCCCTGACATCCCTTCATTTTTTAAATTAAATACTGTATTTTCTTAGTTGTGGCTTTAGCTCACCATATATAGTTTTGTGCTGTTGCAGCTAGAGAACTTGATTAGTTAAGGCAACAAGAAGTGGACACCGTTTTGTGTAAAATTTCTGTTAAATCATAAATTGGCTATTAGTCCACTCTTCTGTGATGTGCAACTTTAAAAGCGATACCACTATATCTTTGCAAAGCTAACAGATTGTTTTAATGTGTTTTGGCTTTTGCAGTATCTACTATTGGTGAAGCGTTACTCTTATTGTACTTCCTTTGTATACTTTGAAAGTGTCCTTACAAAACCTTAGATTTTTGTTTTTTGTAGATGCTTTTAACTGACCTTGATCAAAATAATCTAGCAGTCCCTCATTTGATACAACCAAATGGGCTAATGGGTTCTTCTTTTGCTTTTTTTCCTTCTCTCCACTTAATTCAAAAACAACTTTAAGAATTATTTTTACAATGACAAACGGCAAACTAAAAGACAAACGGCAATGAAAAAGAAGCCTTCTTGGTTGGAGGTACTTGGTACCTCTCAGTTGCCTTTATGCTTTAAACCAGGGGTCTCAAGCTTAAATGAGCTGTGGGCCACTGCTGGCACTGTCATCTCATTGGAGGGCCACTTTAGTGTTCAAGTAGTACAAAAAAACAAACAAGAAAACACCCACAAATATTTCCTCACTCTTAACTGAAGCCTTTTATTGACCATTCATTGAACAACCAAAAAAACAAATTGGTACTCTCTTTCTGGCCAGACACGTGACAGCGCTTCTGTTCTAATTTTGTTTGTATTTAACAAAAGAAGAATACAGATGTAAGTGTACACATTAGTTTTTGACTGCTAGTGAAAATTGTTTTCTCTACAAATAACTCTCACTGAACTAACACAGCCAATCCCTCAACATGTTTGTACTCTCTGCTCATATTGCCTTCATATTAAATCATTTTTTTTGCTTTTTAAAGAAATTATGTTAACATTGCACTCAACACCAAACATCTCCTCCCTAACAAAAAAGTACTTCAAGGGCCAAATTTTATTATATTTCTTCGTGGCCACAAGTAGGGGTGACGTGGGCTGCAAGTGGGCCCCAAGCCGTGACTTTGAGACCTCTGCGTTAAACTAACATGGCTTTAGATAAGGCCACCTGTTCTTACCCATCATTACTTGTTGATAATAATGTCTTAAGTGATTGCTTGGTTGGCTAATTAACAGCAGCTTGGAAAAAGAAGTAGCAAATGATGACATTTGGCTCTCATAATATGCTAATGTCAACTAGATGTTGGCTACAGACACTGGTGGTTTATGTCTGCGTGATGGTGATATCAGGCAGGTGTTGCAGTTGTTAATGGTCAGTTTTATGTCTCGTATAGTTTGTTCTAGAGGCTGAACTGCAATTCTACTGATTGATTATAGTACAGACATGTCTGCGTGGGCATAATGACTACAATGGCAGGATTGATTTTATTTATTAAAGTAGAGGTTACAGTCTCTCCTCTCCTCCTCTCCTCTTTTCTCCTCTCCTTTCCTCTGCCAGATGGCTGCTCCTTAATCAAACTCTCGTACCTTAGAGAGGTAAACACATTATGCTGCCCTGATTACACTAGCTTGGTGAAGCGTACAATGGAATGTGCGTGTAGGCTTTGCGTGTGCATGACAGCTAGTGCATATGTACTTGTGTGTATGGACAAACTAGACAGGGGTGGGGGGCTCCTATTAAGAGGCAGTGCTGTGGGGTATACACTTGGGCACCTTCAGTCTTACAAAAAGCTCCCGTCCAGAAGGGATACACACACGGGAACAGAAATTGTTACTCAGCATAAAGATCTTCAGTTATTCTCTCATTCTCGGACAGTAAACAATCCCCCCGCCCACTGTAGCTATGGAAACACTAGCTGCCGCAGGCCCCTCATATGGCTCCACTAGTCTGTTCTACACTGTGGTATACTATAGTTATCCCTGCCAAGTATTGAGGCAGGCATACTGCTGTCATACATTCCAGCAAATGCCATAAAGGGTCCTGTCATACAATCCAGCAGATCAATAAGCCCCTGGGCTTGATGTCACACAGTAATATATGTCTAGCTGTGAAAACACTGACATCGAGGCGAGCCATGTAACTTGCTTTGGCAAGGGGAACAAAGCAGAGTGGGGCTGCAGTGCTAATAGTCTGGCAACCCGATAGTGTTAGAGGCAAACACTACGGTTTTCACAGGACTCAGCTGACAGAGTGCCGAATGACTGCGGTGTGGCTCTGCACGTCTTGGTCTCTGGAAATTCAGAGGGGGGAAGAAAGCAGTGTTACATGCTGCTAAGTTATAAAAACAGTCTTGCACTGAGAAAACCAAGCTGTTTTAGTGTTATTGACCTTTTAGGAGGGTGCAGAAAATTGTAAGCGGGTCATATTTGGAGTAGAAATGTAAAGGAGGTGACTATAGAATATGGACCCTGACAGCTTCCATCTCTGCTGTCTATAAAAACCAGGAGCAATTTCCTACATGGCTGAAAAGAAAATCCAAATGAAAGAAAAGAGAATGATTTTATTTGTGCTTTTGTGATTCATTGTCTTTCTAGTTACTGCAGCATGCAAAATGACATCTTTCTGAAATCGGTATTTCCTTGTAGTAGTTAAGCACTCCTGGGATATGCTTATAGGTCGAGTCAGTCAGAAAAAATGCTGTATATTTAATTAGCTACAGAGAGAATAATTCAGACAAAAATCACAATACGTTATCGGTTTATCTAATTTCTTATGGTAATTAATGTAGTTTGTATCTCCTTTAATAAAGGGCTAGAGTTCTTTGTAGATTCAGCTGTATTTTCCGAGTGGTGCAGCCTATATTTCAAGAATGCAACAGGGAATAGTTGGGTGGAGGTTGCCCGAGCAGTTATTCTTCGGACTTAAGAGATGTCTGGATTTAAGTAATTACAGCAAACAGTAACCAGACATTGTTCAGTACTATCACAGCCGAGTCACAGCCAATTCAAACATTTTCTCTAACAAAAAGTTCAGATGTCATCATTTTGTTGAAAAGGAGGACATTATTGTGACATAGCGGCCTTTTCCCCTCCCTCTTGTCCAATGATTCCAAATATGGGCAGTGACATTAATAAGTAGAAAATTGGTCTGTTCAGGTGTCTGTGCCAGGATACAGATGAAGACAGTTATTTTGGTTATCAAATTAAGCTTAGATCTAGAGTAGTGTCATTTGACTAGAGTACCACAATGATGTTTATTCCACTGTGGAACACGTAATTAGCAGTGATGATACTGGCCTTTGATGAGGCCGGATGAGATGTAGTGAAATCCTTCATGCATTATAATTTGTGTGGTGTGCAACAGCGTAGGCGTCAAGAGAATTAACACTATGAATATGGATGTTGGGTGAGCATCATGAGAGTAAATGTGCTTACTCTATTGATTAAATCTCCCATCAGTCACCTAGCAGCGTGGTCCCCATCCCCTCTCTCTCCCCCCGTCTATCCTTTCCTCTCCTACATCTCTCTACTCATCTCTGTCAAGGCGGGCTCAGTGGAGTGGTTAAATTGTCCATAGCGCGTAAACGGTCGTTTATAAAAGTCGACAGACGTGGCGGTCGTTTGCTGAAATTAATTACCCCTCGAAGCCACAGCAAGCATGGGCTCTAGTCAGTCAGTCACGGTCCACCACCTCACATGCCCTGTACCTGCACAGAAAGAGAGGGCTGGAGAGAGCCAGGTAGACTGGCATCACTTTTTGCAAGAGTGCAGTGACTGAAGGACGGGGATGATTAAAACTGGGAATGAATTATGAGTGATATATTATTCCATAAAGTGGAAGAAGTGGAGGTACAAAATCGACCCCCTATATTATGTTGTGATACCACAACAAAACACAGAAGACATCTTGGTATTAATCCAACTTGTGCACTTTTAATTGTGAAGTACCACCCCATGTGCATATATTACTGGAGCAAAAGATCCATGGGGAGTTTTGCGCTGACACAGCCCAGGAAGATAATGTGATACAGACCACAGTGACGTGAAACTAATCAGAATGTGTTCATCTTCAGCAGGAGTAACTTAATGAACTTCTGCAGTATCTGATGCAACACTTCTCTAACATTAATAAAAGCTTCATCTCTTGTCTGATTTGCATAATTGTTAAAATGAATCCACTGACGCGCTGCTCTTTTTTTCATTTTTAATAAAATGATGATCTGTGTTAAAGTGAGCCATCCCTTACTGTTGAGATGGGAGGGGAGAGGGAGGGAGAAGAAAAGAGCATGGGAGGAGTGGGATTTGCAAAGGGGCCTAAGGTGATTTGTCACAGTTTTGATTCAGTCATGTAATGAAGCATACACTGTTGTACAAGGGGTTATTGGTTTGAAGTGATATTTCATATGGCCTTATGGCAGTTGAGATGGTTTGGAATTTTTCCCATATACTGTAACACAATCTCTCCACTAGCTTGTCTGCCTGTCTCATTGCCTGAAACATTAACGTGTGTCCTCTGTTCTTAATCTGCTTCTTGCTGTTGTCCATTTAAAAATGCTGTGCCTCATATTTCAGAATATTTTTGCTAGTGTCACTTGATATCATAGATGCTTAAGTAAAAATACTTAAATTTGGTAAATGGACTGTTTCTTGTATAGCGCTTTTCTACTCTCACTGAGCACTCAATGCGCTTTATACAACTTGTGCATTCACCCAATCATGTGCATTCACACAAGCACTTATCTAAGGTTTTTAGTGCTTCTATCTAACATTAACTCATTCACGCTCTGATGGATGCATCGGAGGGCAACATGGGGTTGGTATCTTGCCCAAGGATATTTGGCATGCAGACTAGAGCAGACTGGGATTGAACCACCAATCTTACGGTGAGTAGGTGTCCCGCTCTACCAACTGAGCTACAGCCATCCCATTATTTGTGTCGTAGAACTGAAGATGATTTTCTGATTTATTTAGAGGTGCTGTATGTGATTAGTTTCAGGCTGAACATTACATTACGATTAGACTACCTACAGCACAGTACAGCTACTGCACTAACAGAGTCATGCATTCTGTCTGTCAGGGTCAGGATACTTTAGATAAGATCTTACATTACTTAAAATTCCATGTATTTGGATGAACCAAATCTAACAACTAGTAGAGTAGAATCTGAGGTAGTCTGAGCCGACACTGCCCCAGTAAGCCTACAGGCATTTTTACTGATTAAAGACAAGTGTTGGCTAGCATCATCCTGTAACATTTCTCAGTATAAACCCAGACAACATAATCAAAGCCAAAATGACTGTCAATACATTCAATATTAGTGTAGGAAATAATTATTGAAAATTGCATTTTTCTTTTTGCTGCAAGCTTTCTCCACATTACCTGACATTACACCAGACACAAAAGAACTTTCCTTGGCAACAGAACAACAATATAATAACTACATAATGGGAACCCTTGAAATTAGTTTAAAAAAAATTTAAATTAATGGGGCAGCATACAAGTGTTCTAGCCTCTGCACATGCTGAAGAAGGATGACCATAAACACAGTAAAAACTACAATGGACAATGGTGACTACTGCAGCTGCCAAGATGGTGCCAACCTGACTTGTTGATGAGGGCAGTAAGAGTTGGGTATGGAAATACTTTGGTCATCCACCTCAAAATGCAAAGGGGAATAACTGATCCCTAAAAAGAAATATACAATAAACATTAGGTTTAGTAAAGCACCTAAAAACCCAACAACCTGATTAATTCAGATTTCAAGGTGAATGAGTTTCAGTAAATATCCAGCAACATCCAAATGATCATCCTCCTTATGTTACTGCGAAGTATGCATTTCCATTTAGGTTAGGGAAAGCTGGCATTGCAGTTGTAAAGTCAGCTACATCACAAAGGCTGTAATATTTGGAATGGCTCATGTCATATAAATGTTTAAGATAATTTGATGTAAATAACTTGTCCTGTGAGCAGAATCTTAGCATTTAAATGGTGTGCTATAACCATGCCATTCATTAAAAAAAAATTGTAATTGATTTTTTTTAATCGACTATTTTATGTTTAGGTACATGGAATAATAATTATGTATCAAATTGGGTATGAAAAATTGTGTAATTATACTGGTATTGGTATTGACTGCTAAATTATTTCATTCCAACTTACAGTAATACTTACAATACTTACAATATACGTTGGTAGCCCATTGACTGGGTTTAGCACTTAATCTTACTTCTTATCAATACTTTGAGGCAGCGTGTGGCTTTACTTACCTTTGCTATTAAAGAAGTCTTTGAGAATATGGGAAGGTGTAAAGATTCACTAAATTTCAAGACTTAGATATTAACTTTAAGACATTTTATTTGTATATTCACATTATTTACAATTGTATTTAAAAAAAAAATAAAATAAAATTAGTACATAAAAGAGACCCAGTTGAAATAGATGAGTGGCAAATTAAATCAATGCAATAACTCAGCAGGGAAGTTTTGAATTGCAGGTGCGATGTGTAACTTTTGGTCTTTCCTGGCTGCTACATTAGAGGCTTGAATCAGTCTTTGTGTCCTACATCATCACACAGCAGGAGCAATCTGAGGTATCAGGGGGGAGGAAGAGCAGGAAACTGTGTTACAGTTGCCAATTCAGGAAAATATTCACTTTCTTTAAAATCATCTGCAGTACTGACAATGTGCAAAAAACAGTTGACAGAATGTGGCGTAGATCTAAACACACAATGCCAATGATATAATTTCTTTAGGTCTAATTTCTTCCCTTTTGAGTTCCTGGATTGAGGAAACCGTTTATTCTGCATTCTGTGTAGTCCCCATGTTTGTATCCCAGGAGACTCACAATGAGACAAATTTCCTCATGCTGTGTGTGGCAATTGGATGTAATAGTCCATTTACCACTGTAAATCTGCTGTGTGCGAATACCACTGTGTGTCTGCGTGTGCGTGGTGATATCCTGGCAAGTGTTTTTCTTGAATCCTACCAGTGCAGCTTCTGTAGAGGACTATCATCATCATATGACCTCTTGTATTTTTCCAGCTGTATCTGAACTAACATGTAAGGATTTGACTCTTGTTTTTTCTTCTTCTTTTTTTTCCCCTCTCTCTTTTGTGGTTCAGTGTTTGTTATACATCTGGTGGTCAGTGATGAGAGAAACGCATCCCTGAGACACAGCATGGCCTTTCCTGCTCCATTTCCAAACTGCTTTGATGTCTGTTATTTGTTAAACATTGGACTTGGAAAAATCCTTAGAACAATGTCCTTTTTGTTAAGAAATGCAGATGCAGCAGGGACACATTCAGTCTGTAGAAACTGGCTGAGAATTAGATTGTGCTTATAAGTCTGTTTGATATTAAAATTAAGACAATTAACTGGCGTGAACTTGCTATAGTAATTAAGGCTGTCCTGTCACTGGATAAGGTAATTAGGAAGCTTTATTCTGGCAGCGTATGGAGTGAGATGTGAAGATTGTGCTGCTCATAATAGAACTATGCAGTTGTGGAGGAATCAATTCCCTCTCTTTCGTAAACTTCAGTGTCAGCAGAATCTTAAGAATTCATGAAACATTCGGTTGGTATGCTACTGATAGTACACACATACACATCCCTTGGCTCCTTGTATGCATTGTTTTTTGGCATTCTGCACATGGTGTTGAATGAATGTGCAACCTTACTCGATCAAACACTGTGTGTGAGAGTCTGACAGGAAATGGATGCTCTTTAAAGGTATACTTATATAATTTCTGCCGCTGGCAGTTTCTCATAAATCGCTTGTGTTTTATTTCCCCAACATAATAAAAAATACTGATTTGATCATTTGAAATGGTTCAAGATTGGACATGATCCTGGAATAGAATTCTGTGAAAAGTACCCAAAATTATCTGCTCAAATCAGCTTTCCTTTTAATAAAACTGTTGAGCCAGTTTAGTTTCCTAAACTTGTGAAATTGTTGAATACCTGTTGCAATTTTCTTTTTTTATGATTACACTAAAACAGATCAGGCACATTATAATGATACAATAATCATTAATGCAAATGCTTTTTTTTATACTACAGACTCACCTGTCTGGTATAAAAAAGTGTTCAGGAGTTACTGTTTGCTCCTGATAGTTGATTTTGGAGCAGAAATGTATGAAAGTCTCTCGATTTAGGGATGTTTAAATGGATCATGTCTAGAGACTCCTACACACACAGCAATAAACTACCCTTCAAGCCTCATTAACATTTTGTTAAACCTGGATTGCATGAATCATCTAGAGCTTCTTTATTATCCTTCGGAAAGTTTAAGTGTTTAAACTGTCTCTGATGCCTTGTTGTTTATGGACAAGTGGTGTTATTAAAATATGAAAGTTGCCATTCACACATTAAAAAAGACTTTGAGGCCTCTTCCTTTGAGTGTGAGGAAAAAACAAGTGTGAGAGTTGGTGATGCTGCTTTAGCTTGGATAATTTGATGTCCTGGTTGCCAGAATTGTTGCCATGGTTAATGTTACAAATGTAATGTAGCAAAGTCCAGCACTGTTAAAGTTTAAAGCAACTATAGTAAAATTGACTTTTTGAGCCTAACATTAACAGGTGCTAGCATGCTATAACAGTAGAGGAATGTCAATGTTAGCCTTCAGCTCAGAGGAATATTGTTTCTAAGCCTCATAGAAATATATGGTTATAAAAATATGTGGTATCATATTTTAACTTAACTTTTTTTCTTTTTAATTGAAGAGTATGTGTCAAATCAGGAACCTGTTTTCTTCATGCAAAATAGAAGTCTTGATGGTTTGTACTTGTGCTTAATTGCTTGTCGGCTAATGACTTCAATCTGAGTCACTTGTCTCCCATTTCAAGTACATCATACACACTGTAAGATGAGCAGCCATTTATCTGATGACTCGCTACCTTCCAGGATTACTTTGGGTTGAAAAGAATTTGATTCTATGGTTAGTAATAATTTACTGTAATGAATAATCACAGGTTCTTTAGAATAAATATAGTCTAAAACTAAGTGGTTGACAGTATATAAGCAAATGTGAAGACTAAACCATGCAAAAACAATTCTTAAACACCACCTACATTTGCACAAAAACACAATTGTAAAGATCAAGTTATTTTGCTTACCTAACACTCTTATTGTATTGAAATAAATGTATGCACTCCTGGTGACACATTTGTTTCAGAAGCAGAATAAACAAGCTCAATTTGTCAAATGGTTAACAAGGCAGATGAAAGTGATTTACAGTGCTGAATTCAGGCTTGCCTACAGGCACGATGAAAGGTTAAACTGTGTTGCAGACTCAGACCTGCATTCACAAATCAGTGCTAAGATAAGACCCCATAAGATTTTCCTCAATTAACTCTTGAAAACCCAGTTAGATCCTAATAAGAGCTTTATTTGACCAAGCAGTTCTGAGGACTACCTGGTGGTAAATACCCACTGGGGAAATTCCCTGGAAACAACAAACCTTTTTAATGTTTGTTTTTGCGTTGCTGAGAGAAATTGGATGTTATAGCTGGCCAGCAGTTGGTGATGCAGCATAACCTCTTCTTTTATTTCCTCGTTATCCAGTTTCATCCTCTGTTTTCTTTCTACATTGCTTCCCTGTGTAGTGGATGACTATAGGGGAGTTCAGTGGAATTGGTAGTGAAGATTTAGAATATTTCATACTGGGTCAAAGTTGCCCTTCATTTCATTTATTGTATACACACTCCACAAACCTTGGACATTAAATTTGTTGTGTTTTTCTTCCACTTTTAAGGACTGTGTTAAGAGCTTTTGTTAACATGGGTAATATGTTGGTAGTGGCTGCTGGAGCTGCATCGGAGTGTTCAACCAGTCACCCTACACTTAAATCTGTACCAATTACAGTACGCCTATGTCAGTAAGAACTCATATTTTGTACCTTCTCTGTAGTAAGAGCTAAAAGAGGACAAAAACTGAGTTCTAACACTACAGTGGTCTCTAATTCCTGCATTTTGGACACGGGACACAAGAGAATAGTTCATCCAAAAGTCAGAACTATAAAAAGTTCTCCTGGTTCAGAAGTGCATAAACTCTGACCTGAGTGTGCTTGGTCCACAAAAGGCTGTAAAGATCATCGTTATCAGTGGTATAGAATTTTTTTTACCCATCTCTTATATATGGAGCAGTGTTTATGTTCATCCTCTGAAGATGTCTGTACATACATGTTGCAGGTCTGCTGCTAAGGGCGGTGGGTAGATTCTTGGCATCTTTACTCTGCATGTCGAAGTATCCTAGAGCAAGATGCTGAACTCAGTTACTCCTGATGCATACGAACAATGAGTGTGTCTGAATGTTAGGCATAGAAAAAACAGTCCTTGTTTGTCCATTTCTTTTTGTAGCATGTCCTTATTTAGGCAAGAAGCATGGTGCACCAGCCTTTAGCCACTCTATCACCAGTCTGTTGCAGGGGAAAACCGCATGAATGCAACGTTCAACGTTAAACATGCCCAACACAACAGTTTGTTTCAGGGTGACTTACAGCACCACATATCAACCAGTTACCTCAAGATACTTAAAAGTAGAGATGGTGTCTGTCTCCCAAATCCAAACTGGGAGCTGGTTCCACAGAAGAGAGGCCTGAAATCTGAAGGCTCTACCACCCATTCTACTTGTAAATATTGAGTATCTAAGGCTGCGGGTATCCTTAAGGTGAAGAAAAGCAGGAGCATAAACATCATTTTCTCCTCTTGGGTTTTCCACTTTTGTGAACTATGGAGAAAACAACGAAACAGGGATTGGTTTGGTCAATAATATTTATTCAGTAATTTCAAGGACCATTTCACTTTGGTCGAGAGCCATGTTTCTCAAACATTATGTTAGTAGTAGTAGAGACAAGGGTTTCTGTCTTTACCACTACTGCCAAAAAAAAACTCACAATGGGAATAGTTCAACAGTCAGTTTTAGTAAAGTACTTGAAGTTTCCCTTTAAACCAGAAAGGGAGATGCTACAGTATATATTTAAGGTGAAAATATAATTTTGGTTATCCAGTTTTGCTTAACTGGTTTGTCCTGACCAGTATTGCTGCTATTATGAAAACCTTATATGGTCAGAAGCTGTTATAAAGGAAAACGGTTTCGTCTTCAAAAGATGTTCAAAGAATAAAGCTATATTAGAATTTCAGAGCAAAACTCAGTCTTTTTTTATGACTACAGTGAGTGTAAACTAAGGTAGACCGGCCGAATGTTATTTGAGTTAACTGACCAGAGCAATGACTTCTCTACTCACCAGATTAGCCCGACTTGCTTATAACTTGCACGACTCACTCAAACCTGTGGAGAGTGGTATGAAAGAATTGATGTAGGCATAGTGACAAATGGCTCTTAGAGGAGCCCACAATATTAATGTGTTTTTGCATCACAGGCTGTAAAGTAGTTTAATTGCCCACAAGAAATGAAGCTCTTATCTAACAGTTTTTATGTATGCTTTCTGTTCTTGTGCCCCTCTTTCCACTGCAGTACATTGTCTGCCAACCCTTGTATCTTTCTTTCTCACAGAGAGCTGTAGTCAGAGGGCAGAGCAGCCTTTTCATGCATGGCTCACTTTGCTTATGTAAGAGCACTACTTAAACCTGGTTACATCACATAACAGGCAGCACTGTGTCAGTGGGTCACTGTGCCATACAACCACTGAACTACATACACTCTCCATGTCGGGCCCTTTTGCTGACATGTGTGAAAGTAGCATTGCTGTGTGCAGCAAGGCATCCTGTGCAGTTTGGAAGGGACTGTTTTAAGCTTATAAGCTTTTATGTATTAATTTAAATCTGCTGGTTATATTAGATAATCTCAACAGTCTGTTTAAACCAGGATGGCATTAATTAATCACGTACATGTAGTGAAAAATGACCATTTTGCTGCTCAATTGTTGCTGCGCCTGTAGGGTGCCAGCAGGGGGTCCTCTCTGTTTTCCAAATAATATTCCTTATGTATCCTCTTTGCACTCTTCACCCCAGCTCACACCGCCACCCACCTCCACCTTTCAAGCTGGTCTTTCTTTTTTTCATATTCTATTTAGCACAAACACACTCACAAGGGCTTGGAAGAGGGCAGGACCAGCCACTCCCACTGTTCTATAGTTCCATCATAAACACAGAGGGCGAGAGAGCCAGACAGCGAGAGGAAGAGAGAGAGCGAGGGAGGAGCATAGCTGCGCTGAGCCGAGCCCCTCTATGCCTCAGCACGCACAGTAGAGCAGACGCCAACAGCCACACAAACACACTCCCCTCTCAGTTACATGCACAGTCACACACATACCGCACGCACGCACGCACACACCACCACCTCCACCACCGCTGTTGCCGCCACCACTTCCACCACACACACAGTGACGGCTGCCAGGCGCAGTGGGAAGCAGGCCGTCAGGGAGTGAGCTTGAGAAGAAAGAGAGGGGAAGAGAAGAGAGTTGGAGGGGGCACCTTGTGGATCAGAAGGGATTTTCCTCTGTGTGAGTGCACGTCTGGATAACGCCATCTGCTTCTTCCTCAGCTAGAGGAGTTTTCACCACGGCTTTTTCTTTTTGCTCATCCTCCACGCCGGGCTTCAGCAGTATCTACCTATCTATCCCCGGAGCTTAACAAAAGAGGGAGGGAGTGAGGAAAAATAAGGCAGTCACAGCTTCAGCTCTAGACCACCCTCTCTCCTCCTCCGCCTCCTCCTCCTCTTCCTCCTCCTCCTCTTTTCTCCCCAGCTCCACATCCATGTGTGAGTTCATCGCTGATTTCACTGTCTTTTAAGGATAGAGAAGAGGACAGCGTGTGTTCTCCAGGATACAGCCGAGCTCCCAGAGGGATCAGGGTCTCGTCTGGTACACAAGAGAGGGGGAGGAAGAACGAGACAGGGAAACGCATACACAGGAAGAGAGAGAGAGCTGGAGAGAGACAAGAGAAAGACACTGGAAAGCAAATTGAGGGGCATGTTCAGGGCAGCACAGAAGAAGAGTGAGTCTAATTTTTAGAGCGGAGTGTGCAGGGAACCGGCAACCGAAACCCAGCCGTTCATCCCTCCTCCTTATCATCCTCTTCTTCTTCCCTCTGCTTTCCCCCCCTCTCAGTCAGGCTTTTCAATTCCCTCTATTGTTTCCTGTATTTCTGCTATCCTTTCATATCTTCCTTTCCTCACTCCACACCTCCTTCTCCCCAAACCTCTTTCTGCTGCCACTCCGGAATCTCTTTCCAGACCCACGCAAGGAATGGTTCTGTGAGATTCCCTTTGAGCTCTCAGACAAGTAGACGGACTAAAATCTCAAGCACTATCTGTTCTTCTATCCATTCCTCCTTCTGCGCGTGTATCACCTTCACCAGTGAGAGGAGAGCGTTCTCTCTTCATCCCCCACTCTTGGAAGCAGTCATTTAAAGAATTCAGGCCATCCCCTCGGAAGTGATCAGCCTCCAGGACCTTCAACTGGATTCCAGCTACATGGGAAAACGTTTGGAACAGCAGCCAATGTACCCCCACTACACCTACTACTACCCCCACTATCTCCAGACCAAGGTAAGATGGTCAGCAAGGTTTGACTTACTGTGTTTCTGTGTTGTAGATCAGCGCTTCGTCTTAAAACTGTTGCAAAATTGCACTCTTCAACTCCCCTTTTAAAGTTTCACCTTCCATGTCTTGTATCTCTTTAAATCTTTCCTAACCAGTGCAAATCAGTCCAGAGTGTCGAAGTTGTTGTTGCTTTTTTTCTCTCCCCCCAAACCTTTGTGGGGTCACGTTCCTAAGTCTGTGCATCAGGATCCAAAGAGTGATTGTGGCATATCTCAGGCGATCGTTCTTGCCTGTGTTTTACAAAACCAGCAAACACTGAATGACGGTAAAACGAGCATCAGTGTATATATGCTGGGATTGTCTTGGAACAGAGCTTGCTAAATAGCACTCTGTCCCTTGTCCCCCATCTGCCTTTAAGCTGGGAGATATTGATGTCACTCAACTGGATTTTTTTCCCCTTTTCCAGCTGCGCTGAGTGCTTGACCCTTTCCTCCCTTCTCTGACCCCACCAGCTCCAAGTTCAAGTTCAGGGCAGGAGGCCCATCCTTCCCTCAATCCTTATATTCCCGCCTACTTTGTCCCCCAACCCCCACCACCCTGAGAACTCCACCCTGTACCCCTCCCTTCTCTGGCAGTCCCTAGTCCATGCAACTCACCCATTATGATATGTTGTAGAAATGATTGATGGAACCTGATTTACTTCTCGGATTACCTAGAATGCAGAAAAACAAGCTCAGTTTATTTATTTTTTCTCTCCGCTCTGTCAGTTTGATCCCAGTATTCTCGCGCTCGCATAGAATGCATACACGGAGCATCTTGATAAATTCATTTCACACATACACGCACTGACACGTACTGGTTCTTCTACCACCGAGAAGGCAGAAAATGGGTTACGAAGGGCCTGATCGATAGCTCCTGCATCATATCACCCGCCATTCCCTCTGTCTGCTCTGATTCGTGTGTGTGTGTGTGTGTGTGTGTGTGCGCAACTGTCTTTTTTTTTTTTTTCCTTTTGTCATGATAGTAAATATGAGGAGTTGGCAGGTTTGCTGCAATATTTAGTAAATATGTACATGTCAGGCAAGAGCGATGGTGAGAGAGGCAATGAAAAAGTGTGGGAGTAGAATGCTATGAGAATAGAGAGATCATGCTACTGGTGGACAGAGTGTGGGAAGAACAGGTAAGAAAATTATTGCTCGGCTGTTAAAAATATGTTGAACTGTGAGCCAAGCAAAAACTGCACGGTGCGTTTGCAGGCCAACAGCAACACGTTTATGTGGAGTTCCAGACACTGTTGGTCGAATTACCCTCCCAATTACCGCTTTCCCGCGCTCATTCTCAGTAAGCATCTAAAGAAGTCTTGATGCAGGTTATAGAGGATTTACCTTAAAATACCCAAATGACTCTCTTACAAACAAAAATCAAAAGTGCAAGTGTCCATTTGAGCACAAAATATTGACCACAAAGAAGAGACTTTACAAATTTTCTAGTGTTTCTCTTGCGTCTCAAAGATCACCAGTGCATGTTGGTCTGCTTTCATTTTGTAAATTGAAATGGTTCCACATGGAAGACTTTTTTCACTGCTCGTTAACTTTTTATATTGCATGCCTCACTGCAACAAGTTGTGGACAATTACTATACAAATCAAAGCTGGTGGAGTCCACTAAACAATTAAACTTTTTGAGGCTCTGTATAACTGATACTGATCAACCAAAGCATGTCTTAACTAGCCAAAGTATCAACTTTGAAGTATCTGGTTGATCAGTATTAATGCAGGGATGGGTAGATTTTGTTCATGTTCACATGTTGGGCACATGAACTCTAAGAAAAGGGTCATCTCATAATGACTAAAAGGTATTGTAGTCCAAGGCTTCAATACTTCCAGTTTAGCAGCTGGCTTCCCCATATGAAGTCTAAGATTTTTTTCCTATTTAATTGAGGGATGCGTTTACAGATGACACATGCAGATTGTATTTGCAGCGTGTCGACATTACCCACTTATCTGCTGATCTCAGTGCTGCACACATTCACATCTGGGATCTGTCTGATGTTTTTAAGAGCGTGCTCAAGACGAACAAACAGAAGCTGAGAACTGTTTGTTAATGCACATCTGTGATTTGCTTGTAATAAACGTCTTCAATGATAAGCGCGCCTTTCTGTTTGCTAATTTGCACCAGAAAATTCACCTCTGCTTGTAGAGAATATGAAACATGTTGTTTTTAATTTTCCTTTTAATGAAAGAAACGTAAAGGCTATAGATGGTGATTGTTTCTTGGCACTCTTGTTTATTTTTTTTTCTTAAACCGGATGAATTCAAATGGGGGGAACAAATTATTGAATTTATCATCTTAACAAACTTTTTTTTTTTTTGTGTCAGAATGGGTTTTTGACAGTGTTCATTTTGTGTTTAACTGCTGTGCATTTACGCTTGTTGTTATGATTGAAGCAAATTCACGTTGAACTTAAAAGATTACTTTTTAAATTCTGTGCCGATATCTAGCATATCTCTAAATCTGGAGCCGTCTAATAAAACTGACTGTGATTTGTTGCTTTATTCCACCGTACTATGCTGCATGAACACGTAGGTTAGATTAACTTCAACACTTGATGCATGCCCGTTTTACGTGTACAGATGTCACTGTGTCACACTGCTGTGGCTTGTTCTATTATTTATCTCAGTCAGTTCAAGGTCATCTCATTTCTCACAAGTATTTGCAACAGGCATCTGACTGAAGCCATCACTTCATTCCTCACACTCCATCCCTCTCTTCCACCAGACCTCTCTTTGCTCTCAAGGTCATATCAAATTGGATCCTACCTACCCCAGAGTACACTCACACTGCAAGCACAGCTGAAAGGGTGTGTGTTCACGTATGCATTCATAGACAAATAAAACCAGTATCCGTGACTGTACATGAGCCTGCAACTTTGTCAATTCATGTATGAGCGTGAACTGAATTTATTTGCTCACTTTTGTGTGGATAAGTGTGGGCGTGTTATCCTGTGTGAGGTAAAGTGACTTTGTGTGCGCGCACGCGTGTGTGGCCTCTGAACAATGAGTCCCCCCCCCGTGCCTGACCCCTTTTCAGTGCAGCTTGCTGTCATTAAAGCCCCCCCTGTCCCAGAAGAACAGTCCTCTTAGAGTGTGTGTGCACCCGCACGTCTAACTCTCCATAGAAGTTCAGGCTTAGTTATACGTCTATATGGACCTTGACAACAGCCTTGTGTTGGATTGGTTCTTCTACTCTGACTTATAGCGGGCAGGGGTAGAGGATTGTTGGGTGGAAATGTAGCCGTGCAGGTATTTTTCTGGCTTCTTTCCTTTGTCTACAGAGGACAAAAGCAGAGAGACTAAACTGGTAGTATGTGTAGTATGTATTGTGTGCTCTCTTCGTTACTTTCTCCTAATTTACAGATATCTTTTTCCATTTCTTCCCCTCTTTTTTTTTTTTTTTTCCTCCTACTTTTGCTAACTGATCTGATGGGCCTCTTATTAATCTTGATTCCAGCAAGAGGAGCTTCTCCCTTTCTGAAAATCAATTGTGTGTGTGTGTATACACATGTAGTTTGCCTTCGCTGCCCTGCAGTACTAGTCTTTAAACCTACACACTTCCTCACTGTCATTAACACACGTGCACCACCTTCACATAGAGGCAGTTATGAAATGGCTGGCTTAAACTAACAATGGGGCAGATGACGGAGTGCGTGTAAATGCGCAGCTGTTAAACGGAAATTTACTCTTGCTCTGCTTCCATAATGGGCTATAGGTATAGTTGGTGTACATTAGCAGGGTGTGGGGAGTGATAGCATGGCCTCTTATGTGAGCCCAGTGGCCCTTAATCATGGCTGTAAGAGGGTGTGAGGGGATCAGGGTGAGGGTTAATGCACAAGTGCAGCTGCACTGTTAGATTCTGTGTGATTTGTTAAAATTTAACCTGTGTGTGTGTGTTGTTGCTGGAGGGACTAAAGCTCAAATCTGCCATTCTTGAATATAAGCAATGTTTCAGATTTTTCTGATTGCGCTTGTGAGCTGGTTTCATTTGCTTTATTTTTTATGCTTGTTGTATTGCTTAATAGTTACAATTATTTAATGAAAGGATTTCTTTTTTTAAGAAATGAAGACTGCAAAAATCCCTAACAAAATGTGCCAAGTATTTTAGCTTGTTATTGCTGTAATTTCCTGAGTGTTTTCCTGAGGTTGTGGTGGTGTCACTGCAACTTTAGCAAAAACAACAAACTGATATCTCTCTGGTTTGAGAAGAGGAAACATGGCATTCATGACACACAACTTTTAGTTTTGATAAGGCAGATTTTCTTAACTTTGTGTTACATACCTTTAATCTGTTACAGTGTAACAATATTAAATTAGCTCCATAACCTGATGGAGAAAGGCAAGGATTTTTTTTAAATCAATCAAGATGAAGTGCAGGCTTTCAGCTTTAATTCAAATAGTTTACGTCAACCTTTGAGGAATTACACCCATTTTTACACAATGGCCCCAATTTTAGAGGCTCAAAAGAAACTCGACAAACTAATATAATTTTAAAAGTAAGATTCTTTCTAATACTTGGATGAAAATCCTTTCCAGACAATGACTGCCTGAAGTCTAGAACCCACAGACATCACCAAATTGTCTGTTTCCTCCCTTAAGATGCTGCAAGGCCCTTTAATGCATCCATCTGCAGTTGCTGCTCGTCTTTTTCCCTTCACTTTTGGATTTAATACTAGAAAAGCATGCCCTGTTGGGGTGAGATCAGGCGACTGACTTGGCCATTGAACAATATCCCATTTCCTTTACCTTGAGCAACTCTTGGGTTGCTTTTGCAGAATGCTTTGGGTCATTATTTATTTGCACTGCTCGATCTGGCTCAGGAGGTAGAGAAGGTCGTCTATTAATCGGGAGGTTGGTGGTTTAATGTCTGGTATCCTTAAGCAAGACTGAACAAGTTCATCCTGATGCCTTCATCAGAGTCTAAATATTGGATAGAAAACACTTAGGCATAGAAAAAAGTGCTTGCATGAATGGGTGACTGAGGCTTGTATGCAGTAGAGTAGGAAAGCGCTATATAACAACCAGTCCATTTATATTTACAGTGTTGTTCTATTATTTTTGCAATATTTGGCTAAACACGAGAGTGCAGCCCTGTTTGCTATCATCAGTTACCAGTATACAGTTAGTGGCCTGGTTCAACTGGCAGCTATACATGTCAATGCCCCATAACACTGTCTCCACCGTCTTTGACAGTTCATGATCCAAAGCATATCATTCTGTTTCTGTCCGTGTCCATATCAGTCTTCCCATCATTCGCTTCTCATGTTGCAAGTAAATTTAGATTTTAGTTTTTTTTTTTTTTTTCTCTTTTAGTCTCCAGTCTTTAAGATCGAATGCATTGGCCAGCTATCTATGATAATTGTTAAATGGCAGGCTTCTTCTGCCCACGAAACTGATTGTCATTCATTGTTCAGTTAATTGTGAGTCTTTGGTGGTGTGCAGAAGCAAAACCACAAAATAATTGTGCATTCCAACAATTTATGGACCTAACTTTTTACCTAAGGTAATTCCTGGACACTTCCAAATATAAGCCAGCACTCGTGCTTGTCTTCAGTTTAAATGCAGAAACTTTCGAGTCTTTCTCAGCTCCCCAATGCTTTCATTTCGCTCATCTTTTTCGTGTATAGCTGTTTGACCACGCAAATAATTTGTCTCCGTATGCATGAATTTGCTAGTGAACTTTGATCTTTATCCGTGATGCCTCTCTAACTATAGCAGCTATTCATTTATTTTTTTTTTAAATTTTAATCTTTGCAGCTTGTGGTGATGATTGACTGAGGATGTGAATCTTTGATGATAATCACTAAGAGGGAGATAAGAGAGGCTAACAGGGAAAAAAAAGTCATATTATCAACCAGCTAATCATTAGTTTGCTGCAGATCAGTGTGCTAATATGCTCAGCGGCACACAAGGAGCTTTAATTAGGATAATGAGAAACAGCATTTAGTTGATATCAAAGTAATGACACATGCGGACATGCCTGGACATCTAAATAGAATATTCTGTCCCTTCAAAAATGAGCTTTTCACATTCAATTACTCCCCATTATGCGTTAGATAAATGTGGTCAGTAGTTGGCTTTGTTGTGATGAGTAAACCTCATAAAGGAAGGAGCGAAACGGAGCACACAAAACATGCCTGACCTCTTTTTGGCTTAGCTCGCTGTCATTAAAACACCCTGCATTGTGTAAACACAAAGAGAACATTAAAAATTTGATTAACTCATTCACCCATCATCCATTTCACATAACCTTCCCCCTTCCTTCCTCGTCTCCTCCCGAGCTTCTGTTCCTCCTCTTGTCAAATATAAAGTACTTCGTCTTAGCAGAAACAGCCGCCATAAATTATGCAGCACACATCTCACACACAGAGACGCTGAAAAGTGTGTGTTTAGTGTGCAAAGTAAACAGAGGGTATAAGCTTTATAGCCTTGCATGCATTCTGCTCATGCCCTGTTTCTTCTCACACATCTGCCTGCCTGCATCAGTTGTAGTTTTACAACCGGCAGTATTATTACGTGCATGTTGTTTAAAGACCCAGCTATTCTGTTTAGATTTCAACTCTGATCTCCATAGCATCGCATGCCAATGAAGAGAAGAGAGAATGGCCTTATGTTGCCGCCTTCTACTCTCCCTCCTTTTTTTCTCTCTCTCTCGCTTTTCCAGCCCCTATCCCACTGTGTTCTGGGCTCTCTCTCTCCCCTTTCCTCTCTCCTACCATCTGTTCAGTTTGCTGGGCCTGGGTAGTTTTTACTGCTTAAAAGGGACTCTCCTAACCACCCATATATGTCCATTTATTATTCTCCGTGGGCTGTTCTATTCTTGTCCCGGTACAGTAGTGGTTGCTGACCATTGCCTTACTATGTTAAATAGGAATGAAAAAGCTTCAGTGGGTCAGCTCATGCACGGAGGGGTGAGAGAAGCTCACCCCTGCCAGTTTTGTAATAGAAAAATATGTGCAGGAGGGAAGGAGAAGGCAGGATAGAGGCGAAAAAGGGATGTGAAGGAGACATATCAAAAAGAGAACAGATGGCTGTAGCAAAAATAATTCAAAGAAGAAAAAGAAGAGATAACGATCCAAAGGGAAATAAAGAGCGACGCTGTGAAGGAGACAGGAGTTGTAGGCTCAGTCAGGGAATAATGGTGCTGCTGCATTTTTTAATAGTTGGCCACTTTGTAGCGACCCTTGTCTAATGGATTCTCTGCCTCTTAAAAGCTCCTGTCAGAGCCCTCTACCTCTAACAGTTGCACAACGGAAATTACTGAAGGCTCCAACAGTCCCCAACACTTCCTGATAGAATAATAATATTGTCTGGCATCAAACATCTTTTTTTTTTTTTTTTTGGAAAAATATGTTCAGAGTTAAATTTACTTGCAGGAAGCAGAAACTAAAACACTGAGGGCTTAAGAAATGTCCAAGACCCGCACTGATATCACAACTCTTTGAGACGAACAGCTCTGGCCGTCACTTTGCTTCCTTTTAGAACACCGCTAAGTGCCTGACAAAGACTTTATTGGTGTGGTGAAAAGGGAGAGACACAGAGCACAACCTCTAGCTGTTAGCTATTTTAAGTGTGTGTGTGTGTGTGTGTGTGTGTGTGTGTGTGTGTGTGTGTGAGTGATTCAGTGTACAGACTATGGCCCCTGGCCATGAGCCTGATCTAGTTTGTAGAGATGGAAGATACTGTTCAGGTCTTCACAAATTACAGTGGGACAGCTCCAGATTTGCATTTTATGGCTTGTGGCCTAGAAACCTACTGTAAATACAGAATGTTAATAATCCTTAACGGTTTGTGAACAGATGGAAGGCTGAGAAATATGATGTGTAAAAAGGAAAACTTTCAAATACTTTGGTTAACATAATTTTGTTTTTTTATAGAAGGAATTTCAGTTTTTGCAGGGGTCAGTCAAATGCTAAGTGTTTCAGTCAGAGCTAAAATAATACCATGTGTTGTGTTTTAAAGATTCTTGTAGAGCATTTAGTTGACTGGTCAAGAGGCATTACATCAGTGCCCCTAAAGTATATTTGGTGGAAATATGATCACCATCATTTCTGAGGTGAAAAGTTTAAGACCTTAAAAACTGTTAATGGAAAAAAAAAAAGTGAGTTATGAAAGAATCCTGGACACTTTGGTGTAAACCTCCAGCTGTGCTCACGTGACATCAGCCAACCTGCACAAATCGGATGAGAGCAATAACAGCACGACTTTGAACTGCAAACTAACTTGGCTTAGTCTCAGAAGTAGAAATATTAACTTTTATTTTGAAGACCAAGTAAAGTACAGTGTTGTGGCATCATTGCTTCATCTGGAAAAGAAGAGGGAGATCTGCAACCTCGACAAAATATATATGGGGATCTAATGCTTCAGAGGTGCTGTCGGAGGGAGAAGGACATGGTACCTAGTACTTTAGCTACAACTAAGATATTAGGGTGCTGCTAGTTTGCTAATTCAGGATCATCTGTTTGCCTTGGCATAAAATGAATGGGAAAAGCTTAAAAACACTGCAACATATTCAGTATCCTTAAAAGTTGCATGCAGGAACATCTGACAAATAATACATTGAAAGATTTTTCTAGCTATCTGAAATTGGTTAGTCTTCCTGTTTTCATGTCCAAGCAAGAAAATCATTCAAATTATTATCATATTTTTGTATTTCACAAATTATTATGAAACTTACAGCACAGTTGTGGTTCTCTTTGGCATTCAACCTACATCCTCCTGCCTATGATCAAATCACAGCTGTACATTCAGTACAAGAGCACTCCCTTGTGATATTGTTTAATCGGTCTGGCTTCTGATCTAGAAGCTTCCTGTGATTCTCAGTACAACTGATTAGATATCTAGGATTTTATGAAAGTTGGCAGAGGCCTTCAACTTAACAGCTGTGTCTGAGATAAAAGCATTTTTGGAAAACTGGCCAAAATTGTTGGAATCATAGATAAATGTAATGACCAACAATGTTTGGTTTTTTTTATGATAAACTTTCAGATTTGTGCAGAACTCTAGTCTGCGTTGCTCATCTTGAGCTCTCTCTATATATCGCTGCACATGTAAAACTTTTCCTCTAATTATTTGTATATTCGGCTAAGAAAATAGTTTTTTAGTTGCCACTTCTTGTTTGTCTGTAGAACCACAAAATGTACTACGAAATAGACAATGAATCTATGAAGCAAAACATTCAGTTGTGGTCATTGTGCTGTTTTTGTTGATTAACACATTCAGATTTCATTAAAATACTTGATGAAAAAGTGCATTTTTGGTCAGGACTGTAGTTAAGAATATAACTCTATAACAAACAGACATTATTTGAGTGTATGGTGTGCATATAATTTTATTATCAACATCGGGGTTTGGTTTTCTTAATCATGTTTTCCATTTACTGTGTGTGTGCTCCCCGATGGAAATGCAGCGGGGTGGGTTTGTGCATTGGTGGACGTGTGATCTCTACACCAGGGACCAGATAGATAATTGAAAGATGGGCCTAAGGGATTTTCCCCATGTGGTGTTCTTTAGCACTTCCTCCTTTACATCTCCCTTTTTTGTCTTTTTTCCCCCCATTGCCCCTCATCTCTTTCTATCTCATGCGGTTTCAGGATAGTGCAGGCTGTTCAGAGGAAAATTTCCCCCTGTAAAATTCCATACATAGTTATGAGTCATTGCATTTTGTTAAAGATGTAGCAGTGGTATTTCCCTTTCCTTGTCTTGAATACATGAAATCAGCAGTTGTGCTAGAGTAGTCATAGCTGTTGTACTTTGTTTTTGTTTTTTTCCAATGAGGAAAAATGTGAAAAATTGACATACCATATCATGGAAGAACCTGGCATGAATAGCTAATAATTAAAACCGTAAGTTGTAGAACTATGACCTTGATGTCAATTTCTACTGAAAATCTTCTCCCCACCCACTTTACCTGCTTCTGTCTCATATTTTAAAAAAGATCAAAGCTTTCCAGTGTTGCGTAGAGGTTACTGGAGTATGACTGACTGCTGTCCAATCATGTACGATAAATCCCTCCAGAAGTGTGGTGAGTCAAAACCAACTAAATAGGTGCCAGGAGTGAGACCCCTGCAAAAACTGTGCATTAACTAGAAATCCAGCTTAAGATGTGCACAGGTGGGGGGTGGAAAATCCTAGAGCTCAGTATATTCCACAAATTTTCTTTGCTAACACCTATGGTAAACTTTAAAACACACATTAAGGTTATACCCCACAACATAAGACCTCAGTATTTAGAGATTTCTCACAAGTCTTTTCTGGGCCAAATAACTGCAGACTGATGGGGTTTTGAGTGTGTGTTTCTGTTTGAAAACTTTCGTTTATGTATGCTGGAAAGTAATGTGCGTATGGAATGAAAGCTTCACTTTTCACTGCATTAAAGTGCGCTTTCAATGTGCAGTCAGTCTCTTCATAATGGCTGCTACCCACTGATACCATTTCAGTCCTGGTCACTTTTAGAGTGCTTGCAAAGACACACAAAACATTGTTTTTTGTATCCAGAAGCAAAATGGATCGTCTCCAAGTGGGAACAAAGTCTGGTGCTCAACCTCTGTACATTTTCTTTCTCCGTTTGAGAGGAATTTTTAAAGAAACCGAGTTTAACTCCATAAAACTGCCACAGTGTTTGCCCTTGCAGACAGTTTAGCTGGGTTACAGACACACTCTTGTCCCTGAGCCAGAGGTGGCTGGCCAGAACAAACATCTCCTATTCCCTGTTAATGAAATCCTGAATAAAATTCTCCCTCCTCAGCTTGCCCCAAATACCCCCCCCCACCCCCATGTACGCACACACAATTGCACAAGTACACACATAAAACCATGTACTGAACCCCTATAGCCACACTCCCAGTCAGGGATTATCCTGTGAAAACACTTATTTTTTTGGACCCCAGTCAAATTACTTTTTGGACCTCTTGTGCTTTTATCAGAGCTGTCTGTGTGGGTGGAGGAGTGGTATACATGTGAATGCAGTCCAAATATAGGCTGATGCTGATTGCAGAGTTAGTCCAAGTGAATGCCTACTAATGACACTTGAAAGTTTGAATTTCACAGAATTTGTGTGTGTTAGAAATTCTGGCCTATATGCCAGTCATTTTCTAAAGATAAAAAGAGCAAATCGCCAAGTTGTGTTGCCTGCTGGAAAGCTGGGTTGAGGTTTATGAAAAATGAATTTGACATTTACAAATAGCAGGCATTGATATGAAGAACACGGCTAAAGCCCCCAATCAGTAAGCTTTTGGAAACGATATAATAGCAGTCAGCATATAGTCATCCTTTTGTTTACAGGGGTACAAAGTTACTGCCTGGGCAATGGCCAGCTCACTCGGCTGAGCACAGATTGTTAGGCTACATTCAGCTTTTATTCATTCACACTGCAGCATCTCCTCGGAGACTACCAGCCTTTTTCAAAGTTGTGCTAGAGTCTGCTGTAAGTATGTTTTGGTGTGTGACTTGAAGAGTGTGTGAGCATGCGCATGCACAGGAGTGTGCATTTGTGTGATGTGTTTTCCTGCTTGTGCCTGAGACACAGAGATGATGCAAGTGTGCCAACGTGAAAGATAAACAGACTAACGATGAAGGAGGAGAAGTAAAGTGTGCGCCTGTGTGCACGTGCACATGCGTAGTGGATGTGTCGAGGATGCAAACTAGCTTTGTAGCTCTCAGTGAAGTGTTGATTTAAGTGGAAGTGGAGGGAGGAGATGGGATAAAAGGCCTGACTAGATTAGGCTGGCACACACTACTGAGGCGTGTTGTACTGCCTGGCCTTTCAGCGCACTCTGAGCGCGTGCATGCGCGCTTGAGAGACGAGTTCTTGTGTGACAATGTTGGAATCGGGTTTGTGCGTGTGACTGTTGGACGCACTTGCTCTGGTGCTGATATCGGTGCTGCTGTACAATAAAGCAGCAGATTAGCCGAGCCACCAGAGCCGCTAGAACAGCACTGAGAACACTAATCATTGTTCTGGCATCTCAGCAATATTCTGTGCTGTACATTGTTTGTTACCACGGAGAAGTGGCATTGTGAAGGCGAGGTATGGAGGTTTTACAGTGTCAGCCACAGTGTGTACCAGATTCTTTATCTCGGTGAAGATGGGAGGTAGATTACAGCTAATGCAGCTGTTTATTTCTTTAAAAGTACTTACAACCTTTCAGTTCCTGCCAGTACTGAGGCCAAATTACTACATATTCAAGCTCCCCTATCCAGGCAGCCCTTAAAGAGTATCCAACCATAATAGTTCTTTGTGTAAGGCCTGCAGAACTGTCTCTCTGAGAGTGGGAGAGTGATGTCTGAGGGTTAAAAATAACTTTTAAAGTGATTTCAAATGCTTGAGGTGAGGTTATTTTAACTTGAACTGACAACATAGCCGCTTCAAAACGCTGCTTTTTTTTTTTTTTTTTTTTTTTTTTGAAGTCTTTTGCCTTTTATGATTATTTCTTTTTAACATTTTTGTTACATTCTGCAGCTGTTCAGGCAAGATGTAAGGGTTGCTTATAGGTGTTATTTGTGCAGTGCAGTTTCAGCTATTGAGACATTAACAAATACATGCTAACAAAACACTTGAATGAGTACCTGTCTATGGTTTGTCACATTTGGCAGCAGCAACCTGAGCGTAAATTGAAGATGCTGCTAAATAGGGTTTATACAAATGTAGTTATTGCTTCTGTTCACAGTAAGTAAACAATGAACTGTCAGAGGCAAGAAAAAGGGGGGAAAAATTTGTGAATTCCACAAGCATGCTGTCATTTGTGCTGAACCATTGGAGGAGACAGAGACATTTGTCTGCTACATGTGGTACAAGAGCAATCTGCATTTTTCATTGATTTAACTTCCTGCATAAATAATTAAGAGCCTGAGAGGCAGTATCTTCATGTACTGTACATTTTCATCTTTATATGTGCACAATCAATTTGTCTGGCTAAGTAGAAAGTGCATGGTTGATGGGTGCTTTTACAGGGTTAGTATGAACATGCGTCTAATTCTATGGAGCCCATTTTGACATTCATTAAAATGTACTTTGTGCATTTAGGATGTTTGGCATGCAGTACATGATGCTGAACATCATTAGGAGAATTCTCTTATCAGAGCTTGACATTGTTGTTGGACTCATGCTGACTTTGAACTGACCTGTGACTTAGGACTGACTCAGTCTCCCGATGCTGAATTTCACAGAACTTTAACAAATTTCCAAATCCATGCTAATATTGAACTTTATGGTGTGTGTATTGATTTTAATTAACAAGTGCTGTAACATTGTTGACTTTAGACATCAAGAGAAGATTCATTGTCCTGGTGTAGTGCCCACCATAATGATTGGGACAAACAATTTATGTAGTTTTGCCATTTTGTACTTTTGCTTTTGTACATTACCACAGCAAAATGTAAATCAATATATGAACAGAGTGCAGACTTTTAGTGTTGCTTCAATGGGTTAAAAAATTTATTTTTGTACAAACTGCTTAAGAATTACAGCCATTTTTCTTCAGTCCCACATTTTCAGAGGTTAAAAATTAATTGGACAATTGACTGACCAGCAGTTTTACAGCAAGGTGAGGCCCGCTCCCTTGCTGTTTCATGTGAAATGAAGCGGACACAATATCTGAAGTTGAGTCAAAGTAGTGAATTGGTATTTTTATAGCTTTCACTGTTATGTTAAATATGAGACCCAAAGAGATGGCAGTGAAAGCGAGAGAATCTCTAAACCCAAACAAACCTATCACAGAGAAATGGGAGGAGGCAGGTGTATCACTGTTAAAGTCGAGACGGCTTTCTGAATGGAAACGGATATAAGTATATACAAAAAGTTACAAAACACTGAATATATTCAAGAACCGGAAGTTCACACTAGATTTGGCCACAAAACTTCTAAAACGCCCAAAAAGTACAGAAAAAACCAGTGGAAAGATGAAACGGAGATTAACTTGAAACTGCTTACGATCCAAAGCAATGCCACATTATCTGCTAAACATGGTGGATGTAACATGGGTATGGGTATAATGCCTGCCAGTCACTAGTGTTTATTAAAGATGTGATTGCTAATAGAAATAGCAGGATAAATCTTTAAGGCTATACTCTCCTCAGATTTAGCCTAATGCCACAAAACTGACTGGACAGTGGGTCATTTACACTGTGAAGCAAGGCAAAGAAATGAGAGATTCTTCTATGGCCTAGTCATTCGCCTGATCTCAATTCAATAAAGGATGTTTTAAATACATAACTGAATGCAAAAAGACCAACAAACAAGCAGAAACTGAAAGTGGCTGCAGTAAAGTGAAGCTTGAGAGCAAAAGCAGCATTTATTGGTGTCCATGGATTGCAGGCTTCAGGCAGACATTGGCTGCAAAGGAGTTTCATCCAAGTATTAAAATCTTTACATTTATTTTATTTTCATTTTGAGCCTTAGAAAGGGGAACTGCGTATAAAAATGACTTTAATTCCTAAACAGTCCATCAAAAATTTTGTGAAACCTCTTGAATTAAAGATTAGTCTGCACTTGAGTCACACATTCATTGTTTGTACACAACCACAGTGGATTGTAAATCTGAGGCAAAACTACATCTTTATCCTAAAGATTATACAGGACACTGTATATAGAAACAATTACTATTTTAGTTTAGGAACCGTTGTTATGGTTTTTATTCAATTTTATTTCCCCACAGCAACATTAATAGCACATAAATAAGCTGCCATAACTTAGTTCTTGCAACAATTTTGTAAAATTATAGCCATCAGACTCCACTACCATTATGAACTACCATTATGATTAAAATCAAAGGCCTATGCGTGCGCACTTGTAGGATTAAATGAAACTGATAGCATGTAGTTTAATGTACAATCTCACACTCCTCAGTTACACACAGACACACACAGAGAAAGTGTCAGCCGCTAGATTAGATGCAGTGGAGACTCTGCGTACATCAGGAGGAGCTTTCAGTGCACTGCAGATAATACTAACTGTAGCACTCTTACCAATACCAACCCTAGAATTATCCTCTCAGCGGAGGTCTCAGAGTCCTCTCTGTCTCTCTCAAGAAGAAATCAATGATGTGTGGGACACTCCGGCAGTACGGTGGGGGACCCACCTGCATGCAAGGCATACAATAACTCCAGATTAGTCTCTTCTTGGTACAGAATAAGAAGATAATACAGTTGTAAGCTGGTGATATTGTTTTCAGTCTGAAGGATTTAACAAGCAGAATGTTTTTCTTTTTAAAGATAGTTTAGAGTGCTTCCTATTATAAAAAATCACACTGATGAATTCATACACTAAGGCTTTTTGTTTTTTTAATCTCATTAGGACCAAAGTGGATTAAATACGAAGCATACAGAGGTGAAACTGCTACCAATGCTACAGTAAGTTCATCCAAAAGATTATTTTCAGAAAGTCACTGTATTCCAGTCATGGATATTTCTTTTTACACGACACAGTGACTGTGACTGCATACTAAGGAACAGACCTGCTTATAAGGGTGGGTGGGTTAAATGAAGACCTTAGGAACATACCGCAGTGATACAGTTGGTGGGTGTCCTGCTATGAATTTTAGGGTCTTCCACAACACATAAGTTGGAATAAGGTCTTTGACTTGTCCAATAGCACATTATTATTCCTGGACATTTCTTTTGGTAGAATAACTTGAGTGCTGAAGTTGTCCTTCTGCTTAGCACTCTGTCTTTTGGGATTTAGCTAGTGGACAGATGTCCTGACATTTTGATTCCGTTTAAAGATAGAATGGTGTTATTATGCTTAGTTTTTTTTTTCTTTCTTCAAACAGGATGCATCTCATTTTAAATGAAACAAAATATTGTTCCAACAGCATTCTGGCTGAGCAGTTGCTTTCTGCGTGACGGTCCCACCATCCCACCCTACCGTAATAAGTGTTCTCACCCCTCAGACTATTACACACTTTGTAGTCAGCGAGTCCTAGCGAGGACAACAATAGCCTTGAATTTTTTTTCATTTGTAATCAATCTGAGGAATTTGGGAGTTTCAAACTCAAAGAAGTCTTTCTTGGAAATCTTACAGTGAATTACTTCCTCCAACACATGTTGTGAAAATCAGATCTTCGTCATCCTGTTTATTGAAAACAACTGAAATCTCTTTACCGGTTCCTTTTTTCCCTCCTTTTCTTTTAAAGACACTAAGACGCTAAAGTAAAAAAAGGAGAGTTGCTAGTTAGCCTGGAAGCGTGTGGTAGTTTAAACGTCCACAGAGAATTCTGGGTCAAAAACAAAGTTAAAGCAAAACAGCTGAGGAAAAGTGAAGCAAATAATCGGATTAGAGTAAGGAGTGCAAAGGCAAAAATAACCCAGTCAGGGAAAGAAGGGGGGGGATGTAAAATATGTAGAGCCTATAAGATAATCTTGTATGAAGAGAGTTGTTTGGTTTAAAGATCTACTGTCACTCTGGTATAGGAATCTCATTGTGCATCTCTCTGCATTGCCAGTGCACTAGAGTGGTATATGAGACATGTCAGGCGAAAAGCTGAAAGACAGTTCTAGAGAGTTCAAAACATACAATCTGGACTTTACAACAGTCAACCAGAGACATAAAGTCTAGCTGAATTACAGATTGAGTGACACACTCAGACAGAAGGAAAATGGGGCTGACAAAAGAGGAGTGGCAAAACAGAGACAAAGCAGTGGAGACAGACTTTTGCTTTCTTCCAAAGTATTGCCACAAGCTGTTGGGCTCAGTCTGCCAACCTAGAACAACTTCCCAGCGATAGATAAGCTTTGTGTGCAAGCGCATGTGTCTGTGAGTGTGTGTACATAATTCATAAGCAAAGCCAAATCATGATCTAGAGATTATCATGTCCAGTGGCACAGAAGTAGAGCAAGAGAAAACTATAGATGGACTGGTGGATGGACGGAAAAGTGTTTATAAGGGGAAAACTGCAAGGTTTATAGTACAAAATCATTTATAGGATGTACATATATATATATATTAACCCCATACTTAATGCAACAGCATGTGTTCACATACGCATTCCCAGGCACCTTCTGTTTCTCTATCTCCTTTCAATGGCTCCCTCCCTCTTTTACTTTCAAGGAAGGGTAATCCCTCTTGTAGTTAATGTGCTGTGACATTTCATGGTACAATAGGATTTGGGAGACACTATGTATTCTCATGGTGCCGGGGTCTGGCTGATAACCTTGCTGTCTGGGTGATTTTGGACTCCAGCAACTCTTGGGCTAGCTTTTATCTCACTTTGGAAATCTAATTCTCAAGGTAGAAATGCAATTCACGGTAACACAGACTGTGAGGTGACGCACCAGGGGTTATTGTAAAACCACAGTAACTGCATGCTGTCATGCATCATCTCAAATTCACTGCTAGTAACATCTGATTCATAGATTTAATGTGGCATCAGCTGCTGTGACAGATTAACGTTTTGCTGAGCGGCAGTGCAGGTGACAGCCAGTGAAATCTTTATACTTATGGAGTGGTGCATGCTGGATGCATACCGTGTGCTATTGGAGCCACTTGCCTTTGAGACGGTGTAAAAATATTGTATTCTAGGTTGTTTCCTGGAACGTTAGGGATGAGATGAAATGGTTGAGAATTTCCATGTTTTGCTGAGGGACATGAAGGGAGCAGAACATGTAATCATAACCAAGGAAGGAGGGCCTGTTCTCTGCTGCCACTTTTATTGTATTTGAAAACATGGTGCCAGCTATCACTGTCACCTGAAGAGGCATGTGAGATACAGCTCAACTTAGAGGAAAATCAAGTAAGTAGTTCATGGTGAGCTTTGACTTTTACTTGAAGCAAGTTGTGTTACGTGACATCATGTCATAGACCACATCTGTAAAGTCAACCACTTTTAAATCTTTGTTCTGTGAGAATTTTGGGCTTCTTTATATGGACAGTAAAGAAAAGTGCCAACTGCAAACAGTAAAAGAAGAACAATTAGAGAGCAGGACAGGACAAAAGTCTGTTCCTCTGCTTTTTTGCTGAATTGAGACAGAACGTCTAAATTTTAGGAAGAATCTTGGCGTATGCAATTTGACATGATACAGGCAGCAGGGTTTCGCCTTTGGATGAGCTCACGGCCAAAGTTCTTATCATGCCTGCACAGCTGATGTGAGATGGTTGGATATAAGGACTTTTCCCATCGCCCTTCAGACCAAGTGCCTAGGCAAAGGCAGTGTTGGAAGGGATGATGTTAAATGTTTTACATGACATTTCATTGTTTTCTTCTTTGTTTGGAGGAAGTTTAAGTGCCATAAATAACAGCATTAGCAGCTTAATTCCCCTCAGTTATACCTTCTCAGAATTCAAACAAAACAGCTTTAAACAACCTTTGATTTGGTTATGACATAATAATAATAATAATAATAAATGTTTATATTATCGCTTAGTTATTTAAACTGTAGTGAAGCCTCCGGTCTGAAAAGGCTAATTCGATTCACAGGTTGTCATTTTGATCTACACTAAGACGAGCCTTAAATCATCAAATGAATGACTTTAATCCAAGTCATGCAAAAAGGCTCCAACATAGTACAGAACATCTTCTGCCTAAGCTAAATGCAGATTACAGCTGAAGTGAACTGAGTGTTTATCTAGCTAACAGCCATACCAAGGGACTAACGTGTTGTCGCTTTGATTTGCCGTAAGATTTCTTTTGAGAGCGTGACAGCGAGCGTGAGACAGTGAGAAGTGTCACGCCCAGATTTATGAGACGGGCTTGGCAGGCCTCATATTGCTGTTTTGGCTGACTGTGTTATACCTGGAGGGAACTCGCTGCTGCCGCCGCTACACTGTAGCCAATTTAGCTGGAGCACAGCTGCTAAGAGGCTCCCCGAGGTGTGTGGGGGTGTGTGTGTGTGTGTGTGTGTTTCAGGATTAGCCACGGCACCAATTAAAGCCTCACACTGGTTTTTAAAGGATAAATTATTAACAGCAGAAGTGACCCCTCTGGTGGCCTTTCTTTCCTCCTTTGCTATTCTCATGTCTTTTTTCCTCCTCCTTTTCTCTCCAGTATTCATACACTTTTATTAGACTAGCTTCCCTTTCGTTTTCTTGTATTTGCCTTTCCTTGCTCTTGTTCTTATTTGCTACATTTCAGTCCTTAAAACTTAAAGTCTTTGTGCAACCTCTAAAAGATTGTAGCAGGCTTCTTTTTTTTTTTTTGTCCTGAGATCAAGTGTCCTTAAAGCTGCAATTTTACATCATATGTGTATTCCCCTTACTGAGTCTTTAGGCAGATTGATGCCTTCGGGATACAGTTGGGTAAGATTGTTGCTCTATGCAGCTCTGTTGCATTCTCCTTTTTCTCCCTGTGCTCAATAGCAAAAGCATGTTAGCCGGTAATGGATACTTTTAACCTTTTCCAGGTAATTTGATCATGCCTTTAAATCAATCCAAACACTGTGTCGGGGTTATGATTTAATGCGGATACACGACTGCTACTTCTGTTGAGCTTCTGTGTTTTTAAATAAATGGACGAACCATGTCTGTTGTGAATGCTTTAATCCTGGATTCTGAATTGCAGACGTGAGATGCTGTGCACAATCTCTCACAATAACAAAAGACATGAGACTTGAAATGCTTCACAAGCATAAATGTATTAAACACCACTTCATGTTGCCATTCAGTATTCCAGCTAATGGAATTTCCTGTGGAAAATTCTGCGACATCCCCTCGTCATAGTTGCTCATCATTATCCAGATGTGTTTTGATTTGGCAGTTGACTCTAAAATGTGATTTTCATTTAAACAGGAAAGTGCATTTTTGAATTAAAGTCCCTGGTGTAAAATTATTAAGCTTAACTCACTCCATGTACATCAGATTTTTACTCTGCCTCTCTGCCTGGCCGGCTGTGTTATGTATTTCCTTTTAAGTCATGGTTTGGCTTCCTGTCCAATCATCCACCTGCAAAATAAAAATATTAATGCTCAGTTATAACTTTGTTCTGGTATCAGAATTTTCCCTCTAGATATCGTCAGGTCATCATCTGATCTCACAGAGGTCAGATTTCACTAAATATGTTCCAGTTTCTCACACTCTGATTTCTTCATCCTTTCTTCTATCCCACCAATTTTCCCATTCCTCCCACCTCTGTCTTCTCTCATTCCCTGAATATTTGCCCCTCTCAGATTTGATTAAGGAATTTAATTAGAGCGAGGGACATAGTGGAGGAAGGAAGGAAGCGGCTAATAAATGTTCGGTGACCCAGAGAGAACAAAAGGTAAAGATAAGTGTATTTAAGTCAGACCTGGGGAATCTGAAGTGGAGGAGCTTATTGAACCTTATGTCAATAGCCAAGACTGCATAGATTTAGTTGTGCATTGATGCTGCATCCCTGCTCCTGCAGGTAAATCCTGCAGCACCCTTGAAGATTTACATTCACCAACCACTTTATTAGTCACAACCAGGCTAGTGCTAGACACCTATTTACTTTCAGAACTGCCTTAATTCTTTATGGCACAGAATCAACAAGGTGCTGAAGATTTTCCTGAGATTCTCGTGCATATTGAGCAGCTGTATATCTACTAATTGAAGATTTTACATGTTGTGCATTCAGAGAGGTGTTTTTTGGTAAACTAGAGAAGGATGGGTGGGAGAATGACCCCAAAATAGGATATGCGGTAAAGAAGGTGGATGCCACTTGCTTAGATTGTGCTACCTTTAAAACTTTTATTCCTTAACAGAAGGTAGTAAAACATAACCTCATCTTCTAGGATGTTTACTAGATGATGGTGGAGGGTACCATATTGCTAGCTGTACAATGCTGTCTCTAGAAGCACATACTTTGCTATTTTAAGGGCATAGATGCACTTAAACTACATGTAGTACACTACAAGTACCTGGATGTTGGCGCTATGTTGGCGCCTTAGCAGACTGGGAGGGACTTCAAAGCACTTTTCAGCCAGCTGGAGAATGTCGTGACCATGAAAGAAGTAACCATAAAACGGGCGCTTAAGCAGGACCCAGGAGACAACAGCTCAACGTTCACAGATTTTACTGGCACAACAGGTGTCTTCACAAAAGGAATGTTAAACAGGATGTGCATGGGAAGGAATCTGGCAACTTGGGACAGCAATCCTGAGATAGAGGAGATGAGCGTTGGACACAGTCCAAAGTATGAGTGAGTCCAAAGCTGTGAGCAAAAAGCACATTTAAATTGTGAGGTCTTACTTGGAAGTGAGGTGAGGTGAGCTGTGGGAGGAGCCACGGATCAGGGTTTGAGTGTAAGGAGGCAGGTAAGTCCAGAGGCTTAGTATAGACTATGTGCAGGTTAGCATATGCTACTTCTGGTGCGGAAACTCCTGTGGGGAGCTTTGTTTCCGGTGTCCTATTCACGCCTTGTTTACGGTCCAAAACAAGTTAAGTAAATGAATGAATCAAGTGGCGATTTACATTTCTATAGATGTCTTGGGCATTTACCCAATATATCTTTAAATGATGTTCATCGACTTGTCGATATTTTCCCCCCACGCCTCAGAGCAAAAGAGAAAAGGGATTCAAATGTTATATTTCTCAGTATCTGTAAACAGCTGTCCCTCGTTTATCGCGGGTGTTATGTTCTAAAAATAACCAGCGATAGGTGAAATCAAGTAGCCAATTTTATTTTTTTGACGGTGCAAAACGTTTCGTCGACATACAGTACTGCACTTCAGAGTCACACTGCTAGCCCGATTCTGTACTGTACAGGAGAGACGTCACGGAGGAGATCGTCTGCAGTGATCAGGACGCAGGACACAATGTGATGTAAAAAAAATAAAATAAATAAGCATGCAAACTTGCACTAAAAAATCTGCGAAACAGCGAGGTAAAAGGTGACCCACGTAATAGCGAGGGACCACTGTAATTTTGAAGGTAAGTCACAACATACCCTTCGTAAATACTAATGTATAGAAACCCTTACCAGCAATCTTTCATTTTTTTGTGTGGCTTTTTTTCACGGTTTGTTAACATGCTGTGTAGGTGTGTACTTGACTAGCTGATATCGACATAACGGGGAAACATCTGGTTTGACTATTGTTCACCTGTAGTTTGAATGCTGAACATTTGCCTGTTTAAATCATAAGACCAGTCACTATACAGAGATGTGCTTCTGAATGTGGATGATGTGTCTTCTGCATGCAGTAATGCAGTTCTGTTTGTGTTGAGTGATGTAAACAACTGATCGATCTAAACTCCTTAAATGTCAAAATTGATCATTAGATTTTTTATGACACAACAGTGGTGAGTGTTCCCACCTTCTGCTCTTTGTTACTTAACGCGATCTTTCAGTTTTCAAGTTTTGGACATGATTTTGGAGTATATCTTCGCAGTAGTGATTGACCGCAAAATAAAGCTACCAGAAATGTACAACCCTACATCCAGTCTCAAACCAGGAAGTTAGCATTTTCTCGTGCACAGGGTCTATTTGACAAAGTTTTACCAGAGAAGGCAGGCCAGGTCAATAGAAACAGGTGAGTGAAATTGGATTTGTAACTACTATTCAGCAACAGGAATCACTGGAGGAGAAACACAAGGGGGGTTAGCATGGGAGATACTGAGGTTTTGCTTAGAGCCATAGAGAAGCCTGATTACCGCTCGGTAGGACAACAATCTGGCAGAGGCTCTGTGTTGGAGCAGGTGACAGAATAATAGGGGACAGGTGTGCAGGCCGAAGAGCAGGAACATGGAGACCTGCACCCTATCCTCCTCGAAACAGAAAATGTTAGTATTACAGAAAATGACAGATGACCAGTGCGGACAATGACAGAGTGAGATTTGTCAGCACCAATGGTGACTTTAATCGTAGCCAGCTAGAAAACAGTTGCTTATTATTCTTAATCAGGCACTGATAAAATAGTTTGGTCTTCATGCATATTAAGTTGGCATCATCACTGTAGAAAAAATTACTGTGTGGCCTTTAAAAGTGTGTTCTACTTACAGTGGCGACCGTTACTGTAAGTGCACACCTCAACGCTCCTCATTTGAGAAAAGACAACCCTGTTAAAGAATTCAGACTATGGAATTAATGTACACGGTGTATTACATAGAATTGTCAGATGTATTTAGGCTTTTTGTTTTTTTGCATTATGGCAGTACCTGGAAAAATGTCATGTATCCATGTGTTGTGGTAGTAAATCGGAATGTCTGTTTTAACTTAATTTAAGCAATTTGGGCTAGTGAATCTAAACCTTTTTGTTATAAAATCCATCTTTGCAATTTTGAATATGCGCACAAACCTTTTAAAAAAGTTACTATTCTGTTGCCTTGCATTTTTCCATGTACTGTATGTCCCCACCTCTGATGTTGCTGCATTTGGCATTTTAATTGATTCACTAATGAGAGTAGACCACCCCCAACACCCAAGCCTAGACACGCTTGTATGCTGGAGAATTACTGAACGATAATTCTTATCGCAGTATTTCTTATTGTTGTAAGATGATGAACCCAACACACACCAGTCTGTACACTCAGACGCATGCAGATACACATACAGGACTGCACCAAATCCTATCTTTTCAGCTTCTCATTGTTGCTGTGGAGAGACATTATTCTGTCTGCACACTTATTCTATAGTCTCCATTCTTTGACCTGACGCTATATAAGCATTCTTATGCCCTCTTATTCTGATGGTAATTTGACTGCCTGAAAAGACTGGCAGAGGATTGTTCTGTCTCATTCAACAAAATACGGTAAAAAGTCATTCCTGGGATTAAAAAAAAAAAAAAAAAAAAAAAAAAAAAAGCTCTGCGGTGGATTTCCAGGGCTCCGTCGTCGTGTCTGCAGTTGCCTGTCGGCCTCCCGTTCATATGCTAATGAGCCAGAGCTTGATTGTTTCCTCATATTTTAATCTCCTGCATGGTGCTGGAGGGGAGGGGGCAGCAGATAGGAAGAGTGTGGGTATGAGGAAGAAAGATGAGACTGAAGGGAACGAGATGATGGATGAGGAAAACAGGACAGGGCAGAGGGTGTTGGAAACTGAGGAATGGAGAGAAAGTTGAAAGGGAAAGATTTTTTTTTTTTGTTTGAGATGGCTGACTGAGATGATATATTGAAGGAAAATGTTTGACAAGAACAGTAAAGAGGTGAGGGACGGGGGTGGGGGGCAGGATGAGGTTATTAATATGCAAGAAGTAGGCGATAAGATAAAGACGGATAGAATCACTGCAGGATGATAAGCTGCAGATGGAATACACAGTTCACCTTATCAGGAGACATCCAGAGTTTATTAGCGGTGACAAAAAAGAGGTACTACTACAGATGGAACTCTGCAATATTTTATATTACTTAATTTTAAACTTCAAGGGGGGTCATTGAAGATCAATGAAACTTCTGCACTTTTTCTTTCTGTAGAAGTCTGTTTTAAACCATTCATGATTCACCAACCCTGTCTGCCACCGCTTTTCATACATACTGCCGGATTGAAACACATTGACCAGAGGGCAATGAGAGGAGGAGCGAGAGAGACTTTCTTGAATAAACTAACGTTGAATTTGCATAAATATACATAATAAAAGAGCTTTGTGCAATGCGCCTCTTCAATATGCATGGTTTTTTCCTCTTTTTGTAACTTGTATGCTAGAGGTCATGCAATTTAGAAAGAAGAATGTAGAATGAGATTTGTTTTTTTTGGAGGGGAAATATACTCGGAGAGGTGGAGATAAAATCATCTGGGTGGGTTTTGAAGTATAATGTAGTGGAATGTTTTTGTTGGGTGTCACTCAGGAAGGGTTTTCTTTAATACAAAAAAAAAAAAAAAAAAAAAAAGCATACAAGGTCAACCTTTTTTGTAGTTGGATTTGAAAGTTGCTGTGATTGTGGCAGGCAGCAGAGATAGCACATATGCAAGGATATGGCTTGATCAAGGACTTGAATCTGAGCCAGTGTGTGCACCGCACCTACAGGATGTATTTGGTGGGAAATACAGTACCTGCACTGGTGGAGCCTGTCTTAAAATGAAAACGAATGGCCTGTATTTATATAGCACTTTACTAGTCCCTAAGGACCCCAAAGTGCTTTACATATCCAGTCATCCACCCATTCACACACACATTCACACACTAGTGATGGCAAGCTACATTGTAACCACAGCCACCCTGGGGCGCACTGACAGAGGCAAGGCTGCCGGACACTGGCGCCACCGGGCCCTCTGACCACCACCAGTAGGCAACGGGTGAAGTGTCTTGCCCAAGGACACAACGACCGAGACTGTCCAAGCCGGGGCTCGAACTGGCAACCTTCCGATTACAAGGCGAACTCCCAACTCTAGAGCCACGATCGCCCAGATAGTGTTGCCAAATCTGAGCATACTATATGCTAGCCATTAACCACCAACCAACAAATTTCATTTTTGGAAGCACCTGCTTGGCCAGATATATTTTTTGGATGTTCTGACACAGAATTCATAAACTACCTTCATTTTAAGCAGTCAGAGCAGTATGCACCCATTTTCTGTTACATACAGCAGAAGATCACACAGGTTGGGAAAATGTTCCAACCTCTGTTCTTTGAGGCATACGCTGTTACATAACTCCATTATTTAAACAACTGCCAATATTGCATGTCTTTCCAGCATATTTACAGTGCAAGTACATTCTTGTTGATATACAATTCAGGTGCCTGTGTACATAAGGTGTGGTTATGACAGCAGGTTTGTTGCTATGGCTACAGCTTGATAAATATAGGGTTAAGATGGGCAGCTAAAAATGTTAAGACACCGATTACAGCCAAAGAAACAAAAAACAAAACCCAAAAACATCAGATGCAGGTAGAACTGGGCCATATCACACCGTTCACGGTAATACCGGTATAATGTTGGGCAATGATAAGAAAATGAAATATCGCAATAGAATCTGGGTTAAACGTGCGTGCGCAGTGCCTTTGTTTCCGCACATGGCAGAAAAAGCATGGCGGCGACGGAGAATGGTTTGTAAAAATGCTGCAACTTCAGTGGTGTGGAATTGGTTTAGCTTTCGTCCGTCAGATACACACCACAGCACAATTTTGATAGAGCATGCTAGCGGACCGTCGTTATTACCGTGTTTTTTGGAAAATACGGCACACTTAAAATCAATCCTTCGCTTTTTCTGAAAGTCGACAGTGCCCCTTATAATCCCGTGTGCCTTATGCATGAATTCTGGTTGTGTTTACTGACCTCGAAATGATTTTATGTGGTACACGGTGCTCGAAAATCTGTCAAATGTTTTAGTACAACTTTGCTAAGCTACGAAGCCGCACCGCTTGATGGATTGTCGGAGCATTACGGCTACCGTAGGCAGGAGCCTCGCGGAGTGATACGTACTGTGCTTCAACATAATATTACCGTATTGTGTTATACACAATATATTACACGGTGTGTGTATAACCTCTTTTTAAGTTTTGTGGATATTATACATGGTTATGCTGAGGATATTTTGGTCAATTTCCACTGGAAATGCCTTTTGGTTAAACTGTCAGCAAGGAATTTACACTGTTACATTTTTATGTAACTTTAATGCACATAAAAAAAAGCTGCTTGTTTAAGTGAAAATACATTGATGGGTTTTTGTTTTTTGCACTAATAAAGTTGTGGAGTTGTAAAGTATTTTGTTTAGTGTCAATTATATCGTCAGTTATATCGGTATCACAAATTTTTCTAATATATATCGTGATAAATATTTTTGGTCATATCGCCCTGCTCTAGATGCAGGTCAAAAAAGTCCATCGTCCACACTGATATTCACATGCTGTGTTTTGCTTTACCACCAATTGGGCGTATTAACAGCTGGTAACTGTGAGCTGTGAGGGATGATGGCTGTTTAATAGAAAACACTCTAATTTCTTTGCTGTAATGTAATGGTGCATTACTGTGTTTAGGTTACCTTTTTCCAAGTGAATTGCTGTCTGACTTGAGATGCAAATGCATTTAGATGAAGTGCCCCATGTTTGTGTTTTTCAACATTTCCCATAACCCCACACACCAACGGTGACTCAGCCTTGGTCTCCAGAACAATAGGTGGGCAGCCTAATACAACTTTGAATCAATCACAGCTTGCCTGTATATGCACAGCCTGAACCACCCCTCCTCGACCCACCCACCCACTACCCTCCCCATGACCTTCTCAAAAACACAGCCGCAGAAATTTGCTGAGAGTTCAGCAACCTACCACAGCCTCTCTCCATCATCTCTTTATCTCCCACCAGGCCTGTGAGCACAAAGTCCAAACTGCATGCCTCCTGGGATGTTTGTGCAACATGTTTATGACAGCCCAAGTGTTGTTGATGCTGCTGTTGCTGATGTTAACGAGAGAGGGAGAGGTAAAAGGCTGGAACAAGTCGTTCCACTGGGAAGCAACCTTGACGACCTTGATCTTCTAAGGAGGCTGAGAGAAGTAGAGAAGGATTCATATGGGAAGGTGGTGGCTGAGGAGACTGGAGAAAGGGAAAAGCTAAAAAAAAGATTCTAGAAAGACTAAGTGGCAGCAGATTAAATATAATGATAGATGAACAAAGTATTGAGATTTTTATCATTTAGACAACGAAAACATTTTGATGAAAATATGAGCAATTTTCAATTCGAATATCCTGCATCTATATATTAAGTAAAGAGTCTATATATTAAACACCTTGCTGCAGTTTCCTGTTGCACTTTTGCTTTGGCAGCAAGTTAAATAGGTCAGACTGTTTTGATTGGCTCACGTTCTGTTTTAATTAAAGTGAAACTTGTCGGTGTGACTGACCTCACACTTAGATGTAGTCTGATGAAACTTGCAGACACCCTGGTAAAACCTGAGCATGCCTTTGAACTAAGGAAGCCTTCAATTACAATAACCATGCTATGGTAGCTCAAAGGTATGGTTAGGTTTAGTATTACAATTATAAAATATAATGCTTGGTCTGATATGACACATTGGCACAATACTGTATGTGTATGGGTGCCACAGCCTGGACCTCTGAACCATGATCTGAAGGTCCACGTGATGACAATGCTATATAGAGCTGTTTAAAATGACAATAGGTTTACAGACTGACAAGATCATTTTGGTGTGGCATACTATTTTAGTATTTTAGTATGGCTTTGTCATACAACGTCAACAGTTTAATTACGTTACATTTACATTGTTCTTGAATGGGTTTATTTTCAATATAATAGACTTGTGATCAAAATCTTTTTGTATTTGATATTTATGATAAAACATTGGGAATAATTTTACTAAACAATAAAATAAATGCTACACATGTCCTGTAGCCCCAATAATAAAAATTTATGGAGTACAAGGCTCGCAAAATTTCAAAATCCCCGGTAGCCCTTCGGGCCGGCACTGTTCAGTTTTTGGTAGCCCAAAATAAATTTAAATAAAAAATAGCAAAAGTGAAAGCAATAAACAAGCGCAAATTCAAACGCGATTTCAATATGTCACATATTGACAGTGGCTCATCAATGACAATGACATAATACTCAGCTACATTTCCGAAAGAATGCAAAAGCACTGACATATAATTTCCTATGATAGCCCGACGGGCAGGGCTGAGATAGATTTTGCTAGCCCGACTGGAAAAATCGCTAGCCCCGGGACGTCGGGCTAGCGATTTTGCGAGCCCTGGAGTAGATTAAAATGGGTTTCAAAAGGGCAAATAACAAAAGCCTGCACTTGGTTTTTTTTTTTTTTTTAACTGTACTATGCACTTCCTAAAGTACATTTAGTAGAAATATGATAAGATAGTATAATACTATTCCCTTAAAAGTAAATAGTGCCCAGAGGGTGAGCTGGTTTGTGCTCTTGGATTGCTTCTTGTTTGTACTGTGTTGATCTTGACCCCAGTTATCACTTTGACTATTTATCTGCATATTTTCTTCTTAATAAAGCATGTAGACCATATGTTGAATCAAGGTTGCACCTCACGTAGGGACAAAGGACTGCAGATCTTCTTTTTCTAGGAACTCAGCTGCTAATGGAGATAGTTTTATTAAATAACCCTACGGTGTGATTTACCCAGGAGTATCATTTACTCTCCAGACTAATTACAGGCTGGGCTACACCGCTTGCCTACACATTCCTGAGCTTGACACTTGGAAACAAGCAAGTATTCTGTATTGGATATCATTAGGCTTGTCTCCAAGAAGACTATTTATACCTGTGCACAGCATTAGCTGAACTCTCTGCAGTCTTCTCCGCTTCCCCTAACTTACAGTAAATGTGCTATTTTTCTTTTCCTTCATTAAAAACAATGTAAAGCACTCTGTGTAGAGCTTTAATATTCAGCTGCACCCTGAAGCGACATCTTCCGAGGAAACAAAGCCTGGATACAATAGTTTGACAATCAAGTTACATTTATGAATTCCTGAAAAGATGATTTGTTGTCTTTTCAGGCATTCTGACAGAAGCACTGGCCGAGGCTTAATTTAGCTGCTTGTGTAATATCAAAACAAGGACAGTATATTGGGTGCCATGTTTCCATTCGGATGTACTGTATTCATAAGCGCTTCCTTAAACCCTTCCGCTGCTGTGTTTAGAGGCACAGTGAGTAAGAGAATCTTAGAACTGGACCCAAAAATAGCTCGCATTCTTTCCTCTGTTTCAGGAAGCATCAGAAGAGGTCAGAACAACCCTCTCTCTCTCTCCCATGTCCGCCTCTTTCCTTTGTCCCATGTATCTTTAGCTTTACCCGTATCCTTTCTTACTTAACGCTCTTTATCAGCCTTTCCTCTTCTATAGTTTTATTTTTTTCTTTCTTCCCTCATGTCATCCAAAGTTCACCCCTATGCGATGTTGTGCAATACCTTCACCCACATCTATACTTAGTTTGTTTTTTTCCCCCTTCTCCTAATGTTGTTGCAGATAAGTTTGGAGATAAGTTTGATCATCACAAAGACACATCTGCACATACAAGACTTTTCAGTAGCTATTCATTGTTTAGAAGTTAAAGAACTGTTGAGTTTAATGTATTCTGTTTAAATTATTCCTCAAGCAAAACAGTAGCGGGGAAGTGGAGATTGGCAGATTTGGGTGGGTGGATGGGAAAAGTCTACAGAGTACAATGAAATAAGTTATTTTGCAGGAATTACTGCCATGACCAGAGTTCAGTAGCTGGAGCAAGTAAATATTACTGGATCTTTTTTTCCTTTTTGAGTAAAATTCAACCTTGATGCGGTTGATTGAGGCATCCTTTCATCACACTTTAAAAAGAAATGCAACAGATTATTGTTATAGTTGTTCTCATTTGCTTTTTCTCTTTTTATTTGCTACATGCAAGGACTAGTGTGAAATATCATTGTCATGATGAGCATAAATGAAGATCAATGCTAGCACATCTACTGTCAGACAGGCACACAAAGGGTAATCATACTCCTGCATCTTCACAAAGCAAGCAAATGCGTTCAATAAAACCATGCAAATATGGAGCAATGTGACTCTAAAGTGCATTAGAAATGTAAATGATACAGAACTTCATTCTTGAAGTCTGCAGTAGAAAGGAATGGAGCTGAAAGTGGGGTCGATCTCAGCTGGTACGTGACAGAGCTTGGATCTCCTGCACATGGCATGTCAGACTCATTTTCCATTGTGGGCCATATACAGCCCACTTTGATGTCCATTTTCCTACATGATAAAGAAATGGCGCTATAGTCAGGGGTGCACATAAGTGGTCCGCAGGTGCGCATTTGCTGTCAAAATAAAAGACGCGCACCGGATAAGAAGTTGCAATGAGTGTTTGCGTACATTCGATTTTCTGGAGGAGGACAGACATTTGTTTAGAACTCTTAAAAATGTCAAAGAAGCTCCTTTAAGCAATTATTTTGGTGTTTCTCCACCTCCAAAGAAATGTCAGGAGTCTGAACCGCAAAAGAAGCGCGTATTCTCGGAAAAGTGGTTGCAGGAGGTGAGCTGGCTTCAAACAAATAATGAACGCACAGAGATGTGGTGCAGAATATACCGTGGAAATCCCACTCTAGCGGACAAAAACGGTGCCTTTTTATATGTACGCAAACGCGCGTTGCAACTTATCTGGTGCGCGTCTTTTATTTTGACAGCGAATGCGCACCCGCGGACCACTTATGTGCACCCCTGGCTATAGTAAATTAAAGAGATCTGTCACCGTGACTCTTTGGGACTTAAATTGCAGAAATCTGTCATTTTATTACTTTCAGGTAAAACTTGTGAAAATATAATTAAGTCCAAAACTTATTGCCTCATAAGTTTTGGACTTCCGATGGACGGTCAGTGCCTTGAAAAAACTACTTCATAGTAATTCCTCTGCTTTTGCTCTGAAATGTACACCAGCATCAGTCAGCAGCATGCATGTGCGTCACACCAAAGTAATATTTCGCGGCACGTTTGTGTTTCAGGACTCAGTTGTGCATGAAATCTGCAATAATCCCAGTGACTGTGTTTGCCTTGTGTGACAGTTTGTGTCGCTGCCTCTGAGCCTTTTTCCCAGTGTGAGAACTGCTCCACTGTACTAAGTGTGTCAACAATACCAGCTGAGAGGCAGCCTTCAGTCCACACACAGCAACTGCAGACTAATCCTTAAAAGAGAGAAACTGGATGAAAGCACGGAGGGAGGGAAGCACAGAGGAAGAAATATAGAGCAAGCATATGGGAAAGTGGAAGGATGGAGATGATAAGAGCAAGAGACGGAGCGATGGTGGAGTTGAGTTTGACAGTGAAAGAGGGAGAGAGGAGAGGTGGAAGTGTGAATGCTAGAGAGAGGGAGACGGAACGATTTTAATGTTTCAAAGGATTTCCCTATCACAGTCTCTGACACATTACATACACAGCTCACTATCAGCCCAACCCTGACAGCTGCACAAATTGGCTGAAAGAGGTTCCCTGGGCAAGGCCTTTGATCAGGTTTGTGTGTGTGTTGTGTCAGCAACACGAGGGGAAGGGGAGAGGTTTTGTACATTTGTGCATACCTGGACATCTGCGTACTGGAGTGAAGAAAGACTCTTTCTGCTCCAGATCAGTGTAATGAAATGAATGTACAAAGATAAGGCTAACTGTGTGCATGTTTGTTAATAGTCTAACAGTCTGGTTTTGCTTCATGAGCTTATATTGTGTTTACCATGCAGTGGTGTGCAGTGTGTTATCTTAAGCGTGTATAGCTTTTACCCCTGTGATATTTCTCCATAAGATTTCAGCCCGGTGTCTTTTATGTGTCTGACACTCCCATCAACCATGTGTCTGTGTTATCTTTCCGAGGAGGTTGGTAAACAAAACCCATTGTTGAAAGGCTTATATCGAGTCAGTCCGCGGCACAGTTCAGGCTTTGAGGCGGTGAGGTTTCCAATATCGTGATTGCAGACACCACATGGGGAAAAAAAGATATGCGCTTCTTTTCTTTCCTCTAACAGTGACACATTATACAATAAAGTTTTATAAAAATGTCCTGAGAAAGCACACTTATGACAGACTTCACGTGAATTGTTGATTCTAATGATTGGTTGTTTAGCTTTGTTTGTCAAAATAATGTAAAATGACCATAATTTCATAGTCATAATTTTAAAAAGTTTGAAATTGTGAAACCGTTTGTCTACGACTCAAAAATATAAAGGCAATTATGTCCTGTCAACTAGATTGACTAATTAAGGAATTGATTATATTTAGCACATTTTAGTATATTATATAGTTCTGTTTTTTGTGTCTGAAGTGGCTGATACAAAGTTGTTGAGCCAGTATCAATATTCTTCGAAGTGAATACTGCTTTAGGAGTAAAGGGCTAGTAAAGGGAGATGGACTCAAAGTATATCACAATATTTAAAGAAAATTTGCACTAACGATGCCTCTGATGATGTAGAAAAAATGATGAACGATGTTTTATGTTTGGAGCATGAGAGCAGCAGTAAGTAAATGAAGAGCATTTTCCATCCTCTTCCTGTGAGTCATTGATGACACAGTACATAATTCAAAGTGTGATACTATTGAAATGAGGACTGGTAGCAGCAGCATTCTAATTCAACAGGGGCGACATAGCATGAGCCAAATATTAGAGCAAAAGTAGCCCAGCTGCTTTAGTTGAACAATAAACTCTTCAGGAACCTGGTCAATATTGTCACATAGTAAAACTGAAAAATACTTTACAGAGCTGGTTAAACAGCTTCCCAAGTATAAAGTTCTGCTTTTCCAACATTTAACCGTGTCAGTAATTTGCATTCACTGTTTGCCCATCCTGTCATACGGAGTTCAGCTTGCAATGCTTGGTTGGGTCATTTTTTATTTATTTTTTTAACCTTTGCGTCACATATCAGTATCTGCTCCATTGCCTCCATAGCCTTGTTGTACTCGATGTGTTTTTCCCTCAAATGGTGAAACTCGTTGTTTCCACGTTACCAGGAACAATTTTCTTGCATATTTTGCAAAGTAGCGTGCTGCTTTGGAGGTGATTGAAATCGCTTCCGTTTTAGTAGCCAAAAATGATTCTTTCTCTCTGACATGCCTGGAATTGTTTCATTCATTGCACTGGTAAATGTAAATGTGTGGCATTGCTACAGCACGATATGACATCTTTTTTGACATTATCATGTAAAAATTTGTGTCGGTGGTATTGTGAAAAATGTATGGCACAGCCCTAAATTGAAGTTATTCAGGAAATAACATCAAACTGCAAATCTCAGAGACACTAGTAATACAGAGTATTATTTGTCCCAGCTGTTAAACTGAAGTATTACCCAGCATAGCCTCTCTTTCACCTCTGCACTTTGTTTGTGTTTGAGCTGAAGTGTACAGGCTAGTTGTTGGCTGCTGGTGTGAGGTGCTGGCCTGTAAATGACATAAGCACCTTCTCCTTTTACTCCTGCGTGTCTTCCATACATGTGTTGAATCCTGTTAGCGCTGTCTGTCTGAGCCGCTAGCATGCGTCCAAGTGTGTGTTAGGATTTGTGCACCAGCTGAGAGAAAATACAGGTAATGAATTAATATCAGAGCTGGCTCAGGCTCCACATTGCTCTGTGGTGACAGCCTGTCATTATCACAAACACCGGCTCACACTCGTGCACGCACACACAAGCTCACACAAGCTTCCTTGCAATTGTGCATACATAGCCACACACAACTCCAAATACAGGATTCACCTTAAGTATGTACGCGCTTCCTTTCCTTACCTGTCTCTATCCTTTCTCTCCCTGTCTCTCATTTTCTCATCATTACGGCACACAGTGCTGCTGCGCTGTGATCATCTCAAGCTGCAGCAGCTTCTTGAACTCGTTCTATCCACTTTCCAACAGTGGAACCAACACTGGGACTACACATCTTTGCGGTGTAGCTGTTTTCCTCCAAGGCAGCAGACGGAGTGTTTTGAATGCTGCTGTCATATGGGCCATCAAGCTCGTTTGCTTCCTCCAAACTTAACCTAATAGTTTGCCTAAGGCAGCGGGCAGGCAGGGGTGGGTGTGCCTTCAGTGCCAGGCACTCATTAATCCTTGCACTGCTCTTCTCCCTGCCAGAAATGGTCATCTTATTAAGCCATTTAGTCAGTATTGAGCTGTATAATTGGACAGTGGAGGCCAATAGGAAATGTTTGAGTAAGTTAAAGGTGATAAAAGGGCCTTGCTTGATTTAAATGCTGTACAGCCTGCTCGGTTCACCCATGGCATAAATTTATTAATACAAATCATAGCAGTGTTTGCTTTAAGACTTTCTTGCCTGACAGTGGCTTGATACCTTTGCATTACAAGAGATGTTTTGAATATCTTTCATTTTTCTGGTCTACATTTGCTTGCATTGTAACTAAGGTTAAACAACCAGAAAGCAATTTGTGCTGCTTTTAATGTTTGCTGATTTGTACACACACACACAAACAAACCTGTTTTTCATGAAAATTATCAATGGTTTGAAACATTTCCTTATCTAAATCACTGTAGAAGTCACTGCACCTTTACACTCCAGTCAGCGCTGAAAGGAAGTCCCTACTGCCTTGTCATTAAGTGCAGAACCTTATGTGAAGATTCAGCACAGCATGCTATTGCTATTCGGGCAAGCCCCAGTGGTTGGGTACCATGAACATCAAGGCTCATGCTTTCCTAATTTTATGTACTTCCTCTAGAATAAAGAGATAATTGGGACAGGAAAAGATGTGGATGAGAGATTGGTAGATGGAATTTAGGGGGGGTAAAGCCGAGGAGCCGAATCTGGAGTGAAGTACTTTTTTTGCGGTGTTATCAAATACGTGATTCATGTGACACCAAACATAGCAGTAAAGACCTAATGTGACGTTTGCCTTTCTGCATGTTTTTCTGTCTTTGCAGCAGTCCTATGCCCCTCCCCCTCCACCCATGGCTCCACCCAGCCCTGGCAACACAGGAGGAGGAGGAGGTGGTGGAGGTCAGGGAGGAGGGCTAATGGAGCAACTTAGTAAGACCAACCTGTACATCAGAGGCCTGCCACCTGCCACTACCGACCAGGACCTCATCAAACTCTGCCAGCCGTGAGTTCTATTTTCTTCTACTGTCCCTGCCTTCACCCTGCAGATGCATTAAACGTCCTCAGTACAGCTGAGTTCAGTTCATTCCCGCTCAGTTCAGTTTAGTTCAGCTTGTGGTAATTAGTGTTGCGTGAGTGTGACAGGAGCTTATAATGGGTATCAACAGTTCGCTCTTGACCCCTGTGTTCCTCCTCTCTGCTTCCTAAGAGGAAAAGACACAACCCTGCTGGGCCTAGCCCATCCGCTCCTTTCTGCCCTGCGTCATCTACACACACAAGGATAGATAAATAATCCTCCTGTCCATCGGTGGAGGTTTGAAACTCCTCAGTCACATGAAGATTTACTTCTCACATGGATGACAATATGATGGATCAGGCCACATTCCATGCTAATAGTAATATAAATGAGCTGTGTGAAATGTAATTGCATCAAATTACCAGTTCAATCTAAAATTTGATGACTTTATGCAGCAGCTATATTTGATAAACATCTGAATATTTTAGTAATGGCTATATCTAGAGTGATTTAGAAGATTGCCATTGGAACTGATGAAGGCATATTTTGATTTTTAGAAGCTTTGTTACGTCTGAGCAAACTCTGGTCCAGTGTTTATTTTAACCCATTAGGCAGCTGTTTCCTGATCAGATTTTAGATCAGGGTTCTCATCATAGTGCCTAATCAGATTTAGACTAGGTTCAGAAATATGCAGAGTTACTGTTTTGAAAAAACGATGAGACTTTTCAACATGATTTTGTTGTTCTAAGCTTCTTTTCCTCTTTTAAGGGGATCCTGTCACATTTGTTAAAAGCTAATTATTATAGACATTTAAAAAATATCAATTTATCTGTAATTGGAATAATAATACTACACAACAGCTGCTGTGATAATACTGTAGTGTACTTTTTCCGGATTAATCACTGAATGTAGTAACTTAAGCTGCAAGAGCAGAAACACTTGACAGGTAATAGGGCCGTACTCTGTTAATTTCAATATCTAGCTTTGTCCTTTTCTATTGTTTCTTTATGTTAAAAGTTCGTCCTGCACATTTAATCCCTACATATCCCAAATGTGGCTCAGGTGGTAGAGTGGGTTGTCTACAAATAGGGACGTCGGTGGTTCGCTCCCTGGCTCGAGGTTATCCTTGGGTCGGGTACTGAACCCCAAGTTGCCTCTGATGGATCTGTCAGAGTGAGGATGTGTGCGTGAATGTTAGACAAGGTGCTTTGGTATAGGGGGGGAAAATGCGCTTATATGAATGTGTGTGAGATTTGGTGGTTGGTTACAGTAAAAAGCTCTATATTAGTACTGCTGCCATTTCCCATTTAACTTTTGTAAACAATTTAAACCTGCTTTTCTTATTTGCCTTTTAGCTTATGTTGGTCGATAATATCAAATGTAATTAGTGAGTTATATGTTAATAATTATAGTGATTGCTTGTCTTGAAGCTATGGGCTTTAAATATTTTCAAAAGCAATTTGATTGTATAGATTTTGTGAAACAGAGAAGACGGATAAAAAATAAAATGCGAAGACACGTTCACATATGCACACACTGTATCTTTCCTTTCTGTGTGTCAGCTGCAGTTCAAGCCTGTTGTATTTCAGCTCAGCCCTGGAGGCAGTTCTGGAAAAACGGGGTGAAAAATGGGGGCCAATAAAAGTTTCATTAGAGGCCCAGTCAGTGTGCCAAGTGGCCAGTAACATTTAGGAAAGGTCATGGAGGAGGGGAGGGGTGCGTGTGCTGTTGGGCAGCATCATAGTGTTGGGTTTCTAACTTGCTCCAGCTTTTGGAAAGAGATTGAGTGGCAGCTTCCTGTCAGTCACTTACATGATATGCACGCATGCGCACACAAACAGGCCTTTCTTTCATGCACACTTGCAGTGAGTAACAGGAGGACAGTACTTACACTGATGCACACATACCGACATGCACACTCTTTCAATTCAGCGTCATCCATAATTGGTCGCCAACCATGGCTTTTTTTTTTTTTGTTTGTACCAAACCTCCCATCAGCATCACACACACCCTTACCATTCTTTCATCCTCCTCATTTCCTCCTTCCATCCTTTCCTCTCTGTCCGCCCTTCCCTCTCTCCCTCACCCCTGTTTCCCCCCTCTCTCTCTCTCTGTCTCCGTGCCAGTTCTCAGAGTGTCAGTGAAAAGTGCTGTTGTCAGCTGACATTTCCAATCACTCCCCCGGTCGCCAAAACTATGGACACACTTTTAACGTCTGGGGACAGAGCAGAACGTGAGCGGAATCTAAAGTGGAGCACAAGGGCAATTTCTCTCTCTCACTCACTTGCTTTCACTTCCCCCTGTTGTCTTTCTGTCTCTCTCTCACGCTTGATTCCCAGCTGTCTGTCTGCATATCGATCTATAACTTAATCTGTGGTTAAAACCTGCAGTGTGGCTCATGATGATCTTAAAAAAAGTGCTTCCTGTTGTGGTTGATGGATATGAAACTTAAACCTTACAAATACCTTTTTGTCCACACATTTCAGAGTTTCCATCTTAAATGTCAGTTTCCGTGATATTACTGATTACATTAGAGTGAAACTCATGGAGTAAAAATGTTCAGCTGCTAGAGAAATCTGTTATGGGAGCCATATTGTTCAAACTGTAACCATATTGTAAACAGCTGTACCTAGTCATTTTTTAATGTGTTTAAACTAGAGCCTGAGGAATATAGTATTTTTAAGACCTCTAAAAATTCCCTGGAAAGTGACAATTAATCCAAACTCTGAGAGTACTACCAGCATCTGGAAAAACATCTCCCCTATATTGGAAGTTGGAGTCAGCACTTATAACATTTTTTTCAAATGGTGTTTCTCCTATTTGCATTTATCAGATTTTAAAACATGATGAGTTATAAATGTTAAAAAAAAATGAAAAGGCAGAGCCGACTCCAAGACTTTCACTGGGAGTGACTGGGATGGACAAGGTATCGACACAGAAATGAGTATATCAGAGGGACAACTCGGGTTGAAAGCTTTGGAGATAAAGTTAGAGAGACCAGCCTGAGATGAACATGGGACATGTGCAGGCTAGAGAAGTGATAGTGGATTTATTGGACAAAGGCTGCTTGTTAAGTTGCAATGCTGGAGGAAAGAAAGACCACAGAAAGTTCATGGATTTAGTGAACAATGATATGCAGGGGGTTTTTATGACAGAGGATGCTTGGGGTGGATGATCTGATATCCTCGTGTTGGTGTTGTTCCCACATCATCATAATAAATGTCGTTCCAGGCTCGACATTTCAAGTGACCAGGATACTGCTGAAATGCAACGAATTCAAATTGCTGTATTGGCGGACAGAGGCGGTTTTTCGCAAGTTAAGTAGATTTTTTTTTTTAAGGTGGTTTTTTCCAAAGTCGCAAAAGTATGACATCACAACAATGTGATTGGTCACTTGCAATGTTAAACCTGGAACAACATTTATTATGATGATATGGGAACAACACCGACACGAGGATATCAGATCATGCGCTTGGGACAGCGGGTGATGGAGGCAAACGATCCACTGTTCCATCCCTTAGAGCAGGGATGGGGGAACTCCAGGCTTCAATGGCCGGTGTCATCATTGTGATGTTGTTTATTGTATTACTCTCGTTTTCTTCTGCTTGTTTTCTTTTTTCTTTCTCAACAGGTGATCCAGGTGATCGATACATGTATTTTTTTTCTTTTTTTTTCTTCTTTTGCTTATTCTGTTTTTTGCCCTTTTCCCCCGTCCCTCTTCTCAACTGTTTTTCTTTCCCTCTTTCTTTCTCCCTTTTCTTTCCCCCAGTCAAGTCTGTCCCGTATTCAGCAAGTGAAAATAAAATAAAGAATAAAAGGTGAATCAAATGGACCATTACGGCAAAGCTGGGATGGTCAATTTGGTAAAGAAAATCCGTTGGGCATCTTTCTTCGCCTTTAGACAATAATTCTGATGGCAAAAGAGCCAAACGGGACAGGCAAAAAAAAAAAAAAAAAAAAAAAAAAAGGGAACAACACCGACACGAGGATATCAGATCATGCGCTTGGGACAGCGGGTGATGGAGGCAAACGATCCACTGTTCCATCCCTTAGAGCAGGGATGGGGGAACTCCAGGCTTCAATGGCCGGTGTCCTGCAGGTTTTAGATGTGTCCTTGATCCAACGCAGCTGATTTAAATGGCTAAATTACCTCCTCAACATGTCTCCAAGTTCTCCAGAGGCCTGCTAATGAACTAATCATTTGATTCAGGTGTGTTGACCCAGAGTGAGATCTAAAACCTGCAGGACACCGGCCCTTGAGCTCCCCCACTCCTGCCTTAGAGTTAGCAGCTGGAAGTGCTTCTTGTGGTACATCAGCAAATGTCAGCTACCAGTCTACAGATAAATTAATCAGGCTCTACCTAAAATGTTTGCAAATACATTGAAAAGGCTCCTTATATTTTGAAGGTTTTAATTTTTAATTTTAATTTTTTTATTTCAAGAATTAAACCAAAGCAACTGTAAAAAAAAAAAAAAAAAAAATATGCATGACTAATAACCTGTATTACATATATCATGCACCAGTATTGGTCCAGTAAGATCTTCTACTCTTTTGCTGAGCCTCCATATTGACGTGTCAAAATAGCAAAATATTGTTATTAAAAATGACTTTATTCCTTTTCCAGGCTATTGTGCAGTCTGGCTTATTTTTTTCTTAACCACTTAATGGCACCACAGAATAACTCGTAGTGCTTTATTCAAGACTAAAGAAGTCTGTTGGATGACTTTTTCTTCTTTTTGGGCAAATAATGTTGGATCTTTTGCTCTCAAGGCCTTAATGTCTTAGAAATTATTTAAATGTTAAAAATAACCCTCTGCTTGTAAGATCCTAAATGAAATATTGAACTATCTGAAGCGCTGTGGTTAGGATGGAGTGGAGATGAAACTATCTTTAACTCAGATTAGAGTTTGTTCTGACATAGATCACCACACAGCATTATCTAATAAAAACAAACAAAAAAAGTTGATAAAAGACAGCTCTTTTGTTGTTTATACTAGTGGCTGTTTACTCTGTCGTGGACACAAATTACTTTTCTGCTATAATGTTAACTCTTGAATGTGCCACCTAACTGGAGAGCCTGGGAGCTTATGATTTACACTTCATGGAAAAGGTCTTTTGGCAGACAAACTTAATGTTTCAGTGACATTAAGCCATCGTCTAAACTCACAGCGCATTGGCTTTTCATCATGGAAACAGTCCAAGACTTTATTTCTTCATAGTGCCTAAAGATGTTAAACTACATATGGGGAATGGATTTGAAGACTTCTGAAGCATTGCAGTCTCGGTCCTCCCTCTGTGTTTGTCTGCGTGAGTCTAACTGGCAGAGAGGGAGGAAAATGAGGGAAATGCGAGAGACAAGACAGCTGTATCGGATCCCCAATTAGGAGCTACCACACACAGAGACCAACCTGCACGTACACTAATGCATGCACAATCGCACACATGCAGACAAACGCACAAGTTCTGACAGAACTTGCACAATTTGCAAACACACAGGACGCGTACATATACATAATGTATATAAACACTCTTAGATATCCTGGAGAGATGCAGAAATGATGCACGTTGGTGTGGGTGGGAACTGTGGTTCCGAAGACATCAAACGGTGAGCATCCATAGGCTGACTGTGTTCCACAAGGGAATGAAAACACAGATCTGATGCTGTGAGGGCCCTCTGAGGACTGTCATTAACACTTCACTCACACACAGACACATAGACAGGGTTGCACACAGATTTTTTCAAGCCTGCCAAAACGGGGTGCGTTGAGTTTCGTATCGACATCCCTCCTTAAATCTCGGCAGTCTAGAAAATGCTGTCAATTTCAGTAGTCTTGGCAAGGATTCGGAGGAGTTTCCATGTGTTGAGGAGGACACATGGCTCATCTTTGAAAGACTGTCATTCTAAAAGTCAGTTCTACCCCCCACCAAACTAACCCAGACTGATGCTACAGAAAGACATTCTTCTCTGGCTTAGCACAGTGTTATTCAGCTTTGTAGCATTTCTATGAAGCCAAAGAAAACAGATTTTAGGTTAGCTCAGTGTCCTCCAGCAGATATGTGTTTTCCCCTTTGGATTGCATGAACTCTTTGATTTCACCCAAAAGTGACAAAAAACGAAGCAAAATCCGTCCCCTGCTGAGCCATCGGATTTCCGTATGTAGTAGAAGGTCTCCATATTCAGCTGACAGCTCTTCCAATAGCACCTTGAATGTTCTGTGCTGTTTAGCTCTGGAGCGGATGCTGTTTATGATCTTCACAACGGGAGTCATGACGTGCTCGAAGCCGATCACCTTTGCGCATACCGCCTGCTGGTGAATGATGCAGTGGTAATGCATGAAGTTTGGGAACTCTGTGTCACCTTTACAGTGAGCGATGAATCCTGTATGTCGGCCAATCATAGCAGGAGCCCCGTCGGTAGTCACTGATACCAGCTCTTCCAACGGTACCTTATTCTTCGCGAAAAACTCCTTCACCGCGTTATAGATGTCAACTCCCTTCGTAGTTGTCTTTAGCGGCAGTAGTGTCAGAAGTTCTTCTTTTGTGGAGAAACCATCAAACACCATCTGGATGAAGACCATCAGCTGTGCTGTACTGCTGCTGTCCACGGACTCGTCACACTGGATGCTAAACCACCTGCACTTTGCCAAATCCAACTGATCGGCCAAGTTCCTGGACATAGCCGACACTCTTCTAACGATTGTAGTCGCCCCGCAAATGAGACTCACGCATGAATCTTTCACAGTGCTAAAAAAAACTTTTCCTCCCATTCACTGTGAAAATTATGTTTTCTTTCTTTTTTCCGCCATGTTTTCCTCCTCACCTTTGCTGGTCTTTACAGCAACTGTTTCCGTGGAGACCAGCTAGAGCTGATCTAATATTTAATATTTAATTTTTTTAATATATATATATATATATATATATATATATATATATATATATATACATACACATACAGTGGGGCAAAAAAGTATTTAGTCAGCCACCGATTGTGCAAGTTCCCCCACTTAAAATGATGACAGAGGTCAGTAATTTGCACCAGAGGTACACTTCAACTGTGAGAGACAGAATGTGAAAAAAAAATCCATGAATTCACATGGTAGGATTTGTAAAGAATTTATTCGTAAATCAGGGTGGAAAATAAGTATTTGGTCACCTCAAACAAGGAAAATCCCTGGCTCTCACAGACCTGTAACGTCTTCTGTAAGAAGCTTTTCTGTCCCCCACTCGTTACCTGTATGAATGGCACCTGTTTGACCTCATCATCTGTATAAAAGACACCTGTCCACAGCCTCAACCAGTCAGACTCCAAACTCCGCCATGGCCAAGACCAAAGAGCTTTCGAAGGACACCAGGAAAAGAATTGTAGACCTGCACCAGACTGGGAAGAGTGAATCTACAATAGGCAAGCAGCTTGGTGTGAAAAAATCAACTGTGGGAGCAATCATCAGAAAATTGAAGACACATGGATGATACAGCAGAGGATTGGGAGAATGTCATGTGGTCAGATGAAACCAAAGTAGAACTTTTTGGTATAAACTCAACTCGTCGTGTTTGGAGGAAGAAGAATACTCAGTTGCATCCCAAGAACACCATACCTACTGTGAAGCATGGGGGTAGAAACATCATGCTATGGGGCTGTTTTTCTGCCAAGGGGACAGGACGACTGATCCGTGTTAAGGACAGAATGAATGGGGCCAAGTATCGTGAGATTTTGAGCCAAAACCTCCTTCCATCAGTGAGAACTTTGAAGATGAAACGAGGCTGGGTCTTCCAACATGACAATGATCCAAAACACACCGCCCGGGCAACAAAGGAGTGGCTCCGTAAGAAGCATTTGAAAGTCCTGGAGTGGCCTAGCCAGTCTCCAGACCTCAACCCCATAGAAAATCTGTGGCGGGAGTTGAAAGTCCGTGTTGCTCGGCGACAGCCCCAAAACATCACTGCTCTTGAGAAGATCTGCATGGAGGAATGGGCCAAAATACCAGCTACTGTGTGTGCAAACCTGGTAAAGACCTATAGTAAACGTTTGACCTCTGTTATTGCCAACAAAGGTTATGTTACAAAGTATTGAGCTGTATTTTTGTTATTGACCAAATACTTATTTTCCACCCTGATTTACGAATAAATTCTTTACAAATCCTACCATGTGAATTCATGGATTTTTTTTTCACATTCTGTCTCTCACAGTTGAAGTGTACCTCTGGTGCAAATTACTGACCTCTGTCATCATTTTAAGTGGGGGAACTTGCACAATCGGTGGCTGACTAAATACTTTTTTGCCCCACTGTATATTTATTATCTCTAACAAATTGACACCAATGCAATTGTGATTTTAAAAAAATGGCAAGAAAAAATAAAAATAGATGCAGCTTACTGGTAAGTTGTTATGGTGAGCTATTTTTAGAACAGGCCCGCGGGCGACTCATGTGGTCCTTGCGGGCGACCTGGTGTCCGCGGGCACCGTGTTGGTGACCCCTGGGTCAGAGAAATGGCAACTCTCTTTCCCCAAAAAGCCCAACTAAGAGCTACATCTGACTCCACAGGCCTCAGTTCGTTAGAAAGAGCCTCTTCTCCCTAAAAAGAAAATGACAGCTTAGATTTGTTGCATCTGAAGAATCCACAAGATTTCTGGAACAAGACTTCTGTCCTTTGGACAAGCCAGACCAATATAGAGATCTGTGGCAAATCAGCACAAAAACCTCATACCAACTGTCAAACACTGTGGAGAAGGGGTGATGATTTGGACTTGTTCTGCAGCCACAGGACCTGGGCATCTTGCAGTCATTGAGTCAACCATTGAGTCCTCTGAAGCCGTCTTTCTAACAGCAAAAGCTTGGCCCAAATTAGTTCATGCAACAGGGTAATGATCCTGTGCACAGTAGGAAATCTACAACAGAACAGTTAACAAAGAAAAAAATTAAGATGTTGCAATAGCCCAGTCAGTCCAGACCTCATCCTGACTGAAATTCTCTGGTGGGACCTTCAGAGAGCTGTGCATAAACAAATGTCCACAGACCTCAATGAACTGAAGAGACTGAAACAGTCATACAGAAAATGTATTTTGTTTCTCTTTCCAAAGTATTTTGTTAAAGGACTCTGTGTAATAAGCCTTGTGGTGGTGTTCATCTGAGGGTTGTCTGAAACCTTAGAATTAATAAGGGTATGTTTTTCTTTTGGCTCACCGTGACTTTTCAGGGATTTAACTCAAACTTCTAGCCTGTAACCTGTCAATACAAATTCACTTTAAAATACAGAAAGAACAGAATAATTGACAATGAAAATAATAGGTGTAACCCTCCATTTGGTGCTTAGGAAAAAGAGAAAATAATCTAATTTCTTCTAAGGAAAGTTACACATGTAGCTGTAGGTTATACCACTTTTTTTGCTTCCTGGAGAATTACTTTAAATTAGAAGTAAAATTACATCCCCAGATATTTTTCAGAACAAATTTCACTATTTTTTTAGGCACAATGGAAAGTAATTGATAAGGAAGTACTGACCTTTCCTTTCTGGCTCCTTGTAGTCTTTTATTGGTATGTTTTAAGTATTTCAGTAGTTTTTATGGGTCTCTTACGTGTCATTGCTATTGATTGAAGTGTAGGCCGATGTTATTTGAACTCACTCCAGGTTTCTGTTGGAATCAACCAAAATGTTCCAGTTGGGACTTGAAGAGGACATTCTGCACTTTCCTCTCCTCTTATTCCATGATCTAAAATTTCCTCACTTAACCATCTGATCTGTTATCAATACTTTTTTCCATTTCTTCTGCACAATAGTAGATTGTTGTAGCTGTCCAGATAAAATGAAATGTTGCCATTGAATCACCGATTTGGATGGTGCATTGTTGTTGTAATAGGACCCAGGATTTCCCCAAGGCCATGACGTCATCCTCTCTCTTCTCCTCTCCTCTCCTCTCGCTAACCTGCGTAACTACAGAGGGAACAGGTGGACACACAGTCTGACAATAATGTACCCAAACATTGGAAACATGTTTTTTGTTTTCCTCTTTCTTCATTTTTTTTTCTCTTCAAGATTCATAGTGTAACTACCCAGGCACCCCCATCCCCCCACGCCCCCGCTGTCCAGAGTCCACTTCTGCTGGGAAAAACAAGTTGGCAAAACACGTGGATGATGTATGAGATCTTTGACATGGATTCAAACTTCCACAAACATACTCTGTCACACACGTAATTACACCTACACAAGTATTTGCATGCTCAAGTGTTCGGTCACATGCACTTGAGTCATGCCGATGTAGAAGTCACTGAGAGTTGGTCTTGCTATTGCCAGATGGTGTGTGTAATGTGTGTGTGTGATTACTGCTTTGGTGTAGGTTTTTTCTTTTCTTTTTTTTTGATCTGTGCCGTTGCGTATACGTGTGGGCGATTAGGCTTGTTTTCTTCAGAGTGTTTTCCACGTCTGCAGCCGTTGGCTGGCTCCACCAGCTGCAGGCCAAAGACCTTATTTACCACCAGCTATGACTTTTGGGAAAGAAGTAGTATCAGCCAAACAGATTTGATTTCAGCCTGTGACAATCAGCGGGTTTGTAAATACTATTCAGATATGGATTTAAATTGCAGGAATGAAAATGTGTGAAAACTGAGTGTTGTTCAAATGTTTGATTTTTGACAAAAACAGTGATTTTTCTCTTTGCCAATTGCGAGATCATACGCTGCTCATCTGTCATGTTAGGTGTGATAGCAGTCCTTTAAAGCCTTTTTTCCTGTCCCAATAGAGTTTGATATGAGGCTGTCAGGCGAGCTAGATTCGGTTCTCTTCTTCTTAATGACAGAGTTGGCTGACAGAGACTCTCCTGATGCTGACAACTAAATGATCTCTTCTTTATTAAACACCTCTTACTATCTCTCCATCTCCCCCGGACTATCTCACTTCCTGCTCGCCTTTAGTATCTTTTTATCTTTTGACTGACTGCTCTCCCTCTCCTTGTCTATTTCACATTCCTTAGTCTCTCCAACCCTTCCCCTGCTTTTCTCACCTCCTTTGCTAGGAAGCTTCTGCATTGTTTTCTCATTGAGTTGTTTTTGCTTCTACCTTCATTGTTTCCCTTTTTTTTTTTTCCATCTCTCAAACAGAAGAGGGAATATACTTCCATCCTTTACCTGGGGTATCAGGCAGTCTGCTAGCCAGTCAGCGAGCTTGTTGGGCAGAGTGTCAATCTGTTTGATAGTCACTCAGCCAGCCAGTCAGTCATTGTGCACCAGTGTGAAAACATTAATTAAAAGTCTCATCCACAAAGCCAGGCAGTGATCCAGGCTGATCTCAACAATCCAAGCTTTCCGTCTTCGTCTTTTTCTGACTCTACCTTCCTTTCTGTCTCTGTTATCCTCTCTCTTCATACCTTCTCAGCCTCTTTCTGGGTTTTGTCTGTTTCTTTCTCCTCTCTTTCCTTGAGCACTAAAAGACTGGTCTGATAAGAAACATTATTAACTTCTTTCTGAGAACCCAAGAACAGAAAGCTCAAGAATAGAAGTGGGATGTGGGGGGAAATAAGGAAGTAGACAAAGAGAGAGGCAGAGGTGTCAAACATAAGAGAGTGAGGTGGTGAATCGGACAGGAGACATTAAAAGTTGGTTGAGGGAGCAGATGGAGGGACAGACTTTTTGTTCCTCCATCTGCTGGATGGAGGTTGTGTGTCTATCTTGTTAATAATTCTGACGCAAGTCATCCTGTGGTGACCATTTCGTGTACGTATTTTGTGGTAGTCCATCACTGCGTTGTTCCCTTTGACTGGACCAAACTTGTGACTCAACGATAGACCAGAATTATAACCCTGCAGCACAGCTAAATATTTACCCAAGACTCAAATAACTAATATTGCTCCAGATGTTAAAAATGGGCCAGCAGCAAATCAGAATATTACATTGTTGTTGTTGTTTTTATTTTGCAGATATGGGAAAATTGTCTCTACAAAGGCCATCTTGGACAAAAACACCAATCAGTGCAAAGGTGAGTGAGTTTCATCCTACTTGTTTCTGCAAGGATGCAGTATCTGCACTCTACTTCACAACCTCAGATCTAGATTTGATATTTAAGTCTTTATTTATAGAGACCATTTCCTTTACTTAAACACCGACAGTGTAAGTCCATGTGTTGGTGAACACACCACCGCTGACTATAAAGGCCATGTTATCCTTTAATCTATCGTAATGATGCACTTCTAGAGAATCTCTATTTTGCTTAACTTCACCGTGATGATGATTTCAGGATTGCTCTCTAATGATACTCAGAGTTGAGCACATTTTGAAAGCAAGCTGTTGGTATTGTTGTCGTATGCAAAATCAGGATGGAGAACACCAGACAATAGACACAATATGTTTCAAATCGTCTCTGCGGTAAACGGGGCTCACTCAAGTGTCCTCTGATGAGGGTCTGCTTGATTGTTAGAGTGGTCTGAACAAAGCACTAATCAATATGATTGTAGTCGTCTGCTTTTGAAGAGGCACACAAGAGCGTGCGTTCAGAATGATTGCTGCTCATCTGTCAGAGCTGTACTCAAAGGTATCCTGACACGGTTTAGGACAACAGCACAAATGTCCTGTAATCACCGTTTCAGGTTGGATGGTGTGAGTGAAGGAAAACCCAGTCTGATTGGTTCTGATAGGAGAAATGGTAATGTGAATTTTAAGTCTTCATCTGTGCTGATTACTAAGGATAAAATATTTTGATTCCACTCCTGCTTGTCTTAACATAATAATGGGAAAACCAAATCTCAGTAAGGCTCCTCTGGAAAGTCTTTTACTTCACTCATTATCTTGAATCTTTCTAATTGGCTAGTTATGTAAATCTTAAACTTCATCTTGCTGCTACCTGCTTCACCATCACATAATCAAATATGGTTGGGAGTCTTGAGCGCATATTAAAATGCCTTTCCTGACTGCTTTACAGCACAGCCAAAGGAAGGGAAGACAACTCTATAAGTCCAGTGATAGTTATCAGTTATTCTTTCTCGGCTCATTAATTTTTGTCATCGGTGTTTTGTGAAATTAGTTTTTCTAAACCTGTTTCAGTATGGCCTCCAGTTCATAATTGTGATGTCTGCCAATTATGTCTTCGTGTTCATGCTTCTTTATAGTATGGAAAAGTTATCATTTTTGATCGTACTGCACGAGTGCTTACAAATTAAATGGAAAACGAAACGTAATTTCTGCTTTCAATTTTATTTCCAGGATATGGGTGATGATATGGTTTCATTGCTCACCAATCCCAGGCAAACACAGTTTATTTGAAAGTCTAAAGCTTATTAGTGTTTACCAGTGCTGTACTTTTGTATAAAAATGCTGTTAGGAGCACGTCAGTGAGCCACGATATTGGGTGAAATCTCTCTAATGGATGCTGACACTCTGTTTCCAACCTGTGCACATCTGATGCTCAAATACATCGGCTATGTATCAATCCATGGTAGAAAGTAGTCCACAATATAGATTTACACCTATTATAAAAAATATTGTGGAAAAGCTGTTTCAGCTAATACAATATGTTTGTGACTTGGGTTTTAAACAACCACATGGGAAGATAAAAAATGAATAAATGAACAGTTATGTATTGACTTTTCTTTGCAATAAATAAAATAAAAGACTAAGATTAATGCCACATGGTGTCAATTTTGACTCATTGGCACTTCATTAAATATACAGTGGGGCAAAAAAGTATTTAGTCAGCCACCGATTGTGCAAGTTCCCCCACTTAAAATGATGACAGAGGTCAGTAATTTGCACCAGAGGTACACTTCAACTGTGAGAGACAGAATGTGAAAAAAAAATCCATGAATTCACATGGTAGGATTTGTAAAGAATTTATTCGTAAATCAGGGTGGAAAATAAGTATTTGGTCACCTCAAACAAGGAAAATCCCTGGCTCTCACAGACCTGTAACGTCTTCTGTAAGAAGCTTTTCTGTCCCCCACTCGTTACCTGTATGAATGGCACCTGTTTGACCTCATCATCTGTATAAAAGACACCTGTCCACAGCCTCAACCAGTCAGACTCCAAACGCCGCCATGGCCAAGACCAAAGAGCTTTCGAAGGACACCAGGAAAAGAATTGTAGACCTGCACCAGACTGGGAAGAGTGAATCTACAATAGGCAAGCAGCTTGGTGTGAAAAAATCAACTGTGGGAGCAATCATCAGAAAATGGAAGACATACAAGACCACTGATAATCTCCCTCGATCTGGGGCTCCACGCAAGATCTCATCCCGTGGGGTCAAAATGATCATGAGAACGGTGAGCAAAGATCCCAGAACCACACGGGGGGACCTGGTGAATGACCTGCAGAGAGCTGGGACCAAAGTAACAAAGGTCACCATCAGTAACACACTACAATGGCAGGGAATCAAATCCCGCAGTGCCAGACGTGTTCCGCTGCTGAAGCCAGTGCATGTCCAGGCCCGTCTGAAGTTTGCCAGAGAGCACATGGATGATACAGCAGAGGATTGGGAGAATGTCATGTGGTCAGATGAAACCAAAGTAGAACTTTTTGGTATAAACTCAACTCGTCGTGTTTGGAGGAAGAAGAATACTGAGTTGCATCCCAAGAACACCATACCTACTGTGAAGCATGGGGGTGGAAACATCATGCTATGGGGCTGTTTTTCTGCCAAGGGGACAGGACGACTGATCCGTGTTAAGGACAGAATGAATGGGGCCAAGTATCGTGAGATTTTGAGCCAAAACCTCCTTCCATCAGTGAGAACTTTGAAGATGAAACGAGGCTGGGTCTTCCAACATGACAATGATCCAAAACACACCGCCCGGGCAACAAAGGAGTGGCTCCGTAAGAAGCATTTGAAAGTCCTGGAGTGGCCTAGCCAGTCTCCAGACCTCAACCCCATAGAAAATCTGTGGCGGGAGTTGAAAGTCCGTGTTGCTCGGCGACAGCCCCAAAACATCACTGCTCTTGAGAAGATCTGCATGGAGGAATGGGCCAAAATACCAGCTACTGTGTGTGCAAACCTGGTAAAGACCTATAGTAAACGTTTGACCTCTGTTATTGCCAACAAAGGTTATGTTACAAAGTATTGAGTTGTATTTTTGTTATTGACCAAATACTTATTTTCCACCCTGATTTACGAATAAATTCTTTACAAATCCTACCATGTGAATTCATGGATTTTTTTTTCACATTCTGTCTCTCACAGTTGAAGTGTACCTCTGGAGCAAATTACTGACCTCTGTCATCATTTTAAGTGGGGGAACTTGCACAATCGGTGGCTGACTAAATACTTTTTTGCCCCACTGTACCTGTGCATCGGCTAATCAGCTCGTATCCAATCGGTCAATCACATGGCAGCACCTCTATACATTTATAATATATATACATTTATGCATGTAGACATGGCCAAAACAATCTGCTTAAAGTGGACCCAAAGATGCTTTACGAAGAAAAGGGAGAAACGTGATTTAAGTGTCATGTTGTTGTTCAGACAAGTTTTCTAGGAATTTCCATTCAGTTGTCTTTAAGGTCTAAAAGAGAGAAAATAGCCAGATATTGAGCTAATAGACAGGCAGCCTAAACCTAAAACAACACATTGAATGTTAAAGCAGATGTGCAAGAAGACCACACCATGCACCACTCCTGTCAGGCAAGAACAGAAACTCAGGTTACATTTTAAACATATAGAAGATTGGAAAGATGTTGCCTGGTCTGAATACTCTCGATTTCTGCTTTGACATTTAGGGGATGTGGTCAGAATTTGCCATAAACAACATGAAAGCATGGATCCATTCCGCCTCGTATCAACCGTTCAGATTAGTTGTTGGTGGTGTGATGGAGTTGAAGATATTTTCTTGGCACACGTTGGGCACCTTAGTACCAAGTGACCGTCATTTCAGTGCCACAGTCTACCGGAGTATTGTTGCTGACCATGCCCCATTCCTTTATGACCACAATATACCCATCTGCTGATGGATGCTTCCCGCTGGGTAATGCGATATGTCACAAAGCTCAAATCATCTCAAACTGGTTTCTTGAAGATGGCAATGACTTCATTGTGCTCAAATGGCCTCCACAGTCACCAGATCTCAATCCAATAGAGCAGCTTTGGGATGTGATGGAGTGGGAGATTTGTATCATGGATGTGCAGCCAACCAATCTGCAGTAACTGTGTGGGGCTATCACATCTCTGTAGAATATTTCCAGCACATTGTTGAATCTGTCCCAGTGAAGAATTGATGCATTTATAAAGGCAAACTGGCCTTCCCACTACTAATAAGGTGTACCTAATGAAGTGGCTGAGGTTGGACCCTATTTCTATGCAGGTTTTATATTTAGAGTCCAGAATTTGTAACTGCACAGACTTTTATTTCTCTTCTGAGTTCAATTTCAAGTCAGATAAAAAGTTTAGTGAATAAAATTTTATTATAATATGAATAAAAGTCAGACTGTGACTGAACAGTCTGCGAGCTGTCAGATGTTTTGCAACGTCAGTTAATGGCTTCAGACCAAAGAAGACAAATTGACAGCTTGTTTTAATCACATTCACTCACATTTTGTTTGGTACTGTTGACTAATCAATCCAGAGAAAAGTTCACACAGCTCGTTGCCTGTAATAGTCAGCATGAGAGGTAAGAGCATACACGAAGCTGGTGTCTTTGTTCCTTGTAAAAAATAAATAAATAAAAATTACATTTGAAAACTTGCCACCCTGTCCTAGTTATATTGCAGACATGACTATGGAAACTAAACACGAGAGAAACTTTTTTCAGAATGCAATCCCTGTACAACAAGCTATGAACTGATGCATAATATTTAATGCACAGTCTACCATAATACACTAGCTGCAGCAACATAGGCGATTACAGGCTGTGGCTCTCATCAGCAATTTCGCTGCTTGTGATGTAGACTTCATACATCTTTTAGCCAGTTGTTAACTCACAATGAAGGAGTTTCATTATCAGTCGGCCATTAGAGTGCCTTACAACCGGATAAGTGTTGGTTTGATTGCAAAGGCATTCAGTAGGGACAAGATAAGTGCTTAGCGTGACTAAGAGAGTACAAATTGGCACAGAGAGCTCTCTTGGAAAGGGAGGGATGGATGGGTGGAGGCACAGAGAGGTGGAGGGAGGGGGTAAAAATAAACTGGGGCTGACAGAAAAGGAAGGAGACCCTTTGAAACTGATGATTTAGCAGACAGCCTTTTATTTTCAGGAAGACTATGCAGAGAGGCAACAGAGAGCCAGAAAGCATGAAAAATGTAGTCAAAGAGACAGGTACATAAATAAAGCCATCTTCCCCTGCAGGCCGAGGAGACGCACAGTTCGATTGGTTTGCATACTTTTGCTGTCATGCGGGAACCATGTGATCTCAGTTTCTGTGATGTTTTTCTTGGTCTTTATCCCTGAAAAATTGATGTTTCCTCTTCAAGGCAATGTAAATATATTGTTTGATGCCATGAAATGAGATGCACTGTTTTTAGAATTACTGTTTAATTAAGTAAACAAAGAAAATAAAAGTTTTACTTTATTCTCTGAAATAAAAGTATTATGTTTGTAAAGTCCTATGCTTTGTTGGCAGCTCGGTGTTAAATACACTGGCAGTTTTGTTGATAGCGGGATCTCTGAGGGAGGGAGAGTGTATGCTGCACAGGATAGAGGAAGGGACAGGAAACCACTAGATTGTAAAGGACTTCCATTTCCTAAAGCAAGCACCCTCCCTCTCGCTGTCTCCATGTCTCCAGTAAAACCCCCCCTCCCTTAAAATTCAGTCTGCCTGTGCCTCTCGCTTGCCCTCTCTTCCCATCTCACTGCAACCCCAAATTCCTCCATTGCTTCGTCTCTTTCTTTGAGTTCCTTGTGTTTCCTTGTGTACTTGGGCCATTAGAATATGCTAACCAAGGCCAGGAGCTCAAGAGATTGGATTGAATCTAGTGGTGTGTGTGTTTGTGTGTTCATGCTCATATTTATCTGTCCTTCCGTCGGTGTCTATGAATCCATTTGTGCATGTTTGTGTGCACTTTATCACTTTCTTTTTGTATTATCACAAGTGGAATATTTGTTGGAATGACCACAGAGGAGAGGGTCAAGTGCACAAACATGAATGATTAAATGTTTTAGATTTTCATTTTTTGTCATGTAGACTTATAACATGTGTTCAATCACATTCACATTTTGTTTGAATAGAAAGCACACAGTCTTTCAGTTAAGATTTGGCATCTCAGGACAGTAAAAATAACATGGTCCTTACACCATGTAATTATTTAACAAAAACCTAAACCAAAATGAATAAGCATTTCTTGCTGCTTTCATTAAGAGAAACTAAGACTAAACAATCATTTGGAATTGATCATGTGATCATCAGTAAGTGAGAGCACACCTATTAAAGTAGTTTGCTGGTCTGCATTCAGATCTGTGCGTGTGTGTACGCAGTGCCAAGGAAACAACTGTTGATGCCTTATCAATCTGGGAATTATCCAGACAATTTAACATCCATTAATCTTCAGTGAGAAAAATTTACAAGTGGAAAATATTCAACAGAGTCACCAATCTTCCTAGGAGTGGACCTGCCGAATTCACCCCTATTCACCTCAGACTGTGCAATTCTGATAGAAACTGCAAAAAACCCAGGAGCTGCATCTCAGTCTCTACAGACCTCCGTTAGCATGTTAAAGTCAAAGTGGAGACCTTTGGCCATAATAATTTGTTTGGGCAAAAATCAAGAACATCATATGACCACTAACGCCTCATAATAGCTGTCAAGTACAGTGGTGGTGATTTAGGTTTGTTTTGCAGCCACTGTGTCAACCATAAACTTTTGTATACCAAAATATTCAAGATATTAATGTGAGGTCAGATGTCCGACAGCTTAAGCTTGTTCCAAATTGGGTCATACAAATGGACAATGATACCAAGGACACCAACAAATCTACAACAGAATATCTGAAAAAGAAAAGGTTTTTCCATGGAGAAGTGGAAGTCCAGACCTCAACCTGAAGCAGTATTCCTCCAGAAATATGCAAGAGACTAGTCCAGAAAATGATTACTTCAAGTTAGTCAAGTAACTGTTATTCTGCCAGTCATTTTTACTTAGGTTATTACTTAGGTAATGACACAGTTTATTATGTTAAACCTGTAAAAACCTTAGAATTGAGATGCTCTTTTTTTTTGTGGGGGGGGGGGTACTTTCTTTTTACCATGACTGTATTGTATGATTTACAAATTACAAAGTGGACAGAAGTTTGGTGTATTCACCAGCAGAACTGTCCATCAGCTTGAAAGGCAGGCATGTGCTCGTCAATTCAACAAGCGTCCAGGCTTCTGAAGTGTCCTTGAGGAAGACAATGAATCCCTACCAGCTTCTAGGGTGCACTCTGTCACTGATACTTGACCTCAGACCTCTCTGGAGAGAAGGCCAAATAGATGTTCAGAAAACAGAGAACTCTCCTTGAGTGATGAATAGATTCAAAACAAATGGCACATTCTCTTCAAGGCTGATGTTTTGTCAAACCGAACCAGTCTGTGAGATGAGCACTTTGAGAAAAAAACTGTCTCCATCATTCTTGCTTTTAGGAGAGTGAATGGTGCCAGGGCTGAGCAACACACACCTGTGCTAGGAGAATAAAATGCACACTAATTCCCTGATGTCTTTAGATGTAAGGACCAACTTAAATGTGCAAGGCAGAGCAAGATTACACGCCTACAACTCAATATTTTATTTACAGAGCGCGTACAAGGCTCCTGAGACAGACACTCTTGTGCTGCTTTAGCACAAGAACGTGTTAGATATGAGCCTCTCGGCTGATCAGTAAGTCACTGTAAACAGAACGGCTTCAAGAAGTGACTGTTGGTTACATTACAGATCAGTCTGGTATTTAAATGCTGTAAATATGATTACACCCAAGCTGCTTTCTTTTAACTCTGTTTAATGTTACTACCATAACTAATTTACTGTTACGTAATAGACTAGTTCATAATACATAGGTTATATATAAAACATAATATATAGGTTAAGAAATCAAATGTAAATCATCATATTAATGCAAGAAACAGGAATTAGATGTAATCATTAACACAGGCTTAATTGGCACTAAAAATACAATTTTTCTTATGTATAACTTATTCTTTTTTTCTCAGTTTTTCACAGGGTTTGCTGCAATAATTCTGTAAATTATGTGACAGAAATAAATAGTAACAATTTTTTTATATATATTATCGCAGATGGATCCAAATAAGGCTATTAAGACCACACTTTACTAATAGTGGGGTTTTATATAGCTACCTGCTGCTGTGATAATAGACAAATCTAATGAATTTCATTTTTAATTATTACACAAATGAGATTTTTAAAAAAAAAGATCTCGATAACTGCGCTACTCTAAATGAATTCAATTGTTTCCATGATTTTATCAGGCCTCGATATGCGTGACTGTTCAGGCAGGTGTTTGTCTTTCTGGACACATTTTGTCAGCACAAAAGCATCACAGCCATGGACGTGCGGTTAACGTCACAGTGAAGGCTGAAAGTAAAGATGTTGTATAATAACTCACTGGTGTTTAGATCTAAGTTAATCAGAAAACTAGTGAGTGAAATTATTTTACACACAGCTCTGATTTACAAATGTTGGCATTTATTTTTAAGTAGTTGTCATTTCTGCCCATTGAAGCTCCAGTTATATCAACACAGCTGTGCTATGCTGATGACGCTGAAGATGTGCTGTCAAACAAAGGGTCTCAGATTTGGATTAGTGGTGACTGACTTAACCAGTTTCACATCTGCTTTGAGTTTCCTCCCCCCACTAATTAAATGGACACTCCAAAATTAAGCAGCACCCGTTATAGTTAGTGTGAGAACTGATATGGAACTTTTCAACATTCCCTGGAATAAAATGAAAGCATCCCTAATGCACAGCTGACAAATACTGTGTGCAATCTCAATTAGTGGAACTGTTTCAGAGTGGCACTAATTAAATAAATATAGATTAAAAGAAAACAGTCAGTACTGGTGTAGGTAGCGTGGATATTTGCATGCTTGCATATATTGTGTATCCATCTGTGTTTGCCACAGAGGCTAATGTGTGCACATCACGTGTGTGTTCCACAGGAAGAACTTGAATGTGTGTTTGTGTAACCCTATTTAGGCTAAATTATGAGTTTCTCATTAGCAACAGTATAAATATTTGTGTGTGCAGTGCAGATCTTGCTGTGAAAGCAGCTTGCTGCCTTTGAACAATAAAATATCATCTGCTTATCAGCAAAATGGAGCGCATTTCCAAACCCTGGAACAGACAGACAGACAACAACAGATGTTAGGGATGAGGCGTATGCGTGTTTCCAGCGTTCTTATCATGTTTACATTCAGGATTGTGGTAAGTGAGGCTTTTGAAATGTGGATCATTCAACTGTTAACATGCAGCCCACTCCATACCACAGCTGGAATTTCAAGTCTTTTGTGCTCCCCCCCCCCCCCCCCCCCCCCCCCCCCCCCCCCCGGGCTTCATGCATGTTCCATACAGATATACAGTCAAAATCACTTGCACAAGCATTTCCCCATTTTGTTCACATATGTCTCACACAATTGCATCCAAGCTGTCTGACACACTGCAGACAGAAGTCTTTTTCCTTTTCCGTTTTTTTGACATCTCACTTAACTCGGCCCCATACCCAGTAAAAGAAAATTAGAGATTAATTTGTGTGCTCCTTCATTAGTCAATCTAGATTCACAGAGTTTCAAATTAAATGGATAGCATTGTACATTTTACTTTTAACTTATTAATTTGACTTGAGCAAAGGTAACTTTAGCTGTTGCAAATGCTGCAGTAATTGTATGTTGCATGAGTTTTTGTCTTTTCTATATACTGCAGAGACATTCAATACTGATCATTACTTAAGAATATATGTGTGTATCTCTAGTGTTTTGTTTGAGAAGTCAGATACAATACAATGGAAGTAATTAAAAATACCAGCTTTTTTTTAAAGATGATTCTGATTTCTGAATCATGGGGTTACTGAACCTTTTCTTATTTCTTATTCTATGTTAAATTTGACCTTGTAAATACAGTTGTTGTTTTTTTTTGCATATTCAAATTTCCTTTCTGAGAACTGTAACTGACAGCATACACATATAATACACTTTTCTTCAATGCAGAATTTTACTTTCATAATAAAATAAATTATTAAACCTGACAATTTCTCCCAAACTACAGTAAGTTACAGGATCCTCTCTCAACTGAAAATGTAGTAACTGTACACCCAACGTTACTTGGCATATTTTAGCTTATCAAACAAAAACAGATGCAACAGATTTATGTAACATAACAAATGTCAGTTATTTGCTGGACAGTAGCTTTTTGGTTGATTTTTCATTTATAACCTGTGATCTATAATCTACTTCATAGTCAGTAACAACCCTTGTTGCACATTGCTTTTGATTTATTTTCTGTGAGTTTCAATATTGACTTTTAGGGGAAAATCTATCAAGCTATTTTGCATAGCAATACAGTGTAAATACCAGGAGACCTAAATTATTTTCTGTTAAATATGAATTTCTGTCTACATAGACAGCAACAGATATGCGATTCTCATTCTCAGTTTATCACAGGTAATTGATATATTATCAGAAACCCACTGCACTGTGATAAACGCATGGTACTATAATACTCAGCATATCAAGAACTGTTAAAAATAAAATCACAATAATATTGGATTGTGAGTGAAGTATTGCAGTAAGGTATTGTGAGATGCCCGGTGCTTCCCTCCTTTGAGGTGGATCAGCTAAACCTAAGTGACACTGGGTCATATAACAGGACAGCGGCAAATGTACAACAGAATGACTGAAAAAAAAAGAAAAGAGTCGAGGTGATGCAACGGCCTAGTCAAAGTCCAGACCTCAGCCTGGTTGAAATGCTGTGGCAGGACCTTAAAACAGTTGTGGACCACAATGAAATGAAAGACACCGTAAAGAACACCGGGGGAAAAATTCCTCCACAGAGATGTGAGAGACTGATGGTCATATAGAAACTGTTTGCTTCAAATTGTTGCTGCGAAAGGTGCTGAAGAACTTGGTTTTTCACAGACCTGCACAGAGCGCTGTCGAAGTTTTCTTTTTCACATAACTAATCTACAGAGACTGTACAGTGAGCAGCTTTTAGTAGTTTGTTGCAGTGCTGTGTTGCACTGAAATACACTAAAAATCATTACAAAAACATGGATCATAAACATGGTATAGTTATTGTTGTATCACCAGTTTTCTTCTGTGCAAAAATGCATTCAAAGGGAGAACTAGCAGCTTTCATTAAATACGTGACCTGACTATATTTCGACATATTTATTGCATTAATGCACTGAAAACACAGCCTCAGGTCTGTGATAGAAATCAGCAGTGAGCTTCCTCAGCACTATTCAGAACTCTACCCAATCCTGATTATTTTTATCATTTTTTTTCTTTCCTCCTTACCATCCTCCATCTTCCTGACACTTTCTACATCTGTGTTACTTCTGTTGTGTGTACAGGGTATGGTTTTGTGGACTTCGACAGCCCTGCAGCAGCTCAGAAGGCTGTGGCCTCGCTCAAAGCCAGCGGAGTCCAGGCACAGATGGCAAAGGTAAGCTCCGTCACACGCTCCAGTCTGTGGTCTGATTAACTTGGCGGTGTTGGTGTTGATGAGGTGGTGTTGTAACTCCTGAAGAAAACTGATTATAGTAGATGGTGAGATTACTTTTTTTAATAGCTTGCTATCAAAACGATGATCAAAACTTTTGCCGTGACCGCTTGGTTTACACGTGAGTAATACTTTTGGGTTGACTCGAGACTGAGAAGTGCAGGTTTGCTTGAGTTGGTTTGAGATTACTGATCGAATTAGTCCTGGAGTTAATTTTTTCATGGCAAGCAAACAAAATGACGCACATTAAGGCTTGACTGCCTTCCTAAATTTCCACAATCTTTCTTTGCTTTTTGGTCTTATGTGGCCCTTTAGTAATGCTGTTTTATATTCAAAAAAAGCGTGTGAAAGACAGATGAGATTAGAGAAAGTGGGTGTTTGTTAAATTTATATGCATGCATTAGTATATCTTATAAGACTGTATAGTAGCAGGGAACACGCCTATCTTTCTTTTCTCTTAAGGAAAGCATGCAGGTTAATCTGCAGTGTGCGCATGTGTGCGTGTTGGAGGACAACAATGCTGTGACGAAACGTGGACCTAACCAGCACAATCACATTATCCTGCCTGAGAGAAAGACGGAGAGACAGTGAATAGCCTGTCTTGTTTTCAGATTCATTAAAGCTGTATTGCTGCATACTTCCTTTTCTAAATGAGAGAGGAGTGCAATTAAAAATGGGCCAGTCTTCAGGCACCAAGAGCATCCCATTGAATTAAACAGCAGCAAGCCTTTGAGCCACCTTTGCCTTGCTCTTCTATTAAACCTCTTTTCATTAGACTTCCATCTCTTATTTTGTTCGTAAAGGCTTAGGGGTGGTGGGTGGGGGGGTATTGGGATAGGGAGGAGCAGGGTTGATGTGTTTAGCTGTTATAGAGGGGAGAACCCTCGACTCCTTGGAGATTGAGTTCTCTGGAGGGATGGAACGGAGGGCAAAGAGTCCATTTCAAATGAAATTACAGACTTCTTACAGTTTCATGAACTAATTATGCAGAAGAGCTGCTGACGTCCCACATAACTTTCCCAGATCAGTGAGCAGTAAATAAATCTTACAGTCTTAAAACACTGGAGGATGTTCCATCTCAAGCCTAACCTTGAACATTTTGTAAGTTGAGCAACTTGATTTGAGTTTAACCACTTTTCTTTTTTTTTTTAAATTAGAGAGACTGACAATTGAAAACGTGTTTATATAGCAGTTCAATGAGATTTTGTTTAGGCTAGCTGAGATGGTAAGCTTTGATGTTGCGTCTAATCTGCAAGATAGTTAAGTCTTTCAGCCAAAGTGAAGGGCGGAGAGAGAGAGATGATCAGCTTGTTTTAAAGAAGGATGAAACATCTAAGACAAATATTACCTATTTTGGGGTTTCGGGATGTTTGGATAGCGTCACTACTGAGCTAGTGCTGGACTTAAATGTCATAGCATCCAATCTGCAAAGATAAATCTAGCCAAGCATGCCATATGCATATCACTTTTAAATATCTGAAAATGGAGCTGGGCTATATCATACCGTTCAGGGTAATACCGGTGTAATTTTGGGCAACGATAGGAAAATGAAATATCGTGATTAGAATATGGGTAAAACGCGCATGCGCAGTGCCTTTGTTTACATACGCACATGGCGGTGATGCAGAATGAGAAGAGCGAAAGCGGATCGTTAAATGAAACAGATGAACCAGAATTGGTTTGTAAAACTGCTGCAACTTCAGTGATGTGGAACTGGTTTAGCTTTCGTCCGTCAGATACACAACAAAGCACTATTTTTGGTAGCACATGCTAGCAGGCCGTCGTTATTACAGTGTTGTTTGGAAAATATGGCACACTTAAAATCAATCCTTTGATTTTTCTGAAAATCAACAGTACCCTTTATAATCCCGTGTGCCTTATGTATGAATTCTGGTTGTGTTTACTGACCTCGAAACGATTTTATGTACATGGAGCTCGAAAATCTGTCAAATGTTTTAGTACGACTTTGCTAAGCTACGAAGCCGCACCGCTTGATGGATTGTCGGAGCATTATGGCTATCGCAGTCAGGAGCCTCGCGGAGTGATACGTACTGTGCTTCAACATAATATTACCGTATTGTGTGCGTATGACCTCTTTTTAAGTTTTGTGGATATTATACATGGTTATGCTGAGGATATATCGGCCAGTTTCCACTGGAAATGCCTTTTGGTTAAACTGTCAGCAAGGAATTTGCACTGTTACATTTGTGTGTGTTTTTTTTTTTATTACTTTAATGCACATAAAAAACAGCTGCTTGTTTAAGTGAAAATACATTGATGGGGTTTTTTGCACTAATAAAGTTGTGGAGTTGTAAAGTATTTTGTCTAGTGTCAATTATATCGTCAGTTATATCGTTATTGCAAATTTTCAAATGTATATCGTGATAAATATTTTTGGTCATATCGCCCTGCTCTATCTGAAAACATATTCTGTGTTGAAAGCATTTGTTCAGATAAATAAAGGCAGGGTTATAATCCCATATTGAGAACATAAATGGTGTTGATCTATGCAGCCTCTACAGTATAAAAATTATATCTCACAACTTTATATTCTTATTTTATAGTTACTCCCAGCTACCAGGAAGCACAGAGGCTTACTATATTCTGATACAGTAAAAAGCATGAGATCTACTGCCTTTTAAAACTGATTGGAAGAGACTTGAACATAGTAACTGGCGATAGAATAGGTTTTGAGAGGAAGAACTATATCATTGACCTTGTTTGGAGGGATGAATAAAAAAATGAATCTGTAGAGACAAGAAGAGCATGGAAATTGCTTATCTGTGGATCTGGTGCTTAAAATATCTTTTCTCTTTTCCTTTTTTTAATATAAAGAAAGGAAAAAGGCAAACATGATTGTGAATCTACAGATCCCAGGATCTAGGTTTTGCTTAACTTCCTCTGCAACGGTATAAATAGCTAAAAAAAAAAACACTTAAGAGCCATTGTTGGACAAATAAATCTACACTGGAGACAAGATGATATGTCATAGATGTAAGCATTTGTGCCTACAGGAGCTCAAAAGAGAAATGGACTACACCACATAATGCTTATAGCCATCCCGAGTGTTATCTGCGTGTTTGTTTAAATGCCGAACCAGCAGTTTGGTCTGTCAAGACAACGAATCAGAAATGTCAGACAGGTTTATACACATGACAGACGACAGAAACGAATCAATGGGCAGCAGGAAAACCAAACACGGGAACCATCATGCTGCATGACAGATAATGTAAGAGATGTAGGGGGCTTGTGCTGAGAGGTTGCATTTAGGGCAAGACGCTGGAAATAGCTTAAAATAGAGCTGGAAGCAGCAGTATATGTCACAGTGTAAGCAGTCCGTGTTAGCCATGATTATAGTAACTTCCTGACATCACTCATGAATTAATTAGAGCACAGTTGAAGCAAGATTAGACTGCCTGTGTGTATATAACTGGATTTACTGCGAGAAACCTTTATCCATTAAACCCTGCAGCTTGCACTGACATCTTCTTTTGTAGCAGGTGCATGTTTTGGTTGTGAAATAAATGAGACGAGAAGAAAACACAGCAAGCCAAGATGAGAGAAGAGACAAGAAACTGTGTATGTGCGTGTGTCCTATACTCACTTCCTCAGTCTTCTTGGTAATTACTGTTGACCTGAAAGATGATTACTTCTACAGCTGTACTCCCTCACGCTCTCGCCAGCTCACTCACAGTTAGTTTTTCTGTCTCCCAGCCTCGTTCTTGCTTTCTCTTTTTGTAAGAGTATCTGTAGGTTGAATCCCCCTAACACTATTACACAGAGTACAGCGAATGATTTAAATTCTAGCTCTGATTTTTAACCAACATGTGAATCGGTGCTTCTCTGCATTTTATACACTACACAATGTTTTGTGAAAAGCATGTGTAGCCCTGTAAGAACATTCAGCAATGTGAAAGTATTGAATATTAAAATTCATATCAGGGCATTATTTTATTTTGCAAACACAAAATCACCTAAGCCCCTGTGTGTGGGTGGGTATATAATAAGTTACACAGGGCCAAGGTCACTATGCTAATTAGAGAGATGGTACTACTGGCAGTGACACTTCACACCTTCCTCCCCTATTCTCTCCCTTCTTTCTTCTCCCCTCCACTTTGTCCTTGGCGCCTCCTGTCTTTGTATTCACTTCTCTCTCTCTTTTTTAACCCCAAATCCCACCATTTAATCCTATTTTAGGGGTTTGTTTAGTTGCCCCACGTGTCCACGCACACACACACACACGCACGCACGCACACGCACGCACACACACACACACCCTCCCCATTTCCTCTGTTGTACGTTTCCCCCAAACCGTGTGTGTATGTGTGCAGCAGGTGCTGCAATGCCTCCTCCAGAGTCGTTAGTTACAGGGTTGAGAAAGGACAGTGTGTGAAGGGTAGAAAGAAAACGGGCACTCGTAAAGTTAACGACACTGGTTGAGTGTCATTTATCTGCCTCTTTTTTTTTTCTTTTTTTCTTTCATTCTTTCTTACCTTTCTTCCTTCGCTCCCCTGGACTTTATTTACTGATATAAACGGTGTGCGCAAGCTTTCTTGCATGTGTACTGCTTTTATGTGCGTGTCTGTGTGTGTCTGACAGCTGAGGTTAGTGATGGGAAGAGGTGGCCAGCAGGACCAACTGAGACATAAAATAAAGATGAACCAGACAAAAACACATACACAGGAAGACAAGAGCATTTCTTTTCCCCCCACTCTGCTTCCTGCTTGTCTATCACTCTGTTATCCGTTTGTTTCTGGAAACCATGTCACCTTATTTTTAACCTGTTTGTTTTTTTCCTCTTTTTTCTTTCAGCCATTTGTTTGAGTGTATTTTTTATTTTGTCAGCCAGATATACAGTAATACACCTGAATACTTTCAACAGCCAGCACATATAATGTAAATGTTGGTGTTATTCTGCTTTGTAAAGAGCAGCCTGTGACTGAAAAGCCGAGTTTTAAATTGAAAACCCTGGGCTAGGTGTTGGGGTAATGTTCCTTTCTTTTGTTGTAAAATCTGAAGTGACCCATCTCTTTAGAGGACTCTTCTTTTTATAAACTATGTAGATTATTTTTGAATACACAGCTATGACAAAGAAGGTTGTCTCTGTGCAGTTAAACAAAATGTATTTGGATTCTCTATTTGTGTTCAGAGATATCAACTATAATATTTCTACATTCTTTAAAAAGAACACGCCATCAACTTGCATTGCAAGTTGCTTAGATCTGAGTGGTTAAGGATGTTATAAAGCTGAATTTACTGTCTTTTTGTTAGACCTGACAGCGCCTAGCCAAACAATAGCAGGAAGAGGACATTCAGGAGGAGGACAGAAAGGAAAATAGGAATGGGAGGGATCCTAGTGAGTGAAACCCAATCGAATTAAATGTAATCTGGCCTGAATGTGCACAACCATCAGCTGCTTTCCAATCATATTAACCCTGCATTACCATCCCTTGGCTTTGTGTGCGCGCGTGTATGTGCATGTGTCTTTTTATGTTAGTGTGCGTAGAGGGTGATGGGAGAGAGAGAGATGTAGGAGTTAAGTGGATAAGTGAGAAAACAAAAGAAAGAGATGGACTGGATGGGGGGGAGAGCGTGAGAGGCAGGGAGACTGAGAGGAAAATGAAGATGAATATAGGTGTTTGGGTGATTAATGCGCCGCTGTTGCATTGCTAATGAAAAAATATTTCTCATCATTACAGTAATCATGATAATTCCTAGTGACACATAACAGTTTCTTCATTTTACTGCTTTACTAAGTTGTGTATTATGCCATCAAAAAAGATTACTTGCACAACAGTAAATGTACTGAAAACAGAACTGAAGTCTTTGAGCATAAAGAGTACACGAGAACATGTATACTGTTTTTGGTAGAGACCTTTATAAATCTGTATAATGTCAATGTTCTAGTTAAATAACAAAAATGGTAAACAGTGAAGATGTTAATAAAACACAAGTGACTCATTATCCGTTGGTGACATTTTTTTTCTCCCTCCTCAGTGTACAGTACCGCTAAAGGATAGATTGCAAGAACCTGAGGTTATTGAGCTTATGCGATATGCAGCCAAAAAGCATTCTTTCGAAAGGCCCTGGCTCATAAATACTTCATTAACAAAAGTAATATCAGTAAAACGCTTGCCTTTTTTGAGATGGCAGAGCAGGCAATAAAAACAGAGGATACTTTTTTCTTTTTTGGCAAACTTGTTGCTGCTTACACCAAATGCTGCGGCTTAGATAATGCAAATGCTGTCATGGGTTGTTCTGTACTGAGTCCTCCATAGGTCTTTTGATGAGGCAATTTAGCAAAAGAGGCATTATATATGAGTGTTTGTGTGTACATATATATGTATGTATAGATCAAAGTCCCTGGTTGTTAACTTAAGTTATTAGCCTCATAACTCTTAATTTGCTATATGTTTTGTAGTCTCTGTGGGCAGCAGTAGCTATCACATGAATTCAACAGATCCCTGCATCCCTGACATCAGGTGGTTGCTGGTGGCTCAATCAGTTTTTGTTTTTCCCAGACATCTTACCTTCCTCACAGCAGATAGAGCCACATGTTTGATGTGGCTCCATACAACACATGCTCTTCCTGACACAACCTTCTTAGGGATTTGTTTCGTCCTATTCTCAAACTTGGGATCTATCGCCTGTTGTGTAAATGTACAAACCACTGCACTATGAAGCTGGTGTAATGGCCAAGAAAAAGAATAGCAAGGTGCTTTTGACTGGGATAAATTGTTGGTTGGCCACTGATTTATTTTCACATTTGGTGACCAATTGCAAGTATTTGTGGACCAAAGCGATTCCACAGGTGGGAGGCCACTTGTCTCTAAACAAGCACTATCTGACTCTGATAATTTGCAAATAATTGCCATCTGATTTATAAACGCAGCCAGTACATTGTAGTAAATCTGAGTCACTTTGAAAGAGAACTAAAATAGAGAGAGAGCGTCATGGAAATGGAATCAGGCCCATATGAATCATGTTTGCTAACAACAGTACAGGTTGGGGATGAATTTGAAGTTTGTCATGTTTAAGAAGACAGTCAGTAAAGGATGGATTCCCAAGCAAATGCACAATTTGTTTGGTGGTGAATGAAAGCATTACATGTTCATAGCCTCATATTTCAGCAATGCAACGCAAACAGCTACAGCAATAACATGTGAAATGATATTATTTTAGAGGAATTACATAATACATTTCAAGCAATTTTCAGTCATTTTGTTAGAGTAAGATGCTTTTCAACTACTGAATGGCTCATTAAGAAAAACCCTTCAGATTTGGTTTCACCCCAGCATTACCCGCGAGAGAACGGAAAACAAAGACGAATGAGGGAAGTACTGCCATGAACAGAGGAGGGATGGAGTAGGCAGCTAGAGAGTGGGGGTGGTGCTTGGTTTGATGGAGCTGGGTTGAGAACAGCTCTATAAGGACGGAGATAACTGGAAAACACTATAAAATGCCTATCCTCACATTTTCTCCCTCTGTGGAATTAGCCGTTGAGTGGGCTGCTGGAGCGAGGGAGGGTGCGTGCGGTGATTGATGGAGGGAGGGAGTGGGAAGCCCAAACTGTAGCAAGGGAGGGTGGAGAGAGATGGAGTATATGTGGAGTGGGCAGCCTGAACTCTGAGAGGGAGGAAGTATAAGAAGGAAATAAAAGGCTAGCAGAAAAGGAGGGTGTGAGGAAGAAAAGGGTGGCGCTGCATTTACAATCTTTTTTCCCCCCACACACTCAGTGGAATACATATGAGTGAAGTATATTAATGGCAGTGAGAGAGGCTGTGTGAAAGGTCCCTTTTTATGGGGACACTATAGCTTCTATTTTTTGATTGGCTGTTCGGTCCTCACATCTCTCATTGTTATTGGTGGCCAGGCACGCTCGTTGTTTGTCATTGGGCAGACAGCATAGTCGGCTAGGTTCGCAATCCGATGGCATAATTCAGCCATCGATCAAACTTTGTGGACAGCAGTAGCCAAACTGCTCCTCCAGACAGAGACAGAGCCTTTAGAGTGGAATATCACAAATCAAATGCTGTAACCTTTTAGTACGCCTGAGTCTGTACATGCCCACTGAAAACCAATGAAGCCTTTTCCTCTCGCTCTGCCATGCGGTCTGACTATTCTTCACTTATCTATTTTTTAAGTATTTATTAATTTCAATTACATATGCCTCTTCATTTAGAAAAATCTCTTCACTGAAATCCTTGAAGTCATTTGTGCTTGTTGATTTAGAGGGTTGTGCACAGAGTTGTGGTGATTGTTGAGTTGGACACCTGCAATGCTTACCAGTTGCTGTCACCTGGATGCCTGGTGGCGATATCTTTGAGACTGATTACAGCTGATAATGACCACTCAGTGGGACGATAACATTTGAGTTGGGTGTCCTTGTAACATTTACTCAGATGAAGGATTTGTGGTTTCAGAGACAATAATGGCACTTGTATGCTCGAGATGTATTGCGTTAATTACCTCAGCTCTTGGTCCTGTTGTATTTTTCTAATGATTATTTACTATGTGCAATTTCACACATGGAGGGTTTAGATATGTTATAGCTACTCCACCACATTTGTAATACAAGGTTCCAATTAAACTATACATGATAAATTGCAGTGAATTGTAATGCTAGTTGTAGTGTGAGTGGGGTTGTTAGCAACAATTATATAACAAGTACCTAAAAAACAATCGTAATCTTTCTGTTGACAGTGTTATAAATACGTATGATTTATGACCTACACTTAATTTGAAAGAGTTTTCCAAATATATACTAGTATCTCTTTTCAAGCCATTGGTTAGGACAGTTGAGAAAAACATGTTTGAAAGTGAGATGTCAACATTTATTATTGTGCAGTCTGTTTCGCTCCTGTTGCATAAACTGTTCTTCGTCTGCATCATCTGTCTCTCGTTGCATATCCCTCAGGCAAACTTTAGCTGTTTAACATCTTCTCCAATTTTGACTGGAGCAAAAACATTGATAAAGAGTATTGCCCACTTAGCAGAATGATTGCTTGGAGTTTTGTAGAATTATCCTTGTCCCTGACACAAGTTTTCTTAAATCCCTTCCATTGCAATAGGTCATTCCATGATTATCTATTTCTGCTTTTCGCCATGTGTTTGAGGATGTACTAATGTTCTTATTATTATTCAAGTAAAAACTCAAGTTCCACTTAAGCTTAATAGTTAAGCTGTTTTGTGTAACGGAATCAGACTACAGATTGTGTACTGATGCAGTGAAGCAACCCCAAACAACATAACATTTCCGCCGCCATACTTCACAGCCGGTTTGTCATTCTTGTACTGAAAAGTTCTTTGATCTGCACTCTGCGAGTTACTTGCAGTTCAGTGTGACCAAATTTTTCTGTTCTTGTAGACTTCTTTAGGCATCAAACAGTCTGTTCCAGAGAAGAGTGGGGCGGTGGAGGGTCACTTGCCAGACTCAAAGCTAGACAGAGCTTATTTTTGAAGGCCTTAGAGAGCTCTTTAGATCTTGGTGTAGTGATACCACATACCTCTATAGCAACGAAAACAACAGAATCAAGATGTCAGAAGTTTTAATTATCCAGGGTCTATTTGTATGGGGAGACCCAAACAGACATGGAGAAGATCTGTCGAGAGCGAAGTGAAGGCCGCTGGAATGACGTGGACCCAGCTGAAGAGAACGGCCCAGAAAGGAGTCAGTTGGCGTGGTGTTGTTGTGGCCCTGTGCTCCACCAGGAGTCTACAGGAAAATTGATTGAGGGTCTATTTGTAACTCCTTAAGGAGGTTTGTATTTTTATGGCAAAATCCTCATAATTTGAGATCTGATTTATAGATTTTGTATTATAAAAGTGTGTTTCGATAGCATGGATCTCTTTTTAAAACCATATTTTTATACTTACTTTAGGCTAACTTTTTTTCTAATATTTTTGTATGAAGGACTTTGATATTTATTTTGATGAGGTCCTATAGAAACAAAATTGTACTTATTTTACTTAAAGTATATGAGCCTTGTCATCTGTTTGATTGTATCTCTAGTTTTAGTTTCAGATTTATTGAAAAAGTTAGCAATTTAACATGGGATGTCCCCCAGGTTTCATTTCAAGATCTTTTTCTAGATACACACCAAATGCTTCAGATTTATATTGGATGCAAATACAAACAAAATGCAAATAGATTGTAGAGGTGAAACTTCATTACAGATAAACTGATATATTAAATGTCAATGAATTTGTTTATATTAAAGCTGATATAATCAGTTCTGTAAATGTGCCAAGTTGAGTTAATGCTTGGTAAGGACATAAATAATGTTGCTCAGTATGAAAGAGCCGTATGACCAGACTCCATAATTATGACCTTTGGCTGGCTTAATTTGAGGGTGCAACTAAAAATGAAAATGATTGATAATGTCAAGAACTTTGAGAATCCTAATGACAGCCACTGGCTGTCCTTTTTCAGGAACGTTCCCATTCTGACTAGAGAAAGGAAATTGGACATTAGCAACCAAAGTTCAGCATGAGGGTAAAAATTCCTGGCTCATCCTATGAATGTTAAATATAAGGGTGGTTGGCTCTCTGCTGCTATGCATACTATTATAATAAATCATATGTAATTGCTTGTGGTTTTTCCTTTGTGTGTGTGTGTGGAGTGTGAGTGTTGGTAGTGGGGTTATTATTAATTATTTCACTGCTTTCTGGTTATCAGATCCTATACATGCACAATTTGGGGTAATGCCCCTGAAATAGAAGACAGGCCAGGTTGTTGCGGCTGCTCCTAATGACGCAGCTTTAACAAGGTTCTGTCTCAGGAGGACACTAAACCTGCTCAGTTTGGACTGGGAGGGTTTAAGAACCCTTGTTAAGGCATAATGGCTTTGTAAGAGGGGAGGATGTGGTCTGTACATGTAAAATGAATAGATGAGTGTGAGCCTGCCATCATGAGGTGTCCTTGGTAGAGGATATGATGGTAATTAGACTGCTGTTTTCTCAATGGTGTTCCTGTGATGAGACTATTTAAACTCTCTGCGTGTGTAGGTGTGTAGTTCGGCAAGGGTGGGATGCGCGTACATAGGCATGCTCATGTTCATCTTTATGTGCATGTGTCTTCGCGTGAGTGTGTGTGAATGTGCGTATGTGTGACTGCCCTTTAGTGTTTGCTGACTCAGGCTGGTTTTCCCTTTCTAAAAGTAAATAACCTTGGCCCAACAAGCTGTCAGCTGGCCCCACTGTGCCCTCGTCCCGACATCAAAAGATGGCGAGAAAATCTCTACTCTCTCATCCTAGCTCCTCAGCAACACACACTGAAAACGCATCTTCACAGCGACCACATACTGCAAATGAAGTTGCATCTTCAAAAGCCCATCTCCTGATGCAAAACGGCTGCAGCTGAAATTCTTTTTTGTGCTTCCATGTTACATTAATTCCATTAAATTTCTCTACATGTGCTTTGAGTGTCTGTAACACAGACACTCTGCAGCCAGAGCCCTTGGTTCAAACTCTCACTCTTGAAGTTGAGAAAGAGGATCATTTGCTGTACTATGTTTTTCTGAGTGAGTAACATCTATGGCTTTTGTTGCTTTTCACAACAAAGCATAACAACTGACAATGAAAAGGCAACATCTCAGTGAGAGAATCCCAATATTTAGTTTTGAAATGTGCTGTGTGACAGTGGTTTCTGTGTAGCCCAAATCAACAGAGCTGGGCCAGATAAAAATTTAAGAAGGGGATCAAGTTGGCAGTATTACAGATGTAAATAAAGTCAGTCACAGATTTGTTTTTATGTTTTGTCACTTGTAACATTATAGTGCTGATTATGTTTCTGGTATTGCAGGTACATCAGTTCTTTCTATTAAAAAAAAAAACAGTTCGAATCATGTGCTTTAAAAACCAATATGGGGAAAAAACAATTCATGGTACCCAGTGTTTGTTCAGTTATTTTTACTTAATCAAAACAACCCAACAGCAGTGTGATTGTTAATTTATACTCCCTGTGGTGCAGAAAACTTTGGGGGGGGGAAAAAACAACACGTCACATTTTGGGGGGTTAATGGACACTGCTGTGTCTCTGGCCCTCTGTTTATTATTGTCAGTTTGGCTTATTTTGTTACTCATTGGATTTCTCACTCCTCCTTGTTTTTCCTACACCTTTTCCCTCTCGTTTTGCTCCTCTGTCTCGTTTTTTTCTATCTTCCTGTCTCTCTCCCAAGCCAAACAGAGGTTAATCCCTCTGGTTTCAAATAGAGATAACCATGGCAACAGGCCACAGCTTTTGAGCTTTGGGTCTGTAGGACAAAGGCATTGATCAGGATGAAATAGTGTCATGTGAAAGCACAAAACACACAACTGGCAGATGTGTACACATGTTTGTGTGTTTGTATTGGGGCAAAAAAATCCTCTAGTGGCTGCTCAGTCACTCGTGTAGACTGTGTGAAGTATGCATTTGGTGTCTAATAAGTGTATTTCTGTTTTTAAAAACTTAATAGACATGCTGAGAATTAAAGATAAGGTCAGAAGTATGCATTTTAGCTTAATGTGTGTTTGGCACTGAAGAGCTAAGCTAACTTAAACTGCACAGTGTCCTTGAGAAAATGAAACCGCAGAACTCCATTAAAGCTGCTCAGTGGCCTCTTACAGAAAAATGATCTGTGCAGGAAAGTAGGTGTGAATGTTTAAGAGTGAAATGATGGAAGTGCTGAACTATTAGATTAGATGCTAGTGCTTTGACCCAAATAACACTTTTCATTCAGGCCACTCTGATTGAATCACAGTTAGGAAAATAAATATTCAAAGTTGTGGAGGAAAGTTGCCCTAATGCTGTTTTCCTTTATTTTGATTGCCCTGAGATTAAACTTGCCTTCTTGCAGCACACAAAGTCATTCTCACATACTCACGCACATACACATACTTGACCTTGATGGTTGGATTACAGCGAGACTGATGTAGTCAGAAGAGCATAGTTGATGAAAAAGGTCTTTTATTGAAGTGTAAACCAGTATTTCTCTCCTCTTGAACTTTATAGCCGAGGCCAGCGGAAGGTGTGGGTGGACACAGACAGCTTAACCGTTATACAGCAAATCTACCAGCTCGTCAAAATTTCTGCTGCTTTCATAAAGTACTACAAGTGTTACATACCCTGGTATGACAGCCACATTTTTTTGACTTTTATGGCAATTCAATGAAGTTGAGAATACGGTTCTAGCTCTTGCCTTAAAATCCTGCATTTATACTTTTTTCATGCATTTTCTCAAAAAATGTTTTCATGAAGATGAAACGAATTAGATGGTATTTTTCCTGCACCAGTTTTCAAACGGCAGCTTCCTTTACACTTATGTATCTTGGCATTTTTTCATGTAACATGAAATAATTGGGGGGAACAAATACATCGTTGGATACCTCTCATCTTCTTTCGGTTTGATTCAGAACTCAGAAGTGCTTAGCCAGTGCTTCTGAGTGTTTTAATCACTGCCAAGAGCATAAATCTTCTCTTACCTTGAATTTTTCAGGACCTTTTTTTTTTTTTAAATTGTAGCTTCCTTTTAATTTGTTTTCTCTCTGGCTGTGGCTCTTCACTTCTTTTTCTAGTGCTTTGTCTGACAATCTATATACCATTTAAGAAAAGAGGGGAGGGGACAAAGGAAAAGAAATGCATTTTAATAAGTTTGTCTGAAAACTTTCTTTATTAATTTTCGCTTTCCTTATCCGAGAAAGTGCTTCCTCAATGATAATCCAGCTATCCAGCAGGCCTTCTGGTTTATTGCATTTGTCTAATGAAATGCTCCAATACAGACAGACAATCAAGGAACAATTCAGCGAAAGTAAGAGATAGAGAGTGGGGGTGGAAGAGGTAATGTGTGAGTGAATTTAGGAGCTGAACTTCACTTTGTTTTAATCTGTTAAAGTAGTATTAAGAGTAGCAGAGTTACTGTGAAGGATGCAGACCATGTATCCAGACTGCAGGCTTTGAATCTTTGATTGTCTTTGTGACTTTTCCCTGCATTTTACTGACACACTGCAGGGTGTTATAAAGTTTAAACACTCCTGTGCAAAATGTTGACTTTATTTAAAAAAAAAAGAAAAAAAAGAATGAAAACTGATGAAAACTCCAGTAGCTATAATTGGTTATTGTTGCTTGTTAACACAAAACACTTGTTTTGCTCATTAGAAAACACAGGGGCACAGTTTGTGTTGTAGTTGTAGCACTGTGTTGTAGTTTAGATATTTGACAATTTCAAGAATGATAATTACTATACTTAATATAAGCACTCAGGATCTGATCCTTCCTAAAAGATTGCCTGAAATAGCATCAAAATGGGGGAAAAGGTGATTTAAGTGACTTTGAATTGGTAAAGGTTTACAGAGAATCTTCTGAAAATGAGAAGATATCCAGTGGACATCAGTTCTCTGGGTGAAAATGCCTTGTTGATGCCAGAATGGGATGGCCACTATGAACTGATAAGAATGCAACAGACAATACCTGCAGAAGAGCATCTGCTACAGCAGGAGAAGACCACAGCGTTCTGTTAGCTAATAGGACAATGAGTGGCTCTGTCCTTAAACCACCACCTGGCAGGTGGTATAATAGTTTGGGGGATTTGTTTTGGGGTGGGGGTTGTTTGTTTTTTGGAACAGTTGTTGCTGACCATGTCCATGCCTTTAGTGTACCCATTTCCTGATGGCTGCTTCCAGAAGGATAAGGCTCACAAAGCTCAAATCATCTTAAACTAGTTTCTTGAACATGACAATGAGTTCACTGTACTTTAATGGACTCCACAGTCACCAGTAGAGGACCTTTGGCATGCAGTGGAATGGGATATTTGCATCATGGATGTGCAGCTGCCAAATCTGCAGCAGGTGTGATGTTATGTTAATATGGACCAAAATCTCTGAGGTGTCCAGCTCCTTGTTGCCCCTGTGGCTCAAAGCAGTTCTAAAGGTTAAAGGGGTCCAGCCCAGAACTGGTAACATGTATATTTCACATGCGTTCTGCAGTCACGTGATAAATAATCATTGTCATCTATTTAAAATTTCCTTTTGCTCATCTCTTTTGTTTACCCATCACTTCCTCTCCAGAAGTTCTGCCTTGATCATTTGCAGTCAGTGTGACACCTCTGGGTGTGTGTTTGTCTGTGTAGTTGTAATCATTAACAAATCCCTCTGAAGTAGCTTTAAACAGCCCTTCAAATGCTGACCCCAACCCACCACACACACATCGTTCCCCACCCCACATACTCAAAGGTGTTACATACTCTGTGTACCTGCAGAGTGACAGACAAGTCCTCGCCTTGGTTCCAGGTTGTATTAATCATTTAGATTGAGGATTTCCCCCGAGCCCATTCTTTCCTCAGGCAGACAGTATGACATTAGGCTGATGAGGCCTCGGATGACACAGACACATTCATCAGACATACAAAAGATTTGTTTCAAAATCTCTATTTTTATGAACATTTAAGTCTTAACAATATCTTTGTTGTTCCATCTCGTGAGACTGGAAGCTCTGTTGTTGTTGTTGTGAAATGTTTTATGTCGTTAACAGCATTTCAGTGTGCCCTATTTCTAGTGTAAAAGGTACAAATTCTTGATCCTTTTATTGTATATTGCATTATGTGAGGCTTTCAGTGTACTAGGTGTTGCTCTGTCACAACCGTGGCAGAAAAAAAACTATAAAAAAAGGTTATTTTAATTTAGTTTTGTTTCTCCTTGTTTCTCACCTCCTTCAAGAAGTTTTTCTTTGTCCAGTCGTTGGTTAGAGGTAAATGGCACAAGTGAAATTAATGGAAAAATTTAGCTAGGGAAAATCACTGGAATCGTTGGGTTAATATAAAACTGAGGCATAAAGAGTGAAGAGGTTTTGTGTGAATTTAACAACACGATTTTTCTCTGCCAGGCTTTTTACTTGGACTTTCTGAGTAGGAGAAGAAGCATAAACAGTTAGAAGCTAAATGTATTTGCTTCTTACTGACTTTTTGCAAATGCATCCACACGCAATCTCTAAAAGCACATGTCGCCAAAACACCACATAAAACCAAGACTGCAGAGAGACACGCACACAAAAAGTGGCAGGTGCATGAAAGTAAAATACTGCAGTGTGTGTCTGTGTGCAGTGGTATTAATTATACTGTGGGGACAAATTACACAATCACATTGTGAAGACATGTGTTTGGGGATAAACTCAAAGCCCCATTAGGCAAATAATTACATTTTAGGGTGAAGACTTAAGGTTTAATTTTAGGTTTGAGTTAGGATAAGGACTCGAAGGAAGATATTGGTTGTGATTTAGGTTAGAGTCGGTCTTTAGGAAATGAAGTTAATGTAATGTCCTCTGAAGTGATGGAAACCTGTGTGTGTGTGTGTAGGCCTGCTTCAGTGATCATCTGTCTGCATTCCAGGTAATTAGACTGGCCAACAGCTGAGTCCCATTAGTGTTGATTACAGCATTCAGTACTACAGAAGAGAAAGAAAGGGAGAACTAAATAGAGAGAGAAGTGTGTGTACAATGTGCACACAGGGTGGGCTGTGGAGGTGTTTGTGTGTATCATCCTTGTGCTTGGATTTTTGTGTTATAGTACATCTTCCCATGGCTTACTACCTTGCGTTCTAGCAATCGGCTATAAGGAATTAATGTAACATTTGTTATATATTTTCTTTAAAAACTTCTCAAGGAGAATCCTCAAACTTTTTACCAGTCAGCTAAAAGCATAGTCTTAATCCCAACAGGGATCACTCACCTGTTTCTGCTGGCTTTGCATAAGATGAGAAACTTGGGATGAAAAAGAAAGCAACAACAGCCACATAACCACAGGAAATGACACCACTTCTACTCAGCTGCTAGGAATCAGGCCCACACTCATAAGTTACATTTGTGTGGTCACTTTGAAGAATAAACAGCAACAAAAAAAAAAAAGCCAATATGACTGATGGAACGCTACATCTGGACCAGCGTTTTGTTTAGTCTATTGATGTCGCCTATCTCATGATTTCTGTTCTTCTTATTTCAAATCACACCCAAGGGAAATTAAATTGCTCAACTTATGAAACCTTTTTGTCTGTATCCAGTCACGGAAATTTACTTAATCCACACAAGGCTTTTCTGTCTCCATGTCCACCTACACTCTTTCTGTCTTCCTCTCCATGTACTTGTGTGTCTCTTTCTCCTCTGTCTGACCCTCCCTGATGGTTTCAGTGTCTCAGGATTGGGTGATTGATTCCAGCTCTGGGCGGCTGGAAGACGAGCAGCCTGCACACTGATGTGCAGCAGGAACTGCACTTTGTGACGAATTACTGGCCTTTTAATACACAGTAGAGACAGAGTGAGTAAAACATGAGAAGAGTGGAAGAAGCCATATTGAAATTGCAATGCCAGGACAGGGGAGAAGTCCAAGAAAAGGAAACAAGTAAACATGTAAATTAATGGATAGATGGGTAAACGGATTAATCGCTTTATGTGTAACTGTGAGATCTTTGTGTGTGTGTGTAGCTCCAATTATCTAGAAAGGCATCTCCTAATGCTTGAAATGAGTCATACAGAGTGTGAAGATGCAGTGTTAGAAGCCTGTGGAAGAAAAAAACTGTCCTGTAATTGAATTAAACATTGAAACATAGTCAGTCTCTCACTTAGTCAAGAGTGATGCCATTTCTTTGAGTCATCAGGGTTTCTTTGCCACTTCACAGCCACTAGAGAGTCACAGAGTGGAAAACAGCTTTTCTACTTCTGAATATATTCTCATATGTCATCACTCGAAAAACCTTGAACTACAGTTTTAATGATGCTAGAACGTTACTGCAATCCTTTAAAGGTTAGCTAAGCTAATTGACCTTTTGTAGCCAATTAACCAGAGCAGAAAACTGGAATTTACAGAGTGCGTGGATTTGTCTCATTTTTATCTTATTTATTTTTGATTGAAAAATGTGTGTGTTTGGAAGTTGAAAGCATGTGCCCCACTCCCAGAAAGTTGATTCTGGTCATCTGGGCGTAGCGTTTTCAGTGGGAGAGGTCACTTGGATGAGTGATGAAACGTTTCTCCCTCTGAAAACGCTACGCCCAGATGACCAGAATCAACTTTATGGGATTTTCTTACCTGGATGATTAAACATGCATCAAGGCATGTGCCCTATTGCATATCAAACCCAATTCCCTCAAAATACTCACATCCATTAGGAATAAATTGACATGTAGTTGGAAGTGCAAAGCAGTTTAATATGTGTGGGTGGCGTATCAAAAGCGTTAGAATTACTACAAAAGATACATCCCATGTATCGCTACAGCTGGGTAAAATAGCATCTTGCATAGACAATTTTTTTTTAATGATCTGTCTGTTACAGACACATAAACACACGTATCTTAGAAGCAGCTGCAGCTGCCATTGCTACGATAATATGTACTGACCAGAAACTAAATGATGATGTAATCAGTATCCAGTGTTGATTTCAGTGAGCTTCCAGTCATGTCGAAGATGTAGAAAAGTGTATATATCCATGGCTAATGAAACCCTGGGGATTTCAGGGTTTAGGGTTCATAAAGTATTTATGGTATGTTCATTAAGTATTGATTAAGCCGTTAGAGAGCATTTAGACACTCAGACAATCATTATGAAAGATTAGAACTTAAGGAAGAGCAAGATGAAAGAAGTTAGAAATGCAGACGGCGAGAGCTGGCCATGAGAGATGAGGGAAAATGACACAGAAGCAGAGAAAAGTGGAAGGAGGACGGGAAAAGAATGAGAAGGGAGAGGAGGGAAATTTCTGCCCTTTAAATATTAATTAAGCATTCAGATAGTGTTTTAGACAGCAGGGCTACCATTATAGGAGATTAGGTTTTAATCTGAGCAGAGAGGAGGAGCAAATAGCAAGTAGGGGAAAAAAGGGGGAGGATGAACAGATTGGAGGAAGTTAGAGCATTGGAAGGAGGTGGGTGAAGGAGAAGTAAGAATGGATGGATTAGGTAAAAAGGAAGACTCAACACATAATGCTTTCTCAAATCAGCCTGCTTCTGGTTGAAAGTGGTCAGCTGTCTGTTTTCAAAGCGTTTCTGTCTACACTGTTTTTCTTCATCTTTCCTTCCATCCATGTTCAATTCCTGCTCATTTCTTTAAGGGTCGTGGGAGGTAATAAAGTGTTAGTTTTGATGTGAAGTGTTGGCATTTCAGATATGAGCTGAATTGCGGAGAAAAGTGATGCTCGAGTACCGTCTCAGCTCATGCAGACTGACACGCAGACTGATCTGGCATTTCTCACAGATATTTAACCGTTGCTTTGCCCTCGCTTTACCCTCCAGCTCCTCAGCAGGTGCCTTTGCCTTGCAGTGTAACCAGGAAGGAGCATTAGAGGCATAGACCTGTTATAATAATGCAGCAATGAGGTTTAATGGGGCTGAAAACACTGGCTGACTAGCTGGCAGGCAGGCTACCCAGTCAGAGAGAGGCACAGTTGGTGTGAAGCAGCTTCCAGCTTGCGACAGATGTTACAACGAGAGAGGGCGAGTGAGACAGAGAGAATGACGTGGGGACAGAGGAAGAGAGAAGTGAGTCATTTGCAACATGCAGAGTGAGAGATCACTGTGAAGTAACTTTGTGCAAACAGCAACTTTAAGCAAAGTCAAGTAGAGTTCATTCACCTGTGGGTGCTCCAGAGCACCTTAGCTCATATCCCACTTGCAGTGCAAATGCACAGGTTGTGCAGAAATCTGTTTTGAAAGGAGGTATTGTAGTAAAATTTAAATTGTGACAGTAAAACATTACATTGCCCCCATTGATTTTCATGCTCATCTTCCACGAGATTTCCCCCGATGGAGCCAATAAGAATGATGGAAAGGGAGCCTAAAATTTTTAGGCATGAAAGACATAAATTTAGAAGAATAGTAGTGAGGTTATGGCTTCCCTCTTATTTTTTCTGCATTCATTCCCCTCGTTAGAGAAATTACAAACTATATGGAAAATGTGTGCCTAAACAACAGCTGACCCAGTTTTTTCTTCTAAAATTGGCGAACTGCTGAAAGATATTGTATAAGACACATGATGACCAAACTGACCACAGGGTTAGGAAATGTTCTGGTTTACCATTTAATCTTTTAGTGGTTTGCAAACAGCAGGAGAGGGATTCTGTCAATGGTACCACAGTAAGAGTAATGCACAGCATAGTCTGCAGCTTATTTGTTTGAATGACAGAAATTCAGACTTTCAATTTCTCTAGTGGTTTCCTGTAACTTGGATGTGCAGCGATACAGTTTTGCAGCTTTCTCCCTTATTAGCTTTAGAGAGTGTTTCACTGCTGAATCTTCTCTTGGGTTTTTACAGTTTAGAGAGCCTTAAAACTGGTTGTGTATTGTATTTTTCGCATAGCTATATAAATCCACTGGATATGTTATATTAAGGCTTTGGTTGACAAATAATAATAGAGCCCGACTGATGTAGGATTTTTAAGATCGATGTGATACTGATATTAGGTGATTTAAAAATCTGGAAATCTGATATGTTAGCCAATTTTTTTTTTCCTTTCAGACAAAAAGGAAACATGATCAGATTTCTCAGTTATGTGTAGTTATTTATTTAATGATTTATGCTCTGCCGAACTCTGATTGGATCAGCTTTGGTTGCTTAAATGGCATTTCAAAAGGGAAGTTGCAGAGTGCCTTCTGGTGGACAAGCTATGCAACATCAACATAAAATGTTTGAAGATGTTTTTTTTTCATGTCTCTTTGATCTTTATTACATTTTCATCTATCGCCTGTTATAAATGCACACACCAATATTTTGGCTAATAGCTAATATCACCCAACAATATTGGCCTGCCAGTATTATTGGTAGATTATTTCTTCAAAATCAAAGCTCTGTGTTGAAGCAAAAATGTATTTTTCTGTGTTATTTTCATTACTAGTAAGCTCACGGTATCGTCAGACACACATGGTTGTTTGTTTGAATCATAATAAAAGGTCCTTGAGATCATCTTTGTGTGGCGATAACATGTTTAACCTGCTTTAAAACTCAGGTGTCCGCATTAAAATACTAATTTTTCTTTATAATGGGCATGAAGACATCAACCCCTGTCCTTACTGTGCTTCCAGTGTCTGTGACAAATTACAGGAAAGAAAAATGGAAACTGTGCCACTCCACAGTAAGTGGACCCAGTAGCTTTGTTATGCTATAGAAGGAATTTCTTTGGAATGGTTTGGGAACTGTCCCACCACCATCATCAAGATAAGGGTGGGGGGAAGGTAGATGCAAATCAATACAAACTTGCTTTAGTGATATGTTTTAGCTTTCTTTCATGACTGAAATTGTCTCTTCTAGGATGGGGCTCAAAGGGTCATTGAATGGTTTAATCGGCATGAAAATTATGTGAAAAATATGTGAATTGTATGCCTTCATGGTGACCTTGGTAAAGATTTCTCAGAACAATTCTGTCTCAGAATAGTTTCGTATTTCTCTGCAGTAGACCCAAACCATGCTCACAGCACATCATAGCCACTGGCTCCCCAAGGTTTAGAAATCAGCAGTTTGTGTGTACATGTGTTTGAATACCTTTGTGTTTATGCAATAAAAGAGCTACCTGATGAGCCTGTCTTTAAATCTAAATGTTTTCTTCATCCACTGAAGTCTTTTCTTTGCATGCACCAGAGATGCTTGGAAAGTGGGAGACCCAAGCTTGGCAGACTGTGACCGAAGCAATCTATGCAATCAGTGACTCAGAATCAGCAGAACGACTTCAGTGAAGAAGTCTGAATTATTTTACCTTTCTTTCTAACATCTGAATATATCTCTCCATCAGCAAGGGTTTTCCTTTGGCTGAGTGTCCAATGTAAGATGACACAATTGTCTTCCCACACAGAGCCTCTGACTTTGGACATACTCCTTTACATTTGCGTGCATGTTTCTGTGTGCTCCCATTTATAAAAGCAGTGACAGACGAAAGAAGCAACATCAAAGCTGCAGAATTTTACAGCTGTAGTATCTGTCATTGCTTTCAGAGTCATCTCCCTGAAAGAGTTACATCACTGAAATCATCAAAGTCTTGTGCTCGCTTCAGACCTGTGTAAAATGTAGTTTCTCTGCTTTTCAAGACAGACCTTATTAAAATGTATACATGATGAGATCAGTGTTTCAAGTCTGTCTTAAAACTACGGTCAGGTGGCCGTGTGGACATAGAAACAGACTTTTTTTGGGCTATATTCATTGGTCTCTTTCAAACAAGGGGACCCCTTGGTGATAGGGCTGTTCGATATAATGATATATATCTGATGACGATATAAAAACGTATATCGTTTATCTCTAAAAAGTTCATCTGGACGTAGCGTTTTGTGGGAGAAACTTTTCGTCACTCATCCAAGTGACTTCTTCAGTCTCAGCTGACTGCAGGTTTCCCCAATCTTATAAACAGTACATTTGCATAATGACTGAAACCAGCCCACTGAAGGAACAATGGGCTGGGAGGTCAGTTCCTTAATCTTAATTATGCAAATTCTCATGACCATTCATCAACAACCACTGACCAAAACCCACTGATCAATGGCCATGAGTACCATTGACAGAGAGTTGGGGAATGGCTGCAATCACAGCATTGTAAGATGGCGAAAGATGTACCCTTAGGCCCCCTCCTCGATTCAGAGATGGTCTTTCCCTTTTCACGTAAATGGCCTCCTTGACTCCGTGCTCAAACCAGCGTTCCTCCCTGTCCAAGATGTGTACATCCTCATCCTTGAAAGAGTGTCCACTGGCCTGTAGGTGTGAATAGACTGCAGAGTCTTGGCCTGACGAGGTAGCTCTTGTGTTGTGCCATCCGCTTTGCCAGAGGTTGTTTGGTTTCCCCGATGTATCGTTTAATTTCTTGAAGTTTCTCTTTCTCTTATATTTAATGTAACCACACTACGACAAGCGCCTGTATTTATGCGTTGTCGTTAGCAACAACGATGGTAAAACCATCTTGTCACGTGTCCGCTTGTTTATTTTCCACAAACCTTTCACAATAAAGCTCAAGATCCTGTTGAGACTTTTCAAAATAAACGGAATCACGTGAAAGAGTATGCACAGTATTTTCGGATGAGAAGCAAAAAAGAGGTGCTAAAAAATTAACCTTAGACTCAAACGTTAGAACAGGCTTCTCCCCGCAGCACGCTGTGTAATGAATTCTCAAAGAAAACGGCGGCCGTTACAAGTTATGTCTAAAAATCTATAGTTTCATGCATCGGTTAAAACACTCGACTCCAGGTACACGACACCCAGCTGGAAACACTTCACGCAAGTTGAGCTGCCCGAGATTCACAGAATTTACAAAAACAATGTTACATTTTTGTGATTTATATCGTTATCTTGTATCGGGATATAAGATTTTGGTCATATTGCACAGCCCTACTTGGTGATGTACTCTGAGTCAAAGTGACAAAACCTACTGCCCTCAAGTATTTTAAATTTTTTTTACCTGAAGTTGATATGATGCTTCAGTTATCTCAGGTAGTCAAATCAAATGGTTATTTTTGAGTTTTACTGACTATGCAATATTTTTTTACTTTTGCTGTTATCCCTTGACAGCAGCTCAGATATGGATAAATGTCCATATAACCCCACATAGGGACACACAGGCACACCTTCATACACGCCACTACCAGTATCTTGCGCACACACACATGCACACCTTCAGACAGTAAGTTACGTTTTGCACAATACTCAGTATTTTTCATGTTTCCATTGAACTGTCTTCTGTCTGTATCATCCTGTTATGTCTAGTGTTGCACTGTCTTGTCTTGGTTATTTGGGCAATTTTTGCACATTGCACTTTACATAGTCCTGTGTTTGTTATGTCATATGTAGCACCAGGGTCTTGGAGGAACGTCGTCTCATTTCACACTCTACTGTACCACCGTACATGGTTGAAATGACAATAAAAGCCACTTGACTTTGACATAGGGATTTTCAGACTGACAGAACTTAAATGTTAAATGGCTGCTTGATTCAGTAGATGGAAATTATTTAGTCAAATAAGAAAAATAAGTAGTAATTATTTTTGCAAAGAGCAATGAATGCCTCCTTGTTGGTTTTCTTTGCTGTACAATAAAGCTTTACTTGTAATTGGTCTTTATGGGTTATAATCGTAGCCATTATTAACTTGCTCTCCAGATTTTTCAGTAATTTGCAGAGGAATGGTCACTTTGAAGAATCTTAGTCAGGTTTTTTGTACACTGTAACACAGAAACAGCACTAATGACGGTTACTAATGATCTTGTCGCGGTCTCTGACAGTGTTTTTGCTGTCCTTGTCCTGCTTGAGCTGAGTGAAACATTTAGTATAGTTAGTTGCAGTATTTCACTACAGATACTAGAACACACCACTTAAGCAAATGCAAAGCTTTGATTTGTACTTTTGTTAAAGCTGGGACAGATGCTTTTCACCTTATGCTTCCCTTATGTACAATGATTAGAAAACACTGCAGTTCAGGTGATATAGTTATCGCTCTACAGTGTAAAGCCAGATTACAAAAATCAATGAAACTCCAGGCATGTACATGTTTAATTTTCTGCTTCTACTTTCTACCTAATTATTTTTGTCAAGCTTGTGTCCTTCAACACAAACATTAACCATATCCATGTGTTAAGAGATATATTCTAAAACACTTCTTCAGCAGAGAATCAGAGAGGAGAAACACACAGATTTTCTTGCTAGCAAGGGCAGCCTAGAGTGAGACTCAGAGACCCGCCCTGAGGACTTGCCCTGGTCCTTTATTTATACACTTCAGTGGGTGCTTGTGTGGTGTGTGTGTGTGAGGGGGGGTCAGAGTGTGACCCCATAAAGACTTCCCTAAAACTGCTGGTCTGGAAAGTCCAGCAGTTCATCAAACCAAAACCACTTAGACTGGAAACAGATATAACTACGTTAATCCTACCGTAAAACAAAAAAACAAGGTACGAACTTTCCCATGCTCCTAGGATGTGGTGGTGAAAGCCAGAACACCCTGGAATGTTACAGACTTCCTAGGATGAGACATCCTTTCAATAAACACAAATGGTTACATGTAGTATTCTACCATATACAAACTTATATCATTAAAAGATCATACTGACTACTAAGTACAATTTTCCATTGACACCATGACTGCCTATCGTGGATGTGGAGCCTATCCCAGCTATCATAGGTCGAGAAGCAGGGCACACCACTGGACAGGTCGCAGGGTAAGGGGCTGGTTCCCTGTTTAAATCCAGAATTGAATTTAAAATATTTACTTTCACCTACAAGGCCTGAATGGTCATGCCCCATCCTGTCTCAAAGACCTCCTAGTGCCATGTTCACTGTTGGACCACAGGCCTAATTGTGGTTCTTAGAACTTACCCTAACATTCAGCTATTAGGGTTTGGGAGACAAACTCCATCTTTACTTGATGAACTTGCTGGACTTTTGTTTTTACTCACCATGTGTTTACAGTATATGCCAGTGTTTATATTGTAGGATCTTTACCTTTACAGTATAAAGAACCTTAAGACGAATATTATTGCTGTGAACTGTTGCTTCAGAAATAAAATTGTGTTGAATTACAGCATGTTACACGCTACACACTATTATTTTTGCTTTATAACAGCAGAATTATGTTACATATAAATGAGTAGTGACATTATTTATGTTATGAAATGTCTTGTAGACTCTGGAAACACTTATCCTCGCTAATTGTGTCAAAATGCATTTTAGTTTAGAAAAGCCAAGAACAGAAATTGTAGGTTTTATAGTGGTCGTGAGTCAAATCTGCCCTCATGATTTGTAAGATATTACCAAGCTTAAAGTGAATATGTACATAAGCATTGCATAAGCATTACATTACAGCAGTTGTGAGTTATGAAACATCACAAAACCATTTACAGCATCAACAGAAACTCTTGGGGAATGTCTAATAATGTTCATGAAATACTGAAGTAATAGATTGAAATGTTGTTATGGACCATGCATGTATTGTACTTAATCCTTTGTTTAAAAAAAAAAAATACCACTCTGTCAGACCATTTTCTGGATTCAATGCTATTTTAATTTGTAAGCACCACACACACAGGCTTTGGTCTCCTGCGGAGGATCATTTCAGTGGAGTGCTGCCAAGCAGAGCAAAAAATAATTGAAGTATACTAGTATAACTAACTGAGAAGCACATAAGGAGGAGGTTCCTTCATTCCCCCGGAAAAATTTAATACATCTCTGTTAACATTTATGAATCTGGAGGGGGTTTTCTTATTGCTTCAGGGGTCTGAGCATAAAGTGAATGTTCTGCCTTTTCAATGAAATTTTTATTCCCGTTCGCAAAAATATGCTTCTTCTAGAGTTAAATTCACAGATATGTTGCAGTGGAGTGTTCAGTCATAAACGTGGAAATAAACAGCTTAATATTTAATGCATTTATTGCTGGAAAACCAGATTTGGGGGAAGCAAAATAGTCAGTGTATGAACTTTTTACACAAAAAGCAGTGTTAAGTCAACGTCTATTTTCCATTGCCATCACTTTATATTTGTAACACATATTTTAAGAAGCTAAATTATTATGAATGAATAGATGAAATGGTTATTTTCCTGTAACATAATATTTTACCCATTTGCTCTATCGATGAGCAGCCATTTTACTGGCTAAAGTTTGAGAGAATTAAGAGTTAAATCCTGAGTCACCTCTCATTTCGTATTTTCTGAGGAAAATAGGAAACGGGTGTAGAGATTTACTGAAATCTGTAAACAGAAGACAAAATTGTGACAAGCTTGAAAGTCAATATTTGGTATGGCTCTGCAGAGGCCAATCCATGACTGATAGTGTGTGTGTGTGTGTGTGTTTAAATCTGAACTTGCTGCACTGGCAGTGAGTTTGAGATCATTGTTATGCTAAAACTGAAGCCACTGCCAATTTCTGGATGGTACTGTATCAAAATCTGGCCGTACCTTTCTGTGTTCACAATTCCATTACTTCCGACAAGCCCTCGACACCACTAGCTGGAATGGAGACACTCACCGTTGTAGCCCTCTCACCTCTGAACATACTGACGACATACGGCCTGTCACTGACTTTCTGTCCAGTGCAGTGATGATTTGGCACACCCCAGATTTTTCTCTTCGTTTCCCTTCTCTAAAAATGGCTCCTTGCACTGACATCATTTCTGATGAGTCCTCTGTGAACAGTAGATGGATTACCTGAAGCTCCTGAATTTTGTTTCTATTTCTTAAGGACATGACTTCCTCCAATTGACCAGTTTCCTCAGATACTTTTTTTTGGAGCACACATTGCACACTATGCTAATAGATGATAAATTTGCATGTAATAGCTCTTTGGGAATCACCTTGTTGGTACAAAATACAGTTTTATGCCCTTCAAACTGTTACAATTTTTCATATACTCCACTAAACAGAGGGTACCATGGATGGATGTTAATTAATGCCCGCTCAATCGCCAATAAGTCCTATATTTTAAATGACTTGTTCTGCTCTGAGAAGCTTGACTTCATGTTTATCTCTGAGACGTGGCAGCGTGAGAATGAAGTCTCACATCTCTTAGAGCTTTGTCCCGCTGACTGCTCATTTCTCTGTGCACCTCGGATATCTGGACGAGGAGGTGGAACAGCTGTAATTTTTAAAAATACTTTTTTATGCCAGATGATTTCTTCAAGCTGCTACAACTCTTTTGAGATGCTTATGATAAAAATTGGAAGAGAACAGCCCATATACGGCATTCTTATTTATCGTCCACCTGGGTCTGCTGCATCTTTTTTGTCAGACCTACAAGACTTTTTAACTTCCACTATTAAAATGGGCAAGGTCATCATTGTTGGAGATTTCAACATTCATGTGGATGACTTAACAAACAGTACCACTAAGGAGTTCCTGAGCATTATGGACTCTTTCAACTTTGTTCAGCATGTAGCAGGGCCTACTCATACGGCTGGGCACACTCTGGACTTGGTCTTCACCTATGGTGTTTCCCTTGACCACATGAATTTAAATGAAGTTGTTTTTAGTGACCATAAGTCAGTTTCTTTTACTGTATCTGTTAATTCAGAGTCCCATCCTCAAGGTTCTACTAGGCGCAGGCGCTTTATTGATGACTCTGTCATTTTAAAGTTTTCTTCTCTTTTCAATTTTAAAAGTTCCTCTAACGAGGTTGAGCTTTTAACTAATTATTTTAATGAACACTGTCTTGCCATTCTAAATCAGGTTGCTCCTCTCAAAACCAGTTATTGCTCTGTTAATTCCCGGACACCATGGTTAGATAATCAGACTCGTAGTCTTCGACGCTCCTATCGAAAAGCAGAGCGTCTGTGGAAGTCCACCGGTCTGACTGTCCATCGTGATCACTTCAAAGAACTACTTTACCTATATAATGAATCAGTCAAAGAGGCCAGATCCTCTTACTTCAATAAGCTTATAAATCGTCACAAAAATAATTCAAGAATTCTATTTGATACCATCAACAGTATTGTTTCTCCTCCAACCCAGCATGCTCTGTTGCTTTCTGATGAAGATTGTAATACTTTCCTTAATTACTTTGTAAATAAGGTGATGGACTTGAAATCCAAAATTCCCTCCAATGCCTCCCCTTATGAAGATACCCCTTGCTGTCTTGGATCATTTACCTCCTTTTCTCCAATCACACTAAATGACCTAATTATAGTTTTAGGTAAAATGAAATCCTCATCATGCTCCTTAGATATATTACCTCCCTCTGTCCTGTCTGGGTCTATCACCAGCATTGGTCCTACATTACTATCCATCATCAACAGTTCACTGAGGCAAGGCTGTGTTCCATCTTATTTTAAACATGCTGAGGTAACTCCTCTGTTAAAAAAACAGAATCTTGATCCTACCTCTGCTAGTAATTACCGACCTATTTCAAAATTGCCATTTGTAAGTAAAGTACTTGAAAAAATTGTTGAAAATCAGTTCAGGTCTCTATTATGTAAATTACACATCCTTGACCCTTTTCAGTCTGGCTTTCAAAAGCAGCACTCTACAGAGACCGCTCTCTTAAGAGTTTATAATGATCTGTTAATGGCATCTGACGCAGGGAACTGTTCTGTGATCATTTTGCTTGATCTCAGCGCTGCCTTTGACACCATCGACCACAAAATCCTACTTAACAGGCTCAAGGTTTTGGCTGGTATATCTGGCTCTGCCCTAGACTGGTTTTCTTCATATTTATCAGACAGGACCTTTTCTGTTAGGACTGATAGGTTCTCCTCTAACACTGCTGCCCTGACCTGTGGTGTCCCACAGGGCTCAGTTTTAGGTCCATTACTATTTTCTTTTTATATGCTTCCTTTAGCTGGTATCATTCAATCTTTTAGTGACCTGTCTTATCATTTTTATGCTGATGACATTCAGCTCCATGTGTCCTTTAAGCCTCATCAGCTGGATAGGCTGTCCACCCTAGTCCAGTGCTTAACCCAGGTTTCTGATTGGCTTTCAAGCAACTACCTCGTTCTAAATACTAACAAGACCGAGACCATGATCATAGCTCCTCCTGAGCTACATTCTAAAATCAGTCAGGTTCTTGCCTCTTTCTGTCCATCTGTCAAGTCAAATATTCGAAATCTCGGTGTAATATTTGACTCTTCTCTGGGCCTTGACTCCCATGTAAAATCTTTGTCTCGTTCCTGTTTCTGTCATTTAAGAAACATATCTAAACTGCGACACATGGTTTCCTCAGCTGAATTGGAAAAACTCATTCATGCTTTTGTGTCATCACGATTAGACTACTGTAATTCCCTGTTTACTAGCTTGGATAAATCATCTCTTTCTCGCCTCCAAGCCATACAAAACGCAGCAGCCAGATTACTGACTCGCTCTACCAAGCGTGTTCACATTACTCCTATCTTATATTCTTTACATTGGCTCCCAATAGAGTTTAGAATTCACTTTAAAATTCTTGTTTTAACATACAGAGCACTAAATGGCCAGGCTCCAGATTACTTATCCAAGCTTCTTATAAAATACACTGCTGCTCGTCATCTTCGCTCACAGACTCAGAGTCTCTTAGTTGTTCCCCGTACACGACTGAAGACAAAAGGGGACAGAGCCTTTCAGTCTGTTGCACCAAGGCTGTGGAACAGTTTGCCACTACAATTACGTTTGCTTGACTCTGTGGATTCTTTCAAAAAACAGTTAAAAACCCTTCTGTTCAAACAAGCCTTTCGTTGATCTACATATTTTATATTTTTACATTATTTATATTTGATCTTTTACATTGTATATAATGTTTATTGATTTTACTGTTTATTTTAATATTTGTGTACAGCGCTTTGTGATTGTCTGTCTGCGAAAAGCGCTTAATAAATAAAGTTTACTTACTTACTTACTTACTTACCACCTTGTTTATTGCAGCAGGCTGCTACCAGATAAGTGCCTAAACATACAAATTTAAAAGTGGTTGTTTGCCAAGTTGCCTGTTAGATGTAGATAGAGGACACAACACTGGCTCACTTGTTTAGCTTGATTCCTTTATGCTTGAACATTCATGTCATTTGTAAGTGGCTTAAAAAACATTCCTAAGAAAAGGTGAAGTACAAGGACTGGACTGAGAAAATTTGTGGAAAAAACAGCCACTGTCCACTTTTGAAACTTTGAAAGACCCTCAAGAAAGCCCTGTTGCTCAAAACCACTTTAAAAAACGACAAGAACATCTGCCTCCTTGGAAGCAAAATATGACATCCTTTGCACATTACTGTAAAACAGATGCATCTGCTCTTTTCTGGTTTGAATTGACACTGATTGTTCACCCTCTACCCCTCTCTCTTCACAGCAACAGGAGCAGGACCCCACCAATCTCTACATATCTAACCTGCCTGTGTCGATGGATGAGCAGGAGTTGGAGAACATGCTGAAGCCTTTTGGTCACGTCATTTCCACGCGGATACTGAGGGATGCCAATGGCCTTAGCAGAGGAGTTGGCTTTGCCAGGTACCGCAGGATACTTGGGATTCTTGAGTTACTGAGATTATGCTTTCCACTACTAGCTTTGATTTTATTTTATTTTTTTAAATATTAGATATTACTGCACTGCCTTAAAGTTCACTGAGGGAAAAAACTCACTTGTGAATTATCGACCATATGTTTATTCTGATTGCTATAATTACATATTGGGCACAGAATGAAAAAATTGTTAATATAATTACTATAATCCACATTCTTTAAGATAATTACAATGTGATCCTGAGCTGATTCGTTTCCATTTGCAGCTGAAGGTATTTTAGCTGTACAGATCCACTTTGAATGTGTGTGTATATGGAGGGGGGGCCTTCTCAGTTGCATCCTAGAGTGTGTCAGTGATTAGAGTGAAGTCAGCTACATTCAGGGTCACTGGCTACATGAACAAAACCCATGACCCACACCGTCATGCGTGTTCACATCCCGAACACACACACACAGCCTCTAACTCTTCAGTCACCGTCACCGTTTTGCTGTTCTCCACACACACACAGACTGACACACTGGCTTTTGCTTGCCAAGCAGGCAATTAGTCATTGAGCTGTGATTGGGTGAGCAGAGCTGAATAGGGGCAGACAAAGAGGACATGACACACAACAGATCAGACTGAATGGAGCTTTTAAACTGGGACAAAGGAGAGGAAACCCCATAGAAAACAGACACACAAACACACAGACATGCACAGTCCTACCTAAGGCCTTTTTCTCAGGCATTCATAGATAATCAAGATGCATAAACCAGAAGGCACTTACAAGACTGCACTTATATCTGGATGGATTACCTCAGTACCTTTTGTGCATGTTGAACTAAGCAGAATTGTAGCTTCTGTATTTTGTAGCAATTGTCCTAAAGTTCTTCTTTTTATTTTTCTTTATCCCAGGATGGAGTCAACAGAGAAGTGTGATGTGGTGATTCAAAATTTCAATGGGAAATTTTTGAAAACCCCTCCAGGCATGACTGGTAGGTGTCACTCTGAGACTGAGATTACAAATCCTGCCCGTAGACTCTGAACGTTATCCATCTTTGATAAAATTTCAATGTGTATTGTTGAGAAAAGAACTGTGTCAGAAAGCTGACAAAGTTGTGTGGTCACATTTTTTTTTAATCAAAGTCAGCGTTATGGAATTTTTCAGCAGTTTTTCATGAGTTTATGGCAGATTTTATAGTTGCAGTCATGCTATAGCTGTATGCACCTTTTGGTATTACAATGTCAGTCTACATCCAACTCACGGTCAATGCAACTGATAAAGTTTTTTCTCCCCCACTCGTTGAACTTCCTTGAGCGTATTTAGCAGGAAGATGTGAGTCATTAATTCTTTCTCTGAACAAGATGCAGACTGAGGCACACACGCAATGAGGCACATGTACAAACATCAGACAAGCATCTCCCAAGGCAAACAATCTGTCTCCACATTTTCCCTCAATAAACAGCAAAAACTTGATGCCTTTTTAACTCTGAGCTGAAGACATTTGAAAAGGGTGGGCTGGAGGGATATCACTAGACAGATAGGTGACATGAAAAAAGAGGAGAAAGAAAATGATCAGGATTTGACTGAGGATGTCACGGTATTTGAAGGGAAAAAAGCTCAGAGACAAGATTAAGATACAGAAAGATAAGGTATGGTGTACTAAAGGGAATTCAAAGACAGAGGGATTTGTACTCTGGCAGCACGGCACACACATGCACTGTGTATTGTGTGGTATAGTTGTGTAATTTTATAGCAAATTAAAGATGTATCCATTCCTTCTTCTGTCTGCAGCCTCTGTCCGTCTTTGACAGAAAAATAACATCATAGCTCTTCGTATAAGAATAATTAATACAGTGAAAATCACAAGACTTTGCAAGTTGGTTTCCATGGCGAAGCTGAGAACACTTTTTTCAGATTATATACTGTCAAAGTAATCACAGTTATAGATTGTTGCCTCGGTCCATTTAATCAAAGCTGCAAAGAGGAATCCCACAATGGATTATTATGTTAATAATTTATACATTTATTAACTTTTGCCTACAGTTAATGTGACAAATTACAATATATTTAATGATACTTCAGTGTGTATTGATGCATATTTGAGTAACATGAAGCATTTTCTTGCTAACTATGGATAAAATTATCATGCACAAAGTGAAAGGAGCTGCTCATATTACTAATCCAGTATAACACCCAATTCTGTAGTCCTTCTTAAACCTGTAATATTTTCAGGTGCGTGTGCAGCCCACAACTTAGTTTTACTTTTTTTTTAAAAGCAGCTAAAAGCTAAACAGTGTACATTTTAAGTCGATTGGTTGGGACTGAACTTAAGTGCATTGCTAACTTCATCAGGAACTATGCTTATGTTTCTCTCTCTTATGCAGTGTTGCTATAAAGTTCACCAAGTTTTTAGCCTCAATTTAGACAACGATTTTTGGATGAACTGAATTGACTTCTTTTAAGTTCTTTCCTTGATGAGCTGTGAATGTATGTTAGAATTTTTGTGTCGGTACGTCTGTTCTGTTTGGTTTTTTTTGCTTCTGAGTTTCTTTTCCTTGTCTTTTTTTTTTTAATTTTAAGACTTCATTTTTTGTCTGTATTCTGTGTAGCTCATTTATTTTAATATTAGTTGAGCCATAGACTGAAGTTGATCCTTTATATTTTGTTACAAAAAGATAATATCTAACCGTGCACAAAAAGTCTGTCTCCCCTTAGTAAGCAAAATGTTAAATATCAGCTCTGGGGTCTCATAGCCTCCCTGGGGCAGATACCCATTCAAACAAAATATGTACGAATAAACAATGTGTCTGAGCGGGTCATTAAAATCCAGCTTCTCCAGCCTGCAGAGGCACTGCTGTGCATACTCTTTAACATTCACACACCTGCCGGTCTCCTCCTGACCAAAATTAAAACGTCACCAGAGGGTTTTAAGCGTGATTTTTAGTGTGATTTATGGCATGTTCAAGAAGGGAAGGAGAAGATGTCCTCTGTTTGCTCAGCAGTCCCCTGTTGGTGAATGTGTAATAACGTTTTGGTCCACTGCTGGATAGCTCTGTAAGTCAACAACATATCTGTAAGAGTAAAAAAAAAAAGGTTCTTTCGGGAGAAGAAAGTGGGTGTATACCTTGTCACTCTAATCACATCAAATACAAACTAGCCAATATAGGTGATATTATAATTTTTGATTCACTGTATGTCAACATGATGAATCAATTTCTTTTGAAATATGTGTGATCAACAATCATAGGTCAGTTTAACAAATCTTTTTAAAAATTATTATTCATACAGTTATATCCAATATTAAAAATAATATTTTTTAAAGTATTTAAAATTGTGAGATAGTCCTGTTTACTCATAAAAATGAGTGTAATTCCTAAGCAGTAAAGCACCAAGACAAGAAGGAAAGTGAATACTGCAGTGGAACGTATCAGCTTTTACAAGGTGATTGTACACTTTGAGTTCATAGTCAGCTCTTAGTTTACAGTGCAAGTCTTGCATTCAAATACAGTTTCTAAGTCCACCAAGTCACTGACCTCTACGCTGAAAGAGATGTATTGCTTGTTGTTGCCGGGGTTATCTACTCCGTTTACTCATTTTATACATCTGTTGTCTGTGTGTGCGCACATGTGTTTGGATGTGTATAGAATGCTTAAATTTTACTGCACTCCCACACCGCTGAAATTGGGAGAACCCGTCCGCCTGTGTACTCATCCACAAAAGACTTTGACACACATACTGTGCTTATTCGTTTAATACTTAAGAACAAAAGTCTTTTGTTCTCTCCAGAGCCAGGTTTTGTAGATTTATGTTCTGTGTCACTGACAGTCTGTAACATTTCCAAAGATGCTGCTGTGACATTATGACAGGCTTTTGTACTTTGTTTTGTTGTTTGTCTGCTTATTACTTATACTTGTTGCCTTAAAAAATGTCATCAAAGGTTAAAGCATCTATGCTGGTGCAGTGTAGTCAACAATATCCATGCATGTCACTGAACGAGGATGTGTATGGATTTTTGCCTGTATTTCTCTGATTCATACCACAGTCTCTGCTTCTTAGACTGAGGTACAGACAGCCAACAGTAATATTTAACTCTTAAGCTTCAGAATGAATGCTTACATTGATCATATGACCAGGACTTCTGTTAGCCCGTTTTACCATAAAGTTCATAGATTTTTGACTCCTATTTTTTTTTTGTTTATACTTTGGTCTCGCTCTATTTACATTTCATTTAGAATTTCAAAGAGTCTGGGTTTGCAGATCAAAAAGATGTTCATTGTTATTTTACCAGAGAACACACAGGGATGTAGTGTTTAGTACTATCACCTCACAGGAAGAGGATCCTTGGTTTGAAACTTGTGGTTGATCTCAAGGATCTCTCCCAGTTATTGTGCAGTTGGGAACCACACCATTAAGACACAGCACAGAATATCAGAAGCACAGCAGGCATCTGATATGACTCTGATATGACGGACATGGCATGAAAGGTGGATGCGGTTTGCAAAGTGGCTTCACAGATTAGATTCCTTAGGTATTTATTAAGCTGTAAACATCTTTACCCCTAATCATCAGCCACAAATTTGACATTCTCATCTAAGGTGTAAATTAAGTACAGACAGGAGTGTTTGCTCTATGTTAACATTTGATAATGTTATGTCCCCATACTGTGAGGTGAAAACATAATTCTGTTTCTTCTTCTTCCTTATCCTTTATATTAAAGCTTGACACGATTAAACTTTAATAAATGTTGACAAATTTAAAATCAGTGCTGATTTGAAAAAAATTAATGTAAAGAAATCTGAAGACCATTTCAATGTTGACTTCAAACACACGGTTTCCTTTGGATTCAGCGGTGGAAGTCTTTTCTCTCTCAACACACTATTCACATCCTAATCGCTCACTATTTGTACTGGTCCAGTGACATTTCTTGTTCACTCAGTGGTCACCCCCCCTTTTTTTTTCTCCTTATCTAATCCTTCTGTGTCATCCTCTTGCACTGTTTGATATGGCGTATACTGTTGTAGTTTTAATAGCTCTATTTGTCCTGCTTTCCTTTAATGATTAGACAAACGGGACAAGAATGAACCAAATCCAAATCTCAGAGTTAGCATGTTATCATTCAGTAGTTTTTTATAATAATCAGAGAGCTTTAAAAATGCATGGAGCCTTAAATGTCTCGTAAGATCATGAGGCATTAAGTCCCTATTCACTGGTGAAGCGGCTCAATGCTTTCATAAATGGAAACTGAATTTTATTTGATGTTCCTGATAATAGAGGAAAAACTGAATGATGCTTTACTGAGAAAAAGATTGTGTGGAAGTATTGCACTGTGGGACTTGTAATCTTACATATGTTTTTTTCAAGGCACTATTTAACACTCAGACACAAGTATGGGTGTAAAAATGTGCTGCTTTTGAAACGGAGACCAAATAACAATGATGCCATCAGGTTCTGATATTTGCAAAATATTTGCTTCCACCTTTGCATAATGCCTCATTAAATACATCTCAGCCTCAATACATTTTATTCTTATGTGACTAAAAGGCTGTTTCATATTAGTAAGTTGAATACGTTCACATTTTGTTCCCTATGTCTGTTAATGTTTATGACAGTGGAGTTAACATCCCTTTTTATTCTTTTTTTTTTTTCTCCTTTTATTTTGAATCCATTTGGTTGTTTGTCTTATTGAACATTTATTGAACCCTCTACTTTTTTGCCTACGTTGTTTGACCTACCTGGCTGTTTTTGCAATTTGGTAACAGTGTTACAAATACATACTTCTTATTTCAGCCTCTTGTGGATTCTTCATTTAGCCACATTTGGGGATTGGATCCCATTTTCCAACTGAGTGACTTCCTATATTTGCTAATGGATTGGATTTTATTTTAAATAAATTTTTTCCCATTTGAAGGATTTGTTCCCACTCATATAATAGACCCCTTATTGTCTTCATAAGCTAAGTCTTTCTACTTGCCTAAAGACTGGTGCGTGGCTTAGAAGCATCAAAGCTAAGATCAATATAATTTTTTCTGCACCTAACCAGGTATATCGAGAATAACCTTTCATCCTCCCTCATACTTTTCTTTCCCTCCTTTTTCTTCCCATGTGTCCCTCTAGCCAGAGCTGAAATAAATGTATGTTTGCCCTGCTGGAGTTTGAACAGTTTCTTTAGTGCCCTACCGCAGTTTGCAATATCCCACAGCTTCAGCAACTGGTAACAGTATGTGATTCACTGTTCACAGTACAAGCCACCCACCTTTTTACTTATGAACAAGTCCTGTTGGCTGAACATAAAATGCCACAGATTGCAAACTTTATTTCAGATCAATAAAAGCCTTTTTTTTTTCAACCCCACTGCATTCACCTAAATACAGACACAATCAAACATGCACATTCAGCGCTGTGAAAAAGCGCTTCATGTCTTATACTTTTGTATATTTTTTTTAACTTAAACATATCAGATCAGCAAACAAACCCCTTAAAACATGAATTATGATAAATCAAGAAACCACGTAAAAAGAATTTGTGTGGCAAAGTGGCTAAAAGATCTCAAAAAGCAACACCTCGATGTAAAGAAACTGAAGAACCCCCGAGAAACAATCGTTGACTTCTGTCAGTCTGGAAAGGGTAACAAAGCCATTTCTAAGGCTTTGAGTTTTCCGCAAACCACAGTTGGTTTATCCCAAAATGGAGAAAACTTGAACCGTGCCCCTGAGCGGCAGAAAATGTCTGGTTTGTATCCTGAAACTCATGCACAGCGTCCCTTAAATAGGAGGGACGCTGATCCAAAACACACCAGCAAGCTCACCTCTGAATGGATTTTCAAAAAAAGGGGCAAAATAAAGGTTTTAGAGTGGCCTAGTCCAAGGCTGGACTTAAATCCTACTGAGATGCTGTGGCATGAACTTAAACAGGCGGTTCATACTCAAACTTTTCACTGTGGCTGAATTCAAACAATTCTGCACAGAAGAGTTGGCCTATACAGTGATGTGAAAGGCTTATGTTATTAGGTTTAAGAGGCAATTATTTTTATTATTTTTATTTATGCACTATGTTTCTGATATTGTTGCCATTTTTTTCCTTTAGTTGTGTGTTTTTGCATTGGATGGATAACATGTTGCAATGGTTGTATTTAACAGAAGAAAACTGTAGTCAAACAACTGCACGGTGATTGCTGCTGCAAGTCTTAACTAATGAGTACAAATAAATCCCGTGTGTGTGTGTGTGTGTGTGTGTGTGAGAACATGCACTTGTATCTTCTGACCACTGTAATGTTTCTGTTTCCCCTGTAATTACTTTCCCTTATCATGTAGCTCTTGGCAGGTACTTGCTTAGTAACACCGAGTTCTAGTAAAACAAACACACACTGACACAATAACACACAAATCATAGTAGCTCAGTGTGTGGGTGGCTGGGTCCTTTTAGTTTCGGTTGTTGAGTAGTTTAGTTTGCACATTGTTCTGACGGATGAAGGTGAGAATCATCTCAGAATAACAATAAAACAAAAACAAAGGATAAATATAAAAACCCTAAAAGTTGACAAATCAAATAATTTGTTAGTTTTGTTCAAAATAACACCCAACTCTTGTCTTGCAGTTTAAAAGTTTTTTTTTTTTTGCACACACAAAATCGCCAGTTGCAGTTAAAAACCAACTCAAAGTAAAGTCCAGATTGTAACACTAAGAATTCAAGCTTTTTAGTAAAAGGACTGAGGTCCTGTGGTCTTCTCTGCAATAAAAGGATCAGGCCTAGTATAATTATGTAGTTTAAATAATAACTCTGTTTGCAGAGAGTAATTTGAAATACTTGAATTTAAAAAAATTTAAACAAAGGTGTAATTTGTAAAACAGTTTTAACATTCTGTGCAGCTTCACTCTGTGAATGCCTCATAGTTTCACAAAATAATCCTTAAGAACATGTGATTTCATCCAAAAGCAACTTCAGGGGGGCAGTTTAGAGAAAGAATATATACACAAGTTTTCACAGACTGACTTTGCTCAGATATGCTGCTCATAGTAAAAACTCTTTGAATTAAAAGAAAAAGATCTATGACTTTTTTACTGATAGTACACTGTATGGATAAAAGTAATGGGCTTTAGCTCTTAATTCAGTTGCTTTCACATGGTTACAGACTCAAACCCCTACCAGTGCAGTCTGCTTTTACAAGCTTTTTTGAAAGAATGGGTCACTGAATCTAAGTGTGGTACTGAAAGAGGATGGCACTGTTGCAATAAAATTGTGACATTTCTTCTCTTATTGCATAATCAATTTTAAGTAGTGTAAGTGCTATGTTAAAGTGTTTAGGAACTACAGTAGCTTAGCCATAAAGTGGCACACCACGTAGAGTTACACAATCACCAAGTGCTGAGGTGCTTAGTGTGTAAAAGTCACCAGTGCTTCAAACCACCACAGCTGCCATCAAGATTAGCAACAAAAAAAAAAAACAGTGTGTGCAGGGAGCTTCATAGTTTCAATGGACGAGTATGAACATGTAGTGTAGTTTAACCCGTAAGATGGACAGTAAAAATATATAAAACATGCCTCCAACCAAGAAAGTACTAGGATCGAATCCACCAGCCAGCTGTGACCTTTCTTTATGGAGTTTACATGGTTGGGTTTCTTCCAGGGCTGGCTCCCTCCTACAGTCCAAAGATATTTGTGTTAGGTGAATTGGCCGTGTGTGTGTGTGTATGACCCATTGTCTCTCAAAAGTGTAATACTTCCAAAGTCTGGTGACCTGTCCGGTGCCTTCTCTCAGCCCACAGCTCAGCTTCAGCTACACTGCAATCCTGAATTTATAAACATAAGAAAATTAATTGATTACTATTGTTGTTAGTAGTAGTAACAGTATAAGGGAGGGATTTGACATGTAGTTATTTAAATGATAGCTCTACTAACTAGCTATAAGGGATTTTTCTCAGTGGTTTCTTAAATTGCTGAGGCAAGTAACAGCTCCTACACAGATTCTAATTAGAGTCATTCATGCCTCCCCCTGAAACCTAAGAAATTGAGCTGAGATTTCTCATACAAAACTATATTTCTCCTATCTGCCTGCTCTATGCTTATAAGGAAAAAAGCCTTAAGAAAAAAGAATGTTGTTGTTTTGGTTAAGGGGCTTCAAGTTACTCCTGAATTCAGCAATTACTACATTTTTTTTTATTGTCAATGGATTTGAATTGCATTTTATTGCATCACCCCCATGTCCTGTTAAAAAAAAAACAAATAAATAAGATAACAATCTAAACCAAATATCCAAGCATTTGTTTATGACAGCGTTGGGTAATTTGATATGCCCAAAAGGATCTGACACAGCTGTACCCAAATTCATCATAAATTCAACACATTGTGTCTTATAGAGCGAGGAGAGCGAACATTAGGGGTCAAACTAGCAATTAAAAGTGTCCTCCTTTCTTTTAAAGCACCCTTGTGAAATACAACAGATTGTGGAAACGAAGCTATGAAAGCAAGCTGAATAATTAATGTGGTGCACCACTTTTATTTGCTTTTCCTACAGGTAATCTTGTCTCTTGATGTATTGCACTTGTTGACCCCTGACTGAGTGGCGGCTAGATTCACCTCCCTGGAATAAATAACATTCATTATTGTCATTATCATCTTCACTATTTATGACTTGTCACGTTGTGCTCGTGAATGAATATAAAATGATTTGCAAAGTGTATTGTGCACATTTTTTCCTCCCCAGGAGAAATGCACAATATCATAATTCTGCTCATTCAGGCGTCTCCTGAAACTAGTACATTACAATATTACAATTTCATATTTTTCTTTACTTTTTTTTCATATAGTGTGTTGATAATGCAGTGATTTACATTTCTTTGGCTTTTTTATATTGTATATTCTAGTGCTACACACGAGTACTGGTAGGGGCAGTAAGTCATTAATTTTGTTATATTTGCTGTGTGTGTCTTACCACAGTCACTTACAGATTAGAAATGATAAGAGACCCATGTAATATTTTGGAGGTAAGCCGTTGATTTACCTCCAAATAGATAGCCAGTGACAATCCTTTAAACTTGGTGCTCCATTGAAATTCTGGTTTGCAAGACCAGTTTTACAAATTTGTGCTTACCGTATTTAAAAAAAAAAAAAATACATCAGTACATCCATGGACAGCCTTTTTTAATAACTTACACTAAATGAATAAATATTCTCTTGTGGAACAGTAAGTATCCCCTGGCCGTCATAAGCCAGTATTGCCCCCTTTATAAGATTAATAATATTTTCTTGTAGCCATTTGCTCAGGCAGAAGCTTTCTGAAATTCCTTCAGTTGTGAAATATTTGAGATTTTTCTTGTACATACTGCTTATTTTGAACCTCCATGTAACATTTCTATTTAAAGTCCATGCTTGGCGTGCCTTTTCACAACCTTACATTTTATCTGTTTGAGCTGTTCGTAGGATCGTTATGCTATTGAAAGAGCACTTTTGGTTCGATTGCAATTGTCAGACAGTCTAACATTATCTTCAAGTACTCTTTGATATGCATATCAGTGACAGTAATTTATCCGGTTCCTCGGGCAGCAAAGAAACCCCAAACTATAACATTTCTAAAGACATGCTTCACAGTATGCTTGCTGTTTTTCTCCTAATAAGCAGTGGCCTACGTCACACATGTCAACAACTCACCCTTTATTCTTCTGACCCGAGTTGGTGTGGACCTAATCATTTTGGTGAACTTTGGGTTTATTTTATTTATTTATTATTTGTTTTTATTGGGAAGCAAAATGCTTTTTGCCTTATATACCTCTTGTGCAACCCACCAGTTGCAAGTTACCCATGTCGCAGTTTTGCGATTGCTTTGTTTTGCAGGTTCTAATTATGGCCGTAATTATACGAATTTTAGAATCAGAAAATAATTTTATCCCAAGTTGTGGTTTAATGCTGACCACTTTTAACTTGACATTTTGAACAGTTTACATCTGTACTTATTGTCACGTAATGTTTTTGTTATATGCATAGCGAGTTTGGCAGTTTTCCCAACTTCCAACATGCTGATGGACATTCATATGTTCTGTTTCCTATTAAAATAACAAGTCGGAAAGTAAATGTCTGCATTTCTTTTTCATGTCACCTTATTTTGTAGACACTGTTGCAAAGAGGATCGAGCATTTGCTTAAGTAAATGAGATGTAAAAATTGTCAACAGTTGTCTACAGGATGATATGAACGCTATTGGCTCTGTGCTCCTTCACTCAAGCAGGCACACACTGACACAGCCATAAAATCATAAAAAGTTCCTTGAGCAAATTACAAGCCAAGCAGCTTGGCATAAATCGACTCTCCACTGGAAGCAATGGGGATTTTTTTTTTTCTAATTAAAAAAACATGTTGGAAAAAAATAACTAGGATCTTTTTATTGTTACGTTGTTAGTTGTTCAGCAGATGTCAATCTATAGATATTCATGTGTGAAGCAGTTTGTCCAAGTTTGAGTGCTGCTTCTGGTGTTTCTCTCTCTCTGTCCGGTAATCAGGAAATGGCAATGGATTGCGCTACATTAACCAGGCACAGTGTTACCTACCTCCTGGCAAAACTCGACTCTTACCAGAAACACCCTGTATATACTGCACATACAGTTTCAATCAATGCAAAATATAAGTATAAAAGTATAAATCCAGGCATTTGACATAATTGGATTTGCTTAGTTTCCACAGTTCCAGTAAATCTCACTTGTGTTTTATGGTAGTTTTGTTCTTTATTATTTTTGTTTGTTTGGCAGAATTATGAAATCATTGATACCTGGGGTTTAATAGGGTTACACTCCAGGTATCCAATGAGATGGCAAAAGTGAACAAAATCTATAAAAACAAAAACCACTGCTTCTGAAACTGTCCAATTTGTTTCCCCAGATTAATATATTCAACCCCTGCAGCAGCTCCATAGCACTGATGCAGCCAAATCGGTCTAACTTTACTGATGCATATGCATTTGCAAACAGTGGCCCACAGCAGCTGGCCTGTGTTTAATGTTTGAGTCATTTCATAAGATCAGGTATATAAACAGCTGACAGCAAAAAATGTTTTACATTTTTAAGTCTGTGTGGATAAAATGTGTGCTGCTTTCAGGGCCTTAAAATAAACCCAACTAAATAAGGTCACTGCAACTCCTGTAGTTACCTCACAGGAATATCTTGTTGTCATGTTGCTGTTAGGAATATCAAGAAAAACTCTGAGATTAAAAGATTGTTTTTCATCCTTTAGCAGCCAGCTGTCACATCTATGGGTGACGACATCTATGCTTTACAATTCTCCATTCTCATGTTTACGTACTTATTTTTTAATTACTAATTCTAACAATAAAAGAAACTCGTTTTCATCTGTTGTGCCAGAAAACAAACTGTGCTAAAGCTGGAAAATAAAAAGAAAGTTTCAAAACACACATAATTAATGTATAATTATTTTCAATCAACTGAAGTGTTTGTCTTTATAAAACACAGACAAAGTATCGCAAATATAAACTTGATAAATTATCTGCCATCAATAGCATGGCCTTCTGTCTGTCACAGCTGTGAGCGGAAAAAAATAACAAATGCAGCCTTTATTTTAAAATTGTGACTGAGTGCCAGTGTTAATGGTAGATAGCTTTTCACATTAAAAAATAGAAATCACAGGACACATGTCTAATAAGAAATAACTTATAATTTATGATTGTATTTTTGTTAGTTATTATGTCTAATCAAAAATATAAATGTGATAATTTTTAACTATTTTTGATCATAATTGATTATAAATAACTTTAAACTTTTTGTGGTAGGTGAACTGACGTCTTCCACTTTTCTTTTTTTCCCAAATATCTTCAGTCCATCCATTGTTGCATCCGTGTGACTATCTGTGATTTTAGTAAAAGTAAAGGTCATTTAATGCATGAAGCAGAGCAGGTAAAAGACAAAGAGAAGCAGATTGATTCAGAAAGATGAAAAGCAAAGGATGATAACAGAAGGCCACGCCATGTGACCTGTTGGACAAAATCAAGTTAACATAGTTGAATGAAAAAGTTCTTCTAAATGTGTTATAATCAAATGGAAATGTGTCTTTATATCATTACCCTTAGAGTGCCCGTCATGGCCCCAGGCATTCTAAAGAACTCTCATCTCAGTCTTTAAGCTCTAAATGGTTTTCTCCACTGAGAATACCTCTTCTCATTTTTCACTTTACTAAGATGAAGAAATATTTTTCTTGAAGTAGGCAAGATAATTGCATAGTTTATTCTGGCATTCATAATGTGTGAGTCAGTACCAGCTTCAAGATATTGCAATTTGCAGTTGGTTTTTTGTTGTTGTTTTGCTTTTCTTTAAAAAATTTCTATACTACACACAGTGATGATGATTTCACTTTCTTTGCCATTTTATCCTATTTGGCAGTAATTTCAGAGTGCCAGCTTATAGCCTCTTCAAAGATGGATCAGTAAGTTAAAACCTCACTTTGTGGATATATTAAAATAAAATAAAAAACAGAGGCATTGCATAAAGGTATGCGGCTGGTTAAGGGTTAAGAGTGCATAGAAGTATGTAACTTATTCAGTTTGAGGGTTTAGAGTAGTCTTTACAAGCTAAATAGAAGACTTGTCCCAACAGTTTGCCTCTGCTGAAGCAGTATAGCACTTCAGAGTTTTTGCATCCTAGAAAGAAAGTACATTTGCCGTGGTGGCTGTGTGACAGATTTACAGTTGCATGTGGAAATGTTTGGACACTGACAAAATTGCTCTGTATGCCAACACAACATATATAAAGTTGAGATGCAACCTCGAAGAATAGTTCCTAGTGCTTTCAAGGGCAATATGCCCTCGGTAGAGTCTCTTAACCTCCTAAGACCTGAACTCTTCCATGGCATGCATTTTTAATTTCTCTTTGATATTTGGGCTGATTGGGACCCAATGAATGTAAAAACAAAGAATTACCAGATTTTTTTCTTTTTTTTTTTTTTTTTACCTGATTTTTGTTCCTAAGAAAAATGAGAGCCGCATATGAGGATATTCGTTTAAAATTTTGATAGAACAGCAGCAGTATAATGTCCTCGTAAGTGGATATCAGGCCCTAGTAGAGCAAAATTAAATGTTTTGGTTTAAATAACTTAAAATATGATGTCCACATATGTGGACGCCAGGTCCTAGGAGGTTAAGGCACATTGGGCCTAGGTGATGAGCCAGATCCCTACAAAGAAGAAAACCTCTGGGTACTGGGAGCCCTATTCTGGAGCCAGGTCTTGGGAGTACCTCAAGACTCTGGCCGGGTGGCTGGCCTTAGCCTTTAGATACTTGCCCAAATAAAGGTGCTTCTGGATTAATTTTTTTTAACCGCAAATAGTGGAGACTGTGTTGGGTAAGGTGGTCTTACGGTCTCATTTCTGCTTTTTTTTATTTTTTTTATTGTGGTTCCTTTGGCTTTATGAAGCAAATACCTCACTGCACTGGAGCACCTCACGCCAAATAAGAAGCGCTTAGCATGAGAATAAGCATAAGTGTGATGCTGTGGTACTCAATCTCAAAGGTTGGAGTGCCCACTCCTGGTCCAGCTGGGAGGAAGCCCTGGGGTTGAGCCAGGATACGCTGGAGAGATTGTATCTCTTTGGCTTGGGAATGCTCCAGTTTCCCCCAAGGAGAGTTTGGGGAGGTTTCTGGGAAGAGGAAAGCCTGTGCATCTCTGCTTAAATTTCTGCCTCTGCAGCACCTGTATAAACAGCAGAAAATTGATGTATGGATGGATTTAACTGAAGAACATATTTAAAGCTATATTTCAAGAGTTCGGAAAAATTACTTTCAGTTACCTAGATTTAGTTGGATGAATTAACATAGTCATTAATAATATGCAAATTTTTAAGACTTTAAGAATCTAAAGCCACGAGTGAATGCTTGGGCACTGTTGCCTCAGAGCCAGAGCTCTGGGTTCAACCCTCTGTGCTTGTATACATTTTCTGTGGGTGAGCTCATTTCGGTCACCACTGGGGAGAGAATAAAACAAAATAACATGCCAGGTTAAATCTGCCTATGTCAGTCCTGGACAGTCTCACAAAAAGATGGCGTTAATGTCAATTTTACTTCCTAGTTAAACGAAGGTTAAAAAAAAATACTTGGAGTCTGTGAACAGCAGTAATGGGTTTGCCCCTTTGCCAGGACTTTACTTCAGTTGTATTTGTTGGCGGGTCGTTCTTGTTTGATCTTTGTCTTCTTTAGGGTAAATACAAGCTTAATGGCTTTTAAATCATGGAGTATTTTATATATATACACTACCAGTCAAAAGTTTGGACACACCTTCTCATTTAATGTTGTTTCTTTATTTTTACTACTTTCTACATTGTAGATACTTACTAAAGACATTAAATACATGAATCATATATGGAATTATGTAGCAAAGAAAAATGTAATAAATAACTCTAAATTTGTTTTATGTTGTAGATTCCTCAAAGAAACTGTCGGACTTCTCTCAATGATTTTTTTGATGTAGTCACCTGAAATGGTTTTCACTTCAGATGTGCCTTATCAGGGTTCACTTGTGGAATTTCTTGCCTTCTTAATGGGGTTAGCACCGTCAGTTGTGTTGTGCAGAAGTCAGCTTGGTACACAGCTGTCAGTCCTATTTGAATGGTAGAATTAATATTATAGCAAGAACCAATCAGCCAAGTAAAGAGAAGCAACAGTCCAAGAGTGATCAAAGCAAAGGATTGATATTTTGAAGAATCTAAAATCAATTTTGTTTTTTACTACGCAACTCCATATGTGTTCATTCATAGTTTTGATGCCTTCTATGAGAATCTACAATGTAAATAGTCATGCAAATTTCTTTACTTAATCAGTCAAATATGTGAAGCAAAATGTGGAGGGTACATGTTTTTGGCTGCAGTTGGTTAAACTGCAGCTGGAAAGTCTAAGAAATATGCCTTAGCATCACAGTTGCCATAAAACAGATTAGCGTCTGTTTATCCTCTAAATAGACAAGGCATCAGATATCTTATTTGAGTGTCCTGGTTCATGTTATGGTAATATGTTTTAATGATAAGACATGTGGCTTCTGAAGCATTTCCCAGAAAATGAAGTAACTGTCCACTCCTGCTTGCTTTCTAACAATTTTTATTTGGATAATCCTCTCACAATCTGACAACTTCCTTCTGTTCCACAAACCCTGAGAGTATATTCAGTTTAAGCTTGGTGAACTTAGACATGGACGGTCACTGTAAGTTAGTCTTATTTGTAACCAAACATTTCTTCTTTCTCTCGTCCAGCGAGGGACAGTATTTTCTTTGGAGGACTTACAATTGCAGTCTGTTACCCATGGGTCGAACTACGTGGAGTTATTTAGCGTATTAAGTATGCCTGTTTGGTTTGCTGTTTGAACCTCGCACACCATGCACTATTGATTAGCCTGTGGCTTTGTTCCTACGTCAGCGTTGCTGTTTTGAAAGCATGGTTGGAGGGGCTAAAAAGAGATGGGGTGATAACTAGTGTTGTGTAAATGTTTGGATTACGGGTGGCTGAGATAAATCTAAGAGCTGAAGTGCTGCTTTCAGGACCAACTAACTTTTAGTTTATTTAAGCTGTAGCATAAAACACTTTAAGTGTAATCTTTTAAATTTAACCTAAAACATATAGTTTGACTTTCTCCTACTTATAAGGTGATTAATCTATAAATGTGTTTGTCCTTGTCTCACTCTATAGCTCCCTCAGAGCCTTTGCTGTGCAAGTTTGCTGATGGAGGCCAGAAGAAGAGACAGACCCAGGTCAAATATCCCCAGAATGGACGATCGTGGACACGGGAAGGAGAGGTGAGGCTTAAAAATATATTTAATCATCAAGAAAAGCTCCCTGGGAGACTTGATAAAATATTCTCTTGGCCTGCTGTTAAATATAGTCTCTTGCTTTTCTCAATTAAAATGAAAAAACAAAACAGAACACAAGTCTACTGAGAGGACTTTAAAAAGAGAAATTACAGTTAACGAAAACAAGTGGGGGTTTTCAGTTATCAAAAAAATCATTTAAACTTCTTTCAATTACGTTTTATAGCTGAAGGATAACATTTCTTTTATTATAATAGTCAAAGAAATGAGTGATTATGCACAGCGGTGTCCATATTATGTTTTAGGAAACGTTACAGTTGTAAATCATCTATTCTAATAATCTGCAATATGCGGCTGATGCTCCCTTTGACTTCATTTTTTTTCCAACATACCACAGAATTTAAAATCATAATAGCTTGACAGATCCCCCTCCTCTCCGTGGGGTCATTATCCACTTTCATTTCTAGTAAGGCACTGTAGGTTCAGTTAGAGATGCTGCTGACAGTATGAAAGCTGGCACACAAAAAGGTTGTTAAATTTAAAGTATAAGGTCTCTGTAAGGTCCCAATTGCAAAGTTGTTTTTGCTTTTGTTGAAACTCCCACCTCCTGTCCGTCATCTTCAGAAGAAATGAAACCTTGTGCAAAGGATTGAAAGCAGATTGACTGTTTCACAATGCAGAGAGTTCAAAAGTTTTTAGTGTCAATACCAAAGCTTTAATTTACAGAACAAGGGGAAGTGAATAATAATGCTGCCACCCACACACCCCGGTGCAGTTTTTAACAGTTTCCCAGTGTTCTCGTTACACGAAGGTTGGGAAAGAGCAGGGTGGTGGAGTGAAATGAAATGGAACCAGGCTGAAACTATGCACTGTAACAAGAGGCGCCGCAATGAAAACAAGATGTTGCAGTGTTTGACCTTTGCTCATGGCTGTGTGGAGCAGGCACAGATTGCAGCTTTAGTCTTTTTGTATAAGAGCAAACGTATGTGTCATAGCCTGGCTTATCATTGGCCGAAAGGCTGGGCACACCATAAACAGGTCACCAGTCTGTCACAGGGCTAACGCAAAGAGATAAACAACCATGCACACTTCATTTTACCAACTGTGGAAGTGAGCCACAGTATTTGGAGAGAACCCACACAGACACAGGGACAACATGCAGGGAGAACAGGCTGCCAGACCCAAACCGAGGACCTTCTTAATGTGATGCCACAGTGCTAACCACTGCACCACCATACCATCAATTTTGGTGGTATTTTTTGTAATGTGTCATCAACTAGGAATGGGAGTTAAAAAAACAAACAAACTCCAACTGAATAGTATAAAACATAACTCATAAAACAGTCAGAAATGAGCAAAGTCTGCTGGCCAAGGTTAAACATCCCTGCAAAAAATGCATCTGCCTTTAACCGCCACAGTAAATACCTTAATCACATTATTAAAAAGCTCAACTTAAATGTATTCACAATTAAATGTGTGGTATTTTGCACAGTGGATTTCACATACGCAGTGCCATTGCTTGGAGAGTGTAGCTAAATGAGCAGTTAAAGCACATACAGCCTTTTTTCAATGCAGGTTAACGTCCGCACAGCTTTGCAGAAATGGGTGAAGTGAATATGTCATTTTATTCAGATTTCGCTTAAATACAGGCATTCATTTGCTAGATAAAAATACTATGGAGCTGTGCCGGTTTTGTATGTCTTAATTTCCAGAGCACTCTCATTCCCAATGTGTAAAATACAATTTGTCACGTCCCAATGCGTCTCATAGTAACCTGAAAGGTACCCTTCCGCTTACTCCAGATTCTCAATTGAATCCAATAGAATGGCACTCGCAGTGGTAACACGTGCTCCAGCTGTCTACCTCTAACCATAACCTTAACCTTAAGCCTATCAGGTAGTGTTTTCCAAAGTGATTCATGAACACAACGTAAAACACATTTGCATGTATAGATGTATTCCAAACCACTGTCATGCCTCTGAACGCCTAACATACAGACGATTTGTCACATGTCAGTGTTACGTGTTCTAGGCTTGGCTAAAACAGTGTTTGTGGAAAAACCAAACACTGAGCTGGGTTCAGCATCAGGGCACCCTTTCAACTCATGTGCCAATTTGGAGAGAAGAGCCTTGTGTAGAATGTAGAATAAGTACAAATGACTTGTGTAGGGCTGATAGATGGTGGTGATGGGGTGGTGACAGAGTAAAAAAAGGATTAGGAGCAAACAGTTGTTTTAAGTCTGGTCCAAAATTGCCAAGAGGTAGTCAAGTGGAAGCAGATCTGAGCCCAGCCTCAATCATTTGAACATGATAGAAGGAATGAGACACACAGAAACCACAAAGGGGCTAGTGTCACTGATAAATGCTTGGCTAAACATATTTAGTCACCATTTAATAACAGCTTTATGAAGGGAAGAAGGGACAGAGGGAATATAGAAATATACTAATATAATGCTGTTGGGGAAAAAAACCTTTAACTCAAAAAATAGATCAAAAAGAAAAGTTTGGGCTGTTTCAATGAGTAGTTTGAGTGCTTTTGGCACTTTTTGACAATGGCCTGTGTGTGTGTTATTACTATTATATAACATTATCTTATTTACCACTGAAAGAGCCGCATTCATCCATACAGTACACACACATTGATACTCTGTGACAATGCTTGTGTAGAAAAAATCTCTTACACTCTCAGGCACACACACAGATAAAATGTGTGTTAGGAACATGGGGGGCTGTGACAAAGTGGGTGAGAAAACCATTTGTCCATATTCTTAGTTAACATTCTTGTTTTGATTTAACCATATTTCACATGTAATCTGCAATAGGCAAACATCTACTATCCCGGGTTTGTTTATGTTTTGCACTTTTACAGATTATATAATATAACATCTTGGTTTAAATCAATTCCTACAAGTTTGTTAAGTTAACATGTTATTTATTTCAACTGTTAATTTGTATTGTTTAGAACTTACCTTACCTACCTGTCTTCCAGAAGCAAAAGGAGGAAATGTAGTTTTACTTCCTGCTTTATAGCTTCTGGGTTCATCTGAGGTCACAGGAAGAGACCAAGTGCAGAATGGGAAGAACTCTTATAATTTAATAAAGTTGATTTTAGAGGGTTTATGAAGAAGTAGATTTATTGTTATAATATGTATTGATTACACCAGAGTTCATGTTGCCAGTAAAGAGGAGTAGTAGAGACTTGAATATAATCATGTTCATCGTATCTACCTACTGAATGGAATAGTCCAGAGGAGAAATTGTTTGATTAAGTGGACTATTTAAGCAGAAGAACTCAGGTGTTTTAGAAAAAGGTCGGGTCAGTGTAGCTGTGTGCAGTTTGACCTTAATTTCCGTTGATTTAAGTTCAGTTATGTTTATTTGAACTGAGTTAATTATAGAGTTGAGTTTCTTATTTGTTTCTTTGTAAATATTGTTTCGGTCACAAAATGGTGAATAAATCACTTGCTACACTGGACAGCATCAGTCTCCTGCACTTCTTTGACCGCATAAGTCGAGTCTTACCACAGGGGCACATCCCAAAAACACTTAAACTTGGACCAGAGAAGGCTGGGATCAAACAACTGGCCTCCTGAGCAGATGTCACTTACCTCCTGAGCCACAGCCTTCTTATGGACTTTTTTAGTCATCTCTAACTTTCTCCTATGCTGGGCTGTTACCTCCATTAATGCCAACTAGCGTGGATTTATTTGACTTAGGTGGTAGTGCAACTTCTTAATGTCTTGTTTATTTATTTGAATGCTCCTCATGATAATCAAACATGGTATAGTGTGAACTGATTTTCGTAAAAGAAAATAAAGTACCATAAAACTTCTATCCATCCATTCTCTTCCACTTATCCTTATCAGGGTCACACTCATAGAAGCAATTTAGAATTACCAATTAACCTAACCCCAATAATTGCATGTCTGTGGACTGAAGGTAGCTAGAGTACCTGGAGAGAACCCACGTAAACCCAGAAAAGCCCCGGCCAGATAGTGGAGTTAAACTCATACCATAAAGATTGACTTTTAAAAACCTTTAAGGAGAAAGGGTAAAGAAAATCTAAAACGTTCCACTGTCTTTAGTCTGCTAAAATTTAGTCAGTTTGAACTGGGAACTTATTTTGTTCCCACCAATTTTATATAGTCATATAGCACATGCAACAATCGTCCCTCACTGACCTTCATGTGTTTTATTTTGTTGAGCATGTTAAATAAAATGAGTGCACTTATAAATGGCTCTTTTGCTCAAAGGCAGTTATTCCAAATCATTTTATTGTACATAAGAACTTTTATCTGGCTTATTTTGGAGTCTTTAGACTATTTATCTATTGTTCATTCAGTAGGTCCTTATATCCCAGTCACTTTTGAATTTTGTGTTGTTTTTTGTACAACGCTCTCATCGCTTTCTCTGTTCATTACACATTATAACGTACAATAGCTATATCCTACTTTATTGTTTATTTAGTTGTATAGAGTAGCTGTATATGTGATAAAGACCACAAACACAAATTGGTTTAAAAGGCAAGCCATGTATTTAACATGTCGGTGTATGTGTTTCTCTTTCTCCAGAGTGGTATGGCGTTGACGTATGACCCCACAGCGATGCAGAATGGGTATGTAGAAAGTTTTTTTTTCTTTTACCTCTCGCACGAACAACCTCGATCTAAAGAGTGTCTCCAAGCTTGACTTTTTACTTACATTGTTACACGCAGCTTGTTCAAGAGTGACAGTATAAAATCCTCCTAAGATCAGTGCACTGAAACATGGCAACAACCTGCAGAAATATGCACAAGAGCACCTGCATGCAAACGAGAGGGTCACACATAACACACATTAACCCATATACCTGCACTGATACAGAACACAAATACTATCTGGCGTTTGCTCTTATTCTTACACCTAACTGATGCAGATGGAGCATTTATTTATGCACCTATGCATACAAGCTGTCAGAGTTGTAGGTTTTGATTGCAGACAGGAAGATGGGCGTTGTTGCAGTGCTGCTGTAATACTTTCATCAGCCGAGGCTATCTGCAGTGCTCCCAAGTTGGTTGAGGAGAGCAGAGTGCCTGCCTGTTTCAGGGGGAAATTGGAGATTGGTGTTGTCTGGTAGGAATGCTGCTGGTGATGTGATCCCTGGAGATGCTTCCCTGCAGCTCTGCACTCTTGTTCTTCTCCTCCTTTTGTCAGATTGGTCCGCCACTTTATACCTTAAAGCCACTCTTTCTTTTTTCTTTTTTTTTCTAGTTCATCTGAAATTATACAGTCCTTTTTCTTTTCACTGTTTTTGACTTGTTTCTTGCCCTGTCCACATTGTTTTGTATTGCTCAATTCTTCTCATTCATTCTGTTTTCAAACAGCTGCTTTGCTTTCAGTCGTCTTTGGTGTCTTTCGGTGCGAGTGTGCTCATTCGTGCATGCATAAATGGGCACTCTCACGCAAGCATCTGCGTGCTTGCTGTGTGTAAGCCCTCTCCAACCTCTCTTCCGAGGTCATCGTAGCTCCTTCCGGCGAAGCACTAAATGACTGTGAAATGCTAATGCAGCTAATTAGAGAGGCAAAAAGCAGGGAGGGAAGTGGGTTGAATAAAAATGGAGGGCCGAGTAGGGTCAAGAGGAGGGCAAAGACAGAAATAAAGTCAGTCCAAGGAGAGGGGAAAGGTATGAATCAATTACAGGTTTCACTGTGAGCTTGAGGACAACTAGGGGTTTTTTTTGTTTTGTTTTTGGGTTATTTTAAAGCATCCATTGCCAGACACACATTGTTGGAAAGCTTATAGTTTGTCTTATCTTAACCTACTTTTGCTTATTCTAAATCTACTAGCTCCCATTAAGTGTATCTCCTGTCTTTTTTTCTTGCCCTTTTTACTTCCCTTTTCCATCTATAGGAAAAGTCACTGGGGTCACCACTAAATCACTCAGTAATTTTTCAGCGTAAACGCCTGACAGGGCATTAAATCACACTAGGGATCCACAGAGGTTTTAAAATTCAGTCCTGTAATAATGTTCTGTTTGCAATTACATGTTTAGTGCATTGTTTAAATAGCGGTGCCGGGGTCCCCATTGACAGTTGGCTGCTCAGGGCTAATAGCCTACATCAATAACCTTGGGTCTGTCCTCTGCCTTCTGCTTCTCTCTCTCAATACACATCAGTCTAATGAAAATACAATAAACACAATCAGAAAACCACATTGAATAACCTGGCCCTGTCACCTCATTTGTATTCATCAGTGACAGTAATACAGTATCTGTAATGCAAGTCATTTATTAACTGTACAGTGAAAAAGATGGATCCATAGCACCGCATTATTGTGTTTTTCTCTTGATTCTCATTCATGACAAACAAGTTCCAGTTTGTACTCCAGCTTATCTACATTTATTTAAACCCTGCAATATAATGTCATGTCTAAAGTTGGAATATGCAGTTACTCTCAGGCAAAAAAGAATTGGAGACATTTTTGAAAGTGAGTTGTAGCTTAGAATAGCCATCATTAATAAATAGTAAACTGTAAAACTACTTGGTGAGATCTCTGAATACATTGTTGTTAAAAGGGCAATAAAACATTAATAAATTGGAGTTAGTTTAAAATCAGTCTGACTATTTGCAAACCTTATTATCACACCAAGAAATTTGATTCCATCCACCATTTCTTTGTTCCATTGGTAATAACACCAAACTTCACATTTTTACTGCTATTTCTTAAATATTTTGTTTTGTGTATGTTCAAAGTTATTCCATTGACATTAAACCATTGTTTAAATTTGACTGATTCATTGACAATAACAACAATGTATGTATCGTATTAGCAGGACAGTGATATCATAAGCAAATTGTACATATAGATTTTTTTCTGAATTCCGATTACCATTCATGATTAAAATGAAAAGTTCAGGACCTAGCATCGATCCCTGTCCAACTCCAACTGTACATATTGTTTTCTCATAACTCTGGAACCAATTATAGGCTGTACCTCTGATGCCATAGAGCTACAATTCAGAAAACAAAATACTGGGGTTCACAGAACAGTCTTTTTCCTTTTGCACATATATTTTCTATGAAATCTATACTAGCCATTTCTGTAGATCTTTGCTCTTTCTGAAGCTGTACTGATTTTCACTTTGCAACAATACGACTAATGTTTGCTTGTTGCACATGGTTAAAAGTAGACAAAACACGCAATCGAGCCACAGATGAATTAGAACCAAACCTGCCACGAATTACGTTTCTTTTTCTGGTTCAGCAGAAGTGAGCCATGTTGTATTAAAAGAAATAAATGAACAAATAACTGGCGTGTCTCTATTATATATGTACAGCTACTACTTAGGCCTCGGCACACAAAGTAGGGCATAAAAATCCAACAGGGAGACTGAATGTCTGTGAGAAGCACAATCACGCTCTGCAGCTTATCGCAGGCAGTTGGGAACCGGCTGCATGCACAAGCCTTGAGCCGCAATAGTTTAAAAATATCTGACGGTTTACATCTCGCAGTTGAGGTTCAAAACTGCTCATGCCGTCACTGACTGAACAAATGTAATGTGAAACAGAATGTGCAATAACAGAACAGGTGGGTACCTCAGGAACCCATTTCACCCTTGAAATGAGATGTGTGCATGTGTCGCAGGCGACTACCACCACAGTCCCTCTAGGTTTTTCTGTCTTTGGCTGAGCCCCATTGTCATCTCCGTGCATGGGCTATTACTATATGTTGTGCTCACTGCGGATTTTAAGAAATAATATGGAGCGACCTAACAGTAGTTTGAAGTTGCCTTTTAAAAGTAAATTAAAAATGAGTTTGTCTTTTTATTCAGGTAATTTTTTCTTCCCTGATTGAGAAACACTTGATATGTGGCAAGTACCTTTTTTCTACAATCATGGCTGTGTTAGAGATGGATAGGGTAGGGCTTCGCTTTCTGTCTCTGGCCCTTGGTTTCCCCTCCCCTCACTGGCTCCATTATTCAGTCAACAGACACTTTGGGATCGATCGGGCACAGCAACACGGCTTGGCGGATGAAACATGTCCTCTCTAGGTACACAATGATAAATAAAGCACTGCGAGCCACAGCATTCTACAGCTGCAGGGCTGAGGGGGTGAAATGGGGGGAAAAAGAGATCAAAATGAGAAGGGCAAATAGAGGCGTAGGAAAAGTGAATAGATTATAAAATGCAGATGTTACAGATGCAACCGATGGGATGTAGGGCGTGCGTAGGTGGAAACATAAAGAGCAATACTGAAGTATTTCACCCACTCACACATTAAGGTAATAATTCATTATTATGCGTAGCAGTGGCGCAGACTCCTTTGTAACATGATGTGTAGTCTGGTGCGGTGTCAAGTCTCATTCTAAGATGTCTTTGATTGTGCTACATAGAGTGAAGCTGCAATATTTATTGTTTCCATGACAGCCTTGATGATGTCTGATCCATTTTGTCAGTGTTGTCTTGAAGTGTACTGGGTAGTTCAAAACAAACTGAGACAAAAGCCTCATTTTCAGCATTACATGTGGTTATGTAGGGTGAGCTGAAACTGCAGAGAAACCTCTGGATTGTTAATCCACGAGTTTGGTTCCCTCCCAGGTGATTATTAGAAGTTAGATGATGTGGACAGTCAAAATTAAAATGTATATGTCTTGTGCTTTCATAGGTTCTACTCTTCTCCATACAGCATCTCCACGAATCGGATGATTGCTCAGACATCGATCACACCCTTCATTGCTGCCTCTCCTGTCCCCACATATCAGGTGAGTTTAACCTCTCAGAAGTTTGATGAGTGCCGTGGCCTACTTAAAACCGGAAAATCCCATTCCTGACTCTATGTAGAGTAATTCCTGGATGTACAGGTGGAGTTTGTCATACTTAACCAAAGATATGAACCTAAAATAAAGTTATCAGCTCTGTAGAATCAAGGCAATTCTTTGTCTACCAAATGATAAAATGCAGGCTTACGTTGCAGAACTCTTCCTATCCATCTCCCATTCTTGAGCACAAATGCTGCTTTTAACTCTCAGCTGTCATGTGTCGCACTCGTTCTCTTCCACACACAAACCATATCAAGTTATGTCAGAGCTGGCAGTGCAGCTGCTGTACCCAAAAACAAGATGGAGCTCTATAAGAAAGCCAAATTCAAAGACTCGTGACTTAAAGCATCATGCTTTATAGGGAAAGAAAAAACATTACCTTTCATTGCTTTAACTCATCATTGACAGACGTAGGTAAGAGATCATACAGATGCAGGTACAGGATGTGTGCATACAACAATAATGCATGAGACAAAGGGACCCTCAGAGACTCATTTCTGCCTTCAGTTTGTTAGAGTTGAGCGGTCGGAAGGAGAACAAGATGAAAGTATGATTTGTGGCCAACTTGAGCTTTGATGATGAAACCCTCACTGTGAAGCAGTAATTGTTAAGACTGTTTTGCTCTCTGTGGTCTTCATATCCTTTTATAATTACGACAAACTTTCTGTATAGTGGACCCTTAGTTACTGCTCTAATATTCTTTAAGACATGCTGCCGCTGGGACTGAGGCTCTGAAATTGGCTTGTAAAGGCTTGAGATAATGATTAATTTTCTTACTTCTCTTCTTTGGTTTTCTCATTTTCACTCGCTTCCTGTCATTCTGTCTTCCAATTGTCATTCTTCATGTTCTCTCTTCCTCAATTCTTTACCCACTTATAACAATCTTGCTTTTGATCTTTCCTTTCCTCTCATCTCGCCCTGACCTCCCCTCTGCATCATCCTACTCGTGTCCATCCTCTCCTTCTCCCTTCCCTTCCTATCTCTTTCTTCAGGTTCAGAGTACATCTTGGATGCCACATCAACAATATGTTATGCAACCTACAGTAAGTTTTTAAACCAACATTTCCTTTGTTTTTAAGCCTCGCTTTGTAAAGTCTTGTTCTCTATTGTTCTCTATTTTCCAACCCTTTTCACTCACTCCTTTATTTATATATATATATATACAGTGGGGCAAAAAAGTATTTAGTCAGCCACCGATTGTGCAAGTTCCCCCACTTAAAATGATGACAGAGGTCAGTAATTTGCACCAGAGGTACACTTCAACTGTGAGAGACAGAATGTGAAAAAAAAATCCATGAATTCACATGGTAGGATTTGTAAAGAATTTATTCGTAAATCAGGGTGGAAAATAAGTATTTGGTCACCTCAAACAAGCAAAATCCCTGGCTCTCACAGACCTGTAACGTCTTCTGTAAGAAGCTTTTCTGTCCCCCACTCGTTACCTGTATGAATGGCACCTGTTTGACCTCATCATCTGTATAAAAGACACCTGTCCACAGCCTCAACCAGTCAGACTCCAAACTCCGCCATGGCCAAGACCAAAGAGCTTTCGAAGGACACCAGGAAAAGAATTGTAGACCTGCACCAGACTGGGAAGAGTGAATCTACAATAGGCAAGCAGCTTGGTGTGAAAAAATCAACTGTGGGAGCAATCATCAGAAAATGGAAGACATACAAGACCACTGATAATCTCCCTCAATCTGGTGCTCCACGCAAGATCTCATCCCGTGGGGTCAAAATGATCATGAGAACGGTGAGCAAAGATCCCAGAACCACACGGGGGGACCTGGTGAATGACCTGCAGAGAGCTGGGACCAAAGTAACAAAGGTCACCATCAGTAACACACTACAACGGCAGGGAATCAAATCCCGCAGTGCCAGACGTGTTCCGCTGCTGAAGCCAGTGCATGTCCAGGCCCGTCTGAAGTTTGCCAGAGAGCACATGGATGATACAGCAGAGGATTGGGAGAATGTCATGTGGTCAGATGAAACCAAAGTAGAACTTTTTGGTATAAACTCAACTCGTCGTGTTTGGAGGAAGAAGAATACTGAGTTGCATCCCAAGAACACCATACCTACTGTGAAGCATGGGGGTGGAAACATCATGCTATGGGGCTGTGTTTCTGCCAAGGGGACAGGACGACTGATCCGTGTTAAGGACAGAATGAATGGGGCCAAGTATCGTGAGATTTTGAGCCAAAACCTCCTTCCATCAGTGAGAACTTTGAAGATGAAACGAGGCTGGGTCTTCCAACATGACAATGATCCAAAACACACCGCCCGGGCAACAAAGGAGTGGCTCCGTAAGAAGCATTTGAAAGTCCTGGAGTGGCCTAGCCAGTCTCCAGACCTCAACCCCATAGAAAATCTGTGGCGGGAGTTGAAAGTCCGTGTTGCTCGGCGACAGCCCCAAAACATCACTGCTCTTGAGAAGATCTGCATGGAGGAATGGGCCAAAATACCAGCTACTGTGTGTGCAAACCTGGTAAAGACCTATAGTAAACGTTTGACCTCTGTTATTGCCAACAAAGGTTATGTTACAAAGTACTGAGTTGTATTTTTGTTATTGACCAAATACTTATTTTCCACCCTGATTTACGAATAAATTCTTTACAAATCCTACCATGTGAATTCATGGATTTTTTTTTCACATTCTGTCTCTCACAGTTGAAGTGTACCTCTGGTGCAAATTACTGACCTCTGTCATCATTTTAAGTGGGGGAACTTGCACAATCGGTGGCTGACTAAATACTTTTTTGCCCCACTGTATATATATATACACACACACCTGTCATCTCTGAGTGTACAGCATGTGTCAGTTTTTCTCCCTGGCATACTCTTTTTGTCTTAAAACTTTCAGTGTGTGTGTTTAATAGCTTCATTACTCATGTGAATGTCAGTGGCAGGATTTATGGGAGGAAAAACTACAAAAGCTTTTAAAGCATAGGCTGTATTGGTCTCGAGGACTGCCTGCAAATGCTTTTATAACAGTATTTAATGTGCCCTGCCTTTTTCTTCATCAAATGAGTATTTAATAATTCAGGAATGAAAATGTTAGTAATAACAACAGGTCACCGACAAGTTGGTATGAATCACGAAAACTGTGAAAAGCCAAGTAATAAAAGGAAATTCTTCCAATAAGTGCTTGAGAGCCAAACCCAGTTCAGAGAAGGAAAATAACTGTAACCCTGAATCCCAGCCCCACTCTGCTGAATCAGCCTGTGAATAGCCTTCTCAAAGGACCTCAGAGAGCTTGGCGAAACTCACTTTAGAATCTGTAATAAAAGGTTGCTCCCTGCTGGTTTTGAATGAAACTGCATGTACAAAAACAGGTTTCCAGAAGGCTAGTTTAAAGCACATTATTTATCTATAAGTCAATTTACATGTGTAACTGCTGCTCAGTTTCATATGGTGATGTATAAAATTTGCATATCAAAAGCAGCAGTGCATCTTTGTGTATATGATGCAAAATGCAGTGATGTAAAATCCAACCCTTGGTGTTTATAGCTCTTTTCCATCCATCCTTGGCTAGAGCTTTCTCTCACATTTTGTCTCTCATACACATAGCTTTGATTGACGTGCAAAAACGTTTTAAAACACACCCACACATTCTGTATATTTACATGAAGAGTCATGAATCGACTCTGAGTGTAGGTGTACAGTCAACATACTCTATAAACCCACACTTACCTACAAATTCTCTCTTCTTTTGGCAAACACAAACATAACCTTAACACAAACTGTGGGCTTTTCCTTCCTTTGATACAGGGACTATATACAGCCGCTGTATGTTATTAAGCCTCCACAGGCTTCGCTCTAAGCACAGTCCAAAGCCTCAGACTCTCTGACATTCACTGACTATTGTAGCATAAAATATAAAATCTCCGTGCCTTCATCTTGTCATCTGACAAAGTACTGCATTGAATTAGTGGAATTAGGAAGCTATATCATATAAATTGTGGAATAGTCCAAGCTTAGTCCTGCTTACAAGATGATTACTTCTCAGTGTAGCAGGGCCGGTGCATTATGAAATCACAGGCAGAAGAGTAACCTTGGAAGTCTTTCAGATAAAATTTAACTTCTGTCTCCTCTTAAACATTTGTTCAACAATAGTTTAAAGGTCTATATCATACACTATATGAACAACAATATTCATGTTTCAATTCTGGTGTTTTTAGTCGCGTCGATGCTGGCTCGTTCTTAAGAGCTCACTGAATTTGAGCATGGTGCTGATGCCTGTGGCATCAACATCAGAACTAAAACTGTTAAGCAGCTCCTGCAGCTCTAATGGTGCCCCAGTACCTTCGTCAATATAGTGTATCTGTTAAAGTAGCCTGTAAGAGATGAATGTGCTTACATTCAGGGGGTTTATCTGTACACCTGTCCTTGTATGATTTTGTTCTGTCATTCATGGGGTGAAGGGGTTTATCGGGGCAGGTACCTAAGGCGGTGCAAATTTCTGCAATCGTATCCGCCGTGGTTGGCAAAAATCTTTAGTGTTCAGAATTTGTTGCTCCCCCTCTGTTGTTCTCTCTCCCTGTCTTCCGTCTTCCTCTTTATGTCTGTCTGGCAAATCTTAAACACATTCTGTTGTCTTGTCTGATTAAAATTATGTCTCTGAGCGGGGATAATACCCTTCTGTAAATGTGTTTTCAAACAAATGTCCCATCTAATTATTTGGCAGGCCGCTTGATATGACTTCCTAAGACTTGGGAAAAGACAGGGTGAGCTTGAGCAGAGATTGATGGTTTGGAGAAAGAGAAAATAAATAAATAAACACGGCGGATTTGACAAGGAGGACAGGGGCAAGAAGGAGGCGCAGGGAAAGAGGAAAGAAGGGATTACAATGAATATATTGAGAACAAAGAAACGAAAACAGCCGCTGCAAAAGCATGTTTGAGCTGTGCACATCTGTTCTCCACCCTTGTCTATGTATAGTCAAATTCCCTGTTAGACAACAAAGATGAGGGGTAGTTATTATATTTCCTGGATACTGAAGAGCTTGACAAATTAAAGCCGCATCAGGGAGGGAGACTGAGAGACACAGCAGCTTAAGTCTGTTCCTATGGTAGCAGAGGCTTCCTCACTGCTGTACTGCAGTTAATGACTGGTAACTTTGATAAATGGTATGCACTCATTGACACTTTTAGCTAGATGAGCATGCGCACACCTCCTGTGGTTAACAGTCCATCATCTACTTTGAGATTTTTAAACGCTTGTGGCACCAAAATTGGAATGTGAGACACTCGGTCGCTAAAGAAATTAATGAGTCTAATTAAAAGGTTAGAACAAGAGAACAAACATCAATGCTGTGTGCTGTTTTCATGGATTAAAAATGCACATACGCTGTTGCTCATAGGTTTGGGGTCAACTAGGATATTTAAATTCATGAAAACTTAATCTAACAGATTTGCAGTGAAAAGGAATAGATGTTAATGACATTAGATAAAACATATTTTTGATTGATGGAACAATTTTGTACTGTGTACTTTCTCAGTTTTGCAGCCTTGCAGCCCTTTGGCACTCTGGCTGTTTTTCTGTTCCCATAACAGATCAGTAGTTAAGAGCCAGTGACTGCGCTGGCCACTCCATTATAGGCAAAACACCAGCTGACTGCTTTTTCTGAGTAGTTCCTATGAATGTCGGCGCTGCTTTGGAAATCAACTCCAGTCCTGCTGTATCCACAGGGTATGGCACTACAAAATACAGTGAAAGCCTTCCTTTCTCTTGTTCAAGATCTTTTGTATGCTGCACAAATCTCCCACTTTAACACGATCAAAGCCTCAAACCATCAAATTTCCTCCACCACACTTAGCAGATGCTGTCAAACACTATTCCAGCATCATTTCATGTCTGAAAACTTACATCTGCCCAATATTTGTGTGTTGTGTTTTGGGGATTTTTTTCCCTATAGAAAAAAAATCACCTGCAGGCTGGTGTTTTACAGGAACCATTTAATGCAGTGACCAGTTGAGGACCTATGAACGATCTTTTTCTCAAACTAACCACTTTGTACTGTCACCGGAGAATACTACACAATGCTGACATAAACACCAAAATTTCAGATTGTTCAGTTTGCCTCATGCAATAGCATTTACTTCTTAAAACAAGAAAACTGAGTTATTTTTTTAGTCATGTTGAGTGTAATCAAAACCAGGAACCCTTATGTTTCAGACACAGAAGTAAATTTATTGCTTATGTAATCAGTACAATCGTTTTCAGCTGTGCTAACATAATTTTAAAAAACTGTGGATTTTAGGAGGGGAATTTGTATTTTATATGATAAATTTGCATTAGGTTACATGTTTTGTAGAGTTTTTTAAATATTACTTTAAAATAATACATTATTTATGATTAAGAATTGCATTTTTAAATGGTCATTTGTAAAACTACTGATGAGGTTGACGTTATTTCAAATAAAAACCAAATGTGCTTTACTTTATTAAAAAAAGGAGCAGCAGAGGTTCACACAACTGTGATTACCGACAGACAACAGTGTAGCTACACACTGCCTGATTAATGTACACACACATTAAACACACCTGTACACACACTGCCTTAAGGATTGTGCATTTCTGCGCCTTGGTGGGATGCCCAGATTACTTGAACTGCCTGTCTTTACATCTTAATTAGTGAGAGGATGTCTTTGTGCATAATTACTCACAAATCCCCCTACAGGAAATGAATGCATTAGCCAAACCACGCAAAAAAAAAAAAAATCACACACACACAATCAATGCTGCTTATTGAGGAGGGCTGTAATGAGACATCTAAAGAACTGGGATTTTAGCTCTGCAGGAGACAAAGGCAGGGTACAATATCAGGGCTTGCAAATAGAGCTCTATACCTCACGTTTGTTTTGTTTTGTTTCCTAACCGCGAGATCCCATGTGTGCAGAACTGTCACAGGTGCATGCCCGCGGGTGCATGTATAAAACCGGGAACCAAGGAGTACTTGTCTGGCTTTACGCCGAAAATCCAGTGTACTTTGTGTGTTGATAAAGCAGAGATAAAGAGGGTGTGGTCTCAGGAAATCAGCTTATAGAATAATAGAAACATCTGCACTTTGTAGCACACCACCTTAGTAAGAACAAATAATGCCAATTCAAAACTCTTTGCATTCTCACGCACATGGAGCGCCCATCATAAAAACAGCATTTAGGGGTTTTCTCAATAAACAAGTATCATTATCACTAATACTGTGTATTTGACGCTTTCAGACTGCCTGCAGCAGTCAGTCTGCTTCTCTTCTTTAATGGGAAAATGACAGGGGAGAGGGAGAGAGGGCAAGTTCAAAGTTGAAGTAGATTCTGTGTGGGGTTTTTGTTGTTTTTTTTAAGTCATGTCCTCAGGGAAACAATAACTGTCATGTGGGCTCATTTATCGCATACCCCAGGAAAATCGTCTGATGCATTAAAAACACGCACACCATAACATACAACTGCACTCATTACATACTAATACATAGTGCCCGGGTGCAGACCCATACAGAGATGGAGAGTTGATCACTTGTAGAGCTATAAATCAGAGCAGACAGCTGCTCATTGTGGGTTTCATTTTTTTGTTTCTGCCTGGAAACCTGCTGTGAGATTGGATGAAGTGAAAGAAAGAGAAACGGAGGATGAGAATTCATTAGAAGAGAGAACGTATTATTTAGATGGTTGAAAAGCTCGGGTGTTAAGACGATTCTGGCTGGTAAATTTACCTGCATGAGCCAAAGCTTTTGTGCAGGTTTGAGGGTAGATCTGTTGATGCATCTGTTCGTGTGTGTGTGTGTAGGCTTTCGTCTCATTCACTTGTAATTCTGAGGAAAGTGTTTACAGAGCATTTCTGATAACCATGCTGCTGTGTTCTGCAAACAGATCTCTCTATGAAGACAGCAGTCAGGAAGGAGAGCATTGCACCTTTGTTAACAGCTCTGACAATCTTTGTTTGCAGTGTGTGCACGCGTGCATGTTTTTTCCTGTAAAGCCTGCAGTCATAAGGATCTTACCTTACAGATTCTTAACTGTGAACAACTCTGTCAGACTGTATATGCATTCAAAGGGAGCACTTCAGATATCTAGAACTTTCCTTGCTTTGAAAATGTGTGTACTGTATGTGCTTATGTGCGAGCCTCCCAGAGAAACCCTACAGATTCAAAGCTGTTAAGTCGTCTGCCATACAGCCAGGCGTGTGCCTAAAATACCTAAATTTAATACTTGTGTTCTTCTAACGTTATGTCTCAACTTGAAGCTGTAGAGGTGCTGACTGCTCTCAAGAGCAGCACCAATACATAACCACTGATGCTGTCTGTGCTCATGGGAAGTGTAGTTAAACATCCATCACAAATAACCAGAGCACACAGTCTCCTATTAAATCTTTACAGAGCTGTTGAAGTTGTAGCAGAGCTGTATTGGAAAAGTAGATCTCAGCACATCAAGGTGTTAGACTGCTTCAAAGGCCTTCACACTCAAGAGATTTACAGTAAAAGCGTCTCTGCTCCATTCACAAGCAGGTTCTGTCAAGCCTTGCTGCCAAGCCTGCTGACTGGTTGTGTTGCTCATGTACAAACTCGCACAATTTGCAGTCATCAAATGTAACTACTTCTTCTAGCTGCAATTTTTTTTACTTCAGCTTAAAAAACTACAATGTGTCATTGCTTTAGAACACGTTGTACACTACACTTTCTTACTTTGATAGGTAAATGAGTGATCAGAACCCTTTAGTAGATTATACTTTATACAGTAGTTTATAGATGTTTTCTTAATTATGTGTTTAAGCTGTAAACAGTGTTGGGGAGTAACGGAATACATGTACCGGCGTTACGTATTTAAAATACAAAATATGAGTAACTGTATTCCGTTACAGTTTAAAAGGGTGGTATTCAGAATACGGTTGAAATAAATGGATTATACGGCGGTCTTTTCCTGTTTCATATGTTAGGCTATGCCCTCTCTATTTTTGGTAATTCCACGCAGGTGGAAACCCAAATGAAACGCACATTAAGAGGCTCTAATGCCCGTGTCTCAATCTCGCGGCCCATGTCACCCCTACTTGCAGTCGCATAATGATGTGAAGAAATATTTTTAAAAATTATCATTCAGCAAATGACCTTCCAGAAACGGGAGATGGAAGCATGTAAATATAATGATAACCACTGCAGCCAAACAGAGTGCCTGACGAGCCCAGTTGTAAGTAAGCTATTAAGACTCAACTGGACACGGTGTTTGTTTTCCTCCGAAACAATAAGTTCTGTTTCAACGCCTCTCTCTGTCTCTCGCTGGCAAACAAAGTAAAGCTACGAGCCCGACACGGAACCGACATATTAGCCAGAGGTCCCTTTAGCAATTTTGCCATTAAGGTCTCAGCATTGTTTTTGTTTTTTTAAACCAACATGTCAAAGTTGTTCTGAATCTTTTTTTCCCTCCTTTTCTTTGAGTTATGTTTGCCTGCAAATTGCTTAAAGCTGTTGTCTCTTTACTCAGCTTATTTTTTTCTTTTTTAATCTCCACATTTCTTCCGATTTAATTTCCTTTCTCCACCATCTGATCATATATTGATTCCTGCATCTGAATTAAATATCACTGAGTGACTCCAAATCACTTTTGACTCCAAATAACAGTTATTAGCTATAAGCTGACTGGATTTGTATCCTTCCATTTCTACTCCAGGGTGCTGTGATCACTCCAGCTGCTGCCATTGAGCCCAGTTTGTCTATTCACCCCTCCAGTGTAATGGCTCCTCTAACCCAGCAGATGAACCACCTGTCTCTGGGCCCAACAGGCACTGTAAGTCTCCCCTTTGGCCAGTCAGCTCATCGTGCTGTGTGTGCATGTGTTTGTTTTATCCTTTGAGTTATATGTGTAATATAATTGTACACTTGCAGTTTCAGTGTTTTTCTCAGAGTAGAAGCGCTAGAGCAGAGGAAAACTGCTGTTTTCAGTCTAAAATGTAAAATGATCATAAGACAAATGACAGTCTGTGTTCTTCCCCTTTTATCTGTAGTACATGCCTGCTGCAGCGGCTGCTCCTATGCAAGGAACCTACATTCCCCAGTACACTGCAGTGCCTGCCTCGGCCATCACAGTGGACGTAAGGACAAAAACAACCTGCAAACTTTCATTTGAAATGAAAACTGCTGATTAAACATATATATCTTGTGATATATTAGTCTTGCTTAGCCTTTGGCAATCCGTATAATTCAATGAGAGAAATAATTTACACCAAACCCTCCCCAAAGATCAGAGGAGCTGTTTTACAAGTTCACAAGTAGATAAAGTTAAAATCACAGACTGAAAACTGACCGCACCAGATCAACCTGTCACCTTTAAAAAAAAATGCTAATTGAATTTTTCTCTTTGGATTCCTTTGCTATCTGCCATAAAGGAGTCCCTACTTTAATATAATTGCCCAAAGTTTCAAGGCTTTGTTTCGTTCCTTAATATCTGGCTTTTCCCCCCCTGTTCAGGGTGTGGTGACAGACCCCTCTCCACAGACAGCTGCCCCCTCCTCACAGGACGCCAGTGGGCAGCAGCCTTTACCTGTGGAGAACACAGGAGATCACGCCACAGCCTACTCTTACCAGCAGACTAAGTAAGTGTGATTATTGCAAGTCTGTAATTTTTTTCACATGGTCTTGTACTGCTGGTGCATCCTGACTGGTACATTAACTGTATCTGGAAAAATGAACAGCATCAGCTATAAAGGACTGCAGTACAATTCCCAGATTATGCCGCGCTTTTTCTGTTTTGGTCACAGATGCATGGCAACCTTTGTTTGCAAAATTCTCCTTCTGGCTTTTTATCTTTTTCCTGGTGTTTATCTTGTTTTTCTGCCTCCTAGATACCGACGGGTGGTTTCCTTTACACATAGTGATTGTACAAAAAAAAAAACGGTAACATTGTTCATGGTTCCCTCAGTCACGTCCTCGCTCACTGACTTTTCTGTCTCTTTTAGATAACAGGATTGGTAGGAATCATTGCTGCATTGCCTTTAGGAGGACTGCACGAAGGCGCTGGAGACGCAGAGTATCAAAAGGAAACGGGACAAAACAAAAAACAAAATCAGAGATGACATGGACATCACTGACGGGAGAATGCTTCCACTGTGCACGGGCACCAAATAAAAGACAAAACGAAGAAAAAAAAATATCTTTCTTACCTGGTTGAACTAAGAAAAAGACAGAAGAAAAAGCAAATGATGGTTTGCTAAACTCAAAGACAATGAAATCAATGGCGGTCTCCAACTTTGAGTTTTCATTTTTCACCATGAGACTGGACTTTGCCTCCAAAGGAAAAAAACAGATAAGGGGACGTAAAGAGAAATCTAAAGTCAACCAACTGTACAGAAAAAAATGAACATTTGAATGTGCAGGTAGATTTTCAGACTTTTTTATTGAAAATAGAAGGAAGCCAAGTCTTGAACAAAAACGGGCTGTCTTCCTTTGATATTAAGCTACATTATTTTCATTCTTTTTATTATTTGAGTAGTTTTCTAGAATATTAGTGTTTTCGTAAATCTTTATTGCCTTAATTTTCTCAAACTTTGGGGAAAAAGTTTCCAAGTGTTGAATTATTTAAAAAAAAAGGACTGAGTTGTTGAATGATTTTTTTAAAGGGTTCTTTGAGTTTATGAGAGCCTCAGAAATGAAATCTACAAAGCTATCTGTATAAGACAAAAGGTTGTATTTGTATGAAGGTGATTTTAAATTATGTGGTACAGTGCAGGTGATGTTGGTTGACTAGGGAAAAAAATCCTTTTACAACTTGTGGGAGCGGTCAGCCCACCGCTTCCTGGAAATGCAGTTTAGTTCAATCATGGGAAAGAAATTCAGTTTCTCCACCACTTTTTTTGTATTTTTATTTTTTTCATTGCGGTGCTTTTAAAAGTTTTTCCTTTGCCTGCTTGCTTGTCTCATTGCAAAAAGAAAAAGGAACATTTCTGACTTTGAGAAAAAGCAGAGAAAAAAAAGCTAGGATTTTTAAATGTGCAAAAAGCAATAGTTTTAGTAAAACTGTTGACAGTTTCTTGAGTCTTTCTTAACTGTTGAACAAAAATACAGCCCGCGGGTGGCATATTTTATACCAAAGATGAAGAAACTAAGTTGTAAAGAGATCTTCCTGTTGCTTTTTCTTAATTTTTTCCACTTTGAATCTGCTTTTTGGTTTTTGTCAAGCTGTTGCTGCGTAAAATGATCAGTGAATGAGAGCATGCAGTTGGTCCTTTAGCACATTTGCCTCAATCGGACGAAATGTTTTGTGCGTCATGTGATCAAACTACCACCGCATCTAAAACCCTGTGGTATCCTGGTGAAAAAGCTACTTTTTTTAGACACCCAACGACATCCTGCCGAGGCCTCATCGACTGACCTTGCATAACAACGCCGAGATGGCATAGCTCGCGATGAATGCTTCCCAAAATATGACAGATTTAATTGTTTTGCATAATCTAAGTCCAACTCACTGTTTTGTCTCGTTCTTGCCAAACACAAGCCACTGAAAATATGAGCAGGTCGATGATCTCTGTGAGAGGAAAGGGCATTCCTGTTGAACGAAATGATTTCAGCTTATATATATTCTCCTTAAAAAATGAGGAGAATTACTTTTATGTTGCCTTTACTTTTTGGGGGTTTTTTTCTCTTTTTGATGATTATGTGTGAGCTGCTAAACACTTTTCAGTATTGGGGATTGAGGTTGTCTTATGTTGGGTCTCCGTGGAATATTTGCACCTCCAGAGTGACTGTAATTGATCATTTTAAGCAGAATAAAGATGAAAGAAACACAAACGTGCATTATTGTGCCTAGAGAATATCGGTCGAGAACAGAAGAAAACTTAAGATGAACTTTAACTGGCTCGCACTGGTTCTGAGGTCACACCCTCGAAGACTCACGCCTTGACTTTCCACCAATGAAAGGAAGCTAAGGAGGGACACAGGAAACAAATGGACATAGGAGAAAACAAAATTGGTTTAACCAAAATCAAATGGATAGAAAGCTCTAAAATAAACAGGGGTAGGGAGTGAAAGAGAGTAGAGAACTCAAAATCAAAAGTAATATTTATAAGATCTTTTTTTTTGTACAGGTGTGTACAAGAAGATGCAACAGAAGTAACTTAGCTATTTTTTTTATTTGCTTGGTCTCATGCCTCCCATGTCTTTAAAATTGTGATTTTTGAGAGTGTCTGTAGAACCAGTGGATATTCCTGTAGCTTCAGATGTGTCTTTTTGTTTGTTTCTTTGTTTTTTTTTTCTTTTTAGTCGAAACTTTCAATAAAAAATAACAAAAATGAAGTCAAATCCGTACTCGTCCTGGATATTCTGCAGGAACAACACACTACCACTGGAGTGCGCTATTGTTTCCTGTAGAAGGAAAGGACTGAAAGTCCATTGGTGTGCACGTGTGCAATTTTAGTAAGTGACCAAGGTAAGTTCACACACGCAAAATGGTTTTAACTGCTGTAAAGGATTAAAAACGTTTAAGCGTTTAGTTTCACCAAGCGAGATTATGAAACTACAGCTCCAAAAAGATGCAGTTAGTTGAGAAGTTTATTACATACAGTACTGACAAGAGAGCTCATTATTGCCAAAGCAGAAACAGTGCAAGCAGTCTGCATCAAATGACAATCATGCATCATTTTCTCCAGCGCAATGACAACAAAATGTCAAGAGACAGTTTTATTCATGCAGTTTAGTCATACATCATACTTGCTGTCCCTGTGAACAAATTACTGTCATGAAATCTTTATTTTTATTCGTCATTTTTTCTTTATAAAGAAATAATAAATAACGAGGAAAGTACCAAAATATTACTTTGTAACAGTTGCCAGTTTCATCTACCAGCTGAATCAGCAGGATGTAAAAACAGTGTCTCTGCTTCAAGTCCATCCATCCATCCATCCATCCATGTGCTTCACACTAATGGATTGTCATTGCTAACAGGGCTTAATTTTTCTTTTCCCAAACTGCTCCATTTATACAACTGAATGAACCACTTGTGTACAACTATCCAACAATGCTTTGCTCAGAATGCAAGCCTTTTATAACTCACCGCAGCAATATACGACTATGATGCATTTAGTTAAAACAAGAGAAGCACGTAGAACTGCTGTAGCACTGAATGACTTTCTGTGATGACCAAAATTAGTTAAGTAGGTTGTATGTAAATAATTTTAAACTAATATGAAAATAATGAGACGATGGCATAATTTATTAGGGAAATGTTAATTCAAAAAACCCATTGTTGTGCGCTTAAAGTTTGGCAAGACCATACACAATATTAAACAATACATTAAAGCTACAGTACAACAATTTGCTACCATTTTCAGTGCTATAACATGTAAAATGCAGGGAAAGAAACAGTAACTCATGCTCTGGTCTAAAGCGGGCGTTTGACTCATTTTGGGATTTGCACAGCAAGCACATGGAGACTGATGGATGCTCTTATATTTGTGTGCCATTTAGACAAACACTATCACTATTTTGTTGAGCACAGTCAACTAAATTAAAAAAAAGTACATTAATTTTTGTAAGATTCCCTGAGGTAGAGAATGAAGAGTGGTCTAATGCTTTTTAAAGCTGCTTTTACATATTTTATCTGAAGCTAAAACCCTCAAAGATGCCAGTACAACGTACTGCATTGATTTTGAGGCTCTTCAGTTTTGTTTTGTTTTTTTTAACTAAAAGCTAGTTCATGTCTCAACCTGAATAATAACACATTTGATTGTTAACATCCAGTCCAGGCATCTTGGCACATGCAACTGTAGGATTCTCCGAACCTCTTGCAGAATTACAGCAGTTCCCAGGCCTTTCAATAGCCAGTGATTCCCTCTGTAACCTACGCTCTCAGTAGCAGGTGCGAATGAAGATGATGAAAACTAAGACAGCAGTCATAATTGTTAGCGCCGAAAATAGAAAGATGAGGCCGGCAAAGACGGGGTTTGACAAAGGAGGGATTTTCTTCACTTCGGAAGGAATCATGTTGGACATACTCAGCATGTAGCCCAAACTCCAGCCTATATTAGTTTTCTTTACCTACAGGAAAAGAAAGAAAACAAGTAATTTGCATGTTTTATATTTGTTAAAACCACATGCTTCCAACACCAGTACACAACCTTGCATGTCAGCGGAATGAAAATCATGAAATTGTATAATTACAGCTGTAGAGCAAAAGATGAGTCATAGCACCCGAAGAAGAACAGGCTCTCTCGTAACACAAAGTCTTGAAAGAACCCATCAAGCAGCAGACATCCCAAACTGCACACTAACGCTTTTGTTGGAAATTGGGAGAATTGCCAGCTGTTAAAGTCTTGTCTTGAGTGCAAAAGGCCGAACGCTCTTTGCAGTGTGGAAACATTGGCTGTAATCGTTCGTCCTTTGTGAATCATGAGTAATATACCGAGTGTCAAAGACCAGGAATCCCCTTCTGCTGAGGGAGTTTCTTTGTGACAAATTGATGGCATGCCTTCCGCTCTTTAGCTTTTTCACTGCAGACTATTCCTACGACATCAACAACAGTTTCAAGTGGGTGGCCTCATTCACATACGACTGCCAAAGGCAGTTAAATGGCTTCCTGTATTTGAACATGTATCAACTGTCAACAGCTTTCCAAAACAACTCTCACCAAATTAGTACATCTTACAGTTATATTTCAAGAAGAATTAGAGCACAAGCCATCCATAAACTTTGAACAATGGGAGGATTGTAATGTCCTCATAGAAGGCAGTAGTGGAACTTACAAATAAAAAGAATACTATTTGTGTCTTATTTGCTGCTGTTTAACCAACCTGTTGTAGAAAGTTAATGTTTTTCCAGGTGTCAGTGTCGAATTTGTATCCATCTGCCAGCAGAGTAAAGACGTAATGACCTGCGTAACAGTGGGTCTCGATGTATTTGACGTTCTTTTGTGCGTTCAGCTGAAAGAAGGTTAAACAAAGATCAGAGTTTAGCCTGTGATTGCAATGACACAAGCTAATTGTATTAATTTCAGTTTAATCCCATTTCAGTGAGAAATGATAACGATTATTTAATCAAGATCATGAAAATATTGTGTAACAAAGACGGAGTGCAGTTTATTTCATTTCTTTTATCCTGAAGTAACTTTGTTTCTTTTGCACAGCTGCACTCTACAGCTGTGGTTAGCACAAGCATGTCTCTCTAAATCACTTTCTTGGCCTGACAGTGCCTTTGTTACCTAACTGATCATGTTTTTAAAAACTGATGTGGCAGACACTCGCAACAAAATCGAGGGTCGGGGAGATGATTTCAAACATGCCGTTGGTGTTGGTGCCGAGAGAGGGTGCTCTGAGTTTTTTATAAACTGCAGACCTACTGGGATTGAGTGAGTGGTATTTCTCTGGGGAAAAATGCCTTGTTGATTTCAGAGGTCATCTGAGAATGGCCAGACTGCTTAGAGGAAAGGGAACAGTAACTCAAATAACCACTTGTGGCATGGTTGCTGGGTGCCAGACAACTAGAGTATACAAAAGCACAGGCTCACTAAAGGTCAAGAGAAGAGCGGAAAAATGTTGCCTGGTCTAATGACCCTAGATTTCTGCTGTGACATTCAGATGATAGGGCCAGACTTTGGTGTAAAAAGCCTGAAAGCGTGCTGCTTTGTATTAATGGTTCAACGTGGTGTTGAGGATATTTTCTTGGCATATTTTGGGCCCCTTAGTACCAATTGATCCTCCTTTAAATGCCACAGTTTTGAAGGTTGAAGGGGGTGCAACTCATTAAAGGTGTACCTAATAGAGTGTCCAGTCAGTGTATATTACTAGTAAAAAAATGTGGACACACGAGCAATAAGAAGAAAATGTGGGTGCACAGCATTGTCAGAGCTGGTGAGTAGTTTACTTTCTGTTGTGCCTTCTGTTCTAATCTTGATGAATGAAAATGACAGCGTATTTTACGTAATTACCTTCATATTAATTCTGTCATTCTCTCCTTCCTAAACATGATTTCTGTTCTTCCTCACCTTAATTTCTCAATTTTCTACCTGTATTAAAACTTACCGTTGCCCAGTTTTTGTGGCAGAAGTTCCTAACTGAGGTGTTGAAGTGATTAATGTTTGATGTGCCATTCAACTGCAGAGCCACGGCAGTATAGAAGAATCCAGCGTATGCCTGGTCGGACCAGCAGAAACACACACTAGGTTGTTTTGCATCGTGATCTATTTGCTTTCATGTGTTATATTTGCACTGCGTGTTACCAGGAAATCTCCGGTGACTGGTGGCTGCTCCACCCCGTTGAAGGAACACTGAGACGAGGAGCAGGTCTTGAAATCAAATATGGATTTCACTACTTTCCCACAGCTGTCTGAGTCGCCACCACCAAAGAAGGTCAGCTCTTGATTGGGGTCGTAGTTTTGCGGTTTCTTTGTACACTGTGACTCAAAAATTGATGATGCCTTTCTGGTAGTATTGAAACCTTTAGGATAGCAGGGGTTTGTTATGTTTTTGGGGTTAGATGATTGCTGGAAAATAAAAAAATAAAAAATGTCAAAAGATGACGATTTTTTAAGACGAAGGAAAAATCTATAAATAAATAGGACAAAAAAAGACCCCAATCCTGAATTGGATAAGAGGGAAAAAAATGAATGGATGGATATTCGTTATGCCTTTACAGGCACATTATCTCCACACTTATTTCTTTAAACTATACAACACCACATACAAAGTCTGAAGTAAACAGAAACTATAAGGTTAAGCTGTCATACCATCACTCTGATGCACTTTCAGCATATTTCTTGTAGAATCACTATTAGTTTCAAGAATGAAGCTATGAATTACCAGAAACGATGCATTTCTCCCAGACTAGCTTGACGACAATCACGGTTCGATCAATATTCTTAATGACATAATGCATCCCTGGATCCTTTGGCTGTTAGCAGCTCAGGGACAGCAGCGTTCACTAATCATTCCACAAATTGGCCATTAATGGATTTCGCAGTGCACATGTGTGCAAAGAGCCAGACGTTCCCACTGCACTTAAACGATAGCACAGTAACGCATAACAACCTAAGGAAAGAACCACCACTCTTATAGTACCTTGGGAATATGAGAGTTCAGTGAAAGACACAATTTTTTTTCTGTGCATACTCGTAAAAGAAACAGAGGAAAAAGTCATTCACCTGCACTACTTTCTCCAGAACCAACTTCCCAGCTTCATTTTTGCCATAGCAGAGGAAACTGTGTGTGTAGACATTGTAAGGGTAACCATACAGTTTGACACGCAAGTAGTCGGCTCCCTTGAGATCATCCTGTACCGCAAAGGCAATCTGTGTTGATGCTCCTCCAAGATCCATGGAGCCGACAGTCTTTGCTCCCTGCGGCCGTACGTATGCGTTCCACACGTTTTTCTGCAAAAACAACGAAGATTAATAAACGATGAAACATACAATAGCAGATTTATGAAGCTGCAATTATCTTGTTTTTTTGGGCAATCGATCAGACAGGTGAAGGCTGTGTCATACCTCTACCAAGTTTCCCATTAGGTAGTTGACAGTGATCCAGCCATAAAGCCCTTCTTCCTGCCCAGTGATGACTGAAGCATTTTGAAACATGAAGGGGAGGGAACTCAGGTATTGTCTGAGTTTTACCAGGACGTTATTGGCCCTCTGTGCATCTTTCATTCTTAACAGCACAGCAGAAAACAGAACTATTAGACATCACACTAGAAACAGACGTTGACAAATGGATTCACTATCATTAATGAAGCAGGTAAAGATTTTGCCAAATACACTTTGCTATTTTAGATGCTATTATTTGCTATTATTTTTTAGTTTAAACTCATCTAAGCCAGAAGTCATGATCTTAGGCTAGAAGGCTTGGCTCTGTTTTTTAAAATGAGATCAGTATGTCATGTTAAAAACATTAAGATGTGCACATATTTTTTTTTTTAATGTTTCTGTCATTAACTCTGTTTTATGTGTGGGTTTTATTTATTTTTGGTTGTTTTGTTTTTGTCTTTCTGCTGTTTCTCTGAGCGTTGCACGGTCTGAGTTTGGGGTGCATTTGCTGGAAAGTCCACCGCTCAGAAGATTCGCGACTGTCTTAATAATTTCTCGCTTGTGAATAATTATTCTCACTGTACTGTGGATTTTATAATAAGATGTCTTTCCTGCTTGGCGTCGTGCTGACACAAAACTAAATGCTCTAAACCAATAAACTGCCAAAACATCTTCTTTTATCCATGTGCTCACACTTGCTGATGAGCAGTTAATCAGATGCGTTTGATTCGCAGTGCCTGGAAGCAATGAGGAGTATTCATCTATTTAAATAATGTTAGAGTCTGGAACAGATGTTTTGTTTTTTAAATGATGCTAAAGAGGATTTCCTTTTTCACATGACTGTAAATCATTTCATGCAAACTAATCAACCTTTTTTTGTATGTTTGTTATACTTTAACAACAATATACTCTGTCCCCTACTTCTACGTAGAAGGTCTGCTTTTGTCATCATCCTTCCTTGGGCTGGAAAGTATCAAAAGCCATATTTGATCCCAGGCCCAGAGTTTTGTCCTGCTCTTTAGTCTGAATGTGTTTTTATTGCTGGGGCTTCCCCAGGCATCCAGAGGGATCCATCAGGCAAAAGGGGGACAATATAAGACACAAAGCTTTACTGTGAAGCAGACCTCCCTTTTTGTCTCTTGAATGCTTGCACAGCAAAATCGGCATTCATAATTCAGCACCAATGAAGTTGAATGGACGTTGTTAAACTCAATCCACAGCACATATTTGAAAGTATTAAATACATCACTTTAAGAACACTTCTGCATCTCTGTCTTGATATTCTCATCTTTAAAAATCATACATTATACCCATTAAAAATTCACACCACACACACATAAAGTCACAGATCAAAATATGTATTTGTATTCATTATGTCTTGCAGTTCTTCAGTCATCGGCTCACTCTTCAGTGCATGAAAGGTCAAGAAAATCCTAAAATTAATTAATATAAAAAAACCACTTTTGACACTTCAATAATAATATAAGTAATCAAAAGCTTCTTACTGCAGGAGTCTCATTCCAGCTGTAGCTCCGAGAAACAGGCGCGTACTGTTGTGTTTTGTTGGAGGAATGGTTTTAGTGACGATGTCCATGCATTTCCTAAATCCTGCCATTGTCTTTTCTTCGATCTCGGGGATAACCTTCATGTCGGAGATGGCATTACCTGAGGACACAAATCCAAGCTAAAATTCTCGTGTGTGTGTCTAGTAACCAGAATGTCTCCAATTTAAAACACACTCTTTATGTTGTTTGTTTTGTTTGCAAAAGCCTAAAAAGAATTTGCCAGCAACCCCCCCTCTCTTTGTTATATGTGACTCACCATCAACTTTACAGTTTAATGTCTCAGTCACTATTCCTGTTTCGTTCTCCTTCGCTCCTGGCCATTCATACAGGTACACATTGGAACGAGATGAGCCAGCGTCTATCACTATGCCGTACTAACAGGAAGAAGGAAGAAAAAAAATATTATTGCACAAACATTTTCCAATCAGCCTGCAGTCTATCAAGCAGAGAGTAGCCACCGTGACTTTCATCAGGCCTCTGTGTGAAAGATGTTGCATAACAGCCGTAAAAGCCTATTTTCTTTATGGAGATATAGTGGGGTAATGGTATCCTTAGCAGAAAAGAAAGTCTCAAATTAGAGAAGTGTGAGAACTGCAAAAGTGAAAAACCACTGGCACACTCCTCAAGAAAAAGCATACACACATACACAAAAAGAAAACTGACAAACACGCAAAACGGCAACAAACTCATCACAGTGAGTGTTTTTCCTCTTTTTTTAGCCCTTGTTTCAAAAAGCTTTCAGTTCTAATTAAAAGGAAAAGAGTAAATAGCAATACGGCCAACATGCCTGTTTGTTTGAATGCCATTAACAGTTAAACGTGTTTCATCAGAACCGCCACTCATCAGCAAGCAGACCGATGAGGAATCCCCCGTCTCTGATCCTACGGTGCAGTTTTATGCGTTGTCTTTATAACAGCATGCGTATTTATATTTGCATCCTGGAGTATTGCGCTGATGCGCGTATGTGCTCACCTCTTTGCTGTATTTTAAAAACCTCCAAGTGTCCTGGATAACAGCAACAGCAACGAGGGCAGCGATGCTGGTCAAGAGGAGAAGCATCACTCCTGCTATCCGACACTTGTAGCCCATCTTGTGTTTGGAAGCCATTTCCTGTTGGCAAGAAATAGGGTTAAAGAAGATGTGTGGTTCTCACTAAAAGCATCTTTCAAGGTGAAGATGTGCAGATGTTTTAAAAAAGTCATGATGAGCCGTAACAGTGACCGGGACTGCTACAGATGAGTAAGTGCTCGCAAGCCAAACGGATGCTTCACCAAATCCAAATCAGAGGGAGGTTGTTCAATCAGAAGAACTCTTTTAGGGATAAAGTACTAAAATGCAAAAAAACAAAACAGTTTTTTGGCTACGATTACACATCGCACACAGGCATGCAACATGAAATGCAGCTTTTTTTTTTTCATGTGTGCATAGATGGGCTATGCACAATTTAAACCTTTAAAGCTACTCTCATAAACATTGTGCAGTATATATCAGCAATCTATATTCATCACTTTGCGAGGACTCATTAAAATCAAAAACATCCTTTTATTCATGAAGTTTACTAACAGATGAATATGCCATTTGATATGAATACCCTTTGTTATTCAATCAATAATCAATTATAATCGTGTTATTTAGATTTGCTGAAACTGCCACACTATTCTGCTCATGTTAAGTTCACGTGTGATTGCATCACTGTTATTGCAGCCATTTGTCAGTATACAGCCGTTAGGTAATTCTCCCTCAGCCATGTCAAATCTGTCCTCACCAGACTAAAACCACTTTGCGGATTAGGTGGAACCCTAGTTCTGTGTCTCTCCTGTTTATTGTCCATTTAAGCTTCATAAATCCAGGAATAAAATTGGCTATCTGACTCCTCTTTTATAAGCAATAACAACAATGACATCGCCAGTGTTTGTTAATCTATAAACAACTCCTAAGTTACCACAGCAACTTCTGTAGAAACAAGCAGGCTAAAGGTGCTCGACAAGGTGCGATCACAACTGGCTGATATGGCAACAAGCGAGTTTAATGTTTGTGATACATGTTGCCCGCAAGGTGCTTGACATTTCGAAGCCATGTGTGCAATACACGTCCTAGACTTTCACTTTTGAATGTCTCTTCTTTATAACCGTGTGCTTAACATTTCCCGGAGCTGTTTCCAACACCAAGCAAGTAAAGTGCCAGCACATGAAGAGAAATAGCAACCAATCTGTTTTTGTTGTGTCTATGTTGCATTCACTACAAGGTATGTTTCTGTAACTACATGAGATTATATACAATCAACCTGCCAAGACAAACACAGTACAAGTTCTTACACTCCAAGCAGCTCACAATGAAAACAAACATGAGGAGGCATGAGTGACTGTTGTCTGAGGATGGAATATAAAACAAATAATTCTATAAAGCAATGATGCGTGTAAGTGCATAATACTGCTAATTTGCAGTTAAGGAACAATAAGTCTTTTGAGCCACTGGTAATGTGAGCTCACTCATCTCTGGCTTTACGGGATATCATCGCAATGAGCCGGGCTTAAAAACTAAACTGTATTTAAGGTTGTGGGAGATTTTAGTAGCACTGAGACAAACACTTCCTCCCTGTAAAGTAAATTTTTGGTTTCAGTTCTTTCCCACTGCTTTCTCACCTTTTTTTTTTTTTACATGCTCAGTTGTTATTTGTGATTTTTAGTAGCATTAATAAGCTTGACATATTACATATTTACACTGCAGTGCATCTCAGATTTGCTGGAAGTAAAGTTTCACACAGTGGAGAAACAACAAGATTAGGCAAACAGCACAGTTACTTATAGTTTGTTATTGTAAATGAACCGCCTTTTGGGTTTGTAATACAAAGACTTACTAAATGCATTCATTGCACTTGACTTGCACCTATTTTATTTTATATGTCAATAGTTTTCCCTTTTCTAAAGCTTAATTGTGCAGTTACTTGAATTTATTTTTTACTATCACCTGAATAGAAATGCATGGTCCTTATAGGATTTTGAGTTGGCAGTTGCAAAACTACACTATCTATAAAATACTCAATGTGATATAACTGGTTCTGCAGTTTACATGAAATTCAGCCAGGTGAATCAACAAGTCATATCGACTCTGTTAACACCCACTCAGTAAAAAATCAGCCATGTGTCGCTGGGAGTCAAATAACTTGAGCTATCTCCCCTGCTTGTAAGGACAGGTTCTTATGGTGGTGAGGAGTGGATAGAAGCAAATGTGTCTCGTCACACTCGGTGCAGTAAAACTAACTTGCCAGTGTTGATTAACCCTTTTGATCATGTCTAAATACCTGTTGTGTTCAAAGGTTTAAAAAATAAATGCATGTGAGGAAATGTTTTGTTTCTTACCTTCTAGAGCTGATTTTTAGAGCCTCGTTGAGAATAAGAGAGAGATGGTTCTGACGAAGGGATGTTGATCTAAAGCAGGAAAAGTGGTTGCAGCAAATCAAGAGAGAGAGGAACAGAGAGAGAGAGAAGGTGCTCTGAGTGCTCTCAAGAGTGACTGGCCCACAAGAACAGGAGTGGCGTACCCCAACATAAGTCACAGTGCGGGGAGGAGCAATGTGTGCAGGACTCCAGTTTTTGCCACTCCCAACGCACCAGTGCAACAAAGCAGCCAGCCTACGAAACACAGCTGCTCCTTGCTCATTGCCTGCGTCCGGTGATTAAAACAGATACAAGTATTTGTGAGTATGAACAATGTGAGAAAAGGGGGCTGGAGCTGGGATGCTAATTGATGTGATCAATAAGAGAGACTGCAGTGTGGCTGAGGATCTGCTGTGGAACTTACTATACATTCAGGTGTTATTTAATAGGAGTAAATTATGGGACAATGGAGGCTATGAAAAGCAAAGGCTTAAGTGCTGTATCAACGATCAAGGATTTGTTGATAGCTGCATGTGATGCCAGCGTTCTCACAGACAAAACTCTGAGTCATATGTGTGACAAACACGAGTCATTAATTTTCCTGACACAGTGCTGATGGACGAATGGGAACCTGAGCTTTTATTGCAGCATATTTGTTTGTTTTTATGGGAAGACAGCAGAGAGTTAAAAGCATACTTTTAATGGTGCGTGCATTGTTCCTACTGCTGAACATTTTTGTAAGGGCTCATATGTTAAGAGTTTTGCAGCACTATCTGGAAACACGAGAAATGCTTTTCCAGACCGATACACAGACTGATGTATGTGCATCAGTCTGTATAATATCAGTTAAGGAGTGGAGATACTGTCAGAATGCATCTGTCTCCATACCCAGCCTACTGTAATGACCAAAACACCAGTTAATGCAATATTCCCAAATAATGCTGAGAAGTCAGACACCACTGCATTCTGCTGCTACTTTAAGTATTTTCCATGGTACCCACCCACCAACCCATTTGTTACCTGTAATACAATTTCATCAGGTTACCTTATGTTTTATGCTGGCAGACAACAACAAATGGTTCCATTGCATTGGAAGTGGTTACTTTGTTATAATACTGTGACATACTATGAAATAACCTCCTCACACAAGGGTGCCAGTATCTGGATCTGCTAGCTTTGTTTATTGTCCTGGTGTCTTAATAGAAGTTATTACAGTGGTCTGAGTTTTTTGGATATGTGAGCCAAAGCTAACACAAGTAGTCTTTTTGTTTTTGTTTTTTTGTTGGGGGGGGCATTGTTTTTGAGTTATTCAAAGGTATTTCAGATCATTGTCCCTGCTGCACAACAGCAGGACTCCTTCAGGACTTTAAGGTAGAGAGCAGAATTTATGGTTCCACTATACCAGGTCCTGAAGCAGCAAAGCAACCCCAGACCATCACGCTATTACCAACATGTTTGACTGTTGGGTTTTTTTTGTGTGAAACATTGTGTTTATTTTCTCCATTTGTGGATAATGTCACTCACCACCATTCATTGGAATCCCAGGCGCTTTTAAAATGCTTTGTAACCTTATCCAGCCTGATATATGTCAAGTTCTTTTAGATCGTGGCATGACGTGTTGCTTTTTGAAATCCTTTAGCCTACTTCTCTTTGTCAGACAGGTTCTATTTAAGTGGTTTAATCCAGCATGTGTGGCGTTAATTAGTCCTGGGTGTATCTTGTCAATTTCATCAACATGATAAAGTCACAAGTGTTCAAGATGCAGTCATGAAACTTCTCAGATGTGTAGTAAACACTGAAATGAAGACCCAACTCAAAGAACATTGATACCGTGGTCTCTCTTCGTGACTGTAAATTTGCAGCAGCCTTTGGTTTTTTAACCACTGAATCTGTTGCCTTTTTAACACCTGCATTGGTTTCTGGGCTGTCTACAAAGGAGACACTAGTGGTGTCAGTGAAAGTGAATTACATGTCTGATTCAATGGGCAGTGAATGTATATAAAGTATTTTTGTTGCCTAACGTGAGACCTGAAACCTACTGGCCTGAATTAACCGGAAGAACAGGAAGCTTAAAATTAGATTAGCACCAAGAGATGAAAGAGAAGAAGCAAGTATCTTACATAAAGATTGCATACTTTCTCATAGAGGTAGTACTGCAATACTTCTGTTAAAATGCATGCTCTTTTCAGCTTTGCTGCTTTGCACATGGGTTGTATGGGTTTAATCTGTCTCTGCACCCACATGTCTTCTCCTGTGTAAGGAAACATGTGAACACAGTGATTTCCTCTTTAATGCAGAAGAAAGCAAAAATAATCAACTCATTGTGAAGAATATATGTATATAAGTACAAATCTAGTGGTGATTTGGGAAGAATTTAGTAATCATCTCCAATATGTTGCATGTTTTATTTCATCCTAATAAAAAATACTGAGTTTCTGCTGTCTGCACAACTAAAAACAAAGTGGAAGTTCCCTCATCCTCAGATAATTACCAATTCAGCATCAGTGCTGTTTATAGCCTACTCGGATTTGTAGAGCCACCAAGACATATTCTCACTAATTGTTTGTCTCTTTCAGTGCTTTTAAAATACATTAAACACCCTGATGAATCTCTACTGCAGGTCACGGGGCAGCACAGAGAGGTTTAGAAGCTCTTAATGCATCGTTGATGAATTAGCTTGACAGACCCATACTTGCATGCATATGCTGCACATAATGACAGCATTATGCGGTGTCAACTTATCAGATAATTACACCTCAGGCCTCTAATGTATGGGTGTAGGAGGCTGGTCCACTTTAAACCCTGCTGCCTCCATTTCCCTTCACGCACCCTTCAGCCACTCCCACCTCATCGCCCCATCTACCTAACTATTTCAACAGGCCTGACTCTCACAGGGAGCCGCTGTGTGAAACACTGTACACAACCCTCTTCCCCACCACTGCTTGACAGAAAGTAGTCCCCAGACTAGCTCAGGACAAACCCATATCTCTTACATGTCAAAGCTGTGTACCACTCAGCACGCTGCAATTGAATTATCAAAAAGGAAACTCTTATCCTTGTAGAATTACAGATATTAGAGTTAACAGCAATCAGTGCATATTTCAACATGGGGCAAATATGCTGGCCATGTAATGGGATCTCTGTGGTCTCAAACGCATTGTGATTTGAGATTCAGTTACGTGCTGATGGCTAGTAGATTATAATGTTTTCCCATCTGATCCCTCCCAAGTGAAACAGCATCTTGGGCATGCTTTCAGGAAAAACCTCACTTACAGATATTTGAAGGCTGCTGAGCCTAGTGGGCTGACAGCATGTGTTGGACTGGACGAGTCCAACACATCGGGGCTCAAATATGCATTTTCAATATGAGATTATGTCACAATTTGTAGTTTTCTGTTCTGATCTATTTCTATCTGTTCAAATAATTATGCACTGCAATACAAATGTGCTTTGCTCTCTGAATGCTTTGGCGGTACTGTGAAGACTCATGTTTGTACCTAGTTTGGAACAAAGCATAGGGTCCACATCACAAGTTCAACTTTGCAGCTAAGAATAGATGCTAGAAAAACATTTTTCACAGGTCCTGCCCTTCCTGTCTTTATGTATCTCCCACCTTTGCAATTACCTGCTCTGCCCCAGTGTGTTGCACCTGTGAGTAATTCCCTTCCCTTGTATTCAAAATGTGTTTTTTGCCTGTCCTTTGTCAGCTCGCTTTTGTTTATGTATGCAGCACTTCAGTAATACTGCTCTTGCATTGGATTTCCCACGCGCCTAACCCTGTTTTGCCTTTTGGCTTTTGCCTCTGCTTGTTCCAGGTTTTGTCTGCTTTGATCACGGGTTGATCACCTGTGGAACAAACTGTGCTTTACCTCAGTGAAGTGGTGAACTCTCATGTGGTCTCTCATACATTTCAGTCCTGTGTTGTTACAACAGGAATGCTGGTTACATAAAAAAAGAAGGCTGATCTTTTACTATCTCTTTGAGACCTATTGAATTCACTGCTGTTTCTACGCTCATTCTTTTATTTCTTATTTATCAACCAATCACACCCTGTGAAAGAATGCATCATACTAAGGTTACCAAGCACCTAGCTAAGATAAAAGTTTCCATCCTGTCTAAGATTCCTTCCATGAAAATGTTTGCACTCTCTGACAGGATTCTCTACTGTCCAGAAAACAACGGAAATGAGCGCAGACACCAGAGGGACAAATAAACGAAAGACTGATACATATGTGATTGCAATGCAGTGTAGTTGCACAGAGCCTAGAAAACTGTGATATACAGTGAAGTTAGTTCTTTTTCTGGACTGAAGCAGTACTGGGGATCTTATGCTAAGTTAGAGGGAGAACACCAATATTTTTAGATCATTTATTTCAAATAAAACCTTGACAGGGAGGCTGGGAACATACTGTGCAGATGCAGACACTGTCAGAATCTGCAATAAAGGGGTCAAAGGAAAATAGAGCAGTCCAAGGTAATAGGCTCCTCTACCATGCTTTGACATAAAGATAATATTGACAGGTATGGTCGTAGTAGTTAGGAGGGAAAAAAATATGTTTGGCAAATGAATTTTCTCAACTTTTTATGAAGCAAAAATCAACCTTTATCCTAAAAACAAGCACACTAACTTTGCCTCTATGTTCCCCCAAGATAAGAGGCATGTGGAATGCAGTCATAAATCAGTGCATTCCTGCTGCGACTTGACTCCAGTTTCCCCTAAAAGGTTTGTGCTGTTCATCAAATGTTACTGAATTCAACTGAAAGACTTTCTTTGAAACTTTTAATAGAGATTTCCTAGCGTATGTCCCTGAGATAAACTTTCATATTTTAGTGGTTTTCTGCCTTTGGCCACTTAATATCTGTGCAATCAAAAGTCACTCTGTGCATGTTCACATTCATGTTCAACTGAAGACACAGAAACGATTTTAGAAGACTTTTCCCTGTTAAAAGACTTTTTCATGAGCAGAGAATGGAAACTGATCCATAAAATCTAAGTCTTGATTGAAATACGGTGGATTATGTATAAAAATTCCTGAACAGCTGATCAAATACTTTTGTGAGAAGCTTTAAATTAAAGCTGAAAGTCTGCACTTGAATCACATGATGTTTGTTAGATTTAAAATCCTCTGTACAGCAACAGCATGTCCACTGTCCAAAACTGGACCAGAGACAAGTTATTTCTCTTTGATGAAATAACTTGTCTCTGCTTTATTTGGATTAAAGGTTGATGTCAGATAAACTTTTGAGCTGTCTGTAATACAACCTAATAATATTACACTAATGTTGCCCCCCTTGTCTCGCCCTGCTTTCTTCTCTTTCAGGCTCTCATTTGCAACCTACTGGAGCAGATTGCAGACTCTCCTTGATCCTGGTCCTGCCTGAGATTCCTTCCTGTTAAAAGCCAGTTTTTCCTTCCCACTATGACCGAGTGTTTGCTCATTGTTAGTTGTCTGATTGTTGAGTCTTGCAATATAAAGTACCCTGAGGCAACAATTACTGTGACTTACCGCAATATAAATAAAACTAAATTGAATTTAACTACAGAGTACACACATAAGAGGTAAGCCAGTTTACTATGCATTGAATATTTCTGATTATAAGCTTGATTATTTTAATATGGAATCAACATTTCTCAGTGCTGGATTGTTCTCGTTTTAAGGTAAGCATTATTTAACGATGTTACCATAATAGTATTCAATTAAATTCAATTAAATGTTATTTATATAGGGCTAAATTACAACAGCAGTCACCTTAAGGTGCTTCATATTGTAAGAAAAGGGCCTAACAATAATGGAGAGAAACCCCCAACAATCAGACAACTCCCTTTGGTCAAGCACTTGCTTGTAGTGTGGAGGAAAATCTCCCTTTGAACAGGAAGAAACCTCCAGCAGAACCAGGCTCAGGGACAGGCAGCCATCTATTAGGACTGAATGGTGCTGAGCAAAGAAGAAAACCAAGTGTCCAGTCTTTCTCCCACTTCCAACCTGGGAGCTATTTCCACAGAAGAAGAACCTAAAAGCTGAAGGCTCTACAGCATTTTTAAATCATTACTCCTGTGTAGCTGTCAGAAATACTGATCATGTGTCTGTTGGCATCTCCTTGTGGCCAAACTGCAAAATGCATGTCCAGAAACATTTGTAATGCTTGGAGTAAAACACTTTTTTTTTTCTTTTTTTTTTACACATGTACACCCAGGAGGAGCAGCAATAATGCTGCCAGCAAAATTATTGTAAAATCCCCAACTAAGAGTCAGTAAAATATGTGCTTCCATCCCCTTCACCCCAAGTGCTCAAATAAATGTTTAATTATAATTGCAAGGCCTTATAAAAGCATCTGAGGACCGAGACAATCACTCAGACAAGTCAGCAACTGTGATAACATAAAAGCAGCCTACAAAGGATTTCAGAGAAGAATGCAATCTTTGCTTTTATCTCAGTATGAAGTTGATTCAAGCCTCACTTGATTCAGTGTTTTTCCCCCTTCAATATTTAAGATGATCACTTCATTACCAGGGGAACGTCACTAACATTTTCTGTTAAACTGACACAATAATAACAAATAAAAATGCTGATTAAAGAAGTAAAAGTAAAGAATTAATAAATAATTCACTGAAGACAAAAGATTCATAAAAAAAAATCTTTGCATTATCCTCTCTGTAGATAAAGAGTTAACATTTCACTCAAGTCAAGTGAGTGCCTGGTGGAAGCACATTTTTTATTCATAAAGTCTATACAGGTGAAGTTCTCTATTGTAAGCACTAGAAGTAAGACCTCTCAAGTAGCATTGTTATGTCTCATGTCTCCTATCATCATGATTTACAATTTTAACTGAACAGACAGACCATGTGACCTTTTTCTCTTTGGCATTTTCCAAAGCAGCCGTATCATTTTTAAAGAGAAGTCTTCCTCTACAACTGTTGCTGTGTCATAGTTGCCTGTAGAATTTATATTTATAGTTTTGAAGCAAGCAAATGAACTGGCCAATAATACTGACGAGTAATCAGGGACTAAGAAGTAACATCTAATACTGAATCCTCATTTGTATTTATAGAAGGCCGGCCTTTGTCCTCAGGGATTAAGATGCTCAGAGGAGGCTGATTTGCAAGACATGCTGTTTGTGTGTGTATGTGTGTGTGTGTTGAGCAACAACAACGGTGCCATTTCTGGACTGCTGGCAGGTCAGTTTATCCACTCACTCTTTTTATGGCATTGGAATACCTGCAGAACATTGCTCGGCATTGTCCTGTTGAAAAGCTTACCTTCCCTAAAGAAGACGTCACCTGGAGGGCAGCATGTATTGCTCCTAAAGCTGTATATATAATTTAGTATAGTCACACATGTGCATGTTATCCAGGTCATGTGCCAAAATGCACCCCATACCATCAAAAAATCAGATTGTATTTTAAACCTTGAAAGAGGATTGAAAAGTGACACCATGCAGACTACAGCAGACTTTATTCAAATAAACCACATCACTCCATGCAGCACAGTCTAGCCAATGAGGAAATACTTGGGTCACACAGCCACTGACGTTAGCACAATCATCTGAAATTACAGCAATACGTGGTGATGGCAGAGCACAGATTTCTAAATCCCCTAAAGGGCAGGTGTAAAGGATCAGGTTAGTGCAAAACTATAATGGTTTGGCCGGGGATTTAGTTACATTTGATCATTCTGAAACTTCAAGGTTTTAAAAATATATAACGGGACAGTAAAGTGTGGCATCCTATATTTCTGGTACATTCAACTCAAAGACAAATGCCAAATCAGTGATACAGAGAAAAAAGTGAGCAAATATTTAATAAATTTGCATAATTTAGGTTTTAAACTTTCATCTTAATATAATTTTTCTGTCTGAGCACAGAAATGTAATGAAATTTAGTTTATTTGAATGTAGGAAAAAGCCCCAAAGGAGCATAATTTCACTTTAAGCCCACTGACAGTGACTGAGTGATTGTCTTGTACTGCTGTTGGGGAATACTGGCCAGCTGTCATAAGACACAACATGAATCAATAACATATAATCAGCCCTAATCTGCCATTGTATATTAAAAAAATACTACTTTTGCAAATTAGTTAATAAATAATTTAACCTAATCACTAGGATATTATATTAGAAATCTTTAGCCTGACACTTCATGAAGCCCTCCATGTATCACTCATATGTTCATTTGGAAGCAGTTTCTGAATGAGCATCTAAAAAAATAAGTTGCAGACAAACACTGAGTCAGAAATTCACAAAGTGCGCAATACATTCTTTGCAAAACTCAAAAATAATTTAGCCTCAATTCAACCACACAAAACACTGAATTTACCCCCAAACAAGTTTTACACACAGAAGACACAGCGGCATAGACAAGTGCATTGTGACGTGGACAATAACATGATCCGTGAGAGACAACGTGGAGTCAACAGAGGGAGAAAATGCAGATATAAAATGTTATTTTTGGAAGTCTACATATGTTTTTGTTGTTTTTGTCATAATTAGTAGATACATAAATATACAATAATTTGCGACAATGTAATATTTACCACTGTTAACTCGACTGGATTCTTTGCTGCAGACAGAAGAACTGCCTGTTAGATAAATTACTCCACATTCCCTTTATGACATTTTACATCTGCAAAACTCCATCAAACGTCAGTCACAACTTTGGTTATCATTCAGGGATCGGAGTGGACTCTCCTTTTCCAGCGTTTTTTTAATGACTGGCCTCCTGCAGAAGCTCAAATGTCAGCTGCGTGATGTGCTGCCACGCTTGCTGGATGTGATGTGACTCAGTAGTGCGTGCACAGATGGCAAAGCGCAGGACAAAGCAGCCTGAGAGCTGACAAGGCACCAGATGGATCTCTCTGCTCTTGGTGATCCTTTTCAGCAACTCTTGGTTCAGTTCATTGGAGCCCTGAGAGGAGAAAGCAAGGAAGAATTACACCAGCTAGGCTTTGTGCCATGACTACTTAATAATTAGGTGACTGGATTGAAGTAATCACAGTCTTGACAGTCAAATTCCCATAGACAGGGAGCTCTGATATGTATTTTCTAGCTTTTCTAAATAATACCCTCAGTGTTATTGAACCTTTGAGGTTTCTAGGTGACTTTTTTTTACTTTTTGTGACCACTGCAGAGATCAGATCATAGAGCTGTACCGTTGGGTGCTGTTACCTTGAGCCTGAAGCAGACCAGTCCCAGGACAACTTCAGCACAGATCTCAAACCTCTTGTCTGCTCGCACCAGACTCTCAAATTCCTTGGCCAGGGCCACTTGCTGAAACAGAGGATGTGAATTATTCATAAATATTTCATGAAATGTAAAAGATTTATTGTACATGCAAATAAAAGTGACGTTTTTTTAAACCAATAATTTTTTAAGCGTTTGCTTTAAAAAAAATCTTTCACCTGCAAACAATATTAGCTGTAATTGGCATTATTTTCCACTAGATGCCAGTGTGGTTCGTTACGTAGCCTCGTGCTTTAGGCCAAAGAGATTGGAAGACTTTTTTCTTGTCATTCTTAATTAAAACCTTTCTTTTTTTTCTTAGCAGAGCATCACTGCTTACCGTGAAGTAAATGCATTCATCACTAACTGATTAAACAAGCATGCAGTGTGATATTTCACATTTTAGAAGAGACAATTCCTGGTGAGCTCAAATCAGACAAGTTCAAAATTTGTACTCAGCACCCATAAAAGCCTTTATCAAAGTCTGCTCTGAAAATGTCATCTCCCTCATACTGATTTTTCTAAACACGGCACTTATCAAAGATGTTCATAAAGTACAATTTATCCACTTAAGATCAAAGACTCTGCTGATGCATGCTGAAACGTGCGTCAATGCAGTTATCCCGGTTATATCGTTGAGCTTCCACTCAACTTTTCCAACTGGTAAATAAAGCCAAACCTCTGGCATAAATGGCCAACAATTGGTTGACCGTCATCTTGTTTCTTAAGTCCCAGCAGATAATCCAGTATCACTGTATTTGATTACAAGCTAAACTCCAGTGACCTCACTTCCTGTCCTACTGCTGACTGTATGCCAGGCAGAACTTTTTATACATATTATTCATATTTTGCGGATTCAGATGGCTGCAGGGATCGATTCTGCTCCTGCCACTTTATTTGAAATGGAGCGTAAACACAAAACAGGCTGATTTGATTGACAGAGCAGACTGGAAGAAGAGAGAGCGAGTCAGACAGGGGTCATGCATCAAAAAGAAAAGATGAAAAGAAAAGGCATGTGCAGGGTTGGGAAAGGAAATGTAGTTTTAAATAGAAGATACAGGCCAGACATATATGACTGCAGGGCTAATTATGCCGATGAAGAGATAGAAGAGGAGGGAGGGCAATGGCAGGACATTAGTGGTAAGGAGGATTAGGAGCAAAGAGTTCTAGGAAGCAGGACGGCAAAGGCATTTCCCATAAAGGCATATATGATTTCCTGAAGTGTTTTTTTTCTTTTGGAAGTGACTAAGATGTGACAGATAAATGGAGGTGAAACAGCAAAGTGAGACTGATACCACTGGCACCACTGTTGGTACAAGATTAATCTTTTTACTACATTGAGGATAAGAAACACAGGTTAGCAGGGTTACAAAGCCTGAATTAGCACTAACACACTGCTACTTCTTAAAGTAATTGATCTGTTATTTACATCAGCTCTCACACATTATGGGGAATAATTGTCAGTAATCCCTGCACAGCTAAACGAATGGAATATATGAAATCCATCCATGCTCTTCTGCTTTAGGGTCACGGGGGTGCTGCAGCCTATCCCACCTGTCATAGGGTGAGAACCTGGAGAAAAACCACACAGGAGAAAATATGCAAACTCCTGGATTCAAACCCAGAACCTTCCTGCTGTAAGGTGACAGTGCTAACCACAGCACCACTGCACCATCCACATATTTGAATAACCTCAAATTTAATGTGTAACAGGCGAATAAATTATCCTATTACTTCAAATTTTGACCACAAATGCCACAAATGTGAAGAAACCCTTCACATCCCCAGGAACAGGTATATTTGCCGATACTGAGTGAGAGATCATTTTCCTGCGTGTTTACCTTGCGTATATGAGCTTGCAGACCTTTGAGCCCATACATGCGAAAGACAAACCACATCTTCAGTGAGCGAAATCTCCTTCCCAGTGGGATCTGCCAGTGCTGCAGGCCAGAATTGGATAAGGAGAGAAGTTATTACCAAAACGTTCAAATCATGATTATTAATCATGATAATAATTAATCTTACCCGATAATCTGTGACCAGTCCTGTTGATAGAAAACAGATAATGTTGTCCATTACATGTGCACAGTCTTAATTTTAAATAAAACCCCTTTAAACTACTCGTGTCAGCCAGCCTGCTTCCTGGTTAATAAGAATCGTAAGTGCAGTCAGTGCATTTCGAATCACAGGCTAAACGCGTTTTGCACAAACAGAATAGGTGAAAATGGCATTTTATGAGATTATAAGATTTTATAAGATACAAGATCTGTATTTTCTGAATGTAAAGCAACACACCACAGATCACAACTTGCATCGACTTAACAAAGCTCCAACATTAAAACAACCATTTTAAATTTAAAATGTATCTTCTATAACAGCTGCTTTTTGCTATTATCTTAGCGTACTGTTGATTGTCCAGGTGTTGCTGTCACTGCGCTCAGCGCCTCTATCTCACTAATCACAGGTAGCTCATGTCTGCAGAATAGATGTCTGTGTTAGCCTGGACTAATAACCACTAATTAGATTGAAGAGTCCAGAGTGCATGAGCATACACTTTTGTAAGGTGCTTCACAGCGGTGGGAGGCACTGCAGCTCTCAGTCTTTCTCTCTGTCTGCTTGACAAGTAAATTACAGTGAAAATCTGAGACCATCTGCAGGCTATAGGAGAATTTGCACAGACACACAAAGTAGAAGCAGACAAAATTGTTATATAGGAAATTCTCTGATTATATCTTTATAGTTTTTGTTTTTATTCAAGTCTCCAAGACAGGACAATAGTTTACCAATGGAATTTGGACATAAATACTGTCGACTTCTAAAAGGATATCAGTGAAAACTATAACTACCTGATTCCTGGTTTTCATGTTTCAGGTAAAGTGGTTCCATTTTAAAGGCTCCAATGATGTCTGCTCTCTCCTTCACCCTGTGGACAGGTGTTGACAAGACAAAAACGTCTTAATATGGCATTAAGCTCTAAGAAAAATGTCCAAAAATCACACTATTTAAAACTTGTACATCAAAATTGAGTGTTTTAGTTTATTCGTGGGGGTTAGCCACAAAAGATTTTTAGGAAAATTTCACCTCTTTTCAACAAATGAGTTGCAAAGTGAATATATGGTATAGAAATAATATTTAAACACTTTATTAAAACTTAATAAATGACCTTTTGGCTTTAGACCTGTATTTTTAAGTAAAATCAGCATATGCTTTATGAAACAGGCTAGTCTGCTCTAGTTTTTGCATGAGTTATGGTTCATTATCCTGGAGGAAACTGTCTCCAGTTGAGCAGTTTCAGAGTACAGGATGATACCGTGATGTGACCAATTTCCTTCCGCTATCATATTTTCTCTTTCAATCTTATTAAGTGAATTTCTCAAGCATTTATCCATTTATTTTATTTTGTGTTGTAAAAAAACCCCATAACATCTAATATTAATATTTTCATTTGTAACTTCAAAATGCTGATGATGCCTGTCGGCCTGTTGTTTTGCTGTTATGATTTAGTGAGACTGAGATTTTAAGACCTGTTAGTGTGTCTGTTTTTGAAACATGAGACTCTGATGCACTTGTCCAGTTGCTCCGCTGTGCACCTGAATGTCCCACTTCTCCTTCTTTTCTGGTTAGAGGCAGGTCCTCAGTTTTATTTAGACATCACTGTCTGGCATCTTAATGTGTTGATATAATTGACAAAATTCATTAGACTATTCATCTGGTGAATAAGTGTTACTAGAATGCCGAAGTGATAATTACTGAAAAAAACCTCTGTATGTCTACACACTTACACTTAATTATATCCATTTTTATATAATAATAATAATAATAATAATATTTACCTATATATTCTATACCCAAATGTGAGCCAGCACACTGGACTTCTCTGAAAATGAAGAAATTGATCAAGCATAACATTTGATCACTATTTTTTTTTCTTCAGGAATTCTAGCAAATAACTTAAGTTTGGCATTTTAATAAAAAATATATATGTATAATGTGATTTCCTATTTTTCATCTATTATTAAAATAGTTCATTTGAAAATTCATGGATAACAACATTATGTATATTGAATAGAAAAAATATAATTGTGATTAAAGTGCTTGTGCATACTGGTAGATTAACCATTACAGAAACAGTGGTAATTATCACTGCTGTGTATTTAGGGCAGCTTTGGGATTGGGTGGTTTGCACATTTGTTTAGCACCAGAAATACCAAATTTTTTCACCACCATGTAAAATGCTCCTATTAGCCCATACTTGACTTGTTCGTCCTCCAGATAAGCAGTTTACTGTACAGGGTGGGCCATTTATATGGATACACCGTAATAACATTGGAATGGTTGGTGATATTAAAGTCCTGTTTGTGGCACATTAGTATATGTGAGGGGGCAAACTCCTCAAGATGGGTGGTGACCATGGTGGCCATTTAGAAGTTATGGCCCGTTATCCTTCTCCCACCCCAACCGGTCGCAGCAGATGGCCCCGCCCCTCCCTGAGCCTGGTTCTGCTGGAGGTTTCTTCCTGTTAAAAGGGAGTTTTTACTTCCCACTGTCGCCAAAGTGCTTGCTCATAGGGGCTCATATGATTGTTGGGCTTTTCTCTGTTTCTACTGTACAATATAAAGCGCCTTGAGGTGACCTTTGTTTGATTTGGCGCTATATAAATAAAATTGAATTGAATTGAATTAAATGGCCCACCCTGTACATTTACCCCTGAGACCACTTTTATACCTTCTTTTTACATTTTCTGAGGGGTACCTCACATTTTTTAATGTAACTGTGTGCAACAGGGTTGCTCTTCCGTTTTTTTCTCTGGTGTTCTTAAACAGGAACTGTTCCTGTTTTCTTACAGCAACCTCGTATGCACTCTTTTTTAGTGTTGCCATGTTAATCTGAGACAGCCTTATTATGCTAAGAATATAAGTTGAATTCCTGTGTTTTTAAAATAGTTCTAAACCTTCTACTCTTTTTAATAATTTCCATGATTATACAAATATGAGATTTTTGATGTGCCCTCAGGCATTTAAACCTTACACAGGACACCTTTTTTGAATAAGGTCATGTCAATGATTTTACACAACATTAGGCTGTCTTATTGGTTATATTGTTATATTGTCAACAGTAAGAGAGTATGAGACAGGCAATGGAAAATGTTTTTTAAGATCCTCTTCCTCTAACCACATGTTGGGTTTCTAACTTTTTCCATCTTGTGAAACACATGTCTCGTTTTGTAGATGCTGACAGAAGAGGCAGGTGGAAGGCGTGAGTCTATTTTTATTGTGCAAATGACTGAGGTGTAGATGGATATCAGTAGTCATTGTTACTTCATGGGAGCATGTGTGAGGTGAACTTGAAAAAAAATTCTGGAAAAAAACAAAACAGTACTGGATACTATAAATGGTGTGTGTAATGCTCCCTTTTTAAAATAATACTTATTTAACTATTGCTGCTGTCATATCTGGTATGTGTTAGACATCTTACCACATCGCGGAGCAGTCAAAGTTGACTAAAAGCCACTTGTGTGGGTTGAAGTTGAAAGAGTCTGCCAACTAAAATAAAAACCAAAAAGTTAGCCACAGTGCTGAATCTTTCACTCACATTTATAAAGATAAAAAAGAAATCAGCAGAATGTCAGTTTAATATTTGAGGCTCCGCTGAAGTTTGAACAAAGTGATCGGAGGCCAAATCATCCTGTAAAAATTGTATTTTTTTTGTACACGCTTTGTACATGCTTATTTAGTCTTACTAGTGCCAAGAAAATCCTATCACCAACATTATTATCTAGACAGAAGGTGTCACAGTGTATTTGAAATGCAAAAGAGGAACGTCCAGCCATCAAGCTCACAGAATACACTGGAAATAACCCTTTCCTGACAGGATTCATTCAAAGAGAGACAAACCAGTCTTAATCTGCTCTCATCTTTTTGTTGGCTATCTTCTGTAATATCCTTTTCTCTACCTCCACAAATGCAATAAGACAGCGCAGAGAGACAATGTGATATAAACCCTTGTCTGACAGTTGCCATGCTGACTGATTCAAAGTGGGGGGTGGTTGCTTCCTCGTCCCCGTCATTCATATCCTAGCAACCATCACTTCAGCAGGGCTGCTCTCTCATCCAAAAAGGACCGGGCTTCCTCTTCATGCCCTCATCCAGTCATTTTCACTGACCTCATAATGCTTCAAAGTTATGCAGTAGAACTACGGTGCTATAAATGAAATCCAACTATTGTTACATGTGGCTTAAATACATTTTTTTTGTCAGTGATGTTTAAATAATATTAGAAATTCTAAAATGATGTGTTACAGGTACAAACCCAAAACCAGCACTGGAAACAGCCACACTAAAAGAGAGGATGAAACAACAGCTGTTTTTTCTGTGTCTCCACCATCATTGTTTGAACTTGTGTGTCTAATAAACAGTGATATATAAAGGTCTAACGCTGCCTCAGGAAATTACTCTGTCCTTATCTCTGCGTCTCTGCACAGCTTGGGGAGCAACAGCTGCCTCGGCAGCCTCAAAAGGCAGATTGATGCTCAGCGGTTTATGCTGATTGTTCGGTCTAACACTCAGCCTTGCACGCTTCCTCCTTGACATTAACGTTATGCCCTTTTCAGACAGTATACGGTTAGTGTTTGCTTTCATAGATGCAATGGCCGATACTACATGTGCAATCTGGCAGGATAGGTTTAGCACCACCTAAATTTCTGACCACAATTAAACCACATTAATCACACGGAACCACATTAGTCACTGTACCGGCAATGATTAGAGTTAAAATTGTGCCGTGCCACTTTTGTGTTGGAGGTTCTTGTAGCAATCGTGATTGTAGAACCTTCATGAAGGACTAAAACATTGCGGCTAAGCTTAGTCATGGTCTTAGTGCACTACATGAACATGAAAACTGATACGTTTTACTCACCTCAACACCGTTCAACAAAGGTCTAAATTCTGGACAGATGAATGCACTCCCAGCATACGCCGCATCAATGTGCATCCACATATTTTCCTCATTACCTGAACAAGAAAAGGAGACGTTATAAATGTTTGTAAGACAGTTTGTCAGTCTATTTCTAACTATCTGGGGAATCTTTAGAGTATAGATAACTACTATCAAATATACAGGACCATCATAAAAATGAACTGAGATTATTCAGAAAACTGACTTTTTTGTTCTTTCTCAGCAAATTCATGAAGTGCATTTGACATTTTTCTTCCTGGTCTTATTAAATCAAAGCCACTCTCAATGTGCTTGTAAGGATTTATTTGTGTGCTACAAAACAGAAAGAAACGAGTGTGTGCGGCAGCGACTTGTTGACTCACATAAGGGTCCCAGCTCAGTGAGGTGATCAAAAGCACAGGAGGGAGTGGTGCCCAGCGTCGCACAGAACTGAAACATACAAATAATGGACACACCATAGTGCCGTGTTTCCTGTGTTTCCAATTTGACTGTCACAACTGTAACACATTACATTTCAATAATTTTATCCAAGAAAACAAAATACAAGTCGGTGTTGCAGCTGCTGTAAGACATTGCTTTTATATCAGTTTCTAAAACATAGATTAAAGATAGGTTATCACTCCTGAGACAGCGATGATTCAGAGCTACTGCCTTTTCTTTAATATTCACTGATAGTGATCTGTAGGTCCAGATGAGCCAGGGATTATTGTCCTTAACCGGATAGACATACATTATATTCAACAGAAACAATGTTATCCTTCAGCAGAAGCCTCAGGGTGTATACAGCTGCATCACTGGCTAATTGTATCATTGTAGCTAACAGCTGACAGACGTGTTGCTCAACTGCTTGTAAGCTTTAGTAGCAAAAGCAAAGCAATGACAAATGAGAATTTTATTCCAAACTATTAAAATCTATATTTTTTGGTTGCCATATGTGTCTTTCTGCATGATAGTTAAGTAAATGCATGGGGAGTTTTGTCTTTTCCTACATAGAAAGGGATGAGTCCAGCTGCTTTGTCCTCCTCCACCATCTTCTTAAGCATTTCCTTTCTGACAGCATAACGGTTATCTGTAGGCACCTTCCTCATCATCACTGCTCCAATCAGAGCAGCACGCTCCACTGAAGAATGAGCCTTAGGACAAAAGAGATCCAGCTCAAGTGAGAACAACAATTCAATCAAGTTCTTGGAACACCTGCTCCTTTAAGTAGCTGCATAAAGCTACCATGCAAACAGCTAAGTTCAACTTTATGGATACTAAATGATTTTATCTGATTATTATGCAGGTAAAAGGTCAGAGTAGGACTGTGCACATGTCAAGTCTCACAGCAATCAATTGCAGACAATCAGCTTATTAAAACAAAGCGTTAATTTGTTCAATACGGAGCTGGAACAATGTTGAGTGGGGCTGAGTTCAAACAACAAAGTACTATAAACTGCACAGTATGAAGTCAAGTATCACTGTAAGTGACTCAAAGTATTTTAGTCAAAAGTAGTTGTGATGTAGTTTTATGCCATTTGATTCATGCTGTAAAGTTTAAGTAACACAAACTAAAGATGAAGATTTTAATTTGTTTTTGGCTAACAGTGCACAATACTAAACGGCACAAATCAATCAGTTTTGAATTACCTACAGGAGATTACCACTAAACAGACAACTATTCACTGTGAAAAAGGCATATGTTGGATGGATTTGTTACTCCTGAACAGGCAGTAGACAAAAATCGCTGATCTCCCTGTAAAGGTCGGTGTGGCCCTCAGGCGACTCCCTAACACAATCACAAAGTCAGCCTGGTATTAAACCTGATCCGAGCGCGCTACTGCCTGGCTGACCCTCTGTCTTCCTAAATTGCTGTTACTGACGTAACCGCTGCCGTCACATGGACTGCCGTTTAACTGAGTCTACTTAAAGAAAATCTGTGTTTGTAATGCATTTCATTTATCTTTATGTCACAGTTGCGTAACTTAATATATCTGCAGGTATATAGTTTTAAGCTGTTTTGAGATATAGCAAAGCTAATAACTTGCATGTGAACTTTAGATAAATGTAAACACTGTGACTATGGTTCTTCACAGTTGTAATAATAAACAAGTAAATGTAAAATTGATGAAAAAAAAACTAAAATTTAAGTAAAGTCCGTCATTTTGACATGAATTGTAGAATTAATGTAGAGTTATGGACATGCATCAAGGCAAGTAATTGCATCGTTTATATGTAAGTAAAGTTGATCATTTTGATCACATCAGGAGTTTGCATCAAATAACAGAAGAAGAAGAAGAATAGTAGAAAGTATATGTTGCTCTTACTTGGTCAGATGTGTATGCCACCAGCTTGGAAAGGATTTCAGACTCAGATTTTTTGGCATTGATCGCCTGGACCCGTCTGACTGCTTTACAGCGCGCAGCGAGCAAAGATATCAGGGTGGCCTCACTGGCAGTTCCCTGTTGAAGAATTAAGGAGGCTGTGAAGCAAAGCCTTGCTGCTGTGGATGTTATTTGACTGTAAAAAAAATCAGATGTTACATGGTTGCCAGTCAATGCCAGTCATCCTTTTGTTTACGATGGACTGTTGGAGCTTAATTATTGTTTTTTAAAGGCAGGGTTTCTGCAGGTGTTCTACAAATTGTCCAGAATGTTGCTGCTGTGTCACATTACTTCTATCTTCTTTGCACTGTTTCCCCTTAAAATTTCAGGTTAAAGACAAAAGGAGAAGACAGCACTTTTGTTTTGTTGCTTTTTTTTTTTGTGGCTCCCAAGTTGTGGAACTCACTTCCATTGGAGGCAAGATCAGTGAACACTGTTGATAAAAAGAAGCTGATGTCCTGTGCAGGATTGCCTTTCATTAGTTTTATTAATTTATATCATTTTAATTTTTGTATTGTTTTGTTTTTTAAGGACTTTGTGACTTTTGTTTTTTGAAAAGTATGATATAAGTAAACTTTAATTCTTTACTTGTAAAAATTAGGCATTCAATTATTATTTATATTTCATTGTAGAATAATAAAAAGCTATTAATAGAGAATTTAATTTCCATCTTTAAACCCTAGACGATATGTTATGCATGTCTATATGCATTTCAATCTGAGATATCTGTGGTCCTCTATGAAAATTATTTAATGATAAGGATTCTATTATATCTCTTTTGTTAATTAACTTTGTCGGTATGAAACTTTGAGAAACTCTGTTTGATTAAACATGTAAGGTTTTTGTGCTGGTGGATAGTTCCTTTGACTGCATGACTCATGTCTTGACCAGAAAAAAAAGAAATTTGGAAATTGTTGTTTGAAAATACTCATCAACCTGCCAGCTGACACAGTGGCAACTGTTGGAGCTGGATAATAATAAAGTGAAGCATGGCTTCTAAGGTTTGTGGAGTCATTATCACAAAGAAATCAATGAAATGTTCAAATCACCCAATCAATAGGCACAAATCAGCAGAAAGAAATTACATCAGTGGTTTTTAATCAAACTTTTGTCACTGACTAACTCCAAGGGATGAGTGTGAGGCTTGAAAACCTGTGCTACAGAGCTGGGTGGAAGGCTTGGTTGAATGTGATTTTAGGATTTTGGACATGCATATAGATCAGTAACCGGCTATAAGGACATCTGAAATGTGAAGATTTTGTAAATATAATAATAACAATGCAACCTTTCACCAGAAGCATATTGTAAGTATTTTCAGATGTTAAGGCGGGAAGCGCTAACCAATCACGACTCTGAGAGCTTGTGCAATGTAGTCATCATGAAGGAGTTTAAAGCTTTCTGCCTAGTCAGGTGGTAAAACTGGGTTTATGACTCTGTGTGTAGAAAGTTGCCTTTTTATTTTAAAAGGCTTTCAGATAAAGGGTCCCTACTCCTCTGTAAATGAACAAACCATGTAACAAACTGATTTATGAGGCGATGTGAAAATCACATTAGACTTTGGGACCATATCTGGATGCACTGAGTATCCTGGTTTGTAAATATATCAAGAACTTTGACCTTTAAAACATAATAAGTGTACTTCCTACTCATTCTCTTATTACAAATCACTACTAGGAGCATGAGGACACAATGGGTTTTTCCAGCTTTCATACACCCGGCTGTACCAATAGGAAAATGTAGCCTTTTATTTTTCATGTATATTTGATTCTACCTTTTATCAGCTGAAAAGAAGAACAGAAGCCAAGATGTAATACTGCTAAAGATAAACTGTGTAGTTTTAAGAATTTAACATGTTTTTGAAATAAATGTATAATGGTCACACACACAAACATACACACACTTTTTTAAACTGAAGCCATTAGTCAATTAGCACATGTAATCTTTTTAAGTAGTATTTTTCTCTGTCATCATGATTCATATGGGGTAAAAAGGGAACTCTAAGGTCACCAGAGGATTTTTTTTAACCATCCCACTTCCCCTTTGTGTTGGTATAAGGTTTATAATAATAGTTCTGCAACGTGCGGTCACAACACTCAATTAGCCTTGCTGCAGCGAGAAGAGCCCCATTCGTTGCCATAGTGAGCTGGTAAGCCGTGCTAAAAAAGGAGAGAGGCAAGACAGAAACAAAAACACGATGAGCCAGATGAGCACGCACACAAAAAACACGCCCTCACACTCAGGTGGTCACAATAGAGGAGGCATGAAATGATCTGTCATCAGAGTGTGCTCTCATGCTCCACCATTCAACATCCCATTAACACACACACATATATATAGAGTGTATCCTCAGCTATTGCTTTCTGTATTTCTGTCAATGGAACACCAAATTAATGCTTAGCCTTTTTCCACACGAAACAATCCCAGCACCATCATTGTCATCTCTGCCTGCCTGTGGATGACACATTAAAAGGCAATTTCCTGCCAATTTTCTGCTGGATTGAACCAGACGGAGGCAGAGACAACAAATCAATAGCATAAAAGCTGGTGATGAATATGAGCACAGGGGCAACCAGGTTATTTGTATACACATAAAGACTTTCAAAGTCAATCTGCCCCGAAACTTTTAAACAATAACATGTATAAAAGTGTCAGTTAGGGCCACTGATCTTCAAACTAGTGTTAAAATATGCAGAAGTTGGTTGGACTCCTTGATAATGGTAGCCAACCAAGTGTTTGACCAAAGCACACGTGCAATGAACACATACAAATGACCATTACCTGAATGACACCACCTCCACAGCCATGTGTCCCGGCTATAAAACACTCAGGCAGCTGAAGCATCTTCCCAAGCCAATCTAACATCACTGTCTCTAGCTCGGTGCAGGCTGGGCTGGCAGCCTGAAACCACACGGCCAAAATGCAAATGAAAATGTCAAACACTTCAGAATTTGCATATAGGTATGGACTAATTTCGAAATGCTGAGTCAGATACAGGGATACAGAAAGGTTTCAGTTACCCATGAAAATCCAATGCAACCAATAGCTCCACAAAGCATGTCGGCCACCATGGCAGGGTAAGAGGATGCTGCTGGAAAGTAAGCAAAGAAGTACGGGCTGTGCCAGTGGGTGACCTGGAAAAGCACAAAACATAGTACAAGTGGTTACTATAAATTCATCTTATTCCTTATTTTGAACAGCTAATTGACCATCCTACATGGCACAACAGAGTCCTAATATCCTGCAAACAACCCTTTTAAAAGCTGAAGCTTTAACCAGCAACCAGTTTCTACCAGATCATCTACTAAATTTAAACTGCTACGCCAGAGTTGCCTGTACCTCAAAGATATCTAAATTACAAATGAATACATTTATACCCCCAAAATATATATAATATATACCCCTGGCATTATGACCCTCTCAACGTCTTTTATAATGTCCTCATAGCTTTCTGGCTCCAGTGGTGCCTCATTGGGGATTAAAGAGCGAAGATATCCTGGTTCCAGATCTGGGTAGACGGGTCGCTTCTCTATGTTTTCTAGGTAGTCGGCCACATAGTCTACCATCTCTTTGCCTCTGCGTCGAAATTCTGCTGCATCCATGGTACAACTGTAAGACAGCACAGACACTCATTACCTTTCCGTTTTTGTTGTTGCTTTGACTGCTTATAAATGATTTTGGTGTGTTTTAAGATTAAGATGCTACAGAGTGGTACCAAATATTTAAAAGAGCAGCTATATTAGCACACAGAAGTTTAACCTTTGGTCTTGCTGTAAGTAAGGTTTATGATGCTAAGTTATGTCCGGAGTGTTTGATCATGAGGCGTTTAAAATACATAAAAGCAGTTAAAAGTTACATTTAGTCACTCATTAATAATACATATACACTCACACTCACTCAATCATATACACTTCATTGCCTGTACTGGCTTAGACCCTCTTTTGATTTCATAACTGCATTAATTCTTTGCTGCACAGATTCAACAAGTTGCTGGAAACATTCCTCAAAAATTTTGTTGCAGCAGATTTGTCAGCTGCACATTTAAGATGTGAATATCCCTTTCCACCACGTTGTCCTCTTTGATTGAGAACTCGTTGTGTTCAAGAAACCAGTTTGAGATGACTAGAGCTTTAGGGCGTAGTACGTTATCCTGACAGTAGTGGTATCTGACGCGGTCTTCTGCAGCTGTAGCTGATCTGTTTCAAGGCTGTGCATTCAGAGATGCTTTTCTGCAAACGCTGGTTAAAATAAGTAGTGATTTGAGTCATTGTTGCTTTCCTATTAGCTTTAAAGAGCCTTGCCTTTCTCCTCTGATCTCTGGCTTCAGCAAGGGACTGTAACCCAGAAAACTCTCTGTGTGCCTAAAGGCTTTGACTTGTCGTCATGTGATTTCATAATTAGACATTTGAATCAGTTATTATATGTACAGTATCTGTACTGTACATGCTGTATATAAGCACAAACATTCTGGATATATTTGTCTCATCTCAAACTATAATTCTATTTTTAGAGACAGCTCAGGGTTCAGTATCTTACCCAAGGTTATATGAGAATCCGCTTGGCCACTTGAGTATTTTTATACATGCCACATATCCTGATTCTTTAATATTGAGGATAAGAACAAACCAACACTGGCCCAGATGAGTTCAGTCAAACGATGATTTTATTAAACACACGCGTGGGAAGATGTATACTGTAACAACATCAGCATAGATCTCCGCAAAAAAGCACACTTCAAAATAGTTTTAATATGTCAGGGTTCAGCCCTTTCTTGCGTCAGCGAAGAATATAAAATGCATCAGTTACAGTTAATGATTGATTAACAGTCAATGATTGTTAGACAAGTTCAAATTATCAGCAACATTTTTTTGACTTGTTCATTTCACGTTTATTTTAACACCTCTTGCATCAACTGTTACTATGCAGGCACAAATGCAGTTACCAGCAAAATGTATCTCTCACCTCTGACCTAGAACTTCATCTACAGTTAGTTGTGTCTGTAAGCGTGCTTGCCTTGGCCTTCTTGCGCTCTGGTCACCTTACACAAGAGATCACCTGGACATTCACGCCAGACGAAGCTTATGACCTTCAAAAGGACTGAGCACCAACTCTTTATGAGCACATTTGCAAAGTGTGTATAAAAATAGCTACAACTACGCATTTAATAGAAGTTTTAATAAGGTGGCACTAATGCAAGCCATGTTAGCACTGATATATTTTCCTTTTAATTCCGCACACAAAACTTGATTAATCCTGGAGTCACATAACAACACTCATTCGGGTTTTTCTAATTGCTCTCTTCTTTTATTTTAGTCAGTTTATTGAGTTTTTCATAGGGAATAGTTCTTCCATTGAATAATTGTTACAGAAGTTTAGAGGCAAACAACATCCTGGCATCTGGATTTTTAACATGGGTCAGACATGGATCCCAGGTCCTTTCAAATAGCCTAATACAGGATTACTGGCCAGGATCACCTTAATTTCTTCCAATGTGAGAGAATAAAGGACCTCCCCAATTCAGCGTGTATACAGTAAGTAGGTGAGGCTGGAGATTTCCTGTTTAATAGCATTAGTTATCTGGCCAGCAGAACTGTGAAAGCTTTTAAATTTAACAGGCGTGACAGTAGCCTCAATGAATAGGGCAGTTATGGCATTAGGAGTAACGTCGCTTCCAGTTAACGTGGAAGACATTTAAAAGATTTCAGACAAGAAATCATGGCCTTTTCGCATAGAGGAAGCACAGTATCAAATATTTTGCGTGCTGAGCTTTAGCATAGGGAGCTTGATGTAGGATCTGACATGGGACAAGATTGTGTCTGTTCATTCTGACAGTAAAATGAGAAATTCCTTTTGTATTTATCCTGGCAGCCATGGAAAGATTTAGGAGTAAGTATTTCTATTTCTATTTATTTATTTATATAGCACTTTTAATAACAACAGTGGTGTTGACCAAAGTGCTGTACAAACATACAAATTACACAATAAAATAACACACAATAAAATAGCAATATCAGTTAACACCAATGCCAAATAGCTAATAACAAATGAATAAGTAAATAACGCTCATACAGTATTAAAAGCCAGTGAGTAGAAATGTGTTTTAAGATAGGATTTAAAAAGGTTAAGGGTAGGAGCCTGTCTAATGTGGAGAGGCAAATCATTCCACAATTTAGACTGCACGACCGCAAAGGCACGATCACCTCTAAGAACCAGCCTCGACCTTGGTGTGGCCAAGAGCAAAAGATCACCCGATCTAAGAGCTCTAGGGGGAATATAAGTCTGACTGATACCCTGCGGCCTGTCCATTCAGTGCTTTATAAGTCACCAATCAGATTTTATAATTGATTCAAAAATGTAGCTGGAGCCTTGCAAGACAAGTCTGACTAATGCCTAAATATAAAGAATTACAATAGTCCAGTTGGGATAGGATGAAAGCATGAATTGCCCGTTCTAGGTTTTCAAAAGACAAAAAATATCTCAAAGTGGATGAAAGCCTCAGTTTAAAGAAAGACCGCTGTAAAACTAAACTAATCTGTTTCTCAAAGGTGAACTTATTGTCAAATATAACCCCCAAATTTTTAGCATGCGATTTGTTAAAAGTTCTAAACTACAAAAATTAAAATGTGAGGTTCTAGAATTGCATCTTGGTCCAAAAACGATTACTTCAGTTTTATTTTTGTTGAAATTCAGGAAATTAGAGGCCATCCAGACCTTAACTTCGCCAAGACACTGAAATAAAGTTTCTAGGGAGGCAGAACTGTTTTCTTTAGCTGAAGATAGATCTGAGTGTCGTCAGCATATGAATGAAAACTAATATTATATTTCCTGAAAATAAGACCCAGATGCAACATATAGATAGAGAAAAGAATTGGCCCCAGTACAGAACCTTGGGGAACACCACAAGTAAAGGGGGCTGTGGGGCTTTTCTAAAAAAAATTTGACTGAAAGGGGAGCTTTGAAATAGGCCTGAAGTTTAGGCACAGGCTGCACAACAGCATGTTTAAAACAGGCTGGCACAACACCTGATTTAAGACTGCTATTAAAAATCGCTAAAATGTAAAGGGCTGTGAGGACAGATCGGACAAAAGTAAAAAAAAAAAAGGTCATCTCTGTACAGGGCCATGCAGATGACCCATGGTATTTCTGACTGTGCCAGGATCATAACAGGATCAGACAGTAACGTAAAGGGCTGCCTTGTAGAATGATATAAATGAAAATATTCAGAGTTTGAGTCATTTCACTGAAAAGCTGCCTGAGAGGAAATGTATGGTAATATCACGCATGAAACTAATTTTTCCCCAATCCCAATCTACTCTGGCAAACGCCTTCTCAGCATCCAAAAGAAGCATCCAGGTTTAATATGAATTAAAACTTCTAGTAGAGCAGTTGGAGAGGAGCTATAAACTATACTAACGACTTGTTTTTTTAATCAGTGAGATACAATCCTGGTTCAAAGCTTGAGGGAGTATGCCTGTATTAAAAGACCTGATAAACATCTCTAGCAGGAATGTGACCGCCTGCTTCCAAAAGGTTTTTATCAAGTTCAGCCTGGGCTTTCACAGCTTTGTGAAGATTTACCTGCAACCTCGACTGGTGTGACAGGACGCTCCAGTTCAGATTCTGATCCAGAGCAGGGGTGTTGAAACTGTTTCAAATGGCCTATAATCTATCAAACATATCTCTCTTGAATTAATTTTCTCTGTTTTCTTTGTGTTATTGTTGGGTCTCCATCTTACATTATAAAGCATCTTGAAGCAACTGTTGTAGTGATTTGGTGTATATAAATAAAATGGAACTGAATGACATCAAGTTATTTTGCACCTGAAAAAACATTCCTGTCACAATGTAAAAGCCAGAAACAGTTTTTGGAAATTAGACCTTTATATATGCTTTATTTATTAGGGGTGCAACAATACTTGTATTGATATTGAACCGTTCGATACAGTGCTTTCGGTTCGGTAAGCATATGTATGAACAATACAAAATTTTTAATTTATTTTATTAACTTTTCTTCTGATGATGCTGTCTGTGTGGAGCGCTCAGTGGATCTGCGCTCGACAGTGCAGCCTAGGCGAAGTAGTCGAAGGCAGATTCACTGAGCACAGGGCAAGCTAGCGAGACAGAAGTTAAGCTCTCGTTGCAACTTGGCAAATTGAACCTCCCCCACCCTCATTCAGATCTGGCGTTTGGAACTATTTTGGTTTTCATGTGAGGTATGACCCTGAAGGTAAGCGTGTCATGGACAAAAGTAAAACAGTATGTCGGATGTGCCAGCAATGCTCAATTACATGGGTGGGAACTAATGCGTTAGCGCAGTTTGCTCGTTAACGTGTTGGCCGTCCAGCCCCACACACTGGGCGATCCACGGTAGCTCGTTAACGGAGATTCGCCGTGTTGTGGCGTTAACGTCATTTCAACGAGATTAACGCTGACAGCACTAGTGGGAACACAACGAATATGACTGCACATTTACTCTGACATCATCCTAGTGCAAAGACAAGTGGAAGCAGACAAAAACAACAAGCACGCATGCTACAAACTTTACCCGAGTCATTTATACAGCCGTTAGCACATGATTCTCCTTATGGGGACCTGATATGTTTAATATGCTGCTGAGAATATAGCCCAGAAGAAGCGTATAGTATAACTTTTATTTTGGAAAGAGTCATTTCTCTGTAATAAACTCTCTTTTCCAAAGATGAGTGATTTCTTGATCAGAGAGATTTATTTTTTTATTACTTTGTTGTTTCAGCAACATTAAATTTAAAAACTGTACTTTTGAGTTAAAATATATATTTATAATTTTAATAAATGACAAATTAAAAAGGCATGAACATTTATTTGTATCGAAAAAATATCGAACCGTGACACCAAAGTATCGAACCGAGCCGTGAATTTTGTGTATCGTTGCACCCCTGTTATTTATCTACATAAAAGGTATCACTGACACTAAAAATGCCAAGGGCAGCAGAAATGGCACCAATAACATCCCAGTTTTATAAAGATTTTAATGCAGTGTCATAAAGACACTTTTATGCATAACTCTTTCTTAAATCCTTTCCCAATTTCCCAATATACGCAAAGACAGACATTTAAAAAAAACCTCAGAAACATCAGAAATTGGCACAAACCTGGCAGCACTGATAAAACCTGTCTAAAAAGGGATTTTTCATCACATTTGGGAGCAAGACCCACCTTTATGTCAGAAATGTGCTCCAAGAAGATTATAAACCAGCCAGAAATGCTTTTACCATGAACAAAGGGAGAAGCTCTACAGTATGTATAAGAAAAGCAACATCTCTTAATTTACTGCAAATCGATGAAAGATAAGCTTTCTCAACGCAGGTTCTTTTCAGTCTAGTATTATCTCTAAAATGAGTTTCCTGCAAGTATATGACAGGTGCTGTAAATACTAGAAATGCTAGATGGTGATTTCTTAAGCTGAGGCATAAAGAGACAAAGATTTCAACATGTGACCAGAACAATAAAAGGAAAAGACAAGAGAGAGGAAAAAAGGACAAAGACAAACAATTCTAAATATACAAGAGCACACTAAGCACAACAGAAGCATCCATACAATTATGTGTGTTACTTCTGCCCACAATAAACCAAAACAACCTGTAAACAACAGAAGAGACAGTGATGTCATTTTAAATTAAAAAAAGATAAGTAACTTTTTTTAAGTAAACAGAATTTAAAAAAAAAATACTAGTAATTCAGCATCAGTATGCTTCAAGTAGAGCACTCCATATTATATCCAAGTCTGTGAACAGAGACAGCAGCAGCACAGCACATAGCTGATGCTACATGCTGGAAATGTAGTTTTATGTCACAATATTTAGGGGAGTTTTTGTATCTGCCAGAATAACAGCTACAAGTATTCCTTTTTCAATCCTGTGTCAGTTTCATAAATCTGTTCAAATCAAGCCACCATCAAGACTTCCTTGTTTGTGTTAACATTGAATTATTTCAACGCATTTAATTTCCATTTCACACGTCTCACAGTAACAAGCAAACCTTTTGCAGTCCTACAATAAATGAACAGAAGCACAAGAACACAAGCTTTAAAGACACCGTATTTGAACAGAAATGATTGTCAAACTGCTGATTCAGTGCTACAACAGCATATGAACATTGCCCCCTGAGCTCCACTACTGCTATCATTCAACAAGTGTTTCACCCTGCAAGTCTCTGTCCCTTGTTGAGATGACAAGTGAGTCCCTTATCCTTATCCTTATCCCAAATAGGATTACACATGTTGCATGAATATCTCTGTGTGTCTATGTGTGTGTGTCTGTATACTCACATCTACAGGTGAGCTTCAGCTTCAGCAGCGGTGTTTGGATAGTGGATCTCTTCCTTTAGCGTCCACAAAGAGACCGACAGCTAGGCACGTGGTGAGTGTGTTCGTGTGTGTGTGTAAGCAGGACAAGAGACATTTGCTCCTTTTATCTTGCCACTTACCACCCTCATCCCACCAACCCCCACCAGACCAACCAATGGGAATGGGGCTCATGGCCAACGTAAGAAAGACTGATTTACAAGGAGTTCCTGGAGCTGCTATTACCATGTCTCTACACACACATGTACATTGCACTCGTGCACACAGTGCATACAAACACACAAAAACGGGCACTCGGTCTTTTTACATATATTTTTACCACATCCTCTAAATGTACACAGATACAGACATAAAGACACAATTAGCACTAAAATAATGTGCACATAAAGATAAAATAAACAACTAATAACAAAAATAGTGTTAGTAATTTGTAATTTTATGATAACGCATTGTACTTTTGCACAGTTAGGAGGTACTTTTTTTGTGACAAAGGAAAAGCCTAATGCATCCAATTTGAAACCACCACTAAATAAAGTGGTTGTTTACACAATTTCTTTGAAATCACACTGAAAAATATGTTTTTGTAAACCAGCCTGGTGTTATTATTGTTTTCATTTTTGCTCATTATGAGCTGTCCATGTGTGTTACATATATGATGTGGAAATCAACCTGAAATAATTAGAATTCACTGTAAGTTTATATGAAGTTGAATGAACAAGAGCACTCAAAGTGCTTTATGCTAAAAATGCTATTCTACTATTTCTATCTACTACATACAGTCAAATCTGTCAAAATGCTTTAATGCTATTACCACTAGTACTCGTTCTTTATAAAATGCATCCTGACTTAACAAAACGAGGTTCGAAATACTCAGAACCAGCATCCACATCTTGAAATAGAAGCCAAAATGTAAGCTAATGTGCAATAGCACTGAGGTAAGACAGGAGCTCCCACTTACTATGGCAACAATGTGAGAGTGAATGAATAGTGGCATTGTAAAGCGCTTTGGGTGCCTTGAAAAGCGCTATATAAATCCAATCCATTATTATTATTTCAGCAGATGTTAGTTATCAAAGTTAGATATTTTTGCATGTGTGACATTTTTGATAGATACACCTGGATTGAGGGAATTTACAACCCCCAGGCCAGAAATGTCAGTGTGTGTGTGTGTGTGTGTGTGTGTGTCAACATTTCTAGGTTGAATAAGCATTTAATTGTCCACAGTGAGTTTTTCAGTTCACCTATTTTAATTATTTCAATCAAAAAGGGATTCTGGTATATCCGTTTTTCAGGGAGGTTTTTTTTCCCTTTTCTTAATAGTTTCCTTTGAGAAAATTGTTAACTCAGTTCAGGAATTGCTATAATATTTCCCAGAGCAGGTGCTAACTACTGGACTACACCAAAGAACTTTCAATGCAATTTAGTATGCCAAACCCCCCACCATAAATCAAGAGGGCGGCTCCACCTGGGTTCTTTCAGCTTCCACGAATGTGCACTATATTAACATTAAATGTGACTTTGGAATTGAAGGTACAAACCTATTTGGTTTCCCCTTTTGTTACTTTTCTGAGCATTGAGGTTTGAGGTTCACTGCATGTTTGACTTTCCCACTAGATGGCTCATGCACTTTCACTGGGCTGAACTTATAAGAACTTAACACAGTCTGTGTGTGAGTGAAAAAGACTACATTTCCTGTGACAGTGAAAGAGACAGTTTGACAGGTGGTGTCATCCAACCGTGTAAGGTAACAGAAAAGATGCTTATTTTACATTATTTATTCATCATTTGTCAGCAGTGTTGGGGAGTAACGGAATACATGTACCACTGTTACGTATTTAAAATACAAAATATGAGTAACTGTATTACGTTACAGTTACCGTTTAAAAAGGTGGTATTCAGAATACAGTTACTTTGTTGAAATAAATGGATTACACAGCGGTATTTTCCTGTTTCATATTGTCGCGGGTCAGGACTGTTTGGGTTTTGTTTGACAGCTACGTTCTGTTGTTTCAGGCGGCAGCATTACGGTTGCCATGGTTACAGGGTGATGCTCTCTCTGCGTGTTTCCTGGGTGAGAGAGCGCCTTTTTGTTGTTGTTGTGCTAAGCTAATAGGCAGAATGCTACAGGTATAGCTCTAAAGAATGTAGCATCATAGGCAGTGTAGTCCGTGCTGCAGGGAGAATGGACTGCCATACCCGTTATGTGTCTGTGAGCGAGGAGGGAGAAAAAGGAAAAGTACGAGCTGTCATCGAGCAAAAACGGGAGCTGGAAGCATGTAAATATAATAATAACCACTGCAGCCAAGAAGAGTGCCTGACAAGCCCAGTTGTAAGTAAGCTATTAAGACTCGACTGTACACCGTGTTCGTGTTTTCCTCCAAAAACAACAAGTTCAGTTGGAGCAGCCATTCAACGCCTCTCTCTGTCTCTCGCAAGCAAAGTTGACCCAGACAACAAAGTAAAGCTATTTTTCGGCTACGAGCCCGACACGGAACCCACCGTATTAGCCAGAGGTGCCTTTACTACGGTTTGGAGCCGTGGACCTTCAGTAACAGTAATAAATCACAGCAATAGAACATTCATGTAGTTGTAAACAGCATGATAATATATTAAGTAATCCAAAGTATTCAGAATACGTTACTCTCATTGAGTAACGTAACGGAATACGTTACAGAATACATTTTGGGGCATGTATTCTGTATTCTGTAATGGAATACATTTTAAAAGTAACCTTCCCAACACTGTTTGTCAATACACTGATTTTTTTTCCCCTCTTCAATATTTGTTAACGCACAGTCTAAATGAATGTTATTTACTTTTATATTAGGTTAGCAATCAATCTAAAGGCAGTCTCAGCCAGGGGCGATTCTAGGATCAGAGCTTTGGGGGTGCTGAGCACCCAGAGAGCTGCCCATCCAGGCAAGGTAAACTTTTCTCATCACAATGAGACTTCTTCCCCGTCTCTGTCAGTCCCTGCATCCCTAAATGCCTCCAGTTGTCCCGAGTTCTCTCTGACTGCCTCCTTGGTGCATTTAAACCCCTGTTCCTCCCTGTCCTCATCGTATGTTGTCTTCATCTCCATTATCAGTCATCATAATTTTACCTTCTCTGTGCAAGTCTGCAAATTTCTTTATTAAATCATAAGTTTCTTAAATTCATCAAGTCTCTCTGTGCCTGGGTCCTCGTCACAAAACATGACATCACTGTTTTGTACATTTTAACACAATTTAATCCCCACATTTTTGAAAGAATAGTAAAACACTTTTTTGAAAAGTCTGTAACAAAACCATCAAATCTGATCAAGGTTATTAAAATGCTGTCAAAGAAGAATGGATTGGAATAAAAAAAAAAAAACATATCCTAACCTTAATTACTGGGGGAAAATGATAAATGATGGTCATAGTGAGTAAAAAGTAAACTGTGTGCATTTTTTGGACAGAGATTCACTTCTAAAGTGTATGTATAATACAATACAGATACATAAAAAATACACTCCAAAAATAGAAGAGTCCTTGAAATATACAAAATATTATTAGAAAATGGAGACACTTGGCCTTTGGTACAATGTATACAATGTATGAAAAGATCTTTACTGCAGATACTACTATGGCTCTGCAGATTTTTTATTTTCTTTTAACCTATGTCGCCTCACCTTGAGGTTGGTAAATCTGTCTATCACATTTTGGTGGTCAAGTCTCTCACGCATCTCTTTCTCAACTGACATCACAGCCAGGTGCTGGAGTCTGCTTTGACCCATGGTCCTTTTCAGCCAGGTATGGAGCTGACTCAAGACACTAAAATATCTTTCACAGCTACAGCTGCTAACTGGGTTTGTTAGGGCAACCTGAATAACAGTTTTCAGTTTGGGGAAGATCTGATTATCCAGAAGATTGTACAATGTTAACATATCTTGAATGGCACCAGCCTCACTCTTGAGCTTTATAAAGTCTTTGGCAACCGTGACTTCCTCTGACTGAAGCTCAATATGGTAATGCAGTGCCAGGGCTGACAACCCAGTTTGTTTTGCAGATTCTGTATAGCAGCTTTAATATAGGGAGAACACAACTTCCAGATTGTATGAGTTGTTTGTATTAGTTGTTTGTCTTTCTTTTTCTTTGCCAGTTTAATAGTTACTGTATTACCTGTTAGTACTCCCTGTCTGTTTTCTTAACTGGTACTTCCTTATCTTGTACTTTGTCCTCATGTTCCCCTCTTTCTTCTCTCCCTCTTTGGACTGACAATCTGTACACACACACACACACACACACACACACACACACACACACACACACACACACACACACACACACACAACAGGAGTTATAAGGTTAATGGGCATCCAGTCAGTTAGCTAGTTAGTACCTTGGGTTCAATATCGGCACATGCACATATGGCAAAATAACCAGTTTCTCTCATTACATTTCAAACAGGACAGTGGTAACAACAGCAGGCTACGGACAATGTTAAGTTTTAGATTTTAAATAGGCTGTATACATTCCAATGAGATCAACAGGGCAGTCAAATATAGCTAATTTTACTACAGAGCAAACATCGTCGGAAAACACGTTTTCAACTAGGGCTGCCACAAACGATTATTTTGATAGTCGACTAGTCACCGATTATTTTTGCAATTAGTCGACTAATCAGATCATGCATCCATTGGATGTACAGCGTACAGCTTATTGCACCAGCATGCATCTGCTCTCATATAACTATCATTAGCTTACAGCTTTAAGTGTTTAAGGTATGTGCTAACTAAAAATAAAGACAAGATGATAGTTTATTAAATTTTAATGAAATTTGCAGATTGTTTCGGTGAAGTTTAATAAACTCATTGTTATCTAAAATATAACGGGACACCGGAGTATATTCTCGAGCATCTCACACTTCTGATAATCAGTTGTCTGCTTGACGTTTATTCAGCTGTGTAAAAACTATAACTTTAATCTCAGCCTAACCGATTTACTCAGGAACAAATAAAATACTAAAAAAAGCCAAACAATAACATTTTTAAGTTATCTAAGTGACTTATATATGTTTAACCTGAGTAGCGAAAGACTGCAGTGGGTTTGAAAACGATTTGCCGGAGTCCGGTGTTCTCACGGGCTCTAGTGAGCCTTGCCCCCGGCTAGCTATCGAGCTAGTGGGTAACAGACATCTCCGAAAACGTTGGAGCGCTTTTGAAAATATGTGGTGTCTTGATAAACTAAGGAGATATTTGAGGTTTACACAGCTACATTCTCGCCTGAAAATATGATAAACATTTATTTTGTGACCCAGAAAGAATAATAAGAGTAATATTAAAACGAGCTGCCTCCATTGTTGGAAACTGAGCTGGGCTGCGCTATGAATTCTGGGACACAGCTCCTTCTTCTTCGTCGGGGTTTAACGGCAGCTGGCATCCTTGTACATGCAGTGGTGCCATCTTCTGTTTCAGTCCGTTATTACACTCTTAAATTCTACTACTTCTTCCTGCGTCTTTTATGATCTTACAAAGCTTCAAACGACACATTGACTATTAAATCAGTCGTCGATGATTTTGATAGTCGACATAATCGTGACTAGTCGACTAATCGTGGCAGCCCTATTTTCAACACAGCAGGTTACCTGGTGTAATGTTTTTCAGTTAAAAAGAAACATGGTCTGACTCCTACCTAACTATATAAAGAGTAACTGAAAGTTAAATGCAGCTAATATGTCCTGTTTTAAGCCAGGCACTTCCACCTCTGCTCCGCTGAGTCTCAGTCACCATGCTCTGGCAGCAACGGCGCTAGAGCGAGTAGGAGAGAGCCGAGCTGGAACAAACCATTTCGGGAGGGGGGAGGGGTTATCTATACTTTTGTTGTTAAAATGTTCCATCTCAATTAAGTATTGTATGCTTCTTATACTTTTAGAAGTGTGTCCCACAAACAGCAAATATTTTCAAAAAAAGTAAGACATCTTTGGGGTGCTTTGATTCATTTTGGGGGTGCTGAAGCACCTCCAAAACTGGGCTAAAATCGCCCCTGGTCTCAGCAAACTACATACACAGAAATACTGCGCAGACAAAGCACCTCCTATATTAAAGACCTCTAAGACGGTCAAGGCTAATCTGAATTGTTTTAAGTTAATTCGGCACTATATACCCACTTCAGTAGCTCAGTTATTTATGCATTCTATGATATTTTCTCATTTTTCATATTGTATGACAGTTTGGACCCAAGCAGCACCATCTACAATTCAGCCTGTGGTGTCCTTATATAATCAATCTGTAAAAATAATGGATAAAAAATCTGTTTGGTGGCATCACTGTCACGTTTTAAAGAAATATAATCTACTTAGTTTTAATCATCTGTGTTTTCTTAAATTCGTTTTGAAATGTATAAATAGGATGGCCCCAGAGTGTCTCAATAGATACATCCAGAGACAAGATAGTATTCGTATTACTAGGAGAAAGGTGAACGGCAACTGCAAAATATTATAAGAGCCACGATCGCCCTTACAATATAAGGGCGATCGTGGCTCTTATAATAGTATAATAGAGTTGGGTGTTCGTCTTGTAACCAGAAGGTTGCTGGTTCGAGCCCCGGCTCGGACAGTCTCTGTCGTTGTTTCCTTGGGCAAGACACTTCACCTACCGCCTACTGGTGATGGCCAGAGGGGCCGATGGTGCGATATGGCAGCCTCGCCTCTGTCAGTGTGCCCCAGGGCTACAGACAACTGTAGCTTGCCTTCACCAGTGTATGAATGTGAGAGTGAATGAATAGTGGTATTGTAAAGCGCTTTGAGGGGTCCCGAAAAGCGCTATATAAATGCAATTCACTATTATTATTATATCGCAGATCTACATTCGGTCAGTCAGCTTTTTCTATAAAGGCCTGCCATCTGTTGAACACACTTCCAACCGATATCAAATTGATTACAGACATTAGATCTTTTACATTGAAGGTTAAAGTGTGGTTAAAGGGAAATCAAAGATGTAGTCATTTTAACTAAGGATTTTAATTTTATTTAAAATTATTGTCGAGTAACTGTAATTGTATTTATGATGTACTTTGGTTTTATGAAAATGTATGTTTTATTGTAAAATGTATCTATTTAGATTGTAAGCCCAACAAGGGACAATTGTTGAAAATTAGCAGTAGCTATAAACCTATGTGCGGCACATCAGTTTCATGTCTTGCACTTGAACTATGTTAAACTGCACTGTCCCTTTTAAATAAATAAATTCAAATTCAAATAAAGTCTATTTAGTGCTGTAAGACTAAGAAGGTAGATGGAAAAACAATTACTGGTTCATAAAGTAATCCATTTCTTTCAGAGTTTCACAAATAGTAAACTCTCTCCAGCCAAAGTGTGCACAAAAAAGTTTTAAGCAAAAGTATAGGCAACTCACCTTGTGTCCGGATGTTATAAAAGTTTCTTTGGTTGCAGGCTGCGAAGCTGCAGACATGTTAATCTTTAAACTTTTTCTTTGCCCACAACAAAACTGAGCCTCAACACATGACTCACAATCCAAAGGGCGTGACAGATGGTGTCAAAGGGCAATTTCACGATGCCTTTAATGACAGCCCCGCAACTACCAACTTTTCTTAGCACCACTAACCACATATCACAAAGATTTATTCTGAGATTTTAATGTACTAAATCCTAAATCTATCAAATTCTTCCAGAGACACTTTACTTGCTAGCTCTTGAGCTGGCTGTAGCACTGCACCCTCTTCTGGAATAACCAAGTATTACACTTCATGGATGGAAGCTACCTACAAGAGGTTTTATGACATCACATTTTTAAAGTTTCCAGGAAGGCTTTCTACAAGATTTTGGCATGTGTCTGTGTGAATTTTTGTCCTGGAAGAAATTTCACACATTTGTTATAACAGAAGAATCCTACTACAGGACCACATCCGAAATGAGGGAATACTTAAAGCCCCCAAGAATGGGTCGTTCTGTTTTATGCAAAAGGACTGACTGAAACACCCAAAATTAGTTATTAGATGTGTCCATTTAGTGTATACAGCACTTGACTCAATTATCTGTTTTACCCAAAGTAGCAGATAGAATAGCTTTAAAATTTGTTTTTCACATTCAATTTAATGCACTGTCTTAGTCCCTCACAGAAACCTTTACATGCTACTTTTAATAAGACGTATGAAAGGGAAGCTTCTCTGCATAAAGACAAACACTGTCTTTTTTTTTTATATCAATGTATTAATGTTTTATTCTAATTACAATAAACAGAATATATCAGTCCCTTATTTGTACAAAAATACCTGAAAAGGTTACAATTAAGATTTATCAGCCATTAAACTATTTACAGATTGAAGCAAAGCACATGAATACAGAAGCTCTCTCTTACAAAAAGAGATAAGTTACCGTTTTCTTTTTTGCATTCCCTGAAATACATTTCATGTATTTTCATACAGTTTATATTTTTATAGATATAGTTTTTACTTTTACTCATTTGTACAGCCACATTATCTTGCATTATGACAATGTTATGAAAATGCACAAGAGTCAGAACAGATTACGCCACCTTTGCAGAATAAGGGCCAAATGTCTGAGCTCCAGAAGCATACTAAAACTGCAGCTGAAGAGAAAAGCATTCATTCCTAACAGCTTATACCAGATTCAGAGTGTGCGTGTGTGTGTGTAAGTGTGTTTTATATGTAGTCATCAAGTGTATATGGACAGTAGCTTTGCCATTGGTCCACATCTTAGACCTAGTTGGTGCACAGGAATGGTGGTGGGGTTTATCAGAGGCACGATCTGTGGGTCTGCCAAAGCTAACAACATGCTCCAACATGAGTGATATACGCTTGTCTAATTTGAGTGTGTATTTGGGGGGGGGCTCAGGAAACCAGTATTTCAGGCCTTTGACAACAAACAGAAAAAAGTATAAACAAATAATGGAAAAACCAACAACACTGTTCTTTAAAAATTGCTTGTTCTGTTTGATTTTCTCCATATATACTTTAAGTAATCACAACTAGCAAATGGGTGGTGCATGCAATGGAGAAAAGTCTCAGCTTAATTAAACTACAATATCCAACTTTGTCATCATTGTGTACTCGTCTTTTGACAGATCAGTGATTTTAACATGCTTCAAGTGCACCCTGAGCAACCCAGGTATATTCAGATCAGTTAGGCAAAAACATCGATAACCAAATATCCTCACTCCACCTTCCACGTGTTCACCAATTTAAACTGAGTTTCGCATTTAGTGTTAGTACAACACTAAAGTAAAGTACAATGTTTTTATGCAAAATATAAACCCACACTTACAAAGCTCCCTGTACTGTCCCTCACATGGTAACATCTGCTACATCAAAACAAAGCCTCATTGGGGGGTACTTAACATTTTCATATTACATTAAACTAACGGCAAGGACTCAGCAGTTTAGGATGACTTCCAGCAACTGTGAAACACTTTGTTGTGTCATAATCCATATTTGTCCAAATCTCTGCAAGTAAAACATCAGTGACAGACTCCTCCCGCATTCATACAATGATTAAAAACAGCATCGTCCTTTTTTCATTCTTAAAAAGATACCATTATTGTAACATTGTTTATTATATCCAATCTAAAACTCCTTTTTAACAAGGTGACGAATGACAATGTTGTCCTCTACTTGACCGAGCTTCCCAAAACATTTGTGGATTTATTACTTTAGTTCATGTCTATGGTTCTCTATTTAAGGACACCACGAGAAAGCCAACTTTAGAGGTTTTGTGTTCTGGAAAATTTTGATATCTGGAATAAATATCAGAACTGTCAAAGAAAACCAAAAAAAAAAAAAAAAAAAATTCAAAGTGATCAATGCTTTGGGAAACCCAGATACCTTTCATTCTTTCATTTTTCCAGTGTGCCATCATTTGGAATGACAATGTTAACACTACGGAGGCCAGTGTGCTTTAAACATGACTTCATAACAAGACTGATGATAACAAATCATTGCTGAATAATCAAAACTAAAAAAAAAAAAAAAGTTAATATAGGTCATGTCATTACGATTCTATTAATCACCCTGAACAATGAATTTAAAGTAATGACAAAAAACAAAACAAAACAAAAAAGTACTGAACAGCGCTGAGAAAAAAAGATATCTAAAAATTTCAAGTAATCAGTCACATCCAGGTAAATAAATAAACATTTTGCTGCAACAATAAGAACAAAAAAAAAAAAAGCCATTGCATCTTACATAAATAATGGTGAACACACGGAGTGTCAACATAGCGCTGCTATTCTGCATCTCACTTCTAAAATACCTTAAGACAACCTGCTGGCAAATAATAGATGGCTGTTGATGTAAAAATGGTAGAACAAAAATAAACACTCCGCAGAGATTGTTGATTCTGAACCTACTTAAGTGGAGGAAAGCGAGAGCCTCCAACATTTACGTCCAGTGTATCTTTGAGATGCCCGTTGTGCGTCATCTATAGCGGGAGTGTACGAGTCTATCCAAAGAGAAAGCTGATCTATATGGAGACACCAAACTGAAACAGGTGATTCTAGGAGCTCCATCGTGGACAAGTTTTCAGCCAAAAAAATTTATTTATTTTTATTATTCAAATTGTTTTGTGTGGGACACAAGGTAGTCACAACTGCTTCCAAACCAACTGTATGAGCCGTACACCTGCTGTTCTCAGTCTGATGCTCCTATTGTTGTCACTCAAACACACATTACATATTTAGTAATCTTTCCAGTTTTCCCTCTCTGCTTACTGAGTATGTTCACTTTATCGAAGAGCAGGCTGAAGAAAGAGTAACAAGGCTGGGATAGGAAAAACGAGAAGGCGGCGATACAGGTATCACTGTTGGATGTTCTGATGGTGTACTTTTGTGAAAGGTCTTTCCTGGTTGTAAAAAGGTGGGCTGTAAATGTATGTGTGACTGTGTGTTTTGGTACAAGTAGTTCCAGGTAGAAAGAAAGAAAAAAAAAAAGGCAACATTATGTGAGAAGTAATGCACAGAGTCTGCCATTAATGTCAGAGCACGCCAAAATGTTTTCATTGCCACATGTTTGTTTTACAGCAGCTATGAGGTCATTTATGGAGCAAAGGAGCGTCACTGTGGGATGGAGGCTCCCCACAGGATCGTCTGCATCTCTGGGGGGAATTTTTTGTTTTATTTTTTAAAAACGGACCACATTTCCTTTGATGTGTTGGTAGTTACTGCATAAAACATCTAGAGGAAATGCTAGTGGTTATCCTTCCCTGTGCTGTGGCAAAGAGAAATGAAGCACTGATACCGTCCTGCATACAGCTGCAGTAGTAATTTTTTTTTTTTTTCAACTGGGCCTCAATTTAATTTGACCAAAATTCACTCTTCTAGTTATACTTGTTTTGTTTTTGTGGAAGTTGCTTTAAGAATATCTTGGAAAACTGAATTGCAGGTAGGATAGATAAAAAGCTTATGTGAAAATCAAGAGCTGTTAAAATCCAGGATGCAAAAAGGTGGATTTTGTCTTTAGTGATGATAATAACTGAAGCTGAGTGTGTGGGAAAAGATTTTGTACTTATACCAAAAGCTTTGTTTCAATAACTTTTAATTTTTGCAAAATTCAATGGGATTAAAAAATAGAAACCCTGGTGCCTCAAAATGTCCATGCATTCTTATGACACTAGAGGGCGATGGCACCACCTCACAGTTAAGTAATGCGCCACTTGAGAGATCATGCGCCATCCAATGCCATGCCCACTTCAACGAGTACAAAACTAAGAGACAAACTCTTAATTCATTCTGAGGACGTGTGATAAAAATGAGCGAGACTCGTTTGTCCTTAAAGAGCAGAGTGGTCCGCATGAAAGCTTCAATTCTCCTGCTGATTGTCCAGTTGAAGGGGAACGGTGCCCACATTTGAGCAGCGTGGTAAAACCTCGAGGCTCCACGCTTTTCTGGTGACTACTGGTAAGAATAATGTGGAAGATTCTGCAACAGCATCGACACAAATGGCAGTGTTCATTTCTTTCATCTTCTCTTAAAACTGCGAGCCTCTGGAGTGAAGTTGTGCATCAGACTCCTCGAACCTCCATGCAGATGAAACGAAATCCCCCCCAAAAAAAAAAAAAAAAAAAAAAAATCAGCAGTCTCCAGCGAACTCACAACAATATAAAAACAAGTGTAACAACAACAACGTCAGTCAATTCACCAGCTTCTTACAAAGATAAAAACAAAAAGAAACGATCAACGGGGAGATTCTTTTCATTTTAGGCAGAGTCAGGTCAAGTGTTGGGGGGCGGGGTCATGTGATCCGAAGGTGTCATAAGGCCACGACGGTGCACGGGTGTTTGAGTTTGCAAGGCAGCACTCCTCTGTTGAGCTGGTAGAACTCCACCAGCTGAATCAGGTCGGTGAACTTGGTGGCGCCGTCATCAAGGCTGAAGAAGCCTTGGCCATCCTCTTCACACTGGCGGCACAGGCGAGAGCGAACGGCAGAGGGAGGGAAGAGGTGAAAAAGACAACATCAGACTTTTCTCTTACGGATCAACGAAATAATTTGAAATGTCTGATCGGTGCATTTTTTAACATAGCTTATGAAATAATGCTTTAACCCTGAAAAGCCTGCATCATCAAGTGGAGTGATTACTGAACCTTATGACAAATTTAAAAAAACTTAAATATTAATTTGCATATATGTGTTTTGATTTTGCCACATTTGGAATTTTTGTGCAATTTAGTTTTTTATATTAGTGCTGTCAGCGTTAATGTCGTTAAAATGACGTTGACGCCATAACCGCGTTGACGCCATGCAGCGGCTACATACCACACATACAAATAAAAAAATATATAAAATAAAAATATAAAAACACTGGTGGTTTAAAGATCACAAACACTCATAAATATGGTACACTTGGCATTACAGGGTTAAGCTACCATGGAAGTTGCAGTATTTAACAAATGTATTAGACCAACACCCAATGTGAGTTTTATGCCACAGCTGCCCTAAACAACAACAACTGCTTGTAATAATCAAAATAATATTTTTGTTTCTGTAATGGTTAATCTACACAGTAGCAGTATGGGCAACCTCTTTAATCAAAATTATCAATGATTTGTTATCGATTAATTTCCCAATTTAATGTTGTATTTTAAAAAAAGTTGAAAACAATAACAAACATTTAATTTGGCATCTTAAGGGGAAAAAATGAGTTAATTACTTACATTCCTGAACAGGAATTACACTTAATTTTTGACAGAGTTCTAAAACACTTGCGTTTACTTACTTTAATTGTGGTCTAATAGATTTGGTAAGCACTTAAATGCAGTAAAGTAAAGCCATCAGGTGCAACAATATACAAACACGCATGAGAGATGTAACAAGTAAGCGTCTTACCGGTAGGATCTGGAAATGCTTGATTTTCTGGTGATGGCACAATGTGAGCACAAACGCCTTGGGATTACTCTGACTGACTCTCAGCAGAAACAACCTGTGCAACAAAAAAGGAGATGAAATGTTGTAAAAGCCTTCACTTAGTGTTACAGATTCTATATGTATATAGACACACAGATATATAAATAAATAAGTGTAAAAATATATAAAGAAAAAAGCTTTGCCAGCTTACTTACCCATCTACTTGTCCCTGCTGGTGGATAATGCGGTGGGACTCTTCTCTGGTTATCCTGCCATGGAACCACAGCTGAGCTATGTGGATGACTGCAGAGAATAACAGTTTTTTTAAGTACATTTTTATAAAATACCGTTATATACACAGAAAGAATATGCAAAGTTAGGGATCAGTTTTTTTTTCCTGTTATGCATTTACCTGAGCTTAGTGAGGAGTGGTGTAATGGACTGTGGGACCCCAGTATGTTCATTCGTTGAGTCCTCTTCTGAGAAAGACGCCACACAGAGACAAAACAATGTGGTTTAGTTCATGGTCTGTTTGAGCGACAGTAAACAGCAGCAATTTGTAGGTTCTTAACATAATTCTGATAACTTTAAGTGAAAAACAATCACTAAAGCATTAAACAAGCTAAGGAAAGATCAGATCAAATGTGGTGAATGCATGGTCTAATTTTAAGACTGTGGAACTTGATCATTGTCTCCTTTACAACTGGACAGAAAATGGAATTTCAGACAGCCTAAATCAAGTACTTAAAAGTCACCTTGTACATTTATAAATTAAATGAATTCATCTTTTCCAACTAGCTCTCTATAATTATCGGAGCAAACATAAACAGAGCTGCAATGATCCTAAAAAAAACAAAAAAAAAAAACCACCTAACAGGTAACAAAAAGCTGAACATCTCTCACCCGCCACGCGTGCCCCTCCTCCATGGCAGCACTCTGAGCTTCGACTGGGTTGTCAATCACTCTGCCTATCCTCCCTGAGAAATCCATTGCCACGAGGGAGTTCTCTGATACGCTCCTCTAGAGGGAGACAAAGACGCATGACAGTCAAAATACAAGAGTGCAGTCAGACTACATACGAAGGCAGATCATTCGCCTAAACTAAGTCAGACTATATCCTTACATGCACAATCACTCCAGGAAACTTACCACAGGAGCTGAAAAGTGTGAAAGTAAAGTTTTCCTTTGTTGAGGAATCTTGTAATTCTGGTACAATACGATCCCATACTGCAAAAGAAAAGGAACAGAGTAGTGAATAAAGGCCATCAAATTACTTGTATTACAAACAATTAAAAGGTTTGATGGTAGAAGTCATGTTGGCTGTACTGTGATGTAGGCAGTGCAGAATTACCTTAAAGATTCGAAAAGCAGTCATCCAACAGCTTCTGCTCTGTTCGTCCTCTGCACACAGCATTCTCAGCTCCTTCATATCCCCTCTGCTTTTATTAGGCTGCCAATGAACAATTTACACAATCAGAACAGAGACGACGCTCACTGCATCGAACTCTTATTCTTGACAACACTTCTATCACCATTATTATTAATTGGAGAGAGAAAGATGATATGAACAAGAAACCCAAAGACAGTTCATCTGAGTTTATAACTCATACATCACAGGGAGAAAAAAAAGTTACTGCGCTGATAAACCAGTGCTACTGAGACAAGAAACGGCACAGGATATGAATCATACTCAGCTCATAATATTTCATCATTCCACTATTTCATAATTAGATAAAATCTGTTTCATCTCACTTGCGTCTCACCTTGATGCAGAAGCCGTAGTCTGTGGGTGCGCCGTGCTGCTTCTTGCCTGTGATGACAGTGAAGATGTTGCTGTCCTCGAGGTCTGCTAGTAACTGTAGATGTCTGGGCTCCTGGAGACAGAAATTAATAAATCAAAACATCAGAGAGGAGACAGCCCGGAGGCACACGAACAGACAGAGGCGTGTGCAACTCGGCCGTCAATAACACGGAGTTTCTTTCAAGGAGATTACATTTAAGGTGGACTGTATTTTGCGTCTGAGATGAATGGAGCGAGCCGCCGTTACCTTTGAGGTTCCTTTTGTAGAACAGTAGAGCCCTGAGCGCCGCAGAAACATGTAAACCTTCTTCCATGATTTCCTCCCCACCTCCTTCATGTACAGATGCCCCTGGATTTCTGGACAGCTGTTGGTGGCTAGGAAGTTCTAAAACAGGGAGCGGGAAAATGCAAATAATTAACAATTTATTCACTCTGTCATTTCTTTTGTAAAAAGGAGCCAGATTACATCTGAAGCCTTTGAACTCCCTGTCACTACCACAGGCAGAAAGCTGGCACCATCTGTAGGGGCATCAAAGACAGGAGGCTCATTGTGACAATGTGTGAAAACTCAAAGGCTGTCACAATCCTGATAGTGACATTTGTACATTTAATTACAAAAAATGAGAGAACAGTGTATGCATAATTTACTAATACTGCTTGGAAAAGATATGTTTGTTAAACTGAAAAGAAAACTCAATTAAAACTGTGTCCTGCTGTGTTTTGTGGCTTTAAAATGAAAATCGTGCATTTCTACAGGCCTAACTCGTCTTATACGTGTTTGAAGAATTGGGTGTTTGTGGTTTCCATGTTTTAGGAAAGCATTTCACCGTGAACTGCAAGTCAAGTTACTGAAGCTGATCTGGAATCTGTGGCTTGCGGGTAAAGGCAAACTGTTCCACAGTACTTTTGAATATTTAAAGCATGTGTTTTCCAGTGTTTTGGAAACAATTTGACATTAGGCTTCATGCATGAACATTATCCAAGATCTGCACATTCACACGGAACGTTAATACAAAGAGCTGTCCCTTGGAGGCCGTTCGCTCCAAGTAACTTAAGTAACTTACTCACATGCATCTTGCATAATGCCAAATATTGCAAACACCTGGAGTAGCTCAGGGTTAGAGAGTGCCTTGGTTTACGCCGGACTCTAATTGAGTGCAAAGATCTTGTGTTTGGAAGAATTCTGGCTCTGGAAATTCCTGACAACTCCAGCTCACCTCATTCCGATCCAGTTATTAACTCCTCTATGCAGAGGATAAGTGCGCATAACTTCTATATGATCAGCCGGGGGACTTAAAAGCTTTCTGTGAGTGGCTACCTTGAAGTGATGGATTCCACTTGTGATTTTAACTCTGACAGCTCCATTACATGATGCAGGAGAACGCCAGCCAATCCCATTAAGATATTTAAAATAAAATAAAAATCTCCTACCAGACATTTTCTCTTTTTTGATATTTGTAAAGAGTATACTGGGAGTATTAGTGAGAAGCCAAAAAGTACACATGTGACACACATGTGGAAACAGTACTGAGAAAACATACAACAGGTAGGTGCAGATCCCGACTTGGCTAATAAAAACAAACTGAGTGTAATTACCTAGAACCCCAAAACAGAACACATGGCTCGAGGCCCGAGTCATTCTAACCAAAAGGTCACCATTTGAAAATTTTCCACTATGGAACTACGCGAATTGTTTAAATCCTACTGCAGAGAGCACACTCAGAAGATGGATGTATGAACATAAAGATATTTGGAGATTTATACACAGGAAATCCCACGAATATAAACCTGCCTCGGCCCAACCTGTCTAAGTCCTTACAGATTTCCTAAAGGGTGAGAAGTCTGGAGAAAGGATCATTCAACATGTAACATGAGCTTTTCTGACAGCCATTTACAACATCTGTGATAAAAACATGAATAATTTCCTAACACGTACAGCTGCGAGTTGGATCTGAAGCTCTGATTATGATGATACTGACAGGCACAATTTTGTCCACCAAGCAGAAGCCAATTCAAGTCACTGGACACACCCATTGCAAATTAAAATGACAGCACATATTTGTAACTACATTAGCGAAAGTCCACTAAAAAAACTTCAGTAAACCTTAATATCTTAATATATTAGAAATCCGACCAGCCTCCTTCACAAAAGCGGCTCACCGAATTACCATCATAATCCTCCAGTCCACAACCTGCCCCCACCCCAAACCTCCCACAACATTAAAAAGGGGGTAAATGTTTTAGAAGATATTTTATTTTTGGCCCCATCATTTATTCTGCTGTCTGTACATTTTAAAAGACACCGTTAAAAAATTTAATTCAGCTGTGTTTTGCTCGTATTTCCATCAATAAAAAAAAAAAAAAAAAAAAAAAAAAAAATCCCAACAGCTCAAGGGTAGATCCGAAACTCTGCGTTCTATTTCTGATGACTTAATTCCATCCATCACAAGAGCTGGGCCTGTGGTGTGTGCGCCGAGACAGTCGTGTCAACAGGGGATCAACACTAGTTATTACTGCAGGCTCTGACGAGACACACTGTCTAAGGGTCAGAGGTGAGGTATGCCAGCTTGATTGTACAGTATGTACGTAGCAGGTGCTGACTCTGAAAACGAAACTGTTTGCGTGTTAAGAAGAGCAGCGAGACTGCAGCGTGTGTGAGCTGTACGTACCTGAAGGAGCTGAGATGGTAGAATTGCATGATTAGTTTCCTGGCACCACGCGACCATGTGCTCTGGGAAAAACGTCTGTTCACAGAAGGAGGTGTGGAGAGAGAGAGAGGCAGAATTACAGATACTGTGACGATAATTACAGGGTCAGATTTTGTGACAGAAGCACAGGTGACTACTTTCATTATTGCAGTCTGCTGTAATTATGAAATAATCTGCAAGGTTAAGTTGGCCCAAATTTGTTGTTTTTACAGGCTCTGTATTTCAACAAGATGCCGTCATGAGTGACGTGGCAAGTAAAGAAGTGTCTCAGGAAAAATAATTACCAGGGGGTTTCTGAAGAATTCATATTTGGCATAGTTCTTCCTGAAGAGGAATCTACCGTCGCTGTTCATGGAGGCCTGGACCTGAACCACCAGCTCATGGTCTTCTAGACAGCGCTCTGAGAGGAGACGGGAAGAGAAAAGTCAAGCTAATTTCACAAGCTTGGCCGAAAACATCTTCAACATCTCACAAACACACCCTCCCACCAAACTTAAATAATTAAACAAGAGACGTAATAGTCATCAACATTTCTTGTAAACCAGAAATGAAACTTAAAGGGGGGAGGAAAAAAAAAAAAACTCAGTGGGGTACTTTCGGCGGCTCCCTTATTTCCCAGGAGATTGCCACAGTGGATGTTTAATTTGGCACAGATTTTACGCCGGATGCTCTTCCTAATGAAACCCTCCCATTTGTACAGGCTTGGCACCGGCATGAGGAGTACACTAGCTAGCTTGTGAGTTTGCGTCTCCTTCCGCGCTCAAACCAGGAATCTTTTACAATTAGAAGTAACCGTGTTTACTACTACTACTACACAGTAGAGACAGAAAGGAATCAATCGCAGTCATTTGGTCTAAATTTAAAAAAAAACAAAAAAACATAGAAGCAGTATGATGTCATCTCATCTTTTCCCAAGATAAAAAAAGGACAGGATGTCATTATAATAATTGTAATGTACATATGTCCGTATGTTCCCCATCTCTGTCGCTGACGAGCAGACCAATCTTGATTAAACTTTGCATAAACATTGCTTAGGGCACTGAGTGCCAACATCTATATGGGATATACAAATACTTTATGCAAGTCCCACAAATGTAAGCATTTGTACATCTGACAGTTCAATTAAGCACCGAATAGAATCTCAGATTAGAATGGAATCACAATAGGATTTCTCAAAGCATCAAACTGTAGTGATTCCTGGCATATGTATGTTTATATATTCCCTATGTCGTATATATCCATATAGATCACTAAACTACAGATATGCTTTAATGGTTTGTGCTCATTAATCCAGATGAAACCAGTGCCTCTCAGTGCTACTAAATAAATGGTTAAATCTGCGAATCAACTAAAAGTGTCCTTGAAGGAATGTGGAGTCAGAGGTCCTGCTTATTTAGAGTTCCTGATTGTGACACATTGGACCGGAACATGAGTCACACGGTTACAGCCTCCGAGTCCTGTCATGTCTTAAATTAAAGACATCCTGCCTTTTCAAGTGCATCTAATTAAATAGTGGAACTTACCAAACTTTTTGAGGACCATTAGACACCAGATCAGACACAACTCTTTCATGTAAAAAAAAAAAAAAAGGAATACTCGAGAGCAATTTTTCAGTAAACTCATCTCACATTATTATCTCATTCCGTGAGCCCCCTCCTCTTTACCCCCGCGGCCACAATCTCTACTCTGTCACGACTCATCTTTCTCTTTCCGTTCAATCCTGTTGCCTGTCTGATGAGTCACTCATGTTCGTGACCGTGACTCACCCTGGCAGCCCCACCTCCCCGCCTGATAGTTGTTAACCTTTGCAAACCCACTAGCAGAGGTCAGTGTTACTTATCTCAAAGGGCCATTCAGCAGCATAGCAAGAGTGGGCAGCAGGAATAGGCACCGTATTGTTCTAGACTCTCGGAAACCTCTATTCTCGTCTACCGTCCAACTGCACGTGCACACATTCGGGATCACATGCCGTGTGTGCTGACATAAAGCGGGGGTGCGCACGCAAATGGAGGCAGGAGTCTCACATACTGCTACAATTCAATTTCACTATATGAAGGAAATATTTAATGCACATATTACAGTGGCCGGCACCTCTCACGCAATTAAATATCAGCAAACAGCTACCGAACCGAGTTTTGGATATTAAAACGTTCCATCAAATACTTAACTGCATTTATCACAAATGCAATTTTGTTTTTTTATGGCCACATGGCTATTAAAAAACCCCCAAAATCAATACTTGAGGGAGAATAAAGTAAACAAATGTGATTATGGCCTGTGACAAGCAATTAAGCACATCTGTTAGCTACTCAAAAATACTGATGAGAGCCACATATATGGAAATGTGTCAGCAAATGTGTTGTGATGCATACACTGAGTTTACTTTGATTTTTTTTTTAAGAACACACATACAAATGGAGTGAAGCAAGTATAACATTTCAGCTTTAACAAACAGCACGCTGACGTCTCACTTACTGAAACGTCTAAACACTGGAGATGATAAGTAGCAATTCCAGACCTGAAAAGAATAGCGTTGCAGTACAGGTGCGCCAGAACAGAATAAAGGGCTCCCAGCCAAAAATGATGTCACTCACAATAAGCCAGCTTAACTGTATTTGGCAGCAAGGTGCTGGCAGGAGTGATGAGAAATGTAAGCAGATCATGATGGATGGTGAAATGTAAGGTTAGAGCTTTGGGACCTTTACTTGCAGAGAATAGATTGTATTATTCCAAGTTTCATCACCTGACAACATTAACAGCTAGCACAAAAAAAATAAAATAAATTAAACTACACAAATATACTGACACAAGTTACTGGTTCATAAATTAAATGTCTTTTTTTTGTGTGTGTTAAACCGTGTTTCTGTCTACTGTGCACTTCACTACCAGACATGCAGCTCTATATAAAATTACAACCCCTTCTCTCCCACATCTGTTCAACTGTGCAGACATGAGCAGAGAGCACAGGCTCAACTTGTCTCTCATAAGTGCTTTATAATTGCCCCCTCCTCAGGGGTTTCTTTCCTTTTTTCTTAAACAGTCAGCTGGCCACAACCTTCCAAAGCCCCTCTTATACTGCTGAGTCTAGCACAAAAATCACCCGGACATAAATGTAAACCTCTGCGGCCTTCTTAATGCGGCACCAAGTTAAAATAGAGCTGTGTCTTTATAATGCTACATTAGTAGTTTGGTAGTATTTGAAACTAAATGTCACATTCTTATACTTTTTAGCAAATCGGGGTAAATGTTAAGCCTTCTTTCCACCTTTTTAAATACCTTCAGCAGTGTTTACCTCTAAATCCAAGAAGAACATATAGTATAACAAACCACACATGTCCCTACTAATGAGCAGCAAAATCATCCCCATCAGGTCAGCATCTGGTGCACTCATTGGCTTCACCTCTCCATCAGTTACAATAGCAGGTCCAGTAACAAAAGCTTTAAACAACTCCATCTGCTAACACATAACCACCAACATCACATTTTAGGTCAAAATATTTCCCAACAAATAGATCAGGGCTCATAATGAGGGGTGGAAGTGTCCTGGATTCTTTGCCCATTCCCATTATGATTGTTTTGTTTTGTTTTTATTTGATCTTAAATCAGTCTGCCAGAGTTAAAAATATCAGGACGTCCAATATAATTACTCTGCACTGGAACTACTTTCTCAAAAATTAAACAACAATCAAAAGCATACTAAAAGAGCCTCAAGATATTGATTTTAATGTAATCATGCACACATGGAGATTAGACTGTTTTTTGCTCTCATTTAACTGCTCAGTTTTGAGCGTTTCTTTTAGATATTTCTTCCCCGAATAATCTTTTGTCTCTTCTCTATCAAATGTGAAAATAATTAACCTGTCAGTACTAAAATAACCCTCCTATCGGCTACTACAACTTTCCACACAGCCACTGCGTGATACTGGATAAGATCAATGGAATTTTTGGCTTCGTGCATGCATATGCTTTCTAGCATGCACTCATGCTTGAATACACGCCTAGGTAAGAATTAGCGCCTGAACTGTCCAGCCAAGTATACGGGCATGCATGCATAAATATCAATGCACCTGTAACTCAGTGATTGAATTGCAAGTCTGAGCCCACCCATGAGCCCACGGGTTTCTGTGTGGGAAAATGTGCCTGTTCACGTGTGCTCACGGGTCTGTGTGTCTGTGTATGAGACTGCGAATGTTTTCAGGCTTCTACAGCTCTGTTCCTTACCTAGCCCTAGCAGTGGGTGGTGTTCAACAAGTGCCCAACTGTTGTCATCCACACAATGGCTTTTATAAACCAGGAGCTGGCACAGGTCCCTGGCTGTCATGTTGGCTGGGATCTCCACAACTTTACCCATGCCGTCTTCACTGAAGATCTTCACAATCTGTGACGAGAAATCCAAGGTTTCAGTTTGAGTGAACAGAAATCACATGAAGGTAGTCTGACAAACGAAAAATACTAAAATAAAGTGAGAAGAAACTTTTATAGTAAACCCATCGTGACTTTTACACAAATCCTTTTTTTGAACACTAGAGTAATAGGTGGGTGAAGCCAGCAATTTTCCTCAAACACTGCAATACGGTTTCTCATATAGCACCTTATGCACTATAGCATACGCAGCCTTGTAATTACGGCACACAATAGAAAAGAACAGACATTCAAAACTATACGGTAATTGTGGCGTTAGAAATAACAGATGAGCTTTTCTTATAGCAACTTGTCGATGTAATACAGAAGCAAATACGCTGCAGTGCATAACAAGTGTCCACTCTTGTGAACACAAAGCCGGTCCAAATGGGTACGTACTGAACACAGCTCAAAGAGAAGCAAGTTTTAAGTTACAGTATATAAAAGATGAGGAATATGAACACTGTGCTTTCCAGCTAAACCTCATAAACAAAACTGTCTTAACTCGAACTGGCTGTTGTTAAATTGTTTGCTTTCTTTAATAACGTATTTCACACAGTAGCATCATGAATGTTGGTAATATTTTTGAGCTAGCTACAGTACTAAATAATATCAATAAAACCCATGTTGCTATTAAAAGCATGCTCGTTTGGAGAAGGCTGTAATATTTGGAGATGGTTGAGGTGGAATTTGTTTTTATTTTGTACGAAACAAAAAGGACAAACACAAATTTGGAGCGCTGTTACACCTCTGCATAAAATTTAAACACATCTACTCCACTGATCTTTCTATGTATTGCTGTACAGCAATAATGCATGAGGTGCTGAACAGCTAAAACCTTCCTCTAAGATCCCATCTGTGTGAGAGCCTACCATCACTATCCAGGCGTCTAATATTAGCATTAGTAGCACTACATCTATACTGTGGATAAGCCTTTTATTCCACCACATAATCCAGGGGATTTTGACAGTCCAAGTTCCCAGAGCCATTTTTTAATAAACAGGACAACATGTGTTAACATTTACTTGATACATTTCTAATGGCCCCCAGAGAAACTAGAGCAACCTACTTAACCTACAGACAAATGCAGCCCTTAGCCTACACAGGAATCCAGCCTACTAAGCTTTCACATGTATGCATGCCTCCCACATAATATCATGACAAAGAAATTCTGTTCTCTTCCTGAGCAAATACCCAGCTTATAGCATCACAGTTTGCACAAGCCAGGCCTAAGGCACTCTGCCCATCAAAGATGTTTAAGATGAAACGCAATGGAGCATATACCCCTTTTCAAGGGTGCTGACGTATTTGGAGCCTTTTGCTCTGCTCACATCTTGGAAAAGGAAAAAAAAAGGAAAAATGTCTTCGGCCTTAACAGTATTTACACATTACATTTCCTGTCTCAGGTTTAACGTGAAAGTACTTCAAAGAGAAAATGTCTTAAATTGTAAAAAGAGGAGAGGGAGGCGAAAAGAGAAATGAGACACAGGAAGAGGGGTCTTACCTCCACGGCCCGCAATAGGCAGCAGTCCGGGGAACACGAAGGCATTTTCGGAATGAATCGGCTCCCCCAAACACTCACATAAGCGCACTCACTCCAATATAGTCAATAAGACAGAAAACCTCGCTGTTCTGTCGCCCTGTGTCCTCCAGAAAGAAAGGTACCAATTTAAATGCCAACAGCTGACAGTTGTGCTACCTGTCATGAGGCTAGTCCTCAAGTCTATCTGTAGACTGCAGTCTCCAAAAAAAAAAAAAAAGGAAAAAAAAGAAAGAGAAAAGGAAAAGAGCAAACTGTGTGACCTAATGCCGGTATGTATACAGCGCACAGGACGAAGACACTGAAGCAGTCGGCGATCGGATGGCAGCAGGTACAGTAGAGTGCTTCCAGTGCCGGTTGAGTCTGACAACTATGCTCTGTCTCTCTCTCTCCCTCACAAAGGGTTACAGCCTCAGCCATGGGCTCTGAGGCACACTGAATCAAACCACACGCTCACTAACCAATCATAAAGCTGCAGCAGGCTGATGTAATCATTCCCACACAGACCTAGGCGCGCACACAACACACACACACACACACACACACACGCTCCTTCCGAGGCACTCAAGTAGACACACATACGCACAGTCATGCACAAACACAGCCAACTTTTTCAGACCTCTTGACGATCTGTGCTTAAGTTTCTTTTCAGAGCTCGATGCAAGAGGGGGCACGTTTGGAAAGAGTGCGGCGCAGTGAAGAGGACAAAGACAACGACCCAAAGAAAAAAAAGTTTCTCTTTATTGCTCCTCTCGTTCCAAAATGTTCGCAAGTTTTTAGGTGAACATTCGGAGGCTAGTCCGTTTTTCCTTCTTTTGTGTTCACCTTCCCTCCCTTCTTACCTGCATTCCTCCCTTTATGTGGCTTAACTTTTAACTCCCTGCTTACAGCAGTAACAAGACTCATTACAGTGCAAATGAAATGAAACAGACCTGGGCTGGCACTTCAGCACTCCAACCTCCTACTTCTCCCGTAGTGGCTCGCTTTGTGCCAACATTCTTTCTCTCTAAAGAACAAAAAAGCTAGAGACTTCTGCACACATGCACATGCACATACACACACACACACACACACACACACACACACACCACTCCTTTCAACTCTGATATTTAATATAGCATCAGACAGACAAAAGCTTTGACACACCCCGTCTGGGAAATGCAAGAGGAGCTTTACCTTGTCCTTGAAGTAACTTCCCCTTCTCCCCCCCCCTTTACTTCTTCTGGGAAAAGCAGGATGCGTGTGCTTATACATGTGTGGGTGAGATGTGATGACAAAATGAGCACAGTTCCTCGGAAGAAAGGAGGAAATAGTGGTTAAAGTGGTAGCGGGAAACTTTGGGGAGGGAGCGGGAAAGAGTAAGGCTGGGAGAGAGGAGAGACAGGGGGAGAGTGAGCGAGTGAGGGAGAAGTGTATGATTGAACATGGGCAGTGGCAAGTATGTGGGAGTGTGTGTGGGATAGGGAGAAAGAGACAGACGGATGTGAGATGTGAAGGAAAACGAGTGGGAAGCAGAGGGAAGTGAGAAAGAAAGACTGTCTGGTGACACGCTGCAGCAGAATGTGTAGTATGAAAGCTCTCTATTGTTAACCGTCTCTAGCCTGCACAGCTGTTCCCACACACCCCCTCACTGTCACTGCATTCACACTCACTGAGACCAGGACACACTCCCATGCATACGTCACAGTTTGTTGGCAAGCAAGGAAAGTCCCAGGAAGGCTGCACGCATCATACATGTCATTTAATCAAACTGTTTAGTAGTGAGTTTGTGTTTTTTTTTAACCTTGCACATTAGGGCTGTGAGGGTCAACAAAAGTGCTCTTCTTTTGGTAAATTAGAACTCCTTTGCACTCTAACCACTTAAAAGCATTGTATCACCATCTTTGCCAATTTACATTCTATGACTGTCCACCTGTTTTATTAAGATCACTCTAAAATTGGACAAAACTGCCAAGTAAACAAAGATTTTTTTGAAACCATGCATGGCTGGTGGTACTCTGGTACACACACACCTATGCAAATCAACCTGAAATCACCAGTTGCTGGACTGATGGCATTTTCTCTAATCCACACAGGGTCAAAGTTGTACATAGACCTCCACTAATATTTTGTTAAAATCGCTTAGTAAGTTTAGTAACCATCAACAAGCTCATAGCATAATTCTGGCTTGATATTTGGACACTCTTCTTGGCAGAATTGAGTTTATTTAATTGGTTGGTTTCCTGGCTTTTAAGTACAGTGCACAAATTTTGCAACAGGGTTGAAGTCAGCTTTTGAGAAAACTACTCAAGAAGCCTAATTGAGTGTTGAGATTGTTGTCTTGTTGGAAAAACCAATGGTGTCAAGGTTTTGACCATCTACCTGCTGATGTGAAGTTGAATAATTATGATTCATCTACTTTTTGCAATTCCATTAGTGCCAAAACAGGCTCAGAACATGATGCTTCCACCACGCTTAACAGTCATTACAGTGTTTTTAGGTTTGAAAGCCTCACAATTACACCTCCAAACATACCTTTTGTCATTGTCGCCATATGGCTCAGTCTTTGTCTAGTCTGATCAGAAAACTTCGCCAAAAAGCATTTGTCTTTATGATGTGGGCAGCTCTAAGTTTCACTCAAACTTGAAGGTTTTTGGGCGTTCCCATTGTTCCGAGCATTGAGTGCTGTCCAACAAACCCTTACCTTGCATAGAGAAACTTCCAGTTGTAATCAATCAATCATGATCACTAACGACATTAATAGACTTTGACCTTGTCAAGTTAAGACATCGTAAAACCGTCAGCACCACCTAAAAAATTCAAGTGAATGCATGTCTATATTTGAGCCCGTTTCTCTTTCTAGACAAATGGTGAAGCTAAAACTGGGATTAACTACTGAAAATAATAACCAGCATCTGCAAGAACAGCATAACTTATTGGAAAAGCATCTGTTTTTATGTTACTAAAGAACCAACACATGGACATGTTTCACTGTTAAAACAGTCAGGAACACCAATGAGCTACGAGAGTGTGTGGCTTGGTTTGAAAGTAAATTTTCCTTTTCTGTCATACCTTAGTGTTCATAGAAATAACATACAACTGTATGACCAAAAGAAATTTGTGCATATAGTAGAAAAGAGGAAGAAAAGCTTTCAGAGGGCCTCTCAACCTCTGCGATGACTCAGGTCTGATAGCTGGCCTATGATGCAATCCCCCAAGGAGAGACTGAAAGCTTCTAGCAACACACATATACACAATCCAGACAGACTGGAACCAGATGTGTTCATATATGCATCTTCATATACACTGACCCATTTTTTTTTGTATTACAGTTTCTGCACAAACATACATGCATAATTCTCCAAAGATACAGCTAGACACAAATTGGAGAAGTACAGTTGGGTCAAAGCAAAGCTGAAGTATGTACACAAGCATGTGTGTGCACGCCCTGCAGCCAACACGCACACTCACATCAATCTCTGAGAATTGGCTGCAGCTCTATAAATAGTTCCACTGGTATTACGTACACATTACAAGCTATTACATCAGACAGGAGTTACTAAAGACTATTAGCCATTTGGCACACAAGCCTGCACACATTAAGATCCAACACATACAGGAAGTTTTGTTAGAAGGTAAAAAAAAAAAAAAATGGCAGGCTGGATGACAGCTGTGCCACAGGAGAGGAGTCGGTGTTCATAAAACAGTAGGAAGGAAAGTGGGGACGACGCTAACAACATCCATATTTAATTCACTGTAATCAAAGATAAGTGATAAATTAGAAATAAAATGTCTCAATTATTCTTTGTCATTACTGAAATGATCTCAACCTTCTGGATTACATGAGCTACTTAACTATGGCATTTTTAACTATGCATATTTTAAATAGTTTTATCTTTGTAATTTTGGAAGGGGTCCATGTATTATCATTTGTGGATGTTGCGGGTGTGGCAAGTGAACACTGACTATTAAAAACTCCTAAATTCAACATCCAATGCATTTGAAACCATGCAAAACCACTTTGTCAGTGAGAATTTGTACACCTCGTGCATGGACGTTAGTGTGGATATCCCCTCTCACCCTGGTGAAGACGCAACAATGCTGATGCAAACATTTGAATGTATTGCCTTAGTAAGGCTTTAGGTCACCAGAATAGCTTCAATATGCTTTGCTGTTGTCATGTTGATGATGGTGCCGACTGCCTTTTTCTTTGATGTAGGTCTAATATCTCACATGTGTTTCTACAGGTTGAGCTCTGAAGACTGATAAAAGGCTTTCTTAAAGGTCAAGTGAACTTCAAAGTATTTTCAGTGGCCGTTCCCTCAAAGCACACAAGTGGACAAAAACTATACCAGCAAAGGGTCAAGGGTTCAGGTTTTCCTTTTAATTGCCACCCGTCTGTATAACTGCCATCTCTGTTTTACAAAACCCCTTCATGTTGCCAGAGAAGAACTGTAGCCATTGATAGGCTGATTTGGCTCACACGACCCACCCTAGTTCCATATTCCCATTAACAAGTACGCCTTATAAAGCCCCTCTGACTGTAATGCAGGGCTGTGTGTGGTCCAGGGCGCTCCTGGAAACTGACGTCTGGATGATGAGATGGAGGCACAAAAACCTGAATGAGCCTGGGACAATTGGCCATCCCTGGTCAATGCCTGTAGTCAGCATAAGTGGGAGGCATTAGCCAAGAATACTCTGCTGACTCACGAAGAAAGGATAGTGAGTGGTCCCTTGCCATCCAATTACAGCATCAAATTAAGACCCAAGATATAAAAGGGCCTATCAGGGCTTAGCAGAGCCAGGATAGGGCAAAGTCCAGAAGGCAAGAATAAAAAAAAAAAGTTTACTGGACAAGAAACAGACAGAAGAAAAAGAGGATGAAGAGGACTGATGTATAGAGAAGCAAAGAAGGAAACAGTGCACAGTAACTGTACACATTTAAGTATGGTGGCAAGCTGCCATCTCTGCCACTGTGCAGCCAGGAAGAAGACTATACACTCTATATTGGGCAGTTAGTTAGCCCACAGAGCCTGCTCTGTCTGTAAACAATGGAGTCTTAACACCCATTTAGACCCAAAGTTAAAGCTTGGAGGATTCCAGAACCGAACTGAGTCAAATTTAATTAGCAAAGCAGGCCATGTAGCAAAAATTTAGGTCAGACATTTGGATAAGAAACAGTATTTAACAGCCACAGGAGATGAATATTAGGAATATGAAGGTAGAGGGAAGGTACTTTATACTTTGACTTCAACTAAAGCGTTAGTTGCCATTTTAAAAGCACCTCAGACCCCATCTGGACTTTATTAGTTAGGTCAAAGTCATATTCAAGTTTAGTGGGTTATAAAAGCAGCCAAGTTAAATGAACTTGATAAATGTGTCAAGTAAAATTACAATTACTGTAATTTGACTATTTGTCACAAACCCCATTGTTATAGTCTTGCTTTTCTAAAAGCAAATTGTTTCTTTTAAATGGAAAACTCACAGCCCTGGTTTTTAAATGCATTATTTTTAAACCACAGTCATTACAGAAACACAATAATACGAGTTTACAGGAGTGGCAATAAAATGTGGTCACGGTAACAGAAGTAATTAACGTGACTGAATTTAACATGTATTAAAATAGAGTGGGTTTATTTGGTATGTGTAACCTTTTTTTTTAAAGCGTGGGTCTTGTTCGAAGCTAGCTGTTAGGTTAGTTTTGTCTCTCGTAAACTTAAGCAGACCGAGTAAAACAGAACTGTTCATTCAGTACGTGCTACAAAAGAAAGCCACTGCTGAAGTACAGCTACAGTGTAGTCAGTTATTTTGTGTATTTTTAATGCCAAAAGAGTTGATAAGAAAACTAGAGGAAACTATGCTTACCTAAAAATGTAAAAATCCATGCAATTTACTAATGTTCATTTGAATTTTAGTGGCATACTATTAAAAATTGGTTGAACATGCACAGTTTATGGCAACACACTTTTGTGAAGGCCATCCAGACTGGGTTACCACGATGCAAGAACGGAGTCCACTATTTACCGTGACTACCTGCTGAGAAACACCCCGCATGGAGCCAAATATTTTACCAACAGGATTAGAAGTGGCAGTAAATGCTTAATTGTGCACCAGGGCTGATTGCCATCAAACCCCGGGGAGCAAATGTGCATTCAGACCACTGCTGATTTGGACACACTGTCCAATTACAGCAGGAGGGCAAAATGAGGGGGTGGTGGAATTGGATGAACAAAGGATGACATCATTAGTATGATTTTGGCACTAAACCAAGAATGGTCCACTTGTTGTATGGCAAGCAGTGACAGTGTTGAACTGTGACCCTGAACAAAGTTGAAACGACCAGCTGACGTGAGTGTCTTCCTCTCGTTTGCATTTCATACAATTTTATAAAATCTAACTACATTTTTACGCTACAGAAGGGAGAGGAAGCTACAGGTCTCTGTAGCATGATTGATTGAAGAAAAAACAAAGAGACTAATAGCATGACAGGCAAGTACAAACAATGATTTCCCATTCAGAGGAATCACAGCATGTGCCTCCGTTCTGTACAAACTGTCCTCAATAATAGGAGTTTTCTCTGGAGACATCAAGATCAGTGTCTGTCTGTCACATTCTCTCTCTCTCATTGCTGACACAAATCCCATTGCCAGCTTTTTGACTCGAGCACTCGTCTCTTAAGTTTCTTGGATCAGAGTCTTTAAGCAATGGGAAAAAAAGTTGGTCTGAAGGCTGGTTGATTTCAGCGTTTCCCTTTTTTTGTCATTTTCCCTATCTACATTTTTCCAAGTTAAAGTTTCCAAGTGATGCTTATAGGTAAAAAACAAACAAAAGAACATAACTTTCTTTTCCATGCTATTTATTTTTTTACTTAAGAGCCGTCTAGTTCTAGTGGCATTCAATCATCCATCCATTCGCTTCCGCTTATCCTTTTTAGGGTCACAGGGAGCGCTGGAGCCTCCTAGGGCGAGAGGCAGGGCACACCCTGGACAGGTTGCCAGTCTGTCACAGGGCTAACACATAGACAAAGACAACCATTCACTCACATTCACACCTATGGGCAATTTAGTGTTTCCAGTTAACCTAACCCCACTAAGTGTATGTCTTTGGACAGAGGGAGGAAGCCGGAGTACCCGGGGAGAACCCATGCAAACACAGGAGAACATCCAAACTCCAGAAAGAAAGACCCCGGCCTGATGGTGGAATTGAACTCAGGACCTTCTTGCTGTGAGGCAACAGTGCTAACCACCGTCTGTAAAAATCCAAACAGTCTGTTGCAATCTAGGGAGATAAATGGTTTCATTTTTTACACTAAAAGCATAACTTAGCAACAAATTCATGTAATCAAATGTCTCCATGTTATAAATAACTGAAAAAACCCTTTAACAGTACTTAAATAATCCCTCTTAGCAGCTTTTAATTTCTTCCTCCCTCATACTCCTGTCGCTTCTCTCCTTTTTTTGCCTCTCCACAGCAGCAGTTTCTGAAATCTGATCTGTCCTACTTTCCCCAGTCAGAGACAGAGAGGGAGAGAGCGAGCGAACGGGGGAAGGCTAGGAGAGAGGGAAATGCAGTCTTCATGACCTACATGAGCCCAACAGCTCTGTTCAGCTTCAGCCAGACAAAATGCCTACAGGCAGCAACACACAGCTGTCTTTGTGCGACGCACGGATATAAACAAACGGACATGTGTATACATACACCTGTAAATACACCTTGAAATATGTGTGCAAGAAAGAAAAAAGAAAAACATACCCTGAAAACCTTGTGCTAGAAAAGGCCTAATGATGTAAAATACTTCAGCTTCATGCACTACATGTTAAGCTGTTATCATAATCTGATGAATGAAAGTATTCTCACACATATTTGACACAGACCATCACGTATAGACTGAGAAACAGAGCAGAAAGCAAACAGTATCAGGGATTCCCATTAGTTGTGGAAGTAATATGATCCCGCCCTTTTAGCTGGGAGAAATGTGGCTTCTAATCTTACACTGCTTCTGGGACAAGGAGTGAAAGATGGACCCTTAAAGGTGTATCATCCTCCAGTGCCTGGGTGGTCTCACCATGCTCCCATTAAAAGACAATTATTCAGTTAAAATTAATACTGAGAGGTAGCAAAAACAACTCAATTATATGCAACGCTTGGAGCCTTCTTCCAAAACCCCAAGGAAGGACCCAATCTCACCAAAAAGTAAATGCCTCCTAAATCAGTCACTAAAACGTAAGTCTTTGATGAAACAGTAGGGATGCTGGGATGAAAAGGGATCAGTATTTACTTGGAGGTCTCTTCTGGTTTAGCGATAGTCTAGCTTCATTCTTGGGCTTACTCAAGAACCAACATGTTCTTGCTCGCTTTCTCTTGAACTTCAAAATAAAAGTACTTAAAACACTTTATCTCAAACCTCCAGTTTAATCTTTATTGCTCTACTTTATGTGCTTTTAATCATACTGCAGCACCATGGCTGATACGGGATTATTTGAAATATTTATAACAACAATGCTTCAACAAATATCAGGTCTTTGTTGGATTTTTTCATATTCCTGAAAGAAATCACTTTAAGAAACTGTTCACCTGCTGTAGATGGTTTGGGGTTGTTGTTTTTTAGGCCTGCCACTTCTGTTGTTTTTGACTTGTCCAGTTTCCTCAAATTGTATTATACAATTCAAACAATACAAAGATTTGTCAGGTTTTCAGTTTGGAAATCACCTTGTTTGTGCAAAAGAGCAACAACTTTATCCCTGTCAAACTGGATGTTTGCGATGGTTTTTTTCTCCCATAGATTCAACTAAAGAAATGAAACAAATGTGTGACCGGCTGCTAGTAATAATGTGCCTAAAGATACAATTTAAATGTGGTTCTTTCCCCAAGTTGTGTATGTGCAGACAACACTGGTTCATCTCTAGAATTAGGGATTAATTACAAGTTAATTTTTTATGCTTTAATGATTCATAGGTCAGCAGTGTTAAGTGAAAACGGGCAGCCATAATGATTGGACAGAAAACACCAGTGTCCAAAGAAAAACTTTGAATGACTTTGAGAAGTAATGATCACATGAGTCTAGCTGGAAGCATAATATTAATAAATGAGGGCTGGATCAAGACTTGTGTACCACAGTAGGGTTATAAAACCACATAAACAGTTTGCTGATAGAAAGAAAGAAGTGTGTTATCTGGAGCTGACGTTTTTTTATGTTTAAAAAGGGATAATCAGTTAAAAAAAATAAATAAATAACAACAATTCAACATTTCCATGTTTCCACAAACCAAGTTCATCTCAGGAGGTCTTTATTATGGCGAGTCATTTTATTTTCTAAGCATTTCCCTTGATATTATTACACGAGCTGTGAAATAAGATGAGCTGCTCTGTTCCGAGTCCCAATTTTAAACTATTGTTTGCACTCCAACTAATCATGCCAGTGTATTAAACAGGCTGTGTGTGTACATTTGTGCCCGTTCATCCATGTGTGGGACTAGCAGGCCGAGACATGTTTCCATTTAGTGGCTCGGGATAAATGCGGTGCTGACACACGAGATGTTCCAGACTCGACCGCAACCTGGCTGGCTCCCCTCCAGGTTGTATTTGTTCAGCGGGTGCCAAACAATTTGTATTTTGCAGCACTGAATACTGCAAATCCACTCACTTAATTCATTGTGTATACACACAGAATTTGCAGGACAAATGTCTCATTGGGTTGCTCTACATTTTCAGAAGTGTCTGTTTGGTACTTCTGCCTTTTCAGGTTCCTTCTTTAAAAGATAATCCTACCATTGAACATTACTTTTACTTTGCCACGCCCATACAGGAGGTTAATATGAGAGATATTGGGATATGTTTTAATGCAGTCGATTACATCAGCAAAGCAGAAAATTAAAAAAGAAACTGCAAAACTCTTTGATTACTTGGGTTAATCATTACATTTCACAGATATAATAATAAGCAAGTCAGCATACGAGTTCTCACAAAGGGTTACTGCGCTCCTTGCATTTTATTTTTACTCCTGCCACAAAAAGCATCAGCTAACATGTGCACGCACATGCACTTTGAGCTCAGGGCTAGATGTAATGTTAGGACTAATGAGGCCAACAGGCAGACATGCATCAAACACACATGTCTATACGCACGCACAATAAAACATCCAGTCTCAGTTACAAATAATCACAAAGACAAACAATTCAATTGGTATAAACAGTACAAATCACACACACGTACACCACAAATGTATGAATTTAACTCGCCTGTGATTGCAGAATACAACAAGTGTCTGTATGTGTGTGTTCCATGTTTTACTTTAAGATCCACTTAAAAGCGAGGCTGGCAGCTGGAAGAGTGAGCCAGCAGATTTCTGGCGCTGCATCACCTTTGATCTCTGCACAGTGCGGCTTGCAGAACACGGGAATGCGCGCACATAAACATACTGTCGAGCACTCCAACCTACAGATCCCCTATCGTAAAGACAGCCGTACGTGCGCTACAAACATGCAAATACACAAAACAGACCCTCCTCGCCAACAGACTGCATACATGCTCGCACACACGCACAGCTGCGCACAGCCACAGATGTTCCCACACATTAAGGCCAACAGTTTGGGCATCAGCAGCATTCCATTCTGAGTTTACAATGGAAAAATCTGCCCTTTGACCTGGAGCATTTTCAACATTCATGAAAGCAACAGCCAGGGAATGCCTTGTTTGAGTGCTGAGAGGTGGGATGGATTGATGTCCTTTATTTATACATCAGCTGTTTCTGGTTAAATACTGTTATGTTTTTTTTCCTCCTTCAACCAACAGAACGGACGTCTAAGAATTCTGAGTTTTATTAAAATGACAATCCATTTATACGTGGAATAAACCGTACACCTTGTAACACTATTACATATTATAGTCTCCATTATTTTGAAGCTTCTTTAATCAATATTTTGAAAACAAACAATCAAAAAATGAAATAAAATGTGTGAATTTTGGACTTTTAAGATGACTTGCTGATGCACAAACTGAGCATCAGAATTGATGTGATTTTAGTAACTTGTTTTTAGTGCCAGATGGGCTGTCTGAGTATTTTGGAAACTGCTGATCTGCTGGGATTTCCCACACAACCATTTCTAGCATATATAAAAAATGGTCAGAGGGAAAATACCCAATGGCAGTTCTCTGGAACAAGCAGGTGGTTAGAGGAAAGAAGGAGGCGAGGATGCCTCAACCGGTTCAGATGGCAACAGCAACTAAAATAACTACTAGTTATAACCAAGGTACCACTTCAGGTCATCAGCTAAGAACAGAAAACTGAGGCTAAAATTCAATGATCACCAAATTTAGACAACAGAAGAGTGAAGAAGCTTTGCCTGTCCTGATCAGCCTTGAGATACAGGAAGTTGGGTCCAAATTTGGCATAAATAACAGGAAAGGGTAACAGTGTGGGGGATGTTTTCATGGACTTATCAACTGAGCATTGTTTACCCGAGTACTGTTGCTGACAACACCCGTTCCAGTTGCCGAATCCTGCTTCCAGCAGGATAATGCAATTTGTCAAATCATCTCAAAATGATTTCTTGTATATGACAATGACTTTAACCCTCCACAGTCACCAGATCCCAGCACCTCTGGGATGTGGTGGAATGGGAGAGTCACATCGCAGATGTTTAGATAACACATCTGCAAGAACTTTGTGATGTCATCATGCCAATGTGGAGTAATATATTTGAGGAATGTTTGCAAAACATTCCTGAAACTATGCCATGAAGGCATCTCTAAAGGAAAAAGGCAAAAGGCAAATAAAAGCATGTAGCAAGGTCCCAAAAAAAGTTGTTTCTATTCATCTGGACGTAGCGTTTTCAGTGGGAGAAACATTTCCTCACTTGTTCCAAGTGACTTGTGCTGTCTCAACTGACTGTAAACCTTTTAAAAAGCACATTTGCATAATGACTGAAACTAGCAATGGGCTGTGAGGCCGGTGTTAGTCAGTGGCCTGTATTTCCAGATGCAATATTTGCATAGAGATGGTGATTTTTCATCCAAGGCTTTGTTATCTTTCAGAAAACACATTATCAGGTGCAATACTTTTATAACCCTGAACATATTATATCTGAAGAATAGCCAGTGCTCGTTCATGCTAGAACACTGATGAAATTTTAGACTCTGTAATTGCTGTCTTTTTTTAAGCAGATTTAAGAAAATGGACAATTTTATTTAATCCGACTTGCTCAACTGGACATGATGCTGACACTGAAAACCAACAGCCCATTTGCACATTATTAGTGCCAACCAATCTTCCCCAGCTTGTCTGGCACTATGAGCTATTTTGGGCTTGTCATATCATCTTGTGCAAATGAGTATTCATCTACAGAACTAAACTGTCACAGGACACACTTGGAAGTACTCGGGCCAAGCTAAGACCAAGTGGATTTTTGGATGACTAAAAGCTTGGAGTAAAGACCTAACGAGATGATGACAGAGAGAAAAGGACAGATGCAGTTTAAAACACACACACACACACACACACACACACACACACACACACACTGGGATGATAATGAAACAGACAAGAGAAACCTGCCATAATGTGGAGTAAAGGGCTACAGGACATACAGGGTATGCTGAAGCCAACAAAATCTGGCTATCCAGTGACCAAATCAGTGCTTTCACTCCAGAATGAATGGGACAACTATGGAAGCACAGCATCCACCAAGCAATGACTGCACTACTGTTGTTTCTTAGAGGATTTCCCATAACACAAGCATACATGCTGTCCTACATGGTTCCCAATGGCCAACTTTTTATTTTAGGCAGTTCTCAGGCTACATACATGTATGTAGCCTGAGAACTGCCTAAAATAAAAAGTTGGCAGTAATACTTACAATGTACAGTACCTATGCACGCTTTTAAACATGCCACAGTAGTTATGTGTCAGTGATCTTACATAAAAGCTAGATAGTTCAGCTTTGTTGATCATCCAGAAGCTCTTGAAATAACCTATTTTAATGATTCTCATGCACCATCACCGACTAAAGCTTTACATAAACACTGCATTTGATCTCTGTTCATTAAAAATAAAATAAAAAACACAAAACAAAAGAAAACACTAGCCCATGTATTTCAGAGTGTACAGTTAAAAAAAAAAAAAAAACAAGCCTGTGAGAGGAGAGCTGAGAATTGAGAAGTGGAGGAAAACGGGAATGGGTTGGGATGGGGTGGCTTTTGGGGGCTGGGTGGGTAATTGCGAATCATATGGCTGTGTCAAACTGCGTGGCCAATGATTCCTGACAGCCCTTGCACTACATCCTCGTGCACGGAGGCCAAGGGCTGAAGTAAGGAGGACCAGAAAGACGGAAGTATGAGTCTGTCAGAAAACGCCTGGAGGTCGGAAAATTCTGTAAACTAAACAGAAACTTCTCCACAGCAGACTGGCTGCTTTAATTTAGTATTTGGAGGACATGCAGATGAGTACACAGAGACAATGTCAAAGACAGAAGAAAGGGCAGAAAGAAGAAAAAAGGCACACAACAGGGCACATATGGTTTAAATGATAAAGTAGAAAGTACAGTGGGGCAAAAAAGTATTTAGTCAGCCACCGATTGTGCAAGTTCCCCCACTTAAAATGATGACAGAGGTCAGTAATTTGCACCAGAGGTACACTTCAACTGTGAGAGACAGAATGTGAAAAAAAAAAAAAAATCCATGAATTCACATGGTAGGATTTGTAAAGAATTTATTCGTAAATCAGGGTGGAAAATAAGTATTTGGTCAATAACAAAAATACAACTCAATACTTTGTAACATAACCTTTGTTGGCAATAACAGAGGTCAAACGTTTACTATAGGTCTTTACCAGGTTTGCACACACAGTAGCTGGTATTTTGGCCCATTCCTCCATGCAGATCTTCTCAAGAGCAGTGATGTTTTGGGGCTGTCGCCGAGCAACACGGACTTTCAACTCCCGCCACAGATTTTCTATGGGGTTGAGGTCTGGAGACTGGCTAGGCCACTCCAGGACTTTCAAATGCTTCTTACGGAGCCACTCCTTTGTTGACCGGGCGGTGTGTTTTGGATCATTGTCATGTTGGAAGACCCAGCCTCGTTTCATCTTCAAAGTTCTCACTGATGGAAGGAGGTTTTGGCTCAAAATCTCACGATACTTGGCCCCATTCATTCTGTCCTTAACACAGATCAGTCGTCCTGTCCCCTTGGCAGAAAAACAGCCCCATAGCATGATGTTTCCACCCCCATGCTTCACAGTAGGTATGGTGTTCTTGGGATGCAACTCAGTATTCTTCTTCCTCCAAACACGACGAGTTGAGTTTATACCAAAAAGTTCTACTTTGGTTTCATCTGACCACATGACATTCTCCCAATCCTCTGCTGTATCATCCATGTGCTCTCTGGCAAACTTCAGACGGGCCTGGACATGCACTGGCTTCAGCAGCGGAACACGTCTGGCACTGCGGGATTTGATTCCCTGCCGTTGTAGTGTGTTACTGATGGTGACCTTTGTTACTTTGGTCCCAGCTCTCTGCAGGTCATTCACCAGGTCCCCCCGTGTGGTTCTGGGATCTTTGCTCACCGTTCTCATGATCATTTTGACCCCACGGGATGAGATCTTGCGTGGAGCCCCAGATCGAGGGAGATTATCAGTGGTCTTGTATGTCTTCCATTTTCTGATGATTGCTCCCACAGTTGATTTTTTCACACCAAGCTGCTTGCCTATTGTAGATTCACTCTTCCCAGTCTGGTGCAGGTCTACAATTCTTTTCCTGGTGTCCTTCGAAAGCTCTTTGGTCTTGGCCATGGCGGAGTTTGGAGTCTGACTGGTTGAGGCTGTGGACAGGTGTCTTTTATACAGATGATGAGGTCAAACAGGTGCCATTCATACAGGTAACGAGTGGGGGACAGAAAAGCTTCTTACAGAAGACGTTACAGGTCTGTGAGAGCCAGGGATTTTCCTTGTTTGAGGTGACCAAATACTTATTTTCCACCCTGATTTACGAATAAATTCTTTACAAATCCTACCATGTGAATTCATGGATTTTTTTTTTCCCACATTCTGTCTCTCACAGTTGAAGTGTACCTCTGGTGCAAATTACTGACCTCTGTCATCATTTTAAGTGGGGGAACTTGCACAATCGGTGGCTGACTAAATACTTTTTTGCCCCACTGTAGGTGCAATAATTTACATGCTCACCATCCTACGTGTCAAACCTAAACAACTCACTTTCTTCTTTATGGATCTGAACCACTATACCACAAGAAAGCGGTGCCATCGTCTCCAAAACTGGACCCCCTTATAGGCACTGGTGTGAGATGAGATTGCTCCATGGGAGAGTTTTTAGTGGAAAGGTGCTGAATCAAATTTCCAATGAGACATACTTTCCATTGCTATCAACAATGAATAGACACTGCCAGTGCTGTAAATAGTTTACAGAACTCACAAAGAGAAAGAGGCAGCTGTGAATGCAGGCACACATGTATCTAAAAAACAAATATACCCGTATGCATGGACGGATGCATAGCACGTTTGCACGTTTACAAAAATGTGTGCACTGTAAACACACAAAAGGAGTTAAATTTTCCATAGTTGCTCTTCTTTGCAAAAGTTTGGTAATCCGTAAAAAACCTGTAAAAGGTCCTGTTGGCCTTTTTTTTTTTGTTGGGGGGGGGACTGTTTATCTTTATGGGTATGTTCAAGGTTTATTACAGTCTCAGTATATGTATAGCAGAGATTCAGCACGTCATGCTAACCTTCAATTATGACTGGCAAACTGATCTCTCATAATTAAAATCAAACCAATCTCACAAGACAAACACTTCATGATGAAATTAAATGTTTACACAGCGCGTAAATGATGTAAACAAAACGTTCGCTTGGAGTTGTCATATACAGAACAACAGTATTAGGAGCCAGACTGATTTATCATAGGGCCAATATCATCAGCTGGTAATTAGCCATTTGCTAATGAATCACAGCAGCAATTACAGTCAGTAAATTACAATTTAAAAGATTAAAAGACGGCCCTTTAACCATGTTATGGGTGTGGAAATAGAGTTTGTCCACCTGAGGCATTCAACAATTTCCTCAACCCCAGCCCAGTTTATGTCCAGCTGTGTGGGGAAAAACTAAATGCTGCCAGATGTATCTGAATATTGGAGGGGAAAAAACAAACAAACAAAAAAAAACAAACAAATATTGGTCTATGCCTTAAAAGTCTAATAATAAAAATAAACAAATAGAATAAAATGTTAAAAAAAAAACACAAAAAGTAAATAAAATAAAAATAAACATAAAAAAATCAGTCAGGCTTTAATCTTTTGCTGCTTTATTAAATCATTGCTTGTTACAATGCTCGGCACAAACAACACACATCAGATCACAGCAGCTCTGCTTCAATGTTAGTGGAAACTGTTGGTTTGTAACAACTCCAGTTCCTCTCCACATTCCCCAAGACCGTACTTTACACTCTGCATAGAATATTTCATTTAATATGTGTATTTTTAACACTCTGTGGGAATTAAAAACAAAAAACATCAAAAAAGATTCACATGCAGAGTGAGTCACCCACTATAATAAAGTGGTTTTGAATATTTACCCAATACGCCTGCTTTACTAACATACAGACAAAATGTTTGCACAGTTAGCAATTTAATCCGAAACTCAAAGTCCTCGTGAGACATTAATCTTTTTAACCGCATGACTGACGATTTACCAAGGTGTGTTTGATACCTGATGAGCTTGGCAAGCAGTGCCTGGAACAGTTTTGAGAAAGCCAGACAAAAAAAATAAAATAAAAACATTTTTTTTATAATTTAAAAGTAATTAGATAAAATGTATCAGTGAAAACAGACGACAAATTCAACTTCTTTCAAAACCAGTTACGGGAAAGACACTTTTTGTTTGTCTTTTACAAAAACAGAGAAACTCTGCTATAACTGATGCTAGAGCGCAGTGTACACCAGTCCAGCTTGTTTCCTTTTTGACTGTCGTCACACCAAAAAAAACAAATGAAAAAAATACCCCCCCCCCCCCCAAAAAAAAAAACAAAAACAAAAAAAACCCCAAAAAACAAAAAGACAAAAACAAAACAAACAAAAAAAAAAAAACCCACAGCCGTGGATGCCGGGAACTCAACTGTGGTTCACTCACAAGCACATAGGCTACACACTGGGCAAGACGTAATCTTGCAGATCTCATGAGAATCCAGCTGCCTCACAAGGTACCTGGATTTATGGCACATCTAGGATTTCAAGCTCAGAACATTTCCACACAACTTTTGTTTTTTGAGGGAGGGCTCAGAACGACTCAGCTGGAACTAGAGTCTGTGATCTCGTACCAGAACAGGCAGGAGCTGCAGCCAGAGTATTTATGAGAAATAGCCCACCCCCATATTACTGTAAACTGCTATGTTACTGTAACCAGTGTTGGCTGGTTCCATATGAAGATCATTAACCTTGTTAATAGAGAGACTCCAGCTTCCAGGAATAGACAGAAGAGTCCCTAAATCTTTGTCAGCACATAACAAACACACATGCCAACATTCAGCCATGTGTGCAGGTACACACACACACACACACACACACACACACACACACACACACACACACACAGCCTCTTGCGCTTCCAGTCCACATCTCACTTTTTTCCTTAAATCGAGCCACAAACCCTCTTGAAAGCATGTGCACTGTATGGTACAGTGTCATCACATGCAAGCAATAAACATGCCTCAGACGAGCAAAACACGGGGCAGATGTGAGCCAGGAGACTTCCCCAAATGTTTGACATGGCTAGGATACAGATGATTCACAATATTTAAAATCTGCATCCTTCAAAACAAATACAGTACTTTGAGTCGAATGTGCTTCAGTCAACAACATGAAAATAAATCAAGGGTCTGTGAATGTGTCACATCCAGTTCTTCGAGAGGGGAAAACATCTTTTATGCTCTCCCAAACAATAGGAAAAAAAATGTTTTTGATCCAACACATTCAAACGCAAAGAGATTAACATGTAAAGTATGGAAGCCTGTTTCCGCCACTTAAAAAAAAAAAAAAAAAAAGGGATCCATAACTTGAAATTTCGAGTCATTTCTCAAAATTTAGACTTAAAAGTAATTCGAAATTTTGAAAAGTTAGCGCTCGAAAGTTAGCGCTGCCAATCAGTAATCTACGTAAATGACGTCATTTCCTTGTTACCCGGAAGCTGAAGCCCTGAGCTACAAATGCTACAGCTAAGCTACCAGTATTATATCCAGTCGTGAATCCACAGGTTGCTGAGTATTTTCAGCGTGGCTTCAAACATGATGAAATCCTTGTGTTATTAGCTGAATCACATGGCGTCACTATCAGCAAACGTGCACACGAAAGCGCCAATTTGTTGCGATCCGGTTTTGAGTGCGCGCTACTCTGCGCCATATGCTTCCGGGTAACAAGAAAGTGACCTAGCTTACTGATTGGCAGAGCTAACTCGAGAAAAGTAACTCGAAATTTCGAGTTATGTTTCTTTTTAAATTTTTTTTATTTTTATTTTTAAGTGGTGGAAACTGGCTTCCATATGTAAAGAGAGGCAAAACAAAACAAAACAAAAAAACCAACTCTGGAATTTTACTTACATATTTGCCCGAGGAAGGTTCCCCAGGTGGTAGAGACCCAGGACTGAGGACAGGTGAGCTAGCTGGACTGCAGAGCTCAGGGAAAGGGTTGGGGATGGCCGGGAGAGATGACGTCCTCAGCTGCTGCTCCTGCTCCTGCAATCTCCTGAAGAAAGAGGCGGACAAAGACGTGTAAAGTGTTTGATGCACAGAGCATGTCTTTTGGTTTAAGCTTGGGTTTGTTTATTATTATGGTTACAAAAAAAAAACCCCAAAAAAACTTTAGTCCAAGTCCATGACCTGGAACGGCCTTTTTAGAAGCAAACTTTAAAACAGAGCTGCTGACAGCTGTTAAATACGTGCAGGAAAGGCGGCTAGAATTAATAAAGCTCTGCTGTACAGTATTCAGCCTCATGCCCGTTTCTGTCTGATCTGCTCGTAATGAACAGTCTCGAAGCAAGTGGAAATCACAGAGCCGCCCCAGCCAGCTAGTTAATTTTTTTCAATTAATAATACATCAATGATGAATCAAGACATCGCTTTAAAGCAGATTTCTTTTTTTTTTAATATATAAATTTGGCACATGTAGTGTAAGACTCAAATTATTATCGGACAGCCAATCAACCATTACTTTCATTATTTTTTAAATTGGTGAGTCCGTTTGTGGAATCCCAGCTTAATAACTACAAATAAATAAATGTGTGGAAGACTGCTTAGCCTCCGTTTCTCTTCCTCAGTCGAGCTCTGTCGCTCCGAAGAACCCAGCGAGTTCAAAAGGGAACGGGCCTTTTGATGTCGTCCCATCTGAGCCAGAGAACAGGGTTATCTAGAGGTCAGTCCTGAATAATAAGAACTTCAGGGCCTGCTTCTGTGCGTTTGAAAAAAAGAGCGCTCATAAGACAGAATACTCCATTACCTGATGCTCCCCTCCTGTGTTATTGTCACATAGTCCAAAGGCGAGTAATGGGAGCTGACACCAGCTCTGCGGTGCATGCACGCAGCTATACTTCTATTCTTCCAGCGTGTATGAGTGCAGCCTCGAGGAGGATGCGGGTTAGCATGGTTTAATTTGAAAGAGACATATGCGCATGGTACTTAAATAAATGAGAATCTTCTTCTCGCCTTTGCAGGCTGATGTAAAAGAGGAGTGAAAGGGAGGAACGGGTCATACAGGGGTTACAGATCGGGAGCCAGGAGGAACCGTTATGCTCAATTATCGAGTGGGTGTGGAGGGATGATGGTGTACAGTGAAAATTCTCTTTTGAAATTTGGAGAGAAAAAAGGGTTTGAAGTCTTGCTGTGCGGCTACGCATGTGGCAAACGCATAATACGAGGCTGAAAGAAGTTTGTGACTGAAGTTACTACCACACTTTTGCTGATTCTGTGGGTGCACGAGCAGTTTTTAGCATTTTTTTCATTTACTTATTTTAGGGCGATGATTGCACATGTCTTGACAGTTAACAGAGGATGACTGAGATGCCCAAAGATGGTGTAACATTTCCTGAAACCTAATGTCTCAGATTAAATGGAGCCTGAACTCCCATCCAGCTCCACATTTAACTTTGAATACTACCAAGTTACTTTGCACACATCACAGACTAAAAGCATGCTTACTCATCTTATCCTGGTACTTACTAAAGCCCCTCAGTTCATCTACTGCCTCAAACATTTTTAGCGCCCTCTCCCCTTCTGTAAAGCCAACTCTCGTCTGATTGGCTGTGCCTCACACACAAAAGTTTTGAACAGGAGGTACATGGAGTTTCTGTTTCTGCCGTCACTGTGGAAAACCAAATATTTAGAGCAGTCTGAAGCTTGAGCCTTTGGCTTATGAAGATTACAACGACTTACACTGACCTAATTTGAAACTTTGGCCATGTAGAATAGAGGGGGGGGGGACATAATAGATTCTCTTTATAGGTTTCCTTCAGTCCGTACTTTAAACCCATACTCTAACACTAAAAGTTAAGTTTACTATCACATCAAACAAACAAAAAGGAAAGCTCATAACTGGAGGAGATGAAACTAGTTGAGCAGCTACCTGACAGCATTGATGTGCATCGGCTGTGACCGTCGGAGGCCGGTTTGAGGCGAGTCTGAGGACGAGGAGGGCGGCTCTGGGGAGATGTGGCTTATCCCATGTGAGTGCTGTCCCTGCCGTGGCTGGTTGTGTTGATGTGCTTGATGGTGGTGGCTGTGTGACGTCGAGGTCTGTCCGTTGTGCAGCAGAGGAGTCGATTCTGTCTGTGGACCGCTGCACGAGGAGTACAGGCTCTCCAGTGAAGAGTCCATTTCATTCACCAGGGCCTCCAAGTCGACATCATCCTCTATAAGACACAGATATGGCAGAACACATCGGTGAGTTAGCATTAACCTGACATGAGCTCCTGTAAAGTAACGGCATGAACTGCTTGTGTAATGAAAAGAACTACAACAAATCGACAAACACCAAAGGGAACCAGTGCGCATATTAAATTTGAGGTTTCAAATAACGTGTACGTGAAATTTGCACTGGGGGCCAAGGTCATATGTTTTAGATCGGTCCAAGCTCTTCTGTAGGCTCAGGAGGTAGAGTGGATCATCTACCACTCAGAAGGTAGGTGGTGGTTCAAACCCTGGCTCCTCAAACCTTTTTGTCAGAGTTCAGCATCTTGCCTCTGTGCATTCATTAGTGGGTGAGGTAGGTTTATCCTCCTAAGACCCGAACTCTTCCATGACCTGCATTTTTAATTTCTCTTTGATATTTGGTCACATTGGGGCCCGATGAATGTAAAAATAAAGAATTACCAGATTTTTTTTTTAACCTTATTTTTGTTTTTAAGAAAAATAAGAGCCACATATGAGGATATTCGTTTAAAATTTTGATAGAACAGTTGCAGTATAATGTCATCGTAAGTGGATATCAGACCCTTGTAGAGCAAAATTGAATATTTTGGTCTAAATAACCCAAAATGTGATGTCCACATATGTGGACGCCAGGTCCTAGGAGGTTAAAGTGCTTAGTTACAGAATTTTGAGTGCTTAACTTAAACAGAAAAGCACTATATGAGTACCAGTCCACTCCTTTTCTGCATTTTTTTTAAAAAACCTTATACTTGTTTACAGGGTGGGGGCCTTGAAGTGATAGGAGCTAAAACAGCCAACGCAGTTTAAAAAAAAAAATAATAATAAAAAAAAAAAAAAATCAGTTCCTTTAGAGGCGACTTCAAAATAAATAAATATTAAAAATAAAAAGTCAGCCCCCATAAACTCAGTGTTAAAATGTCCAACTTTAGCATTTAAAAGCATGTTCACAGCCTGGTAGAAACAACAATTTTGGCATCTATGGATACTTTTCCCCACTTTAAAAGAGAGGCAACTGTGACTGTCAGCTGAAACTCGCTCCAGCTAATAGAGTAGCTGCTGTAAAACCATGTTCAAAAAGTTCATACAGACAACTCAAGTGCCCAAATACCTAAAAATCTAAAGGTGGAAATCAGCATAATAGGTATCCTGTAAGTGCAACAACACATAGTGGGGTTGGGGGTGCGAGTGCTGCAGACTTATAGGACTGATTCTTATTTTAAAACACAGTAAAATGATTAAGTCCCTGGGTATTCAGCCACTTTCCCCTTTCAGTTTCTCATCTAGCTGTGGCCTGGATTTGAACCTTTGCACCAGTAACTCAAGGCAAAAGAAAAAAAGAAAGAAAATACACAACACACAAGCGGCCACGCAGACACGCGCACAGATTTGTTGCCAGTTTTGCCAGAGCGCTCAATCAGCAGGAATATCTTAACATCTCGACTGAATACACCGTAATGCCCTGTGAGCCAAATCTCCAGGGAGATCAGGTACAAGCACAAACCTGCCCATGACACTTTTCAGCTCTAACCGTTGGGGTTCAATGTAAAGGCACCGCACCGCAAGCATCTGCTCTGCATTCAGGGCAGCTTTCACACACTCAGCTTTTAAATGTCTTTAAAAGAAAGATGTGAAATTCTTCTCAGAAGAGGTGTCTATCTTCAAAGTCCTCGCGAAAACCTCCAGGCACATTTAAATTCATGAAGTGAATTTTTCAACCGACTCGAGGAGCATGTTTTATCAAAGCCTGACGTGAGCTCAGCTGAAGGGAAACTCGTCTAATTGCTCCATGCTGTGAAAGTTTGAGCATCTGGGTAAACTGACAGCCCAACTTTGCTCTTTTTAAATTACAATCCGCAGCTGTGATTCTGCTTGTGATTAATAATTCTCCATTATGAAAAAGAAATCTATCCCATGAATTTATCATAAGGTCTCTGTGGAGATCCCCACCGTGCTGTTGCACAAATGCAAACCACTAGAGGGAGACAAACTAATTGGATGAGGAAAGGAGCTTTGAGACTCCTGGAAACAAACATTTTTCAAAAACTACATTAAATTTGCGTCTCTGGAACACAGGACCAGAAGACTTTTGGGATTAGGAAGCACTGAGGTTGTTAGTTTCTTGTTCAGCAGTGAAGATGCCCTTTGTGAAAAATCTTATGTGGATGGATTATACATCTATGCTCATTTATGAATATGCACACGTCAGCTTTAGATCATAGTTCTGTTAGTAACTAATTGGTAAGTCTGAATGAAATGGAAAGTAATACAGATGCTTTGTTAGCACCAGCCGCCTCCTGCATCCACAAAACCTTAGGCTATACCCAGTATACTTGAGAAAAAAATAATACTAATCTAATGAATGCAAATGAATACTACACTGTAACTTTAACAGACACCGGCCTGCTGTCAGAATTCAAATGAGCCCCACATGCCTCACGTACTGTCCCTGCTGGCTCAGAGTGCAGCACACCTGACAGCTGGATCATGCAGGTGTCATATCACAGGTAAAAATCCCATGACTCATCAGAAAGCTTACATTGGAAAACTGTAATCTGACTAATGTAGTTTTAAAAGCACTGGCCTCAAAGTGAGCACCAGTCTGGCAATGGGCCATTTTTCTTGTGGAAATGCCAGTTTTTCCTCTTCTGGGGGAAAAAGAAAGAAAAAAAAAAGGAGGGATTAAACAACAAGAGGCGTCACAGGTTAGTGAGTCAGTATCTCCACGCAAACATCTACATGTAAGGCATGGCTCTGCCTCTAGCTATAGCTACCTGCTAAAACTTCTGTGTCGCCTTTGAGGACCTTTTCCTTAAAACATAAAATGCAAGGAAGGTGCACCACAGGTGTCTGAATTGCTGGCGCTTAATCTGCAGGTATTAATAGTGACAGATAAGCTGCAGCAGCTACTTATAGATAGCCTAGAGAGCTAAAGACCTATATGCCACAGGATCCAGGGTGCATACGGGGCTAAACACAGGACTAAGGACAGACAACACAGTTGTAATATCGAACAGAGCACTAAGAACTGCATGCTGCAAAGGAAAAATAATCGACATATATCTAAAAGTTTAGAAAATCTACATGAAATGTAAGACCAAATTTCAAAAATTACTTTTATCCTTTTTATTCTTCAGAGATACGACATGACCCTCAAGGTAGGGACAGCATGTACCTGACCTAGTATGGCTTCTGGGGAACTGTCAGCATCCAAAGAAACACCACCCATAAACTCTTGCAGCTATGGAAGACTTGTGCGTCATTGTCAGTCACATGATCGCAATCACCAATGCATGTCACAATCGCACAAACAAAGATATGCGTCATGCTCCGTGGCGTGAGGCAGACAGACTGATGACACAGAAGGCATGCAGGCAGGCACGCACACATGCACAGGATTTAAACTCTGAAGATCTGGAGAGGGAAGCAGCCTATCATTGTTCGTCGTTGGACACAGCCCAGAAAACAGAAGCTACACGTGATACTTGGCTTTGGCAGCCACGAGAAATGACACAAACCTTTGTATCTATCCTCACGTGTGTTCTCACTGTATTACAGAAATTATAATACACTAATAAAATATCACAGCAGCTCGTGCAGCAGGAAGCACACATAGCTGCAGCTGTAGACTCAAAACAGGGAGGAAAGAAAGAGACAAGTAGCAGCTCTGATGCATATGCTTAATGTACAGCATCACTACCATGTTATGAGCCTTGTTGTAGGCATGGAGCTTTAAAACACTGAACCTCGCTGTGAAAGCCATTACACAGTTGCTGCACTCCTATTCACCACCATGCGCAAAGTTTACAGAGCAAAACCGATGGAAAGAACCAACAGATAGCAGGATTTATTTAAAGCTGTATTCACCCGAGAGGCATCTCTGTTAAAAATCTTACAGCTACAGGCTCTGACTCAGCCTCATCCGTTACTCACAGGAAGTATTTACAAATGCAACAGGGATCACACAACAGAATGGGTAGGAAGGAAATCACTAGTGGCAGAAATTAGTCCTAATACTGAGCGGTAAATGGATATGAGCACAGGTAACAAGTACCTCATTACTTAATCCTTCCGCTAAATTAGTCCTTTAAGAGGTGCGATTATCCTGGATCCCATCATCTTAGAGACTGCGGATGCACGTGGAGGTGGTTCAGTTACTGTGCTTTTCTTCTACATTTGAAGAGCACTGGGTCACTATTTAAGCTCCATTTGAGCAAATTGCTTTAGCTGTCATATTTGATAAGTATATTTTTGGTTTATTCATAATAACCAAATCCTTTCCCCTTTTCTTTTTAAAGAACTCGGCCTAAACTCCACTGGAGAAGTCAGATCCAAATATAAAGCCTCGACCGCTCCAAGACCAACACGGACATTACTGTTCTCATTTACTCATCGTTTCACTTCTCCCATGAGTGGAATTCATTCCCTCCCCTCCTCCTCTGACATCTTTACTGCCCTCCCTCCTCTTCATAGGACCCATAACAAGTTAAATTAGGGGTAAAAATAGCCCAAGCACCCTCTATTGTTTGAGCCACGCCAAATACAGTCAGAACACACTGAACTAGTTGGACCTGACAAAAATCTGCATAAAATCCATTTTGAATATTTTGGATCATTAGCGAGAGAGCGACGTGGACAAAAGCAAGACTATTGCGATGATGGCAGACACGTATGGCTCTCCAGGAATGCTGCCTGTTCATCTTTTATTCATTCCTGCTAGTTAAGAAAACAAAAAAGGGGCCGCAACCCTAAAGAAGGGGGCATGTATACATATACAGTACATCAACTGCGCATGCGCACACACATGCACACACACACACACACAAAAGATGTACTGAGGGACAAACAGCGTTTGAATACGAGCCCAGCAGAGGGGTTTACATTCAAAGAGATTGGGGGAGTATAGACGGGCCAAGTCTGAACTGTTAAGCGTGGCTCTGCACTGGGGAGTACAATACCTCCGGTGACAACACCCACTGAGGGCCAAGCCTCATGATTTGGAGGGAGTGTGGGATAGGGTCTGAACGAAACTGGAGGAGAGGAGGAGGAGGGGGAAGATTGGACAAGAACTGAAGGAAAGAAAATACAGGAGTGAACAGAGGATCAGAAACACATCTGAGTGGGAATTATGTGTAAAAGGAAAAGTGGGTGAAATTGCTTAGAGTGATAATTAACAGTTTAGATGATAAAAATCTAAGCAGCGTAGATCTGACTAGAGGGATGATGGTCTATCAGCTAGCTGACCACTGTTAATCTCTCAATAGTGTTAGGCTTGCCACAGATTTATATGGTTCACAGGGCCAATTATAATATAGTATCCCTTGTTACACTCACACAAATCTTCTAACACTGCTATACACGTCCAAACACACCTTCTCAATGTTTGGGGTATGCCCAAGTATTCACCCTTGTTCTTTGCTGCATGCCGGCACACAAAAGCCCAAACCCAAAAGCTTTGCAGCTGCCACACTGCTGCAGCTCTTGCTAAAAGCATTTCAACCTCCACCCACTAGCTTCCCCTTAAGTGAGAAGTTAGCATTGTCACTCCCCTGCTGGGATGACCTTGACATATCTCTGTGGGAAGCCAAAGTGTCAGAGCTTAGGCATAATACATACAGGACATAAGAATGAATTTCACGCGAACTGGGTGAAATGCTGTTAGTTAAAAAGGTGCGTCTGTCACATCTTCCTTAAAAATAACAAGCATAACTTGAAGAGCTAGGACCTTCATTTCCAGCCTGAGATCTTGACTGGTTGACCCCTTGAGGAGCCACGCCATCAGATTACTGAACTGCATTGGTAGCATTGATGGGATTTGTTGCCTAGCAGCTGCATACCCATCACAGATATGCCCCCACCACCACCACTAGGAACAATGGTCACATCCATGTTTACCAGTAAGAGTCTGAGGTGCGACAGTGGAGAGATGTGGGACTCAAACATCTTACACTCGTGGCAGATGGCATTTTGCTACATTCACTAGATTCAAAAAGGCCAATAAATACTGCTACTATTAAATAACCTTTACATAGTCACATTCAGATGATTTCATCTTGCAGTCGGCAAAGTTTATCAATGACATAAGACGTTTAAGTTGTCCTAGACAATATGGGTCTTTTTTGCCTTCATAAGGAGAGAACGATGTCAGAACAATTTCAAAATATGAGATAACACCCAAGAATTCAGATTGTAAAGATGCCGATTTTCCTTATTGTGAGAGATACATCAGAACACACACAAAAAAAAAAACTTCTTGTCAAGACATGATATGCAATCTTAAAAACTGTCTCATTTACTTGCATTCCTCATTGGGAGGGCAATGCTCCAGTCCGAGTCCGTTCTAAAACACATGTTGTCATTAAGCGCCGTTATACCACAGAAATAACTGACGCGAACATGGAGAAAAACAACAGAAGCAATTAGCACACTCTGAGCCCTTGACATGAGATGACTCACGTGGCATGCTAAGGTACTGGACAATGTGGTCTTGTCAGTTTTCTGGTTACGCACTTGGACCAACATAAGCTGTGCAAAACACTCAACTCCACACTAAATTAATTATAACCTAATGTGGTTAGCGCAGCTGCATGTTGAGAACATCATCCAGAGCAGCTCCTATTTCATCAAATCAAATACTGGCTTGCAAATGATTCGATAAAGGCCATTGTCCAACAAAGCTGTACTGTTTCATTTGTGAATACTTGTGACTTTAATGGGCTAAAAAGGATAAAAGTGGATAGTTATTTGAAAACAAGCTTAATAATGTCGGCAAGTACAGCGATTTGACTAAAAATCCAGATGTACTAATCGAGTGTTAATGTGCTTGAATGAGCTCTTGTAATAATTTGTCGTCCAATATATGAAACTGTGTAAAATAAGCATGACAAAGAGATATTCCGAGTGTGTAAACAAAAATATCGCCTAGTGACACTCATCTCCATTCATCTGCCTCTCCAGTCCTCAGTCCCCTCTATCCCAGATGATCCTGAAAAATGACAATGTAATTTCTGCTCCATTTATTTCCCATGCCAGCGACAAGCGTTCTAATTCACTGGTTGAGTCCTCACAGACTCCCCACCCTTACCTCCCATGCTGAGCCAATATTGTGTTTGAATCTCATGCTCCGATTGTCATGGATGAGCCCTGTATGGCACAATTACATAGACAGTGTAATTATAATAGCACCCTGCATCCATGCACATCATCCTTTGAACAGCTCAAGTGTTGACAGCGGAAGAGACCCAAATATATATCACACCCCCAAAACCAACACGCGAACAGAATGGAAATGGGAAAATGTTTGATATGCATATTTATTTTATGTATATTTTAAATAGCATGCAGTCTTAAATGACAAGCTCCAAAACATGCTCAAGACTAGACATTTTAAATGTGCAATCAGGTAAAAAAACAAAACAAAAAGGACCAACCTTGATGGTTAGGAGAACTCTGATTGGCCGGTTGCTGAAATCTTGGACCAATGAGATCAGTCTGTCTGTGATTGGAAGACCGGTCTATATTTTCCTGCTGAGGGAGAGAGAAGCAAGAAGACAGAAAAAAAACCCAAATAATAAAGAGTTGTTTAGAACTTTGTTACAGTAGCCAATGTAAACACGCGTTATCTAAACATGATCAACATTTAAAATCACCAGTATATTACCCCTTTAAATGCAAATTTTGTTTTCTCTCCCCTTTCATTCATTTATTTTTAAATTAACCATTTATGCTGTAGAACTGAACGCCCACATGGTGGAGCACGTTCTTGTTGAAAGTTGTTCGATCACGTAAAGGACCGATGTGTAGGAATTAGTGGCATCTGGCGCAGAGTTTGCAAACTGCAACCAGCTAAATATGCCTTTCTCACGTTTCCACTTCCAAGCATGTAGAATAATCTTATGGTGGCCATCATTTCCATGTGAAACCACAACACGAGACCCTCTAAAGTGCCAGTGTTAGGGCCGTTTGTCCTGGTCTACTGTCAAAATAAGCAACAGAAACAACCACTGATAGGAACCGGTGATTATACATGAACGCAAATATCATTTTGAATAGTATATTCCATTTCTGGAAATCATTTTTCCTCATCCTGCAGAGCTGCGCTTTAAAAGGCGAAGCTATAACTAAGCAGAAACAGCTTTTTTTCTAAGAACATTTTAGGGGAAGTAAAAGCTATAAATGGAAATAACCAAGGGAAAACAAACCCCAGTTACAAAGCCTTCAGAAAACCTGAGCCAACTTATTCTCTACTCTCCCTACACTGCGAATGTAAAATGACACCACATATAGCATAAACAGTGTGCGAACATGGTCAGGTGTGCATCAGAGCACAGATGGAAAGCACTTAAGATACCACTCATCCACATGTGTCCTCGATTGCCCTTTGGAATGCTTCAAGCCAGCATTCCAGTCAGGACAAACTGTTCAAAAAGTCAGAAATAAATAAATAAATAAAATAAAAATCAGAGTAAAAGGAGCGACCATGTACATTTGTGTAAACATATTCGTCTCAGATTTGTTCCTGGCACATCTAGAACAACTTATCATTCGTCTGTGTCCCGACTAGCGTCCTGCACAGGACCTGACACAGCAGGAGAGGGAACAGAACGTTCTGGGTGGACGGTGTTCAGAAAAACATCACTACTCACTGTAAGCACACAAGACCTCCTCTGACGCTGTAATAAAAGCTGCTACGGTAGCTTGTTCCGTCTCATTTAGAGTACAGACAATGCAGGCAGAACTAGATTTTTTTTTGTATAGAAACACACCTCACACTTAATTTTTTTTTTTTTTTTTATTGTTTTTTGAAACTATAATGGAGTCTTTGTGCCCCACATTGGAGTTAACAGGTCAAAAGCATTGCAACAAGCAGCCTTTTGCTAAGACATTTAAGGTTTTAGGTGAATCTCATTAAATTTGTTTCCTTGCAGCGCAGTGCTTGATGGCAACAACACATTTATCTTGTTACACAAATGTGAGGCTAGCAGTGATTCCTAAACCCAACTGATTTTACACTGTAATGTAAACACTATTTTTATTTTATCTTTATTATTCTCATGCTCAAGTTTTAAAGCATTTCGACATTTAAAGTAACCCCACTAACAGGGACTGATGAACAGTTCAAAGAGAATCTAGTCACTTTGAAATACTGTCACCCTGATGTCTCCATTCTTCAAAATAATGGTACTGCTGTACTGAATTAATGCACGTTTAACTTTTTTCTCTCCTCTGTTAAAAACCAAAGCCTTGGTAAAAACTGGTGTACATGCTATGTACTTTGTCAGTGTATGTCTGTCGACCAGAGCTACCCCCAACCGCTTTTCTATACCAACTAACCCAACCGCATCCAATCATTAAGCTGTATTGTTCAGTCTTTTATTGTCTTGAATTTCAGTGGTATCTCTCCCCCCCCCCCCCAGAAAGAAATAACCACCACACTACTACATTTGTTCCCATAACACAGCAAACCCATCATCAACGCACACCGTCTGGTCCAGCTACCAGACTGTGACTGATCCCTACCCAGTCACCCAAGCAGTTTGGTTGGCGTGCAAGTGTATCACAAAGTTGCTGTGTGTATTCAGGGCAGGATGGTCATGGTTGAGCATCACTGAGCAGAAGTGTAAAGAGTCTTTCACACCATATACTGTTCTTCAATGCTGTATGGCATGGCTGTGTGGAAGTAAATGACTGACACACACACACACACACACACACACACACACACACACACACACACACACACACACACACACACACACACACACACACACACACACACACACACACACACACACACACACACACACACACACACCTCGTGCCTTACCAACATAAAGGGGGAAAAAAAAAAAAAGGTTTCTTTCTTTCCCACCCACCCACTGACCCACCCACCCACATATCCTGCACACTATTAAGGGGCGAAAAGCAGGACTTTGAGTGTAGGCCAAATTTCGACAAGGAGCACAGAAGAGCCCTTTCATTTTAATGAAGTTGCAAAGAACTTCAAAAAGAAGTCAGGAGGTTGAGGGTTTAACCCTTTAAAAAGGGGTCAGTGGAAGGCCAGAGGCAAGGTTAAGGCACCGACGAAAAGGTGTGGAGGCTGGACCTCAAACACACACTAGTAGTTCATTCACATTCACCAGTAAGTGAAGTCATCATTGTTAACACAGCTCAACATTCCACTCTGATCCTGACAGTCTTCTCTTCACCATTGAGTTCAGACTGTTGCTAGTTTAGGTCGTTTTCCATCAGTTGAATTCAAAACTAGCTCACGTGAGTATGATGCAAAATGTTGGTACCTCAACAGCCTTTTATTTAAAGCCGAGTTATCAGATTACAACTGTCAAGCAAGCGTCACTCACAAGTGAGGGGAGGTTTTATTCCTCCTGCCTGGCAGCTCCATCTTCAACATCCTTTTCCCACTACGTTCAATTCAAAATTTTTAACTTTACAGTGCACGAAGTAATTACATAAGCACCAACTGTGCTCATTTAGGATCCTTACTGCAAAACTGTCCACTTGTCCTCTGCACAGTGGACACTACACGCTTGACTGCAGTCTGCAGACATTAGAGAGGCTGAGGCTTTTAAGTATCACAGGATAAAAATTGCACTTTCTATTACAGTTTTAATGAGAACAAGAACTCTTTAAATATAAGATCACTAATGCTAAAAGGGTCCTAGTCTTATTTCAGACTGACCTACTGAGAAAAAAAAAAACAACGCTAATAGGCTTGTTGCAACATACAGTACATGAACACTAGGCAGCAAGTGGAAATCCCTTATTACATAACTAACTAGAATGAGATCAGGAGGTCACACTAATGTCTGCTACAAAGCTTTGTTGATTAATTTGTTTATACTGTGGAAACGTAGCTGTAGCTGTAGTTAAAATCAAATGAGCCATGGCAGAGCTGGGCCATGACAGACATTTGCATAACATTACAAGACTGAGGGTTTTAATCACCACTTTTTAGTCTGGAAATGTTATAGTAGTAAACCCTTTAAGGTTTTGTGCTTATAAAAAAAAAAAAGAAGAGCCTTGAATATCCTTTACGAAGCTTGGAGAAGCATTCCTTATGACTGCTGAAAGAAACTACAAAAGTTGTTAAAAATAAACAAACTCTAGTTTTGCCCCTACGTATAGCATATTGCTGGTCGTAATGTTCAGTAAACTGGAAAACTAAAGAGATGCACATCTTCACACTGCATAAATGAGGACAGTCTTTTGAAACTCCGAACTGCTGATGTTAAGCCCAAAATGACATGCAAATGCTCAGGTAACTCTTGTTATAATTAGCATTAATATTAGCGTCCTGGGGTTGGTGCATGTTTATTCAGTGAACATTTTGTGACAGTATTGTTCACTGGCATGTGGAGATCTCTTTAGATGGCATTTTAGTGTTTTAGTCCCAAGGAACTCTCCTTGTACTCTCCATAGTTACATAAAACAGTATACACTGACATTTATACAGACTTGGAAGGGCATAGTGTAGCTTCCTAGCAAGCGTCCTTTACTTCATCAGATGTGCCTAGTTCTGCACATACAGATCATTTAGCCAGCAGTCAAGATTATCAAGATTACATCTGAAACAAGATTAAAGTGGTGATATAATCCCTGGAGTATAGAATGAATGTTATCTTTAGCTGAATCGGTTTGGCACTGCTGCTTCAGTTTTATCAGGGAAAATCTTCCACAACCCTGGAATTTCACAGTGAATGGGTTTTCTCATTCAGTGAGTCAAGGTACATCTGTTATAGGTGAATGGTTTCCAAACAGCCGAGTGAGCGAGTACTGCTGTGTGTGTGTGTGTGTGTGTGTGTGTGTGTGTGTGTGTGTGTGTGTGTGTGTGTGTGTGTGTGTGTGTGTGTGTGTGTGTGTGTGTGTGTACATTAACATCCATATACTACAGCTCTAACAGGACCCGCCCAAACCATTGGCAAAGAAATAAGAGCTAAATGATGTCTCATTTCTTTCTGAAACAGCCTCCAGTCTGTCTTTAATTAGTGCTGAATAATCTAAAACAAAATAATAATGCAGGGCCAGATGCAGGAAAATTATTAGCCTACACGTATGTACACTGCCATCTTTGGGCACCATGGGTTTTTGTTTTTTTTTTAAATTCACTGTGTCTTTTCACTTTCTGGCATCTTTTTCACTAATTTGTTATTAAAAATAAGACCAGCAGATACAATATACAGCTGCTAGAAATTGCTGTGTATTGTAGTAGAACCACTGACACAAATCTACTACATATACAAGTATGTGAGCACGTGTGCATAAAAGAAATTTGAAAACAGTGCCAAAATAAATAAATCGACACAGACTAGCAGACTGAACTGTATCGCACTGGCCTACTCCGAATGCTTGGAAGCCCTTTGCTCCACTGAGGGTGATGTGATGATTCTGCTAAATCTAACAGCAAGGTCAAAAAGTCAAGTTTGTTCTTGTTCCTCTGCAACAAATGATGGCATTCGCTTGTAAATCAATGTCTGTGAAAATTTGAATTAAACAGAAGAAGACAATAAGATCAGGGACAACTTGACCAAAAGACATGAATCCATATCTAAACCTCAGCAGCTGGGACAGCTGAGGGGATACTGAGTGATGGAATTTGGTCACGTGCAGTTTGTAGAGTGAAGCTTTATTCATAACCATCACACCGTTTGGGCCAACTGTGATGTCACCAATGCAATCTTCTCCCGAATTACGGGCATCACCATTCAGGAAAATCCCTGACATCAGCACTAACATGAGAGTAGAAGAGTTAAAACAAACAGGAAGCAGAGAAAGCACAGCGTCTCTGCGCTCTAATATTCCACATCTACACGATCAATAATCGCACACTCATGACGCCAAAGCACAGTTCATATTAGTAGTTGTGACATCACTTGTTGTGCAAAGACCAGGTGTAAGGAGACAAGTCTGACTCCAAAGTCAGCCAAAGTTAAGGATTTTAAGAGAAATCATGAATTAATTTAACAATTTAGTTTACTTTAGTATCTTTGTTGGAGCCACAGAGGTCCAGCCAGCTGCTGCTCTTTGTGCATTCATCTTAGTAGAATGATGCAACCATGCCATGACAAGTTACTGTCTTTGATCAGGGAGGATAAAAGAACATTTTTGCCCTTTTCCCAAAAAAGAATATCTCAAATGAAATATTTCCATTTACCTGATAATTGGGATGATGCAGGAAATAATCCGGACATCCGGCCACAGCCATGGCTTACGTTTCTCAGATATTTTTTTTTGCAATTGGTTTTGATATTAGGTGCTCAGAGCGAAACCTGTGGAGAAAGAACACAAATGGAGCTTAGTGGAAAAGTACAAAGGAAGCAGGGAAAAGATAAGAGCGTCCACGAGAGGACGGATGAAGGAAGGAGAGGCGGATGACACAAGGAAAGGAAGATGAAGTCTGAAGAAGACAGATATAGCACAGAGTAGTACTTAACCCACATAGACTACACAACGTCAACAACAACACAGAAGATATAATGGTTGGTTTAGAGAGACATCAGCACTTGTTTCAGAATTCACTCATGTACCAATGAATGTTGCTTGAAAGTGACTTCGAAGCTGGAAAATAAGGTTGAAGAAAAAAAGAAGCTACTTTTAGTACATTTTTGAAAGGTGGGCAGTTAAAGGTCAGCTGTGTGTACAAATCAAAGTAAAAAAATAAAAATTCCTCACACTACCAGGTTTTCATATTTAAAACCAGCTTAACCCCACAGAGGGTTAAGCTGGTTTACAGGATAACAAAGGGTACTTGAAACTGCGGCATTAGTTTACTCCACCATAAAAGTGAATTCAGTAAGCCAAAACAAACTTTTGTTTTATTCACATAATACAGCCAAATGAAAACCCCACTACCAAGAGCATCGCATCCCTGCGGCAACTTCAGCTTTACTGTAGATCTTTTGCACCCTGTTACAAAACATGAAAATTCGACAATTTGCTTCCCCCCTTCATTACGAGTCCTGCACTTGCCTTTCTGCCTTCTAGATTTAGTTCACTAAGGTGGATCTGAAGTGACACGCGCCCTCTCCATAAGTCAGTTTTAGACAAATAAAACCACTGCACAATCTGAGGTGTGGTCTTTGATAAAATAACTGAATTTACTGCAATAGATGCGGCACTTTACGGTACTAAAAATAAGTGCTCCTGTTCCAAGACCCTGCCTCCCGGCTATCCTTGGTCAAAATAGCCATAATTTCAACAACATGAACTGCAGTGTATTTGAACTTCTTAAAGTGGGTATCCTACTAACCTCCTGGCATTGCTGCCAGTGAACAAACACCTGTAAACACTGACCCAAAAATACCCTACAGGCACATATCCAGGTCTGAAGTTATACCCTGGGGTATATTTGGAGTCGAGCAGCTCAGGCTCATAACTGTGATGGTCTTTTATGCAGCAGTTCGTGACCCCCAGTTCGCATTATAAAAATAGGTCCTGGCATTTTATAGATTGCTAATATTATCTCATGCTTGCATTAGCGGTCGTGAGCCAGCTGCCCTTGCGGTGGAGCAGTGTTTGTATGTGTGCGTTTCTGCCAAACAGTGTTTGTTTCACCATGTACATGTGCACACGACGGTTATGTGTGGATGTTTGCGTCCAGTATACTGCAAATACTTGTGCGTAGGTGTGTACTTTTAAGAATCTAGTCATGTTTGGAAAGACCTCAAAAACTTCAGAGTCCCATCATATCTGATTTGTATACGGCGATATGTCCTCTCCCATCTCCAGCAGAGTTGACTGTTAAGCACACATATTGCTAAAGTGCAAAGCTTCCTGGAAAAGGAGAATCAAGCAAGCAGCAGCAAACACATTGCACTTGTACGCATTTGCTTTTGATGCAGATACATTACTTATCCTGACACTGTGCCCACTGAAAAGATAAAGTTATTGATTTCCACTGGGTTTTTTTCCCTTGAAGCCCTAAAATAAACCTCCAAAACTGGACTTGCAAAAACCGACCTAACTATGAATGCAGTCTAAACAAAGAGTTTGGCACCGTGTTCACTAGGACCAATGAAAGGGATCACTTGTAATGTGCGTGGCATCTGTGCAGGTATGAGCGTTAACCCTTTCAATCCATGTGTGGGGCCTAGCTGGCTGGCCAACACGCACAACTTTTCATCTACTCATCATTTACAGACCCACTGTTGACAACAAAAACAAAAACAATTTACATCAGCCTAAACGCTCCAAGCCACACCTCATTAAGCGCCACGAACCTACTATTCGTGGCCGAACTCTAGGCTGGGTTATTTTTTTTTTTTTCCTTCCAGAAATCAGGTGGTTAAGCAAGAGAAACAAGTAAGCTTCAACTAAGTGTTCTTCTGGATGCCAAACAAATAGTTGGGCATCACTGGAAATTTTTGTCAGGGTTATATGCAAAACAGTCAATACCACAAAAATAAAAGATACACTCAGCCAACATTACAAGTGTACGCTGGAAGATTAGTTTCAACTGTGCGTGATAAAACATGAGAAAAAGTCCAGGTGCTTGATTTAGCATATATAAAAAAAAAAAAAAAAAAAAAAAAAGTTCAAGGAGCTCATACATGCCATAGCTACTCTCAGTGACTGATCTATTGACCAAACATACATGTACCTATTCTTAATTGCTCCCTGACACAATCAAAGCCATTCCAGTGCAGGGATTAGACCCCTTCAGAGCCCTTTGATTCAATTCCTTCCACTTGAACAGTGTACTGAAACCTAACCATCCATGACCTTGACAGTACAATTATCGTCATAGCAGAATGGGGGACTTTGGGGTGCAGTGGCACTGAGATTACGGCATCTGGTTTAATTAAGGTGGTTTTGTTTAAACTTGCATGACAGTAGGTTGTTCAATGATAGAGTTCAAAATGTAACAGTGTCACAATGCTAACTGTAAATCATAAATTTTTCTTTGTGAAACCAGCAAAACAAGCAAACAAGCAAGCAAACAAGCAAAACACCTGGTTTACTATAGTAACACCTAAGCACAAGGGGAAAAAAAAAAAAATCACAAGGAAAAAGGGGAGAAACTATAGTAAACCAAGTGTAACAATAGAGGTCTGACATGAGACTTATTTTTTGAAAAGGGTTTGTCACTAAGCACTATTTGTGTAATTTGCACTGTGAGTTCTTGCAACTTGTTTGGGGAAATGCTATCTTGGAAAAGTCCTGCATGATGGAAATGTTCCACTGGGATACTGCCCCCAAATCAGCAGTTTGTAATTTGTATCCTATATGATAGGATTATTAATTATGATAAATAAAATGTTCATTCCTCTTTTTGATTACAATATAGTAGTCTGCAGTCTGACTACTATATTGTAATAACAGCTTGCACATGCTATATGACCCGTTTGTTATTTGCAGACTCAGCCTGTACTTTTCTTAACATCCATCAGTGGGCCAGTGAAGTCATCCCCTGACTCGCCACCATATAATACAGGAGAACTCAGGGAAATGTTTCTGCTGATTACATGAGACTTCAATTAGCCAAGGTTTCTGCCCTTACCTTTGGCATCACTGCAGGGCTTATCACCTTGGGATATTAAAGCTGGACCCTTGAGGTATACGCACATATCAGCACATTAACCACTAGACCAATTAAGCATGCAGAACTTCAATTTGTTCAAAAATCTATTCTTTTCCCAACTTCCCTAAGTGTAACTGCACAGCTACATGTAAACACTGTGCATCAAGTACTGTGTAAGCTGCTGTATGATATAAAAAGCCAAAGTGTGCTATTTAAACAACATCCTCGTACAAATATATCAGATGAACTTTCGAGGGAAGTAAAGCCCTAACTGAATAATTGCCTTAGCTCTAACTGAGTAATGGCTTATTGGTCCAGTGCAATGTTGTGTAATACCGTGCCCCAGCTCATTAAGAGAAAAATCCCACCAAGTCCACATTGGTGCTGAGTGTTTTCTAAATATAGGGTTTTGTTAGAGTTTCTGTGATTTTTACTTAGAAGCTAACTAGAAAATGCCCAGCCCACCACAGCAAACAGGAAGTTCCAGTTTTGTGTATATCACCATAACAACAAAACTACACACTCACTGCATGGTTTTATTATTTATTGTTACTGAAGTTTTAAAAATGTTATATGAAAGCAAACCACGCATATATAGTCTACTGATTTGAGGGCAGTGTCTCACTGCAACATTTCCATCATGCAGGACTTTTCCAAGATAACATTTTCCCCACCCCAAACAAGTTGCAAGAAACTCAGTGGAAATTACACAAATAGTACTTTGTGGCAAAACCTTTTAAAAAAAGTCTCATGTCAGACTGCTATTATTACACTTGGTTTACTATAGTTTCTCCCCTTTTTCCTTGTGCTTAGGTGTTAAACTGCTTTGGTTGCCTATTCTTTTGGGAAATCATGGATGCTGTGTTCTCTACCATCCGGCTTGTTACCAGCACTCAGGTCAAAAGTAGACATGGCAAAAGTTGCAGCAGAGTAGTTTAAAATGATTTGAAAATCATTGCACTCCCTTTCTAATTTACATCTTACATCAGGGGTCGGCAACCCCGGGGGCACGCGTTCCACAGCTGGCACGCCAAGGGTTAACTGATGGCACAACCGCAGCTGGACTGGCCATCGGGCATACCAGGCATTTTCCCGGTGGGCCGATGGTGATTTTTTGTTTTTAATGGGCCGATGTTTTTTTGTTGTCGTTGTTTTTTTGTAATGGTATAAACAATGAAAGGTGGTGGTTTGGCCATATGCTGGCAGATGTGTAAAAATAACTCAGTTGTTCGGTGGTGGCTATGGCGGAGCTTCCACAGAGGCCAGCAGGTGGATATGGGAAAGGGGAGGCAGGAGGAGGAGAGACCCGAGGAGGCCGCTGGTCCGAGTGTCAGGTAAACTGAACTTCAGGTAAGAAGTTATGACCTGCAGTCTATCTGGGTCAGATATAAACCAAGTTTAGGTGGAGTTTATTTTCGTTGTGTTGACTTTTTACAGTCAGTTATAATAACTCATACTGCGTACTAGCTAGCATGACAGAGTTTATATTACAGCTGGGTGGGTGCAATGATGTTACTGATAGTGAACTTTATTTTATTCCAGGGCTCGCAAAATCGCTAGCCCGACGTCCCGGGGCTAGTGATTTTTCCAGTCGGGCTACCAAAATCTATCTCTGGCCTGCCCGTCGGGCTATCATAGGAAGGAAAAATATATGTCAATGCTTTTGCATTCTTTCGGAAATGTAGCTGGGTAATTATGTCATTGGCATCGGTGAGCCACTGTCAATATGTGACATATTGAATCGCGTTTGAATTTGCGCTTGTTTTTTGCTTTCACTTTGCGATCGCGCGAACGGTGTGTAGAGAGCGACAGTACTGATTGGTGAGTGATGATAATTTGCGCACCAATTCCTCTGACATCGTCTCATCAATCGTTAGCTTACTATGCAAACATGACAAGTGAAATCTCCCGCAGCAAGCTGAAACATGTGAGAGGTTGATTGCGCAGAGAATCGCTGAGCGTTATGTGAGTGCGTATGTAAAAGCAGCAGGATATATATTTTAGTTCTGCTGAGACAAATAAGACACGTCAGGGTGAAGAAGTGACAGCCAAAGAAAAGCTTACCACAAAACGGAAAAGTTATGACAAATCAGACTATAAGGCAAAGAGAAAGTGCAGCTTTATGGTTTCATGGACAAAAGAATTTCTGTGGCTGCAATATGACGAGCTAAATAACCAGGGCTGCACATAAGTGGTCCGCAGGTGCGCATTCGCTGTCAATTAACACAGTTTGTCGCGGACTTCAGCTAGAATGGAAAAAGACACAAAGCTGGATTTATTTTGTCTTTACGTTGCACAGCTGCCTCTTCTCCTCTCATTCTCTCACCCTCCCTCTCCTGTTGCTACTTCAATCATGAAACTGATCAATGATCAGCTGATCAGCTTTTCTCTCTTGTTTGTTTATCGCTCACTTTGCGCCAGAAAGAGGAAACCGCCGGATGTCGCGCTAAACAACAGCAGCACTTTTAAGCTTGATCAGCTGTTGTTAGAATTTATTTAATATTACTTTCTAGTATCAGCTGATGTTTGCTGGAGCCACGGCTGTAAAAGCTGCTGGTCATGATGTCGGTTTGGTTATCTGGTGAGAGGGAAACATGAAGATGAAACCAGGAGACGTCCTTACTGAATCATCAGAGCTGAACAGGTGATGGAGAAACAGGTTTACCTTTTAGGTGACATGAATGAGTTGAAGGGAAGTTATGAACTGTTTCTGAGAGACAAATAACACCAGGATCCTTTTCTAAGTAGCTGACAGCTGGTAACTGTGCAGGGGCGGGTCTAGCAAAGTTTTGCCAGGGGGCCAGGTATGGCATTAACAGGGAAAGGGGGGCGCAAAGAAATACTTTTCTTATTCTCATTTAAAATGTCGAGTTTTTATTAAATAATTGTCTGAATCTTACAACCAAAGTTTTTATCTCATGTAAAATGTATAGAAATCATACATATACCAACAAGACTGTACATCACTGTCACAACAGCATTTGTTTTCATTCAAAGGCTTTATGGCTTTTCCTATAATACCTGGAGGGCCGGTCTCTAGTCAAAATACCCGGGCCGATTTTTTTCTTCCCAGTTCAGCCCTGGGCACGACACGCAGTGAATTAATCTAAGATCACATTAACTCTGTATTAACAAACATGCCATATTGGCCCAGTTTATTTTTCTTACCATTGTTGTGAGGAGACCATAAATAGCATTTGCATTTTCTGCTGTACAGTTCATTTGCTGTTATCGAGTTCTTGTTATGGATAAAAAGTGTCTTTTTTGGGGTTTCAAAATAGCTGATAACTATTCGCTGATAGCTGCCAACATCTGCGAACAAATATAATTCTATAAAGTTGTTCTATATAGTGTGTAACTGTTAATATAGAGCGTTATGAAATTTATTGCTAATGCAATCATATAGCACACTGACTTCTGAGGAAATTTTAGATGGCACTCATCATCAGAAAGGTTGCTTACCCCTGTCTTACATAATACCACAACCTTGGAAACAAGATTCTGAGTAGTTACTTTAAAAATAAAAAATAAACGTCATGCCTTTTGCTCTAGTTTTTCTGTATTAACTGCCAACTTGTCTGTTCAGTTTGTATTTCCTACTTGGTGTTGGCTTTGTGTCAACATGTTAGTTACTGATTAGTTTACCATTCCAGTCACAGCATAGCTTCCTGCTAGGATCTGTGACACACTCAATACTTTACCATAGTATATCACTTACCTCTTTCGTTATTGGGGAAAGAAAAACAAACCAACGCACTCACACACACAACAAAAACGATAAACTAAAGCCACACAGAGCCCAGTGGCGGATCTGTAACTCAGCTGTGTCAACTACTCTTGTTGTGTATACAATTGTAAAATATGTTCACCGCAGTCAGCCTAATTCCAGCTGATTAGACTGGACACAGCTTAACAGGTGGCTGTTCAACTCTACTCAGTCATCTCTGGAACGCAGAGAGCATTCTTTCCACACACTGTTGACAGAGGAATCGCAGGCAATACAGTCCTCTGTAATATGATTTAATATCAATGTGTATCTAGTGTGCAATCATTTACAATACACACTTACACAGCTTTTAAGCTTCCTAGTTAGGTTTCATAAAGTCAAAAGGTGACTTTTTAACCCCTAAAGGGGTCTTCTTGTGCTTTTTCTTAAAACAGACCAATGCCCTGGAGTCAACATCTGCACAGGACTCCTTTTCCAAGCTTTTCCAAGCTCACCTGTTTCTCCTGCAGGGATTCTGATCACTCATTGAACACCTTTTGATTTCTCCCTCACTCTTTCTCACTCAAAAATATGGGAAAGATATTCGACGGCTTAATAAGTCAGCATTTAAAGATTGGAAAAAAAGGTTTAGTTTTTAGAACGTGCTCACAACAGGATTTCCGAATAAAATTCATGTCTCGTTCATATGTTTTATATATTAACACACGTCATGTAATGCTAGTCAAACCAGGTAAGATTAAAATGAAGCACCCTTTTATATTCTTCAACATTCAATCCTGTGATTATGATGCAGACAACATAAGATTGTGTCCTTGATTTCCATGCACATGAGATGCTCAGCTCTTGTTTTAGGATGTATGCAAGTCCTGTCACCGCCCTGGGCTATCACTGCAACAAAGTGCAGCTGGAACAAGCTCGACATCTTCAAATGGAAGAGCCTGACGAAAGAGTCCGCTTCTAACCCGAGGGGTAGAGAAAAGTAACTTGTTACACCGCCATTATACTTTGAGTCTGCTAGTATGCAATGGTCAGATTGCTTTGGACAGATTTTATCAGAGGGTGAACATGTGCATTGTTTCAGGTGGATTGCAAGTGGACCTGAAAAAAAAAGAAAAAAAAAAAAGTATAACAAAAACAACCACTTGTCAGTGGGTCCTGCAGTTGTCTGCACGAGCCCCTGTAAGCAAGAGTAGTCCTTCAGTTCTTTTTACTACTGCAAACATTACTTAAGAGAATTGACACAGAATAAACAGTTTTACTGGATGGTAACTGATGACTTCAAGAGTAGCAATAATTGAAAAAGAACAGTTTAGGTAAATGTTTCTCATTTGAGCAGATGGCAAATTAACTGGCAGTTGGTGCTTAAGGAGGAAAGGCAAGTTATATATGACAACATTTTTTGTCACACAAAGCGGGCAGTTAGCAGTAGGGCTGCAGCTATCGATGAATCGATTTTATCGATAAAATAAGAATACTGAAAACACCGTACTCATCCACATCCACCCAGTCGATTCCAATACGTATGCTTTTCTTCACACAGTCTTTGGATGAGAGCATTCTGGAATTAAATCATGAACGTCCAGTTATTGCCAGCCCCTGCTGCTTCCTTAGACGCAGCTGTAATAACTGCTGGTTGGTTACATGTACGCCTGCATTACCCATCTTTGTCCTACTGAGTACTTTGGGTGGGCTCTTGAGGTGTGTAGTTAAAGTGAAGTCATAGCTCAAAGATGGGTGTTAAAAGAATTCACTACAGTGACTAATGACTGATGTAATGTTTATAAGATAGACAAGACAGACCTTTGTGTGATTGTCCTGACCAAGTTTCTTTTAAAAAAAACAAAAAACAGTCTTTAGACATTATTTATTTTGCACAAATCTGTACTTGCCAATTCACTTTTGCTGGAAAAAACAAATAAATAAAATTTTTTAGCAGTAATAGAGATTCAACATCTACACAACTAGGATAAGTGGCAGAAACTAGATGGATTGGTTTTGGTCTCTAAAGAACTGCCAAACAAATAATCACCAAGGAAGAAAGAAAATCCATCCATCCATGAATGACCAAAGACTGGTGGGCAACCCAATAACAATCACCTCTTATATATTTTTCCTTTTCCCCCAACTGTTGTTGCCATTCGCTATTTGAAATCGTTCTTTAAGAAGTTGCAGCACCAAAAACCTCCTGCTGATAGTGCTGGTCACTAGCAGTTTGCAATCTTTGCCTGTGGCTGATTTGTCTATCAACACTAACTACCAGCTGAGCAGTTGTTTGCTGTAACTTGTCCCTGACTGCTGCAGCCAACATGTTTCAAAAGCACAACTTTTACTTTGAAAGCACCTGTCTCCATTTCTGATTTGTGTCCATCTTTCACAGTTTTATGACCACTTAGAGACTAGCTGGTGAGTGTTTGCAGACAAGTCAGTGACTTGCAAACCACAGTAGTCTCGCCAACTAGTTGAGGTCAAAGGAGCTTGCAAAGAAAAGCGTCTGGACTTCTTTAAGTTGCTTGAAGACGTTTCACCTCTCATCCGAGAAACTTCTTCAGTTCTAAGGTCAAATGGTGGGGAGTCCCGGATTTAAACCTGGTGGGAGTATCCCCCAAAGAGGGACAAAAGGACCCCCTGATGATCCTCTAATCGGGGGGGGGTCCTGCAACTTTGTTTTGTTAGTTGGGGAAAAGGAAAAATATATAAGAGGTGATTGTTATTGGGTTGCCAACCAGTCTTTGGTCATGACGATGACCTGGATGACTGACAACCTTCACAGACCTAACTAGTTGAGAAACACATTTTTCCCTTTGCGACTGGCATTTGCCAGATGGTTGCCAATTGATCTGTTAGCAGATGTGATTATGACAATTCCATATTTACAGCTCGTTTCTACTGCTCCCAAGTATCCAAAAAATATCAGGTAATGTGTTTTTAAGAATTCTTATAATGCCCCTTCTTGACATGGAATACATAACGAAGCCCAAAGTTGGTATCTGACATACAACTTTCTAAATCTGAACAGATCAGACTCTGGTACAATAACTATGGCAAGCTTACCCATTCCGATTCTCACAGTTAATTGATGCTGCACTGTAACAGACCAGCTACCGCCCCTTTCTCCAAACCCTCTCTCAGTCTCAGCCCCTGTGCTTCAGTCCAGACCATAAACAGTGCCTCAATTCAAGAATTGGAACAGCTCCAACTCATGTCTAGGGACTTGTGGAGAACCCACTGAAGGGAATGACCGTAACCCAACCCTGAGGGAGGAAGGTCAGTCATTTTTCTGTATGTTTAAAGAAGCCAGACACCTTAAGTGATAATATGCAGTTTTTAAAGCTGCATGTTGTCAATTCGTCCCATGACAGGGCAACCTACAGAAATGTATTACATGCCAGAGTGTGAGTGGTAAGGGTGGAGCACAGTACAGCACCATAATGTAAATGGAGTGAGCTGGAGATTTACTCTCGATACCTTAGGCTCCATAGGTTTTATCTTTAAATCTGTGTAATTTCTTTATATCTTGAACATTATTAAACAAATATAAGTCACTGCATGTATTGTAAGATATTAAAGCCACAAATAACTATTGACAATTGCCAATACCTGAAATTATCAATGTTTAAGCCTTTCTAGTATGGTTACCAGAGCTGGCGGTTTTTACAGCAATGAAAGACGGAAAGAAAAAGTTAAACAGAGGATCTCTGTCTTCTGTTTTAATCAGCAGATCAGATGGTAGTCACTCCTCAGTGGATGTGCTTGTTGCACATGTTGATTAGTCATTAATTGGCAGCTTTCATTATTTGTGAGCAGCAGCGTAAAGTGGGGCTATAAGAGAGGGCCTGATGTCATGCCGGGGTAGGCTGAATAGCACCAGTCTAGGAGAGAAAAGCCTTTTGGAAATGTGGACAGTGCCTAATTGGATGAGGATTTCACTTGGCTGCTTTGGAGAACTGGTCTTATGCAATGGCATAGATGAATGGACCAGGCTTGGGAGCGACGATGCTTGCACTCAACTTGGTTGCAGTGGTGGCCCCAAGGGGTTACATTAGATGTATTTGCCTTCTCATGACACCATCTTTACAACAAGTTAGGTGGTGGGAGCACCCAACACCGTTAACTGTACAGCGCTGTAACATACAAAGAAATGCCACACCATAAAGCTGATAAAAACCAAAACTGAGTCACACGGTCTCATCCTCCATACAAAAACAAAACATCAAACCCAAATAAAACTGTCCTTGTAATGAAAACTCAAATCAGAAAGGCTCTTGAGTTCTACGTGACCACTTGAGGGGAAAGGGGAATAAGACTTATTTTACTTACTTAGTCTTAGGAATGCTAACAAACTTGGCTGTCTGAAAAACAATTACCTTAACAAGGACTTAACATAAGTCCTATTCATAAGTACCAAAGTACACCACATTAAGTCCTAATCCCTTTTAAGGCTGAGAAATAATACTGGAAAACCAAGGGGCAGAAAATCTAGTAATGTACAGAAAAATAAACGTGCTCATAGGCAATGGTGTGGCATTCAGGTCACAAGAGAGACTAAGACACCGATTTAGTCCAGAACAGATATAACTAACACCACAAATACTGTTAAGAGTTCTTGCTGGGGATAGTTTCTAGGGGAAAAATAAAAAAAATTAATCACGCAGTTCATGAAGACAGCTAATTTTGCTTTGCAGATTCCATCTCACATAGTAAGACTGATAAAGATGTTAAGTAAAAGTAGGAGATAGGTTGCACCTAGAGGAAGGCAATGGGCTACACTGTGAGAACAAAAATTAAATATTGTAACTATGTATAAGAGGGGTCATTTCATCATCACCGTGCAACCACAGTACATTACCTGCACCCAAGCGACCACGGGCTCAGGTAGGGGTTTCGTTACCTGCAGAATAAAGGAAACATTCTTGCCACTCACACAGGCTTTCAGCTACATTTGGGCCAACACCAGACAGTGAGAAACTCTATCCACTTAGACAAGCAAGCACTGCATCTCCTCAGGTCACAAGTGGAAAGTGGTGAGAATCAGGTTTATACAGGTCCATATTTACAGTATGGAGGTGGGGGGGGGAAGAATAACACCACAAAGTTTTTCCTCTGGCAAGGGTTTAGGTTCTTAGAAATTACTTTTCACAAAGCTAAACACGATTACTCAGCAGTTATAGTTGAGATACCAAGGCATTTATTATTCTGTAAGCAGTCGGGGACACTCAATCCAATGTATGCAATTTTAACAGCATACACAGTCCAAAAAAAAGAAATAAATTATACACGTTTATGCAACTGAGTCTAAATTTACCTTTGTCCAGAAACTCAAAAAGCTGTCCCTAACATCACGAGATACTTTTTAATCACTGACAGCTCAGCTGAACATTTTGGCACAAAGCGTAAAGTTGCTCTGCTTTTAGATCCGGAGTCAGTGGAATAACATGAACTATGCTGTGGTCCCTGAGCAGGGTTAATGGTGTCATGGCATCAGGGAGGGGGGGGTATTAACAGTGTATAAGCCCAGACCAACCAGTTCTGAATGACTGTTAGCTGACGCAAGACCTGATGGAATGCTGCTTAGAGCACGACCACAAGCTCTTACACCACCAATACCAGTTAACAGGATATCTCTGCTAATTTTCCCCTTGGACAGCAAGTGAAACTATGCATTTATAAAAGCAGCAGTAACAGAGATTCCCATTGCATACATATACGTACCTACCGTATCTCACATCGCCTCGAGTTTAAAACGAGACTCAAGTCTTGGCTTTGAAATAATTGGATTTATTACTGCAAAGCAGACGATATTACATAAAAAAAAAAAAAAAAAAAAAAAAAAAAAAGTATGTGCAACAGAACCAAACTCATTATAGATTCTTATGAAATACACAAACCTGAATCCTTGTGGGATTGAAGTATAACTTATTGTATAATTCTTTGGGATACGTGCAGTCAGCAGCGTTTTGGCAGCCTGTAGCTGTACAGAGTTCATGCCCCATCATGCCTGTGCTTACTTAGCATGGACTTGAAATAGCAGGACTGGTGCTGGAGGGGGTGAAAGAAACCACAGCTCTGGCAGTTGCCATGTGCGCAGTGATTTGACCACAAAATAATCAAACTAGAAGGGCATTTAGAGAGAGCATTCCCAACGAGGTCAATGCCCTTTATTCCATTGTTTTCAAAAAGTGGCCGAAGTCTGCACCAAAATGTAATGGGTCCTTCTTTTGCTCATGCGCTACCTCTCTGACAAGGTTCGTGAAATCTGACAGTTTTTTTTGTTTTTGATCACAACCCTTTACCTCTGCAATATAGAAATGATATGTAGCGGCAACCACGTGATAAGGCCACTTCAAAGTTGTGTGAGAACCAAGTCTCACCACTTGGCAGCGATTTCATCAGGACCAAGATCCCATCTAAACTGGGAAAGAGCAATAACTTTCAGTGGTCACGGGGACATAAAATAGCTTGTGCTGAAACACTGCTTAAATTGGTCATGTTTTACTGCATGCTAAATATTTTGCATCATTAACAGCTCAGCCCAGAGTGGCAAATTGATCAACTCCTCAACTCATCTGACCAAATATCATGCGAACTCCCATTAAAGACAAGAAACCAAGAGAAACAACTTCACTTACCTCCAGTTCTGTGTAAATCTCTTTAGCTACCCCTGATGTTGTTACAATTTGCTTCCAAGGAGCGCTGACCTTCATGTAATCTTTAAAATGGTTTTGAGTAATAGTTCTCTAGGCCTTCTGAGAGATCGTTCAAGGTTTTTATTTGGGCATTAGCTGCTTTGTCACTCATTTTCATTCCAGCCCTTGGGCTTAACCATTTACATTTTCCTCCTCTCATCCCCCAACCGGTCGTAGCAGATGGCTGCCCCTCCCTGAGCTTGCTACGGAAGTTTCCTCCTATTATAAGGGAGTTTTTCCTTCCCACTGTCACTATAGTGCCTACTCATTTGGGTGGGTGGGGCATCTCTGTCTTGCCTGTATCATTGTAGGGTGTTACAACAAAAGGGTTTTAAGGCAACTGTTGTTAGACAGTGATTTGGTCCTGTATAGATCAAACTGAGCTGGACTAAATTTATAAAATTTGAGGAAACTGGAGATAGAGGACCGAAGGAAGTGGCAAGCCTTAAGAGGGGAAAGAAACAAAAAAAGAAGACATACAACACTATCTACAGCAGATAAGCATCATCTGAAAATCATGTCTTTAAGCAAAGACCTGAGACAGAACCTAAGAGATGCATCTGACCCTTCAGTTGATACATCGGCTATTCACTAAAGGCTCATTAGAAATGGTTTCAGTAGATGGGTTGCTGTCAAAAAGCTATTCTTACGGAAGGGAAACAGGGGGAAAGGGCTAAGATTTAAAAGCATAGCAAGACAGAGGAAAAGAAAAAGAAATCCCCACAAAGCAGCACCACCAGTCATGGATTGGCCTCATTCAAGCCGTAATGATGATGAATACAGGTTACCAAACATCAACTTTCAAGTTCATGAGAATTGTATTAACTGTTTTGCCTTATATAATGCATTTCTATGTATATTTGCACATATTTCAATAAATCACCCATTTCCCTACCAAATATAAATGAGGGTTGGCTCAGGGCTTTTGCACGGTACAGTACAGCTTGACTACAATAAGTAGACATACCATCATAATGCAGTTGTGAACATCATAACCTGGAATGTGGCTTATGTTTTTGTTTGGTCCTGCTGTTGATTGGCTCTCTGGTGGCAGGAACGAGGATCCTTTAAGTTGCAAGATGTTGTAATAATGATTCTGTCTAAGAAGCACTTCCCAATTTCATGTGCACCAACTGGCAACTTAAGTAGGAGTTGGCAGCACTGCCCTCTACCTGTATTTGTTCTGAAATGGTATATTAAGTATAATTTGAAGACATGCTACCAAATTTAAATGCTGTGGATTTGGAATCTCTTTTTTAATATCAGAACCAGGGTTGAAAACAAACAAAAAAAAAAAAATCGGACAAGTTCATTGGTTATTGATCGTCGGGTGTTTTATGTTTAATTTCATGCTGTTTTTATGCATGTCTTTTCCTTGTTTCAATTAACAGCCCAGTTCCTTTGAGAATCAACTTAACAAATAACTAAATGCAATTAGGAAGTCTTCCTTTTCTGAGTTAATGAGCTATCCCAGAGCTCATTCTAGGGAAGCCAGCCTCATATTGCTGGTTTTCCCCCCACCAGCAACAACACACCTGACAGGTTCTGCTCCATATGTTATCACCACCTGTTTGTAAATGGAATGGCTGCAAAAGTGTCCTTCATCTGATTGCCTCATTTAGGTCAATCAGTCTGTGAAGCACAAACACCTTGGTGAATAGATCAACAACTGGATTAGTGGGTTGACAGCAGCCTTTTTTGGAAGGATTTAACTTAATGTTGTAGTTGTACTCAAAATAACTAGATATAATTCCTACTTTAATGCTGACAAATTTTATACAATAATAGCTAAACAAGAGGAGGCTGAAAGGAAACATCAGATAAGTTTGAGTTTAAAGAAAAGTGAATCATCCATATTTTGACGAGACAGTCAAAAGTTTGCAAATAATCCATTTACAGAAGTACTTTAATAAAAAAATAAAAATAAAAAAAAAGAAGTAGTAGTCAGTCATGCATCAGCCTCCAAGCGCCCCTCTCTGGTCCCACCCCACATTCCCAGAGAGAACACTGATCTGTATTCAAAACACACAGACCAACATCAATAGTCTCTAGAATCATAAATTTGGGCAGTTATGTAACTTTCTGCAGAGACCACATGCAGCCAATAAAGAAATTGATTGGACGAATGCCCAAATGACAAGGCAGATTAGAGAACCTAAGAAGAGTTGCTTTGTCAGGACCTTTCCACATAAAGTTAGATAATGATCAGCCTCTCTCATTTACTAATCCTTTCACTGCTAAAATTGTGATCACCAAACATGTTTCCCAAAGTATTGTATAACAGACAAAATTCTGGGCTGTTGACTTAATATGTGCTGCAACAGCCTTTAAAGACAGCGTGCAATACAGATTGAAGCGTTCAACAGACAGGCTCCCCTTGTGCATTCAAAGTATTTGGGGTAAAGCTCAAAGACGGGGTGCCTAAAGATTTTCACACTAAGCAGCCTCTATAATGGAGCCTGGATTGACGCTTACACCCTCTGAGAGCATTATTGATTCTGCTTCCAACTAAAGTGACACCTGTTACAACCCATTAAAAACAAAATACTTCTCTCACTTTATCCTGGACCACCTGGAACCCACTCAAGGACCCATTTGAGGTCCCAGGAGCCCACTTTGACAACCTCTGCAATGGGGCAACAAGAGTATCCCTGGAACAACTTCCTTCACCCCTCTCCCTCCCCTCTCCTGGAGTAAATGCTGCAAAAGGGATAAAGAGATAAGGCGAGAGTGGTGAAACTCTTGGGAAGGGTGTAAAGGAGAAGAGGAGGAGGGGGAGGTGGACACAGGGAGCTGGAGTCCTACTGGATACAAAGAAGGCTAAAGGGCCACTGCAGACTGCTGTCAAAGTACTACAAACAAGGCAGGCTCCTGGAATTCCAAACTGGAATGCCAAGAAACGCAGGGAAAGGTTTGGGAAATGCACGAGATTCAGTGCACGAGATTCACGCACGGCTTCTCGACGTGCCTGTTCGACAGGCCAGCCTGGGGTATCTTCAGCGGAAGCTTTCCACTTGTAGGTTTACAACATGGTCAGTTCAAGTGACTGCCGAAGAGCGGCGCAATGAATAAACTTTCCAAAGTTCAATGACACACCGTTGTCAAAGAGGGAGGCAGGTCCCGCACATGTCCCGAACATTCATAACGGCGTGTGTCATCGTTAAACTTTTACTACACGTCCACAATGATCACTCTTCTGACACGCACGAGAAGCATGCTCTCGGAAACATGCACCCACCTTACAGCGAAAGCACCTCGGGCAAGCTGCGACCCTCACACGCGGACGGACACGGAGCGCCGGGGCAGGCTGGAGATGAAGGGACTGACGACAGCGTTGGATCAGGACACGCTGGTGAGCATTCCGGAGTGAACCGCTAGAGACAGAGGAGGAGAGGAGAACGCAAAAACAGTGACCGTAAAGACTGCAGGGCACTCGTCATCTCATGCGGCTAGGGCAGGACTCTCTCTCTCTAACACACGCGGACGCTTACAAACACACCCTCGCAAACGACGCCTCCCATTTATATTAGACCACGCCCACACGAGAGACCCGATTAATGCGGCGTTCAGGTTTAAGTGGGGGAGGGCGTGTTCAGAGGGTTCCCGTGGTTTCTGGAGATGTATGTTACACTAGAACTTGGCGTTCAGTTCTTGCTGTCAGGGAGCACACGGAGGGGATTATAGAGCCGGAAATGCTGTGTGCGGACAAAACGTCATGCTATCGGGGTAGCTCGTTTTCTTGTGTGTCGGGACTCAACTAACGTTTGTGCCCTTTAATGAATGAAAATAAAAGACAAAAACAGAGTTTCTATAATTCCAACGAGCCTGAAAGTCAATATTTAACATGAGCACCTTTATTCTTTAACCAAACCTGAACTATCTCTCTTTTTCCTGTAATTTCTTTAAGTAGCATTCATGAATAGCTGTATGGGCTTCTTAAAGGATATTCAAAGCTCTTCTTTGGATGTTGGCTGCCTTTTGGTCTGTTCTCCATGTAGATGATTCCACATGATATATTGAGATCTGGGTTCTGGGGAGGCCAATCCATGACAAGAACTTTTAGTCCTGTTCTTGTGTGATTTGGCATACCTCAGCCTTTTCTCTCTGCTTCTTGACAGACACCCTTCTGCTGAGACCAGTACTGATAAGGCTTCAGTGAAGAGTAAATGGATCACCTGTAGGGCCTGTGTCAGATCTTTGCTTAAGCTTTTTTGTTTTGTTTTGTTTTGTTTGTTTGTTTGTTTTAAAAAAGGACATGATTTTCAGATACTGTTCATCTGCTGTAGATATTTTTTTGGCCGCTTGTGCTTTTGTCCTCCACTTGCAGAACACACTGCACACCATGCTGTGATATACCAATTTTTCTGCTAATAGCTCTTAGAATCACCTTGTTGATGCCTGTCAAACTGTGATATATTTAGCATTTTCTGTAGATTCAATTAAAAAATATGAAGAAATACCTAAAGATAAAGTTCAAAATTGATTATGTGCTAAGTTGTCTTATATATAGATACAACACTGGTTCGTTCCTTGAATTAAGTGCCTTTTTATGCTTTAATGATTCCTTGGTTAGTTTTAAGTGGCTTGACCAAAAAAGAATCCTTTGAAAAAGATTAGTTGAGTTAAAAAGCAGCAAAGAAAAACTGTCAAAGACCCTTAGAAAGCTGAAACTGAAGCCTGAGCTATTGCTCTAAATCCCTTAAAAATACAAGAATACCAGTCTAGCTTTTTAGAAGCAAAACATAAAGAAATGAAATAAAAGAAGCAGTACAGCATGTCAGTGTTAGGCCTACAGATTAAAGTCTAAAATTACTTCTCAGGACTGAAATAGTGAAGCATGGTGGCTGCATGTAAAGAGTGCTATTAAAGTGATACACCTGCAGCCTAAAGCTAAGGACTCCGCTTTTAATTAGAGCCGTGCTCTGACAAGCACAATCTGAAACAAAAACACAAGTAGCTGGCAGGTATGTAAATTGCACAACTGAGGGTCAGATCTCATTCTGAGTTATCTCTCAGCACTGGTGTGTTTTCACCCCTCTGAGTTTCCCCATATTGCATAAGAGCTTCTCGTGTTTATGTTATTGAAAGCAACGTCAGAGTTGCAAACTACTTTAAAACATACACACACTTTTTAGGCAGACTGTAATGCATCAAAGAGAACAACTTGAAACGAGTGCCACATCCCTTCTGTCTCCACCAGGAATTAACCAGTGTTCAGTTCATTTTTATGCATACATAAAACTTGAATAGCTTCATAAGTGATGGGAAAACCCCATAAGAGTCTGAACTGCAAGAACTCGTCAGTCCTGAGCTGTTTGCATATGCCAGGACTTAAAGAATAGACGCTGTGAAGCCACCCAGTCACACACACACACACACTTACACACGCTGACATACAAGCATGCAACAAAGCATTAGCTTTATGTCTGTCATTTGAGCAAAAAGTAAACACACACTGTGCTGATTTCACGTCATCAGACATTCAGCTTCACACAGGCCTTTTGTTTAAATGATTGATCAGATACATAGTAGACTAGCCGACACTGGAAAACAAAAAGAGCGCAACCCCTGCTGATAGTCAGCGTGTCCATCACTCATAAGTCACCCAGTCGAGACTAACAAAGCTGGGTAATATACATCCAGGCAATTAGTGAAGTGTTTATTAAAGTTTCTCACATGATTATGGATGGGCCACTATGGAGGGACATTAGGCCATGGTTAGTACTTATTAGCTATTTATTTTATTATTTTAAACTTATTGTGCTGTCTGTGATCCCTTTTCCATTAGTGAACATGGAGGCTGTCAGAAATCTAACCCTTAACAGGCTCAGGCCTACATGTTACCATTAATATGTAATGGTTAACAAACACAAACCCAGCAATGAGGAATAAAATCAAGAACCAGAGTCAAACCTGAATGACTATATTGTTGTTCGATTATGTGGCGTGACCTTCTGGTAATTCTTGATTTGGAGGTTGTTTACGTTGGTAGGCTGGTTAAAATGGTTTGGAACGGCAACAAAGGCACAAGCCCAAATACACGTACATGCTCAGAACAAAAATATCACCCGCATTAACCCACCCACTGACACACAGACATCCACCCACTCAAACACACCCTTTCACATATTTGTAAGGAGGATTAGAATGGTTGTAGAGCGAGCATGAATGTGAACCCACTAAAGAGTCTGTGGTCCCAGCAGGAATTTACAGCTCTCTCTCTTGGCCGAGCTCACCCTTCTGCACTCTGATATTTATTTCTCCGCCATGAAAGTTTCAATTAACGTGTCTGTCTGGGAACACCTTGAGAGAAGGCATTTAAAAAGCCTCAGTGTTCAAATCCTGCTAGCTTTTACACGACACTTGTGGCGAACCAGGATGTGCGTGCACAAAATATGCATTTCTAGTTCAATTTGCAATAAAATCTGGATGTTTGCATCATTCATTTGCATCTGAGGGGTGGGGGGAGTGAAGCAGCACAAAGTCTAATGTTTCAGGATTCAGGAATACAGGAAAGGTTCAAGTTCTTTGAGAGTAATTTTGTGTGACCACATAGTGATGAGTCACGGCCATGAGCTGCTGCCCGGAATAGTAGCTCATCTGTGGCGTGGCAGAGAGGTTACAATATGTTTCATAAGGACTGCAGGATAGCCACAGTCTTCCAGCGAACCACAGTGCTGGGAATGGCACAGACACATCGGGAGGTGGGGTGGGATGCTTTCCAGGGCAAGGTTCATGCTGCCATCTGCTAAACCTAACATCTGTCTAATTACTATTTGAGAGGTGGGGCACATATTTTCATTTATATAACCAAAACAAAAGACAGTAGCAGGTAAATTTTTGCTTGATTACAAAATGTATTTATTGAATCAAAAAAAAAAAGGTAAACAAAATTAACCTTCTCCATAAAACAATGTGCACTTTAAACATAAAAAGCAATAGCTTATAAAAACGTTCACTCAGTCAGTGGAATAAAGCAAATCTACCGCAATGATTTACAAGATATACACTTCTGTAGGCTTTTATTTTGTAGCTCCCTCCCAAAATTAAGTTAAAGTTTACCTCTGAAGTTATAGAATTTTGCATCATGCATGAAGTAAACACAAATTAAAGTTAGTGTCTATAAAACTAGTTAACCCCCTTTACTCAAAGATGTCTCGAAATACACAGCAGCAAACATTTTACCTGAATATGGAGCGTAAGCTTTTCTTCATTCTAACGATGATCCAGCATGGACTTTAATCGTATCTAATACAAACTATTTAATGGCTCTCACTCATAGCTATGACCCATTAAACCTCCCCTACAGAGCAGAATGAAATGCAATAACGCTTAAATTATGACATAAGCTTTACTAAAGCTGGTTTTAGATTATCTTATCGATTTAATACACTAATCTCTTTGCTTTTTGTGAAACCGTTCTTCAAATCAAAATGCTTCAAAATGTTGAAATGTCAAAAAAAAAGAAGAAAAAACTATTTCAGCTACAGTATGTACAGTATGTATTTATAGCAAATGTTAAGGCTATGCTTATCATGTTTTCCACCGTGAGGCAGAAATATCACAACATAGCATCTACAGATTTTTAACAGCAGCACAAATGAAGGTTAGAAGCTTAAACAGGAGCACAGTGCACTAACAGGCACCAGCCAGTTGTTATAATATGACTCCTTAGAGTCCTGAACTGTGGAAGTTGGCATTATGGACGAGATCTCCATAAAATAATACACTTAAAGCACTGCTCACGGACCTACTGTTTTCTTAAATATACAAAAAAAATGTTTTAAATAATGTTAATTGTTACAATAAAATAGAAAGTAGTCCAGAATCTGATCAAACTTATTGCACCTCACATCGATTTTTTTAAACAAACAATATGTGCATAACACTGACTTAGCATTAGGCATATAAGGCATTTGAAACCTACAGTGGTAAAGGCAAATGGAAATGATCACAACACAAAATGATATGAAAGTCTCATATACTATTACATTTTGCTGTCATTGGCACAGATTTATGTCAATGCTCTAGTTGCGCCTTGTGAATTCAAGGGTGGATGGCAGCGGATGTATTTACGAACAGCAATATGTTACAAAGGTGGAAAGGAACATTTTCCAGCAAGCTACTGTTTGTCAAAGCGGAACATAAACTGCAAACCTTTCACCTATCGCACCCTTTGTTAGACAGATGTTGCAGGTGTTTGGCTACTAACACAGTGAGGTTCTTCTTGCTAGAAGAAATGTTTAAATCCTTCCTCATTCATAAGTAATTACATCCCCGCTTTGCTGTTCCTTTTAGAACTACACCAATGTACGAATGAGGCCCAATGTTAGTAGTAAGAGGTGTGAATCTTATTCTGAATTATTTATTTTTACTTGATTTTTCACAATTTCTGCAGTGCAAAAAAATATATCAGACAGCATTCATTGAAAATGCAACTCAAACTGTTTTTCCCCAAACACCTGCTGTAAAAGCAGTATGGCAAAACACAGAAACTAAGACTACATTTAATCTATTATTTCTTGTTGTGGTGATGCCGGCTCCCCCTCTTACTGCTCAGGGATTGTTGAGGAGCTCGCTTGGATCGTTCCCAGTTTGCCGTTCACTTGAACCGTCTTCTTGGGAACTGTGACCTAGATGAAAGAAATTGAACATGTCATTTTATTTCTCCACTGTGATAATGACAGGAGCAACAGTTTGAGGCAACAAAACAACATGTGATCTGGAGTTCTTTGATTTTTCGCCCTCTTGATGCTATTCAGTCGCTACTATTGTTCCTTTCTGGTAAAAACAGGGCAAAAATAACAATTCAAAAGTTTCAGAAGTCTTATTTTTCCATAGCTGCTGACCTAAAATTGAACTTTATCCTCTCGAAAATACTCATGGAGCAGTACAGTATGGCTGTCAGATTTATCTTTGTACGTGTTACAATCTGCAACTCATTTCCAGTTTCCTGGCTACTAGACCGCAGGAGACTTTGTAGTGCCGGTGATGTCTTCCAGCGAGGCAAGCTGTGTGAAACCAGACCAAAGATGTTTTTCATGAAACTGCTGCTAATATAAAGCAAACAAAGGTTGTTCAGAGTTGTAAACTTCTCTATATATTTTTAATAGTTTTACCTTTTTGAGCCTCTCAGCCGCAGATCCAGAGCGAATCGCCTCCAGCATAGCCTCCCTGGCTAGAGCAGGGTTTGTGGGGGCGTTCGCATTCGAATGTGGCACAGAGCTAGTTTTACCCTGGGGCAAGACAGGGGCAGGAGGTGGCGGTGCAATCGTCGGTGGTGGTGGAGGTGGTGGGTGTGTAAAGAGAGGAGAGGTGCAGGTCAAATTCTCGGGGGAAGATGGAGAGCTTGGACTGCTTCTCTCTTCTTCAGATGCCAACTTTCTGATTTTCTCAAGCTCATGGGCAGCTGCAGATTTGACCTGTCACACAGAGCGGTGAGACAATGGTAACTGTAGACATGTAACCATATGGAATGACAGCTGCTCCCATATGAGTCTCTGACACACACTCCTGATACACCTGATGCATAGCTAGAAAAATAGTCTCCAAACAAAGCCTTTTCTATTTTCTTGTTAGAGACATTCAAATTTATATGAGCACTCATTACTTATTTTATAACTCCATTTAATATACATATTCAGTCTGTTTACCCTCCTTTTCAAAGAAGTACAACAGTTTTGTTTTCCGACTAAGTCATACAGCATTCCAGAGATTCCAGATCTGGCAGGGAACCTCCAGAATAGAGCCACAGATGTTTCAGCAGCAGTAGCACATTTTCTGCCTCTTTCATTCCACTCGGGTACGCAAATGTGAGCAAACCACAGAACGCTTTCCATAAGGATGGATGAAAATAGACACATGTGCTAGCATAACCTGCATTGCAGTGTAGGCTGCTAATGAACTAATAACACAAGACAAAGTGTTTAGCATTTACATTCTAATTTAAGCTCTTAACGGGTACACATGCTCGTACTGTGTAAAACCATATGCGTACACCATAAAATGATATTATCAGCTTTGCTATGTATTACATTTGGCATAGCAACATGCTCACAACAACCGTTCAAACATGCTGATGTTTATTAAGTACATACAGGATATTTGACCTGCAAATGGCACTCAGAAATCACAGGGTATAGATAATATTAGGAGTTATGCTCTGCGGATATTAAATAACTGTATACTGTATACATTTTAATCTGCATTCAAATGGTGATCTATGGGGCTGAGAAGCATTGTAACTGCATGCTAAAAAGAACAGCATTTTAGATATTTATAAGGAAGTGTTTTTTTTATACATGCAGGTAAATGCATAAATGTTAAAATAATAACTCATACTTTTATGTTTTAGATCACATCCCTCTTACTTCCACCCTGGATATCAGCATATAGAGATCAATGATACTTCTTAGCTGTTAGGATAATATTTTACCTTCTTCAGCCTGCTGGTGTTATTCTGGGCTCTAATGGCAGCCAAAAGAGCAGACCTCTCATTCTCCTCTTCAACATAAGGCTCTTTCTTTAAGGAGCTGGGGCCAGAAGTTGTTATCTAACAAGGCAATAAAAAAGGAGAAAATCAGCCAACATTATTACCTAGCTTGTTTAGATGAACATATGAAACCAGATAGATGGGCAAAATGCTATCCTACAAATCATTTTATCTTGAGCTCACTTTCTTCAACCTGTCTTTGCCTCCACCTGTCTGGATTGCCTCCATCAGACTGCTGTGCAGAGACGTCTCTTTCTCAACAGATTTATGGATCACTGGTCTAAACTTTTTAATTGGCCCAAACACCGTCACAGCTGGAGATCCTGGGGTCACACTGCTGTCTGACACTGTTTCAGGCAGTTGAGATTTTGAAGCTGTCTCCTCTGAGTTCTGTGAATTATAAAAGCAATTACTCATAGTATATTTTCAAGATTCGTATGTTGTAATATTAACAGTATAATCCAGGTTTTACTTACGTTTGTCTGTCCTTGAGATATGGTCTTTGGGGCTGTTGGTGGTTTGATATATGAGTTTAGGGCATTGCTTTTTGCTGGGCTCGGACCTCCAAGCTGACTATGTTTGACATTATCTTGGTTATTGGCAGTTACTTTTATGTTGGTGGATTCACTCAACTCAGCGTGATTATTCTTGGCTGGTTTGGTTTCCAACATATCAGAACTTCTTTTGGTGGCTACAACACCATTTTCAAATCCACCCCTGTTTGCTTCTCTAAAATCTTTCTGTTGATCTGACATATACTCTGGGTAGCTTGTAGATCTTTGAGGACCAGGATACCTGACTGCAGAATTAGAGCTATTCTCCTTATTCTCTAACAAAGACGACAGGGAAGATTGTAGTGGATTAACTTGCATCGATCGACCTGATTTCTGGAGGTCAGTAGTCGGTGTCTTCAGGGAAGCAGAGCATTCAGGGCTGTTAGGGACATAGCTGGGTTTCACTAAGGTCTTTGGGGGGTGTTTAGCGATGGCAGACGCTACATATTGGCTTGAGGTTCGCCTGGGCGGTCTGAGGAAGGACAAGTCTGGAAGTATTGAAGGAGGAATGGTAGGTTTGTCAGCTGGGGGCTGAACATTTTTGGGTACTGAACTTTTGCTCCCCACTTCAACACAGCCTTTGTCTGAAACTTTGACATTCCTTATAGGTTCTTTAGTTTCTTCTTTCACCACCTCTTTAGGTTGGATTCTCTCTGGAGGTTTAGAAACTGTACTCTGTGTTGATTTCAGGTACTCTGTGTTACTGGTCTTCAGGGTAGTTTCTGTGACTGATGTAGAAGCACTTTTCAGTTTATTTTTGCTCTCCTCAGCTTTATCTTTGCTGGGGTTCACTGGAGTATCTTGTCTTTCATTTGAGCTCCAAAAAGCTTTGGCCTTCCCAAGAAGAGGAGAACCCTCATCAGAATTGATCTGTGACTCTGAAGACCTACTGACATTATTCCTGGAGATACCCTCTTTCACCATGTTTCCCTGATCGTCGATCTTAATGGCACCAATGGTAAATCGAACACCTGACTGTTCTTTAGCAGTGTTTATAACAGAGGGCTTGGGAGGGATCACAGTGAAGGTTTTCATACCAAATCGTGATGTGGCGTTGCGAGTAATTTTATTATGTGAAGTAGGGAAAACCCTATGCGTCTGTTCATCTTTTTCCGTAGATACTGGTTTCTGACTTGCTGGTGGAAAATCAAGTTTCTTCTTCTCACAAGACTCAGCATTATATCTCACAGGGTCAGGCAGTATCTCAGCGCTCTTCATGTTTTCGTGCACGTCATCATTAGATTTAACAGCCGATATTTGCTTATCTCCTTTCACGCTGTTGCTATCGACGAGATTCATCTCTTTAATTTTTTTCTCCTTTATCTTTTTTTCTTTTCTGTCACTCACAGACTTGCTCTCCGCTGGTTTAGTGTGCTGCTCAGATTGAGACAAGCCCTTAGTATTTGTATGGTTTCTTTTATTATTGACTGCTTCTGTATAAGCATTGTTGTTTTTGTTCTCGGGCTCCATTCTGGACTTGTGACAAAAGCCATGTTCTGTGATAAGATAAGGGAAGAAAAATTGTAGTCAACATAATACAGAAAAGCAAACCATTTTAAATCTGATGCACTGGTTGTTTTTCCTACCTTTGGTGCCAGCTGACTCCTTCCTGGTAAATGACTTCACCTCATGTTCAATAATATTATGATCATAGTCCTCCAGTACTTCATCTATCGCAGTAACTGGCACATCCAAGTCCACTACAGACACTGGAACCTCATTACTGTCACTAGACATGGTATAAGGAACCTCTTTTGCTGAGACTACATCTTCATGGTCTGCAAAAGAGTGACAGATCCAGGTCTTAATAGGTAATCTACTTAGTGTGGAAAAGTCGCTTCATGTGGAGTATCGTAAAGTGTTGTGTTTTATGTTGTGTAGAACATTTACAGGATTACTTCAGTTGATCCAGCTACAGCTACAGTAGTGTTATGATGATCAACAGGTTATGTCATGGTCCTGGGTCGGTGACCCAGCGCTTTCAGTTGATGATTATCACTTTCTAGTTTATTTCTGATCTTGTATTGGTTGTTGGTGTTTGGTTGTGTTTATCTTCCCTACCTGCGTCTCCCTCAGTGCTCTGTTCATGTCCTCGTGTTGTTATGTAAAACAGTCTGTGTGTTTCCTGTTTTACTTTGTAGGGTTGTGTCTCGTTATGTCCATTAGTTCCAGCTGTGTCCCCTCCTGTGTGCCATTTCCTGATTACCTGGTGTGTGTATTTATAGTGGGTGTCGGTCTGTGTTCGTTGTCGGCTCGTCTGTGTTTCATGGTGTCCGTTCCTCGTCTGTGTCTCTCTGCCTCCCACCCCATTTGTATGATCCGGTTTGTTATTTAGCTCACCCAGTTTAGGTTTATGTTCTGTCCTGCCCTCAGTTCTGTTATTTGTACACTGTAAATTAAACCCTCACTCATATCATCATATCGGCTGTCTGCATTTTGGGTCCTCCGTTTCCTCCACACCACACGGCTCACCCCGCCAGCCGTGACAGGTTAAACCCTTTAGGAATTGTTTTTCAATTTCAGTGCTGGATGTATACATCTCAGTGAAGACATTTCTATTCAGTGTAGCTTATATTTTTGCCCCTTTTACCTGCAAGGTCTGCTTCAAAATCAGCCAAAGTCTGATGGAGCTCGGCTGCGAGCTTTGGATCTTCAAAGCTGTTTTTCAAAATCACTGACTGCGACTGAGGGCTGATGTCTTTGTGCCTGAGAAGGGTACATAAAAAGAAGTCATCATCATGTATATTACATACACATGTAAATATAATCATGCAGAGACCCTTAGCGTTTATAAAAAAAAGTCACTACTGAAAAGACTATATAGTAAAACCCATTACTTTAGTGATGCTGTTATATTCAGCACCCTTTGCTTAAGTAATCTGCCTAAGAAATCAAAAGGGTAAAGGCAGTTCAGAAGTAGAGGAAAGAAAAATATGTGTAGGCTTTAAGTGTTTAAAGTCAAATTTTATTTTCACTGGAGTCTGCTGGCTTTGAAACACGCAGCTGTTAAGATATTATTACCACAGTTCAAACTTCCTGCACTCTCTTCAGTGGTTCAACAGAGAATTCTCATGGGTTAGTGGCATATTAGCCATAACAAATTGCATCAAGAAGGCCAACCCAAATAGAATTTATCTTCTAAGAGACTTGGACGGGTCCTCTTTTCCTCAATAATTCTGAGAAAACTGGGTTATAGTGGTTTCCTGGAATAATGAAGAGCTGGCAACATCAGGCCAGAACCTGGATTCATAAAATTTCTCTGAGTAGGGGCATCAATCCAAGATCCCTGGTCTGGGTAAATGAGCGTATGCTTTTCAAAACAACTTAAAATGTGAAAAGGGATCTGGAACAGCATTGATTTTTCACAGACCTTTGATTAAGGGCCTAAAACCATAACTATAAAAGCCCAGAATGCAAAGCTGACTCAAATATAATATGGTAGGAACTGGTCTTGATTTTTACTGCTGGCTCAATAACAAATATCAGCTTTGTCAAACTCAAGTTGGATAAAACTGTGACAGTTTGTTGTAATAGCAGTTAGGCTAGCTTAAATGGACAGCTCAGTGGATTAGAGAAGATGAGCTGATATTGACAATAAGATTAATAAGTATGGGAAAGAAGTCAGGTCGATAAATGAAGTAAATGCAGATTTCTTAATTAGTCCCACCATCTTGAATATAACTTTAGTCAAATTCTTTATATGCAAATATGAGAAATAATTTTGTTGTGAGTCTCATTTAAACTGCCCAACCCACTTTCTTGGTTCCCTTTTCTACCTGTGTACTGATCCCCACGTGGCACATCCCTCATCGCTCTCACTGGAACTATCTCGCACTGGCCCCGCCGGTTTCCACCCACTACGTCCATCCAGAGACACACTCCCATCGGGGGAAGTGGGTTGGGTGTCGGAGGGAGAACTGATCATGCCCGAGTCCTCGCCCTCTGCCATACCTTCAGAGGCAGCGTAACCCTGGTCATGCAGGCTGCTGCCGGCACTGCTGCTGCCCAAAGACAGAGTCTCGGCCAGAGGTGCTTCCGTTTCTGGTTTCTGGTCACTGACTGCAGAGTTCTGAACAGAATGGAGCCAAGCTGGAAGAGAACAGAAAATCTTAGCATTGGGGCTGACTGTTATCGCAGTCAAGAAATATTAGATTACAGAACAGCAAGGCCACAAGTGTTTTAATTAGGAAGTGCATTATTGTTTCTCTGATCAACAAAACTTAGAAGAATAATGATGGCTAAAAACCTTCTAAGTGAGAGGAACAAAAACAAGAACAACGGTAAACATAGAGGGAAAAAAACTGGGTAAGTATTTAGTTTAGTTTCAAGATTTCATTCTGACATCAAACACACACCCACACACACAGATACACATCCACCCAAGCCAAAAAACACAAGCCAAATATGTTAAAAACAAGAGTGAAGAACCACCACTTGTGGCTTGATAAACCATCTTTAATGATGTGTGGGTGGATTTACTGTATTCAAACTCTGTTGATTAGATTTTCACTGTACAGTTTTAGATTTAAGGGAAACCTAGCATTGCTTATACCCTCTCATTTTTTAGTACACTCATGCTCTGGTCAGTCATGTGGGTTTGGGGAAGTTATTTACTCCATCACTGATCTCACTGAACTCAAGGCCAGAAGAATAAAAATCAATGTACCACGTGTTTGCTTTTTATTAGATCAGCAAGCACAGCGCTGGCTATTTAGCAGTGAACTTTTTTTAAATGAATTTAACAATGAATGACTCTGTTTGTAATACAAGTTGTCAATAAGATTGTGCATGCATTTGGTCATGCACTGCACTGCAATATTTCTGCTTATGCGTGCATGTACGTAAATGTGTGTTGCTGTGTACTAGGACTGTCAGTTTTGGGTCTGCTCCTACTGGTGTGGAGAGAACAGTCCGTTCCAGGAGATGTGGTGATGACTCACAGGGCTGTCCCCCCAGCTCCTTCCCAGCAACAGCTTAGTCATGCTGGCAACAGCCGCAATTGGCACACATCCACAGAGACGTGCAAAGACAAGTGCACATATGCACACACAGATTTATGCTTGCATATGTATACGCTTGCAGACAAGCACACACACACAAACAGACAAACTTCCAACTCAACATGACCTTGGGCAAATTTGTCTGTTAGAGCTAAACTAAGGGTGTCTCCATTCCCAAGCTGTTAATACTGTGACACGCCACTTCAATCCATGCACAGTGCTAAATCAGTGTCCTGGAATCTTGGGGCAGTCTTGAAAAGTTTAATCAACTATTTCTTGTAAACATATTCTTTTTTTCAATCACCCCAAAAAAGGAAAAAGAAAAAAAAGAAATCGATGATCAATCCTTTGCAGGTTCAAAAATTACTTTAAATTATACATCCCCTGAAATAGGCTACGCATATGCACCATATTTCAAAGGCTTGGAAGAGTCAGAGTTCTAAAAATGTCATCAGAAAGAAAATTAAATTACCGTACAATTAAAATGTAATCAGTTCAGGCCTGTACATTGCTGTCTAAAACTGTCCTCATCTCAAAAAAGTAAAATCGTCTTCACCGCATAATACACTTCAATACCACAAATGTTGCATTCATACAATAGAGAATTGCTTAATAAAAACAAAGATAACACAAAAAACTGTACTTTAGCATGCAGGATGTTTTCTATTACACCGCTCGTAACTGTACACAAGTTCTTTCTATGAAACAGTCTTTTTAAAGCTCAGATTTCTTGTGGTTTTTCATCCTAAATAAAATTCCTAATTCTACAGTTAATGCAATCGTTCAAAAACAAACTGTGAAGCATTAACTGAGCCACAAGCTGCCTCCAGTTCACAGTGTCTTGTTAATTTTGAAGTAGACTGTTAAAAGCTTTCTTTGGAGAGAGGTCTTGTATTTCATATGCTTGTCTTTATGAAATTTAAGAGCCATTACCACCTAAAAGTAACATGTCATCGATACATCACTCTTTCCATACTTTTGCTAAAGTCAGCACGCGTTCGGGTTTTATGTTTCTAAACCAAGCCACAATATCAGGCAAAGACAGAGCGACGTACACTGTCCTGCAATCGATCTGCAGCTATCACATCACCGAAATATTGGCTGAAATCACATGACCTAGCACCGCTGCCTTCTGACCACATTCTGTGTCCACTTTTAACTCAACTCTCAACGCTGACAACCAGTGGATCAATGTGAAGTAAAAACCATGCAGAATATGTACAAACATTTGTAAAAAGGATAAAAACAATACAAATAGTACAAAAAAAAAAACTTTTTCTTTAAAGAGCAAAACTTTTTCCAACTTGCTTTCACTTTTGTCACAAGGTTATATGCAGCAAGAATGGATTCTGTAAAGGCAAGTTATACAAATGAAATGGTACTCAAACGTGAGACTGTAACACCAAATACAAGACAGCAGAGAACAGAAGTAGACATCAAAGGGATGAGAGGAGGATGGTGATTATCAAAGAAAAGTCCAGCAGAAATAAGCGAGGCCATGGAGAACCAAAGGGAGCTGATGAAAAAGGACTGTCGGAGTGAAGGAAGGATCGAGCCAGAGAGAGAGAGGGAGAGAGAGACTTCAGGAGTGTTTGGAACGAAGACGCACAGGCCCGCAGCAGTACACTACAAAGGAGGGGGAGGGGTGGGGGAGGAAAGAAGAGAACAGATGAGATTTGAGATGAGTAGATCATTAAATTTGTATTTGGTAAGGTAAGGAGCCTTAAAAGAAAGACCAAAACATATAGGGAGCACCTACAGGGACAGAAGGTGGCATTAAAAACAGTTCAGTGTCACTCAACATTCTCGTCAATTATACATCTAATTTACTCCCACATCCTGTTTAAATGCAACATGAAAGGTACTCAAGAAGATTGCTGTTGACCTTAGACCTGACCCTTTGGACCCAGGGAAAATATCAAAGCTTAGAGATTGACGTTTATATATATATGAAGCCCCCTGACCTCATTTGGACCCAGCATCACTTAACAACTCTGCTGCCCAGGTCACTGAAGAAGAGATGGAAAACATGAAAGGACAGAGTTCAGGATTGCCATAGAAACACAAACATCAAGGTTTGGCAGTTAAGCCAGATACAAACTGTGACTGGGTGAAAACGAATTAAGAGCTGGAAAACCTGATCGGCAGCTTTTAGGAAAGACAAGAGAAAACAAGAATCGAGGTTAGGGGGAGGGCAGTCCATGTGGAACCTACACTGGGGAGCTTCCTCCACCTCCGTGAGATTCTGCAGAGAGTTGCTCTCTGTAGGCTCAGGGGGAGGGGGTGTCGAGGGAGGAGTAGAGGGCGATACGTGCTGTGATGGCTCCTGCATGGGAGAACGGAGAGGTTTGGGTGCCACCAGACGATGAGTGTTTCCTAAAGGAAAAACAGCATGCGGGCAGGGCAAGCACTGATGGTCATACTTCAAAAGTGGGGAAAGTGACTTAACAAGTTATACTGAAACTTCTAATTGAACTGGAAGTTGTAAAGAAAACTACATTTATTTGTGGAAACAGTTGCTTCTTTAGCCCTTTAAGTTCTCATGACAATCCATAAAATATGGACCCATGACGTCCATATTTTATTTGGGCAAGTGCACAATGGTACACTGAAAAAAAGGCCATGTGGGATTTACTTGATTCAATAGTGGACATTTGTTGCACACAAATGTTTTGCTTTGGCAGAAACTTAAACAACTGAGTTAAATCAACACAACTTTTTCATATTCAATAAACCTGTGCATTTTGTGTTCATAAAACACGATTGAAACATGTTCAGATGAAGTAAGTTGAGCTCTTGGAATATTTTAATCCTTCACAATTTTGTCATTTTATTTCAACACTATTCAATAACTTTTACCCCAATACTACTTGGTCACTTAAATACTACATGTTGTCTTCATATTACATAATGTTCAACAAAGTCTACAGTCTGGTTACCATAAAAATTGAATGGATTTACAATGACTACCATCCTCCGGGTTGCAGGAGGGCTGGGAAATAACCCTGAAGTGATAGGTTACGAGGCAGGGTGCACCCTGGACAGCTCACCAGTCTATCACATAGAAACAAACAACCACGTGCACTTACATTCACGGGTAATTTAGAATCACCAGTTAACCCTAACTCTAATAACTGCATGACTTTTAACTGTGGGAGGAAACCAGAATACCCAGAGAGAAGCGACTGCAAACTAGCCAGAATGTGGATTTGAACCCAGGACCTTCTTACTGTGAAGCAACAGCGCTAACCACCATGCCAACAATCTAGGAAATACAGGAAAGCTATGATTTCCTGTATTTGATGCAGAATTTTTTTGTTTTTGTCCTCGACAGGTTAATCCACAATAAATAGCAATAGCATGCATGTGGTGTGTGTGTAGTTCTCTGCCTCTTATAACTCCACTGATCTTCCTGCAGTTTGAAATCTTGTGCGATCTTGTTGAATTTCATGAGTTCAGCAACTAACCACTCTTACTAGATTGTATCATGTCATCTCAACAAGAACAAATTAAGTTTTTGAATTCCATGCAAATCCTACATGATTTAATTACGTTCATAGAAACATGAAATTATTGTGTTCAAATTACAAGGTAGACCTTTTTAATGTAACAACCACCCAATTTACTTTTTTTGGTATACCAAAAAAAGTAGAGGTGGCTGCTCGACTTGACTGAGATGGATGCCTTCCTGAAACCACGATCCAAAGAGTGTGAGACTGAAATCCCGTGCAGTGTCACGGGATTTAACATTGCTATATTATTGACTTACTTCACTTGAACATGATATGAACAATTTAATCTACCCTCTCTGCATATTATGTCATTTCTACACTATATAGTTACACTTAACTTTAAAGCATGAGGCAATTGTGTTAAATACACACAAGATGCTTACGTAAATCCAAGAGCTGGCCAATCCCTTTTTTTCAGTGTAGATCATGGGCATGTGAACCAGGGGTGGGTTTTGAAGGAGGAGGGGGGTGTTTGAGGAGCCCCTCAACTTTTAATGATACAATAAATAGTTTTTATACATATTTTATTGACTCCATTTACATATAGGGGATTTTCACATACTTCACTGAAGAGACCTCTTGCTGCTGGGGTCGGAGGGCTAGACGATGTAAACCAGAAGGTTTGGTGAGACTCTATGTCATAAAGATTATTTATGAATCTGGTAACTAGAATTCAGATTTTTTTTCTGCTGTTGTTCTAAATTGCCAATTATTATATTTTCTAAATCCCTATTTTTGCCATTAGAGGCTCACTAGCCACAGGTTATGTCTATCACTGAGTTATAGGAAAGAGGTAGCTTTTTATTCATTTATTTTGCTGACCTTTATTTAACCTGGAAGTCCCAATAATATCAAAACTTATTTACAGATTCGACCTGGTCAAGTCCAAAGTCCACTCTCAATCAAATACTTGCTTTGTGCTTCTTCCTTTGAATGAACCTCCCAACTGTAAAAGGCATCAAAAACCTACAGTGATGTGGAAATCAAAGCACTGTGGTCTGTCATAGCACTCCCACAAAGTTTTTGGCCCTTAAAGCACTACAAGGTCCTCTAGTATTGCATCTGTGGTAATTTACAATGAGATGCATCAATAATTAAAAATATAAACAAGCTATATAACATCTCTAGGAAGCAGAGCTGTTATGACATAAGAAATGAAAACATTTTAACATATGTTAGTTAAGACTGCAGTTTTACTTGTTATAGCTATGAGTAAACACCTTTGAAACTAGATGTCCAGAAAAGACAAATGCAAAGCTTTATCGAACTGTTTACAGGATCATTACTGAGCACAAACAGCTTTTAAGCAGTAAGGAAACAGTAAGAAAGAAAGTGAGGAGTCGACTGCAAATGATACATACGAAGCATCTGAAAAAATAATAGGAACAAAAGCACAATAATGGGGAAAAGCTGTGCTGAAATCCAGCTGCCTAAATTTACTTATAAAGCTTGCGATTAGTCAACTTTCTATTTTTTCTGTTAACTCTGCTGTTGACAGTTGGATGGTACCGAAATAACAGGCAGGGCTGGGATGATAAACTACCCAGTTATAACCTTGACAACCACTGGAGCGCACACTCACACACATATACACATTCTTTTTTAAATGACAGGCTCAAAAAAAGCATACATAAATTAAGGAATAATGAAAAACAGAGTAATTAAAACCCTTCAAATGGCAAATCTCTGCATTTTCAGGCATGAGTGAACCACTCTATACTTCATGTGTAGGGTGATGCTGTTTACCTAACATATATTGTAAGTTATTCACACAAGTTTGTACTTGTTCATGTATAACCAGTTCAGTTGTCAGGCAGAAAACATTTTTTAACAGTCACTGTGGGTGAAAAGTTTAAAAGGGGAAAAGGGACTACTTGAAGGAATGTAGTTTTTGGAGTATAACCATTTCAGCACAAATACACAAACACACATCTTAACTCAGCGAATAGTTTCTTATATAGTTTGAAGATACAGAAGAAAGACTGAAAACAGCAAAAGTCGAAGCAAAAGGGAGGCGAGAAGGTGGTGCACTGTCAGCAGAGCGTCAGGATAGAGAAAAAGAAAGTAGCTAGGTCTATAAATTTATTAATGACCTTCGTGCTGCGTCTTCTGAACTGTCTAATGCACTAACCTCCTCATACTTCATCCTTTCTCTTGCTTTCATCCGCCTGTCCATCACCCTCTTCTCCTTAAACTCCTCTAGTCCCCCTGCCTCTGCCTGCCACCCTCTGTCAAAACCTCTGTCAAAACCTCTGTCAAAACCTTCCCATGCTCCACTCTCTCAACTTCATTCTGATACTCTCACCTTTCTCATCCCTTTTGAGGTCTACAGCTCTCTCATCTATGCCCCTGTCAGACACGACAACCCTCTGCCGCAATCTCGCTTTGCTATGGAGAAAGATTTGGGTTATATAAAGATCAATATGAGGCCAGCTAAAGTTCAAGTAGATCCTGCTTAAATCTGTGATGGATCTGTCTGCCTTTGTATCTGCCAGCTTTAAAGGTTTGAGTGGGTGCAGGCATAAGAGAGATAGAGAGAAAGAAAGAGAGGAATATAAAAAAATGAGTGTAACAAAAAAAGGGAGGGGGGTGAAAAAAAGACAGATAGAAGAATGTACTGTAAGAGGCTGATAAGTTTAAGGGAGAAACAAGGACTGTATTGTCTCATGGGTGATGATGAAAACCAGCTCCACGAGTTCCTGTCCTTCAGCCATGACATGCACGCACGCACGCACGCATGCGCACACACACACACACACACACACACACACACACACACACACACACACACACACACACTTTCTTTCAGCAGGTTTATTCATGTCATTCGTGACACTTTCAGATGTTGCTGCAGTGTGACAGCTGAGCTCTCTCGAGCAGATATTCAGTCACTTCTAACACGTAGAAATCTCTACAGGCAACTTCTGACTCACCTCTCACTTCTTCAGCATATAGAAAGTGTGTTTACAGTCACTGTCAAGAGTTCAACGAACAATTGCAAAGCTCACTTTTTCTGCCAGTGGAATCATGATATGCTCCTTTTTTAAGACAGACGGAGATATGAATACAAAGCATATATATGCAGTAGTTGTGTCTGAGAATAGGTAGATCTCAAAGTTTCCCTTGTATGCCTTCTATGTCATTATAAATATAATTATCTTATTTTTTTTACCTGCTGCTAAACAATCTTTTCTGTGTAACTTTTGTTGCTTTAGTGTGTGAATGTATGAAGGGAAGTCTTTAAATGTTTGCTGCTGTGTTGTACGCTTGCTGTAAGGCCATTTTATAGATATTTACCCATTCCGCTGTGCCTATTGTTCTCAGCTTCATCCAGCTTCAGGTTCAGGGCGGACTCAGTCTCCGACATGGAGTTATTCTCTGACGTCCTGTCTTGAGCTATTTTGCCGGCCGCGCTGCTGACTGAATCTTCCACTCGGCCACTGGAGTTTTTCGCAGCAGGTTGGACCCGCACGGGCCCACTTGTTGTGCTACTGGTACTGTAATGGGATTCAGCCTGCTCTAGGTCAGCATCTGAATCATCAAGACCCTGGCTTAGTTCAGAGCTGGAATCCTGCACGGCAAGGCTGTCAGTAGTGCTGCTGCTCGGGGTTGGGGAGCTGGAGGTTGGCATGGCATTGGACACAGGATCTACTGCTATTTTGTGCGAGGCTGTTTTTTCTGTTAGTTTTATCACAGTGGCAGCTGAGGCTGTGGTCGAATGTGCCACCTTGATGCGGGATGCCGGCATAGGTTTATCAGGAGCTTGACTGTCAGGAGTGGGAGCCGGAGAGGCTGAAGTGTCATCAGAGCCTTGCGTGATGGATGTTGGAGTGGGAGGAGGAGCTGGAGCCTTTCTTTTCCTCTGCTGGCTCATCTGATAAAATTGAAGGAAAAGGAGGCAGACAGTACAAAGTTAATTTACATGAGCACCTTGTGCATATGTGTGTGTCTGTGTGTGGTTTAACCATAAATTAGCCTGTAAATTCAGTCTGCCAAGCCTCAAGTAGAGTTTCCAACAGACTAATTAAATCAAGTAGAGTTCTGGCAGGCGTACAGGTTTTTAAATCCATCAAAGTGCCAACATTCCTTTTAAATTATTCTCCAACAAGACATATAGGACCCGGCGTAAATACATATATCGATATGATGCAGTGGCATATTACGAGTACAATATGTGTACTTCACAATGGTATTTCTTAGTTATTCAACTGGTAAATCAATAATTATTCAAATGCAATGCTGTTATACTGCTGATTTACTTACTGCCAAGCCAGTGATGACTTCCAAAGGAGACATGAAAGTCAGATTGTGATTTTCAGGTCAGTGCTTTAACAGAAACATCAGTGGATGTTCATGACTGAAATATTGTTTTGTGTTTTTCACAATGACAGAAGCTGGAGCTGAAAACTGAATAATAAATTGTAACTGGATCGAGAGGATGTTTTAAAGAAGAAACAAACAGGAAAGAAGGACAGAGCAGGAAGGAGAGAAAATAAAATTAAAACAGAGCGATGGGACAAACCAATGAATCAATAAGAAACTATGTGGAAACTCAGTTTTGTTCAATGAGCAGATGAGACCTTTCATATGCTTTTTTTCAAGTTAATCTCACTTTCTATGATACGGTTTCAAAGAATCAATTTAAAAGTGCTCTGGGCAGTCTTCAGCAGTATCGATAACCTACTTTCGACTGGCGATCACCGCTTATGCTTTCAGCTTTTCCTTCATTCTGAAACGCAACAGAGAACATGCCTAGAGCTGTATGGAGCTTTGCATCATACAACAGGACAAAAGAGCGATAAGGCCATCTTGCATTTTTGCAGGCATGCTGGGTTCAAACATGTGAACTCAATGAACTCACTGCATGGCATTCTATGGACCTCCAAATGTTTTTCAGCTGATTAGCTGTCTCTTTTTTGATCTCCCATTTCTCTCCCTCTTTAGCATTCAAATATACATGAATGCAGGCATACCAGTGCAAGTGGACAATAGTTGAAGCTGCAATGGATGACTGACTGCCCCAGAAGATTGATGTGTATTTTTCTAAGTGTGTGTGCGTGCCTGTATGTGCTGGCTGCAGAATTAAGAGTCAGGCCTGGTACAAAGGGAAAAGAGCAGTGGCCTCAATACACAAGCATATGCCCAACACTTTTCTGTGCAACTGTACGAGCACGAGCATGCACACAGACATACACTTACATATGCACCAAAGTGCACACACACATTAAAGGAACAGTATATCTCATACCTCAGGCTGAGCTGTTGTAGAGATTAGGGGGTTGTTACAGGCTGCATGGTTAAGTGTGTGTTGCTCTCATGAGCTTATTGGCGCCATGACTGGGAACGCAGCATGTACTTAAGATTGTTAGAGACTGAAGCCCAGAACTCTGTAATATACTGCACTCAAGGTCACACTATACATTAAGTTCAGCAGACTTTGCACTCTTATTATCTATAAACTATGTGTGTGCTGTTTAGTGATTCTCCGTTTTCAATCAGACTATTTGTATTCTCAGTGCTGGCTGTTTTTCAGATTTATCACAGACAGTGTTTCAGTATATTCAAGCTTTTTCATTATATACCACAGGGTTGGCAAAAACAATGTCAAATATAATTGACAAAAGGTAGTAAGTTCATCCACATCATTTGCAGTACACAGTATAATAATTAAAAATAATAATATATGCAAATATTAGCAATACTAACTATTTCCATTTAAATTAAAATTCATTAAATATATATACATATTTTACTCAGGCTATACATTAAACGTTTTTTATTATCACAGGCAGCCAGATAAATTTTGAGGTATATTAAAGTGGAAAGCAGAATTTTGTTTGTTCTACAGTAAAGTTATTAGCAAGACCACAACAAAACAAAGAAAGAAAACAGGTTTCTTATTCTCTGCAATGATTTTGTCTCAGAAGTGCATTTAAACTGAATGCTGTACATTGGGTCAGTTTGTATGTATCTAAACTTAGAAAGCAAGTGGAAAATAAAATAAATAATCTTGTCACATGTTTGATCCAAATAATTAATCACCACATTGCCCTGACTTTACGCGTTTTTATTTTTAAAAAACAAACAAAAAACATATGTGATATGTGAGTAGTTTTTAAGGGGAATGGACATTTACAGAATGAAGCACAGAAGGTGATACGCGGACAGTCTGCTGTGTCAATTAAATTTTCCACTCCGTGGTTTGGAAGGCAAAGGGCCCCATGTCAGAGCATGTTGATCAGATAGGGCCACCCATGGAGGCATCATCCTGGTAGCGTGACCATTCATCAGTTGTTTTTGAAGGACTCTTGATGGGTGAAGGCCTTTGTGACAGGCCAACATAACAAGAGTAATGTGGAACGTGAAAAGGATATAATGGATGCATGAGAGGGGGCTGCTCTGTATTTGTGTGTCTAAGCACATCAGCAAGGATGACGTCATTGTGTATGTATGTGTTAATGAGAGATAACAAAGCAGCCGGACTGTCTTCGTCATCGCTCACTTTCCTGTACTGAACTAAAATGTGGAAGAGTGTGTATCAATGTTGACAACCACACGCTGCGGTCGTGTTTCTTATGTCTAATGCCTTTTAAGACAAGGTCAGCTAGGCACACTTTATTTGGTAAAAGCACACCACTGGAGATCATGCAACCTCCCTCTGCTAGTCTTTGCAGTTTTAGGTTTTTGAGCCAGCTGGCATGTGATCAATCAGGGAAAAACTACTAATCCAAGACAGTAACAATAGGAACAAATCAGATGGTCATTGTCCTCTTTAGCCCAGATAATGCATACTCTGGGTTTCTCTGTGACTCCTTATTTCCTCACTCACAGTTACTATCAAAGCACACATTATTTGAAACCAGGTTAGACATCAGCAGAAAACCCAATAAATATCTTCAACATGAGCTCTTTTATGACATTTCTGTCATCACTGTAAGGACAAGATAGATAATGTCGCAGAATATTCTGTTAATAATTTACATACTTTAAAACATAGTGATTAAATGCTGGAAGTCTCAATTTTTAATATAACATACAGCGCAAGTCTTTTTAACTATGACATAATAATTCCAAGTAACTGAATCACAGGTGAAGAAGTAAACAGTCTAATCAGTTTGATCAATATTTTATATTTAGCTGCCGTCACCCGTAGTATGTCCCTGTCAGGTTTCAGATGAACAAATAGATTTAAACCTCTAATCTAATAAACTGCAATATTCTAGCTTTATGATCCATTAAAACTGGGATGCAATCATTTTAATTTGCGGTTGTACTAGATAAAAATGTAAGCTCAGATACCATGCTGAATTATGGCCATGTTTTCTCTCCCATTACACACTAACTCACGCATTAACTCAAGAGCTGACTGTGCTAACTCTGCGTAGTTCTGATCTGTTTTAGGACCAAAGGTTTCCCATCTCAGGGTTAATCAACTCAAGAGTTTGGGCTTAGGCTCAGAGTTTGTTAAGCCTGCTTCCTGGAACAGACCCTGGTTTCATACATAAGATGTTTTGACAACAAAGTGCAAACAGATCTTGTCATACATAGGCCGCATGGCAGGGGCACATATTCCTGGCCCCTAACTAATACTAACACAGCCTTCAGGGTCAGTGCGTTTGAAAGAATGCTTACTGTGCCATCTTACAATACTTTAGCCACAATAACCGTATAATCATATCACTGAAGATTCCGCTGCCGAGAGTTCAATTAAATTAATTTTATTTATATGGCGAAAAATTGCAACTCATGTCAGGACAGGACCTTATGTTATTTTAGAAAGAAATCCATTGATTCTATTTCAGTTTGCATTCAAAGAGGATAAATGATTTGATCTTAGACGTAACAGTAACAAATCAGTGAGAGAAGCAGGCTCAGAGAGGGCAGCCGTTTAACTTAAACAGATGAGGTGAGGGGACAGTTAACAGCCTTCCCTTTGAACACAAACTTGGAACTGGACACAGGGAAAGAGTGTAATAGCTGAAGGCTATAAAATTAAAATGTAGTCAGCTAAGTTCGAGGAGTTTAATTCTGTGTTTGCATTTATTTTTTTTTTACTTTTTCATATACACATTTTTTTTCCACTTGTAAATGATGTAAATGTACTACTGACGATGGTACAAATGTCAGACACGTTTAGACTGAGATTAAATCAAGTTTTCTGTTACATGCTTTGGACATCTACGCCAAAGCCTTTCTGAACAAGTTTGTAAAATGTATACTGTCCTGCTAGAGCCAGACACCTGCTTATATTGGCCATAGCACATGTCAATAAAATTGACAGCTCCAAAGGAAAGTTAATGACAGATCTATAGTATACTGGATGATGTATTTACTTTGGCACTAGTATAACATTTTTCTTTTCCTTCTTTGCTCAACTTTTTTTTGGTTTCTTTAGAGCATGTGGAGTGACACAGTGGTGCCATACAGCATACAGGATATCTTACCAAATAAACACATTTTCCTACTTTTATTTTGCTTTGTTTTGCTCGCCTGTTCTTGAATAGATATTGCATGTCTTTTGAGAGAGAAATGAAGAGAAACACACAAAATCCATGCAGGAACTCCACACATATCCAATAGCAAACAAGAAACTGCTGGGTATGTACATGCATACATGCCAAAAACCAAATTTATGGGCACTGCAGGGCCATTAACACGGAGCTGGTCCGCTGAGTACTACAAGCAGAACTGCGAATTAAATTCACTTTATCATTTGGTGACAGGAGTCCAAAAATGTTTATTACAATTAAATATATATAGACAGCCTGCTTACACGACCACGCTTTCACTTCTGCTCTTTTAATATTTCTGTCCTCTGAGCTGTCGTGTAGTCCTCCTGCAAGGTGAGGGTGGTGCTAAGGACATGCCAAATAGATTTCATGCTGTACTGCATTTTGGAAATATGACCCCACAGCTAATACATTGTTAATGCTGTACAACTTAAACACACATCTAATACTCATATAAGACTGATGTTACCTTATTTTGACTGTCTCTGCAAACCTCTCACCAAAGTTTCTCACTTCTCTTTATCACCTCTCTTACTCTCTACTTCAAATGTCCTAACTCTTCGTGTACACACAGCAAAAAAATGTGTTTATTCAAGATGTATCTCCTTTTTACGGGCAGTGAAGCAGAGAGCTCAGAATTTCTCTCAATTTCTCTGTCACACGAGGCAACACAGACACGGCTTTCATCCCAAACCACAATAACAGATTGCCTATCACTGCTGGAAAAAAAAATACAAGGTTGTGTTTCTCTGAGCTCGATGTTCCAAAACATAATTCAATTAAGTCTGTCTCTCGTAAAGACATACACAGATTGTTGACTGTCGAGCTGGAAAATAAAAAAGACAAAGCTGTAACTTCCCTCCATGCTGGAGTCATTAACTGATCAAAGAGCATCTAATTCTCCTATAGCACAGAATTGTTTTACATTCATCTGGAAATGTGACACCAATCCCAGAGTGTCCCTTTTATTGCTGTATATAAATAAAAAATATAAAATAATATAATAAAATAGCTGTTGCCGTTGTTGCAACTAGAGTTGGATGCAGACAGCCAGCTTTAATTCCTACTTTTCATTAAAAAGAATAAACAAAAACATACATTTGCGCTTTAATTAACCAGCCATCACTGACTATACCAGTGTTGCTTAGTTCCCTAACAGCTTTACTGAAACTTTGGTCTCTTGTCTACTGTAATCTTTGCAGGGCAATGAGTGTACTCGTCCAAAGTTCATATAAAAGAGACACCTCTCTGCACTGTAACTATATATCCCAAGTGAACTTTTTAGCTCATATTAATGACTCAGTAAAAATGTTGCAGAATCAATATATTGAGCTAATGGCGTAGCTCTGAAACAGCTCTTCATTATTCAGATCAAATAATATATAAGTAATACAAACTAGTTTAGATAAAAACTCATCCTGACTACATACAATTCAGTTTTAAGGCCTCTATAAAAAAGGAAAAACAATGGACAGGGCTTCAGTTAAATCAGACCTTCCCAAAGTGTGGGGCCCACCTAAGTGCCAAGGTAGGTCTCCCCTGCAGAATTGGTTTTCCCTTCATCGGGAGCACGGGCTGGGTACTTCAAATCACGGACAAACAGTGTCCCACATTCTTGATTTTTAGTTCAAAAACACTTCTTGTAATGACTAACTACTCCTGACATTTTGGAGATGTTAGCTCTTTATACAGTAAAGTTACAGCGGGATTCAAATAACATCAGGCTGATCCTGCCACAATTTGTTCCCCCGGTTCAAATCACGGGCAAACAGTATCCCACAGTTGTTTATGTTTTTAAACCCATTTTGCACAGAGAGGCATTTTTGGAAAAATGTATTGATAGCAATGTTGAATATTATTACACAGGAAAAAAACAACTACACGTAAAATAATCGCCTCTGCTTTTGTAAATAGAGGGACATTAACTGCATGTGTATATGTAAGCCTGTAAACCTGCAGATAGAGACAAAGTACTGTTAATCTGACTATCTGCCATTCTGCAATTCATCTCATGTAAACAATAACGTGGCGCACAGCGTGACGTGAAAAAAAGCACATGCCTTTGATGTTGCGTGACCAACTCTGTATTCCTCGTTTACACGTACATGTGGACGAAAGGTCCACAAACACATAGAAACAGCTGCGTTTTCAAAAATAGCCGTGTAGGTGCGGACGTAGCGTAAAAGAGTTAGTAGTTTATGTGTTTACTACCTGTAATTTATTGCAGATTGCTTATATTTAGTTAATTGTTTACTAATTGTTTGAGGTGTGAAATAAACCGCAATGGAGCAAAATATGGGAGTGTGTGGTTAAAGGATGTGTTTGCGCGTGCATGTGCGCGTGCGCGCGGGGGGCGAACATTTTTCAAAGGGGGGCCTGACAAAAAAGTTTGGGAACCACTGAGTTAAATGTTATATGCATCTACTCATTCTCTGATCAGTCACTGGGGATAGACACAGAGGGTGTAAACTGGTGCTGGCTTTTCAACACTCTGTGAAGAATGCTTTAATTCCATAGTCAATAATCAAGAGAGCCTGACCCTCTTAATTTTGTCATTGATGTTAATCAAACTATGTTGCTTGTATGGTATAAATGGCCACACATAATGATCTCTGGTCTCTGATGTCTATTTAAAGCCACTTAGCTTCATTATAACAATCTCATCATTCTAGGGAAGTCTATAATGAGGACAGCTGTCACAGAGAGCTGTCCTGAGATGACCTGTGTCCTGTAAAAACTGCCTATGACTCTCAGAAAGAACGCACGGAACGCTGACTCTGTTAAATTTACGGAAAATACAGAAAAGGTCAGAAAGTTTTCAGCCATCTGAGAAAACACCCCCCCCCCCCGAGTACAGCTTTGATAGTAACTGTAAAAAAAAAGCAAAAAAGCAAAAAAAAAAAAAAAAAAAAGAAGAAGAAGATGTTTTTCATTGGTTAGTCATTTTTTGGTTGTGTAACAGAGTCCCAGAAAAACTCTCCAATGTTTGTTACAAAGTCAGTGACTGAAAGAAAGAATCTCGGGTTCTTAAAAAGAAATTCATTAACTTCTGAATTCTATTTTAATAGTCATACATGCCCACAGTTTTTAAAAATTTTTTAATTTTTTTTAAAAAACCTGAAAGACAAAAAGACACTTTCCTATTTTGTGTTTTTATTTTACATAAAGACACGAGCTCTGAATAAAATGCACTGGCATTTTTGTTTTTGTTTTTGTTTTTAGATAATTTGTATTCTAAAAACATAGGTAGGAATAAATAATCAACATGCAAATATATGGTAAATAAAAGTTTATCATCTATCCAGTTGTCCTCATCATCAAACATGCACGTTCACATGTTCTCGTCCTGCAAAAAGGCCTAAGCTGTTTTAGAGTCATAGAGTCAACTATGTGCTGCAGAACTGAGAAGATATTTTCACGGCATGTCTGAGTAAGCAAAACATAACAAAAAAATAAAACAAAATAAAAATGAAAATAAATAAAATATAAAAAATCCCCACATTTGACAACTGTTTACTTCTGCATTATCCAAAGCCATTTGGGCCATTTGCTCAACAAATTAAATTTATGGTGTGACATATGTTTTCACTGGAGCTTGAACTTTTAGAAGATGGAGAGCTCATCTACAGACATAAAAGTTTGCAAGTCCCCCCCCCCCCCTCAGTTTAGCACCCCACCGCATCAAACAACTAATGTAAATGTGAAAGTACAACTTTTAAATGTAATGCAAACTGATTTAACAACTGCAGTTGGACCACATATTCAAGAACTAAGAGCTCTTTAATGCCACTGTCCTGATATGCCCTCAGAAACTGTCCTGAGAAGCCTCTCTGCTATGGCATGAAATCTTTTTTAGTCACCTTCGTGAAACACAAACATGCCAGGCATAGTGCTAAAGCCTGACACCTTCCACTTCTTTTGCGTCGTTACATGATGTTGGCTAATCACATAGTCTGTTTTTTTAATCAAACAAGCCTTTAAAGTCCCTTCATTCATTTCTAAGTGACTATCTCAGTTTTATGTGTTGTTTTTACTCTGTAAAATGTGTGCACCTGAACTGTCGATAAAACAATCTAAACACATCAAAAATATTCAAAAACAAGGACACATGACAGATGACCTGCACCGCAGTAGGACCTTGCATTATGATACATGTGATAGGCTAACAGTTTAGAGAAGGCATACGGAAAAAATGAAGAAATCTAATATTAGACTGTCCATCAAGTCCTCAGATAACCTTCCCAACTCTAGCTTCTCCTGTGAGTCTGGGTGGTGTCTGGTTATTTGAGCCCTGGTATCTGTCATAACTCTTAATCTGACAGGTGGACAGATAAATTACCATCTCTGTCTGCTCAGCAGCTAAAAGGAGCCTATGACTCAGAGTCACAAAGGACTGCAAAACACAGGAATATAAAACATCTATATTTACGTTTCAGTTATTCTAATAAAGAGGACACCAATTTAGAAGGTGAGTTGACACTGCAGGTGTATTAATGTCTTGTCAAATGGTCCTCTTGTAGTTGTTCTGCCATTATCAACTATAGGATACAGATAGCTGAATGCTTTGGCTGACTTCTGATAAGTTAACTTGAGGTAAACACAAAGTTGGATGTGGAATAATGAACATTGATTCTCGTGGCTATGTGGTATTTTTGTCTTTAGTGCTTTAGTTAATATTGTTTATTGCATATTTAATGTTTTGAGAACAAGGGACTGTGAATCAAATCTTTTAGGATTGTATTTGCGGCCCCCTTCAGTACACACATTATTTCTCAGAAGTCTTTTCTACTCCATACTCTGCTCTTTTTTGAAATAATTAAGCAAAAAATCCATTAAATGCTTAGACGCTGAATAATGTTCTTCAAGATCACTGGCTCCTTCAAATAAACAAAACCTATTATCAGAGGGAGGGCAGAAGGATGTTGGTTGCTAAACAACATTTAGTAGCATGCCTCCATAACACTATAATGAGACTGCAGGGAGTTGTTGCTTATTGTAGACAATACAGGTCACCCTGACTTTGAGGTCAGAATACCTAAAGGAAATTCTGCATCAGACTGATTGCAGCTTTCAAATATACTCCATCGGGTCAGTGCTGAAAGCTGAGAGTTATTTGCCAGGATACGGATTTTCCATAAGATCCACAAAATTAGCTGTGTCATTAAAATGATGCCAATCATGTTGAAATTGTGTTTTTAAGTAATGTGCATATACAGTGCATCTTTATATAATAACTAATTTCATTTGTGTTTCCTGGTACGAGTTAATGCTTTAAAACACAGGATATGGATTCAATTTCACAACTCACAATTCCAGTCCAAGCGTTGTCATGAAACACAAACATAAAGAGCAACACACATAAATCTGGCACAGGTTAAACTGTTTCCTCACCTGACAGCTTTCAACTGTAGTGTGCTCCATTCTGGGTGCAGGGGCAGGAGGCGGTGGTGGGGCCCTCCTCTTCTTGGTCTCAGCCTTGGGAGACAACCTCGGGATACTGGCGACAGACTGAGACTGGCCCAAGGTGCCGGACCAATTAGGTCCACTGGAGAACCCAGATACTGTGGACACGTCCTGTGGGTAACATGAAAAATAAAAGGAGAGGGAATCAGACTGACAAATGGGAGGAGGAAACATGAAAAAATGTACACATTTAAGAGTTTGAAAAACATTTTTGTAATTAGTTTAAAGTAAGGAACAAATATGATCACTGACTTGTAAGCATAAAAATGACTGATGGCTAAATTGCCATTAAATTTTCAAGGACAGCTCAGAGCTGGCTTTATCAAAAATTAAATCCAGTTCATTCTGGGTTCATCTAATATGTTAACGATCATATTTGGAGATGAGGGGATAAAATTTACAGGAGTTTAAGAACATGTTTAGCACAGCATTTAAAATGGTGCAGAACTCTGCTTGGGTCAAAAATCACAACTAAGTGTAATGAAACCCAGTTACTTCTTAATTTATGACATGTATCCAAACTTAACTTGAAAACTATTAGACAGCAGAATATCCTGTTGACTCACTGACAATCTTGATTTCAAGGGTTATGTTTAGTGTAAAAGCTGACATGTGTATTCTTAACACCCACATCTAGGAAAACCACAAACAAAATGAATAAAAACATGCACGTGTGCACAGACTATGAATGCAATGCACAGGAACCTTTCTGAAAATACAGTCTATTCTTCAGTCATGACAATTATTGCAACATTTGATCAAATTGAGAGTGCGACCACATTTTCAAAGGGTGGCTGCTCCCGACCAAAGCATTGAAACAAAAATGGGTTTCGATTTCTGATCAAAGAGGGCCTAAAGTGCTCGTGAAAACCTCCACCTTCCTGTGGCTCAGCTTGGTACAGACCTTTGCAACAACAGGAGCACCAAAACCACAGCTCAAAACCCCATGATCGAAGAAAACAAAAAGTGCTTTAAAGCAGATTAATTGATGAGTTCAGACAATGCCTGAATACAACATAAAAGCAGAGCAAAAAGGAGCATAAAGTTCAGGTCATTAGGATTAATTGGGCCTTAGGTTATAACATCTCACAGTGGGGAAGGATGGGAAAAGAACAAGGCTTCAGAAAAAAAGAAATCTATAGGAAAGTATAGCATGCCTGCAATTTTTCTTTCTTGCTTGTTATGCACAAGTCTACCGTTATTTACAGCGCTGTCAGCCGATGTTTTTTTTCCCCTTTTACTTACTTCCGAAAAGAAAACCTAATTTCTGCCCTTCAATGGGCTACTGAACAAATTTAAACTTTTTAAAATTATGCAAAATGCAAAACGCTTAGCCGCGTCTCTAATAAAACCATTGTAACTTCAGAGGTAATGTTCATATGCTGATTAATGGTTTTCTTTCATTTTTGATGTACTGCGGAATATTTTTTATAAAATCCCAGGCCAGGAAAATCACCTTCATGTTTTTCTGTGTTTTATCTTCAGCTACTTTGACACAAAGGCATCTGCTGTGATGCTCACACCTTTGATAAAGTCTCGAAAGTGTCAGCTTCCTTTTTATAGATACAAAAACATGTAAATGTACTGATCTGAATTATAATATTTCTGACTGAGGCAAAATTTCCCTGATTCAAATCGAATTGAATAGTGGATCGAATCGATTCAGGACCTTGTGAATCAGAATCGAATTGATTCTAGAAATCAGTGACGATACCCAGCCCTACTATCCTCCTAATATATAATCACTAATATATAATTTACTATTGTGCAATAAAATAAAAGCTTCTAACTTCCTCTATCCTTATAACCACGGCAAAACTCAATATGTCCTTGACTGTGAAAACACAAATGGAAGGCTTAAAGGGGAATATTAACACAGAACCACTTGAAACTACAGCAGAACATATATCTATATATATATCTATATATATCTATATATCTATATCTATACACATATATATAAAATATTTGCCACAAGCCTGTTCTGTCATTTTTAACAGTTTGCTGTGTTGTGTGACTTGTGCATCTATGTTGTGACAGGAGTAACATCAGAGTGATGCAGAGGCAGAGCAGATGGCAGACAGAGGCTGACAGAATAAAAAAGAAATGCTGGAAGAGAGGAATGATGTGATTCCCATATGGAATCTTCAAAAACAAAAGTGTGTTTTCACCTCAACAAAAATATAATGTTCAAAGTGGAAAATTCACATGAACTCTCCCTGACTTTTTCACCCTTTTCACCGTGGTAAACAATCTGAAAAGTGTGGAAACAGTGAGAGAGGAAAACAGAACAAAAGGTACTCCAGCTCTTTTGGGGGGAAATGGAGTTCACAGCACATTTATAATTACAAAGTGTGTAACACAAAGTCAACCTTTTGAAGCTCTGTATAACTAGGATCTACACACTGACATATATATATATATATATATATATATATATATATATATATATATATATATATATATATATATATATATATATATATATATATACACACATACACACACATATATATATACATACATATATATATATATATATATATATATATATATATATATATATATATATATATATATATATATATGTATGTGTGTGTGTGTGTGTGTGTGTGTGTGTACCACCGGCAGATAGAGGAAATGGCTGACATCCAGAAGTCCTACCAGTGGCTGGACAAAGCTGGGCTGAAAGACAGCACAGAGGCACAAGATCCATAGAGGCTGGGATCTATCACATCAGGCAAGACCCCAGGTGGGGGCTGTGTAAAGATGCCCCTGAGCCAATCCAGCACTTAACAGCACGGTGCAACATGCTAGTAGGCAGGGCATACATGGAACGCCATAACCAAGTGGCCGGCATAGTATACAGAAGTATACGCTGACCTCCTCAGTTTGTATGTTCCTAGCTGTGCCTTACGATCATCTGGTCAGCTACTCCTGACTCAACCTAGGCACCGCCTGAAGACTAGGGGTGATTGGGCCTTTGTCTCTGTTGCAACAAATCTCTGGAATAGTCTCCCTGTTACCATGTGTGCCTCCGACTCCATTCAATCTTTTAAAGCATGCTTGAAAACGTATTTATTCAAACTGGCATTTCCGACATGCTAAACTTTACCTCTTACTAATTGCTGTATCATTATTCATTTTGACATTTTCTGGATACTCTGAATTTTCCCTACTTCTATCTTTTAATGCTTCTGTCTTTCATTTAATCTAATTTGTTTTAATGACTTACTGGTTTTGTTATCATTAACTGTTTATTGTGTTATTGTGAAGCACTTTGGTATATCCTTGGTTTTAAATGTGCTATAAAAATAAACCTGTATTGTATTGTATTGTATACTAAGAAGTATACAAGATCAAAATGGGAGACGCCTCTTGGGGTGGTCGAGAATGACTGAGCTAAGATCCTGTGGGACTTCCTGATAAAGATGGACAAAATGTTGGCTAACCAACCAGACGTAGTAGTGGTAGACAAGCAGAAGAAGACGGCTGTAGTGATAGATGTAGTCATACCGAATGACAGCAACATCAGGAAGAAGGAACACGAGAAGCTGAAGATGTACCAAAGGCTCAGAGAAGAGCTCGAGAAGATGTGGAGGGTGAAGGCAACAGTGGTCCCAGTGGTAATTGGAGCACTAGGTGCAGTGACTCCCAAGCCAGGCGAGTGGCTCCAGCAGATCTCAGGAACAACATCTGCGATCTCTGTCCAGAAGAGCGCAGTCCTAGGAACAGCTAAGATACTGCACAGGACCCTCAAGCTCCAAGTCCTCTGGTAGGACCCGAGCCTGAAGGAAATAAGAACAGGGCCCTGTTGGAATGCTACTCCGTTTCCAGCAGAAGAGGTTATTTGACTAGGATGTGGGACCTGTGGAACCTTCGATACCCAGCATCCAGACTGACAGCAAAACAACTAATAGCTTGGTGTTCCAACATTGAGTAGAAGGAACTGCTTTCACAGCTAGAGATCCATAAGGTATAGCACAAATGCTATGGCAAGGGAGGGCCAGGACAACAGGTCAGGAGGGAGATATTACCTCCACCCGAGATTGAGTACCAGGCCCCAAGTACGATGGAAGAAGGAGCACTGAGTGCGAGTGTAGCTGACCAGAACGGAGGATCATGGTGAAACTGGAAACCTGGACCCTCTGTAGTTGGTTACCAAGACTACATGAAGTACCCTCTGAAAGTCTACTAGAAGATGTGAATGCAGCACTAAGGAAAATTCCTACTGCAAACAGCAAGCTGCCCATATCTGAGGCCTTAGAAACTGCCAAGCAAATACTCACAGCCTTGGCTAACCACTTGAAAAGGTATAGCAGGAGAATAAACCAGCTGTTCTCCACGGACACATCCAAGGTGTACTCTCAATAGCAAGGGAACAATATAAGAACAGCATCACCAAGGCTGGAGACGGAGCAGTATTGGAAGAGCATATGGGAGAAGGATGCAACCTAAAAGAACAATGATCAGTGGCAAGTAGATCTAAGAGCAGTATGAAAAGGAAAAAAAAAACAAAACAAAAACGCTTGGACACCGCTAGCATAATTGACAGGTTTTTGACGGGGCTTCCACACAAACGCAAAGCAGGAGATGAAGCATCGCCAAATATGTTTCCAAACCAACCAGCGCGAACATTTTTCTTGTAAAACAAAGGGGGGCCTAGCAAAAAAAGTTTGAGAACCACTGTATTAGAGGAACTTAAGCAATGCCACTCCCTAAAAAGCTAAGAACAAATAAATACTGCATATTTAAAAAAAAAAAAACTTTTATAAGTAAGTTTGCTTTAGAATGAGGTCTTCCCAGACATAACACTATTTGACCATGCTAATGTTTTATGACCACACACACTTACACTGACACACACAGTAGTTTAGCCCCTAATGAACAATTAGAAATAAGAGGCTGGGCTTTTAGTGCTAATGTAGCCAAGGTAGAGTAATGTGATGCCTTTGGGTTGATAACACTCTGTGGGTGTGTGTTTTCTGGTGTGTGCAAATGCATGCGTGTGGTCTAAAAACTGCCCAGGCTGAGAAACAATCATAGGGGGAAAAAGCTGCATTAAAGTCCAGTAGAAAGGGTGAAAAAAAAAATTATTAATCAATCCAACAAAACTGTCTTTCATACTTTTCAGTGTTTCAGTAAACTAAATGAGTTGTGCCGTGTCTATAACAGTTTTGATGTTTAATTCATAGTCTGCTGACTTTTTTTCCTTTTAATTACACTGTGATCCCTATATGCAAAATCTTTAAAAAATAATTAAAGATAACAAAGAGAGTAAAAAAAGGACAAAGAGGACTGGCTGGAAAAGGAAAAGAAGAAGATAATGTTAATAATGCTCAGTATTAAGCAGTAGACACAAAGTTGGAAGGGTGGAGTCAAGGGCAAGCTTAGAGGAGCAGTGTACTGAATAGGAGCGAGGCAGGCAGGCTAATGTAATCAAATGCCATTGATTTAGTTATAGCTATAACAGCTTCTAATGTGCATCTGGATATACTGGAGAGAAATCTTGGAGGAAAATCTTTTACATTATGTTACTGATGTTCATCATTTTCAGATTCTAAAATCAGCTCAAATGTTTTTATATGGGCAGCATGGTGGCACGGTGGTTAGCACTGTTGCCGCACAGCAAGAAGGTCCTGAGTTCAATTCCACCATCAGGCCGGGGTCTTTCTGTGTGGAGTTTGCATGTTCTCCCCGTGTTTGCGTGGGTTCCCTCCGGGTACTCCGGCTTCTTCCCACCGTCCAAAGACATGCAGCTTGTGGGGATAGGTTAATTGGATAACCCAAATTGTCACTAGGTGTGAATGTGCGAATGGTTGTCTGTCTCTGTGTGTTGGCCCTGCGACAGACTGGCGACCTGTCCAGGGTGTACCCTGCCTCTCGCCCTATGACAGCTGGGATAGGCTCCAGCGCCCCCCGCGACCCTGAAAAGGATAAGCGGAAGCGAATGGATGGATGGATGGATGTTTTTATATGTTTATATATATATATATATATATCCAAATTGGATACGTACTACCAAATTAGTGCTCAGATGCAGAAGTAAAGAGATGGATGATGGTTGCATAAAAGAAAATGTAATGGTGTTATGAACTGCAGTGATAAAGACCTGTGATGAACAGATGCTTGAGAGTCTGCTGACTAATCTTATAGAATGACTGCCCTCTGGAGGACATCGGCACACATTACTGCATTGAAATAATCCAGTCTCTCTGCACCATAGTTTGTGCTTGGTCTTCATTCTAACAGCTCTCTATGCTCCTCTTTTGTCTTTTCCTTCTACTTCCCTTCACCCCAACAGGTTCTGTATTAGATTTCTCCTGTCTGTAAGCCTGGATCTACAGGAGATTTATTGCAGAACTACTTTTTAAAGCTGAAACAACTAAAGATTTCCATTAAAACGAATAAATTATTGGCCAAAGTGACAGGCTTTGGTGACACAGGCAACATAACACATCCAAATCAAAATTTCTCATAGACCACATATGAAGAACATCTAAAAACAGAGCAGGCCTACTGGAGTGACTGTTATATCAGTTTTCCAGCTGCCACATAAGAAAAAAGTGAGTAAATTAATGTAAAAAAACAGAACTCTCAAGCCACAGGATGAATTTAATACTAGTGACCCGCAGTCATGGATGGATTACTGTGACTGTGGGTCTTAAACACAAACTTGCCATGGGTCCTTGTTGTCTACTCATGCAAATACCAGGCACAACATATGCCCTTGTCAAAAGACAGTTTTATTGCACATAACAAGGCAACTTACATCCACATTTATCTTGTAGTTGTTGACATGTTAAATTACTGCTATTATGACTACTGCTACATATAACTCGTGCAGGACAATTTACCCCGAGGCACCAACAGGAAGCTTTCAATAGTCTTAACTGTGTAAGTCAGTAAAATGTTAAAATCAAGCACTAAAGGTGATGACAAAGGACACCGGTGGCATAGTACTAGCAGTGCTGCTCTATTGCTAATGCTTGTTTTAAAGCTAAAGTCCTGTTTATTTTGATACATTTTTTGAAAATCCCTTATATTAAAAAAAATAAAGCAATGATAATGTACACAACTTAAGGTAAAAGCCACTGGCTCCAAGGTATGTTCCCAATTTGCACAAACAGCAGTCTGTCCATAGAAGTAGTCTGTATTATGTTCCAGTTATACAGAATAACTGGAACACCGTATGGGATTGCACGGCTTCAGTAACAAGTTAAGATGAGAGCTTTATTTCCCTTCTGGACATTGTAAAAATTGTTAGACGTACTTACACAGGATTGTGTGTCAGTGTTTTGGATTATTTTATCATCAAAGTCATCCATGTCCACAGATGTTGTCTCTGTCTGCAAACGGAAGGCACAACTAACATGCAGCATCAAACTATTCAGCCATGCATTTAGCTTGCTTCAGCTATCAGTTAAGTATGAATGGCCTATAAGTATGATGCTAAAGGTTAGTTTGTAAATTACTTCACACCATTATTTTTCTAATGATACTTGTATAAATAATTAAATGCAAAAACTAAGGGAAGAATTATAATGATGTCCATGCTGTTTTCTTATTTAATAATTCAGACATACTTCCTGCACACATACAGCATATTGCCCAGGAACGAGTCTCACCTTGGATTTCCTCCTGCTGAACTGGAAGATACCCAGGAGGCCTTTTTTTTCTGGTCGGTCCAAACTGCCAGTACTGGAGCGAACAAAGTCTAAAAAAGTAAAACAAGAGCAGGAGGAGGAAAGTAACGTAAGCACCTTATAATTAAAGAAAGGGAGAAAAGAAAAAAGGAAAGACATGTTTTTTTCTGCATGCAAAAGTTAACGAAAAGGTTAACATATGGTTATAAGGTTAACAGAAAAAAATAGTGGTTTTTCAAACAGTCAGTCAACTCTAAATATTACTCCAAACGGATACCTTTGTTTTAAAAGCAATAAATTAACCTTCCAGTTTTGCTCAGCAGAGGGAGCTGCAGCTTTGCTTTTCCTCAGGTTCACCTCTACCCAAACTTGATAATCAGCTAAGCAGTAAGTAAGAATGTGTTGTGATAAAACTACAGACTCAAGGACTGAGAGGGAAGGTAAACTAACTATCAAACATTTAAGGGCTAATACACATAATTTGGGTTCTGAAAAGGGGCAGAAGCAAGCCAATTTATTAATAAAGCCTTTAAAAATTGTAGGCATTGATGTTCACACAGGTTATCAAAAGTACATAAAGCAACAAATGATTTCTTTTAATATGGCTGGTTAATGGTTAATATCCAATGCAGCAACAACGCAGGGTTAATAAGCAAGCAGCGATACATTGGGTTAAACAACCACATGTATTTGAATGGTGCCAACGCTAAGACAGACAATACATACGTCTAATACCTGTGTAGTTAAGTGCAGGGGCAGAAGCCATTTTAGGCTGGAAAGCTGCAAAACATAATAAAGTTTAAAAACACAAACGCCATTAATGGATAACTCATCTACATGACAGAGCGGCTGTGCTTGTGCTTTCGTGTCACAGCACAGCCGATGCTCTACGTAACTACTGATTCACAAGAGGAAGTCATTTATATATCCATCCATTCGCTTCCGCTTATCCTTTTCAGGGTCACGGGGGGCGCTGGAGCCTATCCCAGCTGTCATAGGGCGAGAGGCGGGGCACATCCTGGACAGGTCGCCAGTCTGTCACAGGGCCAACACACAGGGACAGAAAACCATTCGCGCTCACATTCACTCGCACATTCCCACCTAGTGACAATTTGGATTATCCAATTAACCTATCCCCACAAGCTGCATGTCTTTGGACGGTGGGAGGAAGCCGGAGTACCCGGAGGGAACCCACGCAAACACGGGGAGAACATGCAAACTCCACACAGAAAGACCCCTGCCTGATGGTGGAATTGAACCTTCTTGCTGTGCGGCAACAGTGCTAACCACCGTGCCACCGTGCTGCCCTCATTTATATAATTGCCTCATAATAATGAAAGTAAACTACATTACTACTATGTTTTCAAAAGGGTAGGACTCTGTGTAAAATGTAACTGAAAACATGATGCGGTGATTTGGAAAGGATTCGAACCCTACAGTTTACCAAAAACATTTTAGCATACCAAATGCTGAGAAAGAAACGTTTAAAGGGAAACTGGGTGGCCTTGTTGATTACCAAAATCTTGCACAAGAGTGCTTGACCATAAAAGTGACATAATGTTCTACTGTTCCCTTGTCACATCACTTAAGTGATAAAATACACGTTTTTACTGTGAGATCACAAGAAAACCTTTAACTATAAATATCAGTGGGTGTGGACAATCGCGCAGTAAACAACCATAACTTCATACTACATGAAGGATCACAAATGCCCCTCAGGTGAATTATGTATTAATACAAAGGCCGTACATAATTCATAAAAGCTCACTATTTCAGCCGTTGCATGGACAGGATAACAGCAGATACTGTGAGACAATAGTAGGGCAAGCCAAAGCACACACCAGTATCCACAATAACATCCTTTGTCTGCTTAAATTTCACATCATCCATCATCATCTTAAGTGTTACATCCTATGTTTACCAGATAGTTTTATTCAGCACAGCAAAGCATTATTTTATCTTTTAAAAAGTTAATACAATTTTGAATATATGTACAGACACTCGCTTTAAAGTGACTGGAGTTAGAGGTGAAATGTGTAAGATTTAAGTATGTGCTTAACAAGTCCCCTAGAATTTTAAACGCTCTTTTTCTACAACAGCAGTCACCTGATGTTATTATGTGACCTGCAAAAAACTGGGGCTACAGCACAGACAGAGGGCTCCAACCCTCTTTCTCTCTGTTTTAGACAGTGCATTTGAGCAAGGTGGAGAGCAAGCAGCTGACAGATGCAAAGATCAGCACAGTTGCACAGTACTTTGATGAAGAAAACGATGAGCAGTTGTACGTCTGTGGTGTCAGAGTAAAGTGGCATATAACCACGTAACCAAAGTGATGTGTAACCACATGCAGCACAGGAGCGTGAATGCTAACCTGGAAGGAAGGAGGGTTACCGGTGCTAGTACTGTAGACTTTAGCCACATTCAGGAAACTAATCTGGCAATCTGTGTCTGCTTAGATATATAAGATTTGAAACATTATAGATGGCACAGACATTTCAGCGACATCTAAAACAAAATACAATTATTAAGGAACCCGATTAAGAGTTTATCTAAACAATGCGAAAATTGAACAACTGAGATTTATTCTCAAAGACAGTTATAATAGATGTATCTACTGAATATAGGATGCTAACCCGTCTATGCCAACCTGTACCTACAGACAGAATAACAGAGGGGTAACTTGTCAGTAGTGCCTTAAACATATATTCTTTCAACTTCTGTGGTGGCAACAAGCCTTCCAGTTTGTGTAGAAACCTTTGGGAAATAATTTGGTAAACATAATTTCCTTAGGGATTAATAACGTATTCTGATTCTGAAAACAGACCTTAGCTCCATTTCTGTGAAACCTCTGTAAACTCCTAATAACTTTAAAGTCGCTCAAGTTCATTTTATCATTATCATTATTTATTTATTATTTTGTTTATTATGCCACCGATGGAAAAACAGAGAGGAAAAACATTTTATTAAAAATCAAATCCAGAGAAAAAAAAATGCCATCCTGTCTTCCTTCTCCTGTTTCCTGATCAATGTAGCCATTACAAAGACTGTAGCCATGTAAATATGGTTAGTGATATGTGTGTGATATGATATGTATATATGTTTGACTGTGAGATTGTGCAGCTTCTCCATTATAGCATTACACAGATTAAGGAATAAATATTTCCACATTAAAAGTTAGGCAAAAGAAAAAAGTATCATCGCTTAGGATCTGTATCATCTTGCGTGCTACTGTGAAAACAATAGTAACAGAAATTTGACATATTTCACAAAGAGCAAAGAGAAATGAGGTCAGGTAGTTAAGGCTTACCTAGCCTCTGATCATGTACGTAGAGATCTTTGATCCCGAGTTCTGCTAGAGTTTTGTCCAGCGGTAACTCGCGTTGGCTGATGCTATCCTTCAGCAGCAGGACACGTGTAGGGTCGAACTCACACTTGTCACAGATGACTGGTATCAGAGCCTGGAGCGATATCAAGGGGTTCACCCGTACTACGGCCTTCTGGTTGCCATGATAGTTCACCATCAATCGCACAGTTTTCTGATACACAGAGGGGAAAATGATGGAGAAAATTAGACACGCAAACAGCTGGATGACATTAAGGAAACTAATAACTAATCAAGGATGAATCATCAAGTCAAGAAAAAAGATGATGTAGTTAAGGGAAAAAATACAACAAAGTTAACTGACTGATAAAATATGCTAGCCTAAAAGACATACTTAACTTATATATATATATATATATATATATATATATATATATATATATATATATATATATATATATATATATATAGTTATATAGTTATATAGTTATATTTCTGATTGATGTACAATAGCATATTTTGCTTTAAAAATATAAAAAGTAGAGGAGAACACACAGAGGATGACACTGCAATAATAAAGAGAAAGAAATAACAATAAAAAAAAGCACAATTCTACCACAGTACTATTGGCAGCCTCTTTTGTGAATGTACCAAGCTTATCAGCAAATTGTGGAAGAGGTGCTAAGTTGTTATAATTTACCCATTATATATGAAAATGTTCAGGTTGATGGTCATAGGTTTTCCAAAATAAACAGTATTTTTAGCCTGTGACATGGGTATATTTTAATGTTTCTGCTAATATGGTCACTAGATAGATGGTTGAAATACTCGAGACTATCGGAAGGTTAAACGGAAAAAAAAATAAATTTCCCATCTTTGTGACTGAAGCAATTTTTCCTAACCAACAATAATCAAATTAGCAACCAAAACAGGTAACTGATAGTATAATGTAATATTAAAATAAGGTGCAAAACTGACATATTTTTTTATTTTGTTACTGGTAGCCATTTCCATGTAGTTTTTCTGGTGCATCGGGAAAGGACAGTTTATTTATCGCTAACTATTGTTCAGTGAATCCGTTTAGTTACATAATTTCCTTAGGGATTAATAAAGTATTGTGATTCCTTACTTCTGACAATTTTATAGGTACTACACTAATTTTAAATGTTTGCATTTTACTGAATTTTGTTTCTAACATTTTGAACACCCCATTCATATCAACAAAACACATTTCAATAGCAGTGTGAACGATATCTTCCATAACCGTAGACTTTATTGCTGGGCTAACATATTAGACTACTGGGTGGATCCAATACACTGGCAATCGAAACAAGCTATTTCATTTGAGCTGTTCAAATTGGTTACATAATGAGAAGATGTGAGATAAAACAGAGAAGACCAATGACTGACAGGGCTGTCTGAAACAGTGTCAGCCTCTGGCCTAAGGCCAGGTGGGGTCAAAGGGAGAGAGAGCAGCCAGTGAGCCCTGAGAAGAGCAGAGAAATAATGCATGGTAACTAAAGGTAAGGTACTCATCAAATATTCAAACAGTAGGAGGAGAGTGAAGGCGAAGAAAAGAAAAGGCAGAGAGAAAGAGATTGATGCTGAATAGAATAAAACATCCAGACAGACAGTAAGGCAGAAAAAGCATACTAGACTTAAAATCAGTTTATAAACTCCAATAAGGGACTTTGAAATGCTGGCCAGTTTAATACCAACCAGCTTCCTACCTTAGAAATGGCCCTTACAGGATTCACTGGCCATGCTTTCTGCCAGTGGTCAGTGATAAAAGGCAGAGAGGGACAGGCATTACATAAGACTTGCAGTGAATGCAAATTTGATTTGTGAAAACATGAGATAACCCTTTGTGCAATCAAAACAACACAAATCCAAGCCAGGCATAAAAAAGAAAACATTTGCAGGTTTTAAATATGCTGTAACAGTATAGTGCAACATACAAAGCACATATGACAAAAGAGGAGGTAGCTCAAGGTGTCAGGATCCACTGCAACTCACCTCTGGCACTTTGGGTGCTGGTCTGCGCGCCACTTTCTCCTCCAAGACTTTTTCCTTGATAAGCACACAGGCCACGTTAAGGGAGCCCAACAGTGCGTTGGGCTTGAAGCCCAAAGACCGGCCCTCAGGAGACAGAACCTCCAAAGTGTGCAGAGCTGGATTCAGGTGGTAGCGACTACACAGCTCGACCAGCAGATCCATCAGTGCTTTACTGAGAGGGAAAGAGAGAGATAATAGGAGTGAGAGGAAACGTGTGTGTGTGTATGTGTGTGTGAGTGTGTGTGTTTAAGAAAGAAATGCCGAAGGAGATGAGAAGAGAAGAAAGGGAGGCAGGACAAAAGCTAGGGTTACAAAGTCTTCGAAGCTTAGCTGAAGTAAAGAGAACAGAATGAAACAATGCCACACTCTCACTTGATGCACTTCAAAATGTTAGAAACAGTGGGTGGTATTTTGATCTAAGCCATTTCCACAGACAAAATACAGATACAATGACAGCAGCAGTGATTTAAATATGAACATCAAAATGTTGCCTTTATCTGAATTCTTTCTGTACAAATAGTTTTCATTCATTTGAGGTTGATTGTTTGTATATTAGTAGCACCTTTTTCTGAGAATGTTCTTATCCATTTTAAACCCCTACAAAATCCATGTTATTGTTTAATATTGCAAAACTCTGACTGAAAGATAACACAGTGTATGTGAAGTAGACCTAAAACCTGAGCGCGTCCATATGCTCTATAAAAGGTAAGGTGGTTGCTGAAGATTTCACCTGTGCAGTCCATCTAAGAGTCTTTACAAAAAAGGTAGTGACAAAGCACTGGGCATAAAAAATAATGCCTCTGTCATTCACTTATGCCCATTGCTTTGTGTGCTGTTTGGATTGCGGTGCTCATGTGGAGGCCTATAGTACTACTTGTCAATCCTCACATAAAGAAACCTAGAAACAGTCTCCAATGTTTTCTGGGAACAGAGATCAGATGACAGAACTGAGAGAGATACTGCTACAAAGAGCACCATTGACAATCACTAACACATGGATGCAGACTGCAACTAAAACCAAAAACAGACCCAGTGTCTGGTGTGCTTCTCGAGATTCATTTCATACAAAACATGCCAAAACATAATGACTGTCTCTAAGCATTTACTCAATTTATTTCTATGTATTTACTCTAGCACTGAATATATACCTCCCTGGTTCACATAGGGTCATTTTTAACCATGTTATGGTCAAGCATTACTAAGCTGTAGTTTCAAGTACCTATCGTAAATATTTAAAGTGTGACAAATTACATTACGAGGGTGCACAGGGCATGTAGATCATTCATGAAGTGTGACACTGCGGTCATAAAAATAATATATTAGGTGTAATAATAATATTAATATGAGCATGACAACAAAAACACACAACCAGATAAAAACTAAATAAGTAACTGCCTAAGCAACAGTATTAATTCAGTAATAACATATACTATCATTCCTGCATTGTAAATGCCTAGTGCAATATCTGCACCACATTTTTCGCTATTTTTAAATCCTACAAAATAAACCCGCTCGTGGTGATTGATTATAGCAAATATCCTAAAGCTTGTTCTTTTTTGTCAATACTGAGATCATGTTTATTTAACATGACTACTCGACTTTTGTAAAATAAGTTTGTGCTTTAAGAGAGCAGCAAAGGTGCGTCAACTAGAGCAAAGCCTCTGAGAGTTTCTGAGTCCTTTGTGAGGCACAACTTCCCTTAATCACAGGATTAATAACGCAGGAATGAAAGTAAAAAAAAACAAACAAACACTGGAACTTTACATTGATAACTGAAGTTTATGAGATCAGGAGAATGCAAAGATATGCCATATCTTTATTCAACCACTGTTTCACTTATTTTTAAAGTAGAGAATTACGTCATCTCTGGTATAGTCATGACTGGAATGTGTTTAAATGAGACAATCTGTCCTTACGTTCACAAAACATAAAACTAAAAAGTCCCAAGCCCATAACCGTAAACAAGATAAAACAATATGTTGCAATGTTCTGGCACATTCCTGTATGTGCTATTTTTAGTCCTTGAATTTAATCACTAATTAACTATCACTATAGAATATAACAGGTGATATAAGTCTATGAGGAGACTTATATCACCTGTTATCACAGGTTATATCACCCTTTGACCTTAGGGTGGAGATGGTGAATGAGCCTTTGTATGAATGATTTGTGTTTACCCCTCTGTCATTGTCACAGTTTCCCGAGGCAAACTGTGTGGCGTGCGAAGAGAGGACCCAGGCGCAGACATTCTCAAACTCAAACTTAACTGATGATGAACCGTTTATTAAAGCAGACAGAACAGTACAAAATAAAAGGGCGAAAACAATGCAAACTAAGCAATAACCTAAACTGGGTAAACTAGAAAGGAAACATGAAGAACCCTGGCAAGTTGAAAACATAGGGAAACTCTAAACATGGCAATGTGGTGAGAAAAACCTGAAAGGAGGACATGGCAAGGGAAAACACAGACGATCTGACAAAGACTGAATGAGAAGGCACAGACTAAATACACACAGGAGACTAATGAGAGAAGTGGGAACACATGGGGGAAACAGCTGACACACATGAACATAACAACGTCACAGTGGAAGAGTAATACTAGACACGATGAACACAGGAACACAAGACCTCTTCAAAATAAAACAGGAAACATAAGACATGACATGACATGACAACCTGAACTTGACAACGTAAGACACAGACATGAACCACATGAAGGGCAAGGGAGACTTAACAGGGGTGGAAGACACAAGGGGAATCTAATAACAAAGAACTAGAAGAACCTAGGCATGATAAAAAATGAACTTAGAAAACCTGAAGGGCTTAAACATAAACTAAAACTCAAAACGCTGGGTCAAAAGACCCAGGATCGTGACAGTCATAGCAACAGGTTCTGATGTTTTAAGCAGCATTGATCATAATATTACCATCTTCTATTAAACACAGAAGGTCATACAAGGTCTTACCTTCATAGTGTCATAACAACCTGTGGTTTCTGGAATATTTAAAAGTGGAATGGGGGGCAGAGCCTTCAGCTTTCAGGCCCCTCTTCTATTATACTAGTTTTGCATGTTAGAAAGCCTCTATGACAATAATATGATACATAGTTTTCCTGGTGATGAGCATACAGAGGCATCTGATGGTGATACATTCTCTATAGTTATTAAAAGAGTCTCTTGTTGTTTTATACAAGAGAGACATCCCCAATTTTCTGCCCTAGAGACAATTGCCTCATTAGGGACAGAGAGCACTAGCAGGTCAGCCACTGACTCGCTGGGACAAAGCTTGTGTTGGAAATTGGAATGGAACCCCCTAACGAGGCCCCGCTGGCACAGCAAACAAAACATGCACAGGAGCAACAAACATACAGTTTTTCTGGTGACTGAATGAAGATCAACCTATAGAATCATATCGCAGAACTAACAATAAACTAAGGTTAGATTAGATTTGTATTTCGAGATATAAATAATAAAATAGCTACAGATATATGAAGATTTTATAGTCAAATAATATGAGATTAATGGGCAAAACCTTTGGTCATGATACATGTGACAATAAAATGAACAAATCAAAACTATGTTTGATATGGGCTTGTGTGGGCCTATTTTTTCTCACCTTCCATCCTCAGTCACATAAATCTGGTTGCCCTGTGGCAGGGTTAACTGTAAATCCACTGTGGCCCTCAGGATGTTCTCCTTGGCCTCCATGCCTGATGTCCCTCCCCCATCAGGTGTAGTGGTTCTGAAGATATGGCGTGGAGCGGGTTGAGGGGCCGGTGGTGGAGGTGGGGCATGGGCCTTCATCCTCCTTCTTGGTGATGAAAGTTGGAGAGATACACAAATAAGAATATTTTTTCTATTTCAGGCCATCCTTTTCATATGATACAATACTTTAAAATTTCCTAATGACGTATTTATTTTTATACAAACAAATTAGATATTATAAATATGTCTGTTTCCTCTGAATCATTACTGTATTTTTCTGAAGTTCAGTCAGTTACACAACATGACAGCCTATGAATACAACCCACTGCTACCACATCAGGGGCAGCCGGAATACTAATGTTGACTTTTTTTCTATCTTTCTGTTTCTGATTGTGACATAACTTTCCCTTCATTTAGATTACATAACAAACTACAGACACACCAAGATTATTATTTTGGTTATCAAGATCTCTGAGCCTTTTGCAGCTGTTCAATCTATGTGGTCTATTGCCTCTTTAATATCACTCCTACACTCCTACAACCAATGCCTGCTATCAAACAGCTTTCCAAAGGCAAATTAACATCCCTGCTTTGACAGAAACAACACCCCTCATCCATTTTTATTCCACCCCTGAGGAGAATGTATAAACATATCTGAACCTATGAATCAACAATGTTATAAACAGTAATACAAAATTGGGCTGACAGAACTGTAGCAGCATTGAGAAAATTAGAAATTCTATTGGGTTTGTTTTTCTTAACAGAAATAAAGAAAGCCATAAAGTACTGAATGGGCCAGGGTGCAGACCACGCATCATTGAATCTCTTTAAAATACTTTTAAGAAAATCACAAATTAAAAAAACGAACGCAGATGCAAAACATACTCCAGCCACACAGCTCCTCGTGAGCACTGTGACAGATGTCAATGACAAGCTCCTTCTTGTGTGTTTGACCTCGGCTTAACATAAACTGTACTTGCCCTGACAGACACAGCTGATTAGACAAAAATGAAACAGTTCATTCTCTTAGCAATGACGAGTGCCATATGATTAAGCACACACTCACTCTCTCAAGTATTAGCCTTGGATAAGAAAAGAAAAAACATCCCACTCACATCAAAAACAGTCCTTGTGCTGATTAAGTGTTCCGAACGTGTTATATATCAGACTGTTTAACTCTCGTTCCAAGGATTCGGAAGACACCCCGAAGAATCAGTGTAAGCATTTAATTGTAGACTCCGAAGTTGTTCAATCCAGTATTCTCGACTTTATCCCTGCCCAGTTTAAAGACAGCAAAATGAAGGACATTTGCACATGGACATAGCACAGTGAGTGGACTCTAACCTGGCTAAAGTTAACCATTAACAGCTACGTCACATATAAACTAACTCTCGCCCAAAGGGCTCATAGAGTCATTGACTCATTATCCAGTGCAGTGAGAATGTTTCACTTTTTGGAATTTGGAGTCAAATCACAGTGCACGTCATTTCTAATTATTGACTAGAAAATCTCTGACTATATACGCACCTAAAACTGTGTGTAGTGATGAAAGAGCAGACTTACAGACCTGTAACTGTGAGAGACTTTTTGCATTTTCCTGTTAACTCTGAGTCTTTTAAGGTAAACAGCACAGGGCTCTGTGGAACTGTGGGACTGGGTCCTGGCCAGGCTTAACACAGGCAGCTAGTATCCTCCTCTCTCTTTCGCTTGCTGTTTGTCTCACCGTAACATTTCCCTTTCCCTCTCTCTCTCTTGCTTTTCCTCGCTCAAACATGTACAAAGACTCCTTTAGAAGAAGCCTAGTCTCCCACAGAGTTAGAATGAGCGTAAACAGAGAGAAAGAGTGGGAAAGTAAAGAAGCACCAAGGAATGAAACGCAAAAGGAAACCCAGCTCTGGCACAGGGGGGCAGTAAGTGCTGCTGAAGAGACTAAGTTACAATGCTCACACACATACACACCTGCACACACAGAAAAGGTTACTAATGGATAGTTCATTTTACGTGACAAAACAGCATTAACAAGGATGGATTTCTTTTGCTGGCCTCTATTAAAATTCTTTTAAAAAATCTGTCCACAATACTTTCTGCACAGGAGTACACATCAGTTTCAGCAAATACATTGCTATAAGTCTATAGCAATGTATTCACATATATAAAAAAAATTATTGGTTTATACAGCAATGTCAGAAGTTTTTAACCCTCAGCATCAGCCGGGCTCCAGTCTATGGTGCATCTGAAATTAGAACATGTGGGCAGCTATAAAAAATTACCAGAAGGCACATAAATAAATATTTGAAAACATGCTTTACCTCTTCTATAACCTGAATATTACTATGCTCAATCTTGATCAAGACACTTGGGTTAAATCGTGACTGAATGTTAAGGCATGACTTTGTGTGGTGGCACACATATTACACTACAAAATGTAAACACTGCCAATGTGTACGTCAGAGTTAAGATTATTCCTGTTTGGTAAAAAGATTGCATAATACTAAATACATACTGGAGACCACCTTCACTTTGTTTTTAAATAGGGAAGAAATAAAGGTTAGACAATGTATCATTTATCCTTATTTGTCAGGGAAACACTGTAAATGGTCCCACGTTCCAAGATCTTATCAACCCAATATCCAGATATACTAGTGCATGATCCTAGTATATTATCCTCTATCAGAACCATCAAAACACATTTTTGAGTGGGTTGAGCAGGTGACCCATATGCCGAAAGGCTACTGCAGGATCCCTGGCACACTTCTTTATTCATCTGTTAAAAAAAGGCTTCTTTTAAATTTAATTTATAAGAAAAAAACATTAAGCTTAATCTAGATAAAGCACAAAAAATATTTTTATGTTTTATATGTCTTATCAGAATTAATCATTTATATTTCTTTCATGTATTTGTCCAGTAATCACACATTTGAAAAGTCCGACTTACGTTTTCACCTGATTACGCAATAGACACAGAGTGTGCACCACACATCCGGGACACTCAGGTTCTCCCTCCACACATGCATCTAGTCAGCATACCCTTTGAGTGTCATGGTGTCCCCGTGGCAACCTATATTTACACCACTTGACTGCAAAAGAAGGCAGATCTTAGTCCAGTAGCAGCTGTGGACTGGAGAGGCATGCACACCCAGGGTGAGTGACCCGGAGAAACACCAATGAACAAGAGACAGAGTGTGGAAGACTGAAATTGGACATATGAGCCAAGTAAAGCATTTGTTTGCAGTTGCTAGTCACAAAACCTTCTAATTCAGCATATGTCTTGATGCTCATATTACTATCAATGTGCTTAACCCCCACCGCATCTCAATGTCAAGTAAACCGAGTCTGGAAATGCCAGCTTCATCCTCTATATTCACAGTCTCACCGCTGTCCCTCTCACTACAGCAAAGTGAAAATTACAAAGCATAGAGAAGCAAATGAAAAAATGTCAACATTTATTTTTGAACCTCTGATTTTCTTAACAGACATACAAACAAATGTGTTGCCATAATAATGGTCTAGGCTTGCAGGCAGCATACAATCATTAGCTCTCCTCAGACTGATAAATCATATCCGGTTTTACTGTCTCATTTGCCCAAATGCAAAACATTTCACTAAATTTGCATACAAGCTGTAACCTTATTACATACTATAAATAGCCCCGAAGGCTCCAGTGTTAATATTTTTAGTTTGTATGAAACTTTAATTTACCTGATTATCAAGTCCTGACTTCTCCAAAAGAACCAAGTTAGGGCTCTGCAGAGTCTGATCAACATGTGTGCAGAGACCGTAATAACCCGTGGGAGATTAACAAAAAAAAAAGGAACACCCACAACACCGCAGGTGCTAAATGACTTGTTACTCATGGGATCAATTAGGTTGCTTACACTCTTAAACAGTTAGCTAACTCAATAACCTCAGATGGAACCAGCAACCAGTAATCCACGGTTGTGGTCAAACTGTCTTTTTTTTTCTTAGAGGAGGACGGACTGAAAGGACATGAGGTATCTAAGAGGCAGTCCTGCTTAAATTCTTTAAATGCTAATCAAAGCTGGTTCAATGCTTGAGCACAGGATGTACCAGACCAGCTTTTACAAAAGGATAATACCATCCCATTGCATTAGCTACATTCAAAGGTTATCAATATTTTATAAATGTAACAATTATTTTCTACAGTTAGATTGGTGCTTATTTATATTTAAGTATGGACAAGAGCAACTATTCTTATTGTAACAACCTTTTTGTTTCGCTGCTATTTCTAGCATGTAAGGGAAACAATATTTTTTAAAGAGTTGATGTTTTTTATAGCCTGCATAAAACATGGCAAGAATGCACAGGATAAAATATTTACAGCTGTCTCTGAGTGATCTTTGGGACATCACAAATTCACCACAGCCTTCTGCATGTGCACGAGTTTAGCACTGCTAAAGTATTCGTCTGTCTCCTTTTGATTTTTGCTTCACGTCATTCCTTGAACTCATGGAAGACCTCAAGGAAAAAATGATTAGGACGTAGGATGTAATTTCACCAACGATTTAACCACAACCCAGAGTATTTATTTCACAACTAAAGAGAAAAATCCACCTACTGTGGATAGCACCACTACACATCAACCCTCTTTTTTGTATTCATCTCTTTTGACATATATAGTTATCATGTCTGCTTGTGACCAGTGACTAAGAGACATGCTGTAAACAGTTTAGCACAAAACATGTACCAAGACAACCACAATTCTCCAAATACAGGAACGGGAAGCTGACTTAACAGACTGTCTGCAGAGCTGGAAAAATCATGCCTGTTTTTTCCTTTTCTTATTTGGTCTTTTTTGAACATTTATTAACTGGCCTGTTCCAGAGGGCATTTCCCTGTGTTCCAGCTACATTGTGGTAAAGCTCACGGGTGGCAAACAGACCAACAGAAGTAAGAGAACAAAAAAAAGACAATAAATGGTTAGTAAGAAAGAGAGAGAAGAGGGAATCTCAGGTGGCACAAAGCCTTGTGTCGAGGGGGAACAGGGGGAAAGGGAATAATAAGGGTGGAGCAAAGAGTGGAATGTAGAGGAACAACAGCAGGAAATAATAATTAGTTTATTCTCTATTCCCTAAGCTGCTGCTTGTTCAATTAGAGAGAACTCCTGCTGGAGTGACAGGAAGAAAAGAAGAAGCAAAAATTAAAATATATATATATATATATATATATATATAACACAAATCAGTGTAAAGCTTCAGAAAAGCTGAAAAGTGAAATATTATCACAGCATTTGTGGGGAAAAAGTACAAAAGCATTCATTCATAACTTTTGGCAGAAAGCCATGCCTTAAAGGAAGGTTTGCCAACGTGAAAAAAGATTGCATGCGCTCCCTTCTGATACCCTTTATGTGTTTAATAATAATAGCTTAAAAATGTCACATGTTGGTAAATTACTGATATGATTACAGGTTATTCCTTATCTTTCTTTGCAATGAAGGCAAAAGCAGGGAGAAACATTCCAAGGTTAAACATGTGCAAATCTATCACATTGAACACTCCAATACCTCTGCTTTATCACATCAGCTAGATGAATCCACCCAGCTTTACTCACACACATGCAGTCCGTCTGTCTTCCTCTGTGACAAACACACATACCACAGAGACTAACATATGACAGCAGGCTTCCAGAAATAAATCTGAGCAGTGCATAACAGCTGCACAATACAGGCAGATACAGTGTACTGTAGATACTGTCAAATATACAAGCACTACTTTGTTGTAAGGTGTCTGCTAGTGCTTTTTTTGCAGGGAGAGGGAGGGTGGGGGCAGAGGTTGACAAGTGGAAGAAAACAGAGTGGATAATGTAGTGAACCTAAGGATCACGATAGTTTATAAATAGGGCCAGTCTAAATGTCTGAAATGTCACTGATATAACGAAGCATTGTGCTGGAGTAACTATCTTATGAGCATAAGTGCTGCCTGGTAGTGCGCTGCCCAAGGACTGATTAATTTCATCCTACTGTGCCTGGCCTTGTAAAATGCACTGTTGTTGTTAATTAAAGGAGTAGCACTTCCAGTTAATTTAATTAATAAGCTAACTACTTCACATAAAGATTATACGCCAGTCTTGTGCTTTTGAGCCAATATATTCCATCAGCGTGTGCTGAACAGGCTTGCACTGCATCCACACCCTCTCTATTTTAAACGGGATGGCCTGAGAGCTAGATGCAGACATTACCAGATACATACTGCACTACTGCCAACAACGCATAGCCTCAAACGCAACCCTCTCTCTCCCATCTCAGCTTTCATGAGTTAAATTTAACTCATCATAAAAATAACACTAAGCGTCCAGCTGTTACCATGTACGCCCTTTGCTAAATATGCACACTGTATAGGCTTCCGAGCAAAAACAAAAAGAAGGGAACTCCCTTAGTCAGCAGCCCTGAGTTAGTGGCCGACCACATGGACCTTAATATTTTATGAAGTGGGTGTGAGGTTTGGAAAGGTTATGTCTGCTTCTGTCTTAAAATCATCTGAGACACCAGCTAGGAAAAGACATACAGTATGCTATCTTAGATTACTCTTAGTCTATCTATACGTGTGCAACACAAATGGCATTCAAATGCTATGCAAACAGTCAAACAGTAAGAATGGCATTTGAGTTCAGCGGACTCAAATGCTTCAAAGTAACGGACGTTTTTGACTGTAGCTAGGCGAGACCTCTCTTCATATACATCACTTATTAGTTCACACAGACATCCACATACAACAGGACAGGCAGCGTGGCATGCAGTAATTACCTCTGGGTGTGTGTATTTGTATGCATGCATACAGAATTTATCTGTAAAATCTCCAACCCCATCTTCCTGGGGGTGTGTTTTTGATTGGGCACCAAAACAAATAAACCAAAAAAACTGCAGATGTGTTTAAAGTAGGATGTGTGGCCCACCAGCGATGAAGCACATGACAGCACAAATCTGGACGTTGACGGTGGTAAGGCTGTTTTATTTTTCTTTTGCTCTTTGCGCTTCAAGAGGCCCTTTGAACAGCTAATAAGTGGGACCAAATGTGAGGTTTGGGTGGATGATTGTTACTGGGGACTGAACCATGTGACCAAAGTAAACTCACAAGGTTCTGACGTCACATGCATCAACGGCGTCTCAAGAAAAGAGAAAAGAATTCTTATTAAACTTTTACCACCTCAGTAAAACACTTTGAAGGATGGAAGAAAAGAAAAAAACAAGTGGGGAATTCTGTAAATTTGTAATTTATTTCAGTGGTTCTGCTTTAATTAATTCTCCATTTATTTAAGCCACTCTGCTGTTTCCTTATTGCTTCTGTGGGGTCGTGTACTAACCATAAGACCATGAAATAAAGCCATATTAAACAGACGCTTCTGCTCTCAACCTCGCTCGGCACACAAACAAGTACAGAGGCAGTCGCTTATTGACACACAAACACCCCAGGTCCAGACATGCAGAGGAAAACACCAGTGTGCTCATTAAGATTTCGAGAAAGAGGACTAGTCTGGTATAAATACAATGAACACACACTAAAAAAAGAGGGTGAGGTTAAGTAATGAAAACTATTTTGCTTCAGATGAGGACACATGTTGTCGGATGTTCATCCTGACTTTCTGTAACGTTCTCACTGGGAAATCATTTGTTTCTATTATTCAATTCAATTCAATTTACACAACAACTGTCATCTATACATCTTATATTGTAAACTGCAGACCCCACAGTATTACAGAAACAAACAAAAACAAGCACAAAAAAAAAGCCAACAACAATCAAACGTTATATTCATGCCTAATTAGACTTTCTTTAAAGCTTAGGAACTAAGGCCTTATTCAGTCCAACTTTGCACTACTGATAAAAACAGGCTTTGTAAGCACTGATACACAATCAAACATGCACATTCTCAGATTTCACTAGCCAGGTACAAAAGTTAAAAAAAAAAAAAAAGAAGAAAAGCAATCAATGGTCTCTTCCCAGACTGTTTGACTGTGCTGCATGTTAATGCAGTTTTATGAGCTGTGTTTCACGAGGGCGGCACTATGTAGTAAAGTAGCTACTCCCTGTGTGATGACGAAAGAGAGATCACAGAACAAAAGTTGTCAAGGTACATTTAAATGGGAAGAAATGTCACATAAAGAGCAGATAAAAAGCCATTTTGCTTCCACTGCCAGCTACCTCCGTGACCTGTGCGCTTTATAATTTGGCCAACAAGCACTTAAGAGTCTGGATTCACTGTAATTAAGAGTATCTGGTTAAAGGAACCTTTGCTTTAAAGGTCACAGCAGGAGAAAAAAGAAAAGACCAAAATTGTATTCACCTCATCAACACTATCAAGTGTTGCTGGTATTTCCCCTGAAGAACATCACATTTTACTGTTTATACGATAGTGAACTATTACTACATAACTACAGCACATGGACGATGGCATTTTTATGGTGTCCCGCTGAGTAAAAGGTATGACTCATCTAAATTAGATCAGAATTGACAAGGTCAACGACAGGGGCTCTCAAGTACACAGGTATGACCATAATTAGCACCCAAGTACCACATAATGATGCTGAAAGACAGAGCAGCTCACCAGGACATTGCACACTAATTTTCTTTTGCTGATCACCCAGTAAAATACAAAACAAAAAACAGACACTGACTATTATGACATATTATTAAAAACATAGGCAGATGAAGGCTATAATTTGGCCTTTTATATTTTGCCTTTCTACCCCTGGACAACAAAAACAAACAGACTGGTAAACATAAATCAGCAATACTGCTTTTAGGGTGGTAAACACTTACTTTTATCCCCTTGTAGCACAACAACATGTGAAAGACTAAGACCTGCAATCATAGTGTGTGGACTCTGTCGCCAACAATAGCATGTTTTGGCATTCAAATGTACAGTAGATGATAAGGAGTTACTTGGTATGATCTGTTGGAGTGTGCCCTAATATAAATTCTCATAACATGTAGGATAATCAGGTTGCATTTAGTTTATGTTTGGTTTTAAATGGCAGGCTCAATATGCAACTGGCGGCCCCACCCAAACTACACAATTAAAAGGAGCCTTTGGAAAGTACAGTTCACAGTTGTTGCTGTTCCAGCACCAGATCTTCATTAATGTCTCTCCATGAACCACCAAGGACACAGTTAAAATATTATGTGCTTCTAAGCCGCTCATGGTTTTTCCTATGTGTGTGGCAAACAGACTGGGCTGCTGGAACACTCTCTGTTGTCGGTGCTGACTATAGGCTGTGTGTTATTACTGGGCAGTCATATACACTTGAATGGGCAACGGGCCTATCTACAATAATTCATTGCCGTGGTAAAAAAAAAGAAAAAACAAAACAAACTTAAAACAAATAGCACCCTATAATATCGCGGGAACATTAGAACCGAACCCATTAGTAGGTTATGGCTTTCATAGTAAGACTAGAAATTAGAGACTGTTATGTTTAAGCATTCAGCCAAGGCAAATTTCCAGCTGACATTATTACAATTATCCAGAAACTTCTTTTAATGTTACGTAAACAATCAGAAGAAAAAACACTCACACACGAACTGAGTTGTAAATAGTCTGGTGTGTCGAGTGTATGTTTAGAAATGGGCTACTTACCCTAAAGGCGGCTTTGAGGACGCGCTCATCGCTGAGACTGTCTCCAACTTGAGATTAGCGGGGCTCGCTCCCAAAATGCGCTGTTACTCAGACTCGGTGGGCCATGACGTTGTCACCTGCGAGTTTTAGCATCGTACTTACAATAATTTATAGTCGTCAAATTTTATAGTATAACTCTAACAGGGAAAAACTGTCTATAACGTATAAGAGTGCACAACAAGTGACAGTGGGCAAAGATGAGTCAGTCTGCTGTGAGCTGAAGCATAACGGCCGCAAAGTGTCCCTGGAGGCTAGCAACGACCTAACAATCCGTACATGCTCACTATTTTTAAGTTATAGTCTATCCATGCTGAACATTCTTACTGAGTCATTCGGACTGAGTAACTTGTCATATCCACTTGTTGTAATCTTCGTATCCCTTCGCGAAGTTGTCAAGCCAACTGAACCATTAAAAAGACTACCGGGATGTCCTTTCAAACTAAAAGTTTCCTTTTAAAAACGCTAATTTCAAAGTCTTGCCGTTTTTGTGCGACTCTAATGTGGGATATATATTAGCTTCACAGAAAACATCTACGTTATAACTGTGCTATTTTCCCTACTGTGCCTCGCGTGCGGACAGTCTTGTAGCGCTTAAAGAGCATTAACGCTTTTATTTAGAAAGGAATCCCAAGCGATTTCCGTTATCTACATACTCCTACTTTGCCGAGATTCCCTTCAGCCCGCTTTCGTCAGCAGATCTAATGTCAATCATCCTCATCGGGACTTCATTCAGCGCCAACTGGAGAGCGTCGGTACGAATACCGTATAGAAATACCCTACTACCAAAACACAAAATACAACAACATAGCGTGTATACAAACAGCAATATGAACTCCAATTAACACACACACCTATCTCTCTCTCTCTCTCTCTCTCTCTCTCTCTCTCTCTCTATATATATATATATATCTATCTATCTATATATATATATATATATATATATATATATATGATGTATTATTATTATTTTTATATTTTGTTTGATGTCAGGTCTACAGCTGCCAAAGTCTGAGTCGTAGCTTCTAGGTGATAATACTTTATTTAAATTCTGCAATGACAATTCAAACCTTTTCTCCCAGCATGCTTTGTGCCACGAGAAAGCATAGACATGTAGTTAAAACTGTCCACCACAAGAGGTCACCATAGACCATACAGTAATCACTCAGCGACTCTACTTTAAACATTATAAAAGTTATAGGTCTTATTAGGTTAAGAGTATACTTTCTGTGGGTACACTGGCTATACTAAAGGGTTTATAAAGATATTTATGTGAAATGTATGATATGAAGCAGAGGAAGAAGAGGAAGTAGTAGAGGAACAAGATGAAAAAGAAAAAGGAAAGTGAAGCTGGACGTGTGCAGGCTAAAACAAAATAACAATCAAACAAACAAACACACAGTATTTGAACAATAATAACAAGTCCACCTATAGCCACAATAAAAATTCCTCTTTAAGCATTTAAGCTAAAAGAAAAAAAAGAAAAACTACAGCCCTTTTCTCACGGTGTGAATAAGGTGTGTAACCACATGTTATGTGTTGTTTGCCAGATTTGCTTGATAGTTGTTTGGTAATTCTCACTTCTAGACAAACAGGAAACTCTATTGGCACCTCTATTTCTGCACACCTTGTACTTGCAGACTTTAAGAGTGATAATTCATCTGTACACATCTGAAAGCATCACATGAGGAGCTGTGAAGCATGATTCCTGATTCTACGTAATTTGAAGAGCAATCAGTGAGATATCACTAAGTCGGGTGAATACATTTTGACAATGTTTGAAATATATGCAGTGTGGTGTTTTGCATGATTTTGGAAATATGTTTGCGCTATAATGTGTAAAGCTTAAGGGTGTACACGTTGCTGTAGGGATCTGAATCCAAAACACTGTCACCTAATTTCTTTTTCTATCCTTGTACTACTCTGATTGGAAATTGTTTGCAAAGAAGGAACTACCACAAAGTTGACCTTCAATAAGGCTTTTAGAGAATTTATATTAAATATTAAATATTCTGATTATATATAAAAAAGATCTATGTGGATATGGATCCTATCACAAACAAACAGATCAAATAAATATTCACTGTCAGGGTTAATTTAGTTTTAAATCAATTCAATTGCACTCATAGCACCAAATGGAAACAACAGTTGACTCAAGGCACTTATGATGGTATGTAGTGACACTGGCCTGGTGAACTTTTAGACTCATATGATTTGTCTTATATTAGTTGCAATGGTGATTTAGGTCAAGTTTTCATAAAGCAGCAGCATCACTTCGATTCACGAGAAGGAGTGACAAACATTCAGAAGAAAAGAGTACCTATGACAGCTCATAAGCAGCTCATAAGGAAACTGTGTCCAGGTCTGAGTCTTGCACAACAGGACAAATCCAAAACTAATATCATATCAAGATCTAGATGCAGGTCATCCTGTCCAGATTCATTCACATCAGCCTGATTTTTCTCGACACGATCTGCAGTCTTTATTTAAACGGATCATCGCCCCCAAACTACTGAACTAACTCTGTAAAAGCTCAACTATTTCTTAAAACATGTTTGCCTTTACTGTTGAAACTAACGCTTGAAAAACTTTTCAGTTAAATGTGAAACAATGACTGAATTCTGACTATGGGTGTGAGCGAGCCATTATTTATCAGTTAAGGCTGACATTAGATCATATTAGAAATGGTTACAGTGTGGGAAATTCAAGCAGAGTTTCCTTGAAATCTTATTAAGCATTTCTTATCCATTAATAACAAAAATAAAGAAATTCTTGTCTTAAAAAAAGGGAGGCTGCTATATTCCATCAGTAGATTAAAATGTTACTAAATAATTACTCAAACACTGGAATAATCATAAACTGTAGCACAAACTGTTTTTATTTAACTAAAAGAACAGACTTGAGGGCAGATCACAGGTCAATGATCTGTCTGATCTGTTTCTCCACATTTTTATCATCAGTTTCTGTCACCCACATATACTTACAGTAATAAAGATTTAATTGTCTTTATAATATGTATCTAAATACAATCATGATTATTAAAAAATTAAACATGTTCTCTGCCCATTGGATTAAAATGGTGTTGCCTTGGTGAATGCTGGGTTCTTTATTTCCCTACTCGCCCATGTGCCAGGGTTACTACTCAGAGTTGATTCAACTTACTCTGATGAGCTTTTCTTGGAACAGTTTCCTGTTCCAAGAAAAGTTGCTGAACTGAGAGTTGCTGAACTCAGGGTTTATCTCAGGGTTTATTTTTAAACTGTTTTAAACTCAATATTTGATGAACTTGTTTCCTGGAAATAGAGCCCAGAAAGCAAGTTTCCAACATGTTGATATAAATAACCAGGGTAAACCCTCGTGTGTGAGCTCCCCTAATATTGGAGAAGTAGATAGAAGAAGTAGATAGAAGTTCATTATGAAAAGAGTGCCTGGTACACTGTGCAAAAATGGTAAATGGCCTGTATTTGTATAGCGCTTTTACCATTCCCTAAGGCCCCAAAGCGCTTTACACATCCAGTCATCCAGTCATATCACTAAGTCAGGTGAATACATTTTGACGTTGTTTGAAATATATGCAGTGTGATGTTTTGCATGATTTTGGAAATATGTTTGCGCTATAAAGTGTAAAGCTTAAGGGAGTACACATTCCTGTAGGGATTTGAATCCAAAACACTGTCACCTAATTTCTTTTTCTATCCTTGTACTACTCTGATTGGAAATTGTTTGCAAAGAAGGAACTACCACAATTTCTTTTAAGTTGACCCTCAATAAGGCTTTTAGAGAATTTATATTAAATATTAAATATTCTGATTATATATAAAAAGATCTATGTGGATATGGATCCTATCACAAAGAAACCGATCTAAATAAATATTCACTGTCGGGGTTAATTTAAACAGTGTTTTGTCTTACATGGACAATTAATGGATTATTTAATATGATTAGCATCATTTTATAATATCTAAAACAAATAAATGAATAATGCATGAGTGCAAGCTGTTCCAAATCACTCACACCTCATATTTTAATGAAACTAGGACAAACACAAAGTAGCCTACCATATGCTGCTTTGTTTTTTAAAGCTCAGGTTGAATTACATGCAGCAAAGAGGGAAACAGTAACACTTTATGCTAAAAAAACTAGCTGCAAATGTTCCAGCAGGTTCTTCTATTTTTTATGTTTTTGAGATACAGTCATGCTAACAAAGAACATTTTCAGAGCACTTCTATCTAAATAATCTTAGCAGTCCTGTTAAAAAAGGTTTGAACACTGTGAGAACCAACATGGATTTATGAGGTTTACAGATCTTTTTTTTAGGTTCACAAAGTCACTCACAGTCAATAAAACGACTTTAAGAACAATGTCAAGAATGACAGATAAAACCAGACAGTGCCTGACCAAGATGACAGCGCGTGAACAGTGTCTCTCCAGAATCTGCTATTTAGTGTTTTTTTTATCTACTTTTGACCGGATTATTCATCCGGAATTTTGAATTCAAGCACAGGGTTCATGGGCTCAGAAAACATGTTACCCTTGCCCTCAGGATTGGGAATCAGGGGCTCAGGATCTGGCTGCATGAGTGTGATGACCTTGTCTGCTTTTTCCTTCCTCTTTGTGACGTTGAGTAGAAGGTGGGCAGGGGTTCCTGAAGGGAAGCAGACTTGTTGACACTTATTTAATAATGCTTGGTGGCAACCGTTATACTCCTCTCCCCTGCAATCAAGCGTTTGGGAGGGAGTATGTTAGGTTTTGTAATGTTGATTGTCATTTATGCTTAGAAATATCTACTTATATATGCTTAGAGTTTTATAATTAGTCTTAGATTGGTAGAGGTGTTTAAATAATTGTGTAGTGATAGGATGTGTGATCCTTAATAGTCTGCAAAGGCTTGGTGTGCATTCCAGAGTGTTCTGGAATCCACACCTACATCCTGGGAGCATGGGAAGAGGTCGTACCTTGTTTTATTGTTTTATGGTAGGATAAACGTGGCTATATCTGTTTTAGGCTAAGTGCTAGACTTTCCAGACTAGTAGGTTTAGGGAAGTCGTTTATGGGGTCACACTCTGACCACACACACACACACACACACAGGCAAGGTACTCTTTGTTTGTATATAGGCGGCGTATGTTAATGAACCTATGCATATTCATGTAACCTCAATAAAAGAGCAGTGTTACGGGGGAGCGGACGAGAGCAACTGGGGTCAAGCGAAGGAACGGCGTTTGTCCGGTTCTCTCCCGTGCACGAGAAACATGAAGATCTTTGCCTACTCGTGTCTTGCTTTGCTGTGTAATTATATTGTCTTCAACGTTCCAGCGAATAGGTTTAAGCTACAAACCTATCAGAGTATGTCATCGGTCCGTTTGTCTGTCTGTTTGTTAGTTAGTAACAATATACTAGGCATAAATACATTTGAATACACACACAGAATGTTTCACAAAAAACACAGACTGAAATACAGACACAAATTGCCTGTCCTCCAGCCTCTCCTGTTCCCTGTTCTTATTTTCTTTGTCTTTTTTTGTGGCAGTTTTGGATTTTGTGATTATTAAGAACTTTTCTGACCTCAGGGTTACTCCCAGTTTTACTTTATTAGCTTGTATCTCGTGTGTCTTGTCCCAAATTTTACTTCCTTTATTTTATTTCCCTGTGACAGTCCCCCTCCCGATTGCATATGTATTCACTTACAGGCGTGTCTGTCTTTGATTTTATATGTGGCGTCTGTTGTATTCGTCAGTAACCTCACTTGTGTGCTGCCTGCCTGTTTCTTGGATTCAGTTTGCAATTTTTTTCAACATTTGGATTTTGTTTGGACTCTGCATATTTGGATTTTCCAACTTCCAAAATAAAGGTGCGTTTTCTGCGTATTAACATCTCCCTGTTCAGCATCTGGGTTCTGTCATTCCATACAATATGACATGTCCTGACTTTTTATGCCTTTGATCTCACTGTGGAAAGCATTTTAATCCCTTGGACCTATGCTCAGATTTTTCTTTTTCTTTTTTTAAGCTTAGAGTTGTTCCATTTCTTAAAAACACATCATGACACTGCCCAGATTCCATTAGACAGGGAAAATCTATTTCACTTCCTCACCGAAAAGAAAACTTTATTCACCTCAATGACTCTATCCATTGCTGCCGATTTTGTCTCGAAGAACACTGCGCTTTAATAGACCCCTGACGTGGAGCTATTACTGCGAAATACGTTATATAACTGCACAGCACGAGTTGCATGTTTTTAGAGTTTTTCACCACAAGAGGACGATAAAGACCATGCATAAAACAGCAAGAATCGCTCTATGAAGAGTCATAAATATGCACCAGAGACGTACAAGGAGACCAAGATCAAGGGAAAAAATATTTTAATATTATTAATATTTTAATAACAAAACAAAACAAAAAATCAAAACAAAACGACAATAAAGACATATGAAGAGAGAGACATATATATGGAAGCTAAAATATAATAATTTGTAAAAATCTCTAATTTGCCTTTTAATAGTGCAGCCCATTAAATAAATAAATAAATAAAAACTTCATCCATCCATCCATTCGCTTCCGCTTATCCTTTTCAGGGTCGCGGAGGGCGCTGGAGCCTATCCCAGCTGTCATAGGACGAGAGGCAGGGTCCACCCTGGACAGGTCGCCAGTCTGTCGCAGGGCTAAATAAAAACTTTTTTAAAATTAATTTTAATTAATTAATTTTTTTAAGAGGAAACTCTTAAAGCTAACTCTGGATAGAAGTCTTGAACAAATGCTAATATTTAATGCGTGCACATTTCTTATTCAAAGCTGCAAAATGTGACAGGAAATGTGGCAAACCAAAAGATAACCAGATACTGCAAACCTGTCTGATTAAAACAGATAAATAATTACCTTAATTTTAAGGAACTTTAAAAAGAGTAACATTTTATGAAGCTGGAAAACACGAATAGCAATCTGCCTTTTAAAACGTTAATGACAAACTGTTTGGACCTTAAGCAAAAACTAACTGCTGTTTTCTAAAGGTGTGAAAATGTGTGTAACCATATGCTGTTCTTGAATTATTCAGAGTTTAAACTGATAAAGATCTCACTCAAGGACGTACAGGAAACGACATCTGCACTTCTGCTTCAGTACTACTCATTATCAGACTGCAGCATTAAGACTGTTATTTATCTCTCCACATCTAAAGCTATCGTCGCATCAACAACAGAGGGGAAAAAAACGAGCCCTGACGCATAATTCCTGACTCTACTTGGTTGGATTAGCCATCACTGAGATATCACTATGTCAGGTGAATATATTTTAACATTAATCCCAAATTTGGATTTTGGAAAAAAAATTTGTGTTATAATGTGTAATGGTAAGTCTGTATGCATTGCTTTAATAATTTAAATTCAAATGCTGCAATACGACAAATACTTATTTTTTTTCTCTTTCCATATTTGATCTAGATAACATTTTATTTGAGACTACTGTGCTCGAAAAATTGTTTGTAAAAGTGTAAGAAATAAATGCACTGCTGCGATATCTTTGAAGTTCACCTTTAATAAACCTTTTACATTTGCTGTGATCTGCAAACATGCATCTGCTGATTGAGACTATGTAAAAATATTATTATAAAATGATGCTAATCATATTAAATAATCCATTAATTAAAATGTCCATGTAAGACAAAATGATAAAATAAAGAAAAAGACCATAATGAAAGGTTAGTGGTTTAAGGTTTATAGGTTTATGGTGGTATTTGTGCTTTTAGCTTAATGTGATCTGGATTAAAATCAGCTACAATGGCGAACTAAAGTTTAAACTCTGTTCACATTCCCACAATTGGAGTACTAGTAATAACCAGCAGGTGGCTCAATAATCTCCGTTATCACTTGACTTAAACCTAATACAACAGAGCTGAACTGATTACTATTTGTATTTTATTTATTTTTTTAGAAATAGGAAAAAAAAAACCTCCTTTCAAAAAACTGTGACAGCAACAGTGGTCTTCAACTTACATTGCAACTTTTTTCACCAGTTTTGTTGTTTTTATTAATTAATTAATTAATTAAAATGCTTGATAATGTGTGATAATATAACCTAATTTGGATGGTTACTTTTAGTAGTGTGTGTGAAAATAATAATAACAAAAAATAAGACTACTACTACTACTAATAAAACAATTATAATAACTCTCTTTACAGAACAGACCACACTGTACAGTTACGAGGAATATGAAAATGATTTAGGCGACTACGCTCCTACCAATTTCAGTGGTGTGCAGGTCTTCAGCCAAGTGTTTCTAGCCACTCTCTATAGTTTGGTTTTTGCCTTGGGCTTCATAGGTAGGTGTGTCTTCTACTGTGGGAATGACAGTTGTGTTTACATATTGGACGGAAAGTGTCAAAGGTATACAATCTTGACTTTTTTTTTCTGCCAAAGGTAACGGACTAGTGGTGTATGTCGTGGTGAAGCATCGCAATCAGAGCAACTTGACAGACATCTGCCTCTTCAACCTGGCTCTCTCTGACCTCCTCTTCGTCTTCACGCTGCCTTTCTACTCTCACAATGCCAGGGTCGGCCAGTGGACTTTTGGAGACTTCATGTGCCGTTTGTTGTCTGGCTCTCACCAGACTGGCTTCTTCAGCAGTATCTTCTTCATTGTTGTCATGACGCTGGACCGTTATGTAATCATCGTGCACGCTCACAGGGTGGCACGTTATCGTACAATGAGGGCAGCCATCATTCTGACCGTACTCATTTGGATGCTGAGCTTGTTTGTGTCTCTGCCAAATTTTATCTTCACACAGGAAATACAGGAAGACTCCCAGAAGATTAGATGTAACTATCCTGAGGAGAAGAAAGTCTGGAAGCGTTACAACCTGTTTACCACAAATGTGCTGGGTCTCGTGATTCCCTTGCTGGTGATGGTAGGTTGCTACTCCAGGATCATCCCCACACTGGTAAACATGAGGACCGCGAAGAAGCACCGCATTGTCAAGCTGATCATCTGCATAGTGGTTGCATTCTTCTTGCTCTGGGCTCCATATAACATTTCCCGTTTCTTGAAGTTTCTTCAGGAAAGAGGGAAAATCCCACGTGATCCCATCTGGGACAAAAATGTAAGGCTGTCAGTGTTAGTAACTGAGGCGTTTGCTTACACTCACTGCTGTCTGAATCCCATCATATATGCATTTGTGGGACAGAAGTTTATGAGAAGGGCCTTGAAGCTGCTGAAAACGTTTGTGCCTGGCGTCAGGAATCTTCCAGACAGCTCATTCAGGAGAAGCTCAGTTATGTCCAAGTCCTCTGAAGTCACCTCCACTTATATCATGTAGAAGGTGTAGGGCAGATTGTTTGACATGAATGTTTTACCCTGTTATTACTGCAGACCATATCTTATTCATGTTTCAGTGATTTGTTTTGTTAATTTGGTCACTCCCACTCCCAGTTTTCTTCACCTGTGTCTCACCATGTTGAATTTTCAGTATTGTTTTGACTGTAAGATTTCAGTTTTAAAGTCTCATTACTTCTGGAATGATTGTAACCTGCTAGCACTGCTGTCTGCTTTACAGATTCTCAAGTCCTTTCTAAACTATGTAAGAGGTTTTTTTGCTGATGGTGTAAAATGAAACAATTTTCTTTATGCATGTTTTTATTCAACAGCCATGTAGGATAAACTATCGAAAAAAAAAACAAGGCAGAAAACAAACCAAATATGACATAATGGAACATTTTATACTTCTGTGCATAAAGTATTTCATTCAAGTGTATGCAAATACAGTGCTAGGTGTTAAAAGTACATTTTCACGTGTCTTCTGACATAATTTTGGGTATTTGACAAATGATAAGGAACAACCTTCCCAGGGTGTATTTTTGTGTCAATTTTGTATACGCATGTACAGTATGCAGTATAGAGTTTTATATATTAGATTTTCTTTTTTGCTTCAGTGATTATTGCAGGTATTTCAGAGGTTATACTAAATATGTATATTATCTTACTTTAATGTACACATTTGTTATGCTTTTTTTGGTTGCTGTTGTTTTATTTGATTTTGATTCCTTAGCTTTGCAATTTCTTTACCAGAGAAAGTGATTACATTCTGAAATACTCATCTCTCATCCTGATTTTACATGGTAGCTTCCTTAAGACAGTCACTGATATTGCATATTTTGAGAATAATAGTGTGTATTGAGCATGATCTCCTATATTTCCCTGTGTAACTGTAAAGACAAATTCCTTACATAGTCATGAAAAAAGACATTAAAAAAAGACAAGATAGGATGTGAGACAGTTCCTAATTTATTTATTTGATACTTAACTGTTTGCCACCATAGAACATTAGTGTTGTCTGTTATAGGGGACCATTAGTGGAAGACGAACATATAACAAAGATTTCATCAGCTGTGAGTATGTTCAAGTAAAGTTGAAGTAAAGGTGAGCTGTGTAATTCCTCATGAGCTGAATGCTTTTTGCAGATGTTATATGAGAAGTATATTTGACAAACAGTCTATCTTTGTAAAATCAAAGTAAGTACGTTGCAGGGTAAGCAGAAACACCTTAAAAACACAATTGAATATTTTGAAAAGCATTAAAACTCAATATGTAATTTAAATACAAAGAAAAATTACAAAATTTTAAAAATATAGTGCTATTTTTTAATGCTATTTTTAAATTATACATCAGCAAGAGCAACAGAAACAGAAAAATGTAATGCTTATAAAGTAAAACAACCTGGGTGCAAAATGACTGCTAACTATGTATATTATTGACATTCTTTGAAAAAAAGAGTTCAGAAATAATCTTTTCTTCCATGTAAGAGTAAAATAATTTGGGGATTTCGTATTTACATGCACAGTATGTTTTTGAAACATTCAGAAAATATGAATGAAAACTATTTTCAAACTCAGCAAAGGTTGTCACTGCATCCCCAAACGCGAGTTTAAACACAAAGAAAAACTTAAGGTGAAGAAGCAGCAAACGTGCAGGATAAATGATGTATGGGTTTATGATACTTGAAAGAAAATCTACATTTACTTACTTTTTTCTCCAGTTGTGTTTTTAAGACAAACATTACGTGATAAATTGCTTGTCTGGTCTGCACCAGGTGAACTTTGTCTTTAGGAAATCAAATCATTGTAATGTAACAGCATAGGTTAGAAATGATGAGATCACCTGCAGTGGCTGTTAAACACAGAGATACAACCAGATTTAGCAATCTGAGGCACTGAGGCAGTGTCATAACTGGTCAGTGAGGTGCTAACCAGGATGTCACACACTTATTTCCTGTTGATTCATCTACCGGTAACCCACCCCCCCACCCCCCGACAGCCATCTCAGAAAGTTACCATGTGGTTTGATTATGCGTCACTGAAATTCAACCAAAGAATTCAAACTTTTGAAATGCGCACCACTTTTCTAATTTTCCACCACAAGAGGTGGCAGTAGACCACACATACGTGTTTTCCAAGAATCAATCATCTCTCATAGAGTAAGTGGGTTGTGCAGCAATAAGTATATAAAAACGGTTATATGGGGTCTGTTACATGGAGATGTACCACAATGACAACAAGAAGAGAAAATGATGACGAGAAAAGGAAGACATCAAGATAGAGATGGAAACACCAGTTTATAGTAATATTGCATTTGACTCTGAATAGAAGTCTTTTACTAATATCAGTCAAGCACATTTCTTCACACTTGTGATGTGAAATGTAACAAAGCAAAGACCAAAATATTAATTGGAGAAGTTATCACTCGCCCTTTCAGATGTGAGTGAAATTATGCTGTTAAAATTAAAGATGCATTCATATTGAAAAATATTTGAAAAATAGTGCATTTTCTAAATAAGTTTAAGTGGAAGGAAAAATAAAATTGGTGTAAACCTACATGCAAAAATCATGAAGGGTTTTAATTGTTTTTTAAAAAGCCAGCATTCAGTTTTAGAGGTGTGAAAGGGTGTAACCACATGCCATTCTGCTCTTTGAATTATTTTTGGCATTCTTGATGTCTAGCAGACGTCTGATAAAGATCTTACTTACAGGACATACAGGAAGCAACGTCTGCTGTTCTGTTTTTTTTTTTTTACTGCTCATTATCAGACTGCTGACTATTTGGGCGTTAGTTCATCTCTGCAGAATAAAGGCATCACATCATTAAGAACGAAAAACAAAAAGGGGGGCGCCTTGAAGAGCCATTCCTGACTCTACCTGGCTGGAAGAGCCATCACTGAGCCATCACTATGTCAGGTGAATACATTTAATAAATAATCCAGAAATTGGTACTTTTGCAGTGTAATATTTTAATATTTTGTTTGAAATATATCCATGTTATTATGTTTAATGTATAAGGCTGTGTGCATTCCTGTAGAGATCTAAAACCAATAATACTGTAAAATGTTATCTTTTTATTTCTATTTGATAGTTCTCTTTCTCTATTCTCCTACAGTCTTCAAAAAAGTGTACAAAATATGTGTATAACCACAATGTCTGTGAAGGTGACCTTTTGCTGTCATCTACAAACATGTCTGTTAAGTTAGACAATATAATAAAAAATAATATTTCAAAATTATGTTGATAATCTCAAATAATCTCATTACATGGATAATTTAGTTTTTGTAAAAATTATTATAACATAAAGAAATGGACGAAATGAAATAATAATTTTCAGTGCCCCAGGGTTCTACACATTTAGACTGGGCTTATTGGCTTTTAGCCTCATATCACCTGTTTTTATTGTAGCTGATTTGGTTTAAATCATAGACAGTATAAAGGAAGTTTAAATCCTGTTTTTCATAAAGCAGAGGCATCCGGTGAAAAGTGACAAACGGTGGCTTGACAGAAGTACCTGTAACTACCAGCAGGTGGCAAAATAATCCTCATTATCAACTGACTTTGAGGGCCTAAACATACATAGCAAAGGAAAATCATTTTCACAAACAGTAATCAGCAACAGTAACTTTTGAACTTTTTTCTGTGTTTCAATGAAAATGATTGAAACTTCATTATTAACATTTAATGCTGTGAGCACTCAAACTGTTTGAATGCAGCGTTGTAGACAGGTGCTATATCCAGATATGTATTCATTGTACATTAATATTCATGGTCTGTGTTGAAATACTACTACTATACTACAGCTACTACTACTAATCACAGCTCTGTCTCTCTCTCTTTCTCCAGGCGAGAATGCCACAGAAAATGACACATACAATTATACGAGTTACTTTAACGAAGATGTCACACAAGATTATGCTCCTATCAACTTAAATGATATTCAAGATTTCAGTCAAGTGTTTCTTCCCACTCTCTATAGTTTGGTTTTCATCCTGGGCTTCATAGGTAGGTGTGTCCTGTTGTATGTTTGCTGTGAGAACACGTCCTCACTTTCTAGGGACAGAGATAGATTTCGTAAGCTGTTGGCTTTAAGGGATTCAGAGGAAAGAGTATTGTATGTAGGTGTGTAACAGTGATGTAAGAAACACAAAAACAGACATCCTTATTTTACATGTAACAGTGTGACAGGTACACTTATCGAGTCTTTTCTCACAAAGGTAACGGACTAGTGGTGTGTGTCCTGGTGAAGCATCGCAATCAGAGCAACCTGACAGACATCTGCCTCTTCAACCTGGCTCTCTCTGACCTCCTCTTCGTCTTCACGCTGCCTTTCTACTCTCACAGTGCCAGGGTCGGCCAGTGGACTTTTGGAGACTTCATGTGCCGTTTGTTGTCCGGCTCTCACCACATTGGCTTCTTCAGCAGCATCTTCTTCATGGTTGTCATGACGCTGGACCGCTACATGATCATCGTGCATGCTCACAGGGTGGCACGTTTTCGCACAATGAGGGCAGCCATCATTCTGACCATGCTCGTTTGGATGGTCAGCTTGTTTGTCTCTCTACCGGATTTCATCTTCATACAGGAAACAAAAGAATCTCAGAAGTTTGGATGTGACTATCCCGAGGAGAGCAAAGTCTGGAAGCGTTACAACCTGTTCACCACAAATGTGCTGGGTCTCGTGATTCCTTTGCTGGTGATGGTAGGTTGCTACTCCAGGATCATCCCCACACTGATGAGCATGAGGACAGCAAAGAGGCACCGCATCGTCAAGTTGATCATCTGTATAGTTGTTGCGTTTTTCTTGCTCTGGGCTCCATATAACATTTCCCGTTTCTTGAAGTTTCTTCAGGAAAAGGGGAAAATCTCACGTAATGACACCTGGGACAAAAATATAAGGCTGTCAGTGGCAGTAACTGAGAGCTTAGCTTACACTCACTGCTGTCTGAACCCCATCATATATGCTTTTGTGGGAGAGAAGTTTATGAGACGAGCCTTGCAGCTGCTGAAAAAGTTGGTGCCTGGTTACAGCAGAGATTTGTCAGATAGCATTCAGGAGCAGAGATGGGCAGTAAAGCGTTACTTGTAATGCGTTACTGTAATCTGATTACTTTTTTTAAAGTAACGAGTAAATTAAGGGATTACTATTGCAAAAACGGTAATTAGATTACCGTTACTTTCCCGTAGGAACGCTGCGTTACTGCGTTACTAAAACCGTGATTTTTTTGCGAGAATGTCTCATGACAGTGACTTAAGCGAGTGCAACGTTTGTGACAACAGCTGTGTGCAGATCAACAATGGATAATATATCGAGTGCGGGAGAGAGTATGAGCGTGCAGCGCTTAAAGCGTGGAAGTACTGACCTTACTTTGAGTTTAATTCCATAAAAAGTGACAAAAACATTAGTGTCCGTTGTGCGTGGGAAGAAAACTTCTTTCTCAGCGAAAAAAAACCCCTAAACTTCCGAGCAAGCACCGAGTGCACTATGACGTAATGGGAAATTCACAGAGAAACTAGCGGATTCTTCCACTGACCGCTGCGGCACACCTGCACCAGGGTAAACCTCCGCCTAGCCCACTCCTGCTTTACAGGTGAAAATAGAGCAAAAGGACCACTGAGTCTTTGACTTTATTTATTTTCTGCTGTGTTTTACTTGCATCTGTTTGAAAGACTGAGTGTAAACACAAAAAAAATATATTTTATGTGCAGGAATGTGCAGAAAATAGGTTTAAATGTTAAACTAATTTATTCAAGTCAGAGAATGCTGCACATAATTTAATGTTTGCTTGATGCATAAAGTTAAAAGATTAAAACGAATAAAATAAGTTTTAAAAAGAGACTTTTCCATTTGATTACATTTTGTATGATGGATTATGCAGAAAAAGTAGAATTGGACTGAAAGATCTATCGCTTTATCACCTGTTAAGGTTGTAAATCGTGTTTTTAAAAAGTAACTAAGTAACTAAGTAATTAATTACTTTTGAAAATAAGTAATCAGTAAAGTAACAGGATTACTTTTTTGGGGAAGTAATCAGTAATTAGTTACTGATTACCTTTTTTTAAGTAACTTGACCAACACTGTTCAGGAGAAGCTCAGTTATGTCCATGGCTCTGAAATCACCTCCACCTTTAAACTGTAGAAGTTTGAGGTCAGTTGTAACTTGTTTAACATGCAGTTTTCACGTGTTATTACTGCAGACCACATCTTGTTATTGTTTTTTTTGTTCATTTGACCACTTGTATTTGACACAAGAGTTTGTGTGTACACCTTTAGATCCTATGACTTACAAGGGAATACTTCATTTTTATCATAACATTTCAGATGCAAAGGCTCAAAACCTATCTCCAGTGTTTTTGAGACTATGTAATGCTCGTCCTTCTTCTGCTCAGGCTCAGTGAAACTTGCTGGTGCATTTAACTGAACCTGCTGTTTGCAGCATCCTGTAACAGCAAGCTGACACAAACATGCAAAAATAGCATACTGCAACACAAACAAACCAAAGATGGCAATACAGAATGTTCTAGTCTTAGATGAAATAGAAATCCTTCAATCAAATGTATACCAATACGGAGCATTTTCCATTTTCACATGTCGTCATTGATAATTCATTCATTCATTCATTCATTTATTTGTTCATTTTCAGGCACAACAAATACCTATATTGAACATAAAATGCACAAAACAAAAAACAAAAATTGCCTGAAAAAGGAGTGGGACGAAGAAAACTTATTAAATCCCACCCCTATACTCACTCATCATCAAAAAACAATAAACTTCCTGCAGCTACGCCCATCATTACATACAGACCCATCAACAGCCCCGGACACATACAAGCATCTGAATGGCAGCTCGCAAACAACAATTAGAGCCTTCATAACTGAATACAGAATATATAAATTATAAATTGTATTACCACAGGTAACAGGCAGTAATAATTACAAGTAACAAACACACATACATATACATACATACATACATACATATATATCTACACACACATGCACGTATATATACATACATACACACACTCTTCTTTTTTTCCCTTTTTTTTTTTTCCTCTTGGAATCCATACCAGCAATGGTAAGAGAACAGACATTACAGAGCACACTAAAAACCATCATTGAGTATACTGTGACCAGACCAACTGTTTGTAGAGGAATTTAAATCTATGAATATTTTTGCATTGTTTCAATTGTAAACTCAGACTGTTCCAGATTTTCACACCACATACAGACACACAAAAACCTTTACGGGTTGTTCGAGTTCAGGGTAATTTGAATTCTCCAGAGCCTCTCACATTATAAACCTTTTCTCGAATTTCAAATCTAGTTTGTAAATTTGCCGGTAGAAGTTTAGTAAAAGCTTTATACAAAATTATGGATGTATTGTAATTAACCAGATCCTGGAATTTAAGTAACTTTGCCTGAAGAAAGAATTTGTGAGTATGATCTAGATAACCAGCCTTGTGAATAATACGCAGTGCTCGTTTCTGTACTGTGACTAATAATTGAATCTTATAAAATGATGTGGAGCAAACGTTCCAATATTGGCAACATTGTATATATGTACAGAGTAGAGCTTTACATGCTGGATACATTGTCCTTATTGCTTCAGTGACTTTTACTGTTGTGCCAGACCTTCTTTGAATGAAACTGGTGCATTTTCTTACTTTAATTTACATATTTCTATCTTCAGCCCCATTCTGATGTTTCACTTTTTGCACTTTTTTTGTTTGTTACATCATTTTATGGTTCTTTGCATTTGTAATAGTTTTCTTAAGACAATAAATGATAATGCAAATCTTCAGCTTACTTCAAATTAAAGTCATAAAGTGGTTTGTCATATTGGAGGAGTCCATTGTTCATTTTGAGAAGCTCTCTTAATTCTCTCTGTTATGGAAATGACAAATTCTGTACACAGTCAGAAAAAAGGATCTGTTAAAAAAAAAAGTTCTGTGAGATAGTCCCAAACTAATTCATTAGGTAGGTAACTCTTCACCATCGCTATCATTTTTCTCGCCCATGGAAGAGTCCAACTGAACCGTCATCTGAAATCTCGGGCTTTCCATTGAGGCCGCATGTAATCTCTTTTCAAAATGACAGGAGTTGCAGCTTCCACATTATGTCAACAGAGAAGGATACGTGATTTTTTTGTTGTTGCTAAAAATCAAATTGATATCTTCACTTTGAGACCCTTAACTTTTCCTTTTAGCAGCACTTCAGAAATTCAGTAATTTTACCCCTTTCCAAAACCAAAATCATATTTGTTGCCCTTTGTAGTGGGCAGCAGAAATAACTTTGGCATATTTTCAACCTATAATCATGATTCAGGAAGTGAAAGTACGGATTTTCCTTAATATTGTGGAAGGAGAGTCAGATTAGAGCTGTCAAGACATTAGGAGGACATTAGAGTACAAAGGTGAAAGCTCAAAAGAGCACATACATAGATTGTACCATGTATTGCTCTGACTTTTTTAGGCATTACAATTTCTAGAAGGGGAAATAAAAGCCTTTTAAGTTGAATTCAAACACACATCAATTTAAGGTTTGATTTCTTTCTTCAGTTACCCTGTTGATTTATTCAGTTAATTATATTTGCTAGAAGTGCATTAAACTCTACCGTTTCTGTGTTTACCAGTTCCGTTTAAATGATACTGAAACTGGGTTGAAATCATTTTGTTGTTGGTGCTCATCTCTGAAGGCAGCATTAAAACTGAAATGAACGGAAAATATTCTTCAGCATATTACTATTGTCATATTACTGATGACTCAGATAACCTCTGAAAGGATTCAAATGAACAGAATGAAACTTCAGTAGTACCATAGCCAGTTTTTGCATAAAAGATACCGACTATGGCTGGTAAAAGTGCCTACTAAATGGTAAATGGACTGATTCTTACACAGTGCTTTTCTACTTTCCCAGAACACTCAAAGTGCTTAACACTCTTAACATGCCACATTCATCCATTTACACAAGCACTTTCTTCTATGCTGTGTAAGGGCTTTCTACCTAACACTTGCACACATTCATACTCTGATGGATGCATGTTAGAGTAATTTGGGATTAATATCTTGTCCAGGGATATCTGGCATCCACACTGCCAAGGACTGAACCACCAACCTTCCAATCAGCAGATGACTTGGTCTACCTCCTTAGATGTCAGGAGAGCTTTCTAATACCTCTAAACAACAGAAGTTGCTATTGGATATGAACAGATTAAAGAACTGCAAAAACTGAATGAAGAAAAGGATAAAAAAAATAGCCCTATTTGATTCCCAAGTGGATGATCTAGAGCAGTATACCCGTATGAATGGCTTAATAGTAAGTGGACTGGAGACCAAACACAGAACGTATGCTAGAGCTGTAGTGGCACAGGAGTGTAAAACCATCTATAATAATAGGCTTTGTGAATAGAAAATCAAAAAGGACACGCTAAGAAGCTGTGAGGAACCAGTGTCTACATAAACGAGCATCTGACAAAGAAAAATGCAGACATAGCATGACAAGCAGGAATACTAAGAAGACTAAAAACGGTTCAATCAACATGAACTGCAAACTGCAAGGTTTACATCAAACTCAAAGGAACCCGAGAAGAACAAAAAGTTGTGGTCATTAAATTAGTTTCAGATCTGGATAAAAATTAGAAATGAACTATGACAGGTTAAATGAAAATTATAATTCTCCATTAGAAATTCTTAACAACCAACTGTACATAAGAATCATATAACATGACAAAATATGATGATAATAACTTTTCTTAGTAAAGTGAGAACCAACCTTCCCTATAAATAATCATTGTATATACATGATTTGGGGCTAAAACCCTTTTAGTTTACTGATCACAGACTATGGGTCTTGGAAAATGATATAGACCCTGAAAATAATTTCTACACCCATAAAGATGATCAACAATGTGAATATTATTCTAATGAGCAGTTTAATGAAGTTAAGAAAAGTCCATCAATACAAAAATTCACACCAATTTTGCTTTTCCAAGATCAGCTCTATAAATTCTCTCTTGTTCACATATTTCTTTTATCTGTTTATTTAATCACTTTTTTTAGTGTTATTTCAGGTATTCAGGTTAATTTAGTTAAAACATTGTGTGTAACATAGTATAGTATAAAAATATCTTAGCTGACAGAAAAAGAAAGGGAGAAAAAAGAAAGGGAAGGGGAAGCAATAATAAAAGGACAGTCTGAGGCAAGGTTTGTGAAACATGGAAGACCCCGCCACGTGGGTGTGTTGGTGAGTGCACAGGGTGAGTATGACTGTGTGAAAACTAGGGTGCTATTAAAACTTGTAGAACTTGCAGGGGCAACATCAGAACGAGTGTCCAAGCGTCCATAAGTTGCGGTTGCTGTGCTTCATCATCTAGCTAGCTCTGCAAAAGAGGAGCGAGCATTAAGGGGATAATGTTTTTTTTAAAATAGCAGTTAATTTAAAATGCAGCACACATCACCAAACACACAAGCTGCAGTTTATCTCACAGTGTGTTGCTAGCCTAAGGTCCAGCTGCTGTATTTCACAGGGAGACAAAAGAAAGACACCTAACGTCACTAATTGATGAAGAAAGATTAAAAAAAAGACAAGACAAGGCAGGAGAGGAAGAAGAGAGGTTATATTTAAATGTAGGGACTGCTCAGTCTTGTTTGTGAACTAGAAATTTAAGGATTACATTAAAGATCAGATATTAAGGCCCCCCTCTACAATGTGGGCAACAGAAATTCTTTTTAATTTTCTTCTTTTTCTTTGCTCATTTTCTGATTCAAACTGAGTGCATTCATTAAAATTTAATTTTAAACAGAAGTAAAGTTTGTAATGTCAATATTATTTTCTTATTACATTAATATAGAACAAGGTTCAGGTAGCATTGCACAAAAACAGCTGGCAGAAACATCATCCGGAGAGCAACTTTTTACTTTCTTCATTTCAGTGACTGTACTTTTTCACTACTTCAACTTCTACTGGAGTATTTTTCAACACTAGTGTCTGTACTTCTACCTAAGTAGAGAATGTCTGTACTTTCCCACCTCTGGGCAGATGTGACACAACCACCCAACTGCTGCAAGGTAGAGCCCCCTCATCGCCAAAAGCCTCAGTGTCTAACTTGCAGTTTATATCTCTATCACTAAGTCTTTATCTCCTTTGCTATCACTAACTCTATCTGTGTCACTATCTTATCTACGTCTCTATCACAAACTGTATCTCTATTTTAATCTTCATCTCTGTTGTTATCTATATCTGCCATCAGTGAGGTTTACAGAAGAAACAAAACGATTGAATGGCAGCTCTCTGGGTGAAAAATGTGCTTTTGATGCCAGAGGCAAGCTATCATCATCAATATGAACCAGCAGCTTGTTGAATCTATGCCATGTTGTATTGAGGTAGTTCTGAAAGCAAAACTCAGTCCAGTGATAACAAGGGGTCTTTACTAAAGTGTCCTGAGATATACAGCGGTAATGTATAACAATGGGATCAAGAAGATGAAGGAACAAATAAAGAAAGAAATGATAATAATAATAAGCATTGTGACGCGCTAAAAACTAGCAGTCATTTTGTGAAGGTGTGAATTTGGGTCACCAAATGCTGTGTTGCACTTTGAAGTATTATCTAGCTGTCTAGATTTTAAGCAGACTCCTGATAAAGATCTCACTTGAGGACGTACAGGAAGTGAAATCTGCTTTTCTACTGTGCTCCTCATTATAAGACTGCTGACTTTAAGACAGTTAGTTTATCTCTGAACATCTAAAGGGATCACATCAATAAAAAAATCAAAAAAAGAGTTCCTGACTTGACGTGTTCGGAAGAGACATCACTGAGATATCACCATGTCAGGTGAATACATTTTAATAGTAATGCAGAATTTAGTATATTTATAGTGTAATATCTTTCAGAGTTCTTAAAAATATATTTTTAATAATGTGTAACGTTCACAGCTGTACGAGTTGCCGCAGGGATTCAAAACCAAATGCTATAATTGAAATTATATCACAATTACTTCATGATTGCTATTTCTAAATTTAGTCTACACGTGTTTTTTTTTTTAAAGTTTAGTCTACTCTGTTTGAAGATCATTTGTGAAATTATTCAAAAGATATGCATTGCCACAATGTCTTGTGGTTGACCTTTATATCTACTGTAATCTACAATCATCTCACCCACAAACATGTATTTTTTTTAAGGTAGACAATATGATAATAGAGTTGTACAATGATAATTATGTTAAATAACATCACTATGACCAAAACATACCAGTGTGAAAAATAATCATTAACAAACAGGCCAAATTGAATAGTAACGTTTAGGTAGGTAGGTTTATAATTGTACAAGCTGACGCTGGATTTATGGGTTTAAAGCCATTTAATGACCTTTCTTCAGAATAGTTACAGGTTTAAATCATAGACAAGGAGACTTAAATCCTACTTTAATACAGGAGCGTCACATTATGGATTGATGTGAAGTGGTGAGAACTTTCCTAAGGAGGGAGTACCTGTGACAACCAAAAGGTGGCAATCAATTATCAACTGGCTTGGGGCCAAAAGCCCAAAGCAGCAGAGCTGAATGGAGCAGCATTTGTGGTGCTCATGGTTAAGGAAATTTCCCTTTTCAAACAGCAACATGTCAGCAAGAATACTACTGCTACTACTTTAACTAGCACGTTCTTCTTCTGTCCCAATAAAAACGGATGAAGCAGCAATACTATTTAATTTTCTATTCACCTTCCCCAGGAGACAAAAATCCCCCCCCCAAAAAATTATGTATATATATATGTATATATTTTTTTCTTTATCCAGATAATACAATTAAATTTTTACATTTGATCAACTTGCATATGTTTTTGACTATGCATCTTAATATTTGCAAACAGAGTTGAAAGACTATTACTGATACTACTACTAGTACTAATGACACCATTCTCTCTCTCAGCAGAATTTAATGACACAGACGACAATTATGGCAATTACAGTGATTTTGATTATGGAGACTATGCTCCAGCCAACTCTACCGATGTAAAGGAATTCAGCCAAGCGTTTCTTGCTATTCTCTATAGTTTGGTTTTCATCCTGGGCTTCATAGGTAGGTGTGTCTTCTTTTGTCTATATTGTGGGATTGTATTGTATTTACACATTGCAGGGGTCTGTTGTCCCTTATGGGAACAGAAAGCACGTTTTAGGCCTAAACTCTGTATGCAGGTGTGTTTATGTGCAACACAACAACATGAGAGCGACAGAGAGAAAGAGACTGAATATGTAACAGTGTGACATTTACACTTATTGCATCTTTTCTCACAAAGGTAATGGGCTAGTGGTGTGTGTCCTGGTGAAGCATCGCAATCAGAGCAACCTGACAGACATCTGCCTCTTCAACCTGGCTCTCTCTGACCTCCTCTTCGTCTTCACGCTGCCTTTCTACTCTCACAACGCCAGGGTCGGCCAGTGGACTTTTGGAGACTTCATGTGCCTTTTGATCTCCTGCTCTCACCACATTGGCTTCTTCAGCAGCATCTTCTTCATGGTTGTTATGACGCTGGACCGCTACATGATCATCATGCACGCTCACAGAGTTGCACGTTATCGCACAAAGAGGGCAGCCATCATTCTGACCGTGCTCGTTTGGATGCTGAGCTTGTTTGTCTCTCTGCCAGATTTTATCTTCATACAGGAAACAAAAGAGTCCCAGAAGTTTGGATGTGACTATCCCGAGGAGAGAAAAGTATGGGAGCATTACAACCTGTTCACCACAAATGTGCTGGGTCTTAAAGAGCATTAACGCTTTTATTTAGAAAGGAATCCCAAGCGATTTCCGTTATCTACATACTCCTACTTTGCCGAGATTCCCTTCAGCCCGCTTTCGTCAGCAGATCTAATGTCAATCATCCTCATCGGGACTTCATTCAGCGCCAACTGGAGAGCGTCGGTACGAATACCGTATAGAAATACCCTACTACCAAAACACAAAATACAACAACATAGCGTGTATACAAACAGCAATATGAACTCCAATTAACACACACACACACACACCTATCTATCTACATATATATATATGTATATATATATATATATATATATATATATATGATGTATTATTATTATTTTTATGTTTTGTTTGATGTCAGGTCTACAGCTGCCAAAGTCTGAGTCGTAGCTTCTAGGTGATAATACTTTATTTAAATTCTGCAATGACAATTCAAACCTTTTCTCCCAGCATGCTTTGTGCCACGAGAAAGCATAGACATGTAGTTAAAACTGTCCACCACAAGAGGTCACCATAGACCATACAGTAATCACTCAGCGACTCTACTTTAAACATTATAAAAGTTATAGGTCTTATTAGGTTAAGAGTATACTTTCTGTGGGTACACTGGCTATACTAAAGGGTTTATAAAGATATTTATGTGGAATGTATGATATGAAGCAGAGGAAGAAGAGGAAGTAGTAGAGGAACAAGATGAAAAAGAAAAAGGAAAGTGAAGCTGGACGTGTGCAGGCTAAAACAAAATAACAATCAAACAAACAAACAAACAAACAAACAGTATTTGAACAATAATAACAAGTCCACCTATAGCCACAATAAAAATTCCTCTTTAAGCCTTTAAGCTAAAAGAAAAAAAAAAGAAAAACTACAGCCCTTTTCTCGTGTGAATAAGGTGTGTAACCACATGTTATGTGTTGTTTGCCAGATTTGCTTGATAGTTGTTTGGTAATTCTCACTTCTAGACAAACAGGAAACTCTATTGGCACCTCTATTTCTGCACACCTTGTACTTGCAGACTTTAAGAGTGATAATTCATCTGTACACATCTGAAAGGAGCTCTGAAGCGTGATTCCTGACTCTACGTAATTTGAAGACCAATCAGTGAGATATCACTAAGTCGGGTGAATACATTTTGACAATGTTTGAAATATATGCAGTGTGGTGTTTTGCATGATTTTGGAAATATGTTTGTGGTATAATGTGTAAAGCTTAAGGGTGTACACGTTGCTGTAGGGATCTGAATCCAAAACACTGTCACCTAATTTCTTTTTCTATCCTTGTACTACTCTGATTGGAAATTGTTTGCAAAGAAGGAACTACCACAAAGTTGACCTTCAATAAGGCTTTTAGAGAATTTATATTAAATATTAAATATTCTGATTATATATAAAAAGATTTATGTGGATATGGATCCTATCACAAATAAACCGATCTAAATAAATATTCACTGTCGGGGTTAATTTAAACAGTGTTTTGTCTTACATGGACATTTTAATTAATGGATTATTTAATATGATTAGCATCATTTTATAATATTTAAAACAAATAAATGAATAATGCATGAGTGCAAGCTGTTGCAAATCACTCACACCTCATATTTTAATGAAACTAGGACAAACACAAAGTAGCCTACCATATGCTGCTTTGTTTTTTAAAGCTCAGGTTAAATTACATGCAGCAAAGAGGGAAACAGTAACACTTTATGCTAAAAAACTAGCTGCAAATGTTCCAGCAGGTTCTTCTATTTTTTATGTTAGTGAGATACAGTCATGCTAACAAAGAACATTTTCAGAGCACTTCTATCTAAATAATCTTAGCAGTCCTGTTAAAAAAGGTTTGAACACTGTGAGAACTAACATGGATTTATGAGGTTTACAGATCTTTTTTTTAGGTTCACAAAGTCACTCACAGTCAATAAAACGACTTTAAGAACAATGTCAAGAATGACAGATAAAACCAGACAGTGCCTGACCAAGATGACGGCACGTGAACAATGTCTCTCCAGAATCTGCTATTTAGTGTTTTTTTTTATCTACTTTTGACCGGATTATTCATCCGGAATTTTGAATTCAAGCACAGGGTTCATGGGCTCAGAAAACATGTTACCCTTGCCCTCAGGATTGGGAATCTGGCTGCATGAGTGTGATGACCTTGTCTGCTTTTTCCTTCCTCTTTGTGACGTTGAGTAGAAGGTGGGCAGGGGTTCCTGAAGGGAAGCAGACTTGCTGACACTTATTTAATAATGCTTGGTGGCAACCGTTATACTCCTCTCCCCTGCAATCAAGCGTTTGGAAGGGAGGGAGTATGTCATCGGTCCGTTTGTCTGTCTGTTTGTTAGTTAGTAACAATATACTAGGCATAAATACATTTGAATACACACACAGAATGTTTCACAAAAAACACAGACTGAAATACAGACACAAATTGCCTGTCCTCCAGCCTCTCCTGTTCCCTGTTCTTATTTTCTTTGTCTTTTTTTGTGGCAGTTTTGGATTTTGTGATTATTAAGAACTTTTCTGACCTCAGGGTTACTCCCAGTTTTACTTTATTAGCTTGTATCTCGTGTGTCTTGTCCCAAATTTTACTTCCTGTATGTTATTTCCCTGTGACAGTCCCCCTCCTAATTGCACATGTATTCACTTACAGGCGTGTCTGTCTTTGGTTTTATATGTGGCGTCTGTTGTATTCTTCAGTAACCTCACTTGTGTGCTGCCTGCCTGTTTCTTGGATTCAGTTTGCAATTTTTTTCAGCATTTGAATTTTGTTTGGACTCTGCATATTTGGATTTTCCAACTTCCAAAATAAAGGTGCGTTTTCTGCATATTAACATCTCCCTGTTCAGCATCTGGGTCCTGTCATTCCATACAATATGACACGTCCTGACTTTTTATGCCTTTGATCTCACTGTGGAAAGCATTTTAATCTCTTGGACCTATGCTCAGCTTTTTCTTTTTCTTTTTTTAAGCTGCAGTTTTGTTGTTCCATTTCTTAAAAACACATCATGACACTGCCCAGATTCCATTAGACAGGGAAAATCTATTTCACTTCCTCACCGAAAAGAAAACTTTATTCACCTCAATGACTCTATCCATTGCTGCCGATTTTGTCTCGAAGAACACACTTTAATAGACCCCTGAAATGGAGCTATTACTGCGTAAATACGTTATATAACTGCACAGCACAAGTTGCATGTTTTTAGAGTTTTTCACCACAAGAGGACGATAAAGACCATGCATAAAACAGCAAGAATCGCTCTATAAAGAGTCATAAATATGCACCAGAGACTTACAACGAAACCAAGATCAAGGGAAAAAATATTTTAATATTAATAATATTTTAATAACAATAAAGACATATGAAGAGAGAGAGAGAGATATATGGAAGCTAAAATATAATAATTTGTAAAAATCTCTAATTTGCCTTTTAATAGTGCAACCTATTAAATAAATAAATAAATAAATAAAAACTTCATCCATCCATCCATTCGCTTCCGCTTATCCTTTTCAGGGTCGCAGGTGCGCTGAAGCCTATCCCAGCTGTCATAGGGCGAGAGGCAGGGTCCACCCTGGACAGGTCGCCAGTCTGTCGCAGGGCTAAATAAAAACTTTTTAAAATTAATTTTAATGAATTAATTTTTTTTAAAAGGAAACTCTTAAAGCTAACTCTGGATATAAGTATTGAACAAATGCTAATATTTAATGCGTGCACATTTCTTATTCAAAGCTGCAAAATGTGACAGGAAATGTGGCAAACCAAAAGATAACCAGATACTGCAAACCTGTCTGATTAAAACAGATAAATAATTACCTTAATTTTAAGGAACTTTAAAAAGAGTAACATTTTATGAAGCTGGAAAACACGAATAGCAATCTGCATTTTAAAACGTTAATGACAAACTGTTTGGGCCTTTAAGCAAAAACTAACTGCTGTTTTCTAAAGGTGTGAAAATGTGTGTAACCATATGCTGTTCTGTTCTTGAATTATTTTTGGGTGTCTACATGGTAAGCTCAGAGTTTAAACTGATAAAGATCTCACTCAAGGACGTACAGGAAACGACATCTGCACTTCTGCTTCAGTACTACTCATTATCAGACTGCAGCATTAAGACTGTTATTTATCTCTCCACATCTAAAGCTATCGTCGCATCAACAACAGAGGGAAAAAACGAGCCTTCAAGTGTAATTCCTGACTCTACTTGGTTGGATTAGCCATCACTGAGATATCACTATGTCAGGTGAATATATTTTAACATTAATCCCAAATTTGGATTTTGGAAAATTTTTTTGTGTTATGATGTGTAATGGTAAGTCTGTATGCATTGCTTTAATAATTTAAATTCAAATGCTGCAATACGGCAAATACTTATTTTTTTTTCTCTTTCCATATTTGATCTAGATAACATTATATTTGAGACTACTGTGCTCGAAAAATTGTTTGTAAAAGTAAGAAAATAAAGAAATAAATGCACTGCTGCGATATCTTTGAAGTTCACCTTTAATAAACCTTTTACATTTGCTGTGATCTGCAAACATGCATCTGCTGATTGAGACAATGTAAAAAATATTATTATAAATGATGCTAATCATATTAAATAATCCATTAATTAAAATGTCCATGTAAGACAAACTGATAAAATAAAGAAAAAGACCATAATGAAAGGTTAGTGGTTTAAGGTTTATAGGTTTATGGTGGTATTTGTGCTTTTAGCTTAATGTGATCTGGATTAAAATCAGCTACAACGGCGAACTAAAGTTTAAACTCTGTTCACATTCCCACAATTGGAGTACTTGTAATAACCAGCAGGTGGCTCAATAATCTCCGTTATCACTTGACTTAAACCTAATACAACAGAGCTGAACTGATTACTATTTGTATTTTTTTTTTTTTAGAAATAGGAAAAAAAACCTCCTTTCAAAAAACTGTGACAGCAACAGTGGTCTTCAACTTACATTGCAACTTTTTTCACCAGTTTTGTTGTTGTTGTTTTTAAATTAAAATGCTTGATAATGTGTGATAATATAACCTAATTTGGATGGTTACTTTTAGTAGTGTGTGTGAAAATAATAATAACAAAAAAATAAGACTACTACTACTACTAATAAAACAATTATAATAACTCTCTTTACAGAACAGACCACACTGTACAGTTACGAGGAATATGAAAATGATTTAGGCGACTACGCTCCTACCAATTTCAGTGGTGTGCAGGTCTTCAGCCAAGTGTTTCTAGCCACTCTCTATAGTTTGGTTTTTGCCTTGGGCTTCATAGGTAGGTGTGTCTTCTACTGTGGGAATGACAGTTGTGTTTACATATTGGACGGAAAGTGTCAAAGGTATACAATCTTGACTCTTTTTTTCTGCCAAAGGTAACGGACTAGTGGTGTATGTCGTGGTGAAGCATCGCAATCAGAGCAACCTGACAGACATCTGCCTCTTCAACCTGGCTCTCTCTGACCTCCTCTTCGTCTTCACGCTGCCTTTCTACTCTCACAATGCCAGGGTCGGCCAGTGGACTTTTGGAGACTTCATGTGCCGTTTGTTGTCTGGCTCTCACCAGACTGGCTTCTTCAGCAGTATCTTCTTCATGGTTGTCATGACGCTGGACCGTTATGTAATCATCGTGCACGCTCACAGGGTGGCACGTTTTCGTACAATGAGGGCAGCCATCATTCTGACCTTGCTCGTTTGGATGCTGAGCTTGTTTGTGTCTCTGCCGGATTTTATCTTCACACAGGAAATACAGGAAGAGTCCCAGAAGATTAGATGTAACTATCCTGAGGAGAAGAAAGTCTGGAAGCGTTACAACCTGTTTACCACAAATGTGCTGGGTCTCGTGATTCCTTTGCTGGTGATGGTAGGTTGCTACTCCAGGATCATCCCCACACTGGTAAACATGAGGACCGCGAAGAAGCACCGCATTGTCAAGCTGATCATCTGCATAGTGGTTGCATTCTTCTTGCTCTGGGCTCCATATAACATTTCCCGTTTCTTGAAGTTTCTTCAGGAAAAGGGGAAAATCCCACATGATCCCATCTGGGACAAAAATGTAAGGCTGTCAGTGTTAGTAACTGAGGCGTTTGCTTACATTCACTGCTGTCTGAATCCCATCATATATGCATTTGTGGGACAGAAGTTTATGAGAAGGGCCTTGAAGCTGCTGAAAAAGTTTGTGCCTGGCGTCAGGAATCTTCCAGACAGCTCATTCAGGAGAAGCTCAGTTATGTCCAAGTCCTCTGAAGTCACCTCCACTTATATCATGTAGAAGGTGTAGGGCAGATTGTTTGACATGAATGTTTTACCCTGTTATTACTGCAGACCATATCTTAGTCATGTTTCAGGGATTTGTTTTGTTAATTTGGTCACTCCCACTTGCCACATAGCAGTTTTCTTCACCTGTGTCTCACCATGTTGAATTTTCAGTATTGTTTTGACTGTAAAATTTCAGATTTAAAGGCTCATTACTTCTGGAATGATTGTAACCTGCTAGCACTGCTGTCTGCTTTACAGATTCTCAAGTCCTTTCTAAACTATGTAATGAGTTTTTCTGATGGTGTAAAATGAAACTATTTTCTTCATGCATATTTTTATTCAACAGCTATGTAGGATAAACATATCGAAAAAGAAAACAAGGCATAATGGAACATTTTATACTTGTGTGCATAAAGCGTTTCATTCAAATGTATGCAAATACAGTGCTAGGTGTTAAAAGTACATTTTCACGTGTCTTCTGACATAATTTTGGGTATTTGACAAATGATAAGGAACAACCTTTCCAGGGTGTATTTTTGTGTCAATTTTGTATACGCATGTACAGTATGCAGTATAGAGTTTTATATATTAGATTTTCTTTTTTTGCTTCAGTGATTATTGCAGGTATTTCAGAGGTTATACTAAATATGTATATTATCTTACTTTAATGTACACATTTGTTGCTTTTGCTTTTTGCTTTTTTGCTTTTTTTGGTTGCTGTTGTTTTATTTGATTTTGATTCCTTGGCTTTGCAATTTCTTTACCAGAGAAAGTGATTACATTCTGCAATACTCATCTCTCATCCTGATTTTACATGGTAGCTTCCTTAAGACAGTCACTGATATTGCATATTTTGAGAATAATAGTGTGTATTGAGCATGTTCTCCTATATTTCCCTGTGTAACTGTAAAGACAAATTCCTTACATAGTCATGAAAAAAGACATTAAAAAAAGACAAGATAGGATGTGTGACAGTTCCTAATTTATTTATTTGATACTTAACTGCTTGCCACCATAGAACATTAGTGTTGTCTGTTATAGGGGACGATTAGTGGAAGACGAACATATAACAAAGATTTCATCAGCTGTGAGTATGTTCAAGTAAAGTTGAAGTAAAGGTGAGCTGTGTAATTCCTCATGAGCTGAATGCTTTTTGCAGATGTTATATGAGAAGTATATTTGACAAACAGTCTATCTTTGTAAAATCAAAGTAAGTACGTTGCAGGGTAAGCAGAAACACCTTAAAAACACAATTGAATATTTTGAAAAGCATTAAAACTCAATATGTAATTCAAATACAAAGAAAAATTACAAAATTTTAAAAATATAGTGCTATTTTTAATGCTTTTTTAAAATTACACATCAGCAAGAGCAACAGAAACAGAAAAATGTAATGCTTATAAAGTAAAACAACCTGGGTGCAAAATGACTGCTAACTATGTATATTATTGACATTCTTTGAAAAAAAAAGAGTTCAGAAATAATCTTTTCTTCCATGTAAGAGTAAAATAATTTGGGGATTTCGTATTTACATGCACAGTATGTTTTTGAAACATTCAGAAAATATGAATGAAAACTATTTTCAAACTCAGCAAAGGTTGTCACTGCATCCCCAAACGCGAGTTTAAACACAAAGAAAAACTTAAGGTGAAGAAGCAGCAAACGTGCAGGATAAATGATGTATGGGTTTATGGTACTTGAAAGAAAATCTACATTTACTTACTTTTTTCTCCAGTTGTGTTTTTAAGACAAACATTACGTGATAAATTGCTTGTCTGGTCTGCACTAGGTGAACTTTGTCTTTAGGAAATCAAATCATTGTAATGTAACAGCATAGGTCAGAAATGATGAGATCACCTGCAGTGGCTGTTAAACACAGAGATACAACCAGATTTAGCAATCTGAGGCACTGAGGCAGTGTCATAACTGGTCAGTGAGCTGCTAACCAGGATGTCACACACTTATTTCCTGTTGATTCATCTACCGGTAACCCCACCCCCCCACCCCCACCCTCAGACAGCCATCTCAGAAAATGACCATGTGGTTTGATTATGTGTCACTGAAATTCTACCAAAGAATTCAAACTTTTGAAATGCGCACCACTTTTCTAATTTTCCACCACAAGAGGTGGCAGTAGACCACACATACGTGTTTTCCAAGAATCAATCATCTCTCATAGAGTAAGTGGGTTGTGCAGCAATAAGTATATAAAAACGGTTATATGGGGTCTGTTACATGGAGATGTACCACAATGACAACAAGAAGAGAAAATGATGACGAGAAAAGGAAGACATCAAGATAGAGATGGAAACACCAGTTTATAGTAATATTGCATTTGACTCTGAATAGAAGTCTTTTACTAATATCAGTCAAGCACATTTCTTCACACTTGTGATGTGAAATGTAACAAAGCAAAGACCAAAATATTAATTGCAGAAGTTATCACTCGCCCTTTCAGATGTGAGTGAAATTATGCTGTTAAAATTAAAGATGCATTCATATTGAAAAATATTTGAAAAATAGTGCATTTTCTAAATAAGTTTAAGTAGAAGGAAAAATAAAATTGGTGTAAACCTACATGCAAAAATCATGAAGGGTTTTAATTGTTTTTTAAAAAGCCAGCATTCAGTTTTAGAGGTGTGAAAGGGTGTAACCACATGCCATTCTGCTCTTTGAATTATTTTTGGCATTCTTGATGTCTAGCAGACGTCTGATAAAGATCTTACTTACAGGACATACAGGAAGCAACATCTGCTGTTCTGTTTTTTTTTTTACTGCTCATTATCAGACTGCTGACTATTTGGGCGTTAGTTCATCTCTGCAGAATAAAGGCATCACATCATTAAGAACGAAAAACAAAAAGGGGGGCGCCTTGAAGAGCCATTCCTGACTCTACCTGGCTGGAAGAGCCATCACTGAGCCATCACTATGTCAGGTGAATACATTTAATAAATAATCCAGAAATTGGTACTTTTGCAGTGTAATATTTTAATATTTTGTTTTAAATATATCCATGTTATTATGTTTAATGTCTAAGGCTGTGTGCATTCCTGTAGAGATCTAAAACCAATAATACTGTAAAATGTTATCTTTTTATTTCTATTTGATAGTTCTATTTCTATATTCTTCAAAAGTCTTCACAAAAGTGTACAAAATATGTGTATAACCACAATGTCTGTGAAGGTGACCTTTTGCTGTCATCTACAAACATGTCTGTTAAGTTAGACAATATAATAAAAAATAATATTTCAAAATTATGTTGATAATCTCAAATAATCGCATTACATGGATAATTTAGTTTTTGTGAAAATGATTATAACATAAAGAAATGGACGAAATGAAATAATAATTTTCAGTGCCCCAGGGTTCTACACATTTAGTCTGGGCTTACTGGCTTTTAGCCTCATATCACCTGTTTTTATTGTAGCTTATTTGGTTTAAATCATAGACAGTATAAAGGAAGTTTAAATCCTGTTTTTCAAAAAGTGACAAATGGTGGCTTGACAGAAGTACCTGTAACTACCAGCAGGTGGCAAAATAATCCTCATTATCAACTGACTTTGAGGGCCTAAACATACATAGCAAAGGAAAATCATTTTCACAAACAGTAATCAGCAACAGTAACTTTTGAACTTCTTCCTGTGTTTCAATGAAAATGATTGAAACTTCATTATTAACATTTAATGCTGTGAGCACTCAAACTGTTTGAATGCAGCGTTGTAGACAGGTGCTATATCCAGATATGTATTCATTGTACATTAATATTCATGGTCTGTGTTGAAATACTACTACTATACTACAGCTACTACTACTAATCACAGCTCTGTCTCTCTCTCTTTCTCCAGGCGAGAATGCCACAGAAAATGACACATACAATTATACGAGTTACTATAACGAAGATGTCACACAAGATTATGCTCCTAGCAACTTAAATGATATTCAAGATTTCAGTCAAGTGTTTCTTCCCACTCTCTATAGTTTGGTTTTCATCCTGGGCTTCATAGGTAGGTGTGTCCTGTTGTATGTTTGCTGTGAGAACACGTCCTCACTTTCTAGGGACAGAGATAGATTTCGTAAGCTGTTGGCTTTAAGGGATTCAGGGGAAAGAGTATTGTATGTAGGTGTGTAACAGTGATGTAAGAAACACAAAAACAGACATCCTTATTTTACATGTAACAGTGTGACAGGTACACTTATCGTGTCTTTTCTCACAAAGGTAACGGACTAGTGGTGTGTGTCCTGGTGAAGCATCGCAATCAGAGCAACCTGACAGACATCTGCCTCTTCAACCTGGCTCTCTCTGACCTCCTCTTCGCCTTCACGCTGCCTTTCTACTCTCACAACGCCAGGGTCGGCCAGTGGACTTTTGGAGACTTCATGTGCCGTTTGATCTCCGGCTCTCACCAGACTGGCTTCTTCAGCAGTATCTTCTTCATGGTTGTCATGACGCTGGACCGTTATGTAATCATCGTGCACGCTCACAGGGTTGCACGTTATCGTACAATGAGGGCAGCCATCATTCTGACCTTGCTCGTTTGGATGCTGAGCTTGTTTGTGTCTCTGCCGGATTTTATCTTCACACAGGAAATACAGGAAGAGTCACAGAAGATTAGATGTAACTATCCTGAGGAGAAGAAAGTCTGGAAGCGTTACAACCTGTTTACCACAAATGTGCTGGGTCTCGTGATTCCTTTGCTGGTGATGGTAGGTTGCTACTCCAGGATCATCCCCACACTGATGAGCATGAGGACAGCAAAGAGGCACCGCATCGTCAAGTTGATCATCTGTATAGTGGTTGCGTTTTTCTTGCTCTGGGCTCCATATAACATTTCCCGTTTCTTGAAGTTTCTTCAGGAAAAGGGGAAAATCTCACGTAATGAAACCTGGTACAAAAATGTAAACCTGTCAATAACAGTGACGGAGGCCTTAGCTTACACTCACTGCTGTCTGAACCCCATCATATATGCTTTTGTGGGAGAGAAGTTTATGAGACGAGCCTTGCAGCTGCTGAAAAAGTTGGTGCCTGGTTACAGCAGAGATTTGTCAGACAGCTCATTCAGGAGAAGCTCAGTTATGTCCAGGGGCTCTGAAATCACCTCCTCCTTAAAACTGTAGAAGTTTGAGGGCAGTTGTAACTTGTTTAACATGCAGTTTTCATGTGTTATTACTGCAGACCATATCTTGTTATTGTTTTTTTGTTCATTTGACCACTTGTATTTGACACAAGAGTTTGTGTTTACACCTTTAGATCCTATGACTTACAAGGGAATACTTCATTTTTATCATAACATTTCAGATGCAAGTGTTTTGAGACTATGTAATGCTCGTCCTTCTTCTGCTCAGGCTCAGTGAAACTTGCTGGTGCATTTAACTGAACCTGCTGTTTGCAGCATCCTGTAACAGCAAGCTGACACAAACATGCAAAAATAGCATACTGCAACACAAACAAACCAAAGATGGCAATACAGAATGTTCTAGTCTTAGATAAAATAGAAATCCTTCAATCAAATGTATACCAATACGGAGCATTTTCCATATTCACATGTCGTCATTGATAATTGAATCTTATAAAATGATGTGGAGCAAACGTTCCAGTATTGGCAACATTGTATGTATGGTAAATGGTAAATGGCCTGTATTTGTATAGCGCTTTTACTAGTCCTGCCTAGGGACCCCAAAGCGCTTTACACATCCAGTCATCCACCCATTCACTCTCACATTCACACACTGGTGGAGGCAAGCTACAGTTGTAGCCACAGCTGCCCTGGGGCAGACTGACAGAAGCGAGGCTGCCATATCGCGCCATCGGCCCTTCTGGCCAACACCAGTAGGCGGTAGGTGAAGTGTCTTGCCCAAGGACACAACAACCGAGACTGTCCGAGCCGGGGCTCGAACCGGCAACCTTCCGATTACAAGGCGAACTCCCAACTCTTGAGCCACGATCGCCTCTGTATGTACAGAATAGAGCTTTACATGCTGGATACATTGTCCTTATTGCTTCAGTGACTTTTACTGTTGTGCCAGACCTTCTTTGAATGAAACTGGTGCATTTTCTTACTTTAATTTACATATTTCTATCTTCAGCCCCATTCTGATGTTTCACTTTTTGCACTTTTTTTGTTTGTTACATCATTTTATGGTTCTTTGCATTTGTAATGACTGAGTCGAGTCAGACACTCCTTTATCTCTTTTCCTGATTTTATATGATAGTTTTCTTAAGACAATAAATGATAATGCAAATCTTCAGCTTACTTCAAATTAAAGTCATAAAGTGGTTTGTCATATTGGAGGAGTCCATTTTTCGTTTTGAGAAGCTCTCTTAATTCTCTCTGTTATGGAAATGACAAATTCTGTACACAGTCAGAAAAAAGGATCTGTTAAAAAAAAAAGTTCTGTGAGATAGTCCCAAACTAATTCATTAGGTAGGTAACTCTTCACCATCGCTATCATTTTTCTCGCCCGTGGAAGAGTCCAACTGAACCGTCATCTGAAATCTCGGGCTTTCAATTGAGGCCGCATGTAATCTCTTTTCAAAATGACAGGAGTTGCAGCTTCCACATTATGTCAACAGAGAAGGATACGTGATTTTTTTGTTGTTGCTAAAAATCAAATTGATATCTTCACTTTGAGACCCTTAACTTTTCCTTTTAGCAGCACTTCAGAAATTCAGTAATTTTACCCCTTTCCAAAACCAAAATCACATTTGTTGCCCTTTGTAGTGGGCAGCAGAAATAACTTTGGCATATTTTCAACCTATAATCATGTTTCAGGAAGTGAAAGTACGGATTTTCCTCAATATTGTGGAAGGAGAGTCAGATTAGAGCTGTCAAGACATTAGGTGGACATTAGAGTACAAAGGTTAAAACACACATCAATTTAAGGTTTGATTTCTTTCTTCAGTTACCCTGTTGATTTATTCAGTTAATTATATTTGCTAAAAGTGCATTAAACTCTACCGTTTCTGTGTTTACCAGTTCCGTTTAAATGATACTGAAACTGGGTTGAAATCATTTTGTTGTTGGTGCTCATCTCTGAAGGCAGCATTAAAACTGAAATGAACGGAAAATATTCTTCAGCATATTGCTGTTGTCATATTACTGATGACTCAGATAACCTCTGAAAGGATTCAAATGAACTGGTTAGCCAATTCGGTAAGTCAAGACATGTTATTCAAGATTCACCAGCAGCCAACAGGCCCAGGATCCTCCAGCATCTCCAGGCCCAGGACTCTCCAGCAGCCACCAGGCCCGCCACCAGGCCACGGCCAGGCTCCAATAGCCCAAGACCAGGCTTCCTTATTAGCCTGCAGGCAGAACAGAATGAAACTTCAGTAGTACCATAGCCAGTTTTTGCATAAAAGATACCGACTATGGCTTGTAAAAGTGCCTAAATGGTAAATGGACGGATTCTTACACAGTGCTTTTCTACTTTCCAAGAACACTCAAAGTGCTTAACATTCTTAACATGCCACATTCATCCATTTACACAAGCACTTTCTTCTATGCTGTGTAAGGGCTTTCTACCTAACACTTGCACACATTCATACTCTGATGGATGCATGTTAGAGTAATTTAGGATTAATATCTTGTCCAGGGATATCTGGCATCCACACTGCCAAGGATTGAACCACCAACCTTCCAATCAGCAGATGACTTGGTCTACCTCCTTAGGAGGTGTCAGGAGAGCTTTCTAATACCTCTAAACAACAGAAGTTGCTATTGGATATGAACAGATTAAAGAACTGCAAAAACTGAATGAAGAAAAGGATAAAGAAAATAGCCCTCTTTGATTCTCAAGTGGATGATCTAGAGCAGTATACCCGTATGAATGGCTTAATAGTAAGTGGACTGGAGACCAAACACAGATTGTATGCTAGAGCTGTAGTGGCACAGGAAGTCACTGAGCCTACTGAAGCTGACGTCAACTCTTTGGAGCAACAAACTGTCAATTTCTTCAGTGGCAAGTGAATAACTATTAATAGTAAAGACACTGAGGTTTGCCATTCTCTGCCTTCAAAAAGTAATAGAGTAAAACCATTTATAACAATAGGCTTTGTGAATATAAAATCAAAAAGGACACGCTAAGAAGCTGTGAGGAACCAGTGTCTACATAAACGAGCATCTGACAAAGAAAAATGCAGACATAGCATGACAAGCAGCAATACTATGAAGACTAAAAACGGTTCAATCAACATGAACTGCAAACTGCAATCAAACTCAAAGGAACCCCAGAAGAACAAAAAGTTGTGGTCATTAAATTAGTTCCAGATCTGGATAAATATTAGAAATAAACTATGACAGGTTAAATGAAAATTATAATTCTCCATTAGGAATTCTTAAAAACCAACTATACATAAGAATCATATAACATGAAAAAATATGATGATAATAACTTTTCTTAGTAAAGTGAGAACCCACCTTCCCTATAAATAATCATTGCATATATATGATTTGGGACTAAAACCCTTTTAGTATACTGATCACAGACTATGGGTCTTGGAAAATGATATAGACCCTGAAAATAATTTCTACACCCATAAAGAAAAGTCCATCAATACAAAAATTCACACCAATTTTGCTTTTCCAAGATCAGCTCTATAAATTCTCTCTTGTTCACGTATTTCTTTTATCTGTTTATTTAATCACTTTTTTTAGTGTTATTTCAGGTATTCAGGTTATTTTAGTTATAACATTGTGTGTAATATAGTATAGTATAAAAATATCTTACCTGACAGAAAAAGAAAGGGAGAAGAAAGAAAGGGAAGGGGAAGCAATAATAAAAGGACAGTCTGAGGCAAGGTTTGTGAAACATGGAAGACCCCGCCCCCGCGCAGTGTTGAAAGCGCTATGTGGGTGTGTTGGTGAGTGTATAAAGTGCACAGGGTGAGTATGACTGTGTGAAAACTAGGGTGCTATTAAAACTTGTAAAACTTGCAGGGGCAACATCAGAACGAGTGTCCAAGTGTCCATAAGTTGCGATTGCTGTGCTTTGTCATCTAGCTAGCGCTGCAAAAGAGGAGCGAGGATAAAGGGGATAATGTTTTTTAAAATAGCAGTTAATTTCAAATGCAGCACTTTTATCAGCTCAACAAACTGCAGTTTATCTCACAGTGTGTTGCTAGCCTAAGGTCCAGCTGCTGTATTTCACAGGGAGACAAAATTAAGACACCTAACGTCACTAATCGATGAAGAAAGATTAAAAAACGACAGGACAAGGCAGGAGAGGAAGAAGAGAGGTTATATTTAAATGTAGGGACTGCTCAGTCTTGTTTGTGAACTGGAAATTTAAGGATTACATTAAAGATCAGATATTAAGGCCCCCCTCTACAATGTGGGCAACAGAAATTCTTTTTAATTTTCTTCTTTTTCTTTGCTCATTTTCTGATTCAAACTGAGTGCATTCATTAAAATTTAATTTTAAACAGAAGTAAAGTTTGTAATCTCAATATTATTTTCTTATTACATTAATATAGAACAAGGTTCAGGTAGCATTGCACAAAAACAGCTGGCAGAAACATCATCCGGAGAGCAACTTTTTACTTTCTTCATTTCAGTGACTGTACTTTTTCACTACTTCAACTTCTACTGGAGTATTTTTCAACACTAGTGTCTGTACTTCTACCTAAGTAGAGAATGTCTGTACTTTCCCACCTCTGGGCAGATGTGACACAACCACCCAACTGCTGCAAGGTAGAGCCCCCTCATCGCCAAAAGCCTCAGTGTCTAACTTGCAGTTTATATCTCTATCACTAAGTCTTTATCTCCTTTGCTATCACTAACTCTATCTCTGTCCCTATCTTATCTACGTCTCTATCACAAACTGTATCTCTATTTTTATCTTCATCTCTGTTGTTATCTATATCTGCCATCAGTGAGGTTTACAGAAGAAACAAAATGATTGAATGGCAGCTCTCTGGGTGAAAAATGTGCTTTTGATGCCAGAGGCAAGCTATCATCATCAATATGAACCAGCAGCTTGTTGAATCTATGCCATGTTGTATTGAGGTAGTTTTGAAAGCAAAACTCAGTCCAGTGATAACAAGGGGTCTTTACTAAAGTGTCCTGAGATATACAGCGGTAATGTATAACAATGGGATCAAGAAGATGAAGGAACAAATAAAGAAAGAAATGATAATAATAATAAGCATTGTGACGCGCTAAAAACTAGCAGTCATTTTGTGAAGGTGTGAATTTGGGTCACCAAATGCTGTGTTGCACTTTGAAGTATTATCTAGCTGTCTAGATTTTAAGCAGACTCCTGATAAAGATCTCACTTGAGGACGTACAGGAAGTGAAATCTGCTTTTCTACTGTGCTCCTCATTATAAGACTGCTGACTTTAAGACAGTTAGTTTATCTCTGAACATCTAAAGGGATCACATCAATAAAAAAATCAAAAAAAGAGTTCCTGACTTGACGTGTTCGGAAGAGACATCACTGAGATATCACCATGTCAGGTGAATACATTTTAATAGTAATGCAGAATTTAGTATATTTATAGTGTAATATCTTTCAGAGTTCTTAAAAATATATTTTTAATAATGTGTAACGTTCACAGCTGTACGAGTTGCCGCAGGGATTCAAAACCAAATGCTATAATTGAAATTATATCACAATTACTTCATGATTGCTATTTCTAAATTTAGTCTACACGTGTTTTTTTTTTTTAAAGTTTAGTCTACTCTGTTTGAAGATCATTTGTGAAATTATTCAAAAGATATGCATTGCCACAATGTCTTGTGGTTGACCTTTATATCTACTGTAATCTACAATCATCTCACCCACAAACATGTATTTTTTTTAAGGTAGACAATATGATAATAGAGTTGTACAATGATAATTATGTTAAATAACATCACTATGACCAAAACATACCAGTGTGAAAAATAATCATTAACAAACAGGCCAAATTGAATAGTAACGTTTAGGTAGGTAGGTTTATAATTGTACAAGCTGACGCTGGATTTATGGCTTTAAAGCCATTTAATGACCTTTCTTCAGAATAGTTACAGGTTTAAATCATAGACAAGGAGACTTAAATCCTACTTTAATACAGGAGCGTCACATTATGGATTGATGTGAAGTGGTGAGAACTTTCCTAAGGAAGGAGTACCTGTGACAACCAAAAGGTGGCAATCAATTATCAACTGGCTGGGGGCCAAAAGCCCAAAGCAGCAGAGCTGAATGGAGTAGCATTTGTGGTGCTCATGGTTAAGGAAATTTCCCTTTTCAAACAGCAACATGTCAGCAAGAATACTACTGCTACTACTTTAACTAGCACGTTCTTCTTCTGTCCCAATAAAAACGGATGAAGCAGCAATACTATTTAATTTTCTATTCACCTTCCCCAGGAGACAAAAATCCCCCCCAAAAAAATTATGTATATATATATATATGTATATATTTTTTTCTTTATCCAGATAATACAATTAAATTTTTACATTTGATCAACTTGCATATGTTTTTGACTATGCATCTTAATATTTGCAAACAGAGTTGAAAGACTATTACTGATACTACTACTAGTACTAATGACACCATTCTCTCTCTCAGCAGAATTTAATGACACAGAAGACAATTATGGCAATTACAGTGATTTTGATTATGGAGACTATGCTCCAGCCAACTCTACCGATGTAAAGGAATTCAGCCAAGCGTTTCTTGCTATTCTCTATAGTTTGGTTTTCATCCTGGGCTTCATAGGTAGGTGTGTCTTCTTTTGTCTATATTGTGGGATTGTATTGTATTTACACATTGCAGGGGTCTGTTGTCCCTTATGGGAACAGAAAGCACGTTTTAGGCCTAAACTCTGTATGCAGGTGTGTTTATGTGCAACACAACAATATGAGACCGACAGAGAGAAAGAGACTGAATATGTAACAGTGTGACATTTACACTTATTGCATCTTTTCTCACAAAGGTAATGGGCTAGTGGTGTGTGTCCTGGTGAAGCATCGCAATCAGAGCAACCTGACAGACATCTGCCTCTTCAACCTGGCTCTCTCTGACCTCCTCTTCGTCTTCACGCTGCCTTTCTTCTCTCACAACGCCAGGGTCGGCCAGTGGACTTTTGGAGACTTCATGTGCCGTTTGATCTCCGGCTCTCACCACATTGGCTTCTTCAGCAGCATCTTCTTCATGGTTGTCATGACGCTGGACCGCTACATGATCATCATGCACGCTCACAGAGTTGCACGTTATCGCACAAAGAGGGCAGCCATCATTCTGACCGTGCTCGTTTGGATGCTGAGCTTGTTTGTCTCTCTGCCGGATTTTATCTTCATACAGGAAATAAAAGAGTCCCAGAAGTTTGGATGTGACTATCCCGAGGAGAGAAAAATCTGGGAGCATTACAACCTGTTCACCACAAATGTGCTGGGTCTTGTGATTCCCGTGCTGGTGATGGTAGGTTGCTACTCCAGGATCATCCCCAGGCTGGTAAACATGAGGACCGCAAAGAAGCACCGCATCGTCAAGCTGATCATCTGTATAGTGGTTGTATTTTTCTTGCTCTGGGCTCCATATAACATTTCCCTTTTCCTGGAGTTTCTTCAGGAAAGAGAAATAATCCTCAATGATGAAACCTGGTACAAAAATGTAAACCTGTCAATAACAGTGACGGAGGCCTTAGCTTACACTCACTGCTGTCTGAACCCCATCATATATGCTTTTGTGGGAGAGAAGTTTATGAGACGAGCCTTGCAGCTGCTGAAAAAGTTGATGCCTGGTTACAGCAGAGATCTGACAGACAGCTCATTCAGGAGGAGCTCAGTTATGTCCAGGGGCTCTGAAATCACCTCCTCCTTTAAACTGTAGAAGGTGGAGGGCAGTTGTAAGTATTTTGACACAAATGTTTCACCCTGTTATTACTGCAGACCATGCATCATGTTTGTTTTGTTCATTTGGTCACTTCTATTTGACAAATATCACAGTGTTCTTCACCTGTGAGTCACCTCTCTGCATACGTTTGGACCCTTTGCATTTACATTGGTTTATATTTGATTCTGACCATAAGATTGTAGAAGTAAATTCTGCCTACTTATAAAATTAACATGTTAGCACTGCTAACTGCTTTATAGAATCTCTAGTATCTTACTATGTGATGCCCTTCCTTGTTTTGCTCAGGCTGACTTACATTAGATGGTCCATTAAACTGAACCTGCTGTTTATAGCAACTTGTAACAGTTTGCTTTGTTCTTCACACATTTTTAATGAGTTTGCTATTTTGCAGAAATGCACCAAAAATAGCGTACAACAGTTTTAGATTTTCTTTGCGCAAAAGAAGATGTGAAATAGCTGCATGTGTGAATCGTAATTCTCTCTATTTCCACATTGTTTTCTGATGTTCAGCCTTATATAGTTATTTTGTTTGTAGTATTATGTTGTGGTTCCTTGTATTTGTCATTGTTTACCAATGGAGCTGATTGGAGTCAGGCATTCAATCATCTGTTATCCGAATTTTGTATTATTGCTTTGCTAAGACAATAAATGATACTGCAGATCTCGAACTCATGTCACATGAAGGTCATCAAGTGGACTGTCATGTTGGAGAAGTACATTATTGCTTTTGAGAAGAATATTTGCAGCGAGCATGTTCTTTTGTTTCTCATTGTTATTGTAATGACAAATTCTGTACACAGAGATGAAAAGAAAGAAGATCAAAAGTTCTTTGAGACGGAGGTAGTTGTTCACCATCATAAAACAGCAGCATGATGTCATACAGAGTACCATTAGTGGAGGTAGACTTTATCGATAGTTAGAATATTCAGGGAAAGTTGATCAAGTTAAGCTTTTGAATTATTTTTGTTTGTAAAGATTAGTATTATAGATTTTTTTTAACAAGTATTATTTTTTGAAACGAAACAAACAAAACACCTCTTTATCTGAAAACATTTTTCAGTGTCTCTTTTTTTACTCATATTAACACAAAAGGCCAGTTTTGCTGAAAAATACAACTCCTTTGTCTGGTGAAAGTACGTTTCAGGATAAGCAGTAACAAGCCCCTTCATCTCCTTAAATTAAATTAATCCTTTTTTAAAAAAAGAATAAAGACGTGATGAGTCCTTTAGGTGTACAAATGGAATAGTTTTGCCACTGCATCAAATATTACCTGGAATGGTAAATGGCCTGCATTTGTATAGCGCTTTACACAGTCTCTAAGGACCCCAAAGTGCTTTACACTATATTCAGTCATTCACCCATTCACACACACATTCACACACTGGCAATGGCAAGCTACGTTGTAGCCACAGCTGCCCTGGGGCGCACTGACAGAGGTGAGGCTGCCGGACACTGGCGCCCTCTGACCACCACCAGTAGGCAACCATGGGGTTAGTATCTTGCCCAAGGATATTTGGCATGCAGCCAGGAGGCAGCGTGGGATCGAACCACCGATCTTCTGATTAGCGGCTGACCTGCTCTGCCACCTGAGCTACAGCCACCCCAGGAAACAGTTCAGTAATCCAAAAATAATGTTTTTTTTCCCCATGTAGAATTCAAATACTTGGAATTTTCATATTTTCACATACAGTATGTTAATAAAAGGTTCAAAGGATATGAGTGACAACTGTTGCAAAACTGAACAGATTGTGTGACTACATGCAGACATGGTGAAGTTCACCCAATGAAGTTCAAGGTGAGCATCAAAATGTCAAAGAAAGCTGACTTAAGGGACGTTGAAGACAGGATGGTTTGCAGTGCCAAAGGGGATGGTGTATGTACTTCAGAAAATAAAAATGAGCATTCAGACATGCAGTCGTGGTCAAGTCAACCTGCTAAAGTTCACAGTGAGCATCAGAATAGAGAACATTTCTATTAAAGTGTCCTGTGAGTGTAGAATCTATGATGAGCAGCCGGGCTGTACGACAGTGAGACCAATAAGAGGAAGAAACAAATAATAATAGTAGCGAAAATGATACTAATAAAGTCTCTTGTACTTTATATAAAACCCAGCAGTCATTTTGTAAAGGTGTGAAGTTGTACCACCATATGTTGTGTATTTGTAATGATCTCACTTAAGGACAAACAGGAAGTGAAATCTGCTTTTCTTATTTTGCACTTCTCATTATCAGATTGCTGACTTTAAGACTGTTAGTTAATTCCTCCATATCTAAAGACATCACATCAATAAAACACGAAAAAACAAGCCTTGTGTTGTGTTTGGAACAAAGAGAACAACAAAGTTTCGGAGCGTTACAACCTGTTCACCACAAATGTGCTGGGTCTTGTGATTCCCGTGCTGGTGATGGTAGGTTGCTACTCCAGGATCATCCCCAGGCTGGAAAACAAGAGGACCGCAAAGAAGCACCGCATCGTCAAGCTGATAATTTGTTTAGTGGTTGTATTTTTCTTGCTGTGGGCTCCATATAACATTTCCCTTTTCCTGGAGTTCCTTAAGGAAAGAGAAATAATCCTCAATGATGAAACATGGGAGGAAAATATATGGCTGTTAGTAGCAGTAATCGAGGCCTTTGCTTACACTCACTGCTGTCTGAATCCCATCATATATGCTTTTGTGGGAGAGAAGTTTATGATACGAGCCTTGCAGCTGCTGAAAAAGTTGATGCCCGCAGAGATGACAACTCATTTAGTACACATTCAAATCCTCTGATGTCACCTCCACTTTTATCTAGTAACTTTTTTTGCTCGTTACTTCACAATTTAACACCCCTGTGTCAGATGTTATTGGGATTCAGTGCTGCATAAATGAAACTGAACTGAACTGAAGGTGTAGGGCAGACGTAACTCGTTTGGCATGAATGTTTCACCTTGTTATTACTGCAGGCTGTGTCTTGTTCATGTTGTTTTTGTTTGTTTGGTCACTTCCTTGTTCTGCTCAGGCTAAATTAAACTTTTTGGTCTGTTAAACTGAGCCTGCTGTGTATAGAATCTGTAACAGTTTACTTTCCTTCACACATTTTTTTCATGAGCTTCCATGTTTGCAGAAAAATACAAAAAACGGGCATAAAATGGTTTCAGATCTCCTTTGTACAAAACTTGCTCATTGCCTTACTGTCATTCCTATTTATACCTACTTCCACAGTTTCATGTTTTATGCTCTTCTTCTTCACTTGTTCTACGTTATGGTTCCTTATATTTGTCATTACTTGGCACTGGGGTTGATTCAAGTCAGACATCCATTCATCTCTTATCCCGATTTTGTTCTCTTGAAACAATAAATGATAATGCAAATCTTGAACTTACATCAAATGAAGGTCATAAATTGGATTGTCATGTTGGAGAAGTGCATTGTTCATTCTGAGAATATATTTGCAGTGAGAATGTTACTGCATTGACAAAATCTGTAGTAAAAGTGAAAATTAAATCTGCATTTCTTCTTTTTTGTGCTCCTCGTTATCAGACTGCTGACTTTAAGACAGTCAATCTCTGCACATCTAAAGAGATCACATCAATAAAAAAACAAAAAAGAGAAACCTTGAATTATAATTCCTGACTTCACCTGATTTAAAACGACATCACTGCTATATGACCATGTCAGGTAAATATCTTTGAACAGTAATACAAAGTATATATATATATAAAAAAAAAAATTCCCGCTCGCCCCTGCGGGCAGTCAGTCCGGATCCTACCAGAGCTTGGATCCTACCAGAGGCCTGGAAGCTTGAGGGTCCTGTCAGTAGGTGTGAACCATGTAGGGGCCTGGTGCTGCCCAACTCTTCATACTGGAGACACTTCCTTGGATGTCTGCCACTGTGATGGTTACTGGACTCTGTTCAGGGAGGTTGCTGTGGTGTGTCCTCAGATCCACTAGCCACTGAGCATTGCCGTTATGGGTTGCGTCCTTCTCCCATATGCTCTTCCAGTATTGCAGTATGTACATATATATATATATTTTTAATATAAATACATATATATATATATATATATATATATATATATATATATATATATATATATATGTATTAGGGGTGCAACGATATACAAAATTCACGGTTAGGTTCGATACTTTGGTGTTACGGTTCAAGATTTTCTCGATAAAAAAAAAAGTTCATGCCTTTTTAATTGGTCATTCATTAAAATTATAAATATATATTTTAACTCAAAAGTACAGTTTTTAAATTTAATGTTGCTGAAACAACAAAGTAATAAAAAAAATAAATCTATCTGATCGAGAAATCACTCATCTTTGGAAAAGAGAGTTTATTACAGAGAAATGGCTCTTTCCAAAATAAAAGCTATACTATACGCTTCTTCTGGGCTATATTCTCAGCAGCATATTAAACATATCAGGTCCCCATAAGGAGAATCATGTGCTAACGGCTGTTTAAATGACTCCGGTAAAGTTTGTAGCATGCATGCTTTTTGTTTTTGTCTGCTTCCACTTGTCTTGTCACTAGGATGATGTCTGTCACGTTTTAGTTAATGGACTCAGGCGCAGACCAGGAATCTTTGCAGAGTTAACAATCAGTTTATTTACACAACAACACCTGGTGATACTATTTACAACGTGCTGGAGGGAGGGGAGGGAGGTCCAGGGTTCCGGGGTATGTGAGGGGAAAGACGGGAATCAGAAGCACTCCAGAGGCTCTCTCTCTTCACTCCCCACACTGGGGAAACACAAATCCACTCACTCGTCCACACGGAAATAGGCAGGCAGGGAAAGGTCCGGGGTAGATCTGCACACAGAGACGGGGTTAATGACGAACAGACGGAAACAACTTTACGGAGTTTAGCTCACTAATGGTTGAGAGACTGACGCTGATAGCTCAAAGATCCAGTGACGAGTGATACAGTGCTGCCGTCTTAAATCGGCCTTGCGATCATCCCGATAGGCAGCAGGTGCGTGGGCCAGGGGTGGGAGCCCATAACGAGCACTGCCTGGCAGGTGAGAGAGAGAGAGAGAAAACATGTTGCCTAATACAGGATCAGGTGGTGATGCACAGGGACCATGACAATGTCGGCGTAAATGTGCAGTCATATTCGTTGTGTTCCCACTAGTGCTGTCAGCGTTAATCTCGTTAAAATGACATTAACGCCATAACGTGGCAAATCTCCGTTAACGAGTTACCGCGGATCGCCCCGTGTGTGGGGCTGGACGGCGTCAACACGTTAACAAGCTAACTGCGCTAACGCACTAGTTCCCACCAATTGAGCATTGCGTGGCACATTCAACATACTGTTTTACTTTTGTCCATGACGTGCTTACCATCAGGGTCATGCTTCACATGAAAACCGAGATCTGAATGAGGGTGGGGGAGGTTCAATTTCGGGTAGCGTTGAGGCAGTTGTCATTTTGCAACGAGTTTAGCTTCTGTCTTGCTAGCTTGCACTGCGCTCAGTGGATCTGCACTCGACAGTGCAGCCTAGGCGGAGTAGCAGTGTTGCCAACTTAGCGACTTTGTCGCTATATTAAGCGAGTTTTCAGACCCCCTAGTGACTTTTTTTCTAAAAAAAGTCGCTAAAAAAAGACGTGAAAGACTTTACAAAAAACAATAATTGCTAAAAGAAATTTAATTTGTAGTTCTAAATAAATTCTAAATGCATTTAGGACGTTTTTTGCTCACTTTATGTCTCGTCCACGATGTTATTTCTCTCTCCAGCAGCGTAGGTTACAATTACATTAGCATGACCAATTATGCAAATTAGGTGATGACGTCATTTAGCGACTTCTAGCGACTTTTAGGACAACCAATAGCGATTTTCCTTACTGAGGAGTTGGCAACACTGCGGAGTAGTCGAACGCAGATCCACTGAGCACTCAACACAGACAACATCGTCAGAAGAAAAGTTGATAAAATAAATAAAAATTTGTATTGTTCATACATATGCGTACAGAACCGAAAGCACTGTATCGAATAGTTCAATATCTATACGAGTATTGTTGCACCCCTAATATATATATATATATATATATATATATATATATATATACAGTGTTGGGAAGGTTACTTTTAAAATGTATTCCATTACAGAATACATGCCCCAAAATGTATTCTGTAACGTATTCTGTTACATTACTCAATGAGAGTAACGTATTCTGAATACTTTGGATTACTTAATATATTATCATGCTGTTTACAACTACATGAATGTACTATTGCTGTGATTTATTACTGTTACTGAAGGTCCGCGGCTCCGAACTGTAGTAAAGGGACCTCTGGCTAATACGGGGTCCTGGGGTCTTGCCTGGTGTGATAGACCCCAGCCTCTATGGATCTTGTACTCAGAGCTTGTTCTTGTGCTGCCATGATTAGTGCCTCTGTGCTATCTTTTAGTCCAGCTTTGTCCAGCCACTGGTAGGATTTCTGGATATCAGCCACCTCCTCTATCTGCCGGTGGTACATACCGTGCAGGGACCTGTCCTTCCATGATGGTTCCTCGTCTCCCTCCTCTTTCTTGGGTTTCTGCTGCCTGAGGTATTCACTGAGCACGCTGTCAGTTGGGGCCATCTTCGTGATGTATTCTTGGATGTTCGTTGTCTCATCCTGGACTGTGGTGCTGACACTCACCAGTCCCCGGCCCCCTTCCTTCCGCTTAGTGTACAGCCTCAGGGTGCTGGACTTGGGGTGAAACCCTCCATGCATGGTAAGGAGCTTTCTTGTCTTTATGTCAGTGGCTTCTATCTCCTCCTTTGGCCAGCCTATTACCCCAGCAGGGTACCTGATCACAGGCAGGGCGTAGGTGTTGATGGCCCGGATCTTGTTCTTACCGTTCAACTGACTCCTCAGGACTTGCCTGACCCTCTGCAGGTACTTGGTGGTTGCAGCTTTCCTAGCGGCCTCTTCATGGTTCCCACTCGCCTGCGGGATCCCCAGGTACTTGTAACTGTCCTCTATGTCTGCAATGTTGCCTTCTGGTAGTTCAATCCCCTCAGTTCTGACTACCTTCCCTCTCTTTGTTACCATCCGACTACACTTCTCCAGCCCGAACGACATTCCAATGTCATTGCTGTATAGCCTGGTAGTGTGGATCAGTGAATCGATGTCTCGTTCACTCTTGGCATACAGCTTGATGTCATCCATGTACAGGAGGTGGCTGACAACTGCTCCGTTCCGTAGTAGCTGGTTCATTTGTGCTGCCAGACGCTCGTGGAGTGCAGTCAGCTTCTTTAGCCAGTAGGCGTGAACCATGTCGGGCCCTGGTGCTGTCCAACTCTTCATACTGGAGACCCTTTCTTGGATATCTGCCACTGTGATGGTTACTGGACCCTGTTCAGGGAGGTCGCTATGGTCTGCCCTCAGATCCACTAGCCACTGAGCATTGCCGTTATGGGTTGCGTCCTTCTCCCATATGCTCTTCCAGTATTGCTCCGTCTCCAGCCTTGGTGGTGCTGTTCTCTTATTATTGTTCCCTTGCCACTGAGAGTACACCTTTGCTGGTTCTGTGGAGAACAGCTGGTTTATTCTCCTGCCTTCTATCTCTCTGGTGTACCTCCTCAAGCGGCTGGCCAAGGCTGTGAGTCGTTGCTTGGCAGTTTCCAAGGCCTCAGGTATGGACAGCTTGCTGTATTTCTTATGCACCTTCTTCATCGCACCTTTCTGCAACTCCGTTAGTTGGCTAACCTCCCTCCAAGCTACTTGGAGGGTACTGCCCCTTGTGGCTGTTCAACTTGTAGCCAAGCATCTCACTGATCACTGCTGCTGTATTGTAGATCAGCTTGTTAGTGTCGGTAATCGTGGTTGTAGGTATTGTCCGTAGTGCTGCATTAACATCATCTAGCAGACCTTCTGAGGGTACTTCACGTAATCTTGGTAACCGGCTACGGGGGATCCAGGTTTAGTCGTTATAGTGTGGCTTAGAAGTATTTAGCCGAAGTGTATTTTATTTATGTTAGTTCTTTTTTAACTTGTAGTTTTAGAAATATAAAATTAAAATTATATTCTATAATTTTTTCATCGCTCAAAATAAGCGTCACACTCACGGAAGCCGGTATACCCGCCGAAACACCGTGCAATTATCGAGATTTGCTGTACGCATACAGCCGGCTGTAGCTTTTCAGCTCACAGCCGGCTGCACACACCAACACAACAGCATAGATAGCACAGATGTTAAGGCGGCGAGGCGTGCCGCTCAGGTGCATCTGCCTCCCCTGCAGCGGCGCTGCAGACCACGCCTTGCCACACACATTAACCAGGTAAAATACATATTTAGGCAGAATTTTGCAAATATCTATTTTTCATTTTTTAGCAGCAATAATTCTTTTTTTCCAATGCTTTTTTAAAAGTCAGGTCAAGGCTCCAAAAGCCTAAAGGCGATATAAGGGTGGCGGCTCACAACAGTTTTTGTTTGCTACATGGATCATTTTAGTTCAGCTGGGTGTCTTTCCTTTTGTTATATTTCTTTAAGAGTTCAAAATGTGTTCATTACATAAATAAAATGTCATTTTCTCATTAGCACTTCAAGGATTTCATAAGCAACACATCTTAGTTGTTCACACAAAGCATAAAGGTAAAAAATAATATATACAGTGTTATCTTCATTTTAGATGTCAAAAAGTATTTGACAAGTATTTGGCTCCCAGTGTTTTCTTTTGCGTGAAAACCGGGTTCAAATGGCTCTTTCGGTGTTAAAGGTTGCTGGCCCCTGGGCACAACCCTTGCCTTTGCCATTACCAAGGTGGACTGAACCACCAAAGACTGGTGCGGCAAATTGCTTTGACTTAATGCTCCTTTCAACTCCAAAGTTCTTGTTGTGGAAGTTTTCATTTAGTAAAACTGCAGACAAGCAGTGAGCTGTAGCTACCATCCTTTAATAAAATACAGCAAACCCAAGCTTGGTGACAGAGCGGCCATTGCGGGGCCGGCAGAGTCTCCCCTGGACCCAGCACAGCCCTGGGTTTAAATATTTTTATTATGAACTGATGTGAATTGAAGTGACAACCTTTCCCGAGGAGGGAGTACTACACCTGTGACTGCCAAAAGGTTGGAAAAAAGTTAGCATTATCAGCTAGCTGGGAGCCAAAACAGCAGAGTTGAATTGAGTATATTTTTTTGTTTGATAGCAAAGGAAAAAGACCTTTAAAAACAGCAACATATCAGCAACAATAGCTTTTAAACGGGCTACTTCAACTTGCACTTTCTTCTTCTGTTACAATAAAAATGGGTGAAGACATGTTATTAACTGTAGCCTAAATTTCTACTCAGCTCTACCAGGATCATGGGTCTACACTAATACACAATAGCTGTTTTGATGTAGTATTCATTTTCACTGCCTGTAATGAAAAATAAAATGATAAGCAATAAATAAATAACAAAGACCTAAATAATAAACACTCTTCCTCTCTCTCTCTCTCTCAGCAGGATATTATGACTCAGAAGACTATTACCGCAATTATAGTGATTTTGATTATGGAGACTATGCCAGTGGGATTAAGAAGGTCCTCAAAGTATTCCTTCCACCGCCCAACCATTTTCTCAGTGGAAGTCAGCATTGCTCCACCCGCACTATACACAGTGCAGGTAGCACACCGCTTTCCCCTCCTGAGTCACCCGGCGGTTTGCCAGAATCTCTTCGAGGCAGTGCGAAAGTCTTTCCATGGCCTCTCCAAACTCCCCCCACACCCGAGTTTTTGCTCCAGCCACTGCCCGTGACGCGTTTCGCCTGGCCTGTCGGTACCTATCAGCTGCCTCCGAAGTCCCACAGGCTAACCAAGCCCAATAGGACTCCTTCTTCAGCTTGGTGGCTTCCCTCACCTCTGGTGTCCACCATTTGGTTCGGGGGTTACCAACAGACACCAACCACCTTGCTGCCACTGCTCAGTGCAGTGGCCGCAATGGACATGCTGAACATGGTCCATCCCGACTCAATGTCCCCAGTCTCCTTCTGAATACTGTTGAAGATCTGCCGGAGGTGTGCGTCGAAGATCTCACAAACTGGGGCCAAATGAAATATTTGGGCTTAACCTTGACAAAATCAATATCCGCTATGTTTGAGACAAACTGCAATCAGGTGGAAGGTAACATAAAAAAAGAATTAGGACTGTGGTCAACAATACCTACAAATTTCTACTCTAGAATCCAAATAATAAAGATAACCATTCTCCCAAGATTGCTGTACTTGTACCAATCACTCCCACTTCCTATACCTCAAAGTAAATATAAAATATGGGAAAAAATGGTCACACGGTTTTTAAGGGATGGGAAAAAGCCAAGAACAAGGACAACAACACTGCAACTCCCGAAGTGTAAGGGAGGGATGGCTTTCCCCAATCTTAGGGAATACTTTTATGCAGCTCAATTTAGACCAGATTATGAGGCTAAGGAAATTGAGCGAGAAATCGAGGGAAACAAAATACAAATTTTTATCTCTTACAAACAACTAATGACCTCTTATAGAAGTAGAATGAACCAAATTGTGAAATTTACATTAGAAATATGGCACACAGTAATAGAAAAATGCCAGTTAAAGGAAAAATTATTTTTGCTGAAATGATTCAGACAAGATTAAAAAATTTAAACCGGGACAATGGGACCAAACGTTTAAGCAATGGAAATTAAAAGGGATTACAGCAGTTTGTACACTAATGAAAAATGGAACACTAATGAGTTTCCAACAACTAAAAAATAAATACAAATTGGAAAATAGAGACTTTTTTAGATACCTGCAAGTAAGGGATTATGGCACAAAACAAATAAAGACCAACTGGTTTAAAAAACCACTGGGTATAATCAGACTAGTGAACAATTGCTATGAGCAAAAACAATTCAAAGCAATTTCCACCTTTTACAGATCATTAGAAGAAGCTAGACAGGATACAACCTGTTACCTTAAAAAGAAATGGGAAACTGAACTGACCATAAATATAACAGAGAAAGAATGGCTCAGTATGAGTGAAGCACAACACAGTTCAACGAATTCGCCGTTGTGGAGGGAATTTTGCTGGAAAAATCTGACCCGTTTTTTCATAACACCCCAAATTAAAAGCAAACAGATCTCAAGTCCACAGAACTGTTGGGGGTCATATGGAGAAACGGAAGCTGATCATTCACACGTATTTTGGAAGTGCATAAAAATAAAAAAGTACTGCGAAGATCTCAAAATGAACATGGATAATATTCTTGGTTATGCACTCCCAAACACCTGCCAAATGATGTTCCTTGGAAACATAAAGGATCTGGTAAAGAAGGAGGAAATGTATCTAGTAAAAATAATTCTAGCCGCAACAAAGAAAGCAATCATAAAGAACTGGCTACAACCAGACCCTCCCACTCAACAAGATTGGATTAGGATTGTAGAAGGCATCTCAGAGATGTAACTAATTACATACAATATTAGACTGATGGGATGTAAATATGATAGACAATGGGGGAAGTGGAAAGCTTGTTTAAGTTGCACCTTACAACATACTCAGAAATCTGCATGTGATAAAAGGTGAAAAAAAGTAATGTAAACTCCAGACTGTTTGTTTGTTTGTAATGTTCTTTAGTGTAATGTTTTCAATACTAACTAAAATTAATAAATTGCAAAATAACAACATGTGAACAGCAGAGAGAAAGAGACTGTTACAGAAAGAATATGTAACAGTGTGACAGGTGCACTTATTATATATCTTTTCTCACAAAGGCAATGAACTAGTTGTGTGTCCTGGTGAAGCACCACAATCAGTGCAACCTGACAGACATCTGCCTCTTCAACCTGGCTCTCTCTGACTTCACTTCACGTTACCTTTCTACTCTCACAATGCCAGGGTCGGCCAGTGGACTTTTGGAGACTTCATGTGCCGTTTGATCTCCGGGTCTCACCACATTGGCTTCTTCAGCAGCATCTTCTTCATGGTTGTCATGACGCTGGACCGCTACATGATCATTGTGCACGCTCACAGGGTTGCACGTTATCGCACAAAGAGGGCAGCCATCATTCTGACCGTGCTCGTTTGGATGCTGAGCTTGTTTGTCTCTCTGCCATATTTTATCTTCATATAGGAAACAAAAGAGTCCCAGAAGTTTGGATGTGACTATCCCGAGGAGAGAAAAGTCTGGGAGCGTAATAATAAATAAAAATTTATTGCTGTCAGTAGCAGTAACGGAAGCCTTAGCTTATACTCACTGCTGCCGGAATCCAACCATATATGCTTTTGTGGGAGAGAAGTTCATGAGACGAGCCTTGCAGGTGCTGAAATAGTTGGTGCCTGGTACAGCTGCTCATTCAGGAGAAGTAAGGTTCGCATTTTAAAACGTTTTTTTTTTGGCATTTGGGTTTGCTTTTTATGTTCACTTGGCCAGGTGCAATATTAGTCAGGCAATGTGCAATCCCTGTTTTAACTTGGGCACACACCATATGAAAATTAAGTCTTTCATAGGTGCTCATGGTGAACATGATTTGCTGTGTGTAAGATAAGATAAGATAAGATAAGATAAGATAAGATAAGATAAGATAAGATAAGATAAGATACAGTTTACATGTGGAATTTTTTTTTGGTCACAGCAGAGTTAAGAGGAGTAAAAATAAAAAAATACAAAAGAATAAGATAAGATAAAACATAATAACATACTATACAAAATAGAATAAATGACAGTCCAAAATAGAATAAAATGCTTTGTTGTGGTAGGAAAAATTGCACTTGGTTTTATTGCACATCAAAGAGACAGGGCGAAAGTTACAATTGTGTATGCGATGTGTGTGCGTGTGTCTCCTTCTGCACATGTGTGGTCATCTGCAGAGACCATGTTGTAGAATCTGACAGCAATGCCCCTGTGGGGCTGTATTCATCTGGGGTGGATTTGGTTTTTTAAAAAGGGGCACCTGTTTTCTTTTGGTGAGAGCGAGTTATGAGGTGATTGCAGGGAGGTTGCACCATTAAAGGTACATTGTTGGTCGTAAGTGACCTTTTGTTACGATGTTCTAATTTTATTGCAAACTGTATTTTTTTCCTTTACTTTTAAAATAATTAAATCTGATATATTCTCGCTGATTTTGACCATATAAATAAATAAATAAATAATAATAAAGATCAATAAAGTGGACCATGGCAAAGCCATAATGATCTGCCTTCAGACAATAATTCTGATTGCTACAGTGCCAAACAGGACTTATGGAGGCAAATGTAAACTCAAAAACACTCAGCTTTATTGCTGGATTTCAGATAAAACAGAAAACTAGCTAAACTGAGAATGCAAAAAACTAAACAGGTAGGCAAGCTGGCAGATGGGACACACAGTGTAGAATGATGGACGACAGTTCGACGAGCAAGGGAAAACGCAGATACTATATACAAGAGGTGAACAGGACTAAGAGGAAACAGCTGGGAGACACGGCTGACACTGATTACATAGAAAAGACGAAGGAGCACACAAAACTGAATACACTGACATAAGACACAGACCTTCAAAGTAAAACAGGAAACTCAACACACATGCAGAGACACAGACTCAGAACTGACTGAACAGGAACAGAGGGAGTACAAAACCAAAACCTAAAAACTAGCAAATCCTAACAGAAGACATAACCAGAATAAATAAGAACATAAGATAATATTAACAAACACAAAACACTGAGTCATCAGACTCAGGACCATGACACAGTTTTACAGAGAACCATTAAATACAATATTTCGTGATCTGGATGAAAATGGTCAGTCATCTTTCAGCTAAAATGATTGCAACAGTAACTAAAATAATAACTCGTTACACCAAAATATATAGAAAGAATGTAACGTAAAACATGCTTTGAGTAGATAAGCTACACCAGCTTAAGACCACTGGATGCCACTCCTCAGATAAGAACAAGAAAATGAGGATGCAGTTTGCACCACATAATTCGGACAACTGAAGATTGGAAAATGTCATCAGTTCATATTAATCTCAATTTCTGCTCCTAAAATTGAATGGTAGAGTCAGAATCTGGCAGAATGGTGCATCTCCCTGTGCATCTCTTCATGATCACAGTGTTCTGATCTTCTGATGGTTGCTTCCAGCAGGATAACACACCGTGTCACAGAGTCCAAACATCTGAAACTCTTTTTTAATCTGACAATAAGTTCACTGTGCTCAAATGGGCTCCACAGTCACCACAGTCTTTATCCAACTGAAGAGCTTTGGGATGTGGTAAGAGGTTCTGAATGTGGAGCCAACAAATTTATGGCAACCGTGTGATACTATCACATCAACATGAACCAGTATCTCAAAGGAATGTTTTTAGCAGCTTGTTTAATCAATGCTGTGTAGAATTAGGGTAGTTCTGAAGACAAAAGTTAGTCCAAACCAGTCCGTGCAAGACATACTACTAAAGTGTCTCATGAGTGTAGAATCGATGATGTGCACTGATGTACAACAGTGAGACCAAGAAGAGGAAGAAACAAATAATAATAGTAGCGAAAATGACAATAATAAACTCTCTCATCTGTTATGTAAAAACCAACAGTCATTTTGTAAAGGTGAGAATTTGTGTCACCATATGCTGTGTTGTTCTTTGAAGTATTTGTCATGATCTCACTTAAGCACATGCAGGAAGTGAAATCTATATTTCTTTTTTTGTGCTCCTTGTTATCAGACTGCTGCCTTTAAGACTGTTAGTTAATCCCTGCACACCTCAAGAGATCACATCAATAAAACACGAAAAACAAGAAGCGTTGAAGTGTAATTCCTGACTTCACCTGATTTGAAGAGACATCACTGAGTTATCACCATGGCAGGTAAATATCTTTTAAAAGTAATACAAGAATGTTATATATTTAAAGTTTAGCATTTTTCAGAGTTCTTGAAAATACATGTTTATAATGTGTTAAATCTGTTAAGGCTGTACATAGTAGAAATTCAAATACTGTAATTTAAAATTGTATCACAATTTATTAAGGGTGGGACATGATATATATATGCATATATTTTAATGAATTAGAGGTTTTGTAGTTAATTAATCTTGATTAATCGCATTTAATCGCACAAGAAACAAAACACAAATGGGGTTTTTTTTATTTAAAAGGGTTTTAGTGGGTGATGGAATTAAACAATAAACATGGACATGAATATTGTAAACTCCAGCTCTTTTAATTTCTGGGGGGAAAAAAAGACAAACTAACCTTTTGTCTAAGTCTAAAACTGTACTCACCTCTACCATGACCATGTGTCTACACTAATACACTATAGCTATTAATTTTCACTGCTTGTGATGAGAAATAAAAGAATAAAATAAATAAATAATAAATACCTACTCTCTCTCAGCAGAATATAATGACACAGAAGACAATTACAGCAATTACAGTGATTTTGATTATGGAGACTATGCTCCAGCCAACTCTACCGATGTAAAGGAATTCAGCCAAGCGTTTCTTGCTATTCTCTATAGTTTGGTTTTCATCCTGGGCTTCATAGGTAGGTGTGTCTTCTTGTGTCTATATTGTGGGGATTGTATTGTATTTACACATTGCAGGGATCTGTTGTCCCTTATGGGAACAGAAAGCACATTTTAGGCCTAAACTCTGTATGCAGGTGTGTTTATGTGCAACACAACAACATGAGACAGAGTAAGAGACAGAAAGAATATGTAACAGTGTGACATTTACACTTATTGTATCTTTTCTCACAAAGGCAATGGGCTAGTGGTGTGTGTCCTGGTGAAGCATCGCAATCAGTGCAACCTGACAGACATCTGCCTCTTCAACCTGGCTCTCTCTGACCTCCTCTTCGTCTTCACGCTGCCTTTCTTCTCTCACAACGCCAGGGTCGGCCAGTGGACTTTGGGAGACTTCATGTGCCGTTTGATCTCCGGCTCTCACCACATTGGCTTCTTCAGCAGCATCTTCTTCATGGTTGTCATGACGCTGGACCGCTACATGATCATCATGCACGCTCACAGGGTTGCACGTTATCGCACAAAGAGGGCAGCCATCATTCTGACCGTGCTCGTTTGGATGCTGAGCTTGTTTGTGTCTCTGCCAGATTTTATCTTCATACAGGAAACAGAGGAGAACCAGGAGTTTGGATGTGACTATCCCGAGGAGAGAAAAATCTGGGAGCGTTACAACCTGTTCACCACAAATGTGCTGGGTCTTGTGATTCCCGTGCTGGTGGTAGGTTGCTACTCCAGGATCATCCCCAGGCTGGTAAACATGAGGACCGCAAAGAAGCACCGCATCGTCAAGCTGATCATCTGTATAGTGGTTGTATTTTTCTTGCTCTGGGCTCCATATAACATTTCCCTTTTCCTGGAGTTTCTTCAGGACAGAGAAATAATCCTCAATGATGAAACCTGGTACAACAATATAAAGCTGTCAATAACAGTGACTGAGGCATTAGCTTACACTCACTGCTGTCTGAACCCCATCATATATGCTTTTGTGGGAGAGAAGTTTATGAGACGAGCCTTGCAGCTGCTGAAAAAGTTGATGCCTGGTTACAGCAGAGATCTGACAGACAGCTCATTCAGGAGGAGCTCAGTTATGTCCAGGGGCTCTGAAATCACCTCCTCCTTTAAACTGTAGAAGGTGGAGGGCAGTTGTAAGTATTTTGTCATGAATGTTTCACCCTGTTATTACTGCAAACTGTGTCTCATAGTTTTTTCATTCATTTGGTCACTTCTATCTGACAAATACCACAGTGTTCTTCACCTGTGTGGCACCTTCGAAATGTGTTTGTACACCTTTGAACTTACAGTATTTTTTTCCCCTGACTGTAAAATTTAAATGTACTCATTACTTTTCAATGCCTTTAATGTGTGTTAGCACTGCCAATTTACAGTATATTAATCACCTTCGACTCTAATTATCAAATTCTAATGTAAATGCTGCCTACTTATAAAATTAACCTGTTAGCTGTGCTGGCTGCTTTACAGAATCTCGAGTATCTCACTATTTAATGCCCTTCCCTTCTCAAGCGGAACTAAACTTGCTGGTCTGTTAAACTGAACCTGCTGTTTATTTCAATGTGTAACTTTCTTCTTCTTCTTTTTTATGACCTTGCAATTTCGCAGAAGCACATCAAAAACAGCATACAACAATTTCCGAGTATCTGAAATAGCTGAAGAAAGAAGATCTGAAATAGCTGCATGTGTGAATCATGTGTGAATCGTAATTCTCTCTACTTCCATATTGCTCTCTGATGTTTAGCCTGATATTGTTATTTTGTTTGTTGTATTATGTTGTGGTTCCTTGTATTTGTCATTATTTGCCAATGGAGCTGATTGGAGTCAGGCATCCAATCATCTCTTATCCTGATTTTGTATTATAGCTTTATGAAGACAATGAATGATACTGCAGATCTTAAACTTATGTCAACTGAAGGTCATCAATTGGATTGTCACACTGGAGAAGTACATTATTCCTTTTGAGAAGAATATTTGTTGTGAGCATGTTCTTTTGTTTCTCATTGTTATTGCAATGAGAAATTCTGTACACAGAGATGAAAAGAAAGAAGATCAAAAGTTCTTTGAGATGGAGGTAGTTGTTCACATTCATAAAACAGCAGCATGATGTCATATAGAGGAACATTAGTGGAGGTGGATTTCATAAACAGTTAGAACATTCAGGGAAAGTTGATCAAGTTAAGCTTTCTAATTACTGTTGTTTATACAGATTAGTATTATAGATTTTTTAAAGAAGTATATCTGAAAAAAAAAAAAAGAAACAAACAAAACAACTCTTTATCTGGGGAAGTAAATTTCAGGAAAAGCAGCAACAAGCCCCTTCATCTCGTAAAATTAAATTAATCTTTTTTTTTTTAAAAAAAGAATAAAGACATGATGAGTCTTCTAGGTGTAAAAATAAATGTTTTTGCCACTGCATCAAGAATTACCTGGGAATAATAGTTCAGTAATTTAAAAATAATGTAGAATCAAATAATTTGGAGATTTCATATTTTAACATATAGCATGTTATTAAAAGAGAGTATGAGTATACACTTACTCCTCATATAAAAAGAACAAAACATGCCTTTTCAACTGCACATGAACGCAAACATCTAATCAGCCAATCACGTAGCAGCAACTCAGAGCATTTAGACATGCACATGAGGTTAAGTTGACCTCCTGAAGTTCATGGTAAGCATCAGAATAGAAAACGTTAAATTGTGCTGTAAGTGTAGAATCTTTGACAGTGAGACCAAGAAGAGGAAGAAACAAATAATAATATTTATTGAAACGATAATAATAAACTCTCTCATACGTTATGCAAAAACCAGCAGTCATTTTGTAAGGTGTGAATTTGTGTCACCATATGCTGTGTTGTTCTTTGAAGTATTTGTCATGATCTCACTTAAGCACATGCAGGAAGTGAAATCTGCTTTTTGTTTTTTTGTACTCCTCATCACTTTAAGACTGTTAAAGTCAGCAGTCTGACTTTAACCAACCAAATGCTCAGTGAGTACCTCTGGCAGCAGAAACCAAAAAATGAGGAGGAAGGTGAGGAACAATCATGGAAAGACCCAGTGGTAATCGGAGTACTAGGTGTGGTGACTCCCAAATTAGGCAAGTGGCTCCAGCAGATCCCAGGAACAACATTGGAGATCTCTGTCCAGAAGAGCGCAGTCCTAGGAACAGCTAAAGTACTGCACAGGACCCTTGAGCTCTCAGGCCTTTGGTAGAGGGGCGAGAGGGGAAGTAAGTATATATGTATATACTATTATATCTTACAAGATTTCAGATGTAAATGCTCACTATTTACAATATGCTAATTTCTTTTACGAATTTCAAGTGTATTGGATACTTTGTCATCATTTGTTTATAGCAACCTGAAAGCGTTTGATTTCTCACACATTTTTTTGAGCCTACAAGTTCAAACAAATAAACCAAAATAAGCATACAAAGACATCAGATCTTTTTCTTTAGAAGACCTGCACTTTGTCTTGCTGTCATTCAGATATTTCTATCTAGTTCCCCATTACTTTCGGATGCATAGCTTTATACACTTCTTTTTGGTTATGGTTCTTATATTTGTCATTAACTTTCCACTTGAGTTGATTCAAGCCAAGCATCCATTTAGCTGGTATTCGGATTTTGTTTTCTGAAAACAATGAATGATAATGCAGATCTTGAACTTACTTCAAATGAGGGTCATAAAGTGGAGTCATATTGAAGAAGTCCATTGTTCATTCTGAGAATACACTTGCAGTGAGTATGTTCTTTCACACAGTTATGAGTAGTTAAGTAAGTCAACTAGTTAAACTCAACTTTAGGTCTTTAATTCCTCATAAGATGTTGTTAAAATACACTCAGAACATTTAAGAAGTATTTAAAAAAAAAACAAAAAATAAATACTGTTTTGAGATGCTCTAAAGACAAGTAGGGACCTGCTGGATCCCAAGACAACAAAAGAGGTGAGGCAGTTTCTGGGGCTGGCCGTTATTACCACAAAGTTAGGTTTGTACCTAACTTTGTGGAACTAACCAGCCCTCTGACCACCTTCACCCGGAGGGCTGCCCCGAATCTAGTTTAGAGGACATAGCAGTGCCAGGAGGCATTCTGTTCTCCATAGTGATGCCTTGAGCATAGGGCTAAGGCCATTTTGTTCCAGCAGATAAGGGAGGGGTGTACATCAGTCAAAAGTTATTAGAGCATTAGAATGGCTACAGTAGCTTAGGCTCCCTGGTGGTGAAGTGTGGCTTGTGGCTCAGCTGCAGGGGAGAGGTATTGTAGTGAGTTTTGGGGGCAGTGACAGAGCAGGCTAGCTGGCACAGGTGTCACTGACAAACTAATCAGGTCTTTTCCATATTTAAAGCAGTAGCACGCTGGGATGGGTGTGGGTGGGGAGAGAGAGACAGTAATCAGTCAAACTACGCAATAACAAGGTCACGTGTTGGCCAGCAAACACCGTGTCTGCAGCATCATGCTGGAGTTTCCTGTAGCTTGAGACGTGCTACAATGAACCCTCATGAAAATCTCAGAGAAATACATTCAGCAGCTTGCTGCATCTACATTATAAGTGATTCCCGCTAAAGTATCCTGTGAGTGCAGAGTCTATGCTGTGCAGCAGTGATGTGACAATGAGACCAAGAAGAAGAAAAAACAAGTAATAATAGTAGTGAAAATGATATTATTAAACTTTGTGACACATTAGGTAAAAACCAGCAGTCATTTTGTGAAGGTGTCAATTTGTGTCACCGCATGCTTCGTTGTTCTTTGAAGTATTTTTTGGCTGTCTAGATGTTGAACAGACTCCTGATAACGATCTCACTTGGGCACGTACAGGAAGTGAATTCTGCATTTCTGTGTTGTGCTCCTCTTTATCAGACTGCTGACAGTGAGACAGATTGTTCATTTCTACATATCTAATAGGATAACAACAGTAAAACAGAAAAAAGCAGCTGAAGTGCAATTCCTGACTTCACGTGGTTGGAAAAGACACCACTGAGATATGTTGGGTGAATACATTTTAACAGTAATACAGAGTTTCTGTATATTTGTTGTGTAATATTTGTAATATTTTTATAATGTGTAACATATATAAGGCTGTACACACTGCTGTTTGGATTGAAATCCTAATGTTGCAACTTAAATAATACCATAATTCATGTTTTCTGTTTTATATATCGTCTAAAGATCTTTTGATTTCAACATCTTTTGTGAAAAGTAAAAAGATACGTACTGCCACAATCGCTTTGAAGGTGTCCTTTATATCCTTTATATCTGCTAACATCTACAATCATCTCACCCAGTGGACTTTTGGAAACTTCATGTGCCGTTTGATCTCCGGGTCTCACCACATTGGCTTCTTCAGCAGCATCTTCTTCATGGTTGTCATGACACTGGACCACTACACGATCATTGTGCACACTCACAGGGCTCGCACAATGAGGGCTTCCATCATTCTGAACGTGCTTGTTTGGATGCTGAGCTTGTTTGTCTCTCTGCCGGATTTTATCTTCAGAAAGGCAAAAGAACAGGAATCCCAAGGGGTGAAGTGTGACTATCCTGAAGAAAGCGTTATGATATGGGAGCGTTATGATTTGTTCACCACAAATGTGCTGAGTCTCGTGATTCCCTTGCTGGCTGGTAAACATGAGGACCGCAAAGAAGATTGTCAAGCTGATCATCTGTATAGTGGTTGTATTTTTCCTACTCTGGGCCCCATATAACATTTCCCTAAAGCGCTATACAAATACAGGCCATTTACCATTTTCCTAAAGTTCCTTCAGGAAAGAGAAATAATCCTCAATGATGAAACCTGGTCCAAAAGTGTAAGGCTGTCGATAACAGTAACTGAGACCTTAGCTTATACTGAGCCTATTTAAAAGGATAGAAGGTGGAGGGCAGTTGAGAGTTTTTTGACATGCACTTTTCACGCTTGGAAAAAACAACAAATAAACTCTTCACCTGAAAACTTTCTTTTTTCTGCCTCTTATTTGTACAAAAATGTCACTTCTCAGAAAACACCTTGTTTTGGGTAAATTAAATTGAAGCAAAAGCAAGAACAGTAGAAGTCATTGCATAAAATCAACCTAATCTTTCATTAAAAACAAGAATGAGTCTTTCAGAAGAAAAGATGTAGAGGACTTTCTCATAGGATCAAAAATTAAACAGTTCAGCAATCTGAACATAATGTTTGTTTTTTGTAAGATTCAAATATTTTGAGGATTATATATTTTTCATGTACAGTATGTTAATATAGATTCAAAAATTACGAGTGACAGCTCCAAAGTGTGTCACACCCAAATACAAGTTTAAACTACTCCATGCAAAGAAAAGTTATACATTTACTGCACGCATCAATAAACTTGCCCGTTCAACTGCACATGAACACAAATATTTAATCAGCCAATCACATGGCAGCAACTCAGAGCATTTAGACATGCAGACATGGTCAAGTCAACCTGCTGAAGTTTAAAGTGAGCATCATAATAGGGAAGAAAGTTGATTTCAGTTAAAGTTACAATGAACATGATGTGATTATTTGTGCCAGATGGGCTGATCTGAATATTTAAGTGTGCAACCATCTCTAGTGTTTACAGAAAATGGTCCAGAAAAGAAACAATATACAGCCAGTTATCGTTGAGCTGGTACAATTGCAACATTAACTCAAATAAAAACTTGTTACAACCAAAGTATGTAGAAGAGCATCTCTGAATGTATAATATACATTGATCTAGATGAACAACAGCAGCAGAAGACCACACTCGATGGTGCTCAAATGGCTTTCACAGCCACCGCAGCCTAAATCTAACAGACCAGCTTTGGGATGTGGCTGAGCTGGAGGTTTGTCTTTATGAATGTGCAGCCACCAAATCTACAGCAACTGCACGATGCTATTACATCAACATGAACCAAAATCTCTGAGGAATGTTTGCAGCACCTGTTGAAGGTAAACGTGGGTCCAAACCAGTATTAGTGAGGCATAATGGCTAAAGTCTCCTGTAAGTGCACAATGTATGATACTGAGCAGTATACTTAATGAGGCCAAGAAGAAAAACAAATATAAATAGTAACAATATTAATAATAATAAACCTTCTGTCACTTTAAGAGATAACGTGCAGTCATTTTCTGAAGGTGTGAATTTGTGTCACCATTTGCTGTGTTGTGCTTTGAACCATTTTCTGGCAGTCTAGATTTAGGGCAGACTCCTGATAAAGATCAGATTTGGGGACGTACAGGAAGCAACATCTTTTTTCCCTTTTCTGTTCTCATCAATAGGGGACTGCAGAACTTTTGATAGTTAGTTCATTTCTGCACATCTAAAGGGATCACATCAGTAAACGGGGAAAGGGAGCCTTGAAGTGTAATTCCTGACTGGACCTGGTTGGAAGAGCCTTCACTGAGATATCACAATGTCAGGTAATTATCTTTCAACGTTAATCCACAATTTAAACTATTTAAAGTGTCATGTTTTACAGAGTTCTTGGAAATTTACTTGGGTTATAAACTGTAATGTTCAAGGCTGCACGCATTGTCACAGAGATCTAAAACCAAATGCTGTGACTGAAACTACGTCAAAGTTACTTCATGATTTCTAATTTCATCTTTAATCTAGAGATCTTATTTTTACTGTTGTTTTTTTATTAGGTGATGAAAACATATAAAAGTTATTCACTGCCTTAATATGACTTTTACACCTGCTGTTATCTCAACCATATATCTGTTATTTTCAGAATAATTATAATAGTAATTTTGTAAAATCCCAGTAATAGTGTAGAAAAATTTCAAATGTGCCAAAAAAGAAAACAAAAAAAGAATCTACATGAAAAATCATAATAAGATAGATAAACAAAGTAAATGAAATAATCTGTCCTAGATTTATAGCTGTATACCATGTAATGAATTTTAATCCTCATAAAACCAGTTTTCAGATTAAATCCTGTTTTTATAAAGTTTTGGCTCAATGAAAATGTTCCCAAGAGGGAGTACCAATGAGCACCAATAGGTTGCAAAATCACCCCCACTGTCAACTGCCTGGGGGGCCAAACCAGCAGACGTGAATGGATTATTTGTGGTGCTCATAGCAAAGGAAAACCTCCTTTAAAAAAGAAACATATCATCAGCAATAGGTTGGCAATTCAACTGGCACTTGATAAGGGTTGAAACGGCATTACGAAACCAAACCTAACACTTTGATGCAATGAGCATTTGAAAATAAATCCAGTTAACCTCCAACGGCAGCATGTGTTTACAGCAGTAAAGAAGTCTTTGTTATACTGTTATGCATCTTAACTGTCGGAGCCTGTGCTGAAATTAATATAAAAAATAATCATAGTAAATCTTTCTCTTTCTTTCTGCAGGGCAAAACGCCACAATCTGTGATTACCCTGAGAACGACACAGGCTTTACTCCCACCTGCGTAACTGAAGTAAAGGACTTTAACAAAGTGTTTCTCACCACTCTCTACAGTTTGGTTTTCATCATGGGATTCATAGGTAGGTGTGTCCTCTTGTGTGTATGCTGTGGAGATTATGAGTTTCTACACATTGCACAGACCTCCTTTTCTGGGAATTTCCATTTTGCATACTTTAAAATATGTATGTAGGTGTGTGTATGTGAGACACAGATGAAATGGGAAAGATGTTGTTCAACATATAACAGTGTGACAGGTACACTTATTGCGTTTTGTCTCCCAAAGGTAATGGACTAGTGGTGTGTGTCCTGGTGAAGCATCGCAATCAGTGCAACCTGACAGACATCTGCCTCTTCAACCTGGCTCTCTCTGACCTCCTCTTCGTCTTCATGTTGCCTTTCTACTCTCACAATGCCAGGGTCGGCCAGTGGACTTTTGGAGACTTCATGTGCCGTTTGATCTCCGGCTCTCACCACATTGGCTTCTTCAGCAGCATCTTCTTCATGGTTGTCATGACGCTGGACCGCTACATGATCATCGTGCACGCTCACAGGGTTGCACGTTATCGCACAAAGAGGGCTTCCATCATTCTGACTGTGCTGGTTTGGATGCTGAGCTTGTTTGTCTCTCTACCGGATTTTATCTTCAGAAAGGCAAAAGAACAGGAATCCCAAGGAGTGGAGTGTGACTATCCTGAAGAGAGCAAAATATGGGAGCGTTATGATTTGTTCACCACAAATGTGCTGGGTCTCGTGATTCCCTTGTTGGTGATGGTAGGTTGCTACTCCAGGATCATCCCCACACTGATGAGCATGAGGACTGCAAAGAAGCACCGCATTGTCAAGCTGATCGTCTGTATAGTGGTTGTATTTTTCTTACTCTGGGCCCCATATAACATTTCCCTTTTCCTGAAGTTCTTCCTGGAAAAAGAAATAATCCTCAATGATAAAGTCTTCGACGAAAATATAAGGCTGTCTATAAAAGTGACCGAGGCCTTAGCTTACACTCACTGCTGTCTGAATCCCATCATATATGCTTTTGTGGGAGAGAAGTTTATGAGACGAGCCTTGCAGCTGCTGAAAAAGTTGGTGCCTGGTTACAGCAGAGATCTGACAGACAGCTCATTCAGGAGGAGCTCAGTTATGTCCAGGGCCTCTGAAATCACCTCCACCTTTAAACTGTAGAAGGTGGAGAGCAGTTGTAAGTATTTTGTCATGAATGTTTCACCCTGTTATTACTGCAGACCGTGCCTTGTTCATGTTTGTTTTGTTCATTTGGGTGCATTATTTGACACATACCACAGTGTTCTTCACCTGTGTGTCACCTTCAAAATGTGTCTCTACACTTTTGGACCTTTTGAATTTACAGAATCTACATCTTTTTTCCCCCCTGACGGTTAGATTGTAAATGTACTCAATACTTCTTTCATGCCTTTAATGTGTGTTAGCACTGCCGATTTACAGAATCTTAATCACCTTCGACTCGAATGCTCTTCCTTCTTCTGCTCAGGTTAAATTAAACCTGCTAGTCTGTTAAACCGTACCTGCTGTTTTATAGCAACCTGTAACAGTTTGCTTACTTCTTCAGACATCTTTTATGAGCCTTACATGTTTGCAGAAACACACCAAAAAGAGCATAAAATTTCAGATCTATTTCAGATCTTGATTGTACAAAATGTGCACACTGTCTTAGTGTTATTCACATTTCTCCCTACTACCACATTGTTTTCTAATGTTCAGCCTTTTATAGTTGTTTTGTTTGTTATATTATTTTATGGTTCCTTGTATTTGTCGCTATTTGCCAGTGGACTTGACTCCTATCCTGATTTTGTATTATCGCTTTGTTAAGACAATAAATGATACAGCAGGTCCTCCACTTCCGTCAAATAAAGGTCATGAAGTGCATTGCTCATTCGAGAAGAATATTTGCAGTGAACATATTCTTTTATTTCTCACTGTTACTGTAATGACAAATTCTGTACACAGTTATGAAAAGAGAGAAGATGGTCTCAGATTAGTTTACTATGCAGGTCATTCCTTACTATCGTAAAACAGTAGCACGATCTAATACATGGCGCCATAAGTGGTGCAAAAACTACAATTAAGATGTAATCAATTGTACACATTTCCCTTCTCTTTTTTCTATCTCATATTAATGCTAATGGAAAAAAACTACACCAACTGCACCAACACCTTGGTGTGGAGAATGTGAGTTTTAGGATAAAGAAGAAGAAGCCCATTATTTGCATACAATTAAATTAATCTTTCTGATGAGTCTTTCAAAACAAAAAATGGAGAAGTCTTCTTTGCTGCATCAAAAGTTCCTGACTAAATAGTTCAGAAAATCTGAACATAATGTTAGTTCCATGTAAGCATAAAAGAAAAGGGGGATTTCATATGTTCATATACAGTATGTTAAAAAAAAGTTTCAAACAATATGAGTGACAGCTTTGCCAAAATAACCAAAGTGTGTCACTGCATCCCCAAATACAAGTTTAAACTGTTCCATGCAAAAACAAAAAGTTATACATTTACTGCACACATCAATAAACTTGCTCGTTCAACTACACATGAACACAAATATTTAATCAGCCAATCACATGGCAGCAACTCAGAGCATTTAGACCTGCAGACATGGTCAAGTCAACCTGCTGAAGTTTAAAGTGAGCATCATAATAGGGAAGAAAGTTGATTTCAGTTAAAGTTACAATGAACACGATGTGATTATTTATGCCAAAGAAGACCACACTGGATGCCATTCTGATCAACAGATCAAGAAACTGAGGCAGCAGTTTGCACTACATAGTTGGGACAACTGAACACTGGAAAATGTTGTCAGTTCATATTATTCTTGACCTCTGCTGGGACATGATGCCAGATGTTAGAATTTGGTGTAGACAACATGAAAGGATGGATCGATCCTTTCTTGTATCAACAATTCATGGTGCTGCTGGTGGTGTAATGGTGTGGGGGATATTTTCATGGAAACGTTTGTGACCCTCAGCACCAACTGAGCATCCTGAGTATTGCGGTTGACTATGTGCAACTCTTCATCACTCTAATGTTCTAATCTTCTAATGGCTGATTCCAGCAGGAACACCCACCATGTGTGAGTTCAAATAACCTCACACTATTATATTTACATGACAAGCTCAATGTGCTCAAATGGCTTCCACAGCCTAAATCCACCAGACCAGCTTTGGGATGTGGCTGAACTGGAGGTTTGTCTTTATGAATGTGCTGCCACAAAATCTACAGCAACTGCATGATGCTATCACGTCAGCATGGAACCAGAATTTCAATTCAATTCAATTTTATTTATATAGCGCCAAATCACAACAACAGTTACCTCAAGGCGCTTTATATTGTAAGGTAAACCCTACAATAATACATACAGAGAAAAACTCAACAATCATATGACCCCCTATGAGCAAGCACTTTGGCGACAGTGGGAAGGAAAAACTCCCTTTTAACAGGAAGAAACCTCCGGCAGAACCAGGCTCAAGGAGGGGCGACAGGACAGAATACATGCTGTGGAAGAGAGCCAGAGATTAATAACAATCAAGATTTAATGCAGAGAGGTCTATTAACACATAGTGAGACATAGTATACATTAGCTAAGACAGCTGGGTCTAGAGATGGCTTTTTGAGTAAAGGTTTAACTTCAGCCAGCTTGAAGGCCTGTGGTACATAGCCGATTATTAGAGATAGGTTGATCATATCTAAGATTGAAGCATTAATTAATGGCAGGACTTCTTTGAGCAGTTTTGTGGGAATGGATCTAAAATAGACGTTGATGGTTTGGAGGAAGTAATTATTGAAGTTAACTCAGAAAGATCAATTGGAGAAAAAGAGTCTAAATGAATATCAGTGGTACTATAAGTAGCTGTAGATAATATTACATCTGTGGGATGATTATTGGTAATTTTCTTTCTAATGATTAAAATTTTATTTGTGAAGAAGTTCAAGAACACATTACTAGTTAACATTAAAGGGATGGTTGGCTCAACAGTGCTCTGACTTTTTGTCAGCCTGGCTACAGTGCTGAAGAGAAACCTGGGGTTGTTCTTATTTTCTTCAATCAGTGATGAGGGCTTTCTTGTAAAGCAACAAACTATTTCTCCAGGCTAAATGATGATCTTCGCCATTTCCTCGCCAACGTACAAGTTATCTGCTTTAGGCTACGTGTTTGTAGCCACGGAGTCAGGTACTTCTGATTTGAGACCTTAGTTTTCACAGGAGCTACAGTATCCAGAGTCGTACGTAGTGAGGAGGCAAAATTATTAACAAGATGATCAACCTCTGTTGGGGTAGCGTTCAGATAGCTGCTCTGCTCTATGTTGGTACAGGGCATTGAAGATGATAACAGTGGGTGGATTATATTCTTAAACTTAGTTACAGCATTTTCAGAGAGACATCTACTGTGATAAAGTCTACTCTCCACTGCTGTGTAATCATTTTTTGTAAATGTAAATGTTATCAGGAAATGATCAGACAGGAGAGGGTTTTAAGGAAACACTGTTAAATGTTCAGTTTCTACACCATATGTTAAAATAAGATCTAGAGCGTGATTAAAGTGGTGGGTGGGTTCTTTTACGTTTTGACAGAAGCCAGTTGAGTCTAATAACAGATTAAATGCCATGTTGAGGCTGTCATTTTTAGCATCTACATGGATGTTAAAATCACCCACAATAATTATTTTATCTGAGCTGAGCACTACATCAGATAAAAAAAAAGTCCAAGAAATCAGACAGAAACTCTGTGTAAGGTCCAGCTGGACGATAGATGATAACAAATAAGACTGTTTATTGAGTTGACAAGGCTAAGCATCAGGCTTTCAAATTAATTAAAAGTCTGTCTTGGTCTTTGGTTGATTAATAGGCTGGTGTGAAAAATTGCTGCCACACCGCCCCCTCGGCCTGTGCTTCGAGATTTCTGGCAGTTAGAATGACTCGGAGTGTTGATTCATTTAAACTAACATAATCATCCTGGATCTCTAAGTAATGTTTGCAGCACCTGTTGAAGGTAAACGTGGGTCCAACACAGTGAGGCATAACAACTAAAGGCTCCTGTAAGTGCACAGTGTATGATATTGAACAGTGGTGTACATTAATGAGTCCACAGAGAAAAAAAATAAAAATAGTATCAGTAACAATATTAATAATAATAAACTTTCTGTCACTTTAAGAAATAACGTGCAGTCATTTTCTGAAGGTGTGAATTTGTGTCACCATTTGATCTGTTTTGCTTTGAACCATTTTCTGGCAGTCTAGATTTAGAGCAGACTCCTGATAAAGATCAGATTTGGGGACGTACAGGAAGCAACATCTTTTTTTCCTTTTCTGTTCTCATCAATAGGGGACTGCAGAACTTTTGATAGTTAGTTCATTTCTGCACATCTAAAGGGATCACATCAGTAAACGGGGAAAGGGAGCCTTGAAGTGTAATTCTTGACTGGACCTGGTTGGAAGAGCCTTCACTGAGATATCACAATGTCAGGTAATTATCTTTTAACGTTAATCCACAATTTAGACTATTTAAAGTGTCATGTTTTACAGAGTTCTTGGAAATTTACTTGGGTTATAAAGTGTAGTGTTCAAGGCTGCACGCATTGTCACAGAGATCTAAAACTAAATGCTGTGACTGAAACTTCAATACTTCGTTACTTCATGATTTCTAATTTCATCTTTAATCTAGAGATCTTATTTTTACTGTTGTTTTTTTTATTAGGTGATGAAAACATATAAAAGTTATTCACTGCCTTAATATGACTTTTCCAGCTGCTGTTATCTCCAACCATGTATCTGTTATTTTCAGAATAATTATAATAGTAATTTTGTAAAATCTCAGTAATTGCATAGAAAACTTTCAAATGTGCCAAAAAAAAAAATCTACATGAAAAATCATAATAAGATAGATAAACAAAGTAAATGAAATAATCTGTCCTAGATTTATAGTTGTATACCATGTAATGAATCTTAATCCTCATAAAACCAGTTTCCAGATTAAATCCTGTTTTTATAAAGTTTTGGCTCAATGATAATGTTCCCAAGAGGGAGTACCAATAGGTTGCAAAATCACCCCCACTGTCAACTGCCTGGGGGGCCAAACCAGCAGACGTGAATGGATTATTTGTGGTGCTCATAGCAAAGGAAAACCTCCTTTAAAACAGAAACATATCATCAGCAATAGGTTGGCAATTCAACTGGCACTTGATAAGGGTTGAAACGGCATTACGAAACCAAACCTAACACTTTGATGCAATGAGCATTCAAAACTAAATCCAGTTAACCTCTAACGGCAGCATGTGTTTACAGCAGTAAATGTCATGAATCGCTGTGTGGCAGGCAGGCAAGCATGAGTGGTGGACCCAAAATGCAGAACTCAGACACAGAAGTGAAACTTAAAGTGCAGCTTTATTGCTGGGAAAAACCTCGTACTAACTAAACTCACCAAAAGACAAACAAAAGGCTGAACAGAGGAACCAAGGACTGAAACACTGGAAAAGAAATACTAAACTGGAGCAGGAGACTAAACACTAGGAACATAGACGCAGAATACACAGCTAGTAGAGGTAAGAGGATGAACAGATGTTAACGACGCGACACCGAGTAGGGGAAGACACAGACACTAAATACAGATAGCAGCAATCAAGGGAATGGCACACAGGAGGGGACACAGCTGGAACTAATGGGCATAATGAGACACAGACCTACAAAGTAAAACAGGAAACACACAGACTGTTTTACAACACAAAACTCGAGGACCCATACAGAGCACAGAGGGAGACACAGGTAGGGAAAATAAACACGACAACCAAACCCCAAGAACTAATACAAAATCAGAATAAACTAGAAAATAATAATCATAAACTCAAAGCGCTGGGTCACCGACCCAGGACCATGACAGTAAAGAAGTCTTTGATATATTGTTATGCACCTTAACTGTCGTAGCCTGTGCTGAAATTAATATAAAAAATAATAATAGTAAATCTTTCTCTTTCTTTCTGCAGAAGAAAACACTGAATCCCGAGATTACCTATATTTCTATGAGCTTTCTAACAACACGGGCTTTTCTCCATCCAACCTAAGTGATGTAAAGGACTTTAACAAAGTGTTTCTCACCACTCTCTACAGTTTGGTTTTCCTCATGGGCTTCATAGGTAGGTGTGTCCTCTTGTGTGTATGCTGTGGAGATTATGAGTTTCTACACATTGCACAGACCTCCTTTTCTGGGAATTTCCAACTTGCTGACTTTTAACTATCTATGTAGATGTGTGTATGTAAGACACAGATGAAACGGGAAAGAGAGAATGTTGTTCAACATGTAACAGTGTGACAGGTACACTTATTGCGTTTTGTCTCCCAAAGGTAATGGACTAGTGGTGTGTGTCCTGGTGAAGCATCGCAATCAGTGCAACCTGACAGACATCTGCCTCTTCAACCTGGCTCTCTCTGACCTCCTCTTCGTCTTCACGCTGCCTTTCTACTCTCACTATGCCAGGGTGGGCCAGTGGACCTTTGGAGACTTCATGTGCCATTTGATCTCCGGCTCTCACCACACTGGCTTCTTCAGCAGCATCTTCTTCATGGTTGTCATGACGCTGGACCGCTACATGATCATCGTGCACGCTCACAGGGTTGCACGTTATCGCACAAAGAGGGCTTCCATCATTCTGACCGTGCTTGTTTGGATGCTGAGCTTGTTTGTCTCTCTACCGAATTTTATCTTCAGAAAGGCAAAAGAACAGGAATCCCAAGGAGTGGAGTGTGACTATCCTGAAGAGAGCAAAATATGGGAGCGTTATGATTTGTTTACCACAAATGTGCTGGGTCTCGTGATTCCCTTGTTGGTGATGGTAGGTTGCTACTCCAGGATCATCCCCACACTGGTAAACATGAGGACAGCAAAGAAGCACCGCATCGTCAAGCTGATCATCTGTATAGTGGTTGTATTTTTCTTACTCTGGGCCCCATATAACATTTCCCTCTTTCTGGAGTTCCTCCTGGACAAAGAAATAATCCCTGATGATGAAACCTGGTACAAAAATGTAAGGCTGTCAATAAAAGTGACCGAAGCCTTAGCTTACACTCACTGCTGTCTGAATCCCATCATATATGCTTTTGTGGGAGAGAAGTTTATGAGACGAGCCTTGCAGCTGCTGAAAAAGTTGATGCCTGGTTACAGCAGAGATCTGACAGACAGCTCATTCAGGAGGAGCTCAGTTATGTCCAGGGCCTCTGAAGTCACCTCTGCTTCTTTTAAACTGTAGAAGGTGGAGGGCAGTTGTAAGTATTTTGTCATGAATGTTTCACCCTGTTATTACTGCAGACCATGCCATGGACAAGCGAACTGAATCATTTCTTTAACAGGTTTGATTCATCCAGGATGCAGTATCCAACATGGGCTGCAGTCTCACCCAGAATCTTAATCACCTTTGACTCGAATGCTCTTCTTTCTTCTGCTCAGGTTAAATTAAACCTGCTGGTCTGTTAAACCGTACCTGCTGTTTTATAGCAACCTGTAACAGTTTGCTTACTTCTTCAGACATCTTTTTTTAGCCTTACAAGCTTGCAGAAACACACCAAAAAGAGCATAAAACTATTTCAGTCTTGATGTGCACACTGTCTTACTGTTATTCACATTTCTACCTACTTCCACACTGTTTTTTAATGTTCAGCCTTTCATATATATATATATGTGTGTGTGTGTGTGTGTGTGTGTGTGTGTGTGTGTGTGCGCGCGCGCGCGTGTGTGTGTGTACATATACATATAGATATATATAGAGAGAGATATATTTTGTTCTATTATGTTATGGTTCCTTGTATTTGTCGCTACTTGCCAGTGGAGTTGACTCCTATCCTGATTTTGTATTATCGCTTTGTTAAGACAATAAATGATACAGCAGGTCCTCCACTTACATTAGATGAAGGTCATGAAGTGCATTGTTCATTCAGAGAAGAATATTTGCAGTGAACTGATAAGCTGTACTGAATATACAGTCAGTTTATTTAAGAAGTATATGTGAAAGAACAAAAAATAAACTCTTCATTTGCAAACATTTTTGCCTCTCTTTTTTCTATTTTATATTAATGCTAATGGGGGAAAAAACTACACCACCTCCTTGGCGTGGGGAATGTGAGTTTCAGGACAAACAAGAAAAAGCCCATTATTTGCATACACTTTTAAAAAGGAAAAAGGACATGATGGGTCTTTGACGCTGCATCAAAAACTACCTGACTAAAAAGTTCAGCAATCTGAACACAATGTTTGTTCCATGTAAGCATCAAAGAAAAGGGGGATTTCGTATTTTCATAAGATAAGATGAGATAACCTTTATTAGTCCCACACATGGGAAATTTGTTGTTTCACAGCAGAAAGTGGACAGTGCAAAGTTACAGAAGAAAAAAAAACCCCACTGCAATAGGATAAGATAAGATAATAAGAATGGGGGGGCAGAAGGAGGCTCACTATCTATTTAACATCTTCCATTAAAATGGGCCCAGTGCCTCATGTATGTACGTGTGATCCAGCATAAGGCCCACTTGTAGTGCACATGCAACTAAGTGACAGGAGTGTTCTTGCTATACTAAAGTGAGAAAGTGATATTACTACTACTAATGTGATATTATTAAAATATATGATTAATACATCCGAAAAAGAAATCTTCCACGACAGGAATCTCTCCATCCCACATCGTGGGTTCCGCAGCCTGTCACTGAAGGAGGTGTTCAGTGCTGTCAGGGTCTCTTGCATGGGATGGGAGATGTTGTCCACAGCTTAGCCATCATTCTCCTGTCATTCAGCACCTTCACAGGGTCCAGAAAGCACCCTAGAACACAGCTGGCCCTCCTGATCAGCCTGTTCAGTCTCTTCCTGTCCCCAGCAGAGATGCTGCCGCCCCAGTAGATCACAAAGTAAAAGATAGTTGAGGCCACCCACCACAGAGTCATAGGCCATGTCCACAATAATACATTTTTGTTCGCAAACGCATCTTTTTCTCTCCGTTTTGGCCTTCTGTCCACACTGAGACAGCGTTGTTTGTCAAGGAAAACAGAGCTTTTTGAAAATGCTCTCCAAAGCGGATACATTTGAAAGTGGATACATTTCGCAGCACAGTGTAGACTGCATAAACGGAGACTTTTTAAAACGATGATGCATTTTAGTCATATGATGCAGTTATGTGACCAGTTAAACTAAGATAGCGGAGGGCATTATACAGCAGTTGTATAGCTTTTCTTCAAATTCTTTAATTCTCAACCCCTTTGCAACTTTGTACTTTTATGTTACTCGCAGCAACAACTCCATCTTATTGTCAGTCCATTTAAAAAACACGGTGCTTTTCCACAACATTTTGCTGCGAGGTTTCAAAGAGCCGGAAAGTAAATACGGGGCTGACAGGGCAGTCTTACATTTCACCCATGCGCAATACAGGAACATAGCAGTTTCCATTGTTTCAGTGTGGATGAACAACTGTTCGGAAACGCTTGAAAACAATAGAAAATGCCGTTTTTAATTTTATCCGGGCTAGTATAGACGTAGCCATAAAAGGTCTTCAGGAGTTGACCCTTCACTCCGAAAGACCTGAATCTCTGCAGCAGGTACAGCCTGCTCTGCCATTTCGTGTTAAGGGCATCTGAATTATGAGTCCAGTCCAGTATATTGTTCAGATAAACACCAAGGTACTTGTAGCTATCCACAGCCTAAATATCCATACCTTGAATGTTAAGTGGTTGCAGTGGAGGATGTTTGTGCCTGCGGAAGTCTACCACCAGCTCCTTGGTTTTACTGGTGTTGATCTGGAGGTAGTTCTCCTAGCACTAGTCCACAAAGACTTGGGTCAGTTCTCTGTACTCCCTGTCATCCCCATCAGTGTTGAGGGCGACAACTGCAGAGTCATCAGAGAACTTCTGAAGAAAGCACTGAGTGGAGTTGTGGGAGAAGTCTGCAGTATAGATGGTGAAAAGGAACGGAGCCAGAACCGTTCCCTGTGGCGCCCCGTACTGCAGACAACCCTGTCCGACACACACCCCTGAGTTCTCGCGTACTGTGGTCGGTCAGTGAGGTAGTCCAGTATCCATGATGTGAGGTGATGGTCCACTTCTAAGTTCTCCAGCTTGTCCTTCAGGACCATGGGAAGAATGGTGTTGAAGGCATTGGAGAAATCAAAGAGCATGATTCTCACAGTGCTCCCACCGGTCCACGGAGGGAACGATGTAGGAGGTGAATGACGGCATCATCCACTCCAATGCCAGGTTGGTAGGCAAACTGAAGTGGGTCCAGTGATGATCTCACCAGGGTCCGAAGCTGAGCCAGCACCAGCCGCTCCAGGGTCTTCATCAGGTGGGGAGTCAGAGCCACCGACCTGTAGCTGTTGAGGTCCTTGGGACGGGGAGTCTTTGATACTGGTACCACACAGGAGGTTTTCCAGAGCTGTGGAACTCTCCCCAACCTCAGGCTCAGATTGAAGATGTGCTCGAACACCCCTTACACAATTGGTCTGCGCAAGACCTGACGCTTGAGCTAATGCCATCTGGATCCGCTGCCTTCTTGACTTTAATCCCCCTCAGTTCCCTCCTAACATGGCTGGTTGAGAAAGACAGGCCAGAGCCTTGTGGTGCATGGTGTCTGGGGTGGCACAGCAGCAATGGGGGTGGGTGAGTCTGCAGCCAATGTTGGAGACTGCATCCTGGATCAATCAAACTTGTTAAAGAAATGATTCAGTTCATTGGCCCACCTCACATCCCCCCGGCAGGGAATTATTAACAGCATGTTAATAAAAGAATCAGAGAATATGAGTGACAGCTGTTGCTAGAATGGACAAAGTCTGTCACTGCATCCCCAAATGCAAGTTTAAACTGTTCCATGCAAAGAAAAACTATACATTTACTGCACATATCAATAAACATGCCTGTTCAACTGCACATAAACAGAAATATCTAATTAGCCAAACTCGTTGTAGCAACTCAGAGCATTTAGACCTGCACCTGCACACATGGTCATGTCAACCTGCTGAAGTTCAAAGTCAGCATCATAATGGGGGAGAAATTCAGTTTAATTTCTGTTTACCATAACGTGGTTATTTGTGCAGAGGGGCTGTTCTGAATGTTTCAGGGACTACTGCACTATCTATTCAACCATCTTTAGTGTTTACAGAGAATAGTCCAAAATAGAAACAATATCCAGTGAGTTCCAGTTCTCTGGTTGAAAATGTCTTGTTGATGGAGAAGACCCAGACTTCTGACACAGACAGCTGGCACTAATGCACCAGTAACTCAAATAACAACCAAAGTATGCAGAAGAGCATCTCTGAATGCACAACACTCAAATATTGCAGTAGATGTGCTACAGCAACAGAAGACCACATTGGATGCAACGCTGTTAGATAAGAGTATGGGTAATGGCTGATTTTAAGAGTTTCAGTCAGGTTTCAGAGCTCATCACAGCACAAAAACAGCTTTAGTGAAAGTTACAAATTATCTTCTTATGGCCTCTGACAGTGGACTCATCTCTGTGCTTGTCCTGCTAGACCTCAGTGCAGCGTTCGATACTGTTGACCATAATATCCTATTAGAGCGATTAGAACATGCTGTAGGTATTACAGGTACTGTGCTACAGTGGTTTGTATCATATCTATCTAATAGACTCCAATTTGTGCATGTAAATGGAGAGTCCTCTTCACACACTGAGGTTAATTATGGAGTTCCACAGGGTTCAGTGCTAGGACCAATTCTGTTTACATTATACATGCTTCCCTTAGGCAGCATCATTAGAAAACATAGCATACATTTTCACTGCTATGCAGATGACACTCAGCTCTATCTATCTATGAAGCCAGATAACACACACCAATTAGTTAAACTGCAGGAATGTCTTAAAGACATAAAGACCTGGATGGCTGCTAACTTTCTGCTTCTTAATTCAGATAAAACTGAGGTTATTGTACTCGGCCCTGAAAAGCTTAGAAATATCTAACCAGATTCTTACTCTGGATGGCATTACCTTGGCCTCCAGTAATGCTGTGAAGAACCTTGGAGTCATTTTTGACCAGGAATGTCCTTCAATGCACATATTAAACAAATATGTAAGACTGCTTTCTTCCATTTGCGCAACATCTTTAAAATTAGAAATATCCTGTCTCAGAGTGACGCTGAAAAACTAGTTCATGCATTTATTACTTCTAGGCTGGACTACTGCAATTCATTATTATCAGGAAGTCCTAAAGACTCCCTAAAAAGCCTTCAATTAATCCAAAATGCTGCAGCAAGAGTCCTGACAGGGACTAGAAAGAAGGAGCATATTTCTCCTGTATTGGCTTCCCTTCAGTGGCTTCCTTTTAAATCCAGAATTGAATTCAAAATCCTGCTCCTCACATAAAAGGTCTTAAATAATTAGGCCCCATCTTATCTTAATGACCTTGTAGTACCATATCACCCTATTAGAGCACTTCGCTCTCGCACTGCAGGCTTACTTGTTGTTCTTAGAGTATTTGGGAGGGAGAGCCTTCAGTTTTCAGGCCCCTCTTCTGTGGAACCAGCTTCCAGTTTGGATTCGGGAGACAGACACTATCTCTACTTTCAAGATTAGGCTTAAAACTTTCCTTTTTGCTAACGCATATAGTTAGGGCTGGACCAGGTGACCCTGAATCCTCCCCTAGTTATGCTGCAATAGGCATAGGCTGTTGGGGGATTCCCATCATGCATTGAGTTTTTCCTTTCCAGTCACCTTTCTCACTCACTATGTGTTAATAGACCTCTCTGCACTTAATCGTACCTGTTATTAATCTCTGTTACATATGATTGTTGGGTTTTTCTCTGTATCTATTATGTATCTACTATTGTAGGATCTACTGTACAATATAAAGCACCTTGAGGTGACTGTTGTTGTGATTTGGTGCTATATAAATAAAATTGAATTGAATTGAATTGAAATTCTGGTTCCATGCTGACGTGATAGCATCGTGTAGTTGCTGTAGATTTGGTGGCAGCACATTCATAAAGACAAACCTCCAGTTCAGCCACATCCCAAAGCTGGTCTGGTGGATTTAGGCTGTGGTGGCTGTGGAAGCCATTTGAGCACATTGAGCTTGTCATGTAAATATAATAGTGTGAGGTTATTTGAACTCACACGTGGTGGGTGTTCCTGCTGGAATCAGCCATTAGAAGATTAAAACATTAGAGTGATGAAGAGTTGCATATAGTCAACAGCAATACTCAGGATGCTCAGTTGGTGCTTAATAAACCATGGTGAGGCAAAACACACAGAGGCTGTGTGAAAGTTACTGCATATATGTTAAGTGCAGACAGATATATAGTGCATATAGTTATATAGGTATACATGTCATCCCAAAATCTCCCCAGCCCTTTCCTGTCACTCTTCATTATTTCTATCAAAAAAGGACCCAATATTATTTTCTTTAAAGAAAATGAATGTGCAGCCACCAAATCTACAGCAGCTGCACGATGCTATCACATCAACATGAACCAAAATAACTGACGAATGTTTGCAGCATCTGTTGAAAGTTAAAGTGGGTCCAACACAGTATTAGTGAGGCATAATGGCGAAAGTCTCCTGTTAGTACAAAGTATATAATATGTAGCAGTGGTGTACATTAATGAGTCCAAGAAGAAAAACAAATAAAAATAGTAAAAATAAAAATAGAAATAAACTTTATGTCACTTTTGGCAAAAACCAGCAGTCATTTAGTCAAAGTAGAAATTTCTGTCACCATTTGCTGTGTTGTGCTTTGAACCATTTTCTGTCAGTCTAGATTTCAAGCAGACTCCTGATAAAGATCAGATTTGGGGACGTACAGGAAGCAACATCTTTTTTTCTCTTTCTGTTCTCATCATTAGCGGACTGCAGAACATTTGATAGTTAGTTCATTTCTGCACATCTAAAGGGATCACATCAGTAAATGGGGAAAGGGAGCCTTGAAGTGTAATTCCTGACTTGACCTGGTTGGAAGAGCCTTCACTGAGATATCACAATGTCAGGTAATTATCTTTCAACATTAATCCACAATTTAGACTATTTAAAGTGTCATGTTTTACAGAGTTCTTGGAAACTTACTTGGGTTATAAAGTGTAATGTTCAAAGCTGCACGCATTGTCACAGAGATCTAAAACCAAATGCTGTGACTGAAACTATGTCAAAGTTACTTCATGATTTCTAATTTCATGTTAAATCTGTAGATCTTATTTTTACTGTTGCTTTTTTAATAGTAGTTAAAAACAACACAACACTGCCACAATGCCTTAATACAACTTTTACAAGTGCTGTTATCTCCATCCATGTATCTGTTACTTTCAGAATAATAATGGTAATATTGTAAAATCATGGTAATAGTGTTAAAACCTTTCATCACATCCAAAACAATGCTTACATTGAAAATTACAATAACACAGATAAACAAACCCAATGAAATAGTCGGTCATAGGTTTATTATGGAATACCATCCTCGTTTAACATTTTTAATCCCAACAAAACCAGTTATCAGATTTGTTACAATAATGGTGCAGGTTTAAATCATAGACAGTGTGAAGAAGATTTAAATCCTATTTTTATTTTTTTAAAAGAAGCATTTTATGGATTAACGATGTTCCCAAGGAGGGAGTACCAATGAGCACCAATAGGTGGCAAAATTACCCCCACTGTCAACTGCCTGGGGGGCCAAACCAGCAGAAGTGAATGGATTATTTGTGGTGCTCATAGCAAAGGAAAACCTCCTTTAAAACAGAAACATGTCATCAGCAATAGGTTGGCAATTCAGGCTGCACTTGATAAGGGTTGAAACGGCATTACGAAACCAAACCTAACACTTTGATGCAATGAGCATTCAAAAATAAATCAAGTAAAGCTCTAACGGTAGCATGTGTTTACAGCAGTAAAGAAGTCTTTGATATACTGTTATGCATCTTAACTGTCGCAGCCTGTGCTGAAATTAATATAAAAAATAATCATAGTAAATCTTTCTCTTTCTTTCTGCAGAAGAAAACACCACATTCTATGATTACTCTGAGAACGACACAGGCTATTCCCCTGCCAACCTAACTGAAGTAAAGGACTTTAACAAAGTGTTTCTCACCACTCTCTACAGTTTGGTTTTCATCCTGGGCTTCATAGGTAGGTGTGTCCTCTTGTGTGTATGCTGTGGAGATTATGAGTTTCTACACATTGCACAGACCTCCTTTTCTGGGAATTTCCATTTTGCGTACTTTTACGTATGTATGTTGGTGTGTGTATGTGAGACACAGATGAAACGGGAAAGAAAGAATGTTGTTCAACATGTAACAGTGTGACAGGTAGGGCTGGGCCATATCATACCGTTCACGGTAATACCGGTATAATGTTGGGCAACGATAAGAAAATGAAATATCGCGATAGAATACGGGTAAAACGTGCATGCGCAGTGCCTTTGTTTCCGCACATGGCAGAAAAAGCATGGCGGCGACGGAGAATGGTTTGTAAAAATGCTGAAACTTCAGTGGTGTGGAATTGGTTTAGCTTTCGTCAGTCAGATACACACCACAGCACAATTTTGATAGAGCATGCTAGCGGACCGTCGTTATTACCGTGTTTTTTGGAAAATACGGCACACTTAAAATCAGTCCTTTGATTTTTCTGAAAATCAACAGTGCCCCTTATAATCCCGTGTGCCTTATGTATGAATTCTGGTTGTGTTTACTGACCTGAAACGATTTTATGTGGTACACGGCGCTCGAAAATCTGTCAAATGTTTTAGTACGACTTTGCTAAGCTACGAACCCGCACCCCTTGATGGATTGTCTGAGCATTACGGCTACCGTAGGCAGGAGCCTCGCGGAGTGATACGTACTGTGCTTCAACATAATATTACCATATTGTTTGTGTATAACCTCTTTTTAAGTTTTGTGGATATTATACATGGTTATGCTGAGGATATGTCAGTCAATTTCCACTGGAAATGCCTTTTGGTTAAACTGTCAGCAAGGAATTTGCACTGATACATTTTTATATAACTTTAATGCACATAAAAAACAGCTGCTTGTTTAATTGAAAATAAAGTGATGGGGTTTTTTTGCACTAATAAAGTTGTGGAGTTGTAAAGCATTTTGTCTAGTGTCAATTATATCGTCAGTTATATCGTTATCACAAATTTTCAAATGTATATCGTGATAAATATTTTTGGTCATATTGCCCTGCTCTACTGACAGGTACATATATTATGTCTTTTATTCTGAAGGTAACGGGCTAGTGGTGTGTGTCCTGGTGAAGCATCGCAATCAGAGCAACCTGACAGACATCTGCCTCTTCAACCTGGCTCTGTCTGACCTCCTCTTCGTCTTCACGCTGCCTTTCTACTCTCACAACGCCAGGGTCGGCCAGTGGACTTTTGGAGACTTCATGTGCCGTTTGATCTCCGGCTCTCACCACATTGGCTTCTTCAGCAGCATCTTCTTCATGGTTGTTATGACGCTGGAGCGCTACATGATCATTGTCCACGCTCACAGGGTTGCACGCTATCGCACAAAGGCGGTAGCCATCATTCTGACCGTGCTCGTTTGGATGCTGAGCTTGTTTGTGTCTCTGCCAGATTTCATCTTCATAAAGGCAATAGGACAGGAATCCCAAGGGGTGGAGTGTGACTACCCCGAGGAGAGCAACGTCTGGGAGCGTTACAGCCTGTTCACCATAAATGTGCTGGGTCTCATCATTCCCTTGCTGGTGATGGTAGGTTGCTACTCCAGAATCATTCCCACGCTGGTGAGCATGAAGACCGCAAAGAAGCACCGCATCGTCAAGCTGATCATCTGTATAGTGCTTGCATTTTTCTTACTATGGGCTCCATATAACATTTCCCTTTTCCTGGAGTTTCTTCAGAAAAGAGGAATAATCCACAATGATAAAACCTGGTACAAAAATATAAGTCTGTCAAAAACAGTGACCGAAGCCTTAGCTTACACTCACTGCTGTCTGAATCCCATCATTTATGCTTTTGTGGGAGAGAAGTTTATGAGACGAGCCTTGCAGCTGCTGAAAAAGTTTGTGCCTTTTTATGGAAGATATTTGTCAGACAGCTCATTCAGGAGAAGCTCAGTTATGTCCAGGGGCTCTGAAGTCACCTCTGCTTCTTTTAAACTATAGAAGGTGGAGGGCAGTTGTAACTGTTTTTGTCATGAATGTTTTAGTGTTCAGTTTCAGTGTTTTTCCTGTTAGTTTTGTTTGTTTAGTCACTTTGCCACATACCACCAGTGTTTTTCACCAGTGTCTCTCCTTTAAAGTTTGTCTGTACACCTTTAGATCCTGCTAATGTTGTTATGACCATAAGATTTCAAATGTGTTATAAACGACACTATTCTGTTACCATAGCCATATGTTTTAGAGAATCTCACGTCTTTTCTAAACTCTGTGCAATGCCCTTTCTTCTTCTGCTCAGGCTTAATGAAACTTGCTTAAACTGAACCTTTTGTTTACAACAGTATTTGCAACAATCTGTTAGTTTGTTTTTTGTCACACATCTTTAATGAACTTGTGGAAAAGTGGCTTATTCAAATGTATGGAATTCTGAAGTTGGGTTTTAGAATAACTTTTGAAAAAAATGCTTTATGCCAGCATTTATAATGGAATTTGATTGGAAACAAACCTTCCAGTGTTGGTTTTTGTCTCATATATATATATATATATATATATATATATATATATACACACACACATATATGTGTGTGTGTGTGTGTGTGTGTGTATGTGTGTGTGTGTGTAATATACAGTGGACTGACCTACTTTTGCTCCCTTTTACTTTTACATTGTAAATAAATTCTTTTCTTTTGCCTCAGTAACTTTGACTCCCATTTCAGAAGGGTTTTTGGTTTTGGTTTTTTGTAACGTGCCTGCACACTGTACTGTTTTCCAGGTATCGATCTTATGCACGCTTATGTTTTGTTATGATACTTGTACTTGTACTTGGACTGTTCATGAATCAAGGCTGGCATCCACTCGTCTCTTGTCCTCATTTTCTATCAGAATTTTCTTAAGTCAAAACATTTTACTGCAGATCTTGAATTTACTCAAAATAAAAATCACATTGGGTTCTTAATTGTCCCTGTGACATCGGGGAAGTACACTTAAGAGCAGCTTAAGTGGTAATATTCTACATTCATTCCATATGTTTGTATCTCAACTTGAACAAAGTTCAATTCCTAAAATTAAAATAACTCAAATAAAAACTTGTTACAACCAAAATATGTAGAAGAGCATCGCTGAATGTATAATATACATTGACCTAGATGTGCTACAGCAGCAAAAGACCACACTGGATGCCATTCCGATCAACAGATCAAGAAACTGAGGCAGCAGTTTGCTCTACATAGTTTGGACAACTGAAGACTGGGAAATGCTGTCAGTTCATATTATTCTTGAGTTCTGCTGCCATACTTGGATGGCAGGGACATGATGTCAGATGTTAGAATTGGGTATAAACAACATGAAAGGATGGATCGATCCTTCCTTGTATCAACAGTTCATGGTGCTGCTGCTGGTGTAATGGTGTGGGGAATATTTTCGTGGAAACGTTTGTGACCCTCAGCACCAACTGAGCATCCTGAGTATTGCTTTTGACTATGTGCATCACTGTAGAGTTTCCGTCTTCTGATGGCTGATTCCAGCAGGAGCACCCACCATGTCATAGAGTTCAAATCACCACACACTGTTATTTTTACATGACAAGTTCAATGTGCTCCAACGGCTTCCACAGCCATCACAGCCTAAATCCACCAGACCAGCTTTGGGATGTGGCTGAACTGGAGGTTTGTCTTTATGAATGTGCTGCCACCGGAGCACATTCATAATGTGCTCCGTTACCAGAGCTGGAAAGTGAGTTATTCAGGAGAACTCTCCCCAGCATTAGCTGCCCTGCTACTGTACCACCTTAATAAACCATGGTGAGGAAAAACATCTTGTGCTTAAGCGTCTGTGTGAAAGTTACTGCATATATGTTCAGTGCAGACAGATATATAGTGCAAATGGTTATATAGGTATATAAGTCATCCAAAAATCCCCCTGCCCCCCCTTCCCTGTCACTCTTCATTATATCTATCAAAAAAGGACCCAATATTATTATTTTTTAAAGAAAATGAATGTGCAGCCACCAAATCTACAGCAGCTGCACGATGCTATCACATCAACATGAACCAAAATAACTAAGGAATGTTTGCAGCACCTGTTGAAAGTTAAAGTGGGTCCAACACAGTATTAGTGAGGCATAATGGCGAAAGTCTCCTGTTAGTACAAAGTATATAATATGTAGCAGTGGTGTACATTAATGAGTCCAAGAAGAAAAACAAATAAAAATAGAAACAATAACAATAAAAATAAACTGTCTGTCAAAACCAGCAGTCATTTAGTCAAAGTAGAAATTTCTGTCACCATTTGCTGTGTTGTGCTTTGAACCATTTTCTGTCAGTCTAGATTTCAAGCAGACTCCTGATAAAGATCAGACTTGGGGACGTACAGGAAACAACACCTTTTTTTTTCTCTCTTTCTGTTCTCATCATTAGCGGACTGCAGAACTTTTGATAGTTAGTTCATTTCTGCATACCTAAAGGGATCGCAGCAATAAACGGGGAAAGGGAGCCTTGAAGTGTAATTCCTGACTTGACCTGGTTGGAAGAGCCTTCACTGAGATAGCACAATGTCAGGTAATTATCTTTCAACGTTAATCCACAATTTAGACTATTTAAAGTGTCATGTTTTACAGAGTTCTTGGAAATTTACTTGGGTTATAAAGTGTAATGTTCAAAGCTGCACGCATTGTCACAGAGATCTAAAACCAAATGCTGTGACTGAAACTACGTCAAAGTTACTTCATGATTTCTAATTTCATGTTAAATCTGTAGATCTTATTTTTACTGTTGTTTTTTTAATAGTAGTTAAAAACAACACAACACTGCCACAATGCCTTAATACAACTTTTACAAGTGCTGTTATCTCCATCCATGTATCTGTTACTTTCAGAATAATAATGGTAATATTGTAAAATCATGGTAATAGTGTTAAAACCTTTCATCACATCCAAAACAATGCTTACATTGAAAATTACAATAACATAGATAAACAAACCCAATAGTTGGTTGTAGGTTTATTATGGAATACCATCCTCGTTTAACAATTTTAATCCCAACAAAACCAGTTATCAGATTTGTTACAATAATGGTGCAGGTTTAAATCATAGACAGTGTGAAGAAGATTTTAATACTATTTTTGTAAAAAAAAAAAAAAGAAAAAAAAAAAAAGCAGCATTTTATGGATTAACGATGTTCCCAAGAGGGAGTACCATTGAGCACCAATAGGTGGCAAAATCACCCCCACTGTCAACTGCCTGGGGGGCCAAACCAGCAGACGTGAATGGATTATTTGTGGTGCTCATAGCAAAGGAAAACCTCCTTTAAAACAGAAACATGTCATCAGCAATAGGTTGGCAATTCAACTGGCACTTGATAAGGGTTGAAACGGCATTACGAAACCAAACCTAACACTTTGATGCAATGAGCATTCAAAAATAAATCCAGTTAACCTCCAACGGCAGCATGTGTTTACAGCAATAAAGAAGTCTTTGTGTAGCTTTTTAGACATACTGTTTTGCATCTTATTTGTCGTAGCCTGTGCTGAAATTAATAGAAATAATAATGTTAATAACAAATCTTTCTCTCTCTTTCTGCAGAAGAAAACACCACATTCTATGATTATTCAGATTACTTAGAGCTTGCTAACGACACAGACCATTCCCCTGCCAACCTAAGTGATGTAAAGGACTTTAACAAAGTGTTTCTCACCACTCTCTACAGTTTGGTTTTCATCCTGGGCTTCATAGGTAGGTGTGTCCTCTTGTGTGTATGCTGTGGAGATTATGAGTTTCTACACATTGCACAGACCTCCTTTTCTGGGAATTTCCAACTTGCTGACTTTTAACTATGTATGTAGGTGTATGTATGTGAGACACAGATGAAACGGGAAAGAGAGAATGTTGTTCAACATGTAACAGTGTGACAGGTACACTTATTGTGTAACTTCTCCCAAAGGTAACGGGCTAGTGGTGTGTGTCCTGGTGAAGCACCGGTATCAGAGCAACCTGACAGACATCTGCCTCTTCAACCTGGCTCTCTCTGACCTCCTCTTTGTCTTCACGCTGCCTTTCTACTCTCACTATGCCAGGGTCGGCCAGTGGACCTTTGGAGACTTCATGTGCCATTTGATCTCCGGCTCTCACCACACTGGCTTCTTCAGCAGCATCTTCTTCATGGTTGTCATGACGCTGGACCGCTACATGATCATCGTGCACACTCACAGGGTTGCACGTTATCGCACAAAGAGGGCTTCCATCATTCTGACCGTGCTGGTTTGGATGCTGAGCTTGTTTGTGTCTCTGCCAGATTTTATCTTCAGAAAGGCAATAGGACAGGAATCCCAAGGGGTGGAGTGTGACTACCCCGAAGAGAGCAACGTCTGGGAGCGTTACAGCCTGTTCACCATAAATGTGCTGGGTCTCATCATTCCCTTGTTGGTGATGGTAGGTTGCTACTCCAGAATCATTCCCACGCTGGTGAGCATGAGGACCGCAAAGAAGCACCGCATCGTCAAGCTGATCATCTGCATAATGCTTGCATTTTTCTTACTATGGGCTCCATATAACATTTCCCTTTTCCTGGAGTTTCTTCAGAAAAGAGGAATAATCCACAATGATAAAACCTGGTACAAAAATATAAGTCTGTCAAAAACAGTGACCGAGGCATTAGCTTACACTCACTGCTGTCTGAATCCCATCATATATGCTTTTGTGGGAGAGAAGTTTATGAGACGAGCCTTGCAGCTGCTGAAAAAGTTTGTGCCTTTTTATGGAAGATATTTGTCAGACAGCTCATTCAGGAGAAGCTCAGTTATGTCCAGGGGCTCTGAAGTCACCTCTGCTTCTTTGAAACTATAGAAGGTGGAGGGCAGTTGTAACTGTTTTTGTCATGAATGTTTTAGTGTTCAGTTTCAGTGTTTTTCCTGTTAGTTTTGTTTGTTTGTCACTTTGCCACATACCACCAGTGTTTTTCACCAGTGTCTCTCCTTTAAAGTTTGTCTGTACACCTCTAGATACTGCTAATGTTGTTATGACCATAAGATTTCAGATGTGTTATAAATGACTGTGAAAAGGCGTTTATTCAAATGTATGGCATTCTGAAGTTGGGAATTTGATGTTAAAGAAACTTTCCAGTGTTGATTTTTTTCTCACTTTTTAAATATATATATAATATACAGTGGTCTGACCTACTTTTACTACCTTTTACTTTCACATTGTAAATAAATTCTTTTCTTTTGCCTCAATAACTTTGACTCCCATTTCAGTTGGGTTTTTGTTTTTGCTCTTTTTTTATTCTGCCTGCATACTGTACTGTTTTCCAGGTATTGATCTTATGCACACTTATGTTTTGTATGACACTTGTACCTGTACTTGGACTGTTCATGAATCAAGGCTGGCATCCACTCAGCTCTTGTCCTCATTTTGTATCAGAATTTTCTTAATTCAAAACATTTTACTGCAGATCTTGAATTTACTCAAAATAAAAATCACATTGGGTTCTTAACTGTGACATCGGGGAAGTACACTTAAGAGCAGCTTGAAGTGGTCACATTCATTCTATATGCTTTTATCTCAAGTTAAGCAAATTTCACTTCCTACAATATTTAACTGATAAAATGAAAATTCTGCATCCACTCATGAATTGTGAAATGATCAAATTCATTTGTCCCAGATTAATTTATTAGACAAGTAATTGTTCACTATCATGAAAGCTTTGTAGTTACTGATGAGCTTCTATTAACACAGAATCAAATTATTTTCATTTGAATACATTTTCCCTTTCCTATTTAAATCTAATGATCACGCACGAAGGGACAATTGTTGAAAACGTACACCAACAACTTTGTGTGAGAGAAATGAAGTTGCAGGGAAGCACAAGTACACATATTTGCATAAACTTACCTTATACTTTTAGCTTATCCTACCTTATACATTTCACTTCAGAAAGAGAAAGACTTTTTAATTTTTTTATCCCATGCATTGACACAACACTGCAAGAGATAAACAGGTAACATAAGGCTCCGCAGGCTAGGCCCACTATGCTACCCAAGCCTGCCCTGGAAAATGAGCAAGAGACACATAGCTGAAGCCTTACTGGCTTGGACATCACATCATGTGTTGAGGAACCAGGACACACTGATGAGAAGTAGGCTACTGAAGTATCAAGGCATAAGTGGACAAGCACTGAGAATAGATGTTTGAATGCTACTACACCCAATATATAGAGTAATGGCAAAACATCTGACAGCTATGTGTTTAAACATCCTTAATTGGCAACTGCTATCACAACTAGAGATTGATGAGTTACAACACAAATGATACGGCAAGGGGTGCTAGCATGTCAGGTCAGGAGGGAGATATCATCACCCCACCCTCAAAGATTGGCCACCGAGCCCCAAGAACAATTAGTGCATTAAAGGCATTTAATATAAGAGCAGCTTACATGAGAGACAGGCTCATAGCTAAGGTGGAAACCTGGACACTTCATGGTCGATTACCAAGATTACATTAAGTACACCTGAAAGTCTGCTAAAAGAGATGTGAATGTAGCATTTTGGACAATCCCTACTGCGACCATCACTGAAAACAAGCAGCTGAACGACACAATGGCAACAATGATCCTTGAGATGTTGGCTACAAGATGAACAGCCACATAGAGCAGTGCTCTTTATGAAAAAGGAGATTGGAGGTAAAGATCAAGGCAGCACGGAGGGAGGTTAGCCAATTCTAAGAGTGGCTTATACGTGTGGCAGAAAGATGCAATAAAGAAAGGGATGTACTAAGAAGTGCAACTAGCTGCCAATAGCTTAGGCCCTAGGAGCTCCCAAGCAAGACTCAAAGCATTGGCTAGCTGCTTGAAGAGGTACCAGAGAGACAGAAGCCAGTAGAAAACCCAGATGTTCTCCACTGAACCATCAAAGATGCAATCCCAGTGGCACTTCACTCCATAAATGTTTGGCAGTGCAAATGAATGAGCTGTTAATGGATGAGAGCTAGCCAGAACGGCTAACGGCTATATTAACTCGAAAAACTGATGTACTATTAGCTTTCAGTGTAAACTAGACATTCATGAATAAATAACAAAAACATATAGGCTGTGTTCAGAAATCAAAGCTGGAAGGCTGCTGCACCTGTCCCTTTAAACAAGAGGTTTGTAAGTAGCACAGAAGGACCCAACTGGAGTAACTTGTTCTGTACACAACATGACAAGTGACAAACACACTCTTTAGCTTCTGACTTTCTCTCTGAGATGCAACCTTACTTTTAAATGCATACATTTTTTCAGCGCAGTCTCATTTTCACAGTTCTGTTGCTAATCTTGACAATCTGTCTATTTTGCATTGGCCAATTTGTGAAAAACACACAAAATATTGAGAGGAGGAGGGATTTTGTATTTTTTATGGGTCAGAGTAATTTTTCATGTTGTTTTTGTTTTTGAGTTAAAATCTCAAAAAAAAAAAAAAAATTTGATTATAGAAATGCACTCATTAACAAGCTGAAGGTAATAGCTTTCTTTGAATCAGTTTTTCACTGTGATGCTAAAACCATGTGTTAGTTAGGTAAAAGTGCTTATCAAGAGGTCAGCTTAGGTGACAACCAGGCCCCTGAGAATGAGAAATGGTTTTACAGTTATGTATTTTTGTTTCTTTGTTGGATAAGCAGCTTGTATTAAGCCATATAGCAATAGCTGGCCCACGAAGCAGGGCTTCAATGTGTTGTCTGCAAAAACTGATCACTCAAAGATTATATCTCTGACAATCCGGTATGCACATTTGTCATAAATGAGTTGTGTGACTAATGCACAGGTTTGCTAGATAAAGACTAGCAAGCTTAAAAAATAGGCTGCCTTTCCTTATCTGGATGATCTAGTATGCATCAAGATTTTTACACTGACTTGCTCACTGTCGCTCAGGTTATCATGCATAAAAACAGTTTGTCTTTTAAAAGATACTTTTGGCCTTTTTGAAATTATATCAATGATACATCAGTACAAAATGCAGTCATGGTGGAGTGTGCCGACTGTTCTCATTTGTTTTTGTGATTTTTAATAAAGGTTACATTATTAAAGCACTTGTATTTAAACGAGGCAGTGTTTATTTCTAAACTTGTTTATGTCTCTATCTGAAAAAAATATAGAATAAAATAAAGCCTTTTTTGTTTTTACATAACCAGGAACAACCAGCCCCATACTGTGTGACAAACAGCCCCATGATGGAATTGGTTGTCACAAAGTGTTAGAGTGTGGTAATTACTTTTTGTTACAGTTAATTGCAAACATGATAAGCAGACCCATTTTGAGCCAGCCCGAACCTTAAATTTCAACTTAATGAAGGAATTGGTATTTAAGGATATTTCAACGATCAACCATTTCAGCAGTACTAAAAAGTGGGCCAACAGATGTTGGTCTATGCCAGACCTTCCCAAAGTGTGGGGCCCGGGGGCGCGGTATGAAAAGGGGAGGGGGGAAACAAAACGCTTGGACACTGCTAGCATGGGGCGGCCACAGAAACGCAAAGCAGGAAATGAAGCATCGCTGAATATGTTTCCAAACCAACTTCATTCTAAGCCAAAGACTAGAAAATATGGTGAAGCATATTTGCCCTTTGGTTTCACCTGCACAAGTGCCGAGGTAGGTCTCCCCTGCAAAATTGGTTTTCACTGGGCTCTTCAAATCACGGACAAACAGCATCCCACATTCTTGATTTTTAGTTCAAACACTTGTTGTAATGACTAACTACTCCTGACATTTTGGAGATGTTAGCTGTTTATACAGTAAAGTTACTGTGGGATACAAATAATATCAGGCTGATCCTGTCACGATTTGTTCCCCCGGTTCAAATCACGGACTAACAGTATCCCACAGCTGTTTATGTTTTTCAACCTATTTTGCACAGAGAGGCATTTTTTGAAAATGAATTGATAGCAATGTTGAATATTATAGCACATGAAAAAAACAACAACAACTACACATAAAATAATCACACCGTGATGCCTCTGCCTTTCTAAATGGAGGGACAGTAACTGCGTGTGTATGTAAGCCTGTAAAAACCGAAGACAGTCAGATTAACAGTATTTTGTCTCTATCTGCCATTCTGCAATTCACCTCTTGTAAACAATAACGTGGCGCACAGCGTGACGTGGAAGGCACATACCTTTGACGTTGTGTGACAAACTCTGTATTCCTCATAAACGCAAAAAAGGAGTTTTAAAAAATCTCAATTTTCGGTGATTCGAAACGCCGTTTACGTGTGAACGAAACAGCTGCGTTGTCAAAAATACTCGTGTAGGTGTGGAGATAGCATAAAAGAGTTAGTAGTTTATTTTATTACTACCTGTAATTTATTGCAGGTTACTTGTATTTGCTTAATTGTTTACTAAATGTTTGAGGTGTGAAATAAACCGCAATGGAGCTAAATAAGGGTGTGTGGTTGGAAGATGTGTTTGTGCGTGTGCACGTGCGGGGGGGGGGGGGCAAACATTTTCTTGTAAAACAAAGGGGGGCCTGGCAAAAAAAAGTTTGGGAACCACTGGTCTATGCTGTAAGTAAAGGCAAACAGTAGGAGAGAAGGAGACATAAACTGCTAAGAAAACAAGTTGAAGGAGATAATATGTACTGAAACAGCAAAGATTGACACGAAAACACAGAAACACACTCAGTACTTGTGTTTGTTATAGAAATACTATAAATGGGCCTTTCTACATTCCAAGGTTGTCCCTCAGAATTATGTTTTCCCACATAGGTCTAAATGTGTGCATGTGATAATTATAGCTTGATAGCTACAATTAGCTCCACTAGACACCAACATCATGTCCTGTTTGTGAAGTAATTATCTGGGGTAGTTCACTGGGTTTTCAGTTCTTGTGGTTATTTTTGGTTGTATTATGAAATATTTTCATGGCTATAGTTGCTTGCAGAGATGCCCTTCTTTATATTTTACCAGAGGTGCTATGTTTTTGTTTAACACACCAGTCTCCAATTTTAAAAAAAGCACTAACATTACCTCAGAGGACTGGTTACTTTGTGACTTCATGCATTCACCCCTCACATGTCTGTTTTCCAGTTTTTCCATTTTGTTCTGTGTCGTTTGGTGGTTTTGACCAAAAGAGGAGAGTTCCTCCTCTTTTGGAGTTAGTTCCTCTTCACAAAGAGCTGCACAGCAGATTAGGGCGACCGTGGCTCAGGGGGTTGGGAAGTGAATCTGTAACCGGAAGGTTCGATCCCTGGGCTCTCTGTACTGGTCGTTGTGTCCTTGGGCAAGACACTTTACTCTACTGCCTACTGGTGTTGGCCAGAGGGGCCGATGGCGTGATATGGCAGCCTCGCTTCTGTCAGTCTGCCCCAGGGCAGCTGTGGCTACAACCGTAGCTTGCCTCCACCAGTGTGTGAATGTGAGAGTGAATGAATAATGGCATTGTAAAGCGCTTTGGGTGCCTTGAAAAGCGCTATATAAATCATTATTATTATTATTATTATTAAGAAGACTTTAAATTCAACTTAAAGTTAAAATGTTGGCGATTTTATTTACTGTACTGTTTTGTGGCGGCACTGACACGGACAGAAGTTTGCAGTGAAGAGGAAGATCTGTGGTCTCTCACAAAGATCGATGGAGAGGGAGAGAGCTTATCCTAACCTATCACAAGAGGGTATTCAAACACAACACCCTCTCAAGTATAAAATATCTGCACATGTCAGTAAAGCTGCAGTTAAAGTTACGATGGTGATTGGATTCTGTGTGCTGCTGTAGCCATCTCCTCACACAAAATGGCTTATAAACTCCAAGCTCTAAATTTCTATCCACCTGCTAAAAAAATACGACAGTTCCAACAAGTTACACTACAGATTTTTGTGTATGTTTTCCTAGTATCAACCCGGAGAAGACATTGGAAATAAGACCCATCTTCTTATTATTTGAGGGTGGAATATTTGCTGTAGAGTAAAAATTGTGGGATTGTTTAAAGAATTTTTCTGTATCTCCCATTTTACTGGTTGACTAGTTCACTGTAGCATTATCAATTACTCAACTGGAAGGAATTTGGGAGATTTCAAAAAAAAAATTTAAACAATACATTTATAAAAACTTGGAGAAAAAAAGTAGACAGAGTTATTTTAGCCATTTGATTTGCTGGAAGAACAGTGCCTCTATGACACCCAGTCTGAGAGGATATGGGTATTGAGGAATAACAACAAATAATAAAGAATTTAGATGACGGCAGCATATGTTGAGATGATTCAGTGTTTATAAAATCACATCATTTATAAACCCTTTAACGCTTTAAGCAAAGTCCAACAGTCATTTTCTGAAGCTGTTAATATGTGTCCACATGTCCTGTCTTTCTCTTTAAAGTTTTATTGCTGCTTGGATGTCAAGCTATATCTTTAACAACAGAATCCTGATAAGGATCTCACTTAGGGCACATACACGAAACAACATGTGCACTTCTGTTTCTGTGGTCCTCATTATCGGACTGCAGACATCAAGACGGTTACTTCACCTCTGCATGTCTGGAGGCATCACGTCAGTAAAAGAGGGAAAAGGAAGCTTGAAGTGGAATTCCTGGCTGTACCTGGAAGAACCTTCACTGAGACATCGCCATGGAAGGTGAATATATTTTAACAGCAATTCAGTATTTGGTTGTCTTTGAAAATTGTTTGCAAAAAGGTACAAATTCTATGCATTGTCACAATGTCATTAAAGTTCATCTTAAGGCTTTTGTGTTTTCCTATCATTTAATGTCCTATCATTTAACTCATATGAACTAAATAAGTTATAATAATTCAGGTTTAATTAACAGACCAAATCCTATTTTAGTGTAGCAGTGGTATCTTATGGATTGATGATGGTGGGAAATGAAGGGGTGAGAAACTTCCAAAAATATACCTGTGGGAAAATAAACCCTCATTTATCAATTATCTCTGAGGGGCCAAAATGCCAGGTAACAACAGTTCAGTCAATGATTGTCAGTGGTTTTCTCAGAAAAGGAAAAATCACCTTTAAAAAACACACAAAAGTAACCTTTGATCGGGCCACTACAGCCAGCACTTTCTTCTCCTGTCGCATCCCCAACAGTCAGCAGCAGGTGTATACAGTAGCAGTTGTGTTTGTGTTTCCTAATAAATAGGCTCTAATCCTGATGCATGTGTGTTGTATCTTAATTGTTGACATTTTAAAAGCTTTTCTCTCCCTTTGCAGGAGAGAACATCACAGAATACACCACAATGTATGATTACAGCACTTTTTTTACTGACGATGGAAGCTACACTCCTATCAGCTACAGCGACGTAATGGACTTCATCAGAGTGTTTCTGGCCACTCTCTATAGTTTGGTTTTCATCCTGGGCTTCATAGGTAGGTGCGTCCTCTTGTGTGTATATTATGGGTGTTGGATTGTATTTAAATGTATGAAAGTGTGTGTATGTAAGAGAAAGAGAGATGATGATGTTCTACATGTAACAGTGTGACAAGTACACTTATTGTGTAACTTCTCCCAAAGGTAACGGACTAGTGGTGTGTGTCCTGGTGAAGCATCGCAATCAGAGCAACCTGACAGACATCTGCCTCTTCAACCTGGCTCTGTCTGACCTCCTCTTCGTCTTCACGCTGCCTTTCTACTCTCACTATGCCAGGGTCGGCCAGTGGACTTTTGGAGACTTCATGTGCCGTTTAGTCTCCGGCTCTCACCAGATTGGCTTCTTCAGCAGCATCTTCTTCATGGTTGTCATGACGCTGGACCGCTACATGATCATCTTGCATGCTCACAGGGTTGCACGTTATCGCACAAAGAGGGCAGCCATCATTCTGACCTTGCTCGTTTGGATGCTGAGCTTGTTTGTCTCTCTGCCGGATTTTATCTTCACACAGGAAACAGAAGAGTACCAGAAGTTTGGATGTGACTATCCCGAGGAGAGAAAAATCTGGGCTCATTATAACCTGTTCACCGCAAATGTGCTGGGTCTCGTGATTCCTTTGTTGGTGATGGTAGGTTGCTACTCCAGGATCATTCCCACACTGGTGAGCATGAGGACCTCAAAGAAGCACCGCATCGTCAAGCTGATCATCTGTATAGTGGTTGCATTTTTCTTGCTCTGGGCTCCATATAACATTTCTCGTTTCTTGAAGTTTCTTCAGGAAAAAGGAAAAATCCCACATGATGAAACTTGGGAGAAAAATTTAATGAAATCAATAATAGTGACCCAGGCCTTAGCTTACGCTCACTGCTGCCTGAACCCCATCATATACGCTTTTGTGGGAGAGAAGTTTATGAGACGAGCCTTGCAGCTGCTGAAAAAGTTTGTGCCTGGTTACAGCAGAGATGTGGCAGACAGGAGAAGCACAGTTATGTCCAGATCCACTGAAGTCACCTCCACTTACATCTATGGAGGTCAGTTGTAGCCACAGTACTCTTCACCCGTGTCTTAGCTTCAAGGCCTGTCTGCACACGTTTAGACCATTTGAATGAATATAACCTCTTAGCACTGCCACCTGCTTTACAGAATTTCAAGTCTTTTCTAAACTCTGTGTAATGCTTTTCCTTCGTCTGCTCAGGCCAAATGAAACTTGCTGGTGCTGTAAACTGAACTTGTTGTTCACAGCAGCCTGTAACAGTTTGCTTTCTTCTTATACGTGTTTTTAATGAGCTGTGGAAAAAGTGTTTCATTCAAATGTATCGCATTATGAAGTTAAGGTTTAGAAGCATAATTTCCACATTTCACATCATAATGGAATTTGATATGTTTATGTGGAACAAACTTTCCAGTGTTGCCAGATTTTATGCTCTCACTTTTGTATTTCTGTACATTATTCGGTGTGCTGTTTTTCATTCTAAACATATTCTAAAATAAACTCTGCTTTTTCTGATGTTTGTACAAAACCTCATTTATATATTTCAAGCTAATCTCTTTCTAAATTTCAAATATATGCAATTTCTCTTTCTTTTATAATTTCACGATTTCATGATGTATTTGTAAGTACCCTGCAAATGGTGAGATCAAAGTCTTTTATGTACTCATCTCTCATCTTGTTTCTGTGTAACTGTTTTCTTAGGACAATAAATGATACAGCACATCTTTAACTTGAAATGAAAGTCATACACTTGGTCGTTGAGCATTCTTGTCAGATTCCAAAATTACATTTGGTAAGACATGTTAGGTAGTTTCAAATCAATGTATTTATGGTTGCAGCCACCACTAGACACTAGCATGATTTATTTCAGGCATGAACTGTGAGTAAGTTCAAGTAAAGTTGTGCAAACTAAGCTCAGTCATTCCTGATGAGCTGAATTTAGTTTTTAGAAATCAGATTATTAAGAAGTATATTTGAAAGGAATAAAAAGGAAACTCCTCATTTGAATATATTTTTCCCCTTTGTCTTTTCCCGCCTCATGTTAACGCATGAAGGGACATTTCTGAGAAAACCACACCAACACCTCTTTGCAGGTTTAACACAATGCAGAGGAAACAGCAAAACCCAGAGTTCACGTTACCAGAAATGAGCTCCGCTGCAGGATTTGACACAAAAAGCAAGCAATGCATATTGGCAGGATGACATGTAAGCTCGGCACGCAGCACAAGAACGTACACATTCAGGAGCAGTGATTTTGGCCAAAAGTGTGGTAAGCGTGTTCAAATTTTTACATTTCTAAACATTTAGTTTCAACTTACTGGACTTACTTCAGCTCATTCACCTCCCTTTAACCCACTGTGTAGTTGAGGAATATGCGTGTGTGTGTGTGTGTGTCAGCGCGTAAACACTGTCACCCACAGGAAGTGAGGGTCGGCAATGGTAACAAGTCAGGTGGTTGTGCATCTGTTTATAGTGAAAGGAAAAATGTTTGACATGCGGTTTGAATAGATCACATCAATTTGATTATGGTCACGCCGGCAGGAAGTTTTGAGATATCTATGGATGTATAAGCATTCATCTACAGCCATTCTTTATATTTAGCCTGTACTTGAAACACAGTTTGAATTTGAAAACAGAAGTTAACCTTCTGGGTGGTTTTTACACATAAGCCTCTCTTACATGACTCACTAAATGATGATTCTATCAAAAATGTTCTACTTAAAAGGGCAGGAAAGTCCAGTCCACTCTCTCAATTCCCTGTTTGAACAAATTTTTCCCTTTTGAAGAATTTATCATCACTTTAAAATGTTCATTTGATGAGCAAACTGTTCACTCATCATGCTTGTGGGGAATAGTGTGTCTAATAAAGAGAAGAAGTAAACAACATGCTTCTTTTCTGTTTCTTGAAGACTGGCTTTAAAGACTTCTGATAGCTAAACTATGGAGGAAATTCTTATGTGACTTTCCACAAGAAAAATTAAATCAGGAGCCAAAAGGTGCCATCATAAAGTAAGTAGGCATTCTTTTTACACATACATACATATTTATATTTAAAATATTCAGGTGCTTTGGCTTTAAAGTAGAATGAGAACAGACTCAAGTTAATGTTTAGTAAGAAATTCAGTAACTACCACAAATGGCTTGTAGTCATGTTCTGGCATAATATGGCACAAAAAACATAATCTTATAATCATCATAGATGTAAATGTGCCTCTTTAAATTATCTGTGATATCTGTTAGACAGCGGAGTGACTGAAGAGTGCGTGGCACTGGGGAAAGGGAACAAAGAAGGCATTTGAAAACAAAAACTGAATAGAGGAAGTTTTATGTCTATTGGGCATTTCTCTCTATCTGTATTGCCACTTTTTAATCTTCTGATGGGCTGAAGAAAAAGGAGGAAAAACACTGGAACACTTCATATGTGTGCATGTATGTCAGAGACTCACCCAAAACAGAACTGGGTTTGAAAACTGAAAACATGATCAGCCAAGTCCAGCTGCTTGAGTGGTTTGGCTGGTGCTTTTTAAAGTACTGAGCTGCACAAAAACACCAGACGAACTACATTTATTTGATTTCCCAACAAGCTGATTTAACAGATTTGGTATTGTTGGTGCCAATTACATCTATATAGTAACAACGGGCAGCCTCCATATTGTTATTACTTGTGTATTGTTTACATCATTTAAATAACTTGAGATTAATATATTGACAATAGTTCAGGTAATTGTTTTTTTTTTCTTTTTTTCTCTTTATGTCAAAGACCTCAGTAGCTTTTAAACGTGACGGTGACATTCTCACCTTTTTGCATGACTGTTGTACTACATTGACCAAATTTTCCTTTTCTGTCTCACAGCTGTACCACCATGTCAGATAACGGGACCTTTAACGGGACCTACTCAGACATTTATTACTATGATTACAATGATACCTGCAATCCGGATTCAAGTTCGGATTTCATTGGATCCATGGTCTTAACAGTGCTTTGCTATGTGCTGTTTTGTGTTGGCATTCTAGGTATGTTTCTTACTATTTTTCCATACCAATTCTATGTAACACAGCATTTATAAACCAGCCCCTGATAAGGCTTTTTGAATACACAGACATAGCTTGTACGATAGCCCAAGACTCAACAATGTATACTGACGCACAGAACTCATCAATAAAGTTCATGCATGCATCAGACTTTCACATACGTTCTGTTCTAAGATTAATATCTGAATTTATTTCACAGGAAACAGCACAGTCCTGTGGGTCCTCTTGCGACATGTTAAGCTCAGAACTATGACTGATGTATGTCTTCTCAACCTGACTCTGTCTGACCTCTTGGTGGCTATATCACTGCCCCTCTGGGCCTACAGTTCCCAGAACCTCGGCTTATGCAAAATAAAAACAGGAGTTTATCAGGTAGCTATTTTCTTTCTTACTTTCTTTCTCTAAATGGAAAACCTCATGTGTACCATAATAACACATGGAATGCATATTCATTGTTGGAACAACTGAAGCACTTCAACTTTCATGATTGACACGTCGATACCGTGCCTTCTTCAGAGCCAAGGCTGTGGTCCACGAGATTTAAAAAGCAGATAATCTGGAGTCTGTTGAATTTGAAATGTTGCAACTATGACTGACGAACTGCAACTTCCTCATGGCTTTGCCATGTCGCTGGCGAAGACAAAGAGATGATTATTCTTAGGCTCATCAAAATCAATAGTTTTAGGTTGTATTGAATCATATGTACTACAAAAAGGAAAGTTTATATATAAACTAAGTAATCAGAATGGGCTCCTTTGTCAAGATGAATTTTTTTTTTTATGTTTTATGTTTTTTTAAATAAGTGAAAGTTTAACCAGTTTACTCACATTAATTACTTCATATTTTTTATGTAACTTCTAAAAGAAGTCAAAAGAAATGATTTGTGTTTTCTGAATGCAAAATTCACAAACAATTACACCTGTTTAGTTGTTCGATGCTCTAAAGCTCAGGTGATGCGTGAAGCAACTGCTGGGTAATGTCAGATTTGTGAAGAACCTCACTGACGCATTTAAAGCCTCATCAAAGGTTTCCTCATCTCATGTCACATCCTGTTCTAATTTTACTTCCTCTCTTCTTCCACCCAACAGTTAGGCTTCTACAGTGGGACCTTGTTCGTGACGTTCATGAGCGTGGACCGCTACCTGGCCATCGTCCATGCCGTGGCAGCCATTCGAGCCCGGACACGTCGCTACGGCATCACAGCCAGCATCATTATTTGGGCGATATCTGTCACTATGGCAACCCCTCGGGTAGTATTTGCCTCCTTGGAGGCTGTTGATAACGCCTCAGAGTGCCAGCCCATCTATCCAGAAGACACAAAGCATTTCTGGAAGTTGCAGCGCAACTTCAGTGAGAACACAGTGGGCCTTTTTCTGTGCCTTCCCATCATGATTTTCTGCTATGTGAAAATCCTCATTGTGCTGTCAAAGTCCAGGAACTCTAATAGGAACAAGGCTGTGAAGCTGATTTTCATCATTGTGTGTGTGTTTATGGTGTGCTGGGTTCCCTATAATGTTACAGTTTTTTTCGAAACACTGGAGGTGTTTGACATAAACCTGGGACCCAACCCCTGTGTGAGTTCAAAAGCCCTCAACACTGCCATGAGCATTGCCGAGATTATCGCGCTGTCCCACTGCTGTGTAAATCCAGTGATCTACGCATTTGTAGGAGAGAAGTTTAGGAAGTCATTGAACAAGGTGATGGCTAAATACCTTGGCTGGAGTTACCAAAGCAGTGGTCCTTACAGCCACAGGGATACCACAGACAAAGAAACCTCCAACACACCTGTAAGATCAGAGTATTAAAAATGGGTCATGTGCTTTGCTGATGGGTGTAACTGTTTCCGCAGCACTGGATTTTTTTTTTTTTTTTTGAAACTGAGAGACTACAAAGATCACAAATTGTGTGTGTGTGTGTGTGTGTGTGTGTGTGTGTGTGTGTGTGTGTGTGTGTGTGTGTGTGTGTGTGTGTGTGTGTGTGTGTGTGAGCGCACGTGTGTGTGAACGCATGTCTGTGGTTAGTACTTCTGAGTGGTGTAAAACAATTCTCAAAACCAATTTGCAGTTACAAGCATTCATTTTTGAAACGGCTTAAAACAAAACACATGCATCAAAACATAAATCTCGTGTTTATTCACAGTTTGTAAGACAATGTTATTTTTGAAAAAATAAAATTATTGAACAAAAAAACCCTTTTGTCATTCTTCGTTCCTTTTACAGTAAGAGGAAAAAAGTCTCTGAAGTGTGTTAAAGGGTGTTGCCAACAGTGTGTTTGCAGGGTAAGATAGACGCATAGCAGCCCTTTATAATGGAAGTGGCAAAACCACTTTCACTGCTGTAATTCCTGTCAGAGGGTTATTATTATTTGAAAAGAAGTTCGTGTGTCATCTAACAACAACATAACTGAGTAACACAAGGCATTGTTGGGGTCTACGAGGTGAATTTAAATGATGCACAACAATATTAAGATCTGGTAAACACACATATCACACAGAAGGTTTCCTCTTTAGATTTTAGTCAGAAGTCTACCCCTAACTCAAAGAAAGAAATGCATTTAGCAGACACAATGCTATTTTGAAACCATTGTCTGTACAGGGTGCACTGCTGGCTGTGTCGGTAGTATCACTTCTGTCAGGCAAAAAAAAACAAAAACCCACATGCAAGCCTCCAGCTGTGTGCGCCTGCAGGTCTGGTCAGAGTCATCTTGCATATTTAAAAGTTTGCATATATGGACTTGTGGTTCTATAGCTGCACAGACTGTGGGCTTTTGCACTGCGTGTTTCGAAAACAGTCTCAGGAAACTATTAAACCATACATCTCACATCGGAACCCGCAAGCCCACCCAGTTAACTTGGTTTTGAGGAAGGTTGTACTTTTAAAAAAAAAAAAGCAACACCTTCAATTTTTTTTCATGTGTGTGCAAACCATTTCTCACTTCACAGATCTTAATGCATTAGACAAGCCATCTCTCTTTCCTGCGATCCACAATGAATTCCACCATCAGCACCATGGAAAGGTAAAAATATTTTTCCCACTTTATATGCAGAATGATTTAGGCTAACATGTCAGCAGTATTGCTGCACGCCTTTACAGTTCTGTAAGTGGGAAGAAAACAATGACGCACACTTATTTATCTTCAGCCTGTGACACTTGAAATGTTTTTTTTCTTTAATGGAAAGCATCTATAATCATATCTAAATGGACAAAAGTATAAAGGAAAAATAGGAAGGTCAGTCTAATGACTCAGTTCAATTATAATGCAATTACTGTCTCAAAATGTTTTGGATTTAGCTCATTGATCCATATCTTAGACGCAAGATCATTATCAGTTCATCTTTTACCTGTTGTGGCATAGGGCAATCTGAGTGAAGAATAGTGAACTGGGGCACAGTGAGGAATTTGTTATCTATGCATTATTTAATTAATGACAGTAATGCTGCCTTTTTTTCTTTTTTTTTCTTTTTGTAAGTGATAATAGAGACAAGCACCAAGGTGCATTTTCTGTATCTGTCTATCTGCTGACAGTGACAGGGCATTTTCTCTTTTGCATGTGTTAGATTTAGGTCAGTGGGAGAGGAAATTACATCCTCATCTCATTCGTGACACTTTTGAATATAAAATGCAATATGCTTTGATAATATCCAAGTTATCCAAGTAGTTTTCTACTTTTTTTTTGCCTTGTTTTGTTTATTTGTCTTTTTGTGTGTGTGTTTTTTTAAATTAATGGAACGTGTTAAAAAAACGTATCTTAATTCTTGAAAAACAGTAGTAGCTATCATCAATCGTCAATTAGACTAACGCTAATCACAAAGCATTTTAAATATAGTGCAGCGCACTAACTGCAAAGTCCTCACAATTCAAGACAGTTATTTTTTCAGTCTTAAGTAAATAAACCACTTACAATGGAGATTTCTTCTTCTGTGGCCAGCATGCAGGATTTTTACTTTATAGTCTATACCTTATTTGGCTTCCTTTTTAATACTTTAATGTTTAAAGTGATCTTGAGTTCCATGAAAGATATCAAATAAAGCTAAGCTATTATTATTATTACTATTATTATTATCAGCATTATAATATTGTGTAAACAAGCTGCCGATACTTACTGCTGACTGATGTACACAAATCCTATGCCAACTCAGGTTCTGATGGAAATCATGACATAATCAACTTTAGGGGGATATTCTCCTCTAACATTACTTTTCATAGATTTATTTATTTGTAGTATTTTGTTTTTTGCACGCAGCTGCAGAAAATGTGTTATAGGCACATCACTGAAGAAGCTACAACAGTCAGTGTGCTGCTGTAACAGATCCTTTATTAGATTAAATTTACCAAAATTTGAATCAAAAGAGGAGAGGTAGAGGGAAGAGATGACAAAACCACTGCTGGGGAAGCCTACCACAGACTGATGCAGCACACTGATTCTAATCCACCTGTGTGAAATGTAATAAACCAAAAGTGCTATGAAGTTAAAAGGGCATAAAAAAGAAATCTGTTGCCACAAACCATAACAGGAGTAAATGTGGGTCACCCTCCTTTCAATACATGGAATGACCACAAGCATGTAAGTCATCGGCAACTAAAAGCAGAGAGATCTTTAAAAAATGTTGCAAGTATGTAAAACTTATATATATAGCACTTTATAAAACATGTAACCAGTCACAAAGTTTCATAGTATTTCATAATGAAGCAGTTAAAGACTAAAGAGCATTAGATCGATTGGTAAAATAATCCCGAAATTAACAGCAATCAGTTCTCGAATTAGTTCCGATTGCGCACGGAGCAGATTTGAGTTGGCTAGCTATAGACGTGTAGTGTTTATTCCCCACTCCTCTGTACAACCTCGCTTCAATTCATTGAGATATTCAGGAATTTGTTCATGCACAGCTCTCTCAAGGGCCAGCCACAGCATTTCAATCAGCCTAAAGTCTGGACTTTGACTGGATCATTGAAACATGTTGATCCTCTTCTTTTTCAGCCATTCTTTTGTGTTAGGGATCACTGTCACTGTCATCATTGATCAAACTGGGTCAGGCTTAAGCTGTCAGACAGGTGGCATTTGACATTTGATTCTAGAGTATTTTGGTATACACAAGAGAGCATGGTTGACTTAATGATTGCAAGGTGCACAGATCCTGTGGCTGCAAAAAACCCCTATATCCTCGCCTTTCCTCACCATCGTGTTTGACACTTGGTATGTGGTTTTTGTACTGACATGCTGTGCTTGGTTTTCACTGAACGTAGAGCATGTTTGGCTTCATGGCCAATCATCTCCACTTTGGATATCTTACTTTATCGGATTATTCATGTGAGGTTTATTTCCACTTCTGCACCATAATGGGCCATTATCCCATTTCTTTGAACACTTTTGTTACTTATATTTTTGCAGATCCACTGATATACAAGTTGCCTAACAAATGTAATTCAAAAATATGATCTATATGCAGACTTCATGTCACGAATTGGCCCAATAAAGCCCCTGTGCCCCCCTCAGCTGAATTCTATGGATATATGTCAACTATAAGTTACACTGATTTATACAGATAAATGAACTTGCAGATAAGCTTGCAAGCTGGGTTTAATTATTAGGTTAACAGCAGTATAGAATCATTAACATTTGGTTAACCACAAATACTTCTGCTGCAATCGAGGTAAGCAGCATGCCTGTGAGGGACAGCGGTGAGAGGTAACCCTCATATATATTTGAAACTAAAATCAGGTCACCCATCAGTATGTGTGGACAGTTTTAAAGCACAACCCTACTCAAAAACTTCAAAACAAATAGAACTGTGTTGAAAATAAATGCGTGCTCACAGTCAGCTGTCCCACTGTGTGTGGCGGTGCGTCTGCTTTCAAACACATGTATTTTCCCACTTTTGTATCTGTGGCTACATTCCTCTATGACATTATCATGCGTGTACGGGTGCAATTATGCAGGGTATGTGTGAGTGCAATCACATTTTGTATTCTAATTCATGTAATAGCAAAGTGAATTGAGCCAAATCCCCCCATCAAAGCTGCTTGGCCATCCAGTTCACATGGCCTGGTGCTGAACCTGTCCTGTCCCTGTGTGTGCATATACTTACACTCACATTTAATTTGCCCAGATTTAACTCAGTTTAAGATTTAACATTTGAGTTATGTATCAAAATTGCATAGAACATTTACATGCAATTTAATGATTAAACTAATTTACATCCTTTTTTTTTACCATATAAGTAGGGCTGATTTTTTGCTAACGAGTGAAAACTAGAGATTTATTTCACTCCTTTACAGTTAAAATACAGTATCCCCACCCCTGCCACTTTCTTTCTTTTTTTTTTAAAGCAGCTGATCATGGACGAGACCACCGAAACTGACTTTACTTTCAGTTTGAATCTTACTGAATCTTCACTTTTCCAAGGGTAAGATCAGCTATAACAAACATCTATCGGCATTTTCTTCATTTATTGCTCATCGTGAGACTATTTTAAGCTTTTTAATATCATTACTATCCTTCCCCCCCGTCTTTTTGAATCTTCGCGGTTTTCACGTTCCTTTCATTTTTCCAGGCGACGCATTCCTAGTTATTGTTTTAGCGTTGGCCTGCGTTTGGACAGTTTGTGTCACTTTCTCGTGAACTGTGAGGGATTCAAAATCTTCAAGCACTTCGTCATTTGTCGCCAAATACTTGTGATTTGCTCGCTTGTAAACAATCGCCAGCTGTTTGTTTTCACAGTTGCTGGCCCCCTGCCCTTACTTCCAACAGACCAGCAGCAGTCACGGACGGTCTTTCTCTTAGGAAGTTTAAAAAAGAAGCCTGATAAAGCTTACCTCACTGCCACGTGAGCTCGTGCAGTGGTTCTCTTACTTTGCTATATCTGCACCAAAACAACCGTGCTGCTTCACTAACCGCTTATTTTATTTACAACCGCAGCACTTCAGAATAAAATTTGACTTCCTGCTGAGCTGTAAGACTGAAATTCAACTGAACTAAATAAACAGAATGTTATGAATATTCTTTAGATTATATATATCATAAAATAAATGTTAATTGTACTTACAGATTGAAAAACTGTGGTCACACAGTGTCCGATTGCCTGCGTTTAAAGTGCCAGGAGGCATTTTAAGATGGTTGCAAAACCTGATGAGTGCATTGAGAAACTCTTTGATAGACGGACTTGGCTGGCTGACACCATATTATAAATTGATTACATTCAGTTAAATTAATTTTTATTTGTGTAGGTCCAAATCTCAGCAAGGTGCCTCAAGGTGTTTTATTTTGTAAGGTAAAGCTTCTAAAATAAATACAAAACACTATAAATTATCAAATGTAATCTTAGTTTCATCATTGTATATGTTAGTTTTGCACTATACTCTCATTTAGTTAAGATGTTGCTATTAATTAATTATTGTATTCTGTATGCTGTGCAGTGTCACAGCTGTGGTGCTGCTATTCAGATGATTCAGATGAAAGTATCTATTGGTACTATCACACACAAACGTACACGTTCTCGGCGGCTTCACTTTAAATGCATCAGTGCATTTAGAGTGAAGAAAATCTCTTCAGTGCTCCTGTTAATCAACTTTTATCTGAGCAGCTGACAGCTAAACAACTTCTTTATCTCCTGCTTTGATTTTGCTGATCTCAGTATTCTGATAAATACGCTGCTTTATCTAAATTGTTTCTGTTTAGACTTCCAACATTTTGAACAGCTTTGGCCAATGTCAGAGATATGTACCAAAACCACTGATCATGTGAGTGACTGGTTTTAAAAGTTCCTCATGCTTTCCGATACTATTTGAATGAGCTGCCACACAGTTTGAAGCCTGCAGATCATCATTGAGTTAAACTGTTTAAAAAGGTGTTGTTTTATATTGATGCATACTTTAATCTGTCATACACAAGGTAATTGAAAATGAGTAAGTCATAATAAGTACATTAATAATTTGTTTTTGTTCCTCTGCTTCTTTCCAGCTTCAGCACACCTGCTACTAATATTGATGAAAATGATTATGACTATGGCAACGAAACCGATATTGACTATGATGAATTTGGACCATGTGTATATAGGCGACACGGAGCAACTTTTCTTCCTGCCATCTACATCATTTTCTTCCTGCTGGGCATTCTGGGTAACTCTCTGGTCTTCTGGGTCATTACTTGTGGAGCGCGACTCCGCACCATGACCGACGTGTGCTTGTTAAACTTGGCCATCGCTGACCTCCTTTTGGTGTGTTCCCTGCCCTTCCTAGCCCACCAAGCCAGGGACCAGTGGGTGTTTGGGGATGCTATGTGCAAAATAGTCTTGGGCATTTATCACATCGTCTTTTACTGTGGGATCTTTTTTATCACTCTAATGAGCATTGATCGGTACTTGGCTATAGTGCATGCTGTTTGTGCTATGAGAGCACGTACACGCTCCTTTGGAATGATTGCGGCTGCTATTACATGGGGAGCGGGATTTCTGGCTTCTTTTCCTGACCTGATCTTCCTCCAAGAGCAAAGAAATGTGTCGGGACAGCACACTTGCTATCCTGGATTTCCAGAAGTGAGTTCCGGTATTCATTTCTGGGCGGTCTTCAGCATCGCTAAAATGAACATTGTAGGCCTGCTCATTCCGATCATCATTCTGGGTTTCTGCTACTCACAGATCATCTGGAGGTTACTGAACAGCCAGTCATCCAAGAAACAAGCTATCCGCCTTGTTGTCATAGTGGTAGCTATTTTCTTCTGTTGCTGGTTTCCCTACAACATTGCGGCACTTTTCCGAGCACTGGAGCTAAAGCACCGGATTTTAGATTGTGGGTACAGCAAAGCCATCAGACTGGCTTTACAAATCACAGAGGCCATTGCTTACTCTCACAGTTGCCTCAACCCCATCCTGTATGTGTTTGTCGGAGAGAAGTTCAGGAGGCACCTGTTGCGGATGATAAACAGATCTCCCTGCAGACTGTGCCAGCTGATCAAGGTCTTCATACCACAGGACAGAATTTCTACATCAGTCTACTCACAAACTACCAGCGTGGATGAGAGGAGCACTGCTATGTAGTGAACTAGGACAGTTGGGGGATGTGCTTCTTTTCATTTTTTCATGTCCAGTAAAAATAGATCACTGTGGCTTATTGTCACTTCTAGTGTTAAGGTTTGGCACTTGTGAATGTATGCATGTGACTGTATATTAATATAATGTACCACAGATATGTATTTTTTACTCTGTTTTTGTACTTCTATGAGTTATGACCAAAATGTATGCAATTCCATTATAAATCTGATTTTGAATACTTTGTTGTATCTTCACCTGGGACGATGAGTCACAGTTAGACTTGTTGCAGTTTGTTTTGCCGCTGGCTCTTTACTTAGCACGAAACTGTGTCAACTACAACATCTGTCAGCAGCTACGGCAACGTCATCCAGTTTAAGTGGGGAAACGCACCACCATGAAAAGTTACATGTCATAGTAGCCTACATTTTTATCCAGACACGATGACCCCCCTCACAGTTGTAGCCGTTGCATCAGTCTGCGCACAGGAAATCGTGTTCAGTGCAACTTTGCAGATTCAGCAGTGTAGGTTGCCTAGCATCATTAGCAGAACATTTGCACTTTACCCAACACAGAGAAAACCACAACCTGAAAGAGGAAGCATGAAACCAAGCTGTTAGTTTAACCTTTGCAGTCTTTGTGCACATCCGAGCCGTTTGTTATCAAGTGACTTCATAGTTCTGCTGGTTTGTCTCGTGATATTAATCAGGATTACAAGAAAGAAGTCCCTTTTTACAAGAGTTTATCGATGGGCATGCAGACAGTTCCTCTTTCAGCTTCTTTGTTTCAATGCCCGGAGGGATGACAAATTACAAAAAAATCGCAAAAATTCCAGGCTGCATTTTACTGGATCCTCTTAGAGAAGGGGAGCTCTGAATCAATAGAAAGTTGTTCTCATATGAATTGATATCATTATTACTATTATGATATTATTACCCCCCACCCCCCTTTCCAGGAAAACAGTCATAAGGAGTCACTGAATTGTCTGATAAAACTTGGTTCTATCTTTTCACCTATAATTCCGCTGTTTTTTTTTCATCTTTGCTTCAGTTTCCAGTTTTTTGATACTTTTTGTAACATAAACATTTCTGGTTTCTGTCAAATGGGTGCAGTCATTGGGGCCACAAGAATTCCGATTCGGTTTTTGGGGTAATTTAAATGTTTGATCAGTTTTTGTGTTGTATTTTCTCATGTCTGCTTAAAAAAGGTGTTTGTAATCAGCTGACAATAGAGAATAAAGGTGTTATATTTCTATGGTAAGTGCGGCCTCCCTGTGACACGAATGAGTGCGTATGGTGAAAAGGTGTGACAGATCCAATCTAACCGCAGTTGCCTCTTTTCACTATTTTTACCTTTTGCTTTAAGTGCTTCCACAAAATAAGGAGTATCTGCACTGACTAACAAACCAACTTCGATATGCATGTTACTGTAGAGAGGTGTTATTGTTCCTGTAATAAACTGTACGATTCATCTGGTTTCGGTCAGTGAAGCTGTTTGCTTTACAGGCACTCGCATTTTTCATCTGATAAATTAGCCACCAAGCCTTACATTAAATTTTACTATATTTTGAAAAGAAGCATGCAGCTACCCATCATATACCTTTTTTTTAAATCTAAAAAATCCTTTTTTTTTGCGCATTACACCATTGTCTATGTGGAGAGATATGAGCTAAAACATTATTTCTGTTAGTCTAGCAAAAAGTCAGAGTGGAGCACTGAGTCCATCCTTGGGAAACCCAGTTATGTAGACTCTTGAGGAAAGTGACAGAATACGCCCATCCCTTAATAACACAATCTGCTTCTGTTTTTTTTTTTTTTAAAGAGCTCGCTCTTAAAATACTGAGAACACAGTGTACTGAGGAAGTGGAAACCCTAAACTGAGAGGAGGGCCAGGCTTGACCCTGTCTATAGATGTAGATTGATGATTACTGCTTCCTCAGAAAGTGTTAGGTGAAACCTGCCTTATTTAGACCGCTGACATTTAGTGTCTGGTGTTTAAGTCCCAAGACAATGGAGTTCTTAAGATGCTCAAAACAATGGCGAGCATCATCCTCATCATTATCATCATCAACATGTAGATTTCAAATGAAAAAATTCCAGCCCAGGAAAAGAACATCTGATGCAAAAAGAGTTCTCAAAAGCTCCAAAATTTCATCACAGGATCTGCAGGAGACTGTGCGCAGCTATTTGTGTCAAAGTGAACGTGTTTATTTTCAGAAAGCACAAATTTAGTCTGAATCAAAAGCGTACCAGGGAGAAACATTTGCTGTGCAAAAAGACAATTAGAAGAAAACTGCTCTTTGTCAGTGAAGACACTGGCACAAATTGGGGCTTTTTGTTCTGGGTGGATGAATCCAAAATCGTAGTTACTGACCTTCCTGAAGACCACTTTGACGTGTATCTACCGTCAGGAAAAGCCCCTGTAAAACAAACTATATATACTGTGATCTAACTAAACAGGAGTGTAAGGAGTTAATGGATGTTACAGCATCCTACAGAGCTGTAAAGCATGATCTGAAGGTGCTGCACGGCTCTAAGCAGTTTTAGGGTTGGCACAAACATTTGGTTTCTGTGGTCAAAGAACTGCTGAGGCAGTACAGAAGCATCTCACCAGATAAGGCTGTTTAGGCAAGGAAACGGAAAAACAACCTGCAAGTAAACAGTTTGAAAACTGTCTGCGATATAAAAACACAAAAGCTGAACAATTATTCCCACAACAGTACTAATGAGAAAGAAGAAACAAGCAAACATAAAAAACATTATTAGCCCCCCCAAATAACCCAGGTTAGTACAGCAGAGGACTGAAAGCGTGTCTTAAATGCATTCCAGATGTCAACAGCTGAACTACTTCTTGTTGTACACAAGTCTGGAGAATGCAGCGATAAAGCAGCAGCTCTGACAAGCTCTGGGGGAAAGTTTCACACTAACTACTCGGAAAATGCTTTCCCTGCAATGCTGAAATGATTAAAAGTGAAGTCTTCCTTTCACTCTATAACTCAACCGCTCACGTGGATTGACTCATGCCAGACTTCAGATACTGATCTGTGGGCTTAACTGATAAATGACTCGACTTTACTTCAGCTTGGCGCTCATGACTTGAAAAACTTGAAAAAGCCTCTTTTTTTTTTTTGTTGTTGTTGCATTTGTGGTGATCCATTTTTAATGTATTGACAAGTTATGTGTTCTTAACCCTGATTGGGTGAGTTCAAGTTATGATCTCTCTCCTCCCCCCCCTTCCTCTTAGCATGTGTGTGTGTCGGGGGAGGGGGGATCAAACTAAGATACACTTGTGGAGACCTCTATTGTAAAAAGGTTCAGTGGCAGGTCTGCAGGTTTGCTGGCAGATTTTTATCAATGTGCAAGTGTCACAGCCATGAAAGAAGTCCAAAAGTTTGATGCCATCTATTAAAGACATCAAAATGAAAGTCAAATTCCAAAAACAGTGTACTTAGGGAGACTTTGTGATGTGTCATGTGTTTTCCCCTTATCGTCATGTTCTCACAGTTAAAAAAAAAAGGACAAAGGGTCAAGTGAGAAAGATGGTAAACAGATATGTGAGAGTTGGGGCTGTGATGTCAGTACTTGTTCTTACTGGTTGCCACGCAGCGTGAAATACCAGTACGATATAACATATGATATAAAACTCATATTTTCACATTCATCTGTTTTTGCTCTCACCACTTTAAATGTGGAAACTGGGCCAGCGAGTTTCATGTGAACTGCCTGGCCTGTAGCAGAGAGCGTGACTCAACTGCCCAATTCTCACTACATGGGAACCACCTCTGCTAAACACACAAAACTCTAGTGAACCTACAGAGGGAATTTACCCTCTGTAGGTTCAACAGTGTTTCAGCAGTGCATGGCACATTTAACCTTTTAATAACACACAGTTCTGTTATCTCCTTCAAACCCTTTTCCACACTACGTGCTGTTTCTGTTGTTCTTCTCCAGACTGCAGTAGTTTCTGTTTCGAACTTGGCCAATCAAATTTGGTTCTTTAGTAACGTCTGTAAGTCGATGCTCTGCGGGTTGTTTTGCACACGATGTGTTCCGCTATCGGCAAATTCTTGAAACCAAGATCTCCGATGCCATCTAGTGGTCTCTTGTCTCCTGATTGTGGTTAGATAGTAGGAGTGTGCTTGTTTACAGGCTTGCAACTCGCGTCCCGTCCCGTTAGTGTGTGGGCCACAATCACGTCATTATTCTCCTCATCAGCGTGAACTTTCTAAGTATTTGACATCTCTTTCTCTGACTCACGTTTGCTTTTGGTTTTAAACTACAGCCAGACAGGACTCTCCCCATATGAGTGAATGCTGAATTCAGTGGGTGGAAAATGCCCAGAAGCAACAGTGGGTGAGAAGGCGCAAAACTGGGAAATATCGGGCTATCAAGAAATGCGCATAATCGTATATTAGGTATTTGTGTCGAGTTAAACGTGTGGGCTTAAAGTAAAGCAGTACCCGAATAATTAAAATGAATAAACAACACAATATTTGGTCACAGGTCAAATCAAGTTTGTAGAACAGAAAAAAAAACCCTCTGCGCTGGCGTGCATCACCTTCACACTTCACAGCTCTTGCGTGAGATTTTGATCACAAGATTTTGTGTAAAGATTGTAAAGATACCCCTTCTGTAGTTTCATGCAAAAAATAAAAACAAAACAAAAAACTGTTGCTAAGAAAGACGAAATAGATTTCACACCCGATAAGTGCACAGGCACCTTTCAGGCACTGGGGTGAAAGCGCCGCTTTCAGAACAGAGACACAGGTGCGTCAGGTGAAGTAAATAACCTCGACTGGGGCTTAGATGACAAACACTCCAGGCTGATAACGCTCATGCGTAGATACCAGGGTTTAAAATGCTGCAAAAAATGTACTCTAGCAGACCTCAGTGAGTAACTATTGTAGCGGACGTGGGTTGCGTGGGAGGTAAAATCGTGCGTTCTTTGTGCAGTGATGCAACACACACTGCTTGCACTGATTCAAAAACAGCAGCAGCATCTGCTCCGGACTGATAAGATCAGCAACAGTCCCCTCCTGATGCCTTCTCATAGTTTATCTCTCGAACTGATCTTCATCGCAGTAATGACATTCGTTCACTATTACTGTACACGTATCTTCCTCCTGATTTTAATATTCTCACTTTGCTTTTCATTGTTTCCCCGCAGTGCTTCCAAATGTCACTCTTCATATGAAAATAAAAAGTAAAGAAAAACATGTCAAAGGTGTTACGCTATGGCAAACAATAATCCCCTCTAATGCAAGACTTAACATGGCTGCTGTGTTGGTTTTTTGTGTTTAATAATTTTAATGAATGACTGATTGCAGCCATGTGAATTAAGGGTTTTCCCCTGCTTTCTAATCATGCCGGGAATACAGATTTATCTCACCTTCCAGCCCTCAAAAGCTTATGGGAAATCATGAATGAATAATAATAACAGACATTCTCACGGGGGTGGAGATGAATGAATATATTGCGCACAAAAGTTTCAGTAACGCTGACTGTGCCTTGTACGTTTAATGGCAAAATAACAGAGGACAAAATAAGTTATTTACAACACGTAGTAACATGTAAACACAATCTTCTGTACAAAGAAATATACATGCAAAAGTAAAAATAAGTCATACTAAGACATTCAAGATGACATTTCTGCAGTCTTGTTTTAGGTGTATTTAAAATATGACAGTTGTGAGGTTTACATCCCGGGCGTGGGCGAACTGCCCGACCCTTCTCTGTACATCTTTACATCGTGAGCAGGCGGGTTTCCCAACAAACCGTTTCTCTTCGATCGTAACCTGACAAAGCGATGATCAGGATCGTTTCAGGGAAACCCTTATCCACATTAATAAATAAAAATGACACAAAATGAAAGACGGAGACTTTACAGACCAGAGAGACAAGTCATTAAACGCAACATGTTATCGACAGCAACTGACAACCTTCAAATAAAACGAGAAGCGACGCGAGTTTTTCATTTTTACCAACCTCTCGAACTTAATTCACCGGACTGGCACTTTAAAGAAGTTTTTAAGCAACTTTTTAACCTAAAGACGTCATCGTATTTAAATGAAAACAACTGGCAGACCTTTTTCATGGGAGATACCTGTTAATGCTAATCAGAAAAACTGTGGTTCAGGGGTTGTTATTATCTGCCAGAAGGTATAATTCTTTCATCAGTGCAGTCCATGGTGACTTTTTCACCCCAGACCTATTGCTTGGTGAAGATATAAACCAATACGGTCTAGCAACATACACTAGTATCTACCTACAAGAGCCAAACAAACTCACACGGCAAATAACTTTGTGCACTGCTTGAAAAAAAAAAACCCCAAAAGAAATAATAATAAAAAAAAAACAAGTCAATATAATTTTTTTCAGCAATAAACCACCAAACAATCTTCTTATTACAATAAGAATAAATAAAACCACAAGGAACCTTTGTAAACGCTCATATGCCTCTGCTCAGTGTGGTCTGTTATAACTCAACATGACAAGTCATTAAAAAAGCAAACAAACATATTAGCAGGAAAACAAAGCAGAGCCAACTTTGGTATTGTTACAAAAAAAACAAAAGCGAAACAAGGACGACATAAAAGCATAAGTGCCTATATTTCATAGATACACATTTTTATACATTATTTTGGAAAAAACTCTCCTTTTGTTGCAGGGTTGTTGTTGTTGTTGTTTTTTTGTTGTTGTTTTTTGCAGGATATTAATACTGAACTTAATACATAAGAGTTAACACAATACATACATCTATTGCAGTACCAGGTACGTACATGCCTTTTTAAGAATACAGCTACAACACAAGTTTTCATAAATAGTTGCATAAATGTTAAAGCTGCGACGTTGCACGTGGGAACCTAGTAGCGGTTTGATCCGTCCGTCCGCAGGGACTCACTAAAACTCAGCAGATGGAATCGTTTATGTTTGTCGAGAGATAAATCCGTCAAAATGAGAACGAAAAGCGGGAAAAACTTTATTTACATATAAGGCGGATGCAGGTAAAAATCTGAGAAGCTCTATCGGGATATTCTTTTTTGCTGAGTTGTTTTAATGCTTTGTTCAAGTTAGTTTCTCTTAGTGTCACAAACAGAAGTCATTTAACCTTTGAAACGGAAGCGGGAGAGTAAAGAAAAGCAAACTATTGCACTGAATGTAAGTTTCTGCAAAACGTGGTTTTGGTAGTTACATCTTGTTCCAGAATAAGAGGACCCTGCTGATGGGTGCCACTTCACCACGCAAATCTTACTTCCTTTTTTTTTTCTTTTCGTTTTTTACTTTTTCTACTCACCAACTACCCTTTGTTTTCCAAAAGGTTATGAATAAAGACAGTTCTCTGTTTCCTCGCTGTACATTTTGTTTCATTTACAAAAAGTAATCTCTCGTTACAAAAACATTTTCTTGTGTTCAACCGAAAGCAGCCTGAAATATTCCTATTGTACAGTATTCTTCTTTTTTTTTTCTTTGTTTAACACTGTCCAAAACGCAAGACTCGCTCACGTTGGCTTGTTGAGAAAGCTTGGTTTTCTCCCTGCTGAGTCAAGGTTTTGAAATCTCAAATGGATTCCAAGAGTTCGCTTGTTGTGCAGGCATAGTGACGGTATGCCAGGTTTAAGGAGGGGAAGGACTTTTGGGTTCGAAGGGTTTAATCGGCAGAGGTTAGTCAGTCGGCAGCAGCAGCAGCAGCAGCAGGACTTTTGTGGCTTTGTGAGGGAAAAGGGGATTGTAGCAGGCGTGTCGCTGGTGGTGCTCTCAGTAGGCTTCTAACAAGGATCAAGTGAATGAAGAGCAGTAGTGGAAGAAATTCCTTCTGGTCGTGTTTACCTGGTGACCTACTGTCAGGTCTGGCTGAGCAGGCGGCTGTGAAGGAAGGCCTTAATGGTGCCTATGGGCCGGGCATCATTCTGGTGTTTCCGTCTCTCGATGAAAGAAATGAGCCTGGATGTGTCCAGATGTGCGCCGCAATGATTCCGAGATGGTGACAGTGCTGGTGGCTGTGTGGGATTTAAGGTTGAGTCACTGCTTGATAAACTTCGAGGCTGGAGCCAGGGCTCCTCCAGGCAGGACGCAGCAGGGGGCCGTCGCTCTGGCTCACCCCGGAGCAGCAGGCAGATGAAGTCTCTGGCAGCTGGGCTCACACCCTGGAAGTAATCCTCGGGGAAGCTAAAGTCCAGGCGACAGATGTTCAGACACGTCTCCTCAAGGCTCTCGTCCAGGAATGGAGAGGCGCCGCTCAGAACCACATAGGTCACCACCCCTGTAAATCAACCAGTTGGTCAATCAACAGGTTATTTAGCCAAATTAAATTAATTAATTCAGCTCACTTTTAAATCCCCTTTAATAATCAATGTAGCTTTATATTAAACAATCATGCACAAAAGCAGCTTCTGCAGCTGCTAAAATATTATAGCACCAAGACTACAACAATAACAATCCTCTGATAGATAATTTGCCTGCTTGTTGAGGCTTTCACTGCATTATTGTAGGGTCTTTACCTTACAATACAAAAGTGCTTATAAATGGCATATAAATAAAACTGAACTGAATCATTAATTTTACACTGCACTCCCTTACGCTGTACTAATATATACATTTTTCTGATGAAACTCATCATCTACATACATAGCAGTAAAATATCACTTGAATATTATTATATTGAAGTCAGTTAATAGATTGCTGCGCGGTTGGCAAGTAGAAATTGCGACTGGGGATTTAAATCACTGATCTTTGCATCCCCAGAGAGGCTGACTGACTGCACTGCAGAGGAAACACTTGTGTTAACACACCTGGCTTAGAGATTGAGATGATAGTATCGCATGGGAGTATTTTTGTCTATTTTTGTGTCTTAGTCAAATATCAGCAAGCAGCCTTTTGCACATACTGATAAATAAGAACAAAGGAATTTGTATTTAATGCTATTACAGTGGGTTTCTGCTGCTGTGATTGTGTATTCGAGTACATAAAGGGTTCTCTAATGCAAAAATCAGCAAGATACAATTTCTCTACAGACCTAAGCTCCAGAGGTCAGACGTCAGTGAGACGGGCTGACCCAGGATCAGTTCAGGAGCAGAGAACTCTGGGCTTCCCAGAAGAGGATGGATGTAAGAGGAGGGGGGGTTCAGTTGAACAGCATCACCAAAGTCTGTCAGCTTGATCACTGGCTGGGAGGACGCATGTTCCACCACAATGTTTTCAGGCTGTGGGAGTGGGATAGGAGGATATAGGACACAATCATCAGACCTAGAGAAGCACAACAGCAGTGCAACAGCTTCCCCAAAATAAGATTTAGATTGTAATGCTTTGTTTGTTGAACTGTTTACTTTGAGGTCAAGATGTGCTATCCTCCAGCTGTGCAGGTAATGGAGAGCTTCAAGAATATCTCTGAGGTATAAAGCAACTTTCTCCTCCGTCAGGTTGCCCCAGCTCACGATGTAGTCCAGGAATCGCCCCTGGTCTGCCCTGATAACACAAACACAACATGCATTTTATTTATTTCTTTTTTTAAGAGACAAATCTAAGTATGTTTTTCAAACAGATGAGATGTCACAGTTGTTTTACTTACATCTCTAGTACCAGTACGTAGCTGCTGGCTGTCTCATACGTGTCTAGCAGCTTGACCAGATTGGGATGGTCTAGATTCTGGAGGAGTCTGATCTCCTGCAGGACCTGTTCTCGACGCAACAGCTTCTTGTTAACATGCTTTGCAGCAACTGTGCGTTTACTCCCTCTCTGGTCGCATCGCTTAGTCACCGAGAACCGACCCCTGCAAGGCAAAAATGAGTAGTTAGTAAACTGAAACTTAAGGAATAAGACATTTCATTTGTGTTTTACTTTAACTGATTTTAAAGATCCCAGGAACAGACCCTGGACTCACTTTTTAAAAATATCCTACATCAAATTTATAAACTATAACGCCCAATCATGACTGATGGACTCGGATGTATAATGTCTACTTCTTTGTTGATTATCTATATCAGCTTATCCAATGTACAACCTCATTTCCAAAAAAGCTTGTGACACTTTGTGAAAATGTATTTTCTGATTGCTTAGTAAAGTTTGAACTTGTATTTGTGAATGCAGTCACAAATTGTGTTAAATGATTTGAATATTGCTGCATTCTCTAACCAGCTACTGAGGAATAAGCAACTCATTCCTCATTTAAATACCTTCACTTGTATCATCTGTCGCTACTGCTATTACTACTACTGCTATATATATGAGTGCGGCTCCTAATTTATTAGCTTTGATGTGGTCGAGAAGCACTGCGTGACAGGAAAACACACCTTCCTAGTTCAGTAATCTCTGTGTACTGGGACTCAAAGCCATTTTTCCAGAGGAGTTCGCTGCCATCGTCAGGGGTTCCTGAGACAACACAGGAAATTCACAATGATTCAAGTATACTAATCAAAGTTAAAAATTATAAAATCAATGTTTTAAATGTTTCAAACACCTGCGTGGCATAATATCAAGAGACATACACAATGACAGGACTCTGACCTGACACTCTAAGACTGGCAGAGGAGGTGACAGCGCCTGCTATGTTTGTAGCAACACAGGTATACACGCCGCTGTCCTCTACAGACGCGTCCGTGATGCACAGGGACGCCTCTCCGGTCTCACTGCAGAAATGGAGAATGAAAGGAAACAAAGCATTAAGTGAAATTCACAAACTGATACTGTAATTTGCACACAGTTATTATGACTTCATATTATTTTTAACAACATGAATGTGTTAACTGAGTTTGTTAGCAGCACATCTGCACCTTTACGTCACAGGCTAATGTAAGATTTGGATTTTTCTAGCTAAAAATCAAAAAAAGAAATCCAAGTGAGCCCCTCCCCACACCTGTAGGTCATGATGTAATGTCCGTTGTTGCTCAGAGAGTTGTTGTCAGGGCCACGCCAAGTGATGGTTGGTCGGGGGCGACCGCAAACTTTACACCTCAGAGTAACTGCATCGCCACTCTCACATGTTGCATCACTAACTGGAATCAGGAACTCTGGGGGACCTAAAAACAACAACAACAAAAACCCAGTAAAGCTTATTGTTTATCTTTTTGAATTTTTATTCCAAATGCAAGGAAAGATTTGCTCCTTGGCTGAAGCAACAACGTGCACGTACCTTCATAGATAAAGTTGGGATTCAGAAGCTGAAATGACAATTTGAAGACATAATTAGATTTCTTGCACAAATTACAGTGGATGTGGGGTGGGGGGGGGGTGGGGGGGGGGGGGGTGGGGTGGGAGTCGGTGGGGCACTTTTCTACCTTGACAGAGACTTTGTTGGCCAGGCTGTCCTGAGACTTTCGGTAGCCGTTCTCAATTTTCCTGCCCTCCTTGTCTCTTTTCTCAGACTTCCGGCGAATGCGCAGTGCTGTGTGCCACGATAATGACTTTCTAAACAAACGCAAAAACAAAAATGGAGAAGTTTCAGGTTTCACGTTTGCATAATCGTAATCACTATGACTGTCGTGTTTTCTGTGGCAACCTAAAAAGGAAGAAAGGCTGCTTGTGCTTACTTTATGGTGCCTTCGGAGAGCTCGGGTGTGACTGAGGATGAAGTGTGTCCTAACACGTAGCCAGGGATCCAGCCCTCAGCCGCAGGGCAGTGCTCATTGGCTGCCCGGTACACCAGGAACATGTTCTGCTGGTTGCTTGCTAGCATTTGGACCACCTCACCCTGCACCACACTGATCTCATCCTCCTTCACTGCCACATAATCCTGAGTCACCAGCATGGTGGACACGCTGCTGCTGCTACTACTGCTTTCACTCTGTCAGGAGGAGAACACATTAAATCATGAGTTACTGCACACATTAACACACATGAAAATACATAAATGCACATATGTCTAAAAGGGAAATGTTACTTCACACCAATCAAATGGATAGTTTGATTGCAGGGAACATATATAAAAATGAAATTGAGAATATGTTGAACGCATGCAGTGCAAAATGCTTTTTTTTTCTTCTTCTTTTTTTGAAAAAGCACTTGTTTGTATTTCGAGCAACGGGCTGACAAGTTAGACTGAGAAGTTACAAAAGCACAGAGCTTATGATCCCCCCGGGCAGGGATGATGAAATGAGGAACTTTATGTTTTCAAAGACAAAGACAAGTTTTCAAGAAGAGGTGCTGAAGACACTTTGAAACAAACAGGGCAGGTTGTGGAAATTAAAAAAAGCAGTTTGTGCAAACAAGCTTTTAGCCTTTGTGAGGTGAGAAACCATCTCACCAGATAAAAAGCCATTTCAAAAAGAAATTCTGTTGGTACTGTCAAACAAACAAGGCAGGTTGCGGAAAACAAAACGCTGTTTGTGCAATCGTAAGGTTAATCTCTGTGAAGTGAGAAACCATCTTACCAGAAAAGAAGCGGCTTTTTTGAAATGTGCTAATGTTTTCAAAAAACAAAGAAAAAAAACCCGTCCCATAGCTTTTGAAAGGAGATTGAAAGTTATCACCTAACGGAAAAAAGAGATAACATGTTTTTGAAATGGCACTTGTTAATGTTTAGTAGCTACAGTTGGAAAGCAAATGCGTACTGAAGCTCAGAGAGAGTCTTGAAAAGCAGATACAAGTTTCTCTGTGACTCAGATCCACACTGTTAGTAGTTTCCGGAAAGGCAAAAATTCTCCCTCACACACACTGTCGGTGAAGTTAGTGCACTCAGATAGGTGTTATTCTTCAGTCATTCAAGTGTTTCAGCAGCAGTAGTAGTTGTTGAATTTAAAAGCCATTCTCAGAGCCAGCGGCAGGTTGACTGACTGGCAGACAGGCAGCCACTAAGGGTGAGGTTAGTGACTAGTAAGTACTCTAGGCCTCGCTGAAGCCTGGGCCTCGACTTGGCATCTTACCCCGTTGCTCTGGGTGGAGTGTATGGACTGCTCGCTGGTGGAGGAGCAGGTGCTCATGCGATCTATGTCCTTACTGTGGCTGGAGTGGCGGTGATGAGAGGGAGTCCCGTGACTTCCTCTGCCCAGAGAGTCGCCTCCACTGCCACCATTGTCACTGGGGTAGGAGAAGGAACCTGGCCTGCTGGCAGGAGAGGGAGGCAGTGCGGGGACTATGGCCCAGAAAGCGTTGCCTTTATGAGCTGGGCTGGTGGGGACAAACGCTTCCTTTCCTCCTCCTCCTCCGGGAGTTTGAGGTAATATCAGAGGTGAAACTGTCCCAACTCGAGGGCTTTTGAGGTGAAAATTCAGAGGAGCTACTGGCATCTGTGGTCTGCCGGCCATTTGATGCTTCGGCATTTCCTCTGAGCCTCCGAGAACCTGTCTGACACTGCTGTCCGTACTACCTGATGGCCTGTTACTGTTATTACTGTTACTTCCATGAGGACTATCCAGCATCCTCATCTTAGGGACCTCTGAGGCTAACAGCTCTCCATTAGCTGTGTTGCCTGAACGGGGGTTAGAGGAGAGGGACTGAAGCGGCTGTGGGTGGCAGAGTGACCACATACCTGCTGATCTGTCGGGACCCTCAGGGCCCGGGGGGTGATGGTGGTGAACAGGCTGGGGGAGGCGTGAGGACGGCTGGGGGATGCGAGATGGTCGGGAGCGCGGGCCGCACAGGGAGGAGGCGCTACCCCCTGATCCTCCAGAGCTGCCTTCGCCGCCACCTCCTCCCCCCATATTGCAGGTACTGTTGGAGCTGCTGCCTCCTGGTAGACCTGCATTACTGCTGCTGCTAGGTGGACCGCTTGGCCCGCCACCTCCCACATGGTTCCTCTGATACTCTATAGGTGACGTCAAAGCTGTGGGAGCAGACAAGAGTTAGTTTTTTTTTAACAACTTAATAGCCCTCTTAAACTAAAAGGACCAAGAGTGTCAAAATGTTTTATGTAAAAATGTAATTTTGTGTGTTACAGTATTCACAACAATTTCTTACCATTGAGGAAATTTCTCTGATTCTCCAGGATCTGGCTGACCTGATAGATCCAGACTTGACTGACTCCAGGACTTGGTGAATGGAAAGTGTACCTCTCCAGGTTGCCACTAGATGACCTGGAGGTCAGTGTGAACTTGCAGGGGTCATCAGCATTTTCTTCTAGACCCAACCAGCTCACCTGAAGTTATGTGGCAGGCAAGGGTAAAGAGACAAAGATAAGAAAAAATAGATATGAAATAAAATAGAGCAGGTTTAGCTTCATGATCAAGAGGTACAATCCAAAGTAAGTCCACAGTTGGTCTCAAAGCTATTTACGTGAGCTGTATTCACCTTAATGCTGTTCTTGAAGAGGTAGCCAGGAGTTGAGAAGCCCTTCTTTTTGTCCAGGGGTTCACTGAAGATAACTATCTGCTCAAACAGAAACACTCTCCTCTCTTTCATCCTGGATAGGAGCCCTCCGTCCTGGTCTGAAACCATGAAAGTGTCTTGGAGAAGCAATCTGCCCTGAGCCACAATTTTACCCTGAGAAACAAACAGGCAATCCAAATAAAGTTCTAGATGGTGAAGGAGTTTTCTTAAATAGTTTTATAAGTTATTAGAAAAAAATGAAAACACACAAAATCTGACAACAAACTAGAGCTGCAAAAACAAGCGCACACTGACACCTAGTGGCAGTTGTCTGAAACAAGACCAAAATGTGAAGCATTTACTCTATTGTATTATTTATTTTGGAAACATTCACATGCTATCAGAGGTACCAAAGGGAGACTTACATCAAAGCCTTGAAGGCGCCCAACATTCATCATGTCATTGCAGCGTTTGGGGACCACGCACATCACTTCTACAGCTTTCTGTGGAAGAACACGAGAGAAAAAAAAGTTAAAAACGACTTGCATATTAGACAAAGTGACTAAGAATATAAATCTAGTTATGATACTTTCACAGCATTCATTGGAAAACACAACAGATTATTATTGCTTCATTAGTTTTGTGCTGAAGCCTGGGCTTTTTCTCAATTGTACCTCCAGCTCTGTGGCATCAACTCCAGCTTTCTTAGAAATTTTAAGAAGATCCTGTAAAGAAATTAACAGAGGTAAGGGGAGAAATTCAGACTGTGTTGATCATAATTTATGTTGTACAGAAAAAGATTTACCTTCAGTAGCAGTTGGTACTTCATTATGCGCTGGACAGGTTTGATGAGTAAGTCAGTGAGCTGCAGTCTGTGTCCCAGTCGCTGCTTCAGGTCCTGAAGAAAAATAAAAATCGATCATGTCCGGGGCCTGACTCATGACACGGACAATACAAAACAGATAGCATGCTGTGGCTATGAGGTGCAAACTGATTAAACAATCTTACCTCAAAGTACGTATCAATATACTCTGACACGATGTGCTCAGACTTAGGCTTGTTTTGGCAGTACACAATATACATGTGCAGTCTCCGTTCCTATATTTGGAACAAAAACAGAAAAGAATATTACAGATAAGAACGTGTAATACCCTCTAACAAAATCATGCTGCAAAATTAGTGCATTTCTTACTTGTTTGACAAATAAAGGTGCCAGCCGGTCAGGATCCTCCAAACACTTTTCAAGTTCTCCCAGGAAAAAACTGTGAATGGATACAGACATGTGATTTAACCTGCCAAGAAACAGCACGTTGACATTTTCTTTGTATAATGCTGCATATGCCCTGAAACAGGGGCAGGTACTACAGCTGAAGGATTCTGCCAGCGTACTCTTTGTGCCAGTCATAGATCTGATGGATGTTTCCAAAGACAATCTTGTCTTTTCCTTTCATGTCATCTGGAACTCCTTCCTCTTTCATTCTGCTCATGTAGCCCTGAAAGAAAGAGCCACCCAAAGTGTAAGAAGCAAACACTGACCAACAACTATGTCCAAAAATTTATTTATCCAGATTGTTTTCTTTTCTTACCTCCACCACTGATCCCAGGTCTCTGACATAGTCTCTCTCAGTCTCCACCAGCTCCAGAAGTACATAACTGAGAGAAAGAAAACACAGAAATTGACAAATGCAACGCTCAGCTGTGGATGAATATCAGAAATGCTCCATATAAGCACACGAATGAGGACAAACATCATTTACTGTCTGGGTTCAAACAGCTTTTGTTTATAAAAACACCAACAGGACATATAACTCACTGTCTTCTCTTGAGGAAGCCAGATTTGCGCTCATCCACCTCGTCGATGGGTGAGGAGGAGGAGAGGAGGGAGTTGTCGGAGGGATTGAGAGAGGGAGAGCTGCTGTCACCTTGCTCCACCAACAGAGAACTGGGACGGTCTTCCAGTGACTGAATTAAAGAATTAAGAAATTAAGAGGCAGAAAAATATGTCCCACTTACTAATCTTTATCGAAATGAAGCATAATATACGTGGAGGCCGGTCTGCATGAGTATACTGGGGATAATCGCCAGAGTGCAGTGCCCATTTGTTGGAACAGAGGACAGCTGGGATAGTTAGTCACAGTTTTGAGAGATGACTTGCTGGCAATGATGCCATTCTCTGTCACTAACACCAGAAAGAAAGCGCGCTTGTATCTAAAATCTATTAAAATTGTTCTGTGTGCAAGTGGGCCTCATTTGCAAGTATTTGTGAGTGTTTATGAAATCCATCTCACCATCTTGCTCTTCACCAGTTCTTCGATGGCACTGACCAGTTCAGCCGCACTGGGTGTCTCTGAGCTACTGGGACGGCCAGACAGCCGAGATGCAGACTGAAAGAGAGAGAAGAAATGGAAGGAATAAAGAAAACTAACGGTTAATCTTCAAGACACTGTGAATGGAGAACTTTTAGGTGTTGCATGCATACAGGAGTCATACATTCTTAGAGACTTGAGCTCACCATTGTCGTGATTTGGACCTCGATATTCCACATGTCCAAATAAAGACTTGGTTTGTGTGATCTCCCTAATAAAAGGGTTAATTGGGAGCCAACTTGGAGCCAATCACAGACTATATTCTTGGGAAAACAGGGGTTACGAGGTGGGTTTAGGTCGGGGGAAACTGTGATTGGAATGCTCTTCAAGCACACGCGCCATAATTGGTCAAAAAAATACTTCATTGGTTTGCCTCTGCTACAGAGCTTAGTCGGAGGCACAAAGGGCAGGGCGAGATTTAAACGATCCACAATACACAACCATTTAATGTCAGAGACATTTTGCTACTGCAAAGACATGTAAATGGATTCACTTCAGCAAAAAAAGAACAAAAAAAGAAGAAAAAAACATGCAGAGGGAATTTAATTAGACAAGAAAGGAAAAATCTAAATAGGATCTTTTAGAGGGTTTCACATGGACAGATAGGGAAACTGGGACAGAAGAGAAGCAGAACAGAAATCAACATAATGCTGAAGGAGGGAACATGCAACCATTAAGAAAATAGGAGAAAACAGGCAGAGTTATTAGTGCCAAAATAAAGTTAAGCTGTTATTTTAAGCTGTGAGTGGAGGAGCAAGTTAGAAATCTTGCTGCCTATGAGTCATGTGGATTAAATAAGAACAGAACAAATACAAACAGAAATAAACAAAGAAAAAGCTCAAATATATGTCCACTTTATGCTGTTCAACCTATCTTGTGTACATCATATATTTATGACTGCGTATCGATTGCTCTGCATGTCCCCACCTTGTCATCCTGAGAGTCGGGCTGAAGCAGGCTGTGTTGCTGGATGGCCATTGGGGGAGGCAGCGGGACAGCGTCCGCCCCCTCTTCTCCTTCCTCCTCACCGCAGCTCTGCATGCCCGATGAGGAAGACTTAGACAGGGTGCCGCTGCTCAGCCCCTCATTGCGCATACGCTGGAGAGAAATAAAGAACAAATGGTAGTTCAGAGTCAGACATGGTCACAGTTATTCAGCATTACGGTGCGTCGACTTACTTCTTCCAGGGTCTCATCTTGTGGCGTGGCGGCGCTGTCGTCAGAGTCCTTCTGCGAGCCGGGCATCGCGTCCATGTTCTTCCTCGTGCCATCGCGGTTCTTCTTATGCTTGTGGGCGAGCTTTTTGACGTGGCCGTCGGCTTTACCGGAGCTGAGCCGCCGAACTGGACTCGTCAGCCACTTCCTTAGCGTGTTTCCAGGACGTTTGGGACCTGGGGAGCTGTGAGGACCCAGGGTTTGGCTGGAGCCGGGCTGCAGGGCGTCATTGCTGGATACGGACAAGGTGTCTGAATGGACAGAGGAAAGAGAAAGAAGCGCATCCAGTGTTACTCAAACGAAACGCAAAGAACATGCAACCATTAAAGAAAAAAACAAACTTTTTCAGTTTTACACTGACTGGCAGATCTTTCAAATCAGGGACTAACAATGGACAGCTAATCCATGTGATTAATGCTGTCTGATTGTGCTGTTGTGAAGGTTTGTTTACATCACACATGCTTTTACACTGGCACAAACTCATCCTGGAATATGAAAGTATGACCCAAATCAAATCTGTCAAATTTATTGCTCATTGCAAAAATCATGCATATTCATGGTAAGATGTTAGTGTCACCAACTCATCTATTTCTGCATTAAACAAAACTCTATGCATATGTAACATAGCCTAGAGGCAGAGAGAAAAAAAAAGTCAATATATGTTAAAGATAAGTGTGGATGTGTTTGTTTGTGCTCTGTGCAGGAGGCAGGATGGCCTCCTCCCCCTCTCACAGTGATGACGGTTCCTCGGGGAATCTGTAGGAGGAAAGCTCTTTTTCTTCGACTAGAAATGGAGCGGTGAGAAAATAACGCAGTATAAAGGGATGCTTGAGGCTTTGTCTGAGTACTTCAAACATGCACCCATCTGTCTGTCTCACCTGTCTCTGCTCATTTACTCTTACTTATCTCCCTCTAACCTTAATTTGTTTGCCCTTGCATCGCCTTATCATTCACTGCACTACCATCCTCCTCTTTAGCTTCCTTTGCTCTCGCTGAAAATGCTGATGGGAGACTCACAAGTCTGACAACTAAACCAGCTTCTGACAATCTCTGAGCAATCTCAGGATGAGGGTGGATATCCTCAAGCAGTTCAACCGAGGGTAACAACCTGATTTAAAAGTTTTTCTCAATCGGCTCATTTAATGAGAGAAAGAAAAACAAAAACCACAAGCAGTAACTCTGATTGTGGATACCACAGAATACATTATGTTAATTAATTGAAATTAATTACACTGCTGCACAGTTTGTCAGCCTGGGTGGACATGTACTGTTGGACACACTTTCATCCCAAGATGTTTTTTTTCTCTATTTGGCCAAATTATTATCAATCACCATGTCAGCTACAATTTTTATGCACGACAGAGAGCTGTAGTTACAGAAAAATTATGAAAGCATCCCCAGTGCATGTAAACATCGTATAATAATAACATAAAATTAGAGATTTTAAATTCTGTCATCAGGATACTGTTTTTTTAATCTTAGAAATACACTAAATGGACAAAAGTACTGGGCAACAACACATCACACCTACAGGAGCTGTTCAGCGTTGCCATGAAGCTCCCGGTGCAATTTCTCTGCAGATGTTAATGCCAGAGGAGGTTTCAAACTTAGTTATTGAGTCAGCAATAAGCGACTGATAGAGGCTTTTACACACTATGCGCCTCAGCACTTAAGGACCGCGATCTGCAACTATAGGTGGCCTGACACTTTGTGGTCGAGCTGCTGTGGCTTCTAAATGTTTCCGCTTTGCAAGCTGATCTAGGACAAAAGAGTGACTTCTTGGAACAGTCGCATCCTCTTTCTGTACCACAATTCACTACGCTCTTTAGAATGACCCATTTGTTCAGAAATGTGCGGTAAAGGGACAGAAAAGACCTGAATTCAAAGATTACGAGAGTGTGGGACCCAAAACTTGTTTCCATTTTCAAAGTCTGACCTTTCAGAACAATGCCTCATTTCTTCATGCTTTTATCATTGCCAATTTAGACTAATAAACAACACTTATTCTCCTTTTTTGTTGAATTTAGAAAACAAGCAAACAAACGAACAAACAAAATGAACTACAGTGACACTGCATTGGCTCTCTGTACCTTATAGAACCTGTTGGTGTCGTTCCCCTCTACATGAGAGACTTCATTTCTTTTTATGTTTCAGCCACATCACTGCTGGTCCATCACTGCTTTTCAGCAGTGAAACCACCTACAGATTTAACCCCTCATACAGGCTTTCAGTATATTTTAAAAAACAATTTAACACCTGTCTGTTAAATGAAGCACTAGTTATATTATACCCATAGTTTTATTCATGTTAAAGTCTTTGTTTTAAATCCTATTTTGTCCTCTGTTTTTATTACACTGATTTCTTTAAAGATCCTTGCTGTTAATACAGCGAGTTAAATTAAAGGCCGTTTCTTGATACAGGCGGTGATGACCTTTTCATTGTGGACACGACTTCCAGTGAGGAAGTGACTGCAAAAATATGTTTATTCATACAGGGGCGATGAGTCAGGACAACACACTCTCCTCCTACATCACTCTGCTTTAAATTGTTTGCATGAAAACACGATGAGCTTGAAAACAAACATCCAGAAAGGAGAACAGAGAGATGTTTTTTATCTTTTAGAGGAAGGTTAATTTTAGTGTGTGCGCGAGTAGAAGTTATCTAAGTTTTACAGCTAGACTAAAGGCAAGGTTTAAAATACTCGAATTCAGTTATTAGAGCATTTAAAAAGGTGCAGCTGCAAAAGATTAAGGCACACGCCTGAGCCGAACGGCTTTTATGAATAGCAGGTGTGGAATTTCTGCCGTTCTTCATTGGACGATTTCACCCAGCCTGACTTAATGCAGCAACATGTGAATGTGTGTGCCCGTCATTAAGCATTAAGCCTCTGGAAGACTTTTCTCCTTACTTATAGAATGTGTTCTTACATCACATGCAAAGGAATGAAGACAGCTCGGTTCCTCAACAACAAGAATCTCCCACATCAGGCACTGTATAGGCTTTAAATCCATCGTTACTAAGACTCCTCGCAACGTCTTCTTCTCACGGTAAAAATCTTTCAATATGGTGCACAGAAAATGAGAACACATGTTTTTTACAGGTTGCTTTCATTCTGTTCAAACATCTTGAAGGGATGGGAAGGGGAAACTTGGGACGCTTTGCAAATCAATATTTTCCACCCAAACACTCTATTTAAAGACAACAGGGGGTGTCGAAGATTTGTGTGTTTTGCTTGAGGGCAACTTCATCGCTTTTGTTGGCTCAAACGTTTTACGTGCAACCTCGCTGGTTAGAGCAGATTTGTGGGGGAGCTTTGTAAAATGCTCTCCTCCAACAGATCCCATGCAGTACTAAATGAAAACCAGTCACAAATGCTGGTTACAGTACTACCCTGGAATTTTTTAGTCACGGGTGCATTCATGGATCCTGTTTAAGGCTGTAATTCTGATGACTCAGAATACCTTTGTTGGTCTCTGAGGATTCCAAATCCCTCACTTATGAGTTCTGAATCCTTCCCCAAATCATGTTTACATTCGATCCACTATTCATGTTAAAAGTTAAAACTACAGGTGCTGACTAGACCTTTGATTTATTAGTGTTTAATATCCGGAAGAGTGTAGGTAAATACCTGCATTAGACAGCTGTTGTTCACTAATGGGAACCAGATGAGTCTCTGATACAAGTTCACCCAGACTGATAAACTGTAGCAGTTAAATCAAATTTAACCCAAGCTAAAGTGATTAAGGTAACCGCTAAAATAATCACTGAACTGAGAGACCACACTGATGAGCTCCAGCACTTAGGTGAAAACTGCTGCTTTCACCAGGAAAACATAGAGAAGTGAGGACTTCTCATGAAGAGCAAATGGACTGTGGTTCCTGCAGACATGCTGTGGTTAACAAGCATGAGGTACAGCTACTTGTTTCATAGCCTCACCTTGATGTAATTCAAATAATACCAAAAATTACAACTTTATAAAACAGTAGCAGTGAGGTAAAACTGTCTTCATAACTGCACTGGAATTTTATAGGTTTGCATATTAGTAATAAGCAGAGAATGGAATCTGCTGGTTATTTATTGTGATCAATATGCAGATATACAGTGTGCAAGATATTGCTTACATAAGTAGTAAGTGTGACGCTGTTGATTTTCACTAGTCCCACCTGTCTCATGCTTAAAAATCTTCAAGCTTTGGCTTGATAAGCGTTAAGTGGCAAACTGAAGATGTTGATCTAACAGGAGTGTAAATGAAAGTGTGAGACACCTCTCGAACAGCTGGTCAGCCTCTCGCTCGTGGGGAAACAAACAGAGGGAAGTGGCAATTTGTTTGAAGCCTTCTTTTTAATTTTATTCTTTTACTGGCAATTATATTTAAATCCATCCATCCATCCATTCGCTTCCGCTTCTCCTTTTTCAGGGTCGCGGGGGGCGCAGGAGCCTATCCCAGCTGTTATAGGGCGAGAGGCGGGGTACACTCTGGACAGGTCGCCAGTCTGTCGCAGGGCCAACACACAGGGACAGACAACCATTCGCACTCACATTCACTCGCACATTCACACCTAGTGGCAATTTGGATTATCCAATTAACCTATCCCCACAAGCTGCATGTCTTTGGACGGTGGGAGGAAGCCGGAGTACCCGGAGGGAACCCACACAAACACGGGAGAACATCCAAACTCCACACAGAAAGACCCCGGCCTGATGGTGGAATTGAACTCAGGACCTTCTTGCTGTGCGGCAACAGTGCTAACCACCGTGCCTATATATATATTTAAATCACAGAAATAAATCATGTTTTTGTTCAAATGAGCTATAACTGCATTAACTGTATTATAGGCATCATCCTTGAAGACTTTTCAATTTTGCTGCTAAAATAACACAGAATGTTCTACTGGCAGCGGGAGCAACAGTGTCCGCTTTAAAGAAGTTTGAGTTTTTCCATAACTTACAGTTAGACATTTTTTCTTTATTGTATTATCATTGATTTTATTTTTGGATTTTAAAACGTACTCTTTTACAAAAAAAATCTGAAAAAAATCTGGTTTAGCAGTTACAAGTCACATGTTTGATTAATTGCTGACTTCTTAGAACAGTAAATGGCCTGTAAATGGTCTGTATTTGTATAGCGCTTTACTAGTCCCTAAAGACCCCAAATCACTTTACACAACCAGTCATCCACCCATTCACACACACATTCACACACTGGTGATGGCAAGCTACATTGTAGCCACAGCCACCCTGGGGCGCACTGAGAACAGTCCAGCATGCAGGCTCATCCTTAGATACAGAAACAGGAATTCTGTTTCTTTTTTGCCTAATAAATAACATAATAATAAATAATAATATTTTTTGCAGGTGGTCTAATAAATTGGTTAGGAAGTATTCATACATATATGAGAAAAACTTACACAACAGTACTTGTGATAGACTTCTCAATACTCCTATTCACTTTAACTTTGTGGGCTAATGTCCTTCAGAAGAACCTACCAGATGTTCTAATACTACTTAAGCATTATTTGATTTATCAGCAAGCTTCCGACACAATGTGACACAACGTGACAACTCACTCGATGCTCATTTACGCTGCTGCAAAGAACATGCTAGATTTACAACTTTCTGTGTGTTCTAGTGTCTCTAAGAATAGAAGTGGGGTAGGTGGAGGGACTCTTGTACAACTGCAGTGATCCAAAAAAGCGCTGCTCAACAGAAGAATGTCTGGGATTCCAGAGGTGTCACCAGGGGAGCATCTTTCATGTGCCCTAATCTTGCCAAGAAGAAGCAAAACAAACACACAAAGCCATAAACATCAGTTGGTGTGGCTGGGAACGTGCTTTTAGGGGCGGAGGTGCAGCGTGTGGGGAGAGCTCCAGGGGATTTTGGTAGATGATCTGAAAAAATGTGCACAACGCTAGAGAGGGGTTGCCACCAACAGCCACATTTAGGGAAGGGAGTGGTAATGGGATGAGAGACCACCCAGTGCAGATTCTGGCAGAACTACTGCATATTTGGGTGATTTGTAATGCTTTATCACACTGTATCTAGCAGACACCTGTGAAAACATTAAAAAGGAAAGGGATTCCATTGTTTAAGAGTCCTCATTCTCCCCTTCTCGTCAGTTTGACCTCATCATTCTCTCTTTTCTCAACAACACCCTCTGTCCATCTGTGAGCCTAACCTGGATTTAAACAGGAACGAAGACATAATCTTGTCCCGGTGATTTTAGTGGATTTTAATATTTCATTATGTAACGATGCATTCACCAAATTACTTTTGCAGCTATAATGCCACCACATGATCGACAGATGAACTGTGAAATTGCAGCACAAAGCCCGTACAAAAATAGCTGATGTAAACCCAGCAAATAAGGACAAGCTGTCAAAACGACAAATGTAGAGTTGCAGTTGTTTCTTGCACAGCTGGAGCTTCAATGTCGCACTTTAGAGCAAAAAAAAAAGACCAGTTTTAATGTCATAAGACCAGAGGCATAGTCTAATTGAGATTCGAATGTTATGCTTTCGTTACATTTTCACCAGAGGAACAAACAATAGCAGCAAGCCGCTAAACCAGAACAACTTAGCGCAACTTATCATTTGTGTTTTCCCAAGCACACTGCATAAAAAGCAAATCTAGCATTAACAGGATAAGAGGAAGCAATTTACTCTTGTCCTACACATGGCACCTACCCAGATCCAACAGCCAGAACTTGCAGTTGTCAGAGTGTTCTCCCTGCGCCGAATCCACAGAGTAAAAAGGGTTCAAAGACACTAAAGATTCAATTCCACGGGCCATGCTAGTGGAATATAAAACTCTGACTTGAAATATTTCCTTAGAGCATCTCCAAAGGTATGCCAAATGGCTTTAAGATCCTTTGAAAAAAATCCCAGAATCTTTATAAATAACAATAAACCTGCAGTAACTACGTCGCTGAAATTCCAGGGGAAGTGTGAAGTCCAGTGTGAGAGAAAAGCAAAAGTCAAATGCAGCATTAGAGAGTAGGATGTTTTCTCTCTCTTTCTTTGTATCTCCATCCCTCCCTCTCTCCCTCCCTCACGAGTGGGCTGCTGTGAGGATATTGGGCAAACCTCCACTGTGCCTCTCCCGTTCCAAGGGGACGTCTGGAAACAGGCAGCATTTCTACCGTATTACCCTTTGTAGAAGCACCCACTCAGTTTGTGTGGGCGGGTGCATATTTTACAGGCATTAGGTCGCATACAACTTGTGCAGTATGCTTGGAACAAATATAGATTTGGTTATGAAATCGAACACAAATGAACAGCATAAAGCTTGGTTTAAAAAAGGAATATGTTTTCTATTCGGTTGTTCATCAAAAGTGTTGCGTGTACATTTTCAGATTTTCTTTTTACATTTATTTAGTTTCTGAATGGCACTACTGACTATTTATCTAACACATAACTCTGTTTTTGGAGCGTCTTCATCTGAAACTGTGCTCTGTGCAGCCTTGAGCAGTTATGCAAGCTAGACGCACAAAGACCTGCCTGTTTAACTATGGGTGTGTGTTTATGTGTATCTCTCTGGGCTTTAAACACACTCTCTACTGTTAGGGCAGACACAGGCATACACAGGCACTCTGAGTGCTTATATCAATCACATTAAGTTTCATTAAGTGGGTACTTTTGTATTTATTCCATCGCGAGGGGCAGTGCAGTCCACCTGCATGTCTGACAAATCTGTGATATTACATAGCAGGGACGCGCAGGCTTGTGCAACTGTCAGCAATTGGATCAGAGCCAGAAAAACGAAAGAAACATATCATAGATCTGAATAACTGAAACTGCCAAGTGTACATTTTGTGGCTTAATTCATCTGCATGTGAAGCCTTCTATGGTACTCTGTCCCCTCAGATGCCTCAAACTGCCAGGAATTCTTAGTGGTGAGAAATTGCAGCTGTAGTCACTGCTTGTCTGCGAGGCTTCACCTCAGTTTATTTATGTCACTGAACTGTTTGCTTCTTTTGGAGGATTTATAATGGCATTTTTCCTGAAAAATGATATGGCTTACTACCTTGCTAGAATTAACTGAAACCTTAAAAAGACTGAATCAGGTCCGATTTTGGACAAACACCTCCCCCACCATCATTCATAGTACACCGAAGTCATTACGTAATAGAAAAGCAATTAAATGACTGAAAATGTCCCATTTTTTCACTATATACTATAGAAATTTTAGGATTTTTTTTTTTTACAGTGATTTCACAGTCCGGGAAATGTGCTACCAGAAATTTTACACACTTAAGACCCAAAGAGTCATGTTGACAGATTTTTTTTTTTAAATTTATAAATGAAAGTTTTAACAGAGAGTTAAGCTTCTTTAACTTTTTACTTAAGCTCAAAGTGGAGTGTAGGAGGCTCACGATGTAAAATGTGTTTGACATTCCTGCTCAAAATAGTCTTGAAAACTCAAGGTTTCGACGAGCATAAGCTGATGATTTAAAAAAATGCCTCCAAAGAACACTGGATGAAATGTCAGGGTGAATATCTATACACATTTTTACCTTTAACGTACAGTCTATGATTGTGAGACATGACAAGAAAAATGGGAGATTTCCTGGACGACCACCCTAATCCCCTAAACTTTCACCCTTTCACCACTTTGGACAAAGCGGCATCCACGGTTGGTCTGTAAATAAAAAAAGGCTGACAAAAACTGCACAAAAAGCTTTTTTTCCCTTTTTTGTCATCCTCGTCTCCCTCCTCTTGAGCAGCAGCCTTTCTGACGAGAGTAACCCCTGCAGAGAAAGGCTCCTTTTCATCACCCCCTCTGACCGCACAAACACACAGCGACAAACGGACAAGAAACACGAGTCCCAGTAAACAAAGTAAGGATGACAAACAAAGAGCTGGAGTTGAAAGCGTAAAATAATTGGTCGGAAAATTGTAGCTTTCTTCTCGTGGCGGTCTAGTAAATCATTCAGCTAATGCCAAAATTGTTAGTTCCTGTATTCACCATCCAAGCATCCTTTAATTTTAAATGCAGACCTTTCTCGTACTGACTACAAAGACGCTGCCAGCAAAATATTTGTATGCTATATCACCATAGAAACAAGCAGTCCACCTCTCACCCACTCTTCCAGATTAAAAAGAGAAAGGCACAAGCAGAAACTTCTCTCAAGACATGATGACAGCAGCTCATAACTCCAACTGGCTACGCGAAATTTGATCACAGCTTGGATTATGAGTGTTTTGGTCAAAAGAACAACAGTTCACAGCAATAACAAGACAACCCTATGATATATTCACATAAGAAAAAAATGAATATAAAGCATCTAGCTAAGGCAGCTAAGTCACTGTGTGACTAATTAAACTAAAAGCATGCATGTTTTACAGCAATGCAGCATTAGCATTGGTGGAAAGTCCTTAAGCACAATTATGTGCTACAGTATAGCTCTGACGAACATGTTCTGCTTTCCTTTAGGCTATATGGTATCGAAAACTCTGAATTAGTGCCACTTTTGCCAACAGCAAAATGTAATTTATGCTAAGGTAAGAGTAGGGCCACTCCAACTGATGAGCACTTCTTTTTTTGGTGCTACAAGTATAATTAAATACTAATAATTTGTAAGCATAGTGGGATTCATTGTGCATGTCATTTTTTGCTGCAGACCTACAAGCCCCTACTTCAGGAAAAGAATATTTTATTTTAGAACCATCAGGCTATAGGTGTATTTTTGGATCTAATACCTTCAGAGAACGTACCTCCTTCTCTGTGTGTCTGCACTGCAGGAACCTGGGACTACTGGAGTTCTTAGAAGCTCATTTTTAGGGCCACAATCCCTCATCAGTGTTGAGACTTCGAGTTTTTATGTCCTTCGCCCAACTTCACGTGTTAGATAATGCTTCAAATAACAACCCAAATAAGTTCCTGGAAGTCTTACATGGCGAGTGCTGAATGACTAGACTTAGTTTGAGAAGGGCTTTGGTGTTAATACATACAGTTTGAGAAAATCCATTTGAAATGTGTTTTTTCTGCCAAAATATGTCAGGTATAAGAACAAAGGCACCAACACAAGGACAAAATGAGGTTTTCTGACAGTAATAACATCTGTCAATGGTAAAATTGTTAATGAAAAAAGTTTAAAAAAAGAGTCTAATGAAAAAGAAACTGCTGTGGGCCTTCCACAGTTGCATAGCAACACCTAGAAATACATGTCTGTGTTCCCCGAAGCAGCTGTTTAATGGAAAGTGAAGGCTCTACGGGTCATCGATGTTGTATTTGCAAACAGGAACCGAATCCGATATGTCCATGCTCATGCATGTATGCGACGAGCAGCTGTTTTTAAGTGTTCAGATGTGCTTCGCGACAAAACAAACATCAAAAAACATCATTCGGTGCACCTGTAATAAGCCAAGAAATTATTCTCCTCCTACCTTTGTGGTTGAAGAGGCCCTCCATCTCCATGGAGGACCTGGAGTGAGCGATGCAGAGCATGGAGCAGGGCACAATGCCCTCCTGGGCTGGCGAGCGATCCGTGGTCCGGACCAAGCACCAGTCCGGCTTGTCGTGCAGTCGCTCCAAAACCTCAACAGTCTGGCCGCGGCGGACTGTCAGCTCCCCGTTGCTGCCGCCGTTACTGGCCACAAAGTCGTGTATGACCACTGTGAGTTCACAGCCACCAGAGAGCTGGAAGGGAAACAACAGTACTCTAAATGCTTTTTCAAGAGGATAAAAATGTCAAACAATCCATTATTGTCTCATTGTGTTCCCGTAGAATATACATAAACATTTCTGAGTAGTTTTCTGCATTTTATTAATCTTATCACCAACACTTGCTCGATGTTAAATAATAACCCTGCAATAAAACTTTCCCTGGCAATTAATTAATAACTGTAAAGCAGATGTGCCCACACAATATCATGTGCTAACAGCACAGGGACTCAAGAAGCTCTGTACAGTGTAAGAATGAACCGGTGACTCATCCAAGCTCAACCGAACAAAACGTCATTCTGACGACGTGATCGTCTATGAAAGGAAAGGCAATTTTAGGTAGAGGTGGAGCGAGTCGGGATTAGTCATTTTTCTCACTGGTTATTTTAAAAGGTTTGTCCTTTTAACGTGTGAGTGAAAAAGCAGCTGCTAGTCGCTAATGATGCTTTGATCTGTTGTGGAGACTGAGAGGGTGAGCAAATGTAGCTATTCTGCAAACACAAGAGCAGATAAGATAGAAATTTTAAAATGTTTTATGCACCTGAAAATACATACCTGAAAACAATTAATATATTAATACTATAATTGTTGCAATGGACATTCTCTGTTTTTAATGCTGTAGTTCAGTAATCACTGGGAGTATAATTGTAATCTTTGAATGACACATTTCCAAGAAGGAAAACTTGTGTGTATTTATGTTAAACATAACAATTATTAGCAACAGATGAAAAGTCTTGGAAATGGAGTGAAGCCATGCAGCAGTCATTAGCTACACACTCTGTAGTGTAAATACTCTGTAAATACTGTAAAAACGTCCCATGTTTTCCAATACTTACAACTGCTCTAACTGCTTGTGTGCGCTTCCATTTGAGTCTTTCAAAGCATATATTATTGCTCAGTATTTTATTCACAGCACACTACACTGCATTAATTGTCACGGCAGAGTAAAGCAGATTATCTGAAACATACCCTTTGGTAGTGGGGCAAAGCCAGAGAGCTTAGGAGCTGAGAAATGGGATGTGAGCTCCTTTCTCCAAACCTGTCCATTGTTTTCCACTCCCTCATTGCAAGAAAAGTTCCAAAAAAGATAGAAAAACTCTACAGAGCAGAGTTATCTGTGTCTCAGTCCACTAAAGTTTGAGTCACACTAACGGGATGCAGGGAAGCAGGTAAGTAGAAGTTAAAAAAGAGGAATAATCATTCGTTTTCAATTAGTATTAAAATTCCTGATCCCAACATTCCAAAGCCAGTAGAAAACTTCCTGCTGTCCACTGTAATCGCACTCCTCTGTGGGTCCTTACAATCAGACTATTGAAGATTAAATGATTCCTTCTCTTGTGTCACTTTCCAGAAGCGGCGCAATTAATCCACCCGTGTCTTTTAACAATTACTTTCACACTGAACCTTTCATCAAGAAAAACAAAAACAAAACACACACCGGGAAAATTAGCAGTAAAAACATTATGGTAGCCTGTATTTTGAAGCAAAGAGTAAGATCGATAGCTGTGAGGACTTAAAACTGTGCTCTCCTGTCTGGCATACAGACGAGCATCCTCTGTGAAGTGAGCGTGGGAGGCTGAAGCTGCTGACACACAACAAGTCAGTCACTAAAGCTGAAACGCACACAGGAACACGAGCGCGCGCACACACGGCAACACAAACACGCCACTGTCACTACCCCTTGAATGAAACGTCTCATGGAGTCCGCACAAAGCGAGAGATAAAGAGATGCATTCAAAAAGTGAGAATGAGATGCTAATTCGAATTTGCAGGTGTTACTGTGTGTTTCGAATGTGTATGCATGTGACTGCTGCCTAAACTGAGGCGCTGTGACTAATTAATCAGTGTCTGTGATCGTTTAGACTTCAGCGGATGCCCCTCACCCCCTCGACCATTAAAATTTCACATTTGGGTCATGTGAAACGACTGCAACTCAAGCGTGAAAATAAGGAACCGATGCAGGAGTCCAGTGATCAGTTTATAATTAGTATGAGATAAACGTACGGGGAGGCTATTTTATCTGTGTGTGTGTGTGCTGCATGTTTTTTAGCTTTACAGTTGATCATACTGAGCGTAGGAGGACAAGCCTTCTGTGGTGCTATTACCAGATATAACCACAGCCACAAGCGCAAATACACACGAAAAAACAAACACACACATAAAGCTCTGAGAGTCGGGCTGTTTCTTCCTCCTAACACAATCAAACAATTTCACAGGAAACGACTTGAGGACAGTCGACTGCATCTAAGCATTTTGCACATTTGTTTTTTTTTTTTTTTTTTTACAATCGTATTACTGAGTGACAGCATTAATCGACAGCAGAGCTGCAATGTGACTGCATGAGCTGCACAGTGTGACAGGACATAAAATAAAAACAAAAAAAAAAAGAAATAAATAGCACTGAAAACTTGACTATTTTTAATGTGACTAAAGTGCTTCCCTTACATACTGGTTATGACGAACGTCCGCGTGAGTTGTGTTTTTACCTTATCGCTGTCCAGTGTGTTCTGGGACGTACGTGAGGCAATAGAGATGGTATCAGGTTGGCTGCTGGCGTCTCCCTGGCTGTCCAGCTCCTCTCCATCCCTGCAGGCAGGCATCATTACAGCACCAATAAACATGACATTTACCCTATAGGGCTATCTTCACGACATATATTTTTGTTTGGCTGAAATGCTTCTAGGCATTATCATAAAACTGATTTCTTTTTTTTTTTTTGCCTGACAGTAATCTACTTTTAGCTCACCTTCTGCCTTTGTGTTTAGTTGTGGTGGCTTTAGGGATGTGGATGGGTTCCTTCAGAGCTCCACGCAGGTGGATTGTTCGCTCCTGTATGACTTCCCGGATGTGTTTGATCCAGTCCTGCTTATTCTCAATACTTGATGCCTGGTACATAACAGATAACTGGGTTAGATATATGTTAGATTTCAAAGTTTCTTAAGTGCACAGTACTGTTTTCTCTTTTTTAAATACAATGACAGCATTAATAGCAAGAAAAACACAAGTCTACAAATAAGGCCTAACTTAGTTATTATAATTCTCTCTCTTCCCACAGTGTGCTTAAGCCCTACAGTCGTTAACTTGACTCACATGTCTATATGATGAGCACATATTCACTCAGAGCCCCGAAAAGCAACCACGGTCTATTACGGTGTTTATTTACGTCACAGATTCAATGTGAAGATGCAGCTTTCATCCTATAACCACCCTCATTTGAGTCTTCCCTTCCTGTTTCACTTAGCAACCAGGACCATGACTGCCATGGAGCCGAGTTATATAAGATACAGTTTAAGATGATCATCGGAAGTTATGTAATAAGCCAGATAGCTGTACAGCACACATTGCCAAATCGTAACACACCCTGGGAGCCTTTCTCTGTGTCAGTCTCAAAAAGCAAACGCATATCTACACACACACACAGCATGCATGAAACATTGCTTCTGACTCACTGCGTGAGAATTACCAAGTTGCTTGTGAGGTTTGGATTATGACCCATCAACTGCTATGCTAATGTGATGAGTGAAGAAGTAGCAGAAAGTAACACTCCACCCCCTTACAGGGACTGAACTTTGTTGGCTGAACAAAAGGAGCCAGGGAGGATTTAGTGAGGATGAACTGTAGACATGAAGTAACACTTCTTCATGTATCAAAAACCTTACCACTTCCTGTGACCATATGAGAAGTACATCCATATGAAAAAGAAGGTTTTCACAGGACTTTATGCATTCCTCTGAGAAACACAGCACACCCAAGATTCAGCGGCTTGTAGAACCACTTTTAACACCAATAACTGTTTGACTTCTTCAGTCTCACACATAATTGCGGAGGAAATCTGCCCCAGTCTTTTTTACAATGTAGCTTCACTTCATTGAGGTTTATGTGTTCATGTATAGCTCTCCTAAGGTCTTGCCACAGCATTTCAGTTAGTTTGGCATCTGGACTTTGACTGAGCCACTGAAACACCTCGATTCATTCCATTTTCAGCCATTATGTTAAAGATTATTGTTGTCTTATGTTACATCTTCACTCTCATTTAGCCAAAGGACGTTGTTCCAGACATCTTGTAGTTTGTTCAGATGCAACTTTTGCAAACCTAAGCTCTGCAGCCATGCTCTTTTTAGAGAAAAGAGGTTTTCTCCTGGCAATGCTTCAGCACAAGCCACACTTGTTCAGCTATTTTCCAGTTGAACTTTAAGTTTGAGCATAATCTGACCTAAGTTTCTTAGTTTGAATTTGCTGGGATAGCCACTCTTGGGAAGATTGCGTTAACACACACTTCAGCACTCAAACAGCTGGCTTTATGGAAGTGCTCACATTCACTGGTCATTTAATCAAGTACTTGTGATTAGCAGCACTTGGCTGCTTTTTACTCTCTTATTTCTCATGGAAGCAGTAAGGGTGTACTTAGTTTTTCACTGTACTGTATAGAGCCCTATGAAAACTTTCTTCACACAACTTTATAGTAACAATGCTAGAAGAGCCAAAGCTTTTTTGCAAGAGGATTACTTCAGATCTGTTATAATATTCAAGGGTTTCAGTAAATCTGTTGGTTAATCTTAAAATACTGTTAAAATAAATATGAATGCAATGACTCTTTCCATGACCCATCGAAGTCAACATCTTCATACCTTCAGAACAATCTTGTTGTCTGAGGTTGGGGTCCTCCCCAACCAGAGGGCAAACTTGCAAGGATCTCCCTCCACATGTTCTGTCACTCCAAGCTCTGACGTCTGATGAGATGAAAAATGTGCAAAAAAATTAGACGAAATATAAAAATATCTCAGATCTACCATCCTACAGTTGCATTCTTCTGCTAAGTTTTTTAAGACTTAACATCTTTATCATTACTTCATATTATTTTTATATGCAGTTGTGTCTAATTTAGACATATTCAGCGTTATGGCCAAGGTCACAGTGAATGGTACGATTTGAAAGAATTCCTTCGAGGTGTTCAAGACATATCAAGTTCAAAGTGGGAGCGGCTGACAAACAGGCTGACTCATAGAAGTAGGGGCAACTGAGAAGCGTTCTGTCTCCAGCCACAACCGTTGCCATCACAGAGGCATACGTGATAACAGCCTTGTAACCCAGATAAAAACAACAGGTGTCTCGGAGGACCTGGCGTGGATCCACTCAGTACAGCCGGATAAAACAATTCTTACAAAGAGCTTGCTCTTGTAGAGGTATTTGCTGCGCCCATTGGAGTCTTTCACTTCTTTGCTGAAGACCAGAGACATCTCAAAGAGGAAGAGGTGTCGATCCCGACCCTTCCGGATCAGAGTCTTAGGATCCCAGACCTGGAAGGACTCCTGGAGTATCAGCTCTCCCTGGGAGTCGATGTTTCCATCAAATCCTGAGGTAGTGAAGGGAAAAGCAGGGAAGAATCACCTAAGGGTGCTTTCTTGTTTCTGCAGTAAATGCAAATATGTTTGTAGGAGGCAAGTTGAAATAATTTACATCTGACTCACAGCTGAGTCAGAAATACAACTGACTATAAAAGTGAGCAACATATTTCGTTTTCTCTCAAAAAAGCAAAGTGACAGTTTAGTCACTGGATACAGACAAGCAAAGAAAATCATACTAGCAGATGTACACATATGTATACACACCCTCCAGCATAGAGAGGTGCATGGCATCGTTGGCTCTCTTGGGGACACTGAGCATCACTTCCAGGCCATCCTTGATCTCCCCTTTTCCTTCCTCACAGCATGTTAACAGTTCCTACAGTGGAGCACACAAACATGTCAATCCAGTGGCATTTAAATACAAAACTTTCTTAAGATTCATTTAAATGTATGCTCTACCTTTAGAAGCAGCTGGTATTTTGTGATTCTTTGGACTGGCTTGATCAGGTAAGAGGAGATAGAGTTTGCGAGACGATGTCTTTGTTGAATTTCCTGTAAATTGAAAAAGGAAAGAGACACTTTTACAGGAAAGTGCTTCATTCATTCTAAATCATGCGGCACACAGAGAAACCATGAGAGTTAAATTAATTATGATTCGAAGTGAGTCAATTTCAGATATAAAATGCAAATTTAATATTTCTACTCCCTGAAGATGAACAGAAAAGATTAATGCTGTTGGTAATATCTTACATCAAAGTAGGGTCCAGCATGTTCCACGATGAGCTGAGTTGAATCTGGCTTGTTCTTACAGTAGTTCACATACATCTGAAACTTATCAGCCTTAGCAGGAAAAATAACAGCAGTATTTATTCACAAGAAATCCAGAGATATGGATAAAACATAAACCTTTTTAGAAGAAATGGACTATTGTACTATGTCATGTTTTAGCATTTAACATAGTGTGGAAAGAAACAAATTACTAAGGTGCAACTTTATCTCTTACCCAGGTTACAAAACAATGGCCGACATCTTCTGGAAGCTGCTCGTACTTTTCTAACTCCTTCAGGAAAATACTGTACAGAAAGAGGAAAAGGTAGAGTTTTAAATTTCAGGGTCAAACTGTGGATTCACTGCACCTAACAATAGTTTTTTTTTTAAATCAACCGATATTGATGGTAAGGAAAACAAAGTGTCACAAAATAATGCACTACTGACTTGTGATGAAACTCATAGAGATCCTGCATGTTCCCAAAAATGATGTGTTCCTTGTTGACAATACCAGGAGGAATTTCCTCCACGCCGCTGGTCATTTCCCACAGGTAGGTCTGCACAGACGCGCACGCCACAGAATAATTAATTCATCACCTAGACTTGTGTCTAGCTTAAAGAAAAAGTACTGGCAGTGTAACCAAATGGAAATCATTTTAAATAAAAAATATTGTCATAATCCAAGAACAAAGATTGAAATGCCTAAAGTTTTATTTATATTGCACCTTTCAAGGTAAACATCAAAGTGCTTCACAACAAAAAGAGTAAAAAATATGAACAAAAAGCTACCTATGAGAAAGTTTAAAAAGATGCGTTTTCAGCTGTTTAGTGAAGACTCGTGTCCGTTACAATACTTACATCCATACACTCCCGTAGGTCTCGTACATAGGCTTTCTCTGTTTGAATCAGCTCTGCCATTATAAATCTGAAAAGATATAAACATTGGAAAATACACAAAGTGATGCACATGGCACTGACAAAAATGCAAGTATATATATAACTCAAAAACAAAATGATTTCTGAAGAGATTAAAGACTGCAATTTAGATCAACACTTTAGAAGAAATGAAGAAGAAGAAATTAAAGGATTTTTATGAACAATTTATCCACAGATGTGCTTGTAAAACCTGTACCTTTTTGTTTCTTAAAGATGACTTCATGACGTCAATGAGTTAAACAAACCAATCGGTATGATAGAAGTAATCCGTGTGTGTGTGTAAATATTACAAAAAAATTAGTTAACAAGGAAAGACACATAGAACAGTGCTGCTCTATGTGGAAGCATTATAATTCCCCTTGCTTATAGCTGCTTATGAGTAGTTACAACAGATATTTTTTACAGCATCAGCAACACAAAGTTGGGCCATTAAAGCTCATAACTCTGTCGTTGTGCACTATAAACTGTTTTTGTACACACTTGAATGAAGCTGAGGTAATCAGGATGATATTTACATGAAGTTTGGGTTGTTTAATATGAATTTACACATTACTTAACAGTAAATAAAATGAAAGCTAACCTCAAGCTAGATATTGTCAACAGCACTGAAAATGCTGAAAAGGTTTTAATATGTTAGCTGGAAATGATGTGCCTGAAACCTGTGGCCCGGGGAATAAGCAGAAAATCAGCCCGTTTGCTGCGCTTACTCTTTCCTTCGTGCTGATTTCCTCTTCTCCTCATTGAGTTCATGGGCAGCGTCCCGCAACTTGACCTCTGACCCTGGAGCACTGGCTGGAATGATGTCCAGTTGCAACTCTTTACTCTGAAAACACAGGAGCCAAGGGCTATTATGTGGTGCACAACAGGCCACATCAGTCACTCAGCAGTTCCACACACCAGTGGGTGATTTATCAGCCGTTAAACAAACAGGATTCAGCCCAGGTGTAGTTTATTTGGGCTATATCAATGTTAATCCCATCAAGCACAAAATGATTTTTGAAAAGCTGAAAGTCGAAGCAAACGGTCATAATGCATAGTTATATCTCGCAAATACACATATATGCGTGCAATTTCATTTTTAAAGCTGCTTGAAAGATCAGATATGGTGTTATCAGCGATGGGCACTCACGGCCTTGTTTGAGTCGGAAGAAATGCCAAGCGCTGATTCCAGGCAGGTTCGGTATTTGTCCATGCGGAGAGAGAAGTCCCTGTAGCGCTTGTCCACCGAGGACACCCATTTCTTTATTTCCGAGGCATGGGCGTGGCCCTTGTCACAAAACCCATCCGCCAGCTGGATCAACAGCTTTACCCGCTCTTTGGTTTGCTGTCAATAGAGAGGGAGGGGGCACAGAGTGGAGAGGGATGGCCATACAGAGGAAAGGTAGATGGCAGAGAAAAAGAGAGAGAGTGTTAGGAAACAGTGTGTTGCCTGATGGACACAATAGACTGCTCCCTAACATAATAACAGCGACACAGTAAAGAGGAACCAGGACAATATGCCGCCCTGGGAGTGGGCCTCACAGCAGAGGGTGAGACTGTGCAAATATACACGCAACGCAACCAGCAAGTAGCAGGTAGGAAAAAAACTGCAAACAGGCTCGTCCTCCTTCTTTTATGGATAAATAAACAGACATAAATGTACACACACATACCTTTGCTGTGATCTGGAAATCTTCATGTTCCTTCAGTAGCTCCTGTGTGTGGTGAATGCTCGACCCGGTGGATGTGTGAGTGGACAGGTAAAACTCCCCAGTGTCATGGATCCACTCCAGGGCCTGAGGAAACAGCCAATCACAAATGAGTACATATACAGTGAAGGGATTTTAGTTTAACACAGACTACCCAAATCTGAGGAGCTAATGCACTTAAAACTACAAAAGAATATAAAAATAAACCCTTGGTGTATTATGTAGTATGTATATGTATATTTAAACTAACAATAATTCTTGCGTTTAAACTGATTGTGGTCTCTTTGTTGTATTTTCTGCCATACAGATTGCCTCTAAGACTCCCTTTATAATTCCCTACGATCACATTCATGGGATTCTGGATGAGTTAAGTTGACATCAGTATGACCTTGTGAAAATAATAAGACATGGAAATATTATGCATCATTTTATGTTTTTTGGTTTCCCTCCAGATCCAATCCTTTAACACTTATTAAAATAATTAGTTAGTTCCTAAATTTCTAGCATTCACTTTAAATATGTCCTATTTAATTTCTATCCTTATTAGTGTTTGCGTACTTTAAAACTGGGTCTGCCGGTGAAACCTCCCAACCAGTGATGGCAGAACTGGTCCAGTCAAACTGTGAGACCAGAAACAAGCCCTGGGCCCTGGGGATAAAACCTGGACCAGCCTAGAATAGCCATGTCCTAGAAACACGCTCGATGTCATCTGGCTTTATTGGCTAAGAGAATTGGTTCGTGTATACACCCAAACACCACAAGAGGGAGCCAAGTAGCTTATATTAAACAACCTAAGGCACCCTAGTACAGGAAAATAGAGTGCAGATTCAAACTTGCTTTGGCTCTCTCATGCCATGTTTAAATAAAGTATTCCAGTTATGAGCTCAGTTTGTAAAGTGCAAGGGCATCCCGCCTGCTACTGCAAACAATATTAAGTGAGACTTGTTTGAATGGGAAATATTGAGTGTTCTTTGGAACTTTGGTCTATCTCAGTTCTCTTATTATTCACAGAAAAACTTGACATGTAGGGGGGGGGGGGGGGGAGAGTTGAAGAGATGCTTTGGAAATGCTTTCCAGTAACTCTAACCTTTATATGTCCTGTGCCACATAATGGTAGCCATCCTTAAGACATGTATACATATCACTGGCTGTTTGCAGCACTTCCAGTTGAATGTGCCATTATAAAGAAACACTAACTCACTGTTTAATTCAAAAAGAGAGACAAAACAAGATGGAAGTTGCAGCTGCTCGCCAACAAAATGAATATGCTGATATACTCCCACTCCAAACACGAGGCTTATTTCTACTTCTCAGTCTGCAGTAAATCAAACACCACAATGCAGTTATCTGCTGAGCCTCATGATCAGATGGTGCTTATTCCCACTGCACATATAAACAAGCACACACCTGTTTGGCGCTGCGTTCAAACACTACATATTGCTGGCACTGGTCCAGTCTCCGCTTCCTCATGGTCCAGAAGTGAAGCACTCGGTTTTCTCTCTGCAGCAGCTCATTCAAGATATCTGATGAATCGACACAAGCACTTTGTTTATTCGAGTCGGTTACAAATTTCTGCTCAACACGCAAACAAACGCAGGAAAAAAAATTGAACGCATGAAATCAAAACTTCTCAGAATAATTCAAATGGTGCAAGGAAAGTTTTAAAAAAGCCCTTTTTAACCATGGAATACATATCAGCTTCACACATCTGTTAATATTAATGTTTATGTTTGTGCATTTGTTATTAGCCTTCCACGCAAAAGCACTGATGGATTTGTGCCACAGTCAGCATAAACTCTAGTTTAGTGTAACACTGTATACGTGCAGTAATCAAAGAGAGGTGAGAAATTGCTATAACCCTCCCACAAATACTCAGGAAGAGGGCGATCTCCCCCAGACTGGGAACAGCAAAAGTCCATCACAGTCTTTTATCTTATTGCAAATTAGCAGCAGTGTTGTTGAGACAAAATGCTATTATGTAAATGTGTTTACTGCTTCAATAAACCTAGATGAGAGAATTGTGCAGCTGTAATTTTCAGTGAACACATCTATCGCTGTGACTGTATGCATTCAGACTTGTTTTCTTTTGAAAGTGACATATGAAGGACCACTGCCCTGACTTTTATTTAAAAGCTCTGGGGAACTGACATCAAGAGATGTTAAGATGCCATCGAGTTAATGGCAATGAGTGCATGTCTGAAAGGGGCTTAGGTTTATACCAACTGTGTAAAAAAACATTTGTAATGATTCCTGTAAACTGTAATAATGAGATCCAGAAAAGATGACAGTTATCTCTGAGGTGTTTACTTACTCTTAACCTGAGTCTCTGGAGCTTTGACGTGGGACAGCATGCCAGGCATGTTGACGCTGTTTCTGTGCAGGTACTTCAAGAAAACATCAGCGTTGCGTCTGGCTAGCGTACAAGCCTGTAATTGTGCAGAAAGAACCCGAATGTTACTCAGTGGGTCAACACATTCATATCCTTATAATCAGAGGTTGCAATGGGAACTGGAACCCTAAGATCCAGGGTAGAAGCACAGCGGCGAGCATGCCTGTTTCACAAGCCCTAGACAGTACAATGTTGGACTTTTCCTTTTGCTACTAAATGTATTTATATTTATCAAACATCACTTGTTGAGCAGTCTTTACCTTTGAAAACAGTTTCTCATCTTTCTCTCTTGTCCTCTCTCTTGTACATCTTTCTCTATCTCTGAGTGAACTTCTCACACATTAGCTCTTTTTTTCTCCCTGCAAGCATGGAAACTCTACCTTTAACTAACACATGCTACTTCAAAAATGTAACTGCTAATACTCTCGCTCCTTCTTTGTCACGGTAGCTAGAGTGGGTGTCCTGGGTTACGTCTTTTGTCTGCCTTTTGAATGCTTCGTTCCACCAGATGAGCTGGAGGAGTTGGCTGGGAAGAGGGAAGTCTGGGCTTCTCTGCTTGGGGTGCTGCCTCTGTAACCCTGCCCCACATAAGTGGCAAAAAAATGGATGGCTTGATAGCTAGATGCTGAAATACGAAGACCCCAACATTTACTGACGCTTGCGTACGCTTGACGAGGACAAAAAGTAAATAAAATGTGTGTAGACTGTGCAGATGGGATCAAGGCTAACATTACTTTCTCAGCAGTAGCAGCTGTTAGCAACAACAAGCGGCAACACATTAATAATGAACTCACTTGATCTTATTTTGCATTAAACTGCCCGTCAGATTTAATTACTGTGCAGGAATGCCATTCTGGATCAGTCCAGGCCACATTAACCCCCTTAAAACGCTGACGTTTATTTTTGTATTTGCAATAAAATCATCGTTCTCACCTTGAGGAAGGCCTCTTTCTGCTCCAGATGTTTGCTGATCATGGGAGTGACATGGTCTGATTCACTGTTAGGGCCCAGTTTATCAGCACCACCGCACCAGTCTTCTTCTCTCTTATACTCCTGCTCGAGGCTTTCTAGCACACTGCACACCTACGACACAGATGACACAATGCAGTTTGTAAAAAAAAACTGCTCTTCAGTAATCCACTCCTGGTCTACACTTTCATGCAACCTGTGCAAATTCAAGCTGCTGGAAGCAATTTTCTTATCCGAATGTAAATCTGCAGGCACTAACTTTGGGGACTGATGCTTACCAGGGAAAGAGAATGTTTTTAAACTTAAATTTATACTAAACTTACTCATACATTAAGATCAGATATTACTTTGGTGGCACCCACTCCCACACTCATATGCATTCACGTGCACAAACAATAATACCTGTTCAGAGGTCTTGTAGAAAGCCACAGAAGCATTAACCAGCTTAAGTCTGTCCTCCATCTTTAGCATCAGCTGCTGCCAGTGGTCTGCCACCTTCAAGTCAAACAAAATAAATCAGTTTACCGTTACCAGCCACTGCACTGCCCACACTATTTTCCCTCAGTGACAACACAAAGCAACAATACCTTTTCTGCACAGTCTCTGATCATATCCATGTCATAGTGGTTTGCCTGGAGTAGAGCCTCAGCTTTCTGCTGTACCTGCAGCGCGCTCTGATGGGTTTTCTGCACGCAGGGGAAGGGTGATATGAAAAACGATGAATTTCAGGCGGTACATGAATCTGTATATCACAACGATTGCTTTGAAAATTCGACCTCAGCTTCCTCTTGGCCCCACGGGGCACTTTGGTAGAGATCTGTGAACTGGGAAGCAACAAAGTAAAGGCAATATAAACAAAAGCTGTGTCTGATTATAGCTGTGTCATAAAGGCTGTCCTAGAGTGAGCATTTTGGAGAGGAAATGAGATCGAGGGTAACAAAAAAAAAAACAGTATCTGGTGATGTTTGAGTTAAAGTGCATAGCCCGAGAGTAAGGCTTTTGCTTCCTGCTGGACTCGGGGCAGTCGAGGATAAACAAAAGAAAAAAATTAAGGATATCTTGCTACCTTTGATAATATTTTTGTGGGATAAGTCTTAAGTCCGAAGCATCTGCTGTGTACAATTAAGAAAGATATTGCTTTTTTTCCCTTCACTAGTGCTGGGGTGGGAATCAGGGGTGTGCAGCATGTGTTAAAATTCCACTCTGACTTACACAACAATAAAAAACAATTCTTCTATGTGTGAATTGTCGCATGTATGTCAGCGTCGTAGAAGTAGGTCAGGCACAGGCCTGCATTAAAATGAACCAGTCTCAATAGAGTTCAAAGAAATGCACCCCGAATAATTAGGGGTAAAGAGGAGAAGGAAAATAAGGGGGAAAGGTAAAAGCAGCGAGAGAAGAAAGAGAGGGGTATAGATGCTGGTTATTCATAATTCCATTTCATGGCTGACTTGTGATCAGACGGAGAGGCAGCGATATCAGCCTTAAAAAGAGTTTTAGAAAAGCAAAAGGTTGGAAGATGAAGGGCAAGAAAGCGACACGGGAGCAGAAGTGAGGGTGGAAAAGGCAACTAGACCTTTAAAAGATGAATCAAGGTAAACCTGGTGAAAGGGGGAAGGGCGGGGAATTAAGTTTTTACAAAAAACACAGAAGCAAAAAAAGACAGCTGAGTTTCTTGTACCTCTATCGCATGTTGAAATTGTTCATGCTCCTTTTGCAGCTGTTCGGCCTCTTGTAAGGAACTGGCTGTGATCAGACCTGCGTTCAGCATCGACTCACCATTACGGATCCAACCCAGCACCTACAGCACAACAGAGAGTGTATTTATTTATCTTCGAAAAGAGTGGGATTAAATTTATTATGACATTTTAAAAACAACTGAAAAACAAAAAAAGTGGACTGGTCGTTTATTTTTTAGCTACTTCTCTATTCTGCTATATTTTACTGTCGGTACTCTGTGACAGAAATGCTCATTTCCAACTTTTTGATCTTGAAATTATACCCTGCGCACATTTCCCAAACCACCTACTCTACCCCGCCTTGCACACACGCTGCCTGCAGCGCCCAAAAATCACATTTGCTTTTGTTTTTCGCTGGCCTAATTCTAGCCAAAGGTTAGTCTCTCGAAGACACCTCGCTCACTCTCTCTGACTCAGCATGCACGCCTGCTGAGTGGGTGGTAGCAGAACTGCATATGAAGCGTGGCCAGAGAATTAATGACGCTACACAACACTGACACCTGTTTTTGAGAAGTTTTAACAGGGTCAGTGTTTCCATTGCACTTGCAACGACCTGAGGCGGGGCAGGTATGAGGTTAGCTTTTTAATCTCAGAGGAGCTGTGGGGACATGTGGCTTAACACAGATGTGTGAATGAACACTAAACCCTTTTATAATATAGCTCAATACTTTATCAAACCATGGCATAAAAACACAGCTTTATCTATTTACAATCCTTTTATTTCGTTTGAGCTCCCGCTTTTCTATTATAAGGCCTCCAGCAGACCTAATAAGAAACTACTTCTGGGTTTGGGTTAAAAAAAACAAACACACAAACTTACACTGGTAAATTCAGCACAGCAATATTTAGAGATAGTTCAGCAGCATAAACACACAAGCTGCAATTACAAGATTACTGTTGTTCCCGGCTTTACTGTAAAAGGGTGCAGTTAGAGGATTCAGAGCAGGGTGTGTAATAGCTAAGCTCCCCCGTGTAAGAGAGTGGATGGCAAAAGCTGTTGAAGTGTATTTTACACCGAATTCCTGAAATAATACGCACTAACCACACTGACGATCTCCATCCCAATTCAGATTTTCTAGCTGAACATGAGCTGAATAAACAATCATCACGCTCTGTAAAAGAGCCGCACCTGCAGCAACCTTTCTCTATGAATGATGAGCAACTCCATTCAGTAACTGAATGAAAACTAACTCCATGCTAACACGCTATCATCATTCTGTCAGCTGTCGTATCATTGTGACGGCAGTGCGTTTGAAATGTTTTGACGCGGCCTACTCTTCGAGTATCAATATCATTTTCTTTTCCAGCAACCAAATTTTTTTTCATTAGTTTTAGTTCAAGTTCAAGCCTAAGACTGTTGTTATTTGGCTGCATCACCACAATAAAAGTCCTTGTTGTGAAAATTGCCTCCGTGTTTGTTGATGTTTTGGCTTCAGATAGCAGCAGGAAAGATTGCTCCACATGATTGTCTTGCTGTAATTGGGTTCCACTACTGAATAGATACTGTTAGGGAATGACTAGATGACATGCAAAACAATAGGAAAGAAACCACATCTGTTTTTGTCGGGAATGTTGGTTTTTCTTGTGTTTCTTTGTAACATTGCTGTTTATTCAAGTATTTGAACAAATAGGAATATATTTTTCTTAATGCTCTGTGCATTAAATGTACAATAAATTAGTGGACACTACACCGAATTTCAAAGTTGCTACTTTGATTGGACTTTTCTAGCTATATTGAAAGACGTTTGTGGGTAATACACAGTCATGAGAGAAACGTCATTAAAACAGATCATTATGGAGGGATTTTGGTTCATTCTTCTTTACAATCTTGTTTAAGTTCATTGAGGTTTGTTGGCATTCATTTTAGCACAGCTTTCTTAAAGTCCCATTACAGCGCTGAGGTCTGGGCTCTGACTGTATCGTTACAGCACTGGATTCAGCTCTTTTTCAGTCATTCTGTTGCAGATTTGCGGGTGTGCTCGGGATTATTGTTGCATCTTGAGATGTAGCTGAGACATGACGTCACATTTGAATCCTTTGGTGTACAGAGGAGTTCATTGCTGACAAAAGCATTCAGATTCATAACAAACCCAAATTATTACCCCTCTACCACCGTGCATGATAGTAGGTATGAGGTGTTTGTACTCGGTGGTTTTCACCAAATGTGGCAAACACCTTCACTTTGGTCTTGTCTGTCAAAAGGACATTATTTCAGAAGTCTTGTGGTTTGTTCAGATATAACTTAGCAAACCTAAGCTGCGCTGCTATTTTGTTTTCAAAGAGAGGAGGCTTTCTCCTCGCAACTCTTCCAAACAAGCCACACTTGTTCAGTCTTTTTCTAATTTTACTGTTATGAACTTTAACATGCTCACTGAGCTTTTTATAGTCTAAGATAAGACCTGAATGCTGAAAACCAGCAAACTGCCAAAACGTCTGCTTTTATAGAGGTGCTCACACTTGCTGATAACAATTAATCAAGTGCATTTGATTAGCAGCAACTGGCTCCCACTTGCACTTTTAATTCCTAAGGAAGCAGTAAAAGTGTACTTCATTTTTCACAGCGCTCTTGTGAGAAAATCTCTATCCGTCATAATGCATGATGCCATGCACCTGGACAGATCAAAGTGGAGTCAAAGAAATTCATATTTAGTATTCTGATGAAAATTTAATGATGGATCAATTATTGCACTGCAAACTAAATTTGCTCATTACTGAATATTTTTGGGAGAAGCAGAATGAATACAGTTAAGAACGAGTGAGAGAGACAGAGAGAAATTGTTGACACAGAATGAGTCATCTACCCATGGTCATGTACAGACACAACATAGTATGTGCTAAAAGGCCGCACTATCACTCTCTGCTGCAGATTCTCAGTATGTTAGCGCTGAACTGCCAGAACAGATTTCCATTCAGCAGCGTGACTACAGGAAAAAAGAAGACATTGTGAATATTCATGTGTGACTATATGTATGGGACACATATATGCAGTTCATAATATATAAATATATTATGAGTTAGCAGATGTCAGAAAACAGTTTCAGGCTTTGTAAGCATAATGCAGTCATTGGTCTTTTTCTAGCTTTTTTCTGTGTTGCTTTTAGAGAGCTTTTGAAACCCAAGTTAAACCTTAATCGCTGCTTTAGTGTTGCATCTTTGTCTCCCCTGAGTCACATACATACCTGTTTGACTTCAGCCTGCAGATGCCTTAACTGGACACACTGCTCCAAGTGTCTCCTGTGCTGTTCTGCGGCGAGATCCAACTCCTGCTGCTTCTCGTGGAGAAACTCCAGCAGGTCCTGAACCCGTGTGGCCATGTCCACGTCTCGGTCGCATAACAGCTCCACACCTGCAGAAAGTGGATTATCTGTTGTGTTACCAACACTGAAAAAGGTTTTCTAACAGAATCAGGATGGTTATACTATACATCACTATATTTCCCAGCATCCATACAACAGCAGCAGCCCCAGCTGGATGGCTTCCTATTTTTACACTCTACAAATTATTCATGGAAGGCATGAGCAGAGGAATGAGCTGGGAAATGACAGTAGCAAAGGTTTGGCCTACCAGAAGTCAAATAAGGGACTGAGCTCCCGAGGGTATTTTAGCTCGCGCAGAATTTCCCCTAACGACTGGCACTGGGTCGCCCCCTTGAATAAATACTCAAGGTTTAAATGTATTTATATTCCCTAACTCACCAGACGCCTGGACCTCCGTGACATACTGCAGCAGCTCTTGTCCCTGGTGGATGACATCAAAGGTGAGGTTGTTCATGGTAAGAGCTTTGTCCGCATGATGCTGCAGCCTCTGCTCAGCCAGTGTGAGATCCTCCGTGTCAAAGTCGCTCATCTGCTGTGACAGTTCCTCATTCCATGACTCCAGGTCTGAGATGATCTGAGAGGGGCAGAGAGGGTTAAGGCAGGAAGAAGGGCTAACAGTCACATAAAATGGGAGAACGTTTCCTTTTTGTATTATTATTTCCAAAAAGGACAGTGACAATGAAGAAACATTTGCACCAACAGCTGTGAGCTACTTGATCCCAGCAATTTGTCTTCTACACCACAGTTACCCCTCGATCTAGATATATATGTGTATTTTTGGTTAGTTAAAATCATTTTGAATGTATGTTCATTTGGTGTTGAAAAAAGGGGAAAAAATGACTATGAATTCAAAAAAAAAAATCAGGGTTTCTACGTTTAAATATTATCCTGCTAATTCAAAGCAAGATGTCTGACAAAAAAACAAAAGAAGAAGAAAGAGGGAAAGAATTGAAAAATATGACAGCTGTTTCATTAGCAATTTAGCAAATCAAGCACTTTAAGAGCTGTAAGCCAGCAGGCTTCCACAATAATGGATAATTTATTACAAATGGTAATAAACGGCTGGTGGAGCAGATGTACCGAGATGTCAGCGCTTGTCTCTGACTGCCCACACAGACTGAATCATGATACCAGGAGCACCTTGATCCTGGCACCATTCAGCTCTGTCTCCATGCTGTCTCGATCTTTTTTGTCTTTCTTGTTTTCAAACCGTGAGTTATAGTTTTGTTGTTTTCTAGAAGGTATTCACCTCTTGCTCTGCAGTCTTTATTTATTGTATCAAGAGAGAGAAAGAATCACATTTTATGAATACTGTTATTTCAAGCAAACTTTTTCTTAACTAAACTTGACTTTACACATTCCAAAAGCACTTTAAGCACACAGGTATGCTGGGGAATCGCATCTTAATGTCAGATCTGAGCTTTAGAGAGTGACATTTACAGTGCTGCATCGGCACTAAATCAACTTATCAGATTTCAATATCCATGCTTTGTGCTGTTTTAGAAATATGAGCAAAATCCTGAAGTTTCTTTCGGGGTCTGACCCTAGTCTCTGTCCTAGTGTAACCCAACAAATGCATGTAAAGAATTTAAAGTTACCTTTGGGTAACTTGAGTCACTGTGCCCTAAAAATCAAAAGTCCAGATAAGAATTAAACATTTTCCTTGAAAATCAAAGCTGTCCTCTTAAAATTATAAACAGTTATCCTGTTACTGTCATGGTCCTGGGTTTGTGACCAAGTAGTTTGTGCTTGTCTTAAATTGTTAGGTATTTCTGGAATGAGGTTTAAGATAATGTGTTATTTCCTGAGCATAATTTCCTTGTTTCTTAGTTTGGTTAATTCTCTGTTCCTTGTTGTTTAGTTTTATTTAGTTCCCTTTTCATGTCCAGTCTTCCCTCTGTGTACCCGTGTTAATTATTTGTGTCTCCCCGTGAAATCTGTCTTGTCTCCATCTTTATTGGACTTTTTCCTCAGTCTTCTATCTTCTATCTTTCCTCAGTCCCTATCTGTTCCCCCTGTTCCCTCACTCTCGCTCTCGCTGTCTCTCTTCCTCGCTCTCTCTGTCCCTCGCTCTCACGTGTGTTCAGTTTCCCAAGCTCCAGCAAAAAAGCTGTGCGAGTTCTGAATCTGTCTCCGAGTCTCACACATGACAGTTATACAGAAAACCTCCAACACAGCGAGGAAAAATAAGCCAACTGCTAACAGCCAGGCCAGTGAGTTTCAATATAAGGCAGAAAAATAAAAATCGGGAGACAGTCATACAGAAAATAGATGGAGAAAAAGGAGAACAGCATTGATGGCATCACGTTCCTAATCATATGTGAATAAGTTAAACCTCCTCAGCCAGTACTGTGCTTAATTTAATCTGTCCCTCAGGTACATCCCCTGATCCAGATTGCCAGAGACAGTTATTTTATTCATAATGCAGTTACACTGTACACTGCTAAAAATGTCATTTACTACAGCCTCTACATAATGCGCAATTATACATTTTGCAATGCTTAAGATTGTTACTGGTGTTCTCAGAGAGGTTCGCCTAGTAAGTGTGAGACAGCTGAGAGCTTTAAATATTCCCCCGAGATACAGAAAACAAGCCACAAATGCCAAATTCCAGCAACAAGAAAAAAACGTTGTGTTTCAAGTGTTTCTATGAATAAATACATATTCTGTGGAGGTATATTCATATTTTAGCAGGTATCAGTCTTCAGCTTCCTGGTTTCCTTCTCCTTTTTCACCTCATGACAAAAGCAGACTCAGATGAGAATTGAACCAAGGGGGGAAAAAAAGATTCACAAAGTCTTGAATTTTAATTAAGATTAAAACTGATATATTGTAATTATTCAAAGCAATGCATGCATGAAAGTCTACTTCACAGGATGGTCCTAATTGTAACTATCGAATAAGTATACAAAAGGCGAGATAGACCACTTCTACAACAGAGAACATTACCCTGTCTCCAAATGAAAAAGCGCCTCTGCTTTGTGCACTGTGCTGTAGGAGTTTGGATTAATAGAAATTCACCTGCCATAAAATCTGCTCTGTACAGAGACACAATTTTTCTTTCAGTTAACACACAGGATAATTTTATCAAGCTTCCATAAGACAATAACAGATAATACCTTCTTAAACCAATATGATGATTTTTACAAATCTGGCAACAAAGTTTTAACAAACTTACCAAGCTCTCATTTAGACTCTGCTCTCCTCTCCTCTTACAGTTGAGTAAAATGCCCTCTGAGTACAAAAAGACCATTTCCTTAATCTACAAAGTCTGAAATGACTAACTAATGGAGGAGAAGTCTCCCCTCTGACTGCTTTGGTCTTGGTGCTATGCACTCATACACAGCTTTTGTCAGGCAATAAAGCACTGAGGGAGGAGTGTGCGTCTCACCTCAACCAGTGCCCTCATCGAACATACACCCCCCCAAGTTAAGCCAGGAGGGAGTGTCGTTGTGCAACTGCGCGTGTGTGGAGTGGCAGGAATGCCTTTTCCACTCATCATATTCCTCAAAGTCCCTCTGTTAATCCTGTGTGCAAGAGTGGGTGTAGCTGACCTGACACGCACATGTAATATACCTTCATATAATACTAAATTTTAAAAGCTTTACATATTGTAATGTTTTGACTCTACATTATATTTATATACTTATAGTTAGTAGATTCTTCTTAAGTTAACGATATTTTTGTTCAGATGAAGAGAGCAGACAACTCAACACTTAACATGCTAGCTGATATGTGACGAGCATTTTTAACATATTTATCATTTGCTACTAAAAACATTACAACCAGGTTTATTTTAAGGTCATAGGATATTAATAGAAACTTATATGTAACCATTTATTGTTTATAGACTGTTAGAGACGCTAATAAAAGCCTTGCGATTCTTACAATTCTTCATAATATTCACAAACATATGTGAGTCTGAGTCATTTATCAGTTGGGTAACTGTTAACAAATTAACTTTTTTAGTTTTATAAGATACATTTTGTTATACATTTATTTGCAGTCAAGTATACATTTTTGCAGCTATTACATTTATTAACATTTACTATGTTATGTTATGCTATGCTTTATTATGCTAAAAGATGACAAAAGATGCTTATTATTAGATAATTACATAATCATATCGTCATTAACGCGCTCACCAGACACTTTGTGGGGTTCACCTGTTTGACTGCTCGTGAATGAAAATATCCAATTAGCCAATCACAGGCAGCGACATTTACACATGTCAACATGGTCTTGAGACATCGTGTTCAAGCTCAAGCTAAACATCAGAGTGGAGGAAAATTTTCCCACACTGACGTCTCTAGAGTTTAAAGAGAATGGTCTGAATAAGGGAAAATCAGTGAGTGTGAGTTCTCTGGGTGCGTTATTGATTAGAGCGAATGACCAGATAGTTTCAAGCTGATAGGAAGACAACAGTAACTCAAATAACCACTTGTTACAACCAAGCTGTGTAGATCAGCATTTCTGGACATGCAGTGTGGCAAACCTCGAAGCAGATGAGCTACAGCAGCAGACGACCACCACAGATTCTGCTCATGCCAGCTAAGAACGGGAAACTGAGGCTGCAGTTCACACGAGCTCACTAAATTTAGAGGATAGAAAATTTGATAAACGTTTTCTGGTCTCATGAGTATCGATTTCCGCTGTGACATTCACACGGTAGGGCCACAATTTTCTGTAAATAGCATAAAAACACAGTCCTATCTTGTATTGTATTAACGGTTAGGGCCAATGGTGGCTGTTTAATAGCATGACCGATATTTTCATGCCACACTTTGGGGCCCTTAGTATCAACTGAGCATTTAAACACTGCAGTCTGCCTGAGTTTTGTTGCTGACCATATTCATCCCTTCACAAAGCTGAAATTATCTCAAACTGGTTTCTTGAACAAGACAATGAGCTGACTGTATTCAAATGGCATAGACAGCCATAGATCCCAGAGCAACTTTGGCATGTGGTGAAAAGAGAGATTCACATCATGGATGCACAGCCAACAAATCTGCAACAACTGTGTGATGCTATCATGTCAATGTGCAGCAAAATCTCTGATTGTAACGTTGGGCCCAAGAAACATATGCTGGAGCGAATATGTTGACAGCAGAACTTTTATTTGATACTGTGGTTTTATTGACTGGGACACAGACACTCCCGCTCCCCCTCCGACTGTCACTGCCAACATATAAAGAGACACAATCACTGTCAGATCCCAGCACACCTGTTCACCCCGCCCCTGCGCCGCCCCGGGAGCTCACTGCGTCACCCCTCCTCTGCAGCTGGCCAGAGACCACACCCACGCCCACACAGATAAATGTTTCTAATACCTTTGTTGAATCAATGCCACAAAGAATTAAGGTAGCAAAAGTAAGTCTAATCCAGTACTAGTAGGTTGTACCTAACAAAGTGGCTGATGAGTGTAAAGTAAAGCCAAGAGATAATCAGGAGACTCATTCTGTGGGCTTTCCACTTACCATCATCATCATCATTATCGCAGGATCACCAAACCAAGTTAAAGTCATCCATTTACCATGAGTGCTGGTGCTCTATGGAGTAGCTGTTTAAGCTATTTTTATTCTGGACCAAAAACACTAAACTTACCACCCACAGAAACCACAAGTGATGAGTTTATAATTGAAAACCATTTTCCCAGATTAATATATTCATTATGTCCTCAATAATGGCTTTCCACTTTCCATCTCTTCTTCTTACTTACATGATTCTTATTAATACAAGCCTGCATCTCTTTTCAGTGCGTTTGCTTCTAAAGTGCCTGAGTGTAATTCTTCTGTCAGCACAGTATGGCTCAACAAATCTAATTTGATAGTCATGATAAAAATAAAGGCAATGCTTTCTTTCTCTCTTTCTTTCTGTTTTTTTTTTAAGAGCAGCCCTCATTTCTGAGCACCAGCTGAGTACAGCGTTCACTCTCACAGCAAGATGCTAAGGAATTAGCAAACTGCAGACCGGGGAGGGGGAGACATAACTGGAGCGAGTCAGTGGATGAGATTCATCGAGTGGAACTAAACACTTTTTTAATGTAGTGCACGTGTGAGTATGACTGTGAATTTAGCCGAGATTTAAACCAGCTGGAATCCTCACTCCAGGACTGAATCTTCCTTTCACGCTGTAATGGTCCATCAGCTCACAGTCACAGTCATTTTGGTTTGCCAGTAAACCCGCTGTCACATGTAATTGATCTTTTCAACAGCCAGTAAGAAAAAACAAATTGGCTGATATGATACATTCTGTTATTTCTTTCTTAGCGTATCACATGTGTAGCACTTTGTTTTTCATGTCCAAACTTTTAGTCGTTTTGGTCCCTGCTGTACACCTTAATTTCTCCCTTTTCATTGAAAACACCTTCCTGCAGTTTGGATATTTGAAACATTCTGTCTTCGCTTTTACATCTAAAGATCACGAGTTCTACTATTCTGGTGTTTCCTGTTCTGTCTTCCTCACTCTCACTTTTAAAAATAAATATGCATCATACACCAACCCTCTATTTTCCGCCTACTTACGTCAATTGCGTCCCTTTCAAAGATGCGGAGCTGGAGGAAGAGCTCAAGTTTGATCTTCCTTTCCTGGAACAACTCCTCCATCTGGCCCTGGGCCTCGTCCAGCTGCTGCAGCACGCTCTCGATGTGGGCCATGGAGCTGTTGTGCGGAGTCTTGTTGCTTGAGATGGCAGAGTCTCTGTAAGCAGGGGTTAAATGGAGAGGACTTTGTTCCCAATTTTTGTCAAGTCATTCTTTTAGAAATCACCCTCACCCATTTTTCCCAGTGTATACTTCTATCAGCGCTTCTTGTTTTCCTTTTATCTCATGAACACGTGATCGTTGAATAATTGGAAAATATGTGTAACCCAAGGCCATCTCCAGATGGCAAATGTGACAAATGATCAGATGTACATTGAATATTACAATATTCAGACTTTAGTGAGGCATTTAAAAATGTAATAATACTAATAAATGATCACCTGAGCTGTTGTATGAGGTCCTCTCCTTCCTTTATAACATTGACTGTTGCCTGCAGGGTGGTCTGCTGCTGCTGGCCGAATCGCTTGATCAGATCCTGGACTGCCTCGACTGACTCTGCGTAAACATCATCCAGCAGTTCTTTCTGAAGCTCCTCCAGCCATGTCCACAGCTAAGTGTGATCGACAAAGAAAAAAAAGCCAGTTCAAATGTAGAGAAAAAAAGCACAATAATCTGCAGACACATGTTTGAGGGTGGTGCATATAGTGGTGTGAGCTAACCAGAGATCTAAGAATAAACAGACAAGCTGCCAAATGGATAGACATGAGATATGAGACAGAAATCAACAACAAATCAAATCCAACCAGTTCTTTTCAAAGCTGGTGTTTTGTGAATGGTCATCTTTGTAACAGATTAGCCATCTGGGTGAATTGGCTCAGGGTACTGAAGCCCTGGCATACGGTCCAGGCTGCAGGGGAGAGACCCTGGCACCCATTGTTTGTCTAACACCCACGCTGCCAACACAAAAACATGCCTACTTTTGATGCTGTTCACTGCGTTAACTATGTTACATGGTTTCCATACTGACACAGACCATTAAAAATGTGTGAAAAGTGAAATCGAGTGAGCGACTCATTTTTCAAAACAAATGCTTCTCTCTTTGTCAAATTCTTGTCTGAGAATTTCTGATTAAATAAAGATGGCTACTTTTATTAGTCTGAGCCTTCTGATCAGCTTCATGGAAAACAGGTGCAGGTAAACTGCTTCTTATACAATGCAGTTCATGCCCTGTCATCACAGTAAATTTGCCCTCTATCACACTGGACTGCATCCAAAGGATTCTGCAGCACTTGAAGAAGTGATGGGCAGCAGAGTTGGAAACATTCACTTGTACAAACATATGCATGCAGAGAAAAGAATCATAGTGGCACAAACACACACACACATGCTCAGAAATGCATGTGCGCTCACAAAGATAGCGTACTGCTATCATTGTGAGCTGACAGATGGGATGAAGGAGATTAGTCCATATGGGCATTAAAGACTAGCTTCATTAATAATACCTAGGCTCTGACTGTCTATGAGTCTATGTAAACAGGATGTAGTGTTAACACATGCAGAGAGCACTGCTTTTCCGTCTGGGAAGGTTAATTTTGACAGTCAAAGATGCACAAAAGAGTTATGTCAAGGAGTGCTTAGCACAAATGCATTTTTGCAGCTCCCTAAAGGCTTAAGAAGACAACCTAAAGACCCGCCTGCCTTAATCAAAGTCAAGGAGAAGGCAGATGAGGTCAGATTACCCTTGTATGGCGTGTGAATGGTTACTAAAGAGGCAAAAGAAAATTATACTCTTTGTTTTTTACAAACAGCATAATGATTGTTGCAGGAACACATCTGGAACCAATCTGATGCATTTATACAAACACACTTTACATAAATTGCTACGGCTTTTCAACATAGCCTGCATGTGAAAACTGCCAGAGCAAAGTTAGCCTGCGGAGTTTATTGCATTTCAGCTGGAGCTGCGACAAAAATATGAAGACAGGTAACTCAGTTTAAAATATGTTTCTTAATACAGAATAAACATCATTGCACCATTTTTATACACACTGTCCTCTTACTGTATTAGTCGCATTAAATTCTAGCAATACGCAAAACACAGGAGTGAAATCAATGCTGCAAACAGGACAAGTTGAAGCAGGGAGAGGGACACACACCTCTTTGACATGTGTGTGGAAGGCAACGGACATGTCCAGCAGCACTTTACGTTGCTCGACACGTCGCACAAAATCCTGGATGCGGTCTTCAAGCTGGTGGGCGGCCTGGTAAATTTCCTCTGGGTCGCACTCTCCGGTCTGGGCCAGCTGCTCTGCAGCCTCTAGTAACTTGTCAGCATTGGTGTAGGTGTTCTGAAAGATTAAATACATTTAAAATGAGAATATTCTATCTCTTCCAAGTGACCTTTACAAGAAGAACTTTACTTACTTTCTCTTGTCATTTTTGTCACAACTTATTAAACTGAACTTACCAACTCAACATTTTGCTTTGTTTTGTTTTGGGGGTTTTTTGTCAAGTCTACACAGTGGAATACTGTTTTCAGGTTGTTGCAGAAATAAGAAATTGATTGCTTTGCTCACCTGTGCAACCTCTTCAAAGTCTTCATGCCTTTTCTGTAAAGCCCTGGCTCTGTGCAAAGACTTTCCAACACCTGTATGTTTGCTAAGGAAGGCCTCACCGTGATTTTCTATCCAGTCCAGCACCTTTAAACACACACACAAACACATGCACACACACAAGCACATGTAAACAGGTAAAAATAAGCAGTGCATTTGAGGATGCAGTACGTATATTCCAGCAGTAGGGGGTACAATCGCCTGCATTTAGACCACATTAATTACAGCAGTCTATAGATGTCATCTCTCTGCTTCTCCCCACCCCCTTTTCTTTACTCCTTTCCTCCATATGCAGTCTGTCATGTTTAAATTACAGCCTGGGTGACTGATTTTTGCTTCAGTGTAAATCCAAAGCAGTGTAAAGAGTCAACATTCCCATTGTGGCTGTGAACAGATATAAGTCTTTGTACTTATTAATAACCTTATTATTTATTAAACAGATGGCCTAACTCCATCTGTTTCTATGTGGGGTTGTGAAAGGGATTTTCAACATCTCTGAGAGAATATTTTGATGAGACAAACACATATGAACATGCACACAATGCCCTCGACACATTATGTGACAGTAAATTGCATCACCATGGAAACCACTACCAAGAGAAAAAGGTGATAAAGAAGAGATGGGGAAGACAGAAGCATAGATGTGCAGGAAGAATGAGTGAGAGAGAAGGAGAGGTGGAAGAGGGGAGAGAGGGGTTCATGCCCAGAGGACAGAAATACACCAACTCAGAACTTTGATCTAAGAACTTGATCCCACCACAGCCACACATAGAGACACTCACTCAAAAGAAATTAAAAAAAGCCCAGAGGAAGTTAAAAAAGGTACTGAAATAACTGGAGATTATTATATAATATTCTTAATATCACCCCCTCATTTTTTAAATTCAATTTCCAGTATGAGCTGGAAAATACAAATATTTATAAGATTCAATAACCCTAGAATTGACATATAATGACAAGCCTAGGAAATCGCTCTTCATAGACATCCTCTCAAGCTCTCAGAGTAAAAAATGCTTAAGTGGACAGATTCCTGGATTGGATAGTTAAGTAGCCAAGTTAAGTACAGACAATTTAAGTCTACAGGGAAACTAATTCAGACATAAGGGCAAGATGGGACAGCACTTTATGGAATTCCTACTGTACTGTCGTTGTGTGGGCGTTGAGAGTCTCAGCAAAGCCAGGTTTTGCTGTGGATGTTTGCACACATTTCTTACTTGCTGTACATCCTGCTGAAAGACACACAGCTGCAGGCGCTGATGCAGACGGACTTTGCGATGCTGCCAGATGTTTTCCAGTTGCCTTTGATGATGCAACACCTCATGGATGATATCCAAAACATGATGCACAGCCTTGGAGTAGTTAGCTGATGCCATCAACGAATCTGCACTTCCTGGGGTCAAGGGTCGCTGCAGTTTGTCCAACAGAGACTTGCCATCCTGGCTTACCTTTGAAAGTTGATGGGCAGTGTGACATTTAGTACTGGGTGGATCTGATGCGATAGACTTAGAATATTAATATTAATACAAAACTAAAATAATTTGAATATTATATACGTATAATATATGTTCTTTATAATTTAATTCAAAAAGTTAAAACTATTACGTAATCTATATTCATTTACATGCTGTATAGAAACATTTCAAGGCATTTTATGTGATTTTGAAAATGATGGGCTATGGCTCATGAAAATCAGAGTCTAAGATCTCATATTATTAGAATATTTCCTAAGATGAATAAAAACAGGATTTCTAATGCAGAAATGTGGAATTTCTGAAATTTTTGGGCTTCCTCTTGACAATATCGCATAGATCCTCTGTGGAGTTGGCTGGCTAGTCAAGCGTACCAGTAACATGGTCAGCAAACCATTTAGAAGTAGTTTGACCACTCTGGGAAGATGCTAAGCATCTCCATAAGGCTTGTCAACAGACTGAAGCAGGAAGTGCTCTAAAATCTCATGGGAGGCGACTACTATAGCACACAGTGGACCAACCACTACTAAATACCAGTAGATAACATAACACCCCAAATAATGTTTTTTTTAATCTCATCATGTCATGTATGTTTTTAACAGAATATTGTTTTAGATTTCTTAGCTGGAGGCAGTGAATCTACCAATTTCAAACTAAATTTCAAACATTGTTTAATTTGTGTTATTTGCTTTATTTTAAGTTGCGAAACTAACTAAAACCCAAAGAGATGTATCGATGGAGAAAGTTTCCATTGTTGTTGAAGGCATGTGTGAATATTTTGAATGCACGATTTGCATAATTATCACATCTATTGTTTGTATTCCATAGAGTCACAATGATATTTGTATATATATTTGTATACTCTGTGTGTTTGCATGCTTATTTGTGTCACGAAATGTGTCACGAAATGTCAGGCACATTTGCAGAGAAGGTGCGTCCGAACCTTATTTCTGATGGTTCGGACGCACTGTCTCTGCAAATGTGCCTGTTCCTACTGACCTCAGAGTATGCTGTGGTGATGTGCTCATACAGCCCCTGGTGATGATGGATTGTGTCTTCCAGATCCTGGAGTTCAGAGGGCAGCTCTCCCTCACCACATGCCTTACACCATGGCTCCACTTTACTCATGTACTGCGAAAAAAGACAGATATACGGTATTTGTATAGAAACACAAGTACAGCATCGTACAAATGCTATTAAGACCGAACGAGCAGGTCAGTTAAAGATTACAATAGCTTTAATATGTCTGTGAAGGTTCTCAGTCATCCAGGTCATCGTAGTCAAAGGAGCTTGCAAAGAAAAGGTTTACATCTGGGACTCCCCACCATTTGACCTTAGAACTGAAGAAGCTTCTCGGATGAGAGGTGAAACGTCTTCAAGCAACTTAAAGAAGTCCAGACGCTTTTCTTTGCAAGCTCCTTTGACAATAGTTTTAATATGTCTTCGAAAGTAATTTTTGCACACAAATAATAACCCTGAACTTTTCTATCTAGATGGTGGTGCATATGAGAATTTCTATGGGAGGACCAACACAGTCAAAAAGAGAAAAGTAAGACATCACTTCGAAAAAGAAAGACAGAGTGATGGTATTTATTCACAAAACTGTGAACAACTGATGGATTTTGATCTTATATATCACATCATATATATTATATATATATATATATATATATATATATATATATATATATATATATATATATATATATATATATATACCACACAGAAAAAGAGCCACTCAGCAAACAACAGTTGTCAACAACTAATGTTCTGCTACTGCACCCGTAAGCAAAACAGTTTAAAGTAGTATTGATCATTTAAATGGTCTCTCATTGGCAAGGTTCCACAGTAACCTCAGGGGCTTTAAATTGGAAAGTTTTTTTTAATCTAAATGTATAAGTAAGAGTACAAGTAAGAGTAGAAAATTACACAAAGCTGTAATACGGTTTAGATGATAAAAACACATCATTACATAACAGATCATATGCTGCATGCTCCAATTATTGTTTGCACAGCATGTACTAAATGAATGTAAGAACTCACAACTTTATAAATACATGCAGATATTCTGATGCTTTCAAGCAGAGCTGCCAACAGCACATTTACGCCTGCCAAAAAAAGTCTTTTTGCACATATAGAAAAGAAGAAATGGGCATCTATTATGCACACATGTATTACTATAATATCAGAAGTGTAATTAATTTTTTGCATCCCAGTACCTGATCTGCTTTCTGGTGGAAGCTGGCAGACATCTCCAGCAAGGTGCTGCGTTCATCCAGTGCTGCAGCAAAGGCCTTCCACTCTTGCTCCAGCTGGCTTGAGATCTGCTGGATCTGCTGAGAGGCATAGTGGCTGGACTCCAGGAGCCGATTTCCAACAGACATGATTCGATTGATGTTCACATACACATTCTGTTTTTCAGAGAGAAACAGATACAGAGAAAAAAACCCAAAACATATTAAAAATAATTAATTTCAGTTCTATACAAAAGAAAAACTACATTTATATAAAGAGTGCTCTTATCGTTAATATTTGAACGTCTTCAGTGTAGTCTGTCATTCAAAGTATATAAAGTCTTCAAATGGCCCAGACTGTCACTGTTCATTCAAAGCAATTAAAGTTATATGTGGAAAAAATAGTGGCTAAAATTATTTATTACATATTTCACCTCTGTCCACACACACACACACACACACACACACACACACACACACACACACACACACACACACACACACACACACACACACACACACACACACACACACGGGAGACATACCCCCATGTGAATAATAAAAAAGCCCATTTGCCTCTTAATCTTTCAGTCTTTTTTAATATATGGGCCCCAAGCTGTTTTGTGTAGATAGGCATGGATCACCAAACGCTAATTAACAACTGTGTTAACAGCGTGTTATTATTCTATTCAATTACTGCTCCTGGAGCCTATTATGGCTCTTAGCTAGCTTGTTTCAATCACAATGGGAAGGAAAGACGAACCAAACACCAGCTACAACCCTTAAAGCAGTTTTCATCAAAGCTGTGGACACTGGATTTACTTTGTTCAACTCAGGAAGCTTTGAGTTTGTCTGTTTTTATATTAGGATTTAGAGAGATTTTAAACAGCTTTGCATTTGCGTGTACTGTAGAAGAACAATCCATACTGTGCAGAATCAACACTGAAACGTGCTCGATACAATCTGATGTTGGTTTAAGGATGAGAGCGACAGTGGTGAGCTAAACAGCACGGCTAACATGAGTTCAGCTTTTGAATACACAGCAGAAGTTAAGTTGTCATAAACAAAAGCATGGCGGTTAGGACTAGAACTACTATAATCCCGTATTAAATCTTACACATCAAATGTCACAGGAAGAACTGTCTCTGAGGTTTTATGTGGTATTAGGGACTATTGGGATTTTGGGGGGACCTCCAAATCACACAATAATTCAGGGGAAGAGAGGAAATGCAGACATGTTGGACTACTTCGGGTGGTAATCTAAAACTGATGGCTGAAGGAGAGAAGGGAGGAGCAGTTGGGCGAATATAAATTTAAAAAGTCTTCTTAATTTAAAACTGATGGTGCCATAGGGAATGAGAGTGGCTGTGGGAGAGAAAACAGACATAAATACGGAAAATGGAAAAGAGGACAGGTCCCAGAAATGAATCAATCTGTAGAAATAGACAGTGTCTATCCTGTAAATGAAGCACAAGAAACAGTAAAAACTCCCAAAACCTTAAAGCTTTAAATACTTCCTGTTTCTAAAATGACCAGTAACCAGACTCGCTGCTTTTGTTGCAATATTTACTGAAGTGAAAAATTCACGGGTAATATAGGGATGTCAAGCAATATAAAAATATCTCTGCAATGTGCAATTCTTCAGCTAGCTATAGGTTAATATAAATGTAACTTTGCAGGATGTGTGAATTTATGCTAACCATGAACAGTATGAATGAACAAACCAGTCATTTTGGACAGGATCCTAATTCAGTCAGCAACTTAGCTGTATGGAGATGACTGGCTTTGTAACATGAAACACTAGTAAACCCAAAGCGTCATTTGTAAGATTCCTTTACTCAAACAATGTAAACCCAGTTTTGAATAACTGGGTTATCTCACAGTTCACTTTCCCAACACCCTGTGCTCCAGCTTTCCAGTTTTCACAGGAACTACTCCTAATCTCTGTGAACCATCTCTTTGTATACAAACTAAAGGCAAATCATCTATTTGCCTTTAGGAATTTTTCTGGGTTTTCCATTTTTTTAGTCCACTGAACAAGATACAGTATCAAAATCCCTCCAGAATCCTTTGGAATTCAGATTCTTTTTTTTTTGTAAACATTCAGTCTTCTTTGCTTTTTTTAAAAAAAATTTTATTTTACATTTTTATATAATATATGCTGTTATATTCCAGATGTAAAAAGTAGCTGCCCGAGCTTCCAGTAATACCTTTTTACATTGGCCCCTCCTACCAAGTCATTTGCATCGATAAAAATCTTTAAGGTATTTTAGAAAAACACATCGCACAGTCACTAACAACCAAAGACACCACTGAGCAATGGCGAAGCCGGCAGCAGAAAATGATGAAGATTACATGACAATGGATGCTGACCAGTGGGCAGAAGACGACAATACTTATGAAGTTGCAGACACACTCGGTATAGATTACAACGCAACGAGGGACTCAAGAGAACAGCAACCAAGCCCTGTGTTCAATGGTAAGAGCAGAGACGAGCTGAAAAATCAGAGAGCTGCGACAAACGCAACACTGCCGAACATCGGAAACCAAAGCGCAGCCACCAACCGCCCCCCCTCTCTTAGGTACATGACTATCAGATGGCCGGCGTTCAATTTCAACAAAGGAAAAAAGCAACCTCCTCAGTTAGGTAAGACAAATATTCAAATTCAGATGATACGAACACATTAAATACAAACACACAAAACTACTCACATTATTTTCTCATTAGGTTTTTTCAGGCGTGCTACAGTGTGTCTGGTGGTTCTGTGTATTCTGTTAATCAGCGTACTCCTCTGTGTGAGCATCACTTGTGAGTCTGAACTTCACTTTCGTGAAATCCTAATGTTATCACCATGTGTATACACTGATCTACGCACGGATGTATGGAGGACATTTTTAAGCCACTACACCAGATCTAACAGATTACATTTAAAAATAGTGATACTTACAATGTCTGAAAGTTTTATCCTCATCTTCAGTGAATATATTAGCTCATTTATCACTTAGTCGTGTTACTTTAACTGTTCATAGGACCTTGAGCCTGGAATAAATCTTCTTTGCATTGCTGTCTTTTGTAAAGAATTACGTCTGTATGTGAGCTTCAGTTGTACATGAACTCATAAACGTATCATTCCTTTCATAATAGGTGCCACTTTAGCTGGGCATCAGACGAAGTTGACTGAAGAAAACAACAAGCTACGCGGAAAAAACAATGAGTTGATGAATCAACTAGGCACGTAGTCAATAAACACAAAAGCAGCATTAACATCTTCAAAATTCAGCACAACTCCATCACAACAGAGTGCAAAAAACACAAAATTATGTCCAGTCTAAATCCTTGAGCAAACAGTTTCTTAGATATATTAATATATATTTATTTTAAAGTGTACTTTTTTGAAAAAACCTGTTTCTGTATTTACAGATAATTTAAGAAACGTTTCCACAGCAGCATATGATGTTTCCAGTAATGCTTACCCTGCCTGCCTCTCTGGAAGAACATTCTTTGTACTTAATTATGAAGTACTTGATGTAAGAAAGCTCTTTTCCTGTATCTCTATGTGTGCGTGTGTATATGAATGTTATGGGTATAAAACATTATGCTCAAACGTAACAGCTTTATTTATCTTTAATGCAGGATATCATGACAGAGTGCTACTTCTATCTGCGCAAAGTCAGCAAGGATGGTAAATGCTGCAATAGCACATTTTCTTGGAGGTGTGCACGTAACTTTCTCTGAGACCGCAACAAATATACAAAACGACTGCTTGTACAGATCATGGCATTTCTAGAGTCTGATTTCGGGCTTATATTGCAATATTTTTTGGACAGTTGTTATATTTGCTGCATAATATACATCATGTGTTTCCTTCTCAACAAATATGACTAGAAACATTTCGAGTTTCTACTAGCAATGCTTATTAAATTTAATCATTACAAGATACCCAAGTCCTGTGGCTTCAACACAATCCCACCATCCCCTCCGTCACCGGAGGCCCGTGGATTCTTGTAGCTCTTGGATTCTTAGTTTCTCTTAGCATTTCTATGACCTTTAGGTTAATTTGTTGGGATGTCCACTCCTTGCAAAACTTTCAACTGTCTTGATTTTTTTTCCAATTGTGAAATTTTTTCTCATTGTAGAATTACAGAATAAGTTTGGAAATGTCCAAACAATTGATGGGTAGCAACAATTGCTTCTTTGAGATCATTACTGTTGACTTGCTTCTTTGGCATCTACATCAAACATCTGAATGTGTCGCATCATCAAACTGTTAAAATCTTCAGCAAAACTGTGTTGGTTATCAAAACAAGCCAAACAATCTGAACTCTCTGAATGCAGTTTTAAAACCTGTAGTAGTTGGGAAAAAAGGCATGTGACCCAGAAAATGCCACATGTGTAAAATGTGTTTAAAAAAAGCTATTAAAGGTGTTTAAAAAAAGCTCCTTGACTCCTAAAGTGAATTTTTAAGTACCTCCCATAGGGGGAGTAACAGTATCATAACCCTAGGGGTTGTATTTTGCAACATGACACATTATCTCTCACATAACAACAAACAGTCACCATCAGCATTTGGTCCAAACCTTCACTTACATATGACACTCCCATCACTGATGACTGCCTGACACAATACAGTAAACACATGCTGGTGGGGTTTTTTTTTTTGTTTTTTTGTTTAGTCGCTGGAAACTGGCAAACGAGTAATTGTGTTGTTTCACCTTGGTTTTACTCTTGCTACAATGTTGACACAGTTGGAGAACGCGGACACACAAACAGGAGAACAGGCAGTATAAACACACCTACTGACACTGTGTATTTCCATTGTGCTGTGCAGGCAACAGGAAGGGGAAACACCGCTTCCTGTGGAAGAATAGGTGGAGGAGGCGGTGGTCTTTCACTGTTAAACCATCTGTATGCATGTTTGTATATGTTTGTCTACCCCAGGGGTAGGCAACTCCAGGCCTCGAGTGCCGGTGTCCTGCAGGTTTTAGATGTGTCCTTGATCCAACACAGCTGATTCAAATGGCTAAATTACCTCCTCGACATGTCTTGAAGTTCTCCAGAGGCTGGTAATGAACTAATCATTTGATTCAGGTGTGTTGACCCAGGGTGAGATCTAAAACCTGCAGGACACCAGCACTCGAGGCCTGGCGTTGCCTACCCCTGGTCTACCCTGTCAATATGGGCCTGAGTATACAGTGTAGGTCTATCTGTCTTCTCAGCTGTCTCAGTTGCTTTTTGGCTCACCTCAGCCAGTACAGTTGAAACATCCGGCTGTGGGAGGTCACTGAAACCGCCCTCTCTGGGCTGAATGTTGCAAATGATCTGTAACACCAGTGACTCTATAAGAAGATTTAGGCCAGTTGCCCTGCTCTCCATTGGTTACACTTTTGCACTAAAAATAATTACTTTTAGAAAATGGCACGGAAAAATGGCAGGCTAGTTTGCTGTTCAAATCAGAGGTAGTGGGCTGCATCCTTATTGTTTCTCAGATTGTTTTGAAGCTGTTTTTAGTCTAAAACAAATCTACTAATTTAAATGCATCCCACGAAGCCTGGAACAAGCTTGGTTTACTTGCTTGATGATACATGACAAGCAGGAATAACACACCATTATAAGTTATGAGGGATGTAAAAAGAAAGTGCACTACAAAGGATTGACAAAAAGGATGAAACAGAAACCTTGCTAAGCTTACCAGTCAAACTGTGACAAAGGAAAACAAAGTTAGGGCAGAGTGCATAGTGTGGTGGGTGCAGTGACACAATACAATATCCTCAGCTAAATTTATTAGCCAACAGCAGAGCTCTAAGGACTAGAGTGAGCTATGATGTCGCAGGGAGGAGGGTGGAGCAGAGCAGCAAAGGGCAGCACACAGCGGTGGGAGGGGCACAAAGGCAATGCGGGTCAATTATGGGAACAGCACCATGACAAGACATGACAAACTGGGGCAGAGTTGAAGCAGAGTACAAAAAAAGATGAATATGAGAAAAAGGGCATGGCAAGACAGAAGACATCAGTTTCCCCATATAGGGAGAGGGTGGTTTGGGTTAGGGTGGGGAAAAAAGCATTTAGTGTGGATGAGAGGAATGATGGCAGTTTACGATTGCATTACCTGTTTCTGTGCATTTGTATGTGCGTGACAGCTAACGATGGGGTCTTACCATGCAGTTCATAGCGAAGTGGTTGTGCTGCGTCTGCAACTCCACAGCATGCTGGTGGTTCCCTCCGATCTCTGTGTAACTGGTCAGGAAAAGCCCCTTGTTGTGCATTATCCAATCAAACATCTACACAGAGAGTAGGTGGAGAAAACACAGTTAGCTTTACAAAAAGCACATCAAATGAAAAGCTGCCCATCTTGTGGTAAGGAGTGAGAGGCCTTGTTGATTGCTAATTAACCACAACCGCTGAAGAAGGCAAAGGTCATCTCCAAGCTCCTCTGATAGGAAAACTAAAAAACTATGTGTGGGATGCGACTGCTGTTGTTCACCCTCTATTGAGGTAAGAATATGACAAATGTGTGTTAAATAAAGGTACTTGTCAAAAACCCTGAAAAGTGTATAGGGCTACAGTTTCCATTAGCACACACTCACACATTAGAATATGAAAAACTCCATTATATATTTCCAAAGGGCATTTAAAAGCTTGTAAACTCAATAGGCAACCAGAAATCTAAATATATATTTAAAGAATATAAGCAATTTCCAGTGTAAGTGTAAAGATGACATGTATTATGTCCTCCATTCATTTAGAAGGAAAAGAAAAGCTTTATTAAACCTTTACAACCATATTGAGACTCATTTATCTGGCTTAAATGGTAATGATGATGATTATGTTATATTTTTTTATGCCTGAATAGAATTGGTAAGTATGCTCATGCAAAAGATTAGTCAGGAATGACTGCATGTCCAAAATGTTAAACCGCTGTAGTGGCATATTTAACATCAGGCATACTGCAGAGCTGACAACACAATTAACTTTGCGATTAGTTCATTTGTGATTAGAATGATTAGTTCTCTGACCTTCTCAGCATCTTGCTCAAACAGCCGCAGTTGGAAACACTGGTCCAGCTTCAGTTTCCTCATGTGCCACAACTGCTGCAGATTCTGGCGCATCCCGTGCAGCTTATCCAACAAACCCGTCACTTTAGCCACCAGATTGTGCGCGTCCGCATGCACGTGAAACCCGTGATGGTGGTCGTTAGAATCTCCGCTAGCTCCAACACTCCCAACCCCTGCAGTCTGTGACTGTAGCCTTTGGAGCAGCCTCCGTCCCTGTGCGTCGAGCTCCTCTACCGATGCTTTGGTGGCCCTTTTCTTCAGTGCAGCATGTTCTTCCATTAACCGCCGAGCCCCTTCCAGATCCCGTGGGAGATCACGCTGGGACAAGGTTTCCTGGAGTTCTTCAAGGCGTGATAAAGCCCGCGCTGCATCACTGGCAAACGTCTCATAAGAGAGCCGCACCTGAAAGGAAAGTTAAAAGTCAACTTTTTTTCCCCAATGAGGATACGGAATTTAATTTTTAAAAAGATCTGCAATAAGACTGGTCTTTGACTGATGTTTTCTTAAGTAAGCGCACAAAAGATTTAAATTAAAAACCATCTTATGAAGGAACAGATGTAAACAAAAGAAAAGAATCAAAACCTCAATCCATTCATCATGGTTGTATTCTAGGCTGCCCTCGAAGTCAGCTGTCAGCTGGGAAGGGTCCACAATCTTGGTTAAACCCTCTAAGGAGACCATCACCGTCTGATGCGGGCAGGCAGATTTGGGACACACAAGAAAATAAGAAAGAATTATAAATAGACGAAAGGGCGAAAGAGGAAAAATAAGCACAGTTTACACTAATATAATCACCACCATATTCCAGACTAGTCAACTGTTAAGTTTCTAAAATATTTCCTACTGTAAAAACTTGACTCTAAAGATAATGTGCAATCAGTAAGCACTGTACACCCACTGTTTGAACGGGTGTGGTGAGGTGACAAGAAAGACTGAGTTATCTCTCATACGAATGCTTCTATCGCTGTGATCTGCATGATAAGTAAAACTCTACAGTACTTGATGTGCACCCAAAAATAGTACGTTTGACGTCATACACAAAAAGAAAAAAACAAACAAAAATACAACAAGTTGCTTGTCCAAAGCCAAATGCACTAAAGTTAGGAATAAACTCTTTGCCATGTCCTATATATCCTGTTTCCATAGTAACTGGGTCAGAACTAAATATACCACCTCAACATGCCCACACGGGACAGAATCGTGCCACTGACACAAAGCACAGTCCAATTAGAGCTGGTAAAAAAAGGCCAGCGGGTATGCAAAACTAACTAACAGTTTACAACAATTTGCTCATCTGAGCATACGGTACACTGACATGCCGAGACAACAAAACAAAATGCATTAATCATTATTGAAAAGAGAAGAAAATCAAAGCAAAAAACAAAAATTACAAAAAAAAAACAAGGTGGAGGGGGTTGATTACCTTTTTATGTTGTACTAAAAAGCGCGTCGAGCATCGCCTACCTCAAATTCAAACTTGGAGCTGCCAAAGTTGGTCCTCTGCTTCTGCCAGAAGTTGTCTGGCTTGATGATAAGCGCAACGTGAATACAAGAAGGGAACGATTCCTGAAGGATCTTTAGCAGAGGTTTGATGCTGTCCCACTTAGAACCACGCATGTCCACAATGACTGTGAAGCCATGTCTGGCCACCTCCTCACTGCAGAAAAAAAGGAAATAAATAAAAGAGGTCATATCCCAGGATAAAGGGCTAATTCACAAAGAAAAAGATGCAGTACGTTTAACATTTATAATGCTAACATAGAACCATTAAAGCCAGGTTAGAGGAAAAAAAAACTTGCTGGCAACGAAAGGACAAAATTTGACGTCACTGCCTCGTAACATAACATTACACAGCCCTTTGCTAAAGGAACTGCTATAACTGAAGTATCCAATCTCCACAGCATCTGGAGAGGAAAGAAAACAGTTAAAACATTCAAGCGTTGAAGTTTCCACCGCCGCTTACCAGGAGTCCTGCTGCCGTACACTTCCATAAAAGGTTGTTTCTCAGTATTAAAGGCTTTAATCTGAATGTGTAGCTAGGACACAGAAATAGACGCAGGGCCTACTGCTCTATCTCACTCTGACCACACTCTATGAAAACAGATCAGCAGCCAAATGGATAGAGAAAAAAAAAACCCAGAGCAGAGCCGGTAGAGAGGAGAGCGAGTGAGAAAGAGAGATACTGAGACTGGAAGGAGGGTAAAGAAAAAAAAGGGGGTAAGGCAGCAGAAATATTTAGACAGGAGGAAGAGAAATTAAGCTGAGGAAAAGAAGCTGGCCTCCTCCTTACTTATGACACTCCTCGGCCTTCCGACTGGATGACTGGCCACCTCTGACTAATCTTTTATCCTCTCCAGTCTTACCTCTTTCTAAAGAGCTGAGCCGTTTTGAAGCCTGTAAGTCTTTGCACACCAGCTGTATCGGCTTCTCCGGCTTTAGTTAGAGGTAGATACTTGTTTTTTACCTCTCAGTCCCAAATAATACTTTAGAGAAAATTATTACAACAATTAAGATATCAGATTGGCAAAATGGTCTGCCTTCAGATAATGATTTTAACATAAACCTTTTATCCAACACAGACTGCTCTCCAAACGTAAAATAACAGGCACTTTGACATAAAACATAAACTCCTTGCCTGCATAATTTAGACTTCATTCACCCTCTTTTTGAGTTTTTAGGCATTTGATCTGAGAATATATTCTGTGGGATGATAATGTGGGATCTATAGAGAGTAAACAAAGTAAAGCTGTGAACCCAACAGTTAAACTTGATTCTGCTGCTGCTACTGAAATTTATGCAGGAACTGAAAATGCCTCATTCAGCCTCTGACATCCCACAGATGAACTAAAAGATCAGTGAATCTGCACTCCATCTTTTTTTTCAGTAACTGATCTGGACCACTTCTTGCCTCAAGACAAATCTCCAAACTCCACCGTGAAAAAGACTTTAAAGCAGTCAACCTGCAAAGGACTAGTAAGCATAGCACAGGGGAGATCAGACGCAGCAGAGAAGAAAAGTGCAAGCTTCCCTCTAAGCTAATGACAACTGACTCCAAACGGGTAAACGCCCGGAGCTACGTATCAAAGGTGCTTCTAGATTTGAAGATCAGCCTGCACACAACTACAGGGAGCAACTTTGGAAATGCTTCCTGTGGCAACACGTTTTGAGTGTGCAGCAGACTCTAGTCTAGCATGACAACACATCAAATGCAGGAATGGGAGGTGAGGTGGGGGGTCAACAATTGGCAATACACCCTTAGACACTTTACAGAGAATCCAAAATAAAAACAGCCCAGTTTTTTTTCCCTTTAAATTAAGAAAGGTGGGAAAGTCGAACACAAACCAAGCAATGAGTATACTTTGTCTGTCTTCAGGCTTTGTGGATACATGACCGCTAACCATCTGATGTTAACTTGTTTGACATTTTGGATGTGGGATAATCATGGTGACAATGTAGGATCAAGTGAATAAGGTCCCAGTCATACAGGCCTAGAGCGCACAACCATCTGGCAATCAGTGGTCATGAAGGAAAGATGAGTATTTCCTGAGCGAGTTGTAAGTGCAGGTTGATGGAAGTCGATGAGAAAATCTTTACTTAAGCCAGTCAGTGACCCCCTGGCAGCTACCTTTTGGCTGGGAGAAAAGTGCATACCCCCAAAATGCCCTTGTGACTACATTGGTTGTTAGCATATTGCCATGGTGGTAGACTGAATGGAACTGATGGACTTGTCTACAAAGCTACTCTCTAAGCTGTAGCAAAACTGTGAAAAGTACTACTGCTCACCTACAGGCAACTACAGGCAACCTGCTAAAAACCAAATCACTAAAAGGTTTCTGGAGCAGCATCTTCTTTAAAATTAATTTTACCCAGTAACAGCCTCCAGAAACCACTGCAACACACATTTTCATCTAGCAGTTGTCAGTTGTATCATGTCCAGTTATTGCAAACAACTGTCGATGTCACGTGGGAAACATCAATAGCAAGCTATAGCAGAGGTTAGATTTGAGTGTCTACGCACGTCCATAGATGGGTATGTGTTCCCCTATCCTTACCTTGGGATTGTGGCCAAGTATGCTATGAGCCTGCGCAGGTCTTCGGGTCGTATTCTGTCATGGTTGCTCCGCACTGGAAAGGTGAGAATCGGACCTCCACGTCTGTCTCTGCCACCTTCGCATAGAAATACAATGACACAAAGAAAACCTATTTAAATGATGAAGATATTTTCTTTTTACAATTGTCAGAGATAACCAGTGAGTAGAGATAGCTGGTTCAGATAGAAAGACAGGTCAACTGAAACTTCAAAACAAGTTCCTTTTGCTGAGAGCCAGGAGTGAATTTAGTCTCACAGTTACAAGAGTGTTAATAGAGTTCCAGTCACAGAGCTATAACAAACCACACCAACTACTAATCTGACAGAAAAAAAGCATCTTAAATTACTCACAACTATGCCAATACAGTTAACACAAATGAGGTAAAAGTCAGATCAAAACCATGCTGTGTCAAATTCACAGTTCAGAGAAATAAGTGAATGCTAATAAATTAGCTACACATACCAAATGCAACAGGGAACCAACAACTATCAGTCTCCATTTCCATGAGAAAATTTCACACTTTTCAAGGATGATGTCACTGACCTCTCACCTTTAAAGCCAAAAATGTGCCCATGTTGCCAACCTATTAAGCTAGCAAATTGAACACCTGCCACAAAATTAGACAATTAGCCCCTAATGGTTTATAATACAGTCAAAAAGATAGAGACTCCTGCTGCAGATAAGCACACTACATAGTTGGCTTAAAGTACTACAGAAAATACTGCTCAAGTTTTGGTTCCTAGAGTTTCAGTTGTGCATGTTTCACTAAATAAATAGATTAGAAATGTGGAAAGGGAAAGTGTCTAACCGAACTCATGACTAGCTAGTAGGCTAGCAACATAGGCAGCATCTGTATAGTTAGCTTAAGCCAAGTGAAAATGATGAGGTGTCAGTGATCATATGCAACATTTTTTGAAGCTTTCGGGATTGGTTAATCTAGATAAACTATAAGTTTGGTGTCATCACAGTAGCTATTTGGATAAATGACCTAGCCTACACAAGAGAGAGAGAAGAAGCAGGTGACAAAAAATGAGACATCAAAAAGTATCCATGTGATTAGAAAAGTGTACTCCTATAAAATTTTAATTTAATTTAATTTAATATTGTGGATAATGGTTTATGTTAATTAATACAGATTCATGAGGAAGGTCAACCACAGAAATATAAATCAGAAAAATAACATGATTTGGAAGAAAATTAGAGATACAGAGGAAACAGATTAAGATATTAAACTAGACAATAAATGCGATAATTTAGGTCATCTGGCTGCAAGAATCGGCAAGATTCACTAAACAACGACCAATACTCCAGGGGAAGTATCAATTCTCGGTTGGGCAGAAAACTCACCATGGACTAAGCTCACTGGTCTTTCGGCCGGATGAGCAAAAAATGTTTGACAGGTTTCACAGAATACATTATTTGATAGAAACAAAGGGATTTTCTTAATGGCTGACAGTCTAAGAAAGTAGAATTAGAGCAAAGCACATTCTCAGGTTTGTCTAAATGCTAAAGTGGCTTTACTCCAGCCTGCCTTGCAGACACTAAAATACAGGGAATGACACCAAACATAGAGCACTGTAAGGACTCTACAGCAATATAGTGATACAATGGCTCCTTCAAACGGGTAAATAAGAGCACAATTTTGCTGAATGTCAGAAGTAACTAGACTGACTTCTTCACTGAAAAAGGATGGATGGAAGTTTCATTGAACTTAAAGTCGAAACAGATATTTACAATTACAGCACATAAAAATGACACTGACCTGAGAGAAAGGCAACCTTCTCCTTGAGGATTGGAAGCACATCAATGGCCTTCATATCCTCATTACGATGAAACCCTGAAACAGAAAAAATAAGCAGAATAGAATATTTAAAATCAAAATCTTTAACGCAGAGACAGCAATTAGACCAAGTTCATTCAACCTTTATACCCATGTAGAGGATACATGACCCTGCAACACACCATGTTTAAAGATAACCGAAGCCTCCAGAAAAAAAAGGCAAAACACTTAAATAAGGTAACCCACTTTATAGCACGGCGCGCAAAAAAACAACATAAATGTACATTATAATGCTGTTAGTAACTTTGTTCATATCAATGACCACAGACACAGCAGAAGTGGCTCTATGGAACTGGTTGCACGATCTGGTATCCTCGTGTTGGTGTTGTTCCCAGATCATCATACTAAAGGTTGTTCCAGGATCAACATTGCAAGTGACCAATCACAATGTTGTGATGTCATACTTTTGCGACTTCGGGAAAAACCGGCGTAAAACAAAAAACTGTACTTAAGCTGCGAGAAACCGCCTTTGTCCGCCGATCAACGGACCCTAACCCTGACCCTAACCCTAACCCTTTAATAAACGCTAAGCAGAATTGATATTGTCCTTGCAACATTGGAATTTCATAAATGCACGAATGGGTTGGTGCGCAAAAGAATAACGTCACAATAATGTGATTGGTCACTTGCAATGTTGAACCTGGAACAACATTTTCATGATGATCTGGGAACAACACCAACACGACGATATCAGATCATCCGGAACTGGTTAGTGTTAAGGTCGATGTTGTTACTAGTAGCAGACTGGCTGCAGATCTAACTAGTCGCCAAGAAAATCTCTGTTTTAACTATCTGCTTCTTGTATCTTGCAAGCTATTACATTTGCATTATTTTTGAAATAGTCCATTGCTTTAGCACTGAATGTTCAGCCTACTTAGGTTTACTCAGGAATTCCCACAATAGTCAGTGTGTTACACTATGTTGCTGAAATGTCATCCCCTTTGCCTCGCCTCCTCAACAGATGGCACATGGTTAATACCAGGAAGATGGAGCAGTTATGCACACACACACACACACACCCTCAGTCTCTCTTTCTCCTTCACATCAAATCATGCTGAAGTCATGAAAACAACACGTTTACTGAAGGCAGTATTTTGGTATTTGGTGATAACTGATAAGCATATTTATTTTTCAGGAAATTTCATTATGAGGACTGAAAAGGGCAATAATGCATAGCTGAACGCTATCATGCCATAGTTAGTAAAAGAAAATATACATCAGCCATGATGATATTGACATTTCGGGCTGGTGAATATATGAGTAAGGAGCTGGCGGGTAGGGAGGGGGCTCTGCCTGCACTTTCAGTTTGCTAGTGATGTCATCAGATATTCCTCGCATAGCTCTTAGTCATCTCTCTCACACAAACACATAAGAAATGTAACCGATGCGGTTCATTATCTTAAGTCCCGCCACCACATAAATCACCGCTATCACCTGAACTACAACTGACTCAAGGCGTGATAATGCTATTAGAACTGAGGGCACAGACTATCACATCCAGGATGGCGCTGAAAAATAACAGTCCTGCTTTGCATAAAACGCTTCAATAAGACGCCGTTTGGAGGGCTAAGTTCTGATAAACAGAGCCTAGGGGGTCAAAAAAAGAAATACGTATTAACAACTTTGCACAAACACGGTGCTGCTTTGGCATTTCTAATATAAGCACTTTATCATACTGACTACCAACAGAAACCAACTAATCAGAGAGACCAGTCTACTGAGTGCTGAATCATGCCAAATTCCCTTCAATAAAAGTCAGTCGTGACAAGTACAAGCCAATATCTCCAGCAGGAGGTAGTGACTTAATATTACTCTAAAAAAAGTGATGGCTTGATGGCACAATTCAGACACTGAGTGACATGCTGTAATGTAGATATATTTCAACATGAGTGCCATAAAACCTGTGATTGCGTCTCCTAGGTTGCAAGTGAGTTATAAGCTGAAGATATGAAGAAACAAGAAACAGGCTATCTTTTAATGTACAGTAAGACATCACAGGAATAGAGAAGCCAAGTCGGATTTGTGAAAGCATAGAGAAGAATATGAGGACAGAACGACCAGCTGTGACAGCACACACACAGGACTGCAGAAAAGCAAAGAGAGAAACAGCTAAATAGCTCCCGCAGGTTTAAACAGCTCCTGTAATATTGATTTCAGCCACGGTTTGAAGTCAGGCCTGAGTAGTATCACGTCACCTCTCTGTAGGAAGCGACTGGACTGATTCAAGGATAAAGTCACAACCAGCTGACAGAAAATGGGACTGACGTAGCAACAATGGCTTTTTATTGTCTTTCCATTGGTAAGAGGATAGGGAAACCCACATATTTTAAGCCTGTCATGTCCTCCTACACCTGTGTGTCTTCTCTTGACTTGCAGATAAAAAAACAAAACAAAAAAACAAAACATAGTAATAATCATGGAAAGCGTTAACAGAGAGACTTCATTGTGTGTCTTTAGAATAGTGCTTTGTTGCTGGGACTGCGTTCACTGAAAATCAGCACTATACAGAGCAAAGGCAAACAGAAACAATACACCTCTAGCACGTTTTTGTGTTAGCACATGTGTGCCTTTCCTGTGAAGTGTGCCCAGACACATTCCTCTCAGTGCTAGTTTATGTAAGATACTGACTCTGGCACGCAGCCAGCACTGACCTCTGTTACACTCCTGCTTTCCCCGCTCAAAACTCACGCTACGCACCTTTCTCAAACACCACAGATCAGACCAGGTCAGCAGAAAGCTGGGCATATATGCACTTAAGATTTATGTTGAGGACTGTGCTAAGCTAAACAGAGCTGCAGTTGTATATTTTAATGCCTAAATACTAATTTTTCAAAATTCGGTGGTGAATTTAACATAAATGCTGCATTGCTAAAAAAAAAAAAAAAAAAATCGAGAGCAGCTGGCAGTAAAGAGAAAGTTTCACAGTATGATGGCCTATTACTTATGACATCAGAGCCTCTCCTAATTTTAGTAAACAGTAAGTACTACCCTACACACTGTGATTCATGACATCCCATCACCGCCTCTTGCCACACACACACAGTTGTGTAGTTCTTCAGGCTTTCTGGGGGAGGTTCAAGTTTTTCTTTGGACATTTTCACTCATTTTCAATCCAGTCCTTATACCTGACCAAACCACTTAACACTGAACTATGAATCATTCAAGCATAAAAAAGGTAACTAAATCAAAGGATTAACCAGTGTTGTGTCTACACATAACAGAAAACTTAGGAAAGAATTGTATTGCAAAAACACATCATTTGTTTCCATTTCTTCAAAAGAATCTATGAAAAATGTCAAAGACAACACAGTCCAAGCATTTTTTCAACCAACAAGTTGAGTCTTAAACCGCTGTTAGCCAAAACTTATGTCTCAGCATGTGTGCAGTATGGCTTTAAAAAAATCTGAGGAAACTGGACAAGCGTTGGACAAAAGGCGTGCCAGGCCTAAGAAAAACCATTTCAGCAAATGAACAGCATCATGTCCTTAAGAAACAGGAATAAATCCTTGACCTGACACACGAACTGAAAAAAGCAGCTGGCCCATCAGTTGATCTATCTACTGTTGACCGAAGTTCATCAGTGGAAGGGCGGCTGTCAAATTACATTTGACTGGAAATCAGTGACAGTAATGAATCCAAGATGAATTTTTTGGTTCAAATGGCCATTGGTATGTGCACAGGAGATCAGCAGTGAGGTACAGCAGTGAATGTCTACATCATCATGTCATGGTGGAATTGATGGAATGGAATTATGAACTCAGAAAAGTACCATCAAACTTCGATCCAGCATGCAATACTATGAGGAAAAAATCTCATTGGTGAAATGACTTCATTTTGTAACACAATTGCTAAAATATTAAAAGGCATACCTTGTTGGTCAAAAACACAACATAGCCTCCCAAGAGCCCAACGTGGGCTCATCTTTGAATGGAAACCAAGAAGCCTGGAGAACTATTCCTGAAGACTAATGAAGAAAGAAATTACTTAAAGCTGTGTTGAAGAATAAAGGCGGTCACACCAAATATTGACTTTCAAGCTTGTTACAATTGTGCAAAAGCTGTTTTTCCCTTAAGTACTGTATTTTAATTTATGTTTACACATTTTTCAATAACTCCCTGCACCCATTTGTACACATTTCCAATTTTCCTAGCGAAATATAAAGAAATGGGGGTGGCTCGAGGCTTTTGCATAGCACTGTATTAAAACAAAAGAAGCACACACACAACAATCTCCTCCTTTCACTACATGCGACCCTTCATTTACAAGTCTACTGAGCATGAAATAAAGCTTTTCAATCACAGATTCTTTGTTCATAGCGGTCTCATAATGAGTACAATCCATTTTACTGGTGGCGTGCATTCAGCACCCTGTAATATGAATAATGCTTGTCCACAAAATATGGCCTTTATAGTACGCTTTTTATTATTATAACATATTACAACAATTTAAACAGGAAATAAAGACAAAGGGCCTTAGCAACATATCTTTCCTCAAATCTAGAAAGTATCAGGATATGCCAGCTGATGAATGCGAAACATAGGATGACAGACATGACAGATCATCTAGACATATGCAATGCATAACAGTTTGTCATTCATCATAGACAGAAATGTGGGCAGCGACATATGCACTTAAACACTCTCTGTCTCTTTGCACATTTGTTTATGGAGACATTGTGCAGACATCCATCAAAGGTGCAAATAACACATAATGCGTGAAATAAGACAATTCTGTGGGTTGCGAGGCGTGCTCTTTGTAGCAATTTGCATTTCCACTAGATATTTAGGTCGTGCACTATACTCTGATATTGTTTTACTTTATTTTATTTTTTTAATTTAATGGATATTCAGTATGGTTCAAAACCATGTAATATTCACGATCCCAACAAGTCATCGCAAATGGCTACCCTGCCCTGAGCCTGGTTCTGCTGGAGGTTTCTTTCCATTAAAAGGGAGTTCTTCCTTTCCACTTTCGCCAAGTGCTTACTGATTGGCTGTTCTCTCATTGTTGGGGTTTCCCTGTAATATTGGAGGGTCTTTACCTTACAATGCTTTTGCGCTATATAATTGGAGATTATGTATCGGAATTTCAGAAGCGGGACCACGCCTCCTTCCAACTGTCAGCTATATAGGTTCCCCCCAGTTCTGCAAACTGTTCATTCTTGTTTACGTGCCCCACCCTCCCTCCCTCCTTGTTCTCAATTTTTTAACTTCTTCACTCCTATTTAGTACATGGGGATCTGCCAGGCCCAGGAGCTGTCGCCAGTCCCCTTCGAGGCCTTCCCCAAACCACAGCTCAATTCATGTCCAAGCATTCAGCTTTACCTACTAAAACACTGTCAAATACAATATAATACAATGAGGACGTGGGCCCAGCTAGTGAAATAAAAGTAAAAATAATTGAATTGAATAGAAGAAAAAGTCAGAGGTGAATTATTTTTCTCTCTTTTTTGCAATCAATAACAAGCAAAAAGCAAAGATGATCTCGTACAGTTTGCTCATTTGTATAATAATGCAAACTGCTGTATGTTTAGTAGTGGCAGCAACTTGGCAAAACTTTTTGTTTTCATGTTGCCCGAGGGTCAGTCAACCCTTACAGTTTAGTTGAGCTTAAGACAGAAAATTGCAGCTTGCATTTAACTTCACGTGAGATCTTAACTGAGCCTGTACGTGGGAGTAAAGAGCTTCATGCGTGGTTTCGAAACTGTAATGTTTCTGCGATTCCAAAATTCCACAAAGAACATTGCGTTTTCACTCCTGTTGCTCTGCATGAATTTAGAAAGCAGAGTCGGAGCAAGAGGTGATGACATAGATTCACTCTGTTCAGCCCTTTTTTTGTCTTTCTAACTCCAAAAGGATTGTGCCCTAAATCCATCAATTCGCGTAGTCGTGTAGCAGAAGCATGGCAATCCTTTTCCCTTTGCCCTCCTAACTCCGGGCTGGAAAGACTCACATACTAATCTGAATACACTACTGGAGAACAGATTGTCTTCAGTGTTGTACTAATTCTTCACAGCACAGACTGAGAACATCCTACATCGTTTCCAATCTGGGTTACAGGCTAGTTTTTAGAAGGCTTTATTGAGATGTAATGGGGGAATGAATGCAGTAAGTTTAGACAGTAATGTAGAAATTCTACGAACCCCCAACCAAAATTGCAAAACATGCAGAGATAATTGCAAGCAATTGGTTCACCTACAAGCGCTGTAACAACATCTCATAATCCAAAATGAGCATATGTGCGTCGTCTTTCCACAGAAAGTTGGAAATCACAGCCTCCATGCACAGGGCCAATCCCTTTGATTCCAATCCGTCAGACCACAGGCTAGACTGAACACGGTGCATCTGTGCAGCCTGCCATGCCACATGATGCCAATCCTCTGGCTCATAACCTCGTAACCTCAAACTCAGACCAATTACAAGCCAGGCTAAATGTAGTGCAGTGGAACAGATCAGGCATGCAGCATAATGCTGCAGAAATGCTACAGTACAATTCCACTGGCCGATATCGTGACCATCCCAGCAAAAATTTGATAACGTGCATTCCAGCTGCCAGCGAGGATAACTGTGGTGAGATTCAGAGATTTAGAGCAGCACTTGCTATGAAATGAATTTCATACTAAAAATGTGCACCCAGCATTTTATCATACAACAATGTTTTACAGGACGAATCTAACAAATTACAGCTGTAAGAATGCAAGACGCTTTAAAATTAAGTGGTGACCACGTATGAAGATTTATAATGCAAGAGCAACATGAACTGTTCATATGCTTCTTCCATACTTCAGTTCTGGGTCAGAGCCCAGTATGTGACCCTCACTATGTGTTAGTGCTAAAAGAGAGAACTGGGAGTCATTTGTTGCACTGCTCAGCATGGTTTGGCTCAGTATATGTGCAGCTTTTAGGGAACAGCGCAGACACTGAGGAAGTGTGGGAGCGGATTCATTTATGGGGCCAATATACCCAGTCAGAACAGCTTGTTGGACAGTCCAGAAGCTTTGGAAACTCCCTGACATATATCTAACCCTGTCATTGTTATATATACAGAAAGGCACACTTGTAGCTTTAAAGGTTCTGTATGTGTACGGATGTGTGCTGGTGCTGTTCTGGCTGGTGCTTCACGGTGCAGCAGTGTGACTGACATCCTTTGTGAGCCTCTCAGAATAGTGCTCCCTCAGAGGGACGGATGTGCCAATTCATAAGCTTTTTGGATAAAAGTAAAGAGAACTTTGGCAGAAAGCAGGGCACAGGCCACAGACGCTCCATAAACTGTACATAAAGGATGGAAATAGTCACTGTGATGCCACCCACTAGTCTTGGAAACCTTAACCTTAGGATTTTGTATGCCATTATATTAGCTCTTTAAGAAAGTTTGTGAGAGAGGGCGAGCTGTTACACTATTCGTTAACACTAGCAACCCTGGTTAGCAAGCTATATCCATAAATGTTGAACAAACACATATTTGCTAGTCAGTGGAGATTAATATCAATAAAACACTAGCAAACTTCAACAGATCATTGGTCACCAATACCGAAACACATTCATCTTGGAAGGGATGTACCACACAGCAAGCCATAGTATTTGTTAGATAATGTTATTAAAAATGTCGTAACATGCACTGACAGCATAAACATGTCCAAGAGGTCCAGCACAGTGAAACAGTGTAAGTGAGACCTGGCAGACAAGCTATACATCAGCATCCTTCTGGAACCTTCCCTCTCTGAATGCATACAATCATGTTTTGGAGGTTTTTGCAGTATTTTTGATGTATTTAGCCAAAACTGTTCCAGCCAGTATTCTGGCTTACTTTGAGCTAATTGTGTAATCGTGACACTAGGTATGCCATTTGTTTTAAGCTCAATAAGCTCCATATTTCTATTTTTGAATCAGAGTTGTTCAAAATAGCTCTTGCTTAGCCTATACTGGACGCTAGCACAAACCATCAGTTCATCCGCTGTCTGACAAACGCTGCTCCAGGTCCTGTCACTTTAAACAAGCTTTCTTCTAACTGGCTGCCTCTCAGTCTGAAATGCCAGTGGGTGGTTCTGCTGGGCTCACAGACAGAGCTGTAAGTCAGAAATAAAGATATATCTATGACATCATACAGATCTAAGAGTACAGATAATGTATAGTGTTTAACACGAGCATCCACCATTGCACCACTAGTGCAAAAGTAAGGCAGAAACTTAAAAAAGCACAATAACTCCACAATAACTTCAACGCGCAGCTCATACAATTCAATACTGAACTGTTGCACCTATTTTTATTTTTTACAAGAGGCTTAGAAAAGCATCTTTAAGCTCAGTTAACACATTCATTTACACATCACCTAGATTTGTCATGTGTCTGCCATATGAAGTTGTCGTGTTGCGTTCTATTTCTGCTCATCCCCCTAGTGTGTAGTGGAGATCAAGCTACCTTTCCCTTCATGTAAGAATGTTTGGCCTGGTCTCTATGACAAGCAGGGCAGTCATCATGTCCCTGGTGTGACAACCAGGACTAGGAAGTGAGTGTTGCTCCGTGCAACAGGGTGATAAGATAAACAACAGCAAACTCTCTCATCGCGCTCTCTCTTGTTCTGCTCCTCTCCCTCTGATTCTCTTTCTAGGCTCTTCAGCTGTAAATCACCTGCATTTATTTATTCTTGGCGCTTTCATTCACACGTCTTCCTCACATACAAAGCCACTTCTAGCAGCCCCTGTCCCACTCCACTAGTTCTGCGACCTTCATCGGGAGCTGGCAGGGGGCCTGGGGACTGTGGCGAGCTCAACTTTCATCGGGTTTCTCATATTGTTGTTACAGTGTGGCTTACAGCAAAAATAACACTTTGCTCCAACCGCAACCCCTCGACCGGGATATAACCCCTAAACCCAACAGAAAGAGGCCATGAATAAATCATAACAAACTGGAAAGGTAGAATACAAAAAACGAATACCACGCTGTGGCTCTCACACTGTGCTTAAGTCTCAAATCTGCAATGGCGCTCCTTCAGATAAAACACAGCTATCATGGATTCTTCTTTTTTTTTCCTCATAAATTTTTTAAATGCTGCTCGGCACGTTACTACAAACAGCACAATGTTTAAAACAAGCTGAATGAAAACTTAAATGCAACCTTTCAACACAATGTCACTTGCGTAAATAAGTTATTATAGGGATTATCACAGGAAAACCTAAGAGATGACAGACTGAAACTAAATATATGTTAAAGATTAAAAGCCCGCTGAATGAACGAGTCATCGTCCAGAACAAACCGCGGGACTAACAGCTCTGTAAAATCATGTCCAAGTCAAACAATACAACAAATACAACTCGACCCCTAATTATAACTCTTATTTAACAGAGTGTGTGAGCAGTTGAGGGGCAGTGCAAAGATAAACAATGGTCAGCAGTCTTATGCAAGCCACCGATTGTGCATGTGAAGGCTGTTTCACTGAGCTGTTTGTGAGGGAGGCCGACGAAGGGTACAATCAAAGTTTCAATGCTGGATAATGAACTACTGTGGTCACATCTGTGCCCTCATAATAGTGCATCGCTACGCAAAACACTTGCATACACACTCCTGGAATTATCTTGCAAGTGTAGCACTTTGCAGCAATATATATACGCATATATGCAGAACTTGGGAGTGAGCCTGCGGTCATGAGACAACGTGCACGGCTGTCTGTTTGTATGTGCAGCTGTTTCATTTGCGATCCGGTTAGAATACACCTTGAGAGATTATAAGTCCTTTATGTGTTCTTATTAAGATGCTACAGCTGTTTCTCTGTTCTGTTCACAGCTCACTGAGTCTGAATAACAACCTCAGTGTTTAAGTCTCCTCCTCGCTTTGTTCTTTGCACTTTTCATCTCTTGTGTGACGTCCTTTCACTCTGTCTGTCTCCATTCTCACCTCCCTCTGCAGTTTGACTGTATTTGTTTCTGACATACTTGGCATTCCCCTCAGCCTCACTACTAGTAACCCACTGTTTCGGTTTGTTTCTGTTTGGCATTACTTAGTTTAGTCTTAAATCTCGGGTTGTGGGAAAAGTTAACCTCTGCTGAAATAAATGATGCAGGACGACAGCATCAGGTTTTTTGATCCTGGCGATGTCAACAACAGAGGACGGCCTTTCGATTGGAAGCGCTCAGCATTTTGCATCTATCCGGCTTTTATAGGGCAGGAGAGCCATAACAGAATATAAAAATGAGACATCTGAAGTGCTGCAGCATGAAGGGGGTTTTAAAGTTTTGAAAATCTGCAACAAAGTTTGATGGGCCTGTCACTGCTTTAATTTCCCTCAATAACATTCATCAGAACATCACAGTGCACACATACTCATGCTTTTACAGTACTGTTGATCAAAGACTAGGTCAGTGCGCTTTACTATACAAAACAAAAGCTCACTCCGTCTCAGGTGGAAAGATTGATCCAAGCGTTGCCTTAGTGTATGTATTTTAAATTAAACTATGCCAGCGGCTTCATATATCCTCCCTCAGCTGGCTCTGTTTGGATCTCACTCTGCTGTGTACCCATCGTGACAAATCGCACCACTTCTCCTAATCGCCTCAGAAGTCATCTACTCAGACACCTGCATTCATTACCCCTACAGGTACTCAGTCTTGTGATTAAACTAGTGTAGAGGAAGAAAAAAAAAGATGTTTTTTACTACAAAAAGATGGGTAGCTGTCATTTCTTCTAGTGGCATTAGAGGAATATATTAAGGAACTAAAACCATCCCAATGCTATGCACAATATGTGAATCTTTCCATCAAGACCAGCTGTACTGGTCAATTTGTTTCAACACATGGCACTGACCCACTGTGGCTGCGCAGACTGACTATAATGCACCCTTAACACCCAATAAACAAATATACGATTTCATTTTCTTCCTATTTATATGGTAATATAACTTACAGTTCTTAATCTCAATCACTCTTACTACCTACTTAACAGGAAAATGATAACCTTTTCAAGCATCCGACAATGCTACAATACATAGACAGACTCTCTTGTCCCTCCGACTGCCATAAACATCAAAACACAAACCCCTACATCTTGGCTCCTGTGACCTAAAGAGCAACACAGCTCAATAAAACCACAGGCTTAAAAACTGCTTTGATGCAGCTGTATTGCATTAAAGCCATTCTGCACTAATCACGGGACACAAACATCACAACTGAGAAAGCATTGTGAGGCCTAATGAGGCTCCTGATCACGAACATTAAATAAGGAGGGAAAATAAATACATCTCTAGAGATCGGAATGAATTTTGGTAAATATCTCTTCGTGGACATTATTATTTTTTAACCACACACCGTGTCTCATCACAGGATTTTGGATAAGCATAGCAAAATACATTTATAATAAACAATACTCTACCTGATAGCCTGATCAGGGTTTTTCCAGCCTGGGCGTACTGCCAGCTGTGGTTATCCAGCACTGCCATGGGTAAACTAAATCCAGCAGCAAACCATTCCAATCTATATAGTCCTACACTACATCCTATCAAAATTTACAGTGGCTATCGCCCCTACCCATTCTAGCTTTCTGATTATACCACTGTGACATGGTGAGGAGGCAACTAAACAACAGCCGTGCCATATATTGGTCAACGCCCCGCCACCCACTGAGCTGCAGAAAGCCAAAGACACTGCCAGCTCCTTTTTGCCTTCACCAACTGGCTTTTCTTCACTATGTCTCCCCACATGTCACTAACCCCTCCCCAAAACAAGATTTAGTAACAAGTGCTGCTTTGCATTTAATAGTTACTCCCCACCCTGTGTGCCTGGCTAGGGTTAAGCCAGCCAAACAGTTGTAGCTGGTGGATTTGTGAGTGAAATAGGCTTTAATAATGATTGGTTGTAATCTGCTCTCTGACTAATACTCAGAATCTGTTGCTATGAGCTTTAGCAGTGGGCCACCTCAGGGCCCTTAATGTAAATAATGTCCTTCTTGTCATCTCTTCAAGTGTATTTACATACAGTGTGTCTGCTGGGACTTGGATCTTCTTCACCTGATACAGTTAGTCTTTAAAATTGATTGATGAAGCATGCACACACACTAATAATCAGTTTGTTCATTTGTGTGAAAAGCTTTTATATTTTAGCCCTTGCGTCATGTTAACAAACCTCAAAATAACTGACGCAACATTGGTGCGTAAAGTAATTAGCTTGCTGTTTTCCTATCCTATCGGGATAAATTGTATTAATATCCATCCAAACTGTTGCATTTTCTATTTTTTTTACAAATTGTAAAGAAAGTTTAGATCAGACTGAAAAATATGAGGCTCAAAAAAACATGATCCAGCAACCAAAAGTGTGCTTAGCGTGCATCAGCATTCAAGCCGCAGCAAAGACTTTATCTAGACATAAAGCATGACACTGAAATTTAGCATGTGCAGACATTTTTGACGCAAAAGCCATAAAAAAGACAAGAAATGTGAATACTAACATTCACATCTTTAGTATTCTCTCAGCAGCACTTTCTGGGTGCACCTACCGACTCTGTTAGCTGCCTGATGCGGTTCCGCTGTCAGCCGACCTTTCCTGTCCCTGAGAAAGCCCATGTAGTGCAACCGGAATAACACGGTCAGACTAGCCATATCCAGAGTCACAGATAACAACCCGGGGTCTCATAGGAGCTTCGAAAGGCAGCGATCCTTTCGGTTTCCTCTAACTTGTGAGGAATTTATACCCTCTGAGGTGCTGAATGTGTTCTCTGGGGTTTTGAATTAAATAGTTATCTAAGCGCACAGAACCTGAGGGTTAACTGTGCTTTGTTTTGGTTTAGATCTTCAAGTATTATCTTAGAGCGTGAAAGCTGACAGCGTCTTGTCTCTGTGAGCTGAAAGAGAGGTCTGTCCCTGCTGCATGTGAAAGCAAGAAGGCCAGGTCACATATATGTGACTGATCCTGTTGGAATAAATAACTGAGAGGGATTGTCACCTCTCGGTGAGGGAGTCAGTGACATGCTGACAGATGAGTGTGTGTAATAGGTCAGGCTTTTCAAGCTGTAGATATACAACAACCTAACAGCCAATAGCATTACCTTCTAGGCATGGACTGCGTCGCCTTTCTATAAATATGCTAATTACAATTAAATGTGTATATGTCAGTATATTAGGTCAATATTAATTGTGTTGTTACACTTTAACAGATAACTGAATACAAAAAGTAAATTATTTGAAGACGGTTATTAGATAAAGTCTCTCATTCAGATTGTTTCCAACTGCAGTTTTTGTATTTCTTATGGATCACATTTCATGCGTTTCAAGCAGAGGGAATAGAGAAAAGCAGCAGTTATGAATTTAATTGCTGCACACGCATTTTGTGTCTGTATTAACATTTTGAATGTAATTTTTACACTGTATCACTTTAGTTAATTAGCTCTCTTTGCCCTTTTGTTTTTATCCTGTCAGTTTCCTTTTCTTCACAACTTGGTTCATTCTTGCTCGCTCACTCGTTTGATAAGCAACGACTGTGACAAGCAGTGTGTCAAAGAGGGAGGTAAATCCGTCCAGAACTGCTTTGTGCTTTAATCAAACTATCCTTATTTGGTCCTACTGGAATAATTAATGGTTGTTAAGAGGAAGTGGTATATATTTGTATCTTTTATTTCATCTATTTATTCTATAGTTGTATTAACTTTAATGCAGCTTTCATATTTGAAATTTCACTCCTAGTCCTGTGTGCACCCTATTCTGTGTTTGGACTACATATTGTGTGTATTCTTGGCCCACGTGGATCACTACAATGGGAAAGCACTTTGGGTCAACTTTGGTTATGTTTAAAAATAATAAATAATTAACAAATAAGAATTAAAAGCGACTCAAGCCCAACCAATATATCAACCAGTATTAGTTATTTCCCAATTTATCAGTATTGACATTTATAATCTCAGACAAATGACAATCCATCCATCCATCTTCATCCGCTTCATCTGAGGCCAGGTCGCGGGGGCAGCAGCCTAAGCAGAGAGGCCCAGACCTCCCTCTCCCCAGCCACCTCCTCCAGCTTATCCGGGGGAACACCAAGGCGTTCCCTGGCCAGCCGAGAGATATAATCTCTCCAGCATGTCCTGGGTCTGCCCCGGGGCCTCCTCTGGACATGCCCAGAAGACCTCACCCAGGAGGCGCCCAGGAGGCATCCTTGTCAGATGCCCGAACCACCTCAGCTGGCTCCTTTCGATGTGGAGCAGCAGCGGCTCTACTCTGAGCCCCTCCCGGATGGGACAATGTAAAAGGTAAAGAAGAGACGGGAGAAACATCCTTCAACCAGTTGATGTTGCCTAGATTGTCGAACAAAGGGCGTTCTGCTATTAAAACAAGAATATTTTTAAACTGTCTTAATCTTAAAAAGGGCTCATAAATACGTACACTTTACAAACGTTAGGAAATACATGTGTTTGAAAGACAAGAAAATATCATATATACAATATATATATACAGTGGATGTTTATCGGTCGGGCTGTAAAAGATGCATACTTGATATATCAGTCATATCTGCCATATCAGGATACTATACCAAGACTGGCCATCCAAAGCTAATTGTGATCTGTGTTAATAAGTTGTCACTTAGAGTAGAATTTCATTCATAGAAATGTGTTCACCAAAAGAACTATTCACGGTGGCTTCCTGTAGCCTTTAAACTGCGTCTCTGTGACCTCCAAACAGACTCCATGTTACATGCTACACAGCTACTGTAGCAGAGAGAGGGAGAGGGAGGGCAAAGGAGAACAGAAAGGCCACAAGAGAAGCAGTCACTGGGAGAGGGACTATAAAGAAGATTGAATGTCCTTTTCAGTGCTGAGCGCCCATGTGCATCTGTCTGCTTGCAAACCCACAACAGTACACAGTACGAACTCACTGGGCAGCCAGCTGAGCCGCATCAACACATCAATGAAGCAGGGAGGAGGATGCTTTGTACTGCTCTGGATGCGCCATTCATCAGTTTCCTCTAACCAAACCACCCGATTGTCCCGCTGCACAACAAAAACCGGCCAATAAAACACAGCAGACCAAATAACACTCGACAAGCAGGGCGCAGGAGGGAGAGAGCGAGAGGGACGAGTGGAGAGAGCTAGCGCCGCTGTGGTCTGATGTGTCACTAACTGCCTCAGAAGAAAGGGGGGCAGAAAAGAGAAAGAGGAGGAGGAGAAAGATAGAAAGAAAGTGCTCGAGACAACACCGTGTCAGCTGTCCCTCATTCATCAAGACAGTTGTGGCCTGAAGCAGATGGGACTTGAAACGATGATGTCAGACGGTGGGAGAGAGAGGTGAGGAGCGGAGGAGAGAGAGAGAGAGAAAGAGAGAGATGGGGAAGGCACTCGTTTTTCTAAGCTCTTCCAAATCTGATGCTTGAAAATACTTTAATAGTGCAAGTGTACAAATGTGGGTTGCTAAAGTGTAGGAGAGCAAAAGTGGGCTGTCACATGGTCGCCACCTACATATATATCTGATAAAACCATGTGACCCATGCAGATCCATGTTGGTATTTGATTGATACTAGCATGATGGGATCAGCACTTTGTCCTCTAATGTCAGTATGTAGCCAACTGAATTGTATTGAATTGTTTTCATTTGAAAATGTAAAAAAATCGATTTCAAACACGAACTATGAAAAATCTTTTTTTGTGCTGACTGTCACATCTATTTTATTTACATCCAATATCACATTTCAACAACAGACACTGACCCTTGCTTTAGAGACGGGTGTGTTTACATCCCAGGTTTTCAAAAACACGCTGAAAAGTGGGTGGGTGGGGAGGGGGGGGGGTGTGGAAAGTAAAAGTGTGTTCATTAAAATGTGCTCAGAATTTGTAAACTGATGATGATTTATCTCAATACAAAATACTGGACACGCGTAATGCACACACACAGTAGGCAATAAGTGCATTCTTGTACAGGAAGAAGAACTATCAGATCAGCCGACTCACGACCTGGGCTGACAGCAGCACTAACAGAGCGACAGCTGAGCTCTGATAATAGGATTAATTACTCCTACAAACCTCAGGGACAAAACTAACAATTAACACGTGATGAGCTTTAAAAGCTAGTCATTAGCGCGAGCACCGTGATGACGCTCGACTCTGCACCGGAGACGTCTGGCACACTTCGCTGACGTAAAGCTGTGAACGTGACTCTCTGCAAAACATTTTTTAGTAAACAAGCTAAAAAAAATAAAGGAATGCTTAAAAGAATCCAGTAGTGGCTTACTGTCCAGTCTTTCCCTTGGTAGCTGCTTTTGGGAAGTAAAAAAACAACAGAGAAAATGTGAAATAAAGTGCGGCTGAGAGCTCGCCAACTGGTAATTTCTTTCTGTAAACAGTATCTGTAATGAAAACCTCTAACAGAGCGCCGAATGATAAACAGAGAATCCGGTCCTGCAATTTGTGTCTCAACAAATCCAGCAAAACAGATAAAAACTATCATAGGCGAATCCAGCTTTTTTTTTGATGACGTGTGTAAGCACCTGCAGGGCTCCAGTTTGCTAAAAGCAGGATAGTTCCTGTTTACAAGCTCGGCAGTCAGAGTCTGCTCCCAGAGGAAAACACAGAAACACACGTGTGTGCACATTACTGTTACTAATGTATATCTGTGTGCGTGTGTCAATGTAGTCCAGGGGGAGTTTGCGTGGACTGTTTATGAGCTCCTGTTGCACAGATCCATCACTTTCTCTTCTCCTGTCATCCTTCGCTCCTCTGCAGCCAACTTCCTAAGCACATCCCCTCTCTGTTGCCCCTCTCCTATCGCACCGTCGCCCTTCCTTGCCTTTTTTCCCCCAATCCAAAACAGTCTCTTCCAGTCATTTCCAATCACACCCTCCCTCTCCCCCTCTAACCCTATCCCCCAGTGAGTAGATTTTCACTAGACTCGTCCTCAACAAAGACCAGTGTCCTGTTGAGTACACACACAGCAAACACGGAACTACGGGGCTACAGCAGGAGGCCCCGACCAGGTCCCATGGTTATCCAGTGTTATCACAGCCCTGAAAAACAACTGGCTTAGAAAAACAGGCGCCACCGCACTATCTTATGGAACATCTGACTCATTGTACACGCATGGATACCCAAGTGATGCACAGATTCCCCACAACAGAGTGGTCAATAGTCACCAGGAGGAGAAAAGTGACATGTTTGCTCTCTGCTTCAGATAAATGATATAAAAAAAAAAAAACACTCTTTTGCATGAGCACAAAGCTACATTTTGCAGTGAAAAAAATAACCGCATGCAGCGAATAAGCAGCACTTACTGGTGGGAGTATATTTGCAACTTGCCAATTGATTTACAACAGTGTTTCTACAGAGGGAAAAATTTCACATCAATTCAGACAGTTGAGCAGTCCCAAATCTAATCTCATCTAGATGTTTTCAGGGTTTGTTCAGGCTCCTGACTGTCTCAGTTTTGTAACCATCCTCTGAGAGGAAAGGGGGGGTGAGAAAGTAAGGGTGCGAGGACTAGGGGACGATGAGAGAAAAGACAGAAGAAGACTTCAGGATTTGTTTGTGCCTCCTCATAATTTGCTCTCTTCTATAGCCATTTCATTTTTGGTCTTTTATGACTTTGGGGGCCTCAAATTCATGCTCAACTCAGAACCACATCTGCATCCAGACTCCACCCTGACTACATATAGATAGGATGCAACACACAATCATGTTATACGTGCTTTCTGTTTTTAGCAGTGCAACTTCTCCATAGTAAACACAAACACAAACCGCACCTATGAACTAAACACGGAGCAGATACGCAGAATTACACGCAAATAACACATAAAATGACAGTATTACGAGAGAAAAAGAGAGAACGAGATGGGGAGGGGCAAACACAAGTCCCTGCACTCTTTACACTCACACAGTAGGGGTCACTAGACGCATTTATCAGTTATTCATTGGTAGGAATAGACATATTTTAAAACTGAGAAGATAGCATTTATCCAATTAGTTTCTGGGAGGAAACTCCTTACCAGCAAAAAACAAAGAGATATATCACTTTTTAAGCTCCAACATCTTTTCAACATGAAAGCCATGAATTGGAATTGTTAACTGATTAGTCTTAATCCGCCTAAAGCCACTAATTACAGTGGCCAAGTTAATTATTTTATTTGCATGATTTCTTTAACATCCTGGGCCTACACTCTGGCATCTTGCTCTTTTTTCCTTCTCTAAGCTGAAAGGCTTTTGTACCAAGATGCCACGATGAATAAAATATTCGCCCTTAAAGTATACATTTGAACGTGGAACGCAGCATCCTCAGGGAAAAACTGCGAGTGGCTGAGCGCTTTCGTCTTGAGCTTTAGTATTCAGCTACGGCGTTTGATTTCTGGACGTCATTCAAAAAACACATTTTCATTTAACGCTGGAAGAAAGGAATATCATCAGTCTTGGGTTCGGCAAATTACGTCGACAGCGCTGACAACTTATTACTCTGTCACAGAATACGTGCATCAGCAGCCATGTCGAGAGGGGGGAGAAAATGGAAAAAATTATTTGATTATGTGGCTTTCTGCTTTGAAAATCAGGCGTTTCTGTCTTCAGTTAGCACAACTTAAAAACACTTCCTCCCAAAATTTAAATGAGTAACAGGAAACCAATAAAGCAGACATTCCCAACATTAATGGCCCTAATATTCCCATAATCCAGCCGTATAAAACCGTATTGACAAGCAGCTTACATATTAAAAGCTTACAGGTCACTAAACCCTTTTTCTTTTCCCACTGCCAAGGAGGTCACAGCTCGCTGTCTGCTCATGTTTTGATCAATGAATAATATGAACAGGTTATTTGATATGCCGAGCAGCTACAGGCTAACTTGTTCAGGTGCAAGCAGAAGTTTTTGGTGGCTAATATTAGCCACTGTTGGCAAACAGCATAAATCATTTGCTGATAACTTGACCACCTTGACTACTCTTTTGTACTTGCACCCCTGGTAAACATTCATCCTCTAAGTCGCCACTCTTTAACTAAAAACCTAAAAAAAAGATATTTTAATCACCACCGTGGACTCCAGCTGCTCGCTCAAAGTTCGTATCTTCACTTTGAAGTCGGTTCAGCTCTATTACTTGTCTTTTATGTTGAGAACTGCTGGCAAAGTGATATGCTACACCTTTATAGATTTTATATATGGTCTTGCTGGTGGTCACAGCCCTTTCTATGTAAACATAACCCTTTGCAAGAGGATAGGCAAGGCCTCGTGACTCACATGCATTAGTTAGTTACCCAACAGACCAAAAATAGGTGGTTGTAACACTGCTGAGAAGTAGCTCTAAGCATAGCTCAGCAGAGTTTAATAGAATCCAAACGCTGCCAATGGAAATAATGCATTTTTTTAATGGGCATTATGCATATGTTTTGGATTAATCGGCAAAAAAACAAACATAACAATAGATGAAAATTTCAAAGCCTGTACTTTTCTTTGCTGTGTTTGAAATAAGTCAGTCTAGTTTTGTTTTATCATATCATATTTACAAGCTTTTACAGACATGATCCGGATGGTCAGTCAGCTGACCAACAAAGCAAGCAGCATGCCAGCACAGGAGGGATCCCAGCCAGAGGATAGTAGATTGTATAGCCTCTCTCATTTAAAAGTTTCAAGTTTCAACAACTAAAGCCGTTACCATCTGGGTTTCTCTCCATTATAAACACTGCCCTAGTGAGTGTCAACTCTTATCTTGTGTTGACACCATATTAGTATAAACCTGCAGGGTATAAACCAATCTAATTCATAAGAAACTGTCGTTATTAGTTCCGCTGCATGTGCTTAAATGCCTGAACTGAACTGTGGAATCACTGTAATAGTCCAACTGCCACATTTCTGCAGTGCAACAAACCTTTGACTACAGTATTCCAGCATGAAAATGATCCAGTTCACTGCACAGATGCAACTACTATCAACAAATCCAACATCATGCTCCCACTGCTCACTTGAATGAATGAAGAGAAATTTTAGAACAGGAAATCAGATGTTTTGTCATAAATCAGCACTGCTCCTGCAGCAGCTCAAGCATCGAAAAGTGAAATTATGGTCCTTTTGAAAAGGATGGAGCAGGCGTTGCAATGATATTCCTCTGTCCTCGGAGCAGCCAAGCATCCTTTATAGCCCTGGAAACAAGCAGCAACCAGCAAGCGCACGTATACACCCCCCCCACCCCACACCCTTCCTGTTCAGCCCCTCCCCCGAGATGGCTATTTCCAGCAAGCAATTGGCTGATGCGCAGGGGGAAGAGGTTGATGGCGAGTGGATGGGTGATAAGAATGGAAACCCTGACTTCCTATGCTTCAGTGCTCTCCAGGAAAAGGCCAGCTAAGTGACAGAGGACAAGATGATAATGATGTGAGAAGTAAGAATGATATGATGGTGTGGAGGATAGGGAGGATGCGCGGTGGGATCTAAGCTGCTGAAGATGAGCTGCATCATCTAAATTCTAATGAAATGCTGTCTGGAATACGTCTGTATTTTATTACTATTAACATGAAGTTTTGCAGATTCTGATGAAAAGAGTGGACCTGACGTTAACGGTGCAGGGGGAAAAAAGTGCAGAGGAACTCACTGCCTGAACGTCAGGCCAGATACATTTCACAACAGATGGAACCAATTAGCAGACAGCATGGCGGTGTAAATTTCTGCATTTAAAATGCGTGCTTGTATGTGTCAGGGAAACCCGATCAGCAGCACATGGTAATAAGGAAAACAAATATCGATAAAGCTATGAATGACCTAATCCTCAAGGGAATATTGGTCATAGTGTTGGGGTGTAGCTGGAGGTGTCTGAATGTCCATAGGTTGTGGAGAGGGAGCGGTAGCTGATCCCAGCTGACAGAGTTAAAAGCAAGGTGCACCATGCACACTCTGACATCCTACAACCAATTTAGAACCACCAAATAACCTGAGATGCCTCTCTTTGGACTTTGGGAGAGGGAGAATATGCACAGAAAGGCTCAAGCTGACCTACAGGTACAAGCAGAAAGGTTCCTGGTGACAGTGATAACCACTGCACCACCCACACAATGGCTCTGAAATCCCTTAAAGCAGCGGTCCCCATCCCCCGGACCTGTACCAGCCCGTGAGTCGTTTGGTACCGGACCGCAAGAGTTGAGGCTTGGGTGTGAAATTTATGGTTTTCAGTGATTTTAGCGGGTTTTGTTTTGTTTTATCGTTTTTATCGTTAACTTGGTTTTCCTGGGTCTTTTCCCATGTGTTATGAATAAATCTTTTATTTTGGTACCTGTACTGGTTTTATTTTGTTGTATTTATCCGCGACACCTTAAAGGCCGGTCCGTGAAAATATTGTCGGACATAAACCGGTCCGTGGCGCAAAAAATGTTGGGGACAGCTGCCTTAGAGCAACACATTCAAACATATAGGGTAACTCTATAACTAAATGGTCAGGTGGTAAATTTCCAGATGTAATGTGGGTTATTTTTACATGGTACCTACCTACATCATTGCCTTTCTATGATGGCAATGAGTACTGTATAAAGAAAGATTGTATAAAGAAAACAATCACATTTACTTCCTACAATTTACGTGGTTATTGCGTTTTAAAATAAATCTCAGACACTACTGGACCCATTAAAACACATGCACATTTTCAATCAGTTTAATCATCATCCTTTTATTCAAATAATAAATTGCACAGCTTTTTGGCTCAGTAACTAATAACTCCAGTAAACCTGTCCAACTCTTTTTAAGAGTAGTAATACAGATATTTAAAGCTATGCTCAAAATTCATTATCAACTGACAAAAACATCTACTCTACAGTGTGCATGGATTAAATAAGAACAAGACTACATTTCACTAATAGGCTCCAGCTTAAACAAGCCAGAGTGTGGTTTGGAAAAAGAAACTTTTTGGATTCGATTGTCTTATTATTTGCAGCCATCGGAAATGCGGCACGGCCAAACAGATATCATTATGTTGATATCCTGTCACAGAAGGATGCAAGCTGTGCTCTTTAAAAAAAGAAAAGAAAGACAGCCAGTGTTCTACAGCATGATCCAATTAAGGTCGTCTGCGCAAACACATACGCACACGTACAAAAGAGGTCAGGACGCACACATCCACATGCAGAAATGCACAGAAGGTTCACAAAGACACACTGCAGAGTGCAGAGTCCAGCTGTCTCTGTGTAAGACACCACAGGGAGTCTAACTGGCTTTCCTCTCTTTTATCATATCTCACGAGTTTGTGTGTGTGTGCGTGTGTGTGTGTGTGTGTAGCTGTCAGGAAGAATTTGGTCATTTTAACTCTAATAACTATGTAGCGGCACGGGAGTCAGTTAACTCTAAACCACGATATTATTGAGAGGCTGTGATTCATTACACATTCCAGTGAACACTTTGCAAAGTCCCTGTTCCATAGTAGTGCATGTATAAGGTCTACCTGCCATACTAAACAGTAAGCATGCCGTAGCTGTTACACACATAGATGTTAACCACACTATGCACACTTTTTAGGCTATAGCACAAGCTACACTGACAGATATAAAATGTTATGGCACACTGTTGAATACACAATAGATGTGAGATTAATTAGCCATCTGCTTTTACGATAGTTCAAATTAGGTTCAGAGAGTCTTTAAACCACAATATTAAACACACACGTTGTGTGCTGTGGAAGTACATCTGTGAACTTACAGACTTAACTTAGGTTACAGTATAGCTGCTTTCCATTTGTCTCCTCATGCCGCCTGTTTTATTAGAGCTTTCATGACCTTTTGTTTCACCCTTTTGGTCTGTTCTCTGCATTTAAGTTGAAGTTAATTACAAATGAAGCTAAAGCTTCATTTAGATACCAGATAGAAAAAAGAGCAAGTAAACAATCAAACAGTCAAACACACACACACTCTACACTCCAGAGTTTAGTGTTTCCAATCCTGGCCTTTGCAGGGGAGGGAAAAAAAGATCCAATGAACTCCAGAGAAAACCACTTCCTCTTTGCTTAGAAGTTTGTGTGTGTGTGTCTGAGTGAGCCTGCCTGCCCGTCTTACCCGCGGTGCACATGGTTAGCATTCAAAGCCTAGTTCAATAGGAACCACACAGTGAGCTCAGTATGGGCAGAATGGGAGACTGAGCTCACAGCTGAATTAAACTGAACAGAAACATATGGAGGAAATCAGAGGAGAGGAATGGAGGAGAGGAGGGTTGTTGTTGTTTTTTCAGTCAACAAGTATAAGACTGAAAATCGCTCTCATCTAATTCACTGTTGACTGTCTGCGCTAGAAATTATTAGGCCAGAAAAAGAGATGAAAATCATCCTGACTAAACTGGCAGTTGGCTACTGTTGCAGATGATTATTTTGGAATGAGCCTCAGCATATCTGGGGAATAGTCCAACACTTTACTCTAAGCATGCTTAGTCTGTAAATCCATATGCATGCAACAGTGTTTTGGGGACACTTGTGATTTTGTGGTTAAGTGTCTTCTACAATCTCGGCTGTAAGTAATGCATTTTTTAAATCTCCTCTTCTATGACAAATTGAAATGAATTTGTAACGCTCAAACCTGTTAATGCATAAATCAATGCATAAAAATTAAATAAAACAGAAAAGTGATAATATAAGCATGGAAGTAAACCTCCACAGTATGTGCAGAATAAAAGCACCAATGTTTAGATGCGGGATGGATCCCTGCCCCTGTGTGGCACTGCGTGCTACTAGTGGAACAGATGAGTGCTGGCAGATCAGACACACGAGGCAGGTTGATGTTGAAGAAAGGTTAAAGTTAGCATGAGTTTATGGGATGCAGAAACATCACTCACCACTAAAGCAAGACCTAAAAATCGACCAATTCCCAGCATTACTTACACTTTTAAACCTAAATGATAACATAACTGATCGACCTTCTCTTTCTATGAAATGTGCAGCATATCTCCCAATGAATGAAACAGGCTGTTATTGTTCAAAAATAGCTGTATGCAGATTATGTAATATTACCTAACATGGCTCTGTTTTTTGGCTGTAAGTGTGATTCTAATAATGGAATCCCTTCTCTGAACCACTGCTTGGCCCACACAATGCTGCAAATATCTTCATTGAGCGACTTCATCCAGTATTTCTCTTCATTAGGATGCCATTTCATACGCCAATGCTAACATAAAACATTAGGTTTTCTCTCTATATATTTTTATTTGGAAAGACCTGCATCCATACAAAGATGTGGGAAAACCACAGCTTTTGTTATATCCTCACAACATTTGATTTTTTCATGAAAACTGCTGTACCCAGGCTCTACGGAGAAGTAAATTGTAACAATGAGGAAAGCTTGAGTGCAGCAGAAAGGGCTACACTGCTGTAACTTACAACATGTGGGCATCACGGGCCAATAATTCATGTGACCATCAGCTCATTATCTCACAGAGGAATGGCTACTGCTGTCTTATGTTCAAAAATATCTCCAATAGTAAGGTAGTCCACATGCACTTGCATTCTTTGCATCCAATGAAGTTGGACTAGACTGTAACACAAAGAGTTTATCAGGTGCTTGTAATACTTATGATAGGTCATAAGTATTACAAGTCTGCCAGTTTGATCAGTCTGCCTGCTTGACAATCCCATTTTATCTTAAACAAAATGAGTGAAGTAAAAGGAATGGACTGAGAACTTTATCTTATTAGATAAAACAGATATTCACAAAGTTTTACCTTTGTGGATTTTAATTGCAAAAGCCGGTGAGAAATTGTAATATATTGCAATATATGGGCAGTAACGCGACTACTTTTTTCAAGTAACAAGTAATGTAAGGGATTACTATTGCAAAAAAGTAATTAGATTACTGTTACTTTCCCATGTGTTACTGCCTTACTAAACCGTCGTGATTTTGTTTGTGATAGTGTCTCATGACGATGCCGTACAAGCATGTGACGCTCATGCGCAGATCAACAATGGAAAATATGGAGTGTGGGAGAGAGTGCGACCATGCAGCGTTTAAAGCGTGGATGTGCTGACATTACTTTAAGTTTTATTCTGTAAAAAGTGACAAAAACATTAGCGTCCACTGTACACTCTGCGTGAGAATAAAACTTATTTTTAGGAAGCCGCCACAGGAATGTGAAATTTACAGAGAAACCTCAGGATCCTCCCACTGATATGACCACTGCGGCACCGGGCAAACCTCCGATATCCCCACTCCTGCTAAACAGGTGAAAATACAGTGGCTTGCAAAAGTATTCTGCCCCCTTGAACTTTTCCACATTTTGTCACATTACAGCCACAAACATAAATCAATTTTAGTGGAACTCCACGTGAAAGACCAATACAAAGTGGTGTACACGTGAAAAGTGGAACGACAATCATACATGATTCCAAACAATTTTTTTTACAAATAAATAACTGAAAAGTAGGACTCAGTCCCCTGAGTCAATACTTTGTAGAACTCCCTTTTGCTGCAATTCCAGCTGCCAGTCTTTTAGGGCATGTCTCTACCAGCATTGCACACCTAGAGACTGAAATTCTTTCCCATTCTTCTTTGCAAAACAGTTCCAGCTCAGTCAGATTAGATGGGCAGCGTTTGTGAACAGCAGTTTTCAGATCTTGCCACAGATTCTCGATTGGATTTAGATCTGGACTTTGACTGGGCCATTCTAACACATGGATATGTTTCGTTTTAAACCCTGGCTTGAACCATATTTGACAGTGGGGATGGTGTGTTCAGAGTTATGTGCAGCGTTTTGCATTTTGTCCAAAAAGTTCTAAAGACTAATAGTTGTCCTATGGACAGATTCCCCCACCTGAGCTGTAGATCTCTGCAGCTCGTCCAGAGTCACCATGGGCCTCTTGGCTGCATTTCTGATCAGCACTCTCCTTGTTCGGCCTGTGAGTTCAGGTGGAATGTCTTGGTAGGTTTACAGTTGTGCCATACTCCTTCCATTTCTGAATGATCGCTTGAACAGTGCTCCGTGGGATGTTCAAGGCTTGGGGAATCTTTTTGTAGCCTAAGCCTGCTTTAAATTTCTCAATAACTTTATCCCTGACCTGTCTGGTGTCTAAATCCAATCGAGAATCTGTGGCAAGATCTGCTGTTCACAAACGCTGTCCATCTAATCTGACTGAGCTGGAGCTGTTTTGCAAAGAAGAATGGGCAAGGATTTCAGTCTCTAGATGTGCAAAGCTGGTAGAGACAAACCCTAAAAGACTGGCAGCTGTAATCGCAGCAAAAGGTGGTTCTACAAAGTATTGACTCAGGGGGCTGAATAATTACGCACACCCCACTTTTCAGTTATTTATTTGTAAAAAATGTTCGGAATCATGTATGATTTTCGTTCCACTTCTCACGTGTACACCACTTTGTATTGGTCTTTCACGTGGAATTGCACTAAAATTGATTCATGTTTGTGGCTGTAATGTGACAAAATGTGGAAAAGTTCAAAATACTTTTGCAAGCCACTGTAGATTTAAGAGCGACAGGACTTAGTGCTGCTGAATCTTTGATTTTATTTATTTTTTGCTGTGTTTTACTTGCATCTATTTGAAAGAGTGAGTGTAAACCCAAAACATTATTTTATTTTATATGCTGGAATATGCAGAAAATAGGTTTAAATGTTAAAGAATTTCTTCAAGTCAAAGACTGTTGCATGTAATTTAATTTTTTGCTTAATGCAATGTGCATAAAATTAAAAGATTAAAACTCATAATACAATTTTGGAAAAGAGGCTTTCCATTTGATTCAATTTAATATGACGGATTATGCATAAAATATAAAATTGGGCTGAAAGGTCTATTGCGTTATTACGTATTCAGGTCGTGTATCATGTTTTTAAAAAGTAACTAAGTAACTAATTACTTTAGAAAATAAGTAATCAGTAAAGTAACGGGATTACTTTTTTGGCAAAGTAATCAGTAATTAATTACTAATTACTGTTTTCAAGTAACTTGAACAACACTGATATATATACACACACACACATACACACGGGCTTAAACAATTCTTAACCCTCTTGCACTTTCTATCTAACAGGGCTGCAGACATACTCAGGTAAAGGGTAAAAGCTTGTATTCTTCATTAACATTCACAATACATGTTTAAAATGCACCACATCAGCACAAAAGCTTTTCCACAAGGACACCTGCAATTTAATGTTACAGTGTAATAGATTGCTACAGGCAATTTGCTAACCTGACACTTAATTCAACAGCAAGATGATTTTCTTCACAGTAATTGAGAATGAACAATGAACAATCAGCCATAAGCGGCCAATACAATCTGATTACCTTTGATTCGCCGTGAGCAGCTCAATTTCTTAATTTCTGCCCGATTTTCACAGAAACACAAAGACACCAATGCAGCTCTAATTTTTTTTGTGTCAGCTTCAGGAATGAAGTTCAAAGTTCACAGGATTTAGCTGGCTTGTTCCAATCATTTTCACATTAACACCCATTCAGATTCTGGCAACTGGGAATAATAGCCCAAACGGTCAATTGAAAAGCAGTCTTCTTTTCATCCCTGGATGACCCAGTTGGAAAACATCAGGTCAAAACTGTGTCTCACAATCGACTAACAATGACACTCTAATTCTGTAAAACCCCACATGATATGCTTTTTTTTTATTCACTCTTAGCATGACAACACAAATGCACTTTCTGTCACTCTGTGTCAGCTTTCCTGGCACGGATTACACCAATCCCTTTAATTTAAATCAGACTCTCTGTGGAAACAGTCCAAACACTTTTGGTGTTTTAGTCCAAGACCGATTAAAGGGAATGAACCGGGGCCAGGGAGTCAAGCCCACATTTATATGGTATAATCTATGATCTACGTGCATACACTAATATGGGCCATTTAACTGACCTGCTTATACCGCAAAACAAATCACCCTGGCAAGTGTGACTTGATATATTTTTAGTATGTGTGTCCTGGGGATATTAGGGCTGAGAAGCAACAAGGTCATGGTTGCTATCTGATGCACAGAGGAATATGAGTGTAATGGGATTGGACACAGAGAGCTTTGATGGAAGACAACATTTTATTTAAAGTGGACATAGTATATGGTGTGAGCCATGTTTTGGGGGTTTCAACACTGCCTCTCTTCTACCCACACAAATACATATACTATAAAACTATGCAGTCCCAGCCACGCTAAACTGGAGAGCATTTTAAGTGTGAGCCTTCCTTCTTTGGCTATAGAAGTCTTAACAAACACAAATGTGCATTTTACAGACGTCTGAGGCTTTCGTGGAATTCTGTTTGATGTGGGACAAATGAGATTGTGTATAACTTATTTTGTGATCACTAACTGCGAGATTCACGGGACGTTAAGAGATCATGTGCATCTATTCCCCTCTGTAAAGGGATTTCTGATTAGTCCCTCGTGACCTACCTGAAGTTTGACCGGGGCCATCCAGTTTGGATTCACATTTTGGAAGAGAGCAATCTAAAAAGAGACGGAGATAAAAATGAGAGAGGGAGAGAGAAATTTTAAGAAAGGAAATATAGAGCTAAAGGACTGCCCAGTGACCCACTAAAGCAGCAGCATGACCTTCATCATGTTTTAGTGTCCAAACATTAAAGCCTTGGGATTACAAATGAGAGCGAGTGAGCAATTCGAGAGGAGCCCTTTGATCTGCATATCTGGACAGACCCACCCTGAGATTAAACGCCATCAGACATTTTGTACGCAGTTCTACACACACACAGAGAGAGTTGTGTTTTCATATCTTAGTGGGGACATCTACCTGACATAATGCTTTCCCTAGCCACATACCCTAAACATAACCTAATTGTAACCCTGATACTAAAAAAATATTTTGAGTCTCAAAAGTGCCTTCAAACTCGTGCAGGCAGGTATTTTGTCCCCATAACGGCTGTTGGTCCCACAAGTACAGTAACATCCCAGGTTTTGGTCCCCACAAAGATATGTAAACATGGTACAAACACACATGCACGTTCACATAGATGTATAAATGTGCTGCTATATGTGCTACCTGTATTTATCAAGAATATAGGTTTTTCTGTGCTCTTAAACACACGCTTAGACATACGCTCACACACATATAGGACACCCAGCACTGATAAGTGAATTAACTTTTAAAAGATACCAAGTACAGCTGATGCCATAGTATCTACTGCCTGAGAAACCATCTTTAAGGAGCTAAAATTATTCAACCAGATATGAAAAAGCAAAGCTGCGTGTTTGGCAATTTCTATGCTAAGCGTGTAACACTACAGTTAAGGCAAATTTGGTCTGCCCAAACGGCTAAGCTGGAATCAATAATGTCAGTTTGAGCACCTCAATTAATTCAGGATAAAATAATCAATAATGACTCATTCATAATGGATCCTGTCCTAGTCCACACATCCAGCACACAAATCTAATTTTGCCAAATTCATACATAAATAAATAAGGCAACATTACTTCAAAGGGAACACTGATGTGAGAGACATTCCATGCCGATGACATAAACCCTTGAAAATAAATAAAAATGAATGAAATGACTCCAGACTGTAATAGAAGTTTCCCAGAAGTCAGTGCAGGTAACAGCTGGACCAAATGACCAAATCATCTTGCAGCCTGTAGAAGACTGAGAAACTCTTTCTGGGTCGCTCACTAGTTGTACACTATAGTGGCAAAAGATAACAGACAGGAGAGGAGAGGGGCAGCTTAGTCCTTCACTCTAACTTTTCCTGGACTCCTTTATGAAAAGAACAGCCTGGCATATGCTGTCGCCTAGCCAGGATTACAGTAAGCACCTGTTCACGCACAGTACGCTTCATTTTGTACAGTGTAGATAAAGTTTTTGGTCCAGTGAAAAGCACTAACAGAATTTTCAAGAGCTTATATATACATGCATGTACAGCAGCCTGTGAGAGACAGACAGCCAGTTGGAGATGCCAAAGGGAACACAAAACAGAAGGTAACCATCTACCAAATACTTTGAAATAAACAAACCACTAGGTTAAAAATAATTAAAAGAATCTTTACTTGTACCTGAGGACAAGGTCAAGCTGTTAGGAAGTTTTAAAGTAAGTAGGAACGATCCAGATTTCTCCAAAATCTGCACAAATGAACTTCTAGAGAATAAATAATGCAGATTATTTAATGTAAGAGAATTAATATAAGAGAAATGTCATGTTTACAAAAGGGAAAACAGAGGAAAACCCCTTTAGAGCAACGATGATATAGAAAGATGTTAACCTAAATCCTGTGCCTGTTTTTGTGATCGTGTAGGAAAAGAGAGAGGGAAAAAAAGTGAAATCGTGCACCTCTAAGTGTGACCAATCAAATTCATTTGAGTGCATGTGTAAATTCGACAACAGCAGAAGCAAGAACCAGTACTTCTGCAAGCCTATACATTAGGATGGTATGTTAGTTTGATCCTCAACCCATTTTATATAAAGGCAGAGAGGCTTTGTTGGCTAAGTCCGAGGAGCACTGGGCTGGCACTGTTCACGCAACACAGATCAGAGCCTGCTGCTGCCTTCAAAGCAAGAGTGAATGATGCAGAGTCAGTCTGTTTGCAAGGGGAAGAGAGACTACACAGTTCCTGCTGGACAGAGTAAGTACAGCTGTTGGCAGAAGACAAGCAGTCACGGGCAGCACACAAGCTCACACATGTATGCAAACACACTCTGCAAGCTGTGCTTTGATTTTACCAAAGCTGAGCCCGTGATGCACTTTAGTCCGATTTGTTGTTTTCATGCTGACTAAAGAGCGTCCTTGACTTGCCTGCTAAAGAAAGTAAAACATGCTATCACTGCAGAGAAGAGCAGTAAAGAGTACGGGTATATTATCAGAATCAGCTTAAACATAAATAGGAAAAGTGTTAAATTAAATATTCCAAAGTTAACAACACTATGTACAATATAAGCAAGATATTACAAGTGAAAAATAGTCCAGATGTCATAAGGAGGAGATGTAAAGTTTAATTGCAGTAGGTAGGAATGCTTTCCTGTGCTGTGGTACATCGTGGTAGAATGAGTCTTTTGCTGACCGTGCTACTGTGGCTTTCCAGTAGAAGATGGAGAGGGTGTAAACTAAGGAGCTTGGAAAGAAAAGCGTCTGGACTTCTTTAAGTTGCTTGAAGACGTTTCACCTCTCATCCGAGAAGCTTCTTCAGTTCTAGGGTCAAATGGTGACACCAACTGTCTGCCATCTATAATCCAGTTTTGAGATCCTTTCCCAGACGCCTTAACACCCACTCACATCCTGGGCCATCTGACAGGAAATCATATGATAGGGTGGGGGCAAGGTTTCACAATGAGCTCACCCGAAACCTTGGCTGATTGTGACCTGCACCCGTTTTCACACCTTGGCTGATTAGGTAGAGGATCATTAGGGGGTCCATTGTCCCTCTCGGGGGGACACTCCCACAGGGCTTAAATCTGGGACTCTCCATCATTTGACCCTAGAACTGAAGAAGCTTCTCGGATGAGAGGTGAAACGTCTTCAAGCAACTTAAAGACGTCCAGACGCTTTTCTTTCCAAGCTTCTTAGACTACGATGACCTGGATGACTGAGAACCTTCACAGAGAGGATGCAATAGATCGTCAAATACTGTCCGTAACTTGGACAGCATCCTCCTTTCTGAAACTGCTGTCAGAGAGTCGAGCTCCCACAGCATCACTGACCTTGTAGGTCAGTTTATTGAGTCTATTGCTATCCGTTGCACCACAGCGCAGACAATGGCACTGGCCACCACAGACTCATAAAACTTCCTGAGCATCATCCGGCATATATCAAAGGACCTCAGTAGTCTGTGAGCATACAGATGGCTTTGGCCCTTCTTCTAGAGGGTTTCTGTGTTTTTAATGAAGTCCGAGGATTTTTTTTGTCAATGTGATCACCTCGGTAACAGTATATGAAGTTTCATGAATGCAGCTTTTGCATGTGTGCTTCTGTGCGTGTGACAGAATATCAATTATTTAAAGTTACTGCCATCAGCCTCATATAAAATTCAACAGAAAGACTTAAATTAGGAGCTGTAATTTTTTTTAAAGCAAGAAACTAGAGTGCACAGTGTAAGAATGAGGCCTCCTTTTCTTTCTAACTCTAAAAAAGCAACTGGTATTCTCGCTAACTGGTTTTATGAATGGAAAAAAATAGCACACTGCCTGACACTTGACATGCTACCTTTCTCTCAAAAAGTATTTTAAAAAAATAGCCCCAGAACTCAAGCAGAGCACTGGCCTCATGAGTCATTGCTCGTGTTTTTTTTTCTCAAAGTGCTTTTGGTGAAAGTAAAACTGAGACACAAAGCATTGCATGATGCTCCTGACTTAAAAGACTCCACATTCAGATACTACCTTTGCCTGAAAGAGGGACGAGATAAGGGAGGGTATAAGCAGAAAGCTTGAGAAAGGAAGAATCCTATTTTCATTTATGAACATATGGAACTTCATACGATGATGTAAAGCATTTTATAATCTCTGCATTGGTGTCTCGGTTACTGAAGGTACAAGAAAAGAATGGAATTAGATGTGGTGGGACTTGCAAACGGAAGATCTGAATATTACAATAAAAGATCATTACTTGGATATATGACAACCCTGAGCAGAAGCGAGGTCTGAAGTAATGATGGAAGGCTGTGTGGGAGAGAAGTGGAGGAGGCGAGGAAAGGAATGAAAAAGGACAGAACGAGTGGGAGACTGCAGTTGAGTGATAGGCTTCGCTCTTATCAGATGGGGGATTTGCAGAAGACACAGAGACGAACCCACAGCTTATTTTTATGACCTGCAATCTTCCTTCACCCCCCCCCCCCCCACCCCCCCCCCGTGCTTCATAAGCCCGGGGCGACGTGGGTGGGATGTAGTGATTTATACATATGTGCATGTGTGTGTCATATGTATATGAATGTGCGTGTGTTAGAACACAAGACGAACCTTCTGGAATTCCTGGTTATTGACTTGACACTAGTAACCGATGCCATTCACACGTGTGCACAAATACTCAGCTGATCTTTCTGGATAATTTTTCTGTTAACCACCTTGAATGAACGAACGTGATCTCTGTCACGGTGCAAAATAAGGCAGCGTAGTTTCACTCAAGACCTTAAGTCAAATTAACTCAAGAAAATAAATGGCAAACTGAAAAGTTTGATTGGCTTCATTAAAGCTGAAACAACCGCAGCACACACTTCCACATTTCCTGTGTTAACGTAATGGCCCAGGCCATGTCGGTGTGTCTTCAAAGCGACTCCACAGATGTACGTGACATTTTACAACAATCAATAACTTGGTGTGATAGAGTGTATTACGACTCTCAAAAAGGTCGAGAGCCTTTGATGAGATCGATCAGCATGGTCTGGCTGTAAAACAGGTAATTGCCTCACTGTGCACCCTTCTTGATTGTCTTTGCCATAAAACTCTCTGATGAACTCTTAGAAATGGATCCCGATATCTGGCCCTTATAATACAGTGTACAGTAGGCTTTTTATATAAATTCACAGTAAGTGGAGGATTAACTCTTTATTAGCCATATCAGCAACTTTGTGAGGGTATTTCAGGCACACAGGCACCAGCATCTGGTCTGTTTATTGCACATACTTACCCAATTTGATCACAAGTGGGATGGAACATAAATGCCACTCCACTGCAACATATATGTTTAGGGGGGAAAATTAGTACATCTGTTTAAATTCAATTTGCTAATATCAGGGATTAATTACTTTCCATACAGTTTGACTCCTATATAAGTCTCACCACACTGCCAATGCTTTAAATTGAAATTAGGAATTATTAATGCCTTAAACACACTTTAAAGCTACTCAGTGGGTTAGATCGAACCCTATGGTGGGCCAGTTTTTGCTTACTGGCTGTGCACAACTGATTTATGGGTCTGTTATCTCTCTCTTATATGGAGAATTAATTTTGGAATACGCTGTTGCTTGCACACCTGTGAAAGATAATTGGATTTTGACAGAAGATTTGGACGTTCAGTAGTTGATAAACAAGCATAAATGGCTAAAAACACTGTAAGGCTCAGCATGAATGTGCAAATATTTATTATTTATGGTACAAAAACTGAAGGTATACAGTATTAAATGACCAATTTGGGAGAACTCAAGTTCATAAGCAGTCCTTTTGGTCCAGTTTGTATCACTTTGTTTTCAAGCAAGCGCTCTGAAAACAGCCTAAAACATTTCCTGGCTCCGAGATGTTGGCATTTAATATACATAATCTGTATGTTTTGTGGACAGCGTCTTAACTGTTGGCTTTAGAGCAAAGGTTCTAACATTTCTGACGAGTACACAAGAAAAAATGTACACGTCGGCCAAAGATACGGAGAATCTCTGCTGCGAATAAAAACAGCCAAGCAATGACGCAATGAAGAATAACTGGACTTTCGAATATTTCGAATGTTTGCTATCTTAAGACTGTTTGAAAATATGTCTTAAAACTATGCCAAAAAAATGCAGTTTACTGAATAGTTTTCTGATGCATGAAGTCTAAATAACACATAGTTTTACTCCAAATCTTTGTCCCACAAGGAGGTCGGCTAGGAGGAAAACACCCCGATGAGTGCAGCCACGCAAACCTTGGGCTGCGACCCGGCCAGTCATTCAACCAGCAAAATCTCCCCCCTTTTTGCTGACAGCTTCTCCATCTTTAGTCTGTGGCACTATGTGGATTATGATTGATCGACAGTTGCTTATAAAGCCAGTGGAGTTAAAACTTTGATCTGCAAACATGCTACAAGTCAATCTTGGACTTTACCCTGGTTTTCTCTGCTGCGTCACACTTATATAACAAATAGTTTATTGGTTGTTGTCATTTTTGGCTTCTTTTACTGATTTTTAACTATTACCAAGGTACTAATTCTTGACCACTGCCTTATTTGGCATTGGACGGCATAATCAGCTGATGATGGCTAATAAAGAAGAGTTAAAATAAAAGAAAAATGATTATTTAGTAGTGCTGTCAGCATTAATCTTGTAAAAAGGACGTAAACGCCATAACCGCATTAACGCCACAAATCTCAGTTAGCGAGTTAATGCGGATCGCCCCTCACGTGGGGCTGCACAGCGCTAACGCATTAACGAGCTAACCGCGCCAAAGCGTTAACAAGCTAAACACGCTAACACATTAACTAGCTAACCGCGCTAACGCGTTGCCGCTGTGCAGCCCCACGCACGGGGCGCTCTGCGTTAACTCGCTAACTCGATTTGTGGCATTAATGCGGTTATGGCGTTAACGTCATTTTAACAAGATTAACGCTGACAGCACTATAATTTAGGATTTATTTTATTTATTTGTATACAGTGACACAGAATGAGGATGCTTTATTTTTGTCACATTTGAAAGGCAGACAAAAGTGTTACCAATGTTTACCACTAGCCAGTTACTCTAAACCCTAGTTTTAAAGTAACGTTTCACATATAAAAATGTTGGTTCATGTTGTTACTCTGTGCAACACTGAAATACACTCATATATCCCAGCGTTAAGGAAGGCAAACCTACTTATCAGCCTGTTTCTTGTGATTGCAAACACAAATGCTGCCATGAAAGAGATTGTTATTTTGTCCTTGTGTAACTAGCATTTTACAAAAAGCATAGGGATATCTATGTTTTTCAAACTAGTCCTGTTTTTCTGTGGAAGTTTACCTAGCAGACTCTTTAAGCAGTGCCGGCTGATTTAGCAGCACAGGCACTGCCAATCTAAGCTTACAGTCTTTAACTCTGACCAACTGCCAATTAAGCTGCTCCGAGAAGCGACCGTAAGGTCTCAGCCTCAAGACCAGAGTAGCCTACATTTTGCAGGGTGTACTCCACCCAAGCCTCAGATCTATAATTTGATGACTGAAGGGTTTTTTTGTCCCTCTAAGTATGTCATGTCCTCTCTTTCTGGATCTCACTCCAGTTCCCCTCAATCCCACATTTACATTCACTTTCTTCAATCTGTTTCTCTTTGCCTTCACTCTGCCATTTCTCTCAGTACACACTGCATGTTTTAAGATGCATACTGCACTGTCTGTTAAAGTTCTCTTCCTCATCTACATGATTATATAAGATTTACGCTTGAGTCTGCAAGGCAACGCTAGGTCGTTATGCTTCCATCGATTGCAAGTGTGCTCAACAAAAATAAAGAATCACTGCTCAGTGATCTGGCTGCTATTGCAGCCTGCACTGGCAGAGGTCACTGGGTTCACTTTGGACACAGAGAGAAATGTCTCACTTTAATGTCAGACTGACTCTGGTAATAATGATTGAAGCATTTTGATTCTAGTCTTACTGCAAGAATTACTGAGGGACAAGCCATTAAAAGCAACATGGATGGAGCCCCAGTAAGCGTCACTGTTGTTTAGTCAGTCACTGGTACGATTCTGTAAACTTGTCTATGCAGTACAAGGTTGTCATAATAATCCCTAATAGTCCAAGATCTGATATCCCAATGTTGGTGTTGTTCCTACATCATGATAATAATCGTGGTCTGGAATCAGCATTGCAACTGGCCAGTGAAGTTGCCACACCATTATGTTAGCATTAGCCAAAGGGTTAGCTAGCAAACCAAAATGAGTTACCTAAATTTGGCTGACAGCAAACCTAACTTGATAATATATGTATGTCTTGTATTTAGTATTAACAAAGACAACATTTATTATGCTTATTATATGTTTTTAACAGTACAAGCACAACAACTGCAAATAGTTGTTCATGCCATAAAAAGTAGATCTTTGCAAAAAACCTAAACCCTAGGGCTGGGCCATATCACGGTAATACCGGTATAATGTTAGGCAATGATAAGAAAATGAAATATTGCGATAGAATATGGGTAAAACGTGCATGCGCAGTGCCTTTGTTTTCATACACACATGAAAAAGCATGGCGGCTATGGAGAATGAAAAGGGCAAAAGCGGATCAATGAATGAAACAGATGAACCAGAATTGGTTTGTAAAAATGGTGCAACTTCAGTGATGTGGAACTGCTTTGGTTTTTGTCCGTCATATAGCCACCAAAGCACTTTTCTTTGTACACGGCGCTCAAAAATCTGTCAAAAAATGTTTTAGTACGACTTTGGTAAGCTACGAAGCCGCAGCGCTTGATGGATTGTCGAAGCATTATGTCTACCATAGTCTCTCGGAGTAATACGTACTGTGCTTCAACCTAATATTACCGTATTGCGTGTGTGCATAAGGATCCCAAAATGGCACCAGTTAAGAGACATGCGTATGAAGCGGATTAAACTCAAGGCTATCAGTTGTGTTGTGAACATGAGAATAGAGCAGCTGTGACAGAATTCAGAATTAATGAATCAATGGTATGGAAGTAGAGGAAGCAAGAAGAATGAGTTGAGTATGGTTTGACTAATCTGACTGTTTTGCTTCACTTAATGCGCCAGAAAAATACATATTTGACTTATTTATTTGGCACACTGCAGTTTCATTTTGCAAAGCACCTCTTTTTAAGTTTTGTGGATATTACACATGGTTATGCTGAGGATATTTCAGCCCATTTTCACTGGAAATGCCTTTTGGTTAAACTGTCAGCAAGGAATTTGCATTAGCTTTAATGCACATAAAACAGCTGCTTGTTTAAGTGAAAATACATTGATGGAGGTTTTTGCGCTAATAAAGTTGTCGAGTTGTAAAGTATTTTGTTTCGCATCAATTATATCGTCAGTTATATCGTTATCGCAAATTTTCAAATATATATCGTGATAAATATTTTTGGCCATATTGCCCTACCGTACTAAACCCTATAGTTTATTGATATTATGACTAAAGATGCCAGTCCTATAACCAATGTAGTTGACTGTAGACTGGGAATATGGCTCTAATGCAAGATGTTTTGACAGTTATTGGACCTTCTTCCAACATACATCTGGTTGCTTTTACGCCAATTGAGTTTCACAGTGCAGCTCTGTACAATAATAGTATTGCGCAGGGCCAGTAACTTCATTTAGCATCACTCAAAAGACTATATGAAATAATAACTTTTAAAATATACCATCATCCCAGTTTTATTTTTTTGTCTTGCCAGTAAGGCTCGCCCCAAAGCGCCTTAATGTATTTGAAAGCGGTTAATCAGAAGATATGATGGGTTGCAACATAATCTGATTTGTTGGCTCATATTGCTAGTGATGCAAGTGTCACATCACTGGCCATATGGAATACAGAAGACTCTATTCAGCATTTTGCCAAATTAGAAATTGGCAGCACATCTCAATGACAGACATGCCATATGTATGACATTACATGGAATAGAGTCATTTAAGCATGAAATAACACTTACTGGTCAATATCTGTAGAAGTCAAACTGGATAATGATTTGCATTTTGCACAACTTGTAATGTAGAACATGCAATACTCACTGCAAACTGCAAACTCAGAGCACTGCAACCCCAGTTGTATAATTGTCTGAATGAATGAATGAACAGAAGTTTAAAATCCCAACTTTACTCACACACTCTTACATTATTAACAGCAAACCCAGGAAAATAACTATATACATGACAAAGAGTGCTGTTCTTTGACAGACCTACACTTCAAGTTTACTCATTTTGACAATAAGTGGATTTTTAGGTTGCAAACTAATGGTTTTATTGCACATTAAATAAGGATAATTGTATATAATGATTAGAGCAGGGCGATATGACCAAAAATATTTATCACAATATACATTTGAAAATTTGCGATAACTATATAACTGACAATATAATTGACACAAGACAAAATACTTTACAACTCGACAACTTTATTAGTGCAAAAAAAACCCATCAATGTATTTTCACTTAAACAAGCAGCTGTTTTTTATGTGCATTAAAGTTACATAAAAATGTAACAGTGTAAATTCCTTGCTGACAGTTTAACCAAAAGGCATTTCCAGTGGAAACTGGCCGACATATCCTCAGCATAACCATGTATAATATCCACAAAACTTAAAAGAGGTTATACACACACAATACGGTAATATTATGTTGAAGCACAGTACGTATCACTCCGCGAGGCTCCTGCCTACGATAGCCGTAATGCTCCGACAATCCATCAAGCGGTGCGGGTTCGTAGCTTAGCAAAGTCGTACTAAAACATTTGACAGATTTTCGAGCTCCGTGTACATAAAATCGTTTCAGGTCAGTAAACACAACCAGAATTCATACATAAGGCACACGGGATTATAAGGGGCGCTGTCGATTTTCAGAAAAATCAATGGATTGATTTTATGTGTGCCGTATTTTGAAAGAAAAAAAACACGGTAATAACGACGGCCCGCTAGCATGCTCTAACAAAAATAGTGCTTTGTTGTGCATCTGACGGACGAAAGCCAAACCAGTTCCACACCAGTGAAGTTTCAGCATTTTTACAAACCAATTCTGGTTCATCTGTTTCAATCAACGATCCGCTTTCGCCCTTCTCATTCTCCATCGCCGCCATGCTTTTTCCGCCATGTGCATATGAAAACAAAGGCACTGCGCATGCGCATTTTACCCATATTCTATTGCGATATTTCATTTTCTTATCGTTGCCCAACATTATACCGGTATTACCGTAAACGGTATGATATGGCCCAGCCCTAATAATGATATATTACAAAAAACTACATATTTAGATAGGCGTAGGTAACTTATTATAGATCAGTGCACAGTTACACATATATTATTGCAATGAGGGACTGTGTATTACATAGCTCTATTTATTTACAGATAGTGTATATGTATATATTAGACTGTATAACCAAGAACAGACATATAATGAGTTAAATAGGGAATGAATAAGCATTTGCTTCCACCCACTCATTTTCAAACAGGAAATGGTTGATATTTTATAGGATTTCAGTCTATTGAGTTTGACTGACATGGTTTTTTCACATTAATATGATGGCTTTCTTATATTTAATGCTTCTTGGGCTTTTTTTATCTTTATTTACATTAGTTACTTACATGTTCAAAACTAAGATCTCATCCATTCAACTTTCATGCTCATTTAGAAAGATAAAGATATGGAACAGTTCCTGACTTCGATATCTAGGGAAATCTTTAGTTACGAGCAACTTGCCTTGATCACAAATGACCTAATATTTTCACAGTTACGTTTTCGAGTAATCAGCAGTTGCATCATGATGCCTTACTTCAAATACTTGATCCAATCCAAAATTCAAACTGGAAACAAAGGAGTATTAATACATATTCTTGATCTGATAGTCAACTGATTGTGCTATTTATATAAAGGATAGGGAACAACTAAATATAACTATGAGGAGTGTTATTGTACTGCCATGCCTTATGAGGTTTTCTCTGCAGTTAGGTGAAAATCTTGACGGATGCTCAAACAGCTGAGCAGCTGAATATGTCTCATCTTTGACCAGTTGCAACATTTTCGAGATTAGAGTCTAAGTCATGGCACAAGAAACCTCGGAGAGTGACTCAGCGGCTGAGCTGTGATCCACAGCAACAGTGTGGGACTCAGAGATGGAGCACCATCTGCTCACTGAAAATAATCACGCGGGGATGAACACTGAGTATTTTCGAGGACCAGTGAGAATATTATCCGTTCAGGTGAGGCGAATTAAACACCAGGGCTGGATGTGGATGTAAATGTGTTGATGAAACTCAAATCACTTTCAATCCAAATAGTCCACCAGCTTTATACATAATGTACAAGCTCAAATAGTTATCCAGATCGTAAAGACGTTAGTCTTTCTCTAAGTCAGACTCTTAGTCAGTGACCAAGCTGTTCAGGTAGCCCATCGATCACTTTAGTGTTGGTTCAGTAAAAGAATCTGCTACCTTTTGTTTTCCTTCACTGACTAACTAGGGCACCACAGTGCACCCACAGACACACACTCACACACACAAATCCCCAAAATAGGTATTCAGAATCAACTAGGATGGGCAGCTGTTTGGCAATATTTCAACATGGAACAGGCTGGCAGGGTTTAGGATTCAAGCTATGCATGCAGGAAGAAATTAATTAATTGACATGTTTGCATTGGGCTGAGAGTAAAAAGGTATAGAAATAGAACATAAAAAGAAAGGTCAGGGAAATTGATGAATGAATCAATCAGCTTTAAGGAGCTGTACATAGAAATTAATAAGAGTGTTGAAAGGAGGAAACTGCTAAATTGTAAAAATATATCACTTTCAATGTCAGATTGATTTCAGGTTACTAATGTATTTGAGTGCACATGATTTTGTGCTTTTGGGCATATTTTTCAAAGTCTCAAAAAGCAAAGAAAAGCGTAACTTTTACCTTTGAACTGTTCGACAGTATTCACAATGCATTTTGTTGTTTTCCCAGAACCTTCTTTTTCCATACTTTCTCTTCATAATAGGCTCTCGTAAAAGTTTCTTGAGGGCATAACCTATTTCTGTCTCCATCATGAATACTGTATGAACTGCATTTGCTGCTATATAAACAACCAAGCAGCCCAACTTCACTCTGAGCCAACTTTCCAGCCTGATACAACACAGCTATAGGAAAATACATTGGCAGGCGTCCAACCAACCGTAACAACGGATTTGAACACAATCCATTTTGACAACATTCCTTACTGTCTGACTGGCAGGGAAGGCAATATCCAGGAGAAGGTATGGGGGTTTATATCGGCTGTTTAAAAAGTGCGCACGTGCAAGCGCAAGGCTGCTGCATTTATCAAATAATTTTCACGTAAGTGGTGTAAGTGTGTGTGTTCCTACAAGTGGATGTGGTGGACAGCAGACCCCAAGGCACCAGGTGTCAGAGAGAGAAACAGCTGAGAGAGAGAGAGACTTGTGCTGTTGTGTATCAGAGGTGGTCCCAATACTGGACTGTCAGCCTAATGATTGTCTAATTCGACTAAAGAGGTATTGTATAAAGGCTGAATAGGATAAAAAGAAAACATTTAATCGTGAATGTGTTAAGTCTGGTTAAGATACAGATTAAAACAGATCTTCCTATAGAGTGGAACACATAAGGAATTATTATCACTGGAGTAAGGACACTCCGGTTATCTGAAATGACAGATCAAAAACGGATTAAAAAAATGTTTGCCACAGACACCCAAATCTTAATGCATGGCTGATATCAAGGAGGCTTAAAGCCCTCTAGGACCTATAAATAGTGTTTACATTATTTCCATGGTGAGGGATAAGGCTGGCAGGCCAATCCTTGTTTGTTGTGATGATGCCATCATATCAGGGAGGCTCTACGCTGTAGAGTGCAACCTATTGCCCATACATGCATCTATGGCCTAGCCTATCAGTGCATAAGATGATGAGAGAGGTTCGTTAAGATCCCCATCTACTGGCTTCCCGTGTTTCTCTCTATTTGAAGACATGAAAAAGAAATTTTTACAAAAAGATCGAGTCACATCTGGTGGGGTTCGTGATGGATAGTGTGTGTATAGCATCAAAACACTCCTTCAGCCCGAGGAGACCACGGTCTAGCTCTATCACATCCACACCTTGTTGTAGCCTAGGCTGCTTGGTCCAACCCAAAATGGGGTCACTGCATAATAATCAAATCCCATATTTCAGGAGGTATGATTGGTGGTTGTCATTAAAAAAGGTGCGACATGACAACTGAGTGGCTGACTACAATGTGGTAAATAACTACAAAACTGTGAGCATCTCTCCAGCACGTCCGACGCGCACTCTGCATCTCGCCCATCACTGCTTTTTGTCATATTTGGCACCAATGTGGCAGACCACCAGTGAACACGCCGATAGCTCAGGGTCTCCTAGAGGGAGACTCGCCCCTTCTCTGACTTACCGGATTTGAAAAACGCCGCTATGTCTGCCGCGTCCTTCCCAGCCTCATCTAGCCCCTCTCCTGCGCTCATGGCTGCGCTCGCTTGTGCGGAAATAGCGATAGATATCCTCAAAGTGTTAGGTTGCTGCAAGAACTATTATATCAGCAAAAGCGGGTCCTGATGCCGATCATTGAAGCAGATCCGCTCATATAGTCGGTGCTCTCTTCATTAAGCGAGAGACCTTCTCCTCCATTTTGGCCGAGAAGGGAAAATCCTGGCGACCGATCGGCGGCGCTCCCGAGTTGGGGACGTGAGGCCGACAGCCGGGGAGGAGGAGGAGGAAGGGGGTGATAATGAGAGAAGGCGGAGGTAAAAGAGGAGGGGAATAGGAGGACTGAGGAACGAGGGCTATTCCGATTCGAGGGGTGGGTGGGGGTGGGATATCCTGGGATTCCGTTTCGGGGGGTTTTGGTGCAGTGTGCGCCACCCAAATTTAGTGTGCGCCACAGCACATCAGCAGTCCCAGGCGTCACTTAATGCGGTGCTGATGCGGGTTGCGTGGGAGTCATACCATAGAAATTTATGCTTTAATTGCTTCAAGCTCAGATATTACATCAGATGTGATATGGAAAGGCACAGATGTCCATGTCGGCACAGTGAAGTTGTATTAACATATCTGACTTTCTCATATAGTCCAGGCCTTTCTAACGAAATTCTAACGAAGGAAAACACGATTTCACATGTCCACGAGGGTCACTGAGTTCTGGTGTTGCATTATTTAGTTCCCGGTTTGCTTTTAGCTGCTGCAAGGTGTCGCGTGTCTTCTCTCAGTGATGCCAATCCACCCACGCTTTTAGTTATAACAGGGTGAAAACGGCCGTGGCAGAGAATGACATCATCATCCTCTCTTCATCTCCTCTGTGATGAAGAGGATGCTACGGCATGAGGTCATTTGCCCCACAAATCTAACCCAGTTCAACAGGACAGCTGCAGCTCAGTCCTGGAGGAACAGGACGCTGCTGCCATCTAGGGGTTGTCGTCACATATTGCCGCGGGAGGTCAGCAGCGTTGCACCGTGGAGATGTTTGCGAATAGAAATTGACTCCGCAACTTCATTACCTCCAGCAGTTGGCGCTGTTTGTAAAAGTAAGCATATTGACTAAGCCAGTGACTCTCACCCAGGAGTCCAGGAACTAAACGGGGTGCTTTTACACTTTCAGTAGAACAATTAGGTCACCTACTTGGACATATAAATAAAAAGGAAGGAAAGAAAGAAAATCTAGTTAAGTAGAAATAAAAATGTATGGAAGGTAATAGCATTAAAAACGGCTTCCTAAACATTTAAAATTGAATAGAAGCTCAAAGTAGTGAATTAACTAGTAGTAAGTGTGTCATCAAATGACTTGAAGTCGATAACAAGAATCTTATACATCAGGCAGGTCATCTGGGGTAACTTTTATAGCCTGCAAGGTCAAGGTGGCCTATTAGCTGAAGAACCACCCATGTTAGCAAGTTATCTGTGATAGTAGGCCAGAGAATGGTTGGAGAAGGTGGGAGAGATGAAAGTTGTGAAACTAACCATAACTGATGAATGTTTAACTGAATACAACAGCTGAAAATAAACAGTATAAGGTCAACAAATTAAGAAATGGTACAAGTAGCTGAAAGCTAAGAGGCTATATAGTTAAATTCAGTACAGTGCAAATGTGTTGAGCCACCACTCGTTTCTTTACATTTTCCTCGAAAGACAGAAAATAGGTGCAGAAATTTATTGAGTCATGTGCAACTATACATGGCAATACTTTAAATGATACAGAGTTTGTATAATTCTAAAGAGCTTGAAAGTCAATCAATATTTGATGTGACCACCTTTATGAAGCTACTGCCAGCCAAACACTTTTCATATGCTATTCCATGGTAGATCAAAAATTTGCAGGTACCTTTCTGCATTTATAATTCTATTAATTTGGATGGAAGATCTTCAACATCAATGTAAATGCAGCCATCCTTCCACTGAATAAATTAAAATAACAGATGAGGTGATGGTCCTTGACTTGTACTCACTGTTGAGTCAGTGGGTAAGGGAATGGTCCCAGTTACAGTGGCTGGTCATCTATCTATCTATCTATCTATCTATCTATCTATCTATCTATCTATCTATCTATCTATCTATCTATCTATCTATCTATCTATCTATCTATCTATCTATCCATCTATCTATCAAAACTCAAGGAATGCAAATATTTAGATGCTTACAACTGTGTACTGTGCGGTCATGTCCAGGACATTGACCTATACCAAGAGTATAACTGATATTATTGATTTCTTCTCTCTGCTTACACTGAAGACCAGTGTCAATCTGTGGGAGAGTGAATCCCTGCAGTATGTTACTTGGCACACACACACGCACACGTACACACCAAAAAAGGCAGAACAACAAGCACATCCTTCCACCTTTTGTGCACAACTGGAGAGCCTACCGACAATGACATTAAAAATATCAAACATTGCAATAAAACAGTTGATCTACAAGTGTACGTCCTACTCTGGAGGCCAGAAATGGAGCAAAGATTACACTAATTTCTATGCTAGACTTGCTGGTCTTGTTACTCATCCAGATCACTTACATCTTGGTGCAAGTTCCTGTATGTTGTCTGTCAAGATCCTCAGTCATCCAGGTCAAAGAGCTTGGAAAGAAAGTGACTGGACTTCTTTAAGTTTCGTGAAGACATTGCACCTCTCATCCAAGAGGCTTCTTCAGTTCTGAAACCAAAGCATCCCAGGTACAGGTTGGAGTACAACACACAGTACCACAGTCCTGGATGAGACAACGAACATTCACGAGTACGTCAGGAAGATGGCCGCGACCAGCTGCGTGCTCAGTGAATATCTCAGGCAGCAGAAACTCAAGAAAGAAGACCAAGATTAGGAGCCATCATGGAAGGTCAGGCCCCTCCATGGTATGTACCACCGGCAGATAGAGGAAGTGGCTGATGTCTAGAAATCCTACCGGTAGCTGGACAAAGCTGGACTGAAGAGAAACACCCACTTTGTCTTTCGTTATACTTTGCTTTCAAGAAGCCAGTCATTTAATGTAATTTTTTAAAATGATTTTGAGAAATAGTTTTCCGGGCATTAGGAATGGTTTTCAAAGTTTTCTTTGGACAATGACTTCCTTTTTAAATCCATTCTTTGTGCTTGATGTTGTTTTTTCTTTATTGTTTTGTTTGTTTGTTAAACTACTTAACACTGACCTATAAATTACTCAAGCATAACAAGGCAGCTAACTCAAGGGATGATCCAATCTTGTGTCCAGCAAAGTTGATCCATCTGCTGTTCACAGAAGCCTCATCAGAAATGTTTTCAGTGGAAGGATGGCTGTCAAAGAAACCATGCTTAAGGAAGGCAAACGGAAAGAAAAGGCTCAGGTATGACAAGATACACAATAACCTGTTTCATGGAGTGATCACTCCCAATTGATGATTGGTTTTAACACGTCTGGCATTTTAGGGAGATTAAGGTTCTTAAAACACTGGAGATGTGAACAGTGTCAGTTACATTAAAGTTGTAGTGCATAAGACCAAGTATATTTTTATGATCATCCATGCATCACTGCTACAGTATCTTTCAGTTTTGATAATAAAGACTACAAAATAAGAGTCGTAAGCACAGTACAGGAAAGAAACTGCTGAGCTTTGTTTTTGATCAAGTGGAAAGAAAACCTTGTCTTTCTGCAGCTGTTCATCCCTCCCTTTTTTCCCACAAATTTCCCACATGTGGGACTAATAAAGGTTATCTTATCTTATCTTATCTTATCTTATCTTATCTTTGATTGCACTGCATTTACCTTGCAGGTTAACATGCTGTCAGAAATTTCATGCTGCATCATAGATGGCTTTAGAGATCATGACATTTTCATCTGGAAGTAAAAGATGTATGATTAGAATCATCACACCTCTGCTGAAAATGATTAAGAATGGTTCTATTATAAATGATTACTTCACAGCACTTTGACACATATGTCTTAAATCAGTGCATCATTTATTATTTAAATATTCAGACGTGTATACATTTTATACTAGTGAAGACCTGACTAGGGTACTGAGCAAATACACCAAATCATTCTGCGATGGGAACCACAAGATGCTTTACAGCAGATTATAATCATATATATATTTCTACTTGTAGTCTTTGATGGTTTAACATGTTAGACATTGCAGAAAAGCTATCAGGACAAGAAACTACAAAAGGAAGACAGCCTGGGGCTCAACATCCCTTGAAGTAATGGAGAGAGCAGTCGTTGATTTAATGGGTGGGAAATCCATAAGATCAGTTACAAAAGGGAGGAAAGTTGACAAATCAACACTTTGGAGGGACAGTAAAAAGAGGCAGGCATTCAAATATACACGCACGCATGCACGCACACAAACACACACACACACACACACTGGTTCTTAGCAGTAAATCATGAAAAAGTACAGATGACACTGCAAAGGGGGCATGATATTAAAGTGTGTCTATTTCAACCTCAAAAGTACGTCTCACTAAACAAAAGAGGAATGAAAAGGATTCAGAGCATCAGATTTTACTGGAGCCTGTTTAGTGTGAAACACGTGTCTGATCATCTACAAATGAGGATAAAATTGTTAGCCGTGCCCCTCATGAAAATTTCCTTTTTTTTAAAAGTATTTCCCAAGTGCTGTTAAATAGAGAACGGCATTTTTAACAAAACTTTTCCAAACATCCTAATTTCATTTTTTCACATTGTTTCACTTTGCACAAAGAAACTAAATTATTTCACAAAAAAAAAACAAAAAAACTACCACAGTCAAAATGATTAATTCTCCTGATGCTAATAGAAAATTGTGTATTCTGGATAAAAGCCTGCAGTGTCGTTATCTCACACACGTGTCCCGAGCAATGCTGGCCCATTCTTCTTTGGCAAATCTCTAAAGCTTTTCCAGATCTGATGTTCTTCTAACATGGACCTTGGTTTTCAGTTCACCCCACCCATTTTAATGGGATCAAAATCAGGGCTTGGTGTAGACTAATCAGTAACGTTCACTTTGGTCGCTTTGGAGGTAAGTTCTTCACCAGGATCGAATTATGTTTTAAATCGTTTTCATGTTGGAAGACAAAAGGAAGACCCAGACTGAGCTTTGCTGATGACTGCTTGAAGTTTTCTTTCCAGCTGTCCTTCTTTTTTCACGGTTTCTTCCACTTTGATGAGATTTCCAGTTCCTGGTGCACTGAAGCATCCCCAAAATTCAATTCAGTGTTATTTATACTGGACCACATCACAACAACAGTCACCTCAGGACACTTAATATGTAAGGGAAATACTCCCACCACTGTGTTTCACCAAACATATGCAGCATCATAAGCCAAAGAGCTCTAGTTTGGTCTCATCTGACCAAAGGACAGAATTCCAGTATGCATACTCTTTCTCCAGTTTGTCCTTAGCACACATCAGTCTGGCTTAAAGATGTCTGCAGAAGTGGAGATTTTCTTGGTCTGCAGTCTCACAGTCAATTCCTGTGCAGTGGTTTTCTTCTCTGAGACTACAATTCCTGATGTGACAAAGTCATTGACTGGTGCAGTTATTCTCATTAGACACATTTAGATGCCTTAGACATATTTCTCATTAGTTTTCTTCACAGAGTCTTGGAAATCTTTTGCTTCTTGCCTCTGCCAGGGTTGTTCTGTACTGTGGGGCGCTCTTTAAATTTCTTGATGATACTTCCCACTCCAGTTCTTGACATTTGGAAATCCTGTGATAACTTTGTACATCCAACTCCTGCTTTGTGAGCATAAGCAATTCTTTTTCTCAAGTCTAAACTGATTTCTTTTGTTTTGGGCATGATGCTTCCTCGAAAGACAGCTCAAACCCACGCTGAAGTATTTATGCTGTGAGTAAATTGGAAGATAACTTCCAGTTTTAACTTGATTTTAAAGGCTTCGAGCATCGCAAAGTTAAAGCATATCATTGCACAGCAGTGGATTGTGCTGTGGCTCAGTACTTTCATTTTTCAGGAGCCCATGAAACTGTAGAATTACTTACTCTTAAACTCCAAAAAGCCTGCTGTTGATCTCAGTAAATGAAAGAGGACTGTCTCCCCTCCTCTTCAGAGATTTGCAAATGTGGATAAAAGAGGGGCAACAAGCTGGAAGGAAGAAAAAAAAAAAAACAGTCATCAAAACAGACATTTTCTTAGGAACCTACTGTATGGAAATATTTAGTAATTGTTTGTTTAAACTGACCAGATTTTCTGCTGTTGCATTTTGTAATTATTCCATATTAAATACCGATGTTAAGTGGTACAGTCGGGAAATAGTGTCGAATGGAGGAAACTATTTAAATCTGGCATCTTAAATCATCTGTAATGTTGTGTTGGTTTTCCATAGTCTGAAGACTACATGGTCAGACTGGGAATGATTTTCGATCATGTCATTAAAAAATTTAAAAGCACATAGGCCAGTGAACGCATAACGCTTATTTGTGAAAGAGGGAGAGTTTTCAACCTCACGTTGCAGTTCACAGGATTGAACAGCAGGTGGTAATGTTACATAAAAAAAAGACCTCAGATCCAAACGCACAGCAGCCCATGCATTGGACAACTGCTTCTCAATCACTGGAATGCATGAATCAGCCAGCTGAATTTATAAGAGGGGCACTTCAGATCAACCTGCTTATCAGCAATAACACAGCGTTATACATGAGAAGATTTTCTCTTTCATTTTAAAATCTGCTATTAAATCGTCAACGTTTTGTGCGTAAAAGTGTCCCACACTGCTGACTCAGTAACTGCAGATTTCCAAACAGTTTTATGTTAATACCAGAGGAGGCATGGACATGGGTCATGGGACATGAGCAGTTCCTATCAGTTTGTAGGTGGCCCTCTACTTTGGCTCATGTAGTGCATGTTTATATCTGCGTGGTTACCCCGTGACAGGAAGTCCACTAGATAATTCCATGGCCCCTTTAATCCACTGCTGGCTGTAATGTGAAACACCTGCAACAAAATAGCCAATAAGTGGTCCACATTTTTTTTAAAGACCAGCCCTCTCTCCCTTTGCCCCCTTTTACAAATACCTCGTTACCTTGGAAACCAGTAACAACACGAGGGGCCTTCGTGGAAAGTGAGAGCGTCAACTAAATCACTAGAAATTGTACACCAAAACATAATGGTGTAAAACGCCTTTGCTTTGGTCCAAATGAAGCTTTTGATATAAAACGGAGTTACTGAGGAGGCCTGTCCATGAAGGAATGCTGGAGCCATGTCCTTCAGCGCCAGGATCGCTAAAGTGAGCTACAGGAACAGACCCACCCAGCCTTCCGTGGCTGTGGAGTCACTCAAGGAAATGCAGGTTTGATCCCAAATGCTCTCAAAAGTGTCTACAACTCTTTTTTTTTTTTTGTATTTATTTATAGTTCTGTGAGCTAAGTCTCCTAGTTGCCCTTAATGTTCTGTGTTTCTTAAAGCTACCATTGTTATTTATATGTGTGGGTTTATTTTTTGGTTTGCGTGTTGCACAATTAATGGTATTCTAAACAGGTAAATTATACAAAAACAATAGTTTAATTTTCTTTAAACTATAAAATATATGTCGTTGATTCTTTAGACTTTTTGTTTTGTAAATTATGTCTTCAGTATCTCCGGATTCTTACTCCGGTAAGTGAGACGATTTTGCCTTCATTCAGCCTGTATCCTAGAATCAGGACACCAATTTTTCCTTTCGACTTTTGGTAACCTTTTTTGTTTTGTATTATGCATATGCAGATATGCATTTTATTTATTTTACATCTTGTGTAGTTGCTATATAGTGCAAAATATCCGATATTGTCACGAATCAAAGAGATTTTTAAATTCAATTTCAGTACCCAGCAACACTTTAACTTTGCCCTAAAGGGAAATTTGTCAGTGCAAGAGATTATCTACTGGGATTTCATTACCATATTTTCAATATATGATTATTTTTCAATTTTATTCTGTAATTAATTGAAAAGTGAGCGTTGATATAATACTGCAGTAATTGAGCACAGGAAGATGTAGCTAACCCAGCAAGATAATGAGCTGCAAGAGTGCAACACCAGAAATGCCGTTCTCTTGTGAGAGAGGGGAGAAAAAAAGACAATGATGGGATTAATTTGCGCTTCATTTTCACCTCAGGAGCTCTCTAAGCCCTTCGGAAAATTACTCAGAGACTCACTGCACTATTAGATTCTCTGGCCTAACAGCAGGCAAAGATAGCTGTGGCACAACCTACTGTAATGTGTGGTTGATTGTATTGTCAGCCCCAGCCCACCAGATGGCGGGGTGTTCATAGTGTTGCTGCTGTCTTATTGGCTTTGCTGCAGGAGGCTGGATGGTGTTGCCCAAAGACAGCTGAACAGTAAACTTGAAATGAGCAGTGAGTATCCAGCTTCTGTCATTCATGTGGAACTCTGTCATTATTACAGTGACTGGTCTTTGTGGGCTCTGTGACACAATACTTTTAAAAATCTCCTTTCGCTTGTAGGTGCTAAGAGGGTCAGATTAGGCCAGGATGGAAGTTATAATAGTTCATTTTATTAGTTAGTTTTATAAACTTTTAAACTTTAATCTACATAACCCCTTTCCATGTTAATTGGTCTTCTGCCTTTAGTCAAAGCACAGCCTTTCACACATTTTAGAAATGTTAAATAGCTATGCTTCTTTGCCTCCCAATAGCAGTGCAGCACTAAATATGGCACTTTAAACCAAGTACATGTTTAATTAGTATGCAATAGACATGAGCAATAGTAACTAAAGCCCCCTGCACTCTATGTTTGTGTGTCAGACCCACTGCCTTCATGCAAAATACTCCAGTTTCTTGCTTATTTTTCTACAATACTGACCGTAATGAAATAGAATTGGCTGAGGCATTCCTGCATTGTGCGAAAACACGGGCCAGATGAAGCAATGTCAGTTCATTAGAGTCAGTTTTCGGCATTGGACCCAGCGAACCAAATGCAAAGAGACACCATGGTCCACAAAAGGAGAATAAAGTGCATTAGGCATGACATTTATGAGCCACATCTTTCTTAAATATATTTGCTTAAGCTGTCTGTGCTTCTGTCAGTGTGAGCAGTCGCTGTGAAAAACTGTGAACTCTTGTCTGTCTGTGTTTTCAGATCTCACCACCTCCTCATTTATAATTTACAGTCACTCTCATGTTTCATGGCCACTCACAACCAGGCAGTTCCACACAGAAAATCAGCCATGGAATAGTGAAAAATTGATGGCCGACCCACTCTGTAATGCAAAGCTTTGCAACCATTTCTTCACTATCTGACTAACAGTCAAATCTTCATGGAGAGGGATGTGCCTCTCATCGGCAAGATGCGACTGTAAAAAGCAACAAAACTGAATATTAATTGGTGGCGACGGTGGGGTGGTGTATGCACTTGTGCACATGCATATGTGCTCTCTAGGTAAATAATTAGGATTACCCCAGGGGTAGTGCATGCTTAATCTCATTAGGTTCTAATCTATTGTTTTTCCTGATTATTCAGTGAATTGTAAAATGTCACAAAAACTATTTAAGTTTGCAGTGACATGGAAAGAAGCAGCACAATCTCACATTTCAGAAGCAAGAACAAGAAAATGTTTAAAAAATAAATGTCATGGTCCTGGGCCATGTTGGCCCAATATTCTTAGTTTTCGTGTGTTTTGTATTTTGTTCTTTATTTATGCCTTGGTTCCTAGGTTGTTTAGTTAAGATGTTCCTTATTTGGTTGCCCCCTGTGTGCCCCTCTGTGTATCTGTGAACCCTTGTTTCCCCTCTTTGTGTTTTATTCCATGTTTTCCCCAGCCCGTTATGTCCGTGCTCTCTCTCCTCCTGTCTGAACCTCTGTGTACTTCCTGTTTTGCTTTGACAGTCTCCCGTCAGTGTTGCATTTACTCCTGCCGTGTCTTGTTATGATTATCAGCGTCACCTGTGTTCCCCGTGTGCTCCCACTTCCCTCATTAACCCTCTGTGTATTTATGAGTTCAGTCCTGTTTTCCAGCGAGTTTGCGTTTGGGTCCTCTCCTGCCTCCACACAGCCTGATCATGACAATAAATCTCTCTAGCGTGGGGATTCCTCCTCACCTCATAACTGTCTGATCAGTGCCGCTCCAAGCAGACTTAGACAATGGAGTTCAAGGGATCTGCTAACATAACAACTGATTGAATAGCAGATTTTTTTAAGCATCACACTGCCACATATCAGGCACAATGAGTCAACCAATTAATCTGTTAGGCAATTTAATGATAATCATGTTCTGCTTCACACAGCGGGCATGGTATTGAGTTCAATCCTATACTGTTAAAGTGCTGATCCAGGTGATGACCTTGCATCGGCTTCCTTTCCTATAAGCATCAAGTTTTACTCTTGCTTAAACTGAATTTCCATGTTAATTTAATTTCTAGTGTTTTGTAGCACTTGGGTGCAATTGCCTGTTAAATTACACTACTGGCTATATCAAATGACTCGCCACATTTTTTCCTTTAAGAGGAGCATAACACATTCTCTAATAGAGCCATTTGTGCTACAATGATGCAACATTTATTTTTTACTCACTTTTGTTTCTGTATTTTTTTTAAAGGTTGTACCTGATACTATCTCCCTCTAATGATGTATTATGCAACCTTTTCATTCCACCCCCCACCCACCACCTTTCATCCTATTGTTGTAACAGACTTGTAAGGTGAGAGTTGGACCTTGATAATTACCCTGCTGACAGGAGGTCATCCAACACCGCATTATCTAGTTAGCAGTACCCTTTTAGGAGAAACAGTCTGATAATTTCAGGGCAGCAACCTTTCTCACATGACAAACAGGAAGGCTGATTGCTCACACAGTGTAGCGCAGCCACTTGTTCGCTGTCTTGTCTTCTTTGTTGGAAGCTTTAACTCTCTGATGTCATGAAAAAAGCAGACAAGTAAGAGGGTGGAATGACTTGAAAAGAAGTGTCAGCGTGAAAGGCCGACAGCGACTATGCTGCATTTCAAGCCAGACTATCAAAACAAGGTAAGGTGACCCAAGAGTTCTGAAGTTACAGATGACTTGAGCTTCTTGACTATCAACTTTGCCAAATGCAATTCATCATTAATGTGTCGGGATTTAGTAAACAGCTGATGTGTTTGGAGCGTGCATGTGGCGGAAAGCTTAAGCGACACAAACCATGCAGTTGTGAAAGCAATTTTAAAGGCATTTTAGTGGGTTTCTGTTCAGGAAGGCCTGGTTTTATATGGCAGAAAGCCTAAAATAAGTTTGGCAAATGTGTCATAAAATGATAAAACAAGTGTAGAAGTAATTCTGTGTCAGAAAAAACACAACACAAACTGCTGGACACAAGATTACATTTATTTAAAATGTATGTCATGATGTTGCAATGATAAATCCCAATTTTAACACCCGTGTTAGCATCCAAAGATGCCGTTAACACGACACTGCAGATACAGACAAAAAAATGTGTTCACTAAGTGGAAATGATCGAAATGTGACACATATTTTTATTTGTTTATTTTTAACTTTTAACATGATTGGGTGTTAGGTAGTTGATTATACAAATAAAACATATATAAAATTTAGACAAACAAAGCTGATCTGTTTTTGAAATTAGTACAAAAATTGCATCCAAGCAAGCAGAAAGGTTTGCTGCGGCAAACTGGACGGAAACTGAATTTAGACTTTTTGTGACTGTTGCTGTAAAAAAAAAAAAACTTACCTTTTAAAATCCACTGAATTCGTTGTCCCTGTAATCTATACTGCTACTCTTTGTCAAAATTTCATCTGGAGCTCAGAATCTTTAATTACCGCTTCATCTATGCGATTTGGTGAGAATGTCCATGAGCTTAACACAGAATTCACTGCCGAGCACTTATTTGCACTGTTACATTATAGTGAATGCTGACAGCTTTGTCCTAGTGTGCTGCTAATCCTGTGAGCCAGCGATTCCCTCAGTGTTTGACCCTTGTGCATCTGTGTTTGCATTCCTTTATGGTAGTTCATTAGCGTACACTACACATGTGCAGACAGAGCTGTGAGTTTTTCCTTTCTGAGCATCCCTCCATCTATGGGAATTTCAGCCTAAAAGCGAGGGTATGAAGCCCCATCTCATAAAGCTCTCAAATTGCCTGTGCTTTTAAGTCGAGCGCCTCTTAACATTTTGACATATTGCTTGAACTAGAATGTCAGAATAAAGCAGGCGTTTTACTGTTCTTAAGGGATCATGTCTACCCTGACATCACCTAGCTGTGGAAAGTCATACACTTCTGATGGCAGTGGCCATAATACATAACGAAAGTATAGCCCAAACTCTGCTAGCTGAGTGCTCACCACTGACAACTTGATAGTGCTAACCCTTCGAGGGTGAGAGTATATGTCTCCCCTGTGTACATACTGATGAGAACGTGATAGCAGGTTTTAGAGAAGATATACACGGGTTGGCTTGAAGAGACCAGGAGTTGTCATGTCGCAGGTGTATAGAAAACAGCTCTGGAGACAAATAGTTTCCAAAGTCATTCAGGTAAGAGAATAGTTTTTATTATGGGGTTAAGCGAGGTTTTTGCTCTCACATAATTTTCACGAGCCATTGGCTCTAACGTTTTAGACTTTGAAATGAGCAAAACTAATGGCAAAGCTTTATCTACAGGGACTGAGTTGGCTTTGACAGCGTGTGTCTGCTGTTTTCTATTCCCTGGCTGATTTGGATTAAAATTGATGAAATTTATCAGATGCCAAACTGTCCCCGTGCACATTTGTGTTTTCTCTTTAATTCCAAAAGCCACAGTTTGTTTATTATAGGGATTCTGTGTCTCGCCATAGCTTATCTCAGGATGGGGCTTTGTTTGCTTCTGAAAGCTATTAGCATTGTATCTGTTATTATTTGGGTCTTTCAGCACTGGCTTCTGTGTCTGTGTCATGAGAATAACTAAATGTGGATTTGTGTTTTTGTGTTTTGCCGGCTTTTGTTGACTAGTGTATTTTTTGTGTTTGCGTATTGCATTCACTGGTGACTTAGTCTGCTTGTTTGAATAACCTGCGCCACACTGCAATGTGCCTGTATTGTTTGTGTCTACCCTGAAGACTGAGACTTGGCTGTTCATCCAATTTGAAATAAGGGCAGAGAGAAGGTGTGTGAAATGGCTGGTCGCCTGGCAACGGTTGGCTTGGTATCCTTTTTTTTTTACAGTCAGTCCATGATGTTAGTGTGTGTTTATGTGTGTGAGTGTGTGTCCAGAGAGTTTCTGTAATGGTTTAAACAGATGGGTGTTACATTTATTTTTTCATGCGAGAAAAGATCATATTGAAAATATAATTAATATTTTTGAATCGAGACTGAGTGCGCTTGATTAACACTGATCGATAGCTCGTTCTTTTGTTTGTGATATATTCTTTACGACAGGATAGCCATACACTGCATTAATAATAAGAGTCCATACTGTCTTAAGCCTCCCAGTTTGCTTCCAAGGAGCCAGACATTCTTGCATTTTTCAAGGATCTAGAGTTTAGTAGTTCTCCAGGCTTTCTGAAGGTCTTTAAAGGTTTTTCTTTGGATTGAGGCTTTTTCATTTACATTCAGTGCAGTCTTTGTACCCGTCCATTTTCAAAGGAATGCTGATTGTGTTTGATTGTAAAGCCACCTATGATTAATCAAAGCATCCAAAAAGATACCTAACTCAAGGGATTTGCCACTGTTGTGTCTTCACATAACTTCACATTCACTTTGGCCACTTTGTTACTGGCAACCTGTAGCATTGTGCCCTTAGAAAATATAAGTAAAATGAACAAGTGGAGGACAAAAAACGAGTGATAGTGTTAAAAAAACTTTGATATGTTAATAAAATCCATGTAATTGTGATGGTCACTGCAGATATTGACTATCAAACCCATTAGAATTGTCCAAACTCAGTTTTTTGCCTTGTATACTATAATTCAAAAAGTGCTCATAGGTTAACCATCTGAACTGTGCAGACTTTTGTTGTGCTTTCTAAAAACACTGTTATCTTTTGAAGTGACCTTTTAAGCAAGGAAATGCATGCAATGTGCCAATGAAAGATTTGGGAAGAAAATCCTAATTGTTCACATTTCTACCAGGATTTCTGTGAAGTGAATAATTATGCAGATTTTGCAGCTGCTGTAGTTAGACAGCATTTTAGTTCTTTTAGTCTTTTTTTCTTTTTACACTACAGACTTGGGCTTCATATGTCCCCTTAGCCCTAACAGACAGCATAACTTGACCACTATGATTTCTGGTATATATAGAGTTGTCCTTTGTTTATGTCCAAGTATTTATGTCCTCAGTTACACACAATTTTTTTCCTCAATCTATTTATTTTCTCTAAAACTTTTTTTCACCTCATCCCATTTTTTTTTCTCTTTCCTGTACTCCTCTATCATATAATTTATATTCTTCCCTTTCACCTTTTTAGTATTCAATCATTTTAATCCCTTCTTTAGCTCTACATTCTTCATCCCTGTTTTCAATGCTGTTGCTTGATATCAATCCAGTCTTTTGGATTTGATTTTTTTCCACATTGTTTTAATTTAAGTCTCAGTTCTCAACCTCTAAAGTCTCATTGGGGTTGCCAATTGGTTTCTTTACACCATTGCGCACTACAGACATTTACAGTATTCTTGAAACTGTTATTTGAGAATAAAGCAGCATATAGTTGTAAAATCACTGTTTACTACAAGGCAACCACATGAATGTGCACACAAGGAAAAGAGAGGCGAGACAAAGAAAATACATCACTTATTATGCGATACTCAGTGTTAAAGTTTAATCCAACTGTTTCACATTGTCTAAACAGACTTCTGTATAAAAACAGTAGCTCTCAAGAGTAATTTTGGTATAGCTATTCACAATAGGATGCTAGAAGTGGGCTTGTCTGACAAAAGCAATGTCAATGTAAAAATATTTCAAGCCAGGAAGAAATATTCCTATTATCTCCTGTTTGGTTAAAAAACAGTTTCTATACAGATGAAAGGCAAATGAGTGATTTTAGATACACCCTGCTGTAACGGCGTCATACAGCACCAGGTTTCATGTAATCTGTTTGTTGGCTGACCTTGTTCTTGTGTTACTAAGCAGCACGACCTGACAACCCATTGTGGCTGATTTTGCTTCCCAGACCTAAACACAAGCCACTGCACGAAAGCAGCAGAGTCTCAAGTAAAAGGGTGGCAGTGAATCTTTTATATATGAAACTCAAGTGTTTAGTAACATCAGATTAGGATGCTGCAGAACAGCATTAATCACATTTAACTGAAACGCATCCAACTTTCTTTAAAAATTGTTGTGTTCTTTGGGTCCTGTACTTAAACAATGCCTAAGCTTCAGTCAGTTGAAAGATGGTCACGTGATGGCTGAACTGTCCATTTAAAATACTTTGAAAAATTACACAGGTTACATTTTTATTGAATTGAACTCGGTATTTAGTAATTGAAAATTTTGGAACTTTTTTCAGCAAAAGTTGAAAGAGGAGCGTGAAGCCAAGCGGGCTCAGCTGGATGGAAGACATGACTATATCCTCAGTATTGTGGCTTCATGCTTGGGGCTGGAGAAAGCAGATGTGGAAGATGCCATATTGGAGGGCAATCAGGTACTTTGCACATAAATGTTCAAACAGATTATATTGTTTTATTGGACAACTTTACAGGCCTTAAAAGACAGAAACAAGCAAACAAAAAAAATGTGGTGCATCTACAATGGGACTGAACAGTGCTGAGGTTTTGTTTTCATATTTGTCAGATTGACCGCATGGAGCAATTTTTCATGGCTGACGGTCTTCCACACCTAATGTTCTACTATCAGGACACTGAACCAACTGTAGCAGGTACCATGACAATCTTGAGTCTTTTTAAAAAGTTATATTGTGTAACTTTGCGGTACAGCAGCATCTTATATGAAATTGTCTCTGTCACTAATAGAGATCATAAAAGTAATCCATTCTCAAGTAAATGCCACAGTATTAAAATCACAATAGGAAGTCAAAGTTGGTTACCATTACACCTTTTGTTGTTTCCAATCCTTTATGCGAGCAGCAGCACCAGCACCAGCAGCTACAGCCTCTATGCCTGCCCAGCCTGTTGCCCAGCAGCCTGGTCACAGCAAGAAGTCCAAAGTGTTTGTAACAGATGGGAGGGATGTGGCACTGACCGGAGTGTGTGTCTTCTTCACCAGAGCCAATACTTCAAAGGCAGTCACCTCTGAGAACATACACAGAGTGAGTCAGTTTGTATTGTTTTGGGATATCTAAGTTTGAGAGGAGGGATTTAAAGTCAATTAAAACCATGCAAGTGGAGAAACACAAATTTAACCATGACTGTGTTGTGTTTGTGAGCACTACGGGAAGTCAACTTTTATCAATTTGTGAAACGTAATTAATGATAGGCACTGAGTGTCACAAGACAAATGTTCCGATTTTTTTTTATTTTACTTGTTCTTATCATGCATGATATCCAATTAACTAAAAAAAGCTTCTTACACCCAGAGGTAGTGAGGCACTGGGGGAGCTCAGTAATGGCACTGTGATAGCACAGCTGGTTCTGGCTATTGATTCCTACTGAACACCTGCTGTCTGCAGCAAAGTTAATCACCACCGCTGATAACAGGTCCTGTTTGCTACAAAACACCCTCGGCTAGAGACAGAGGAAAACAGGATTCTGTGTGTATGTGTGTGTCTGTGTATTCATGTAATGAGAATGAGAGAAAGCACTGGTGTGTACTTCTCTTGCTAAATTTCCTAATTAGTCGCTTCAAAAATATTCAAGGGCACATCAGGTGTTCGGAGTTACTTGACATTTGGGTGGATTAAGTTAGAGGAGTTATTATTAAAAGGGAGGTGTCCAGCTCATGGCTGAGAGAAGCTATGTGTTGCTGGCAAATTGTTCATGAGGACTGGTGAGTTGCTAGTTAATTAAAATCAAGTCAGTTAACTAGCAGCCACGGGGTTAGTGGATACATTGTATTCTCTAGATGACTGTGCCACACCTTTGAAGGTTTAAAGTAGTATAGCACAGTAATAAATGATTAATGATTATTATTAACAATGTTTAATAATCATATTTTTTAATTCATTTGAAAACCAGCCCGTCAGCATGACCCAAACGGTTATGTTAAAGTTATAGCTGATTTATAAATATTATTGGAATTTATATCATGACGTTTATAACACTTGGTTCAAAAATCATAAGTAGGCCTTTGGGAGCCATGGATGGTCCCGTGATTAAACCCTTAGAAAACCACAATAACATCTGACAATCATTTAAAAGGGAGTTGTACATTTTTAATTTAGTCACATATGTGCTGGTTCTCTCTTATCAGATGTGATACAGTACAACCACACAAACTAATCTAATCTAACAAATGTAATATTATAACTATGATTGGTAAACATTATGTCCTTTTTGCTAGCGGTATAGTAACTTTTTTTAAAATGCTTTTTCAAAGTATTACAGCAGATTTTTAATAGCTTCCCAGACTCACTTGAGGACACATGCATAGTTGGTTCATTATAGTGTCTACACTACAGTAACCCAGGGAGACTTCTGCCAAACGACAAAAGGTTTTCTTTGCCAACTAGTAAGCTAAGAAGAGTCTCTGTTGAGGCATGTTTAATATATGAATGCTAAGATTTTCATTATCTTTTTTTTTTACTATTTTCTAGGATGTAAATTTCAATATGTTGGATACAACAGAAGGTGGTCTTTTAAAAAGTGTGGAGCAGCTGCTCTCTGAGATCTTCATTCCCACACTGAGGAAGATGAACCACGGCTGGGGAGAGGGGACAAGTCCTCAGACCCTGGTCGTCAAACAGGACTTCATATCTTCATTGGAAAGCTTTGTGTCTGTGTTGGCTGGAGCACAGGAGAGCCTTCAGGAAAAGGTAGGGGACAGACAATGTCACTAATAAAAGCACCATATTACCAAAAACTTATAGTTTAATATAAAAAGTTAAATATAAAATACATAGTAGGTTAGATTAACATAGATAAATAAACACAGTTTAAACATTACATACACTTACATTATAGTAGCAAATAAAGCAACACAGCACAACTTTGCTTTCAGGTTACCTTGAAAGAGTGCGACACCTTTGACTTGAGGGTACTGAAGGGCCCGTCTGACTACGTGGCAGCTGCCAGCAGCACAGAGACCATAGAGAAGATAGAGGCCTGCATGAAAGTCTGGATCAAACAAATAGAGCAGGTGAGAAGGGACTCTCATCGTGTTTCTCCTCAAACCTGATACAGAAAAAGTATTCTCATTCATTTATTCCAAGTTTTCTGCCATTTTATTTGAATGTGCTTGTATCAGATGAAGGATAAACTGCAGGCCTAAAGTTTCAGCAGCGATATCAAATATCTCTATTCTGCAGGTTTTAGCCGAGAGTGACCAGCTTAGAAAGGAGGCTGATGATCTTGGCCCTCGGGCCGAGCTGGAGCACTGGAAGAAACGGATGACTCGCTTCAACTACCTTCTGGACCAGCTGAAGAGCCCTGATGTCAAGGCTGCTCTGGGTGTGCTCTTGCTGGCTAAATCTAAGCTCATAAAGGTCAGATGTGACTGTCATATACTGCTGATTTTAAGTGGCTGCACCACATGCTCTCTTTCTTTGATATTGCTGCTCTCTCTTTTATTTCAGTGGTTTATTGTACGATTATGTTTGGTTTTTTTGAGAACGGTGCACACCTTAATTAAGTAACGGTCTGTTATGGTCTAGTCATGGCGGGAACTGGATGCAAGGATCACAGATGGAGTTAATGAGGCCAAAGACAACGTCAAGTATCTCTACAGCTTGGAGACGTTTTGCGACCCACTCTACAACAGTGACCCTGTGAGAAAAGAATATTTTGTCACACTCTGGTGCATTTTAAAAAAATAAACCAAATCAACTGCATTCATGGCGAGGAAGTACAAATGTGCTGGATGTGTGTTATATTTGGATGTACAAAGAAATACAAGCTATAATTTCTCTTTCATCCAAGGTATCAATGGTGGATGCAATCCCAGGTCTGATCAATGCCATCAGGATGATTCACAGTATTTCCCGCTACTACAACACATCTGAAAAGATTACATCACTTTTTGTAAAGGTATTGTGCAGATCAACAGGCTTTTGTTATGATGAACAATGGGATCCTACCTTTTTTTATGAATGATTGATACTGAAGCATTTTTAGGATACTTTTACATTAAGACAACAAAAAAGTACAAATTTACATGATGATTTATATGATTTATAGTTTCCATTTTTTTATCCTCATCTCCAGGTGACAAACCAGATGATCACAGCTTGTAAGGCCTATGTCACTGATAACGGCGCAAACTCAATATGGGACCAACCTCAGCAAGTCATTACTGAGAAAATCAAAGCTGCCATTCACCTAAACCAGGTAATGGATCATTTTGAAAGGAAAACAAAATGTGTTTTGTAGCAAAATGCACCTCTGTCAGTTTTTTATCAGTCCAAATGTGGTTCTGTATCATAATGTGTTTCCCAGGAATACCAGCGATGTTTCCACAAAACCAAGGAGAAGCTGGAGCAGACTCCTTCAGAAAGACAGTTTGACTTCAGCGAGATGTACATCTTTGGAAAGTTCGACACATTCCAGCGAAGACTGAACAAGATCCTCGAAATGTTCGCCACCATTTCCACCTACTCCGTTCTAAAGGACTCGAAGATAGAAGGGCTGGAGACGATGGCCACCAGGTTTCAAGTGAGTATAGTGTGATATCAGACTGTTGTCAAATCCTGTTAATAAGACATGTGCAGGGAGGCATTGCATTAACTGATTAAATGTCACTGCCAGGCAGCCGTGTCTGTATTTCTCCTGGCATCTTCAGATGTTGAGTGTGTTGTCATTATGGTAAATGGAAAGTTTCTCTGTATGGTAGAACAGAATTTCAGGCTGCACACTTACAATGCCAGTGGCAGGCTGCTGATCTTTTTCTGTGGTTTCCTGTTGTGCAAACAATTAAATTTTTTACATCATCAAACTGTGATGCTTAAGGTTTTAGTACATAATACTTCTGTTGATGTGAACCATGTGTTTGTGTCCTTGCTTCTTGGGCTATGCAGACTGCAGAAATGCAAGGAAAATGGGAGGTAACGTCTCACTGCAGTTTTCAACTTTTAGCAATGCATGACCCATTTTTCTTGCAGACAGCATGCAGCGGTGAAATATTGTTGTGCAGTGTTTTGCCGTATATATGCCTAAATAACAAAATAGCTACTAATTGCATGGAGATTAAAACCAACTCCTTACTTCCTCTTTTTTTTTTTTGCATTATTAGGGCCATAGTAATACTTTCTAAACTCAGCCCTGCGATGACCATTTGTTAATACTATAAACTTGTATCCCAAACCTTTCGCCAGTTCATGGGGAGCGTCTGAGTTTCCTGTTTAGATTAATACTTTTTCACACAAGAAAAGTGTGTGCAATGGTGTTCATTTTAGTGTACAGGCAATTCCTTCTCATGTTTCACTTGTAAAATGTTTATCTAAAGTTTGTGAAACTTCCTGAATGAATAAAAACTTAACAAAATGTTTCACATGCATGCTTGAAGTAACCAAACTGAGCTAGAAGATGAGATTGAAAACTTTGTTTTGGTATAACTTGATAGTTAGCTTTGCAGAACATCCATAGCTTGCAGTAAGACACAGTTGCACTGTTACATTTCTACTAGACTAATACACTACAAGTTCCAAAACGTATGCATTTAATAATAATACCTTCAGAAGAAAACAGTGCATTTTATTTAGAGCTAAAAATGTTTTCTAAAATGTGTGTTTTTGCAAATGTCTGGATATTTTTTTGTTAGGCTATTGTGTTAAACATGAAGAAAAAACATTACAGTTTTCTAGACCAGAGGAGAAGTGACTTTGATGTTGACTACGAGGAATTCTGCAAAAGCACTTCTGAACTCCACGTAAGTTAATTAGACAGTGCATTTGCCCTGTTTTGTGCAAATAAAGTTAATGCAAACTGACTAGACATCTGTTTTGTAATGCGGGTTAGCCAAGTTCATTTGCTGGCGATTAAGGATTCATTAGATGGAGTTTCATTTAAAATTAATTTCATTCCGCTGTCATTGTTGTGAATATTATTGTTGTCTGTGTTTTCCTTTCCAGAATCAACTGAAGAGTTTCATGGATAGCACCTTTGAAAAACTTGAAAATACAGAAAGGGCTCTAAATGTGCTGAAGACCTTTCAAAGGTATTTCATTGGTAACTAATTAGCATCATTCTGAAATATTTACCGCAATGTCCCTAATCTTGCCAATGCCGCTTCATGTGACATACTGCTTCATTTAATCTCTGAACTTTTAAACTATTCTGCAATCAAAATTTAAAAAAAAACTCAGAGTAGCTATTTCATTGAAATAAACACCGGGGTAAACAATAACTGTCATGGTCCAGAGCAGAGATGGGCAGTAACACGTTACTGTAATCCGATTACTTTTTTCAAGTAACGAGTAAAGTAAGGGATTACTATTGCAAAAACGGTAATTAGATTACCATTACTTTCCCGTAGGAACGCTGCATTACTGCGTTACTAAAACCGTGATTTTTTTTTTGCGAGAATGTCTCATGACAGTGACGTAAGCAAGTGCGACGTTCGTGAAAACAGTTGTGTGCAGATCAACAATGGATAATATATCAAGTGCGGGAGAGAGTATGAGCGTGCAGCGTTTAAAGCGTGGAAGTACTGACCTTACTTTGAGTTTGATTCCGTAAAAAGTGACAAAAACATTAGTGTCCGTTGTGCGTGGGAAGAAAACTTCTTTTTACAGCGAAAAAAGTTTCGCTGTAAAAAGAAACTCGCGGATTCTTCCGCTGCGGCACACCTGCACCAGGGTAAACCTCCCCCTACCCCACTCCTGCTTTACAGGTGAAAATAGAGCAAAAGGACCGCTAGTCTTTGACTTTATTTATTTTCTGCTGTGTTTTACTTGCATCTGTTTGAAAGAGTGAGTGTAAACACAAAAAATATTTTATTTTATGTGCTGGAATGTGCAGAAAATAGGTTTAAATGTTAAACAAATTTCTTCCAGTCAGAGAATGGTGCATATAATTACATTTTTGCTTGATGCATAAAGTTAAAAGATTAAAACTAATAAAACAAGTTTTAAAAAGAGACTTTTTCCATTTGATTACATTTTGTATGATGGATTATGTAGAAAAAGCAGAATTGGGCTGAAAGATCTAAGTAACTAAGTAATTAATTACTTTTGAAAATAAGTAATCAGTAAAGTAACAGGATTACTTTTTTGGGGAAGTAATCAGTAATTAGTTACTGATTACTTTTTTCAAGTAACTTGACCAACACTGGTCCAGAGTCTCTTTATGTTTTGTGTTCATGTCATTTTACTTTGGCGGTCCCTTGTCTCATTTCTGTGTCTCTAGCCTTGTCGCCCCTTAGTCTCGTCAAGTGTGATCAGTCCCAGCTGTGCTCTCCTCCTGTGTCCCATTCCCTCGTTATCCCTCAGTGTATTTTAGCCCTGTGTTTCTCTCTGTCAGCGTTCTGTCCACCCGTCATGTTGTGTGGGTTTCTCTTGTTGTGTTCCCTGAAATTGCCGTTCCTAGTGTTTTGTTATTAGTCTCCCGTTTCTACGTTCTGCTTTGGTTTTTTAAGTGTCTTTTGTGGAAGTTGTGCCACTGCAATAAAGCTTTAGTTCATTCCCTTGTTTTGAGTTCTGCATTTGGGTCCTTCCTCCTGCCTGCCACAGCTGTTTCATGACAATAACAAGTGTGCTTTAATGTACAGGTAGGTTTGCTAGTTACAGGGTCCTTCTTTGCACATTTTAGCTCAAAACATTTACCAGCACATCCAAACAAAATAGAGTCCTTGTCATTACTGGTGCTGGTACTGCTATGTGTTTATTGCTGTATTTAAATATTTTTATTGCTGCTGGGTTTGAGTTCTGCTGAACCACTTGTATCTTTGGTTTTCCCAAAAACAGACTGGGCATCCCAGATCTTGGGATTGATGAGAAGTATCAGCAAATTTTACAAAATTATGGCCGGGACATTGAAATGGTTTTCCGCATCTACATGAAGCAGAAACTTGACCCCCCCATTGGCAGGGACTTGCCCCCAGTGGCCGGTCGGATCATGTGGGCTCGGCAGCTGTACAGCCGTATACAGGGACCCATGGATCTCTTTCAGCAGGTAATATTGCACGCCTGACTTTCAGTTCAGGTTTGGCTGGTTCTTGCAGATTAATGATAAAATTATTTGGCATTTTCCATCCATGTAATGCATCATGTTTGTTTGTTTCGTTTATTACTCTAATTAGCATCCAGGAGTTCTTTCCACATTGGAGGCAAAAAGGATCATCAAGAACTTTAACCGTGTAGCAAGAGCGTTGTTGGAGTTTGAGATGACCTACCATCACAGCTGGATGAAAAAGGTTAACAAACTGTAAAATTCATAATACAAACAAGAAATCTGACAGAGGAGCATTTATATACAATATGTATTGTTAATTCCTTTATATAGTGTTGTGATTTCGTTTGTTGCATATATGTTAACACTTACATGTTTGAGATCATCAAACACATTTTAATACTAGGCAAAGTTGATCAATTTAAAAAGGAGAAAGCTATCTAATTATATCTGGCACTGTGTAAACAAGTAATTTGGTGAAAATGATGGATGACTAAAAAGGACACCAAGGCTCCTCTCAAATCTGCCAAAAAACATCTTAATGCTCCCCAATATATTTTGTGGACTGATGAGAGTAACATCCAGCACAAAACTAATGCAGCATTTCATAAAAGCAATATCACACCAGCTCCTGAAAGACAATGTCTGGCCATCAGTTTGTGCCTTGAAGTGGCACAAACTGAAGTGTAATCGGGTTATGTAGCACGACAACAGATATGAAAAACACCAGGAAGTCCACCTATGAAGGTCGAAATGTCTCAGGAGCTGCAGATGAAAACTAGCTAGCAGCTAAATCTGGTACAATGCATCCTTTCTCTACAGAGGTTCTGTTTTTGCTTGGTCACTGACAAATAAAGTGGAAATGACAAATAAATAAACAAAATGAAGGGTTTGGAGTGGCCTGGTCAAAGTCTGGAGTTAAATCAGATTGAGGTGCTTTGCCATGACTTGTCCTTGAAAACCTTCTAGTGTGGCTGAATTAAAACAATTCTGCAAACAAGATAGAGGCAAAATTCTTCTACAGCGAGATAAAAGAATCATTGCAGTTCTTGCTGGGAAAAACTACATTTTGTCCATACTTGGGTTATCTTTGTCTAATATTAAAATTTGTTTGAGGATCTGAAACACAAACTAAATGAACATCTTTTCTCCCCTCTTATTCACACATTTTTCCCCCTGCATCTCTCCACATAAACCTCACTAAACACTTTATACCTCAACGCAGATGGAGGATGCCAAAGTTGGCCTGCAAGCCTCTCTTCTGGTCCGATCTCCAGAAACTGGCGAGTTATTTGTGAACTTTGACCCAGAGATTCTGACGCAGATCAGAGAGGTGAACTGCATGACAAAGATGAATTTGGCGATCCCTCCCTTCGCTTTTCTACTGCTGCAAAAACAGGACGTCTTTAAGAAACACTACAATAGAATACAGGTGAGCATAGCACACAGTTGTAGCTAAAATTTCAAAAATGCATACAGCGAACAACCAAATGATCAAAGCTGCATGTATCTAGGAGTATAAAACATCCTGGAATTGTGTTCGAATTCCACACGGATTTTTAAAAATGACTAAAAACTAAAATTTTATTGTCAACTGAAAAATTCAGTTCATCCCTTTTGTGTGATTACAAAAATGCACCAACATGCATCTATCTCATTTCAGCTGATGTTGAGCGAGAACACTAGAGTGCGTGCCAAGATTCAGAGTGTCTTTGAACAGCTGGCCATGCCACATGTAGCTAAGGTAAGTGGACCGACCCTCGGCTACCAAAACTAGCAATTGGGACGTGGAATGTCACCTCTCTCATGGAGAAGGAGCCTGAGTTAGTGTGTGAGTGTTGAGAGGTAGCGGCTAGATATAGTGGATGTGAATGGCTTTGGCTCTGGAACTAGTCTCCTGGAGACTCGCCCTTGGTGCGAGGTGGCGGGCTGGGATTGGGAATCCTAGTGTGATTGAGCAGTAAAGAACAGTCAGGCACAGGTTAAAGTCCAAAGAAGTGTTTTTTATTTAACCCAAAAAAATGAACTTGGGTAAATAATACAAAAATCAACATCTTGGGCAAGAGATCAAAGCAACTGAGCTTGACTCAAAGTTGGTTTTCGTCCCTACCCTCACCTATGGTCATGAGCTTTGGGTAGTGGAGGAGGTGACTGGGGAGAGGGAGGTCTCAGCTTCTCTACTTAGGCTGCTGCCCCAAGACCCAGCCCCGGATAAGCGTAAGAAAATGGATGGATGTGTCTGTGAAGGTTCTCAGTCATCGAAGTCTAAGGATGGATGGTTTCCCTCTGTTCTTTATCATGTCGATGTCAAATCCTTCATGTTGTGTGCGCTCCAGTTAGCTAAATTATGTTTGCCAGTGCTAGCTAATAAAGCTTTGTTTTGATTTTATATTTCTCTGCAAAGTCCTGCATTTCAGTCCAACCCAGCATCCCATGAGAGTAGTGATATGATTTTAAATTGCTGTCCCCAAAAGAGCGTCATGTGATTGCATAAAAGTTCAAAATAGGACATTTAAGAAAAGCATATCCCTGGTAACCCATTTTATTTGATTTCATTTGATTTTATCTTTTTATTTTCAGTTGTCTCTAGCAAGTCAGAAGAACACACAAAAAAATGTTAAATCCTTTTTTATTGTTGCTTGGTTTCGTCATGAATCTTTTCTAAGCGTTGACAGGTGACAGGTATGAGACTGACTGTCACAGCAGGTTGCTTACAAAGTGCATCACCATCATCATACCATACATGACTTACTTGACAGGTGGATGAGGCTATACAACCGGGTTTGACCTCCCTCAACTGGACATCTCTGAACATTGACAAGTATCTCGACCGCATCGACAAAGCGTTGGGTAAGCAAAAAATGTAACGAGATCGATCCTGTACACGCTGACACGAGACATTCCTGCAACTCAGCACTGGCTGCGTGTGATAACATTTACATTAATGGATTTATTGCATAGGTGGCTTTCTCACAAGTAACACTCATATATTCAATAGATTCTTTCTCTCTCTACACATTGCTTTTTTATACTAAATTGTCTGTTTATCACTGTTCTCTCCTTTGTTCAAATGCATAACAATTCCCCCTTGATTTTTCCCTCTTTCCCTTATTTTAGGTGGGTTTGTGTCCCTCCCTTTCTTATTTGTGTTTTTTTTTTGTCTGTTTAGCTGATCTTGAGTTGCTGATGGACAGAGTGAATGACCTGGTGGAGTTTAGAATAGAAGCAGTACTGCAGGAGATGAGCATATCCAACCTGTGTGTGCTGCCAGAGGATGAGCCTGTGACCTGTGAGGAGTTTGTTCAAACCACCAGGGTAAATAAAGACAAATAAAATAAAAGTATCAGCTGGGTTATATATATCTGAAAGATGCTATCGATATTTATTAAGTGGGGCTTTGGTAATTCTCACACATTTAAAATACTTTTTTCTGTATTTAAACATTATTTCTTATTCTAAAGATGAATTACATTGAACTGAACTGTATATCTGCATGTGTCTAGGACCTTTGCATAAGACAAGCCCAGAAAGTGAACATGAAGAGCTCACTGGTGGAGGAGGCAGCTAATGAACTGATCAACATGCTGCTAGAGTTCGACCACAATCAGAGAGAGGAGGTGGAGAAGTTTGAGGAAGAAAGCTGCACAGAGAGCAAGACCATAGACCACAATGACAGTGAAGGTATGCTGACAGTTTCCTTTCACGATCAAACACAATACAGTGTGAAAAAGGCAGTTCAAAAGTTTTTAAAGGAAAGGGGATTACCTTTTTTAGGACTTTGTGTTTTTACTTGTATTATAATGCTGATTTATTCAAGGCGAAGTGTTGCTGAAGGTGTTCGTATTGACTGTAAACGTGTCACCTTCTTAGGTGATGACGAGCGTCTCTTCTCCAGAAACACGCTGCTACGTTCTGCTAGTGTTGGTCCTTCTTCTCCGTTGGTGAGGAGGAAGAAGAAGAGGGACTTGATGGAAGTGATGGAACAGGAAGCCCAGGAGCTGCTGTCCTACTTCAACCACCGTAATGTGGATGCCTTGCTCAAAGTGACACGCAACACCCTTGAGATGTTGCGCAAGCGCATACATACGTCCTCGCTCATACATTTCTCCGGTGCGTCTTGTTTAATTGTTTGCTATATTTCTGTAAAGGCCTAAAATATTTAAAATAAGCTCATAAAATGTCTATTCCAATAGTTTATGTGTGTTACCCTTCTCTCCCTCTGTAGCTGCAAGTGACCCAACCAGCTATGGCAAAAGCAGCGATCACCATGCAATCTTCAGAGTAAACATGACCCTTTCCATCCCTAACATTGTCATGGTTCCAGCTTTGGAGGAGGTTCAACAGGCTCTAAACCGCGCTGTAGAGTGTGTAGTCAGTGTCAGCAAAGGAGTCAGCCAGTGGAGCAAAGAAAGGATATCTAAGGTGAATAAAGGAAAAATCTATTTGTGACAGTATTTAGCTTGATAACTGTAATAAACTGTTAGAACTGCTCTTTTTGAGATAATGGTGTCATGGTCCAGCAGTGTACTAAATAAACCCGGAGGTTTTACATTCCCCTTTCCAGAGACAAATGAACGAAAAGCGAATGGCAGCACTGAAACAAGACAGCTCTGAGAGCGAAACAGAGGATGGAGCAACAACATACAGAAGCTTGGCTGGTAATAGAGAATATTATCACTTTCATACCTTAACCTCAGACCTTCAACAGCTCCTGACTGTGTCAGCTCACTCATTTTTAAAATTTTAAGATTTACTGTTTTCAGCATACAATTACAACTCGATTTTACAGCTCAGCAGAGCAAGCAAATATCAGGGGCAGAAACACGTAGTATTGCTTGGGGAGGAAAATATTCAAGAATTTCATATTTAATGCAAATTAAATGCATATTTAATTAGAAAGTGGCAGGGATAATCAATTTCCACTATGAAAAGCACATCTTACTTTTAGAAATTATATATACAGAGAGAGAAAAACTAAATGGAAGTAATTCCATTATTAACATGTTCTCTTGTAAAAAGACCTGTAACATATAATTATTTAAAAAGCCCAGAAGTTAATATTTGAAAGAATAATGTCCATCATTTCAGCTCAATGTGTTTTCTATGAAATTCTGTCACTTTCAGATGGCAGTACCTCAGACATGTCAGCTTCTGTGATCCAGGCCATCCCGTTCCAAGCCAGAAATTACTACAAGAGTGTGTCTGAGAACAAGGAAATAGCCAAGCTAATCTCTGTACTTAGCACCTCTATCACCTCCAGTAAAAAGGTACATGGCACTTAATTAAGCTATACTGCACATTTTATATGAAACTAATCCAAACTTAGCTGTCTTTTATTAAATCATGGCATACACTTTTAATATTTCTTTATCCCACATTTACAACAGATATTTTCATCTATATTTCTGTATATTTAATGAATATAAATGTCTTTTATTTTTCTATAAGTGCACTTCATTTCATATTCTCCTGTTGATATTAATGTGCAGGAAGTGGTGACCGCTCTACATCACTTTAGCCGTTACCATCACATCTGGAGGAAAGACCGTGAAGAGACCATGAGGAAGTAAGTTGAAATGTATGGTTTCTATATAAATCTGCTTATCTGACATCGCACTAGTGCTATTTTTGTTTGTGTTTTGAACAGATTTATCGAGGGGAGTCCCTTGTTATCGGAGTTTGAGAGCCAGATTCTTTTCTATCGAGATCTAGAGCTGGAAGTAAACTCTGAACCAGAGTATATTGCTGTAGGAGCCTTGGCGCTATTCACAGGTCTTATTAAGTTACGAATTTAAAACCGGCATGAATGAGATTTTCGAGATTTTCAGCAAGTTAAATAATGCTCTCTGCATGCTCATATTACTTTCTGCCAGCACCCTTAAAGATGTCCCTCTCTGCTGAAATCAAGAATTGGATGGTGGATTACGGACTTTACTGTAACAGGAAATGTCGCTCAGAGATGGAGCACATTTTTGCTTTTGTAGATGAAGCAGGAAAGAAACTGAATCGACAGATCAAAGACCTGGATGATATTCGTATTGCCATGGCTGCACTGAAGGAGATCAGAGAGCACCAGATATCTATTGATTTTCAAGTTGGGCCCATAGAGGTAAACCACAGCATCACATATTTATTGAAGCTCTTTTTATACACACAAATACACGCAGTGGGAAAGAGACATTTTTAGCTGTTTGACTTTATGAGTCTGTACAAGAAGCTCAGAAAGAAATAATTACACATTTGCACATTCTAGTTTTTGTCAAGTGGAAGACTTAGTATCTTATTTTTCCTCACAGGAGTCCTATGCCATGCTCCATAAGTATGAACTATCAGTGGCTAAAGAGGAGGCTGAAAAAGTGGATACTCTGCGCTACACTTGGGAAAAGCTCTTGTCCCGGAGCACAGAGGTGCAGAACGAGCTGGTCGCCTTGCAGCCAAACTTCAGAGAAGAACTGGTCAGCAATGTGGAGACCTTTCTGGAAGACTGCCAACACTTTTATCAAGATTATGAAAAGGTAAGATATCTATGGCTGTTTGCTCTGTTTCAATTAAACTGTTGATTTCAATTCAACAAAAAAAATGTTCAGTTAATTACAGTTAAGGTTAGTTTTAATAATAACTACTAAAAAGACACTTTTCCCTCTCTGTTTAAGGATGGTCCCATGGTTGTGGGACTTGCACCCCAAGATGCCAGTGATCGGCTGATCATGTTCCAGGTTGGTTAGTGATTAATTATTTTGTCTCTGTCAGTTAGTAAATATTTAGATCCTGCATTGACCTGATGCCTCAGAAAAGCAGTTACTTGAAACTAATGTTAAAAGAGCTATTATATATTTATTATTATTATTATTACAGTTTCTATTTCATTGTTAGCAAAAGACAGATTTTTTTATTCTGTATAAATTATACTCAGATAATTACAAATGTTTTACCTCAAATGTCTAATGTTTTAAAGTCCATCAGAGCGTAAGCTGTACCTGATCGTAGCTCTTCTCCTCTTCAGAATCGATTTGACAACCTGTTCAGGAAGTACATCACTTACACGGGAGGTGAAGAGCTCTTTGGACTTCCTGTTACCCAGCATCCTCAGCTATTGGAGATTAGGAAGCAACTGGCTCTGCTGCAGAAGTTGTACGGCCTTTACAACAATGTCATCGATACAGTTAACGGCTACTATGATATCCTCTGGGCTGACATCTGCATCGAGAAGATTAATAATGAGCTGCTCGACTTTCAGACGAGGTTTGACAATTTATTTGTTTGTTTTTTATTCAAGCAACTGTTGAACTCTTTTAACTGTAGATGTAGTAACATGAGCTTAAAATATGTTAATGAAGAAGGAGACGTTTTCGGGAAAGAAGCTGAACTGGAAACAAACAAAACTAGGTGTTTTTCTGACTATGTGAGAAAATAACCTTCTCATACTGTGTAATCAAGCCCTCTCATTACTGCAGGAATTGGTGACATCACATGATTTTCATTAGTCCATCCATAAACATCACTCTTATTTTCAGGCATTAAAGAAACTGCTTCCTCTCACTTGCTACAATATGGAAACTTGTTTCGAGATGTTATAATTTTTAGATACTAACCCAAAAGTTTTACATAACAACAAAAAAAGTGGGGTTTTTTTCAGTGGCAGAAACAAAGCTTCCTGTTCTTCACCAACACTGCATTAATATTTCAGTCTCACAATGAAAAGCTAATCTTTGCCCTTTATGTGGTCACATTTGTCCAGCATGTGTCAAATGGACACTGAAGGGGAAAGAGGCTAATAGGCTACAGGCTAGTTTATTTTACCTAAAGAAATTAAGAACAACTTTTAATATAGCTGGAAGGGATTACTTGACAATGAAAATCTAGATACACATTAGAAGCAGTCAGAAGGAAAATATAGAGCTATAGTCAGAGCTGAAGAAGAGAGGATATTTGTTTCCTCTGGTAGAAACGTCAGCTATCTGTTGTGGAGGTGTTGATTTGGTTGAGTGAAGCTATGAACAGACACTGATGCATGAACCTTTGCTCTGTGCTAGTAAGGAAGGATACTTAACAAGTTGCCCAATCCAATGACTCTTGTAGCGTTAATAACAAACTTGAAGTGTGTTGTAATACTTTTCCTTTAACAAACAAAATGTCAACTATACATCTAATCTAGTTCATGTCAACTTTACTTGACTTCAGCAGAGCTAAAGGGTAGTATAGAAAGAAGACAATAAATATGAGTTTGACTGTCACGTTCTGTGAACTACCAGGTGTCGAAAACTGCCTCGTGCTCTGAAAGAGTGGCAGGCCTTTCAGGATCTGAAGAAAACAATTGATGAGTTCAGTGAGTGCTGCCCCCTGCTGGAACTCATGACTAACAAAGCTATGATGGCCCGGCACTGGAAGAGGATAACGGAGGTTAGTGAAACATGGCCACTGGTGTAGCACTGCAACTGAATGTTATTGACTGAAATCAAGTCATCACCAGAACCTAATGATAATGATGATAGCTGTAATTTGTCCTGTTTTGTATCCAGGTGACCGGCCATACCTTTGAGGTGGAAACTGATACATTCAAGCTGCGTAACATAATGGAGGCTCCTCTACTCAAGTATAAAGAAGAGATTGAGGTACAAACGAATCATTAGCTGCTAATTCATGGTGTTTTCTTTTTTATTTGATATAATAAATTCCAAATAAAATACAAGTTTGGAAAATTGTTTGGAGGAAATGAAAACATTTAAAAAGTTTAAAGAGTAATATATTGAATTAACTTTGCTAACTGATATAGGTGGTCCTGTTCAGTGCAAAACACCGATCCTGTTTTTTTCAGTGCATATGCATCTGTTTGCCATTAGCATTTTTATTGCTAACATTTAAAAACATTTGGGGGGCGGGGTTCTTGTGCAGGATATCTGCATCAGTGCTGTGAAAGAGCGTGATATTGAACAGAAGCTGAAGCAAGTGATCGGTGAGTGGGACAACAAGACTTTTACATTTGCCAGTTTTAAGACCCGTGGGGAGTTGCTGCTGAGAGGAGACAGCACATCAGAGATCATTGCCAGCATGGAGGATAGCCTAATGATCTTGGGATCCCTTATGAGCAACAGGTACGGCAGTGTTGAGTGTCATTATCATTAGTGTCGGTAGTGATGATCTTCTTCCACAGCTGTGGAAAATCTAGACATTACACGAGCCACACACACGTGTGCGTCCCTAAGTAAGGGTAACGTGAAGATTTACCTTCTTTTTCAGGTACAACACCCCATTTAAAGCCCAGATTCAGAAGTGGGTTCAGAATCTCTCCAACACCACTGATATTATCGAGCACTGGATGACTGTCCAGAACCTGTGGATCTATCTGGAAGCTGTGTTTGTGGGTGGAGATATCGCCAAACAGTTGCCTAAGGTGAACAACATTTCAGGATGTGATTCCTATTGGTTATCAGGCTTAAACACAGACTCCAAATGCAGTTTAAAAGGCAAACAAGTTGCATTGAACTGAAATTACTCATTTGCAGTTAGAATTTTTTTATGTAAATTCTGTATCTTTACATCATTATCAGATTTCTGGACAATATTCTGGATGTTTAGGTGCAGTAGTGCATTAATGTGCCAGGCGTTGAGTTTCTTTTATTTCCATTTTCAATTATTATATTTCACAGTCTCTTGAGCAAAATAAATCACTGATCCAGGCAATGTTTTCAGGCCGCGGTGTTTTGACATTTAAAAGAAGGAGAAATAATAGTGAAATGTTGCCTTTGTAAGATTGTTTTACGAGCTTACTTCTAAAATCGGAGCCAAACAGCGTCCAAGCATTTAAAAGAAACAACTAAATACAAAATAAAATAATAAAACAGTCTGATCATGAGATAATTGACTAACTCCATCTTTTTAGGAAGCAAAGCGTTTCTCTAACATTGATAAGTCATGGGTGAAGATCATGATGCGAGCCCATGAAATGCCCAATGTGGTACAGTCATGTGTGGGGGACGAGACCATGGGACAGCTGCTTCCACATCTCCTCGAACAGCTGGAGATCTGTCAGAAGTCTCTAACAGGGTGAGTAGAAAAAACTTAAAACACCACCATGGCCCTTCTTTTTAGGTTCTAATTAACTTAACCACCAAAAGAAAGGTAGAAGATTTTAAACCATAATCAGTAGTGAGGGTAAGTGAAGTGACTGATTTCCTTTTTATGCTGTACAGTTAACTATCTGGTTTATTGTACTGTCTGTCAGATCATACTTTGTATTGATTTTTTTAAAAATGATGTGGTCAAACAGCTATCTGGAGAAGAAGCGTCTGCTGTTTCCTCGTTTCTTCTTTGTCTCTGATCCTGCCCTGCTGGAGATCCTGGGCCAGGCCTCTGACTCCCACACCATCCAGGCCCACCTTCTCAATGTCTTTGACAATATCAAGTGTGTCCAGTTTCATGAAAAGGTGGATTATGTTCCTTTTTTGGTGTTTATCTTAAACACTTACCCTTCTGACAAGAGATTTTTGCAGAACTAAAAGCTCAGGAAAATATGTGATTGTAACATGAAAGTAATAAAATATAATAGCTGCTTTAATGTCAAATTGAATGAACTAATCAGAGTAATGTCGATTTTATATATATACTTTTTATAAGAAAAATAACTTCATCATTGTAGTTATAATAATCGATCTAATCAATGTCGCCTTTCACAGATATATGACCGCATTCTGGCCGTGTCATCACGCGAGGGAGAGACTGTGGAGCTGGACCGTCCCGTCACAGCTGAAGGGAACGTGGAGGTGTGGCTCAATGCTCTGCTGAAAGAATCCCAGAGGTCTTTGCACCTTGTGATCAGACAAGCTGCTCTGGCTATCCAGGACTCTGGCTTCCAGCTAATTGACTTCCTCAACTCCTTCCCATCTCAAGTAAGTCATTGTCCAAATCCAGGAACTAATCCACAAACGTTTTAAAACATTGATTCGACCACAACTGACTATCCTTGTGGAGCAAGGACGGCACCGCTCAAAAACAGAAACCTGTGTAGCCTAAAGAGGCAATCTACTATGAACATTGTAATAAACTCCAAAACAAATTCTAAAGAAAGTTGGGATGCTCTAAAATGTAAGTTAAAATAGGATGCAATGATTCGCAAATCTTATAAACCCATATAATAAATCTAGCAAATGTTTAAAACTGAGAAAATGATTTTGAGATAAAATATTGGCTCATTTTGAATTTAACGACTACAACGACAGCCAACAAGAGTCTGGATAAATTAGTGGTAAAAAAAACCAGCTGGAACATTTTGCAACTAATTAGGTTATCTGGCAACAGCTCAGTAATATGAGTGGATATAAATGGAGCATGTTAGACGAATGAATTGGGCTGAGTTTCACTAATCTGCAAAAAACTAAAATTGTAGAACAATTACAGAATGATGTTCTTTAGTGTAAAATTGCAAATATGACGTATTTACGTTACGTGATATCAAAAGATTCCAAGTATCTGGAGAAATCTCTGTGTGCAAGGCTGAAAATATTGGATGCCTGCGATCTTCAGACCCTCAGGCAGCACTGCATTACAAACAGACATGATTCTGTCATGGAAATCACTGCATGGGCTCAGGAACACTTTCAGAAAATCAATGTGTGGGAGCACAGTTTGCTGTACAGGCTAAAACTCTATGCTGCAAAGAAAAAGCCATGTGTGAACATGATCCAGAATCACTGTTATATTCTCTGGACCAGAGGTCATTTAACACTGACTGAGCCAAAGTGGAAAACTTTTTATACAACATGGAGACCACATCCTCACGCAATCTGTCTTTTTCTGCTCTCTCTCATGGTATGGGGGTGCATTAGTGCCTATGAAACTGGCAGCTTCCACATCTGGATAGATACCATCATTGCTGAAAAGTATCTAAATGTTTTAGAGCAAAATATGCTCCAATCCAGTCATGTCCCTGTCTTTTTCAGGGAACAACCTGCATATTTCAGCTAAATCGCATACTTTGTAGAAGGATACTCTGGGTTTTTAGTTGCCTTTCATCAGTCCAGACTGTTCACCACCTGGAAACATGGGCTGTTATTTTCTCTGTAAATCTTGGGGTGTGGTACTAAACTGCTACAGTATTCCTTCATCAAAACAATAGTTAGATTTCTAAGGTCATCGGTACATTTGACCATTATGATGTGTTTTGTTTTTTGCACATTAATGTAGGTGGGGTTACTGGGTATTCAGATGATTTGGACAAGGGACTCAGAAGAAGCTCTGACCAATGCCCGATACGATCGCCGCATCATGTCCAAAACCAACCAGTTCTTCCTGGATCTCCTTAACACCCTGATTGACATGACCACAAGAGACTTGGAGGCTGTGGAGAGGACCAAGTATGAGACCCTCATCACTATTCATGTCCATCAGAGGGACATATTTGATGAACTGGTGAGCATGTTGATCATTCGGTAAAAAGAGGCCAGAGACATCTGAGCTGGGATCAGTTAGACTGACTCCGAACCGTGCACATGAACGCTTTGCAATTTCTGTTCAAGATTAGAATCTCCGGCTCAAAATAGCAACCACTCTGTAAACTGTGTTTGATATTCAGACTCCCGAGGGCTGCCATGTCAGAATACAAAATGTTGTTTACTGCAGCGAGTAAATTCTGTCGAACGTAGTCAGAGGGGTTTTAATGGCAGTCAAGTAATATTTAAAGTCACGACTGTGTTTGAATCTCCACTTAAGGCATAATAAACATGTCGCTGAACCCCAAGGTTAATAGAAGCAGTTTGAAGAAACTTTATTTGAATGTGTTTTTTTAGTTCTTTCTAAAATCATTTGTATTTATTTACCTCATACCATTGATTTGTCCTGCTCATGTTCCTTTGTTGTGTTTGTTTCTAAACACATTTTTGCTTCATTTCCTCTCCAATAATATATCACACTGCTACTTTTCTACCCCCACTGTATTTTTTCTCACACATATTCTGCTTTTAATCTCTTCTATTCATTACTTTTCTAATTCATTTTGTACTTTTTCCCATTTGCATCATTTTAACTCGCTGGACTTTTCTCTTCCTTCCTCTCACTCTCCCCTATCCCTTTCCTTCCTTTCTTCCCATTTCACATCATGACCTCTGCTTTCATCCTCCACTTTCTTGCTTCTCTTTTCTTTCCACCCTTTTAATGTTACCCTCCTGTCACCGAAATCCCTCCTCACACATCCTGCCCTTCCACCTTTCTTCCCCTCTTTTATCCGGCTTTCATCTCTCTTTTCAAATAATCTTCTGAGTGGTGCCCTCCCTTCACTTCTGTTTCCATCCCCTTGTCTCCTTCTGCCCTCCCTTTCCCTCTTTCCCTGTCTCTTATCGCTACCCTTTCTCCACCTAGTGCCGGTTGCATGTCAAAAGCTCCAGTGACTTTGAATGGCTGAAGCAGTGCCGTTTCTACTTCAATGAGGACTCAGACAAGATGATCATCAACATTACAGATGTGGGCTTTGTCTACCAGAATGAATTCTTGGGGTGTACCGAAAGGCTTGTCATTACACCTTTGACGGACAGGTAAAGCAGACATATGTCTGTAAAATGTATCATAATGGCAAAAGTCACATGCACACACACTAATAAGAAAATAAAGGAAAACAACAGACCAAAACAGCAATATAACTTTTCTTTTTTGCAGTTTAAACAAAGACAGTGTAACCTTGGAGTGACTATACAGAAAACGTGACCCTGCCTTTGTAACTAAGTCAGAAATGCATGCTGCATAATGCATCAGTTATTTTAGGAACCCACTTTAGATTTATGCTGAAAACCTGACCATGATTGTTCGTTGTAATGTCAAGTTTCATGGATTAAACTTTCTGTGGTTGACTAATGACTGGATTTATGAAGCAAAGATAAAAAGGCAACTCGGGGACTGTGAGGATGAGAAATTAGAAAGCAGGATGAAGCCGGATGAAGCCGGATGAAGCAGTCTTACACAGCGACCATCACATCTGTAACTAACAGGCGATATGAATGACAGAAAGAAAAGGAAAGAAGATCAGAAAGAGTGAGGGAGACAGCAGTCCAACAACAAGTAGTGTCTTAGTAACAGACACAGAGGGTAAAATATGAGAAGAGACAAGGAGGGAAAAAAAGATGAGGAGAGACAAGGAGGAGATGTGAGAGGACAGCACTAGGGAGGGAGTTACCAGCTAACATCAGACTGCAGCTCTCCAAAAAAGTGGCATGCTGGCCTTATGGCTAGAGGCGCCAAGACAGCTCTGATTTTCCATCATTTTCTCATGCTATCTTTCTCTGCCTGAACGCCCATCCACTTCATTCTGTTCAGTTCAGATTTGATTTGGTCTTTTTTTTGTTTTGCTTGCTATCATTGTCCTACCTCCTCGCTGCCACCACATCACGTTAAAAAAAGGGAAAGGTGCAAGTGGTCCTAAATTATGGCAAAAAAGATGTTGGGATGAAACAAGTAAATCTGGTTACGGAGTGGTCAGATTTAATCTGTATCTGCTGAAGGAGAGAAAATATGTCAGTATCCCAGCTTTACCATGATTTTTACCCCGAGGTCAGTCATTGTAATGAAGATGGAGACCAGTGACCAGAGGGCTAGGTCCTGTTGTCAGTCATCCTGATTGCTGATGTGTCCTTGAGCAAATCGCTGAATCCCCATCAGCTTCAGGGGCGGGGTTCTAAAGCTTAAACCTTGTGGAGAATGAGCTCACGTTCATTTGTGGTCATTTTGAGTATGGATATTATTAGCTTATGAATTTATGAAATGATTCATGATTTATGAAATTAGATTGTCATTATGTTTGTGTGTCTACAATTGGACAGGTGTTACATCACTTTAGCCCAAGCTCTTGGTATGAGTATGGGTGGAGCACCTGCTGGTCCAGCTGGAACAGGTATGACAATTAGTCACACAGTATCTATTTTTTGGAAATTACATTGAATCAAAAATGCAATATTTTGGGACAGACATGTTAAAAGCTGTTCCAAGGTTTGCCAAGTGTTAAAGTAGTTGAATTTAACTGTTTTAAATATAGATAATTTACCCTTCTAGACTCTATACAACTCAGGTCATTTAAATGAAGAATCAAACAACACAGCTGTCTCAGTCGGGAACGGCTTCATTACTGAGTTAGCTTGAATAGTTTCTTTTATGAGATCATTTGTTGTCAGGTTTTCTATCAGCATACAAATGGTTGCATTTCAGTTTGTTGCCTTTTGTTATCAGGAAAGACCGAGACCATAAAAGACATGGGTCGCTGTTTGGGAAAGTACGTTGTGGTCTTCAACTGCTCTGACCAAATGGACTTCAGAGGCTTGGGGAGAATATTTAAAGGTGAGAATCACTAAGTAAAGTCATGCTATAAGTGTCATGATACACTGTGTGGCAGGCAGGAAGTAGGTACCAATTGCAGAACTCATGTGACAGAATGAACTTAAAGAGGCAGCGTTTATTGCTGGGAGGCTTTACATAAAGATTAAACTTCACAAAAAACAAACCAAAACCCCAAACTAGAAAACTCGAAACTAAACTGGACACTTGAATCTAAAAACTAAGAAACACAAACTAGGAAAACAAACCAGGACTGGGAACTAGAATTTCCTCAGGAATTCGGAGGGGAAAAAACAGACAGCATGGTGAGCGTACGACATGACACAGAGCAAGCAAAACACAGGACTGGAGCAATCAGGGAATGGGAGACAGGAGGGAAACGCAGCTGGGGGAGAAATCAGAGCTAACGAGACAAGGGGAAGCAAAACCAGACACACTGGAAGCACACAACAGGCACAGAGATACAGACTTGACACTGAACATAGGGACACGGGAACAAAACCTAAGAACTAGAAATCACAGAGCAACAAACTAGAGAGCTAGAAATACTGAGACAGAAACCAAAACACTAACAGTGATAACCATGATGAACTCAAAGATCAAAAACACAACAAAACGCAACCCACTGGGTCACCGACCCAGGACCTTGACAATAAATATATACCCAGAAAGAAGTTTAAGGGTTTGAGTTATCAGGTTATAGACCTGTGGGGGTTTTTTTGCTAATAAATCATAACAATACAGATAAAAAAAAAAAAAACAACAATCACACAATATGTAATGTCAGATATCTTAGACAATTTATTTGTTTGCAGTGGACGGACCATAACTCTGTGTTTATGTGATTTACCAGGTCTGGCTCAGTCTGGTTCGTGGGGCTGTTTTGACGAGTTCAACCGCATCGACCTCCCAGTTCTTTCTGTGGCAGCCCAGCAGATCGCGATAGTTCTCACCTGCAAGAAGGAACGTCGCAAAAATTTTGTCTTCACAGATGGAGACAATGTGGACATGAACCCAGAGTTTGGCATCTTCCTTACCATGGTTAGTAATGGAAGTAGAACAAGACTGCTAATATCTATTTGACTGGTCAGAGGAAATATATAAAGGAGGCAGTTCTTAACATCAGTAAATGACACCTTAGTTAACAGAATGAATATTGGCCTGTATTTGTATAGCGCTTTTACTAGTCCCTAAGAACCCCAGTAGGCAACAGGTGAAGTGTCTTGCCCAAGGACACAACAACCGAGACTGTCCAAGCTGGGGCTCGAACCGGCAACCTTCCGATTACAAGGCGAACTCCCAACTCTTGAGCCACCCATATTGAAGTGTATCTGTTTCAGAAGGTGACTGGACATGCTGTGCATGCATGGACATCAATATTTACTCTTGGCTGTTAGATTTATCACATAATGATTCCTTTTTTTTAAAGCAAAAACTTTAATCTTGAAAAGCGAAATGAATCACAAATAACACTAAAATGGAATTGAACTCTAACATGTAATATTTTACAAGACAGTTTTTGAATTAAACTTTGGGCTCTGCCTGCTATTTCATGTGATTTATTTCTTAGAGTAATAGTTAAATAGCTTTATCTTCTTGCCTCATTTGCTGTCCTGAGGCAAGTCATTAAACATAACAGTGGAATAATTCCTCCCTGTAGCGAGAGGGGTCAGAGATCATTTTCCTCTCTTTTACTCTGTTAGTGTGTGTGTGTGTGTGTGTGTGTGTGTGTGTGTGTGTGTGTGTGTGTGTGTGTGTACATTAGTATAGACAAGCTTTGTGAAACAGGCTATGTCTGTAGGCTGTGTCTGCTGAAGTTGAAGGATAGCGTTTGTGATGAAGATGAACTACATTCCAGTATAAACTTCATCCATTTAGTTTCATTGTTGTTGCATTCTAGTCTGTCATCTAAATTTCTAATGCAGTAGAATGGGCAATGTAGCATTTATTCCTAATTATCATTAAATGTTTTATTTCTGTTTTACTCCATTAATATCTTTTTTTTTTTTTTTTTGTTACTCTCTGTGTAATCAGAATCCAGGTTATGCAGGTCGTCAGGAGCTTCCTGAAAACCTGAAGATCAACTTCCGCTCCGTGGCCATGATGGTTCCAGACCGTCAAATCATTATTAGGGTAAAACTGGCCAGTTGTGGGTTTATCGACAACATGGAGCTTGCACGCAAATTCTTCACGCTTTACAAGCTGTGCGAGGAGCAACTGTCCAAGCAGGTATAAAAATTGAAGATCTTTCTTTTAACCTTGCAGTAACAAGTGGAAAGTGGCAGAACTTGCATTGAGTGTGGGAGCATTTCCAAGCTGCAGCTAAAAATGCATGAAAAGTCTTACTGACACACAGGCTGCTGAAAATAGAGTGTGATGCTTGTAGGAATGGGGAGTTAGTTTTGGAGCAGGTATCATTGTCACATGACTTAACAACAAGGTTGCACGGGTTTCCATTAATGTAAATGAAACTAAAATGATATTTATGAATGTTCAGGTTCACTATGATTTTGGCCTGCGCAACATTCTGTCAGTTCTGCGAACTCTGGGAGCAGCCAAGCGAGCCAACCCCAGTGATACAGAGTCTACCATTGTCATGAGGGTTCTAAGGGACATGAACCTTTCAAAACTGGTAAGTCCACAAAGTACACAATAGGGCATCAAAAAGATAACCATGCTGATGTTTCATGTTTTCACTGGGTTTTGCAAATTTGTGTGCACATGCGTTTAGATCGATGAGGATGAGCCACTTTTTCTGAGCTTGATTGAAGACCTCTTCCCGGGCATCCAACTTGACAAAGCGGGTTACCCTGAACTAGAAGCTGCCATTGACAAACAGGTAGGAGAGTTTGAAGAATGGATTTATCTGTTATTGACGAGGAGAGTGAAAATCCACAGTAACACCAAGTTTGCAAGATGGGGGAACAGGAAGGGGAAACAATGGAAAGAGGCAGAAAGAGAAATGCGAAGGCTGAGTAAGACTGTCCAAAAGCCTAATGGAGAGTGAGGCCGCCGTATTTGTCATGTCAGACCTCAGGACAGGACATCGAGAAGGATACAAATGGTGGCATTTATTATTTGTAAAGGACCAAACCCGAGGACCTGTGAAAAACAGTGCAGGAAGTGAGAGATGCAATTAAAAGTTGGGACTTTTAGATTTTATGCTGTTTTGTTGCTGATCAGTTAAGCAAGTGCATTGGATAGTATTAGTTTAGTTTTTCATATATTGCTTCTGCATTTTGGCTTCATTTTTTTAATTTAAAAAAAAAAAGATGTTTTGATGTGTGAAACCTTAAAATTGACTGAAGGGGTGCTTTCTTTTGACCACGACTGTATACGAAGTTATTATACTTGTAAATACAGTAAAAGCATTATTGTTACAAAAATAGCTGGAATTGTAACTACTTTGTTTCTTCAGGTGGAGGATGCAGGCCTAATCAACCATCCTCCTTGGAAGCTAAAGGTCATCCAGCTGTACGAGACTCAAAGAGTCCGACATGGCATGATGGCCCTGGGGCCCAGTGGGGCTGGAAAGACAACTTGTATACACACGCTTATGAAAGCTATGACAGGTAGGATTTAGTGTATTTTGTCGCATGTGAGCTTAAAGAAAAAGACACCAACTTGTGGTAAGCTTGTTTTGAATCTATTGTACTGTAGACACGAATATGTGAACAGAACTGGGACAAGATATCTATTTAATTTATGGGGTATCTTATTAAATCTACATATTTTTAGGGTAATATTGTTAGTTTGTGACCTTGTCATGTGTTTAATATAATTATTGCTCCATTAAAGTATTATTATCCATTATATTAACTTTAGGAAAACAGAACATGTTTCTGCTAATATCTAATTTTCTTCCAGAATGTGGTCATTCTCACAGAGAGATGCGCATGAACCCCAAAGCCATTACTGCACCTCAGATGTTTGGCAGACTAGATGTGGCCACAAATGACTGGACTGATGGCATCTTCTCTACACTGTGGAGGAAAACACTGAGAGCAAAGAAAGGTCCAAATAGTTTCTTATTGTGCACATATCTCACACTTGGGTATTAATAAAGCAAAAAATTATCGGTAAACATTGTTTTCCATGAGAACTTTGACAAACCAGTTCAAGTAGGTTATTGCAATTAAGTATTAATGCGTTGGGACAACGTTGGAAGGTTCAAAGGAAACAAAGCACTGTTTAATCTTCCTATTTAGTTCTAAGCTTACACGGATAATTAAAAATGTCTGCGGGCAATTGCGTATGCATTCCATGTTTGCTTTTATGTGTCTAAGTACACATCTCATCTATTAATTACTTGTTCTGATGGTGTTTTGCATATCTATGAGTGGGGTGTTCTCTGCGTATTTGCATTATTTTCCTGCTGCTACTTCCTGCTTATTTAGAGCAGGAAGAGCTTGCTACTTTGGACAGAGTGAATTCCAGTGTAGAAAAGTAGATGTGGCAATGTGACAGGGCAGCAGCTCCTGAGTCGAGTAGATATTCCTCAAAGAAAAGAAGTACTTTGTGAAAACAGCTGTGTGCTGTCCACGCTCATTGTGTTGTAACTGATGCAGAAACAGCCTCGTGTGTATCTGGTAACTTCTGTGTAAAACACGTGCTCATGTAGTAGTCATATTCAAAGGAACTGATTTCTCAGCATTTAGGGTGTAAACCACATTCAAACAGCAGCTTTATTGTGCGATATTGCCTGAACGTCAGACAACGTCAGTCTTTTGCTTGTTTCAGACGCAATTTGTCTTTTCTGTTTCTGTTTTTGGATGTTTTCCAACTGGGAGGAGAGCGAGGAGAAACGGATTTCTTTGTTCATATTTAAAATTCCACAAAATAAATGACTCAGTTGTTGTTTTTCTTGCAAACAGATAGCTCATGATTGCTGGTTAGCCAAGAAAACATTTTGAACTCTTTTGTATGCACTAAATTCATATTCAGAAATGTAGCTCATTTTTGCTTGAGGGTGACAGCACAAGGTCTTCATACCACCTCATTTTTGTAATCATGTAAACAAACACTTTGTTTCCCTCACAGGAGAGCACATCTGGATAGTGCTGGATGGGCCAGTTGATGCCATATGGATTGAAAACCTAAATTCAGTTTTGGATGACAACAGAACTCTTACACTCGCAAATGGAGACCGAATACCAATGGCTCCCAACTGCAAGGTGGTATTTGAGCCGCATAACATCGACAATGCCTCTCCAGCCACCGTCTCACGCAATGGCATGGTGTTCATGAGCTCGTCTGTGCTCACCTGGATCCCCATACTAGAGGTGAATGAGCTTTATGAAAAACCGGTTGTAATTATTTTTGTTTCATTTTGCAAAAGTTTGAAATCAAGGTATATTAAGGCAATATTTACATATGAATCATATAATTTAAATGTAGTTTTGACTAAATAGAGTCATGCTGTTGCTGCTTCTAGGGCTGGTTGAAGAAACGGTCCCCACATGAGGCAGAGATACTGAGAGAGCTCTTCTCTTCGTCTTTCTCCGAGCTCTACCGCTTCTGCGTGCAGTCACTAGAGTTCAAAATGGACATGCTAGAGGCCTTTGTAATCATGCAAAGCATAAACATGCTACAGGGACTCATACCACCTAAGGTAAGGTATTCCCATCCACTGGACGTGCACACGAACAGCAACTAATGAATATTTCATTGATAAGTGACTCTTGAAGTGGAAATTTATAGTGAGACCAACTTGTATATATGTTTCCAAAACCTTCTTAAGCACATTTATACCCATTGTACAGACTGGTACTCATAGTTTTGTCCATATATTTTGTATGTTCAGTTTCATAGACTTGGCCTAACTTGTGAAGTGCTCCTCTCTTTTTTGGGTTCTTTAATTGAGCCCTGAATTTCCTCATCTTAAAATGGATATCAATTTACAGGAGCAGTGTGGCGATTTATCCAGAGAGTTCTTGGAGCGGCTTTATGTCTTTGCACTAATGTGGAGCGCTGGGGCCGTACTTGAACTGGATGATCGGAGGAAGATGGAAATCTGGCTTAGAGGAAACAAGAGTATTCATCTAAACTTGCCAGACATTCCTCCTGACAGTGAGGACACCATGTTTGACTACTATGTCACTGCAGATGGTAAGCATGGCTTCATTAACTTTCAGTCAGATGGCGTTGTTTAGTTACTGGGTAGGCAGACACATTATGTCTCATGTTGTACTTATGGAAAGTACATATGTGTATATAAAATTATTTGTAGTGATGAACTGAATTAATATCTTTGGATTAATTATTTTGAAAAACTATTGTCATATTTTGTGTTGATCTCTACAACAAGCTTTATCTTATTAAAACTAAATTAAATATTTTTCCAGGTCATTGGGTCCATTGGAACACCACAGTGGAGGAATACATTTATCCATCTGCATTCACACCAGAGTACAGCTCAATTTTGGTCCCCAATGTGGACAACGTTAGAACAGACTTCCTAACCCAGACTATTGCAAAGCAAGGCAAGGTATGGTTACCAGTTAGAGTCATTTCCATCATCAGCAAACACTAGTGACCTGCTTCCACTGATTCTGGCACAAGCAATCTTAGTTTTAGTTTTTGGATAATTGTGCAAGACTCTTTTTAGCTGTTTTCTGTTTTCAAAGTCTAATCTGACCTTCCTGTTCTTGAGTGTTTTGTGTCTTTTTGAAATCCTCTATATTTACATTTATGAAGGTCTCATTTGTTTTTAGACTTTGACAATGAGTCGTGTACTTTCTCCAGAGAGACAACTTGAAATAAACTTTGGATAACCATTTAAATGTAACTACAAAATCAGCATCATGTGTTTATGCTCAGCAGACGCAGAGGATATGCTCTTACTTCCCCTTTGATCTTTCCTCATAGAATATGCCGTAGACTTGCCTCTCTTGCATTGGAGGACACGGTTAACTGTTCGCGGTCTTGTTCTACTGTCGCCCTTCTCATGTTATCCTATAACGTGGAAGTTAGTTGGGATAATTTGGACTGATGGCAAATCTAAATATGTTTGTTATAGGCTGTTTTGCTAATTGGGGAGCAAGGAACAGCCAAGACTGTTATCATCAAGAGCTACATGTCAAAGTATGACCCTGAGACCCACATAGGCAAGAGTCTCAACTTCTCTTCTGCTACTACACCACTAATGTTCCAGGTAAAGCGGCAGGTCACCTGCCTTCTTTTCTCTTAATTTAGAAGAAACAGAAGTGTGTCACTCTGTGAATTTTTAACTTAAAAGGAGCGTTCAGTTAAAGAGGAGAGAACACCACAGGCAGGTAACAAGAATAAAGACCAAACTTTAAAAATGAAAGCTGATGCAACAGAACGTAACACCAAGAGATCAAACACAGGAATTAGCTGAAGGCTTGTACAAATAGTAGTAAAACCAAAAACAAAAGAATATGAAGGATGGATGCAAAGTACAGTGAAACCAAAATAGACACAAACTAGGAAAGAGGGTGGAATACAGCTGAGTAACAAGGCATATTATAGGCTCCTTACTGCGCACACTCAGGGACCGATCGAGTGATGAGATACAGCTGAAGTAGTAAGAGTAGACAGCAGTCACACAGCCAAAGACGGGAAGACAGTAATCGTTTCAATGCAAGGCAGGGGGCAGTTGTATAAGGCATTGCCAACCTGGCACAGAGCAGGTCTATAATGAAAACCAACACCATGACTGTGTTCATTTGCCATTAAAGAATATGAACATGTATGATATTGATGATCTGTGATGAATTACATATCAGTTGAAATGAAAAGATCTCCTTCTTTATCTCGCTGTACTTTTTCTTGCCTCATCCCTCCCTTTTTTCCTTTTTTTTTTAGAGGTCAGTTGAGAGCTACGTTGATAAGAGGATGGGGACCACTTATGGACCGCCTGCTGGGAAGAAAATGTCAATTTTCATAGATGACATCAACATGCCTGTCATCAATGAGTGGGGAGACCAGGTCATTATAACATTTTTTCCTTCATAATACTGGTTAATGATAAATAAATGAAAACAAAACTTTTCTTGATTTAAGCTTCTTGCTTTCAATCACAGGTGACTAATGAGATTGTCAGGCAGCTGATGGAACAGAATGGTTTCTTCAATCTGGAAAAACCTGGAGAGTTCACAAATATTGTGGATGTTCAGTTCCTGGCAGCAATGATTCATCCTGGAGGGGGCCGTAATGACATACCACAGAGACTGAAAAGGCAATTCTCAATCTTTAACTGCACGCTGCCCTCCAATGCTTCGATAGACAAGATATTTGGTGGGTAAAACAAGGCCTAAGGCATAATGTATAATGTATGTCCTGAGAGACATACATTATTTTATTTGTTCTCCTTTTTTACCATTTCCACACAGTTGTGTAGGTGTTGTGTGCTTGTAATATAGTTGCCAATCACATATATATCACAGCAAGTTAGAGGGATGAACTAAGTACTAATAAATGCCACCATACAGTGATTTCACGAAACACACTGTATCCTTTACTTTGGAAAAAAATATATAACTTTTCTAAACATCGACTTTATGACACAGGCGTGATCGGTGAGGGCCACTTTTGCACAAGACGTGGTTTTAGCGAGGAGGTCCAGAGCACTGTACCTCGTTTGGTTTCCCTCACGCGTCGTCTCTGGCAGCTGACTAAGGTCAAGATGCTTCCAACTCCTGCAAAGTTCCACTACATCTTTAACTTGAGGGATCTCTCCAGGATCTGGCAAGGCATGCTCAGCACCAATGCTGAAGTTGTCACCTCTGTCCAGGTGAGATGGCTTTTGCATGCTTAATTACCTCATTTCTAACATGACAAGTAGTTAAGAAAAACTTGAGGACATGTTGAGATTTCCACTGGAGAAACCAATTTTTTTTGGTCACACATGCAGGATTTTTCCAAGGACAAATATGCATGACTGAGTAAGTGACAAACAGGGGAATAATCCTAAGTCAAATAATACACTAGTAATAAAGTTTTGCGGTAACTAAGCTACCCCAGTGCTTTTACCTATTACCAGTCATTACTTTTTTATTGCTTATTATTATTACTTTATTCCATGTAGCTAATTACCTTCTGTCTAACAGAAAAATAACGTAACATATATTTTCCAGACGTTGATGGCACTTTGGAAACATGAGTGCAAGCGTGTGATAGCGGATCGATTCACGATGCCTGATGATGTGGAGTGGTTTGACCAGGCTCTGGCAAAGCTGGTGGAAGAACATCTTGGTGAAGAGCACAAGAATATGGTGGACTATGTAGCAGAAAGATATTTTGTTGACTTCTTGCGAGATGCCCCCGAGGCCACAGGTACTACTGAGTCTGACTATATTGAAATATATATATTTAAGATTTTCTCAGTTTTGTGACTTGCTTTCATGTTTTTCCTCACAGGGGAAGAACCAGAAGACTCGGACTTTGATTTGCCAAAAGTGTACGAGCCTATTGAATCATTTGAGGCTTTAAAGGACCGTCTGAACATGTTCCTAAGCCATTACAATGAAAGCATTAGGGGTACTGGCATGGATATGGTCTTCTTTCAGGATGCTATGATACATTTGGTCAAGGTACTCTAAAGAATTTTTTGTCGTGTTTGTGCCAACCAAAATAATCTACACTTCCTAACGTTTTCATCAGTCAGGGTTTTTACATTTCAAAGTCCTCCATAAATGTTTTCAGACCACCTTAAAGCCCAAGGAATATCCTAACAGTTTTACTTCAAGGAGTATAAATCGTGGAGCGTTCACAAACAGTTGCTCACTCACAGAAATTTGCACTCAGACACAGATTCCTACTTTATCTTTTTAATGTATTCCTACTTTGCTTGCTATTTTCTTTTGTTGCCTACAACTTACTGCAAATCTAAACATGCTTATTTGACTCTAGCTCTGTGTGTATTTGTAGGTTTCGAGGATAATCCGAACACCGGGAGGTAATGCCCTGCTGGTGGGGGTTGGGGGTTCTGGCAAACAGAGCCTGACCAGATTGGCCTCGTTCATAGCTGGATACAAGATCTTCCAGATCACGCTCACACGGTAGTGTGCTGGCAAAAATTAATATTCATATTATTAATGATGTAGGTAGGGTGGTATAAGTTGTAAACCTCCTAAGGATTGGATTGTGGAGTGGTAGTAACACCTTTCATTGTCAGATTTCCTTTTCTGAGTAATTCCTTCAGAAAACATGTCAAACTAAACTTGTTTTATAATCATTAGATTTAGTTATAATCTAATCATTAATCATATAATCATCTATAATCAAACCATTAAACTCAGAACCTTTGTCACTGATGAGAAACATTCTGCATTATCAGCTCTCAGGCCCAGCAGCTAGTATATTCTCATTAGAGGTACAGATATCACACTAATTATACGATATCTCAGAAGCTCTGGCTTCACTAACGTATTAACTGACCATCACTAACTCGTGCTTCCAAACCTGTCAAATAGTTTCCTCCTTCAGTCCCTACATTCATTTATTGTCACACTTTCCACCGGTTTGTTCTCCCAAACAGATTTTAATGTTTCCTATTAATATTAACGAACCACATGTTTGTCCTCTTAGCTTCACAGCTATCCCTGGTGAAAACAGATACCTGTATTGTGTGTCCCCTTCCTTCTTTTTCATCTGCTCTCTCTGATACACACATAAAACTGATTTTCAAATGCACATCCAGTACAGTTCTCTTATTTCATGCAAACTCAATTTACTCTCTTTCTCGCCCTCTGTCTGTACAGTAACTTAGACTTTCTTGTTGCTTTAATGTACACAATTCCTTTTAAACTTTGTTATCCTAACACTATTATTCCTACTAGAGATTTTTTAAAAGCATTTATTTTGGTATATATGCTGCAGTGGATTCTTAGAAGCACACTAGACTGCATATAAAGTAGCATTTCTATCATCACAGCAGCCTGAGTGGCTAGTAGTCATGCTGTCTGTGTCCGGGCTCTTTATCCATATGGCTGACGCAATGTTACTTTTCACTTAAGCAGCTTTTCTCCCTTGAGTGGAGAGGTTACTCTTTACCTGTATCTTGCTTAACTAGCTTCATTGTTCTCAAACTGGCATTATTTTGTCCTCAAATATTATTTCTTCTTTTACGAACTGGTCAACTCATCACTTTTGCTGGGTTGAGTTGGGAACAGGTGTGTTTATTTTTAATAACCAGCAATGCATATCTAGTCTGGCAGTCACAGCGTAACTCCCAGCCACTTAGGTCTGTTGTTATAATTTCTTATTAACTACAGGATAGAGTATCTCATCTCACTGATAGTCATTAAAGAACCAGATGAAAGTAAACTGTGGTTTCTCTCTCATGTTGTTTATGCAGTTAATATCTCCAATTTGCAGCTTCTTCCATTTTCCCTCTAACTTGTTTTTCATCTGCCTCTTTATAATTCAATAAATTTGACATTCACACACTAAAGCAGGTGAACTTTCAAGCTAAGATCACTTTCATCGTCCAAGCCTCAAACTGGTGTGCCGACACTTTTTTTTTAACCCGCTCTCACCAATAAATGTAGTTTGAGCTTCAATCTCATGAGAAATTTCATGCAAATTGGCACATAAATAGATGAATTAAAGTGTTTGTGCGATCTAGTTTCTGCTGCTGCACTTTTTGATTGCATTTAACTACGTATGGATGATTTTTAGAAGCTGTAAAATTAGTTATTAGTGAAGAAAGGGTGTGCATATTTATTTTATGCTTTTCTTTTCCAGCTCATACAATACATCCAACCTGATGGATGACCTGAAGAGTTTGTACAGAACAGCTGGCCAACATGGAAAAGGCATCAGCTTCATCTTTACTGACAACGAAATAAAAGACGAGTCCTTCTTGGAGTACATGAATAATGTGCTGTCATCTGGAGAGGTCAGCAGCACACACAAGGAGAAAAGATTCCAAATAATCCGTATTCATAGTAATATAATCCTCTACTTAATGTGGGTCACAGTTAAGGCTGTGAGACCAGAACAACAAGAGAATATGCAGTGTGCAGTGTTTGCAAGTTGTATAGTTTTAAATTAAATAATTGATGAGAGGTTAAGGTATCTTTAAAAAGGCATCTGGTTGTTTCTACTTCTTTTATATCATTAATAGACAGTAGTGATCCAGTGCTGTGCATGTGCATGGACTGCATTGGCTCTGTTGTTGTTTTTCAGGTGATATTACAGTATATCCTATGGTTCGTAATCAGGAGTTATAGCTTGGGGAAACAGTTACTTAGATATAAGTTACATTCTAACTTGTTTTGAGCGCACTAGTAGAGTCTTATTTGATAAGCTACCATGTGATGTTGCTACCATGATATCCATTTCTCTTTGTGGATTTAGCTAACTGAAGTCAACAAGATATAAGCACGTTTCACAAGCTATATGGCCGATTTCTAACCCCAAGAAATTTTAAAGGTAGTATAAAGGGTGGAATTTGGGGAGATGAATCTAATCTTCATCATCTTCTTAAATAGAAATTCATGTATGCTACACTTGACGCATCGTAATATTGACCATGAACACTACAGCCTGCTCTGTAGCAGTCCAACTTAGTGTGTCACTATTAACTTCAACACAGTGTTTGAAAGAAACTGGCATAGCCTGCACTAAACTTTACCAAACTGCCTAGTGCAGTATTTTCATGGAACTTTTGAATAATATAAAGGAGAATACTTCCGTTTGTTTTGCAAGATGTTTCACCAAAAACACAAGTCAGCAACTCATCATGTCTGATTTAAAAACTCTAAAATGAAAAGTTACTCTAAATTAACCAACTTTAACAAAAAAAAAAAAAATGAAAAAAAGACAAAGCAAAACAAAACGAGTTACTCTATTTATTCAAACTCCTGTTCTGTAGCGCAACAGGCTAAAGTACAACCTCTAGCTAGCGCTATTAACTTTAATAATATCAGCACCATAAAGCCATCACAGGGTCAAGAATGAAATATGGAATGTGCTGAGAGCTTAAGCAGACTTAAAAATGTAATTATTCTTATTATGTACTGAGCTGTATCATGCCGTCACTGGAAGCGACACCAATATGCATTCTGTTAAATTTAATTGCTCATTAGCTGAAGGTGCTGGAATGGCCTTCTAGATTATTCTGGGCCACTTCAGTCTCTGTTCATAAGGTATTCAAAATGTTATCCATACCTTTTATTTTCTGTCTTTATTATACAGGTTTACCTTAGTTATATATTCTCTAAAATGTTTTTTTTCCAAAGCTACTCTTGCTTTTCTAGATGGGTTTGGACAAAGACTGACTGACTTTTCATTGACTTTTCTGCTAAATGGTTGAAATTCCTCAACACTTAATGCAAGTTTTGTGTTCATCCCCTAAAATTAAATCAGAAAGTCTGAAATGTAAGCCTGCCAGAAAACTGTAACTGTTTATAAAACTGTTCACAGAGCTCAGTTAGTGTTGGTGTTGAAAAATATATGGTTCCAAGTTTAAGTATCATTGTCTGATAGTCCATCTGAATGACTCATACTGATAGTTTATATTAGATAATGTTACTGTAATTGGTCTGTAAGGCACTACAGTACAGAAAGCTACTTGGTGCTTCCTTACGCAAGTTTTCAATCCATTGGTGTCTTTGTTCTGCAGCTTTTCTTTGCATGCTTTACAAACTTAATGTTTTATATTACATGCATTTTATATTTACATTTTTGTAATTTGCCTTTGAATTGCTATATAGTTACTGGAGAGGTGGACTTAGAGGTGGTGTTTATTAGAAAACTGTACAATTCATGAATTCTTTGGCACAAGTATGATTGTCTGGTTTACATATTATCTTTTTATGAAAGCACTGGCACCAGCTGTTTAACAGTCACACATAGTTTTGGAAAACCTACACACTGTTGTACTCACTCAGATAGCTGTGTATATTCACTTCAAGTCAGCTTAATTTAGTTTTGTTTAAAAATCATCAGTTTACAACACAAGTCTACTCAAAGTGCTTCAAACTGTGAGGTCAAGCCCTTAAAATATTAAAGAGAATCCCAATAGTCCTCAACAAGCAATTACTTGGTGACATTAGGGAGAAAAAACCTTTGAGGCCTGGGTGAGAAGATAAGGAAAAGAGCAGGATAAAGAAGCATGTTAGAAGTCAACATTTTTGTTTTAGCACTGCATTCCTCTTTGAGTGCAGTAAACATTTCATGAATGCAATCTTAAGAGAGCACGAGTCATATCAGTTCAGTGCAATTTTAAAAGTGTATTTTCCTCACCATTATGACCGAGTTGCAGTTATTTTCTCTTTGATATTTGTAATGAAATGAAACTATAATGGACAATCACGTACAAGTACACCTCTGTGTACTACGGCTTTCTTCATTACATCTGCTGAAAGACTCTTTCTCCACTCCCAGAATTTTGTTTTCATCTTTGTCCTGCCCTTTGATTTTTTTCCCGCTAGTTCTTATGCACATTTCTTACGGTCTTCTCTCTACTCGCTGGTTATATTTTCTCTTCCCTTTCCTTCTCATCTTTGCTCCTCCTCTCCATGTTTGTTTACACAGTTGGGAGGGGTTGTATGAATTTTTGCCACCACAGGATATTTAGACAACTTTGAAAGCCCTTATTTTGAACTCTGTATGTTTACATTTCGTTATTCGGGAAGTCACTTAATAAAAGAGGTCAGAAGTCAGATCAATTCATGTGACAAGTATTAAGCTCCCAGTGAGGTTTACCAGCACTCACCAAGCTGAAGCTCTTACACTGTTCGAAGTCAGTGGATATCATTGGATTTGACATTTAACACTATGGGAACACCATGATAAGAGCCATGCAGTTGCTTTTTCCCTGTTAGTTTCCCACTTGTTTTTCCTTCTTTCAATTATTTATTTTCCCTTCTTCTTTTCTTCTTTTCTTCACATTTTCAACCGGCACTTCCTCTTTTCTAATCTCGTGTATGTAAACGTGTCTGCGTGTTCTATTTTGCTGTCTGCCTGATAATAGTATTATTGTTTCCTCCTCATCTTTGGCCTTTTCCCCCTGCTTCCATGTCACCTTTTCTTCTGCCTCCATGGCTTGATAACAATTTAAGCAGCAGCTGCATTACCAGATGGGGTAAATTTAAGTGGTGTTTTTTTATTGTTCGTGTGTAGGTGAGAGGTTTGTAGGTTATGCTTGTGTTTGGTTGTAGAAGGGAGTTTTTGTTGCAGTAGTATTAGGATGTTTGTGTGTGAGAGAAAGTGACAGAGATGAGAAACAAAAAGGAAAAGCAAGCTGTTAGTGTGATATTGTTGTTTTTGTGAGAGTAACAGATGGTTAGGGACACGGTGCTGCTTACCACAACACCACATAGTCCCCCAAGACACTGTTTCACTTTCTTAAATCTGAGTTAGATGTTCTCTCTAATGGAAACTGGGGATTTGGAGAAATGACTCAGCTTAAAACATTTAAACAGTGAATCTCGTACCTTCATCCGCTTGGTTAAACTTGTACCCAGGGCCGTGCAGAGAGGTTTAAAGGGGCGGGTGCTCAAGCCCCTCTAGCCCCCCCTCTGCACGTGCCTGCTTGTACCCACCCAGCAAGCTGTTTTAAAAATCACCATTTCAAGATTTCTTGCCAGCAGTTACATACATTTAGTTCATCAGCCAACCAATATACACTTCTACTGAAATTGCTAAGGAAAGAAGTTGAGGTAAGAAGAAGTGACAACTATTATGAAGTGTGAGGAAGAAGAAGATCCAATTAAAATAATGTTAAAAAATGGTCAATAAAACACAGTATTGTGTAGGGAAATACATGAATGTTTCTAACATTCATGTCTTTGGACTGTGGGAGGAAGCCATTGTATCTGAAGAGAACATCCAAGGTTTGCACCCACAGCCTTCCTGTGAGGTGACAGTGCTAATCACTGCATTTAAAAACTGCAACTGCTAGATCTCTGTATGGGAAATCTTTGATCAGATCAGATTGAAAAATTACTCTGTAAAAGATTTGGTTGGCACTATTATCGGAGTAGAAATGTTTGAGCTTTAAAATACGCAGCAGTACAGGTACGTGGATTGTGGCGGGGTGTGGCTTGGGAATGGGTGCAGGGGAGGATGAGACACAGCGGAGCTCCATCAGCTCATCACACCCCCCTGTTGAAAAAAGTATGCCGGGACCTGGCAGTTGTTGGACGTAGCTAAAAAACGCTGCGGCCATGAGTTGTAAGAGACGACAGCCGAAATTAAGAAAAGTGTTAAACGAGCGAACTACGGTTAGGTCCATCAGTATTGTGATATCAGAGACATAACTGCATGTTTCTGCCTTCAGGTGTCCAACTTGTTTGCCCGTGACGAAATAGATGATATCCTCAATGATCTCATCCCTGTCATGAAGCGAGAGTTTCCCCGGCGACCTCCAACCAACGGAAACCTGTACGATTACTTCATGTCACGAGTCCGACATAATCTCCACGTCATTCTGTGCTTTTCCCCTGTTGGGGAGAAGTTCCGGAACCGAGCGTTGAAGTTTCCGGCGCTGATCTCTGGTTGCACCATGGACTGGTTCAGCCGCTGGCCCAAAGATGCACTGGTTGCAGGTATTTTTAACACACAGTTTTATTTTCACAAATGTGACCTGTCTGGTGCTCGCATTTCTTTTCAAAAATGTATGCGGTACATGTTATACTCTGTTTATTTCAAAGTGGATGCTGTTATATGAATACAAGATATCGACTTTCTTTACGCTCTCTGAGGTTTTTCTTCAGTTAATAATGTCCTGTCTCGTTTCTTCCTGTCCTTCAGTTTCAGAGCACTTCCTGTCTGTTTATGACATAGACTGCTCAGCCCAGGTTAAATGTGAGGTAGTTCAGTGCATGGGCTCCTTCCAGGATGGTGTAGCAGAGAAATGTGTGGACTACTTCCAGAGGTACAGTATGTATGTATGTATGTATATATATATATGTGTATATATATATATATATATATATATATATATATATATATATATATATATATATATTTGTGTGTTTGTGAAGATTATATGCATATATGTGAAGATTGTTTTATGTGTGTCTGCAACGCATGATGATTGTCATAATATTTAGCATGTTGCAGTATTAATGTATCCCAATTCGTTTAAATCTAGATACCGACGCTCCACCCATGTCACACCCAAGTCTTATTTGTCCTTCATTCAAGGCTACAAAACCATCTATAAAGAAAAGAGGTCTGAAGTTCAGACTTTGGCCAACAGGTAAATTGTTCACAATGAGTTCAACAATGTTGTGCAAATGATAACATATGCAAGTTTTGTTGCCATTTAAGCAAACAGAAACCCAGATAGTAGACAAAAGCAACAGGTTTGCTATAATCATATTTGACTTGATCAACTGTATTCAAAATTTCTCCTCTTTAGGATGAATACTGGTCTCCAAAAGCTGAAGGAGGCATCGGTGTCAGTGGCAGCTCTCAGCAAAGAACTGGAGGTGAAAGAGAAGGAGCTACAGATTGCCAATGACAAGGCTGATATGGTACGTTTGTAGACAGGGAGGGGATTTTTATTTGTATGTGTGGGTTTAAGGTTCAAAAAGCATACAGAATGCTTCAGCTGCCTTTTTTGTTGCATTTTTATTAAAACAGCAACACGGTCTGTGAAGTAATCAACAGAATTGAATGGATACATGCTAGTTTGTATTAGACACTAATATAACATTTCATGCATTAAGAAGAAATTGAACACAGAATGAAGAGATGAAGTGTTCATTCTGTCCGTTGCTGGGAATCAGGCTTTCCAGTGATTGTTTTGGGAATATTGCATTGTTGCGTAAAATTACCCTCCTGCAGTGAGTGAAATAAGAGAAATTGATGTTTAACAGGGCGAATGTGTATTTTTTACAGTCATGCTTCAGTATAAGTGAAGCAGTTTAAGCAGTCTCTTTTTTTTCTCCATTCGTGAACACTCACTCTTGTTATACAGAGACCTCTATATCAGGTAGAGCCTCTTCAGTGTTACAAATGCTCAGATCTGCCATTTCCCATTGGATTGAGCGTTCTGTTTTCTACTTAACCACACTTACGATCTTTTCTCAGCTGAGAAAGTCTCCCAGCTTCAAAGCATTTCTGTCACTTATAATGTGTGTTTGTTTTCTTGTGCAGGTGTTGAAGGAGGTGACAGTAAAAGCCCAGGCAGCAGAGCGAGTGAAGGTAGAGGTACAAAAGGTGAAGGACAAGGCGCAGGCCATTGTGGACAGCATTTCAGCTGACAAGGCCATCGCTGAGGAGAAACTCGAAGCTGCCCGGCCAGCTCTCGAGGAGGCAGAGGCTGCGCTGCAGGTATGGGATGTTGAAACAGCAATGTTGAATACATGGCTCCAAGGCTTCCCTCCAGGTAGACATATCTACGTTCAGACGTCTTTTTTTTGTTTGTTTGTTTTGTTTTAAATCACTCAGAGCCTATAGCCATGCTAGAGATTCACAACATGCTACACGAACCATTTCAGTTTAAATGTTAAACCTGAGTATTTTTTTGAGTACCACATTGGCGGTAATGTGTGTGTGTGTGTGTGTGTGTGTGTGTTGGACCGGGGGGGTGTATTATAGGATAATTAGTTTTGCAGGTAGTTGATCATAAATCACTTAATGAGACACATTAAAATGATCTGAAGATTACAAAATGCGCTGGAAAAATGATTGCAATTAATCATTCAACAGCAACGTGACATTGTTGTCTGAACTGGCTTTCATGAGCCAAATGTCACCCTAATGTTAGTGCCAGTGAAAAAAGGCGGGAGATCACCAGAGTAATCAAAGTTCATCCTGTAGACACCATGAGTCTTGTAGCTATGTGATTATTTCACTCATAAGCAGAGTTTTTCCTGTGTCACAGCTTTAGGGGGGGTGAATGTAAGCATGTTTGATCCAGTGAAGCAAAGCATATTTGCTTTTGCCTTCATGATCTAACCCTACAATATAACTTGAGTATTTAAAAAAGTGAGGGCAGTCTTTTTGTGCTTTAATGTGTGACTTACATTTACCCAATTTAGATTTCTCCTGCTCTTTTACTATGTATTGCTTCAGGGTGCCACTTAAAGCCCTCTGTGACTTAATGTGTGAAGCTGTATGAATGTTTCTGCCTGCAGCCTTACTGTCCTGGTGTGTCTAAACTTAGTATGGTCGTCTGGTGCCTCTAGCTGCATTGTAATTAAAGCTGTCCTCCTGGGTAGATGGTTGCATGCAGATCTCCTGTGGCAATTCCCTCATTAAAAAAATGTTATCGCGCAGCTGCATATAGAAACCTCGGATTTCTAAACAGACAACCCAGGACACTTCCTAATGTTGCTGGTGTTCTGCAGTATGGCGAGATTAAAGTAAAAGATATTTTCTAACTTATTCAAGAACATCAGCTTTAGTGGCAGAGGAGATGAAGGAATTTATGTTTCCTTTCTTCAGGCTTTTCATACCACACTGTCACATTAAAATATTCACAGACAGGTTCCGTTTCCTGATTAATTTGGATATTCACCCAGCCTTTAAAAGGACCGAGTTTGTGTGTGCAAACTCAAGGTAACAGTACCATTCTATAACATTTCCTTGTCATACAAAAGGAGCTGATTTGCTACTAGTTACAGTGGATTAATGATGACAGTAAAGCATAAAATGGTTTTGTTTTTGTAGTACTTGCTGAACTGGAGTGATGATTTTATTTTCTAACAATGGGCTTAGTGAGAGATTTTCATAAGAAGCTGTAGGAGAATAGAGGATACAGGCTAGTGAAAGTAGAAGTACATGATAACCTAGACTGTCTGGTGGCTGACACTCTAGTGGGAAATTCAGGCTTGCACTGAGTGGAAATGGAGCAAGGAGGAGAGAACAGAAATGAGAAGTGCCAAAAAAGAAAAGATAAGAGAGTAAAGCAGCTGAACAGTTCTCACAGGAACATTTTCTTTACTGGTCTGCTGTGTCTTGTTTTAATCAGTCCCTGGAGGTAATCCTGTGTCACCCTCTCCTGAACTCCTCTCATTCTGCCACAGTTTGTACTTACAGTCGTTGTGTTATTTCCCTCTGCACACCTGCTCTGCTTTTATATTCTGAAACTGGAGAATTAGGTATAATCCTCATTAATGTATCTGTCTCTTCTTTGAATGTGGTAATGAGAAACAAATTATTTATCCTTTGTTCTCGTCATAGTAACGCGCTGCTCTAATCGTCTCCTAACATGCTCTGTGTTTGTCCAGTTTGCTGGTGTCAAATCCTTACTTGACTGACTTGTCACACGTTTCCAGCTCTCCCATCGGGGTCATGCCATACAGTAAATGACTGTTCTAAATTCTCCCGCTCTCCGTTTTTCCTTTTTGCCCACATAGACAATTAAACCGTCGGATATTGCCACAGTACGGACACTCGGCCGCCCCCCTCACCTCATCATGCGCATCATGGACTGCGTGCTGCTGCTCTTCCAGAGGAAGGTCAACCCTGTGAAAGTTGACCCAGAGAAGAACTGCAACACTCCTTCATGGCAGGAGTCATTAAAACTCATGACTGCTGGAAACTTCCTGGGCAGTCTGCAGGTGCAGTAACATTTATTTAATTTGTATATAGTTAAGACTGAAGTGATCATATCATCTCAACACATGATTCAGGATTTATGCTTTGTGTTATTTGCCGTGTTTAACATGAATGAAAGCTACATTCTACTTAATAGAAAGGACTAAACTTAGACTCTAAGAGTTTAGTCACTGCACTTCCATAAAAGTGGTTCGGGCGACCGTGGCTCAAGAGTTGGGAGTTTGCCTTGTAATCGGAAGGTTGTCGGTTTGAGCCCCGGCTCAGACAGCCTCGGTCGTTGTGTCCTTGGGCAAGACACTTCACCTACCGCCTACTGGTGTTGGTCAGAAGGGCCGATGGCGCGATATGGCAGCCTCGCTTCTGTCAGTCTGCCCCAGGGCAGCTGTGGCTACAACTGTAGCTTGCCTCCACCAGTGTGTGAATGTGTGTGTGAATGGGTGGATGACTGGGTGTGTAAAGCGCTTTGGGGTCCCTAGGGGGGGACTAGTAAAAGCGTTATACAAATACAGGCCATTTACCATTTATGTCTTATTAAAATATTTATTTGTAAACACCTTTTATTTTAAACATAACCCATTGATGCCCTGATTTAAATAGTTTTTTTTTCATCCTGATTCAATTTTGGTCTCAATTGAGTACATGCTCTATTTTCTGTCTTTGTCCCTTTCAGCATGTATGTTTTTCATTTACTCTGGTTTTGTATAGCTTTCCATTTTCAGCATTTGTCTAAATGCACAGGCTGAAATAAGTCCCAGATTAAACCGCCGCATACTCATTCTGTTTTTTCTGCCTCTTTTTCCCTCTTGAAGCAATTCCCCAAGGACAGCATTAATAGGGAAACTGTGGAGCTCCTGCAGCCTTATTTCGAAATGCCTGACTACAACATCGAAACAGCCAAGAGGGTGTGTGGCAATGTAGCTGGCATAGCATCCTGGACCAAAGCCATGGCCTCCTTCTTTTCCATCAACAAGGAGGTCTTGCCCTTGAAGGTAACAAACATTATTGCAGATCTAGTAGAGTGTTTCCTCAGAAAAGCAGAAAGTGAACTGAATAATCTACTATTCCACTGACTACCAATCGGCATCTGTAAGTTAAACTCACCCTTACAAATATGTATTATGAAACACCTCCTAAAATGTGTAACATTAGGGACACACACACACTTTTTGGACTATTCTCCCAATCTGATGAATATGAAATATTTCATTCTGTAGAAAAACCACAAGCCACAAAGGCACAAAAAGAAACATATTTCCATTCCCACACTGCAGCAGCAATAATTTGCTGATGGTAGAAGTTTGAAGTGCAGCAAAATTCAGAAGTATTTATCCACTAATTATAAACATTGGGTGCATCTCAGATGTTTTTAATCCTGTGATACAAGCCTGAAAATGGATTTCCTCAGACTCTTTGTACTCAAAGACTGCTGGGTGAGAGTGAGTGAGAGAGTGCTGGGTGGGGCAAAATCATACTAATCAGTATCTGTGAATTTAGGTTATCCTATAATGTAGGATTTACTGTGTGTGAGAAAATATAAAAATACTTCTTTTAAGATCATGACATCCTCGTTTTATTCAATACAGTGAAACATCTTGTTGATAATCTGGCATGAGCTGAAAATAAAAAGATTACATTTTAGACACTCTTCATGCTTTCTACAACTGAAGGGAAGCGCCTTGTTGTATTACATCCAAGAGACTGATATAATCTATTTTTCCTTATTTATGCAGCAGGCTGCACTATTTATTAGCTTTATGTTAATGGAATCCCTGTGAATTATTCAATTATTAATTATGAATTATTAAATCCACACACCCAGATCTGATATCTGCAGAAAATATGTGCAAAGTCTTGATTATTACTGCACAGCATCACACATCACCAGTTGTGTAAGCTAAAAGCTTACCAGCTGAGCCTTCTCTCACCTCCATGCTTACCTCAGAGATAAAATACAAACATACTAAATCTTTATTTTTGTCATTTTTTTTGTGTGCCATTTTTGACAACTAAATGGATCAGCAAAATCAGCCACTAAAGGCGAAGTAAAATGTTTAACAAAAAGAAAAACGGTTAAGTGTAGTGCATCCATGATTGACCTTTACATCAAACATTTCCTTGATCTGTGGCTGTTTTTGGGGAAAAAGGACTTATGACTTAGTAGAGAGCTAACATTTTCAATGTTAGAACGTTTCTAAAGTGTTAATATTCAGCCTTACCTTATTCAGCAGTTAATTCTTCCAAAACAGGAAATTATTTGGTCAAAAAAATATATAAATATAGAAAATATGTTTAGAGATAATGTAGTCTAAACACGATGGAAAAGTGGATATAAAGATGCCAGACAGTGCCAATGACCGCTTTCTAACCAGAAGCAACTGAACTTTACTTCAACTAATCTCTCTTTAAGTATCATTTTTTAAAGGGACAAACTTAACTAGTCACCCTCTAAACCGAGTGTCTCTAGTTGGATGAGTGTGCCAAGCTTGGTCAATGGAAGAGATTACAGAATCATGAGAAGCACTACACAGAGTTGCTTGCAGAAGCTTGTTAGCTACAAACAATACAAAACTAGCTAACAAGCAACCTTTAGTTCATGCAATCAGGAAACACAGCATGGCGCGTTGTTCACACCGTCCTGAATAGCAAAGTGGCAGCTCTTTTAAAGCTGCTGCTGTGATTAGTGCTGTATTCCAGTTGAACCGCCGGGGCAACTGTCCAGTCATTCGTGAGAGAACGCAGAGCAGGCCAGGAGGCAGGATGAGAGACAAGTACAGGCACCAATCATTAACAGGGGCTTGCACATGCTAATAAGCATACAAAACAGACAGGGCTAATCACGCCAGATGAGGGAGCGAAGTGACCCATGGCTGTAACCTGTGCTTTCACCAAGACAAAAGGCAAAATTCTTCTGAAGAATCACCCACTCGGTTAACTACAAGTAAATACAAGCTGCTGTGAATGTCTGATGGGTTATAGTTATTTAAAGGCATTTACAGAGTACATTTATGCTTTTGGAAATGTTGCCTGATGATAACATCTGTTGCTGTCACCCTTGTTTGTTCTCATTCAACACCTCTCTCTTTTCTTAACTGCGTTCTATTCTTTTTGCTCTAACCACCAATTTCTTTTTCCTCCTTTCCACTTTGTTTCCCTAATCCCCCTCCAAACACACTCACACACAGCTACATATATACACATCCCTCGGCGCTGTTGTTTTATTTTGACCTTTTGTGGAGCACAGCCTACAAAACAGATTTTCTGGTTTCGAGCCCAGTGGTGTTTTGCCTTTAAGCTGGATACAGAGATACAGTCGAATGGACAGACATGCAGAAAGCTGAGAAGGGATGTTCCCCTCAGATGTCAATTAATATTAAATAGCTATGTTTTTTCCTTATCCCACACCAAGCACACTCTCAAGTTTTCTCCAAAGCTCTTGATCTTCAGTGTTTTCTCTACAACCCTAGCTCTATACACAAACTATCTTTTTGCTTACTTCTGTCATCTTCAAACTCTTTCTTTCAGTGTTTATGTCCATTCTTCTAAAATATCTTACTAACCATTTTCAGACATTTCTGCCTCTATTAGATAGCACACTGGTAATTGACAGGAAAGTGGGGAACGACACACAGCAAGAGGCCATGGGTTAGAGTTGAACCCTGGCTGAACCATTTAACTATTTAATGACTTCTTCTGTGTTTTTCACCTGAAACTTTTAATGTGCAAAAAACAAAGCACACAAACAAACAAACAAACCATCAAAGCCCCCCCCCACACACACACACACACACACTCTTTCATTGTTTTTCTCTGTCTTTTCTAGGCTAACTTGGCCGTGCAGGAGAATCGTCTGACCATAGCTAATGCGGACCTTCAGAAAGCTCAGGCTGAGCTAGACGCCAAGCAGGCAGAGCTTGATGTGGTACAGGGAGAATATGAGAAAGCAATGATGGAGAAACAGGTCAGCAACTTCATCAAAACACAACTGTAATTTAGTTCAGTACACAAAACCTGTGTGTTGCTCCTGATATAGGAATTTAATACATTTATCTTTTATTTGAAAGTGCAACAATTACTATAGGGGATAAACTGTGTTTATTATTTGTTACATGATATTTTTTCCCATGTTCTTCAAGAAAGCAAAATGTTTTTTGAGAATATCAATGTGCCACTGATGTAATAACAATATTATTATAAACTGCAGTATGTACAGTATGACAAATATACCATAAGATCTGTGACAGCCTGGCTAAAAGGAAAAAAGGGACTGAACCTTAGTTACTGAAGTGACTGAGTAACACCAGTTAATCCTCTGTGGAGGTCTGTGAGAGCATCTGGTCTGTGTTTTCCCATGTTCAGTACACTTTGTGACATGAAATGTAACGTCTTAATGGAACAGCAAGTGAATCAAGACTCCCTGATTAAGAGGCCAGGACGGGAACAGGTTATAATGTCATGATTAAGATGCAGAGACTGTTCATCTTCCAGGGCTAAAAGTGAGACTGAAAGGCTCGTTGCAAAGGCATTTGGTGTTGATGATGGACAGGAGTGGCTCCAAGTGAAGACCAAAGTCTCGATGTAAAACAGAGAGCAAGCTTTATTAGGAATGCAGTCGAAGTCCATAACTAAACAATAAAAGGCAAAAAAACAGAAAAAGAAAAAAAGAACTGGAAACCTCTTTGGATGAAGACTGGGAACACTAGGCTCATGGGAGGGAAACAGACATGCTTAAAAATATCATAGCTCACTCATTAAGATACTGATGATCTAAACAGAATCTGATGGACTGTAATCAAGTGTTTAATTCAATTATGTTTAAAAGGCAAGTTAGATTTGCAGCATAAATTACCATGGTGATATAACTCGGTAAGAAGTAAACCACCTTCATAATACAAAAAACTCAGGTTTAGCCCTGAAGGTACCAGGATCAGATGAAATTCTGCTTCATAGCACAGGTCACATGCCGTTTTCAATATTTCCCCTTTATAAAGTGGTAAAATATATTTTTAAAAAATGAGTCCTGGAAAGCAAAAGAAGACAGATAAAGTGAAGATAACATTAACAACAATAGCTTGGGGCAATACAAGCTTCCCAGGACGTGTTAATCTGCCTGCATCTGTGTGCTTTGTTTGTAATCACAGATTTAACACCCAGCATTTTCTTTATTTTGCCCAAGTCACTGTGTTCCTGACACATCACACAACTTCTTCTCTCCTGTGACCTGTTGAAACAGCACCACCTCTCCTTTATAGTCCTCTTGATTTACAGAAGAATCCCTCGGTTTTTCTCTCCTGCTTAACAAAGCACACACTTCAGCAGTGTGGAAGGGCACTGTGTCCCTCTCTGTCAAGCAAAAAAACCTAAAGTGTGGCTTGCGCATGCAGTGAGGGGCAGTTCGCTGGTGAGCAGCTGAGGGAAGAGGTAGAGGCAAATATTCTTAGATTCATGCATACTAAGTTAGATAAAGATGGTGGGTATGTAATTCTGATGAACAGAGATGAGCTTTTAGGGGTTTAATCCAGGAATGTGCAGATGGTGGAATAAGACTTGGATAGAGGCAGACACGCTTGGACAGACACACAAGGCTAAATAGACACATCAACCTACTGACCTGTTTGCGGGCCCCTTTCCCATCAGACGCTGCTGGAGGATGCTGAGCGCTGCAGACACAAGATGCAGACAGCGTCCAGTCTCATCAGCGGTCTCGCTGGCGAGAAGGAGAGATGGACGGAACAGAGCAAAGAGTTTGCTGTCCAAACCAAACGGCTCGTGGGTGGGTTTCACAGCAGGTTTCAAAAACACAGATTTAGCCTCTGCAACATAATAACAATTATCTATCATAATAATATAAAGTTCTTTGTATGATATGGGAAATGTTCTGTGGATGAATAATGTGCAGTAAAGTGAAAAATCTCTGTCTGATGATGCAGTTATACTTGGAGTTATAACCTTAATGTGTCATGTCGTTATTGTATGCTAATGCTTTTAATTTATCAGCGGGATGGTCGTGATGCTACTGTTTGACATGGAATTTCTTGCACTTTTAAAATTACCCCACTAATATTTAGGCATGTTCTCATTTCAGTGCATAGGCAGTGCCACATCTGATTAATATGTAACTGATACACTGATGTGTACTGATAAGTATGTACATGTAACAACGCTTGTTCCTGTTCCAGGTGATGTTCTTCTGGCCACAGCTTTTCTTTCTTACTCAGGACCTTTCAATCAGGAGTTTCGTAACCTTCTGCTGAACGACTGGCAGCGAGAGCTGAAGCAACGTTACATCCCGTTTGGTAACAACCTCAATCTGACTGAACTGCTCATTGATGCGCCCACAGTTAGTGAATGGAACCTTCAGGTCAGTCAGTCAGTCAGTTTTTACACATTAATGCCACATGTAATGTAGCACAGCATTATATACCAGCTAGCCCAACTTCAGTAACCCTACAAGCATCAGTGCTGTTTAGTTTTCTGTCTTTATTTATGGTGGAAGGATAGCAGAGCTGTATGTTTTAATTTTTTTCAGAAATATCTCAGTCAGAACATGGTATATCATGTTTAGACGGAAACTAGGGAGCTAACTTCCTGCTAACCTAGAACTCTAATCTAACCTATAACTATAATCTTATAAATTCTGTTTTCATGGATGCCTGTATGTTAAACGTAATTGTTACACCTGGTAAATCAGCAACGCTGATCGTTTTATTAAATGTGAAAGAATTTAGACAGTTAACTCTCTGTGATGTAGCACTGTTTATTCGACTTTGGGACCTGTCCTTAAACTGAGGGAGTTGTGGACCCAGATTATTCCACAAGGCTCTTGACTACGGTTGTCATAACGCTCTGACAATCAATCCACCAGCGGTGCAGCTTCGTAGCTACCAAAACATAGTTGTACTACAACATGTTTTGACAGATTTTTGAGTGCTGTGTACCACATAAAATCGGCACAACCAAAATTCATACATAAGGCTCACTGTCGATTTTTGAGAAAATTAAAGGATTTTATGTGGACCTTAAAATCCTGCGGAAAATAAGGTAACTAGGTTAAGTAAAAATTAACTGATAGCGTCATTATTATTATTGTTGGTTGTAGTAGCAGTAATCGTAGTAGTTAGTAGTTTAAAGAAGTTTTGTGAATATATGGGAATCTAACTAGAATTTCTAACATTTTTGTTAGCTTAAGTTGTTTTAACGTTTGTGTAAATGTTAGTTTATGTTAACAGTCTTTTTTTTTTACCCCTCAGCAGTAAAAAGCTGATGAGTTGTTGTTGTCAGTCTGCTGGGTCGCCAACCGGGTGGTGTGGACGCCCAGTTTGTAAATCAGATAACTTGAAAACCAGACAATTTAGGATTTTTAAACTGATACCATAGGTGCTACTAAAAGGCTGATGGGTAGCACTGGTAGCTGCTAATATCTTTTATTTATCTTTCAAACGAGGATCCCAGGAAACATTGATTGCTGGACCATTTATCATTGGTGGAGATACTGTTAAGCATCAAGATTGACCCTCACCATTTATTCATGTTGTGTCTTACAGGGTTTGCCAAATGATGACCTGTCCATTCACAACGGCATTATTGTAACCAAAGCTGCCCGCTTCCCCCTCCTTATTGACCCACAGACACAGGGAAAAATCTGGATCAAGAACAAAGAAGCCAAGAATGAGCTACAGGTTTGCAAAACGATCTTCTACAATTTTGTTTCAATGTCTGAAGCATATAAAAGTTAAATGAATGCATCCATTCATCCATCCGTCATGCAGCCTTTTGCATTATACCTCGTCTTCTTCACCAGTCCAAATGTCCTGTGCCCATTTTGACTTTTAGTGACCTCTAATATCAGAATCAGAAACCTAGAGGAAATTGTCTGTTCACAGTTCCAAGTAAGAACAGTTACTACCAAGTTAAAGTACCAATTAAATAATACTAATTTAAAAATAGAACAAAACAGCTCTAATAAACGAAAATAGCTCCAATTATAAATATCCCAATATATTAGACAACACTGAATATAGACAAAGCTGAAATTGCAGTGCCCTTATATTCCTGTATAGGATGTGCAGATCATAAGGGTGTGCAACTACTGCAGTGTGTACTGGTGGTTTAGATTCATGAATTTTACAGAGAGAGAGCCACCGGCAGGAATGATTTCCTGTGTCATTCAGTGGTGCATTTGGGTAATCTCAGTCTCTCACTGAACGTGCTCCTGTGACGGGGTGGGAGGTATTGTCCAGCATTGTCCTTATCTTGGAAAACATCCTTCTCTCTGACACCACGTTTAGAGAGTGCAGCTCCATCCTCACAATGTTACTGGCCTTGTGGATCGTCATTGCTTGTTAGTAACTGTGGTCCTAAATTCTTTTCTGCCCTTGGTCCTTCCTGCTGTCCAGTATACAGAGCACAATGTCAAAAAACCCCACAAAAAGATACCACCAATTCTGCAGACATAATAAGCTAAGCAAAAGTCGCTGACCCTGTTAGGGGCAATCTCTAAGCCGAGTGAATGCATTCTGCAATCCCATTATGAGCATCCTGGAGACACATTTCCTCCAGCGGTAGGTTTCAACCCTTTCTTCAGGTCACATCATTAGAAAAAGTTTATTTCTAAAAATGGCTCACTTGAAAAGCAATTCTTTGTTAGCTTCAATAGTCAGACTCCGCACATAGAGGCTGACCTTTGTAGCTTTGAAGGAAAAGTGAGGAAACCACACATGTGTCTCCTACTCCTGTTGGAGACAAATATTATTGCTGCTGAGGTCACATAGGAAGGTTATTGTATTGTACAGTAAAATCAATATTTTTGTCTGTTTTGTAAAATCTTCTCACATTTAGCCCATTTATTTCATATCCTCAGGACAAAATCAGGCTCTGTGGTGGTGGTCATCCAAACTGCACATTGAAATCAGACAATTACCATTTTAAAATGTGTTTTCTTGTCTGATCTCAGATCACCTCACTGAATCACAAGTACTTCAAGAACCACCTAGAGGACAGTTTGTCTCTTGGTCGACCCCTTTTGATTGAGGATGTGGGGGAGGAGTTGGACCCTGCGCTTGACAACATACTTGAGAAAAACTTCATCAAAACTGGCTCCACTTACAAGGTAACAACACAGAACGAAATAATCCTACTTAGATCAATGTGTTAGATTTTACTTTTAGTTAGAAGGGTATGAAATGGGCAGGCATGTTCAAAGACTAGTGGTCAGTATGATGGGACTTTGCCAGCTTCTCCTTGGCACGCCAGCTGTCACACCTGGACTGATAGGGCTTGATAAGCTCAGACAGAGAAAAACAAGCTCTCTCGTTGACACTGCACAGGTAGTGTCGGCTGGAAGAGAGTTTTAAGTATGAGTATCATTGGCAGCCAGACCACATTTCCTAGATCATATTAATTATTTTGAGACAGATTAAAATGTACTTGGTAAGTCTGGGGAAATGGTTTACACTGTGCAGTGTACACTGTACTATTTCCTCCTTTATTTTGCTGGTTTTTATAGAAGGTCGGCATCATTAGATCTTGTCAAAAAGGCACAGTTGGTTCACTTGACTCTGCTTTGGGTATTCGGACAGTTTTGAAAGCTACATTAACAAAAAATACAATAAAATTTTAAGACATACTCAGGGAAGCAAACATTCAATATGTCACCACTTAGAACAAGGGCAAGTGTCGATACTTTAACAGACTTCTGTTGCATAATGAAACTTCCTTTTCTTTTTTATTTCCATCATTTTTGTTGATGCCAAACAAGTTAAATTCATCACATAAATTAAACTCAATCAGTTGTTAAAGTGACACCAAATTAAATACAGTACACAAAGCGCATTCGGTATCCTGTATTAGCTCACATTCTAATGCAAAGGAGTTCAGGCTGTGGAGCATTGAGCCAGTGCAGATGGGATGTGTGGGTTGATTTGAGTGAATATTATTTTTTGGGGGGCGAAATAAACAAACGGAGCTACCTGATGCTGTTGCGTGAGTTGTGGGTGTTTGGGGGCATGTTAGTAAAAAACAAAAATAAAAAAATCAAATGATTTTACAGGATGAAGGCTGAAATTGCAGCAGAGGTTTTCAATTTTGCAGAGTGCTTCCTGTTCCTGAGATGTGAAATGCACCGATTTTGACTCTATTGCAGCTTCAGTTTTATGTAATGTTGAAGATAATTGTAGTTGGGAAAATTGCAGATCACAGTTTGAGTGGTTTTGGTTTCATTAGCCTAAATGACGACCCCAAATTAAGCTTTGGAAGTAGACTCTGGGTACAACAGGACATTCACATGTTTTAATGGAAAAAATGGTTTGCACTTTTGGAGAAAAAAATACATTTATATTGTGCGCAAATGTCTTTTCTGTGTTGCTAATAAAGATTTGAACAATTCCAATTTCCTGAAAACACAAATGAGAACACTCTAAATTAATTCTGCACTTTTGGATGCTAAAAATATTAACTTTTAGCATCCAAATACACCCAAATACACCCAGATTAATGTCCAATGGAAATCTCCAACCAGTAATTCCAACTCTGAGCTCTTTATTATGTTATTTGTAAGAGTTAATATTCTAAACAATAACACACATACACCCTCTTGCAGGTGAAGCTTGGTGACAAAGAAGTGGATGTGATGAAGGGCTTCAGGTTGTATATGACCACCAAGCTGCCTAACCCGGCTTACACTCCTGAAATAAGTGCTCGCACCTCCATCATTGACTTCACTGTCACCATGAGAGGACTGGAGGACCAGCTGCTGGGCAGAGTCATCCTCACTGAAAAGCAGGTATACAAATACTCAAAATGGTAGCCACTAAAGCCAAACGATACATAATTAAGGAACATATTTAAATTAGGTTAGCATAATGTACTATTAGACTGTACCCCTGCATTAATACTGCTTATGTGCATCCTTGCAGAACCTGAAATAAATCTTGAACAACATTTAAATGCAGACTCTCTACATCTTTCCCAATCTCATTTTCTCTCTTTAGCAGGAGTTGTACTGTGACATTAGAACGCCATTTGAATACAAACAATTGCAATCGCCCTGCTTTGGTCAAACACAGTGTGAGTGGGGAATAAAAGTAACCCAGAAATAGTGCTCACGTGTATCAGTACCAAGCATACGCACAAAGACACAGACAAGTGACGTCAGTCTCACTGGGGAATAGATTAGTGAATTATAAATGCACCAAATGCAGGACTCATTGATTGTCACTCTGAAAAGGCTGGTCCTGTTACAGAAAAGCAATTTTCCCTCTGCTGATAGCTGGTCATGAAATGAAAGATTTATTCCAGATGGGAAGAGGCTTGTTACTGTATCTGTGTACTAAATTTGGATTTAATCAAATAAGAGCTAAAACTACTACCTCAGCTGTAAGCCCTGCCTCTTGTCTTTGCAGTTTGTGCAGTTTTCACAAACCCAACATCACTGTTGAATCGTTTCTTTTTACTTTCAGTCACACTTCAATTCTACACACAGCTTTCAGCTCCAGTATGACTTACATCTGTCTTTGTAAGCTATTGAAATCATTCATATGCAGTAATAGAAAGGGTATGAATACTAATTCTGTCCTCTCAGTCCTCCTTTTCATAAATATGTGTGTATTCATATTATACATATATTATATTATATTATATTATATTATATTATATTATATGTAAAGAGCATTTATCATCGATAAAAACCTGCTGTGATAGTGTCCAACAAAGCAGTTCTTAGGAAAATATGCTTGTAATCTACAATCAAAATAGCAATATCATTGATTTAAAACACACCTGCCACTTAGAAGTGGTAACTGGTGAGTGTTTTTTTTTATTTTTTATTTTTATACCCGCTTAAAGGCAGTCAGTTTAATGTGATGTGGATAGTCGGCCTACTTATGAGCCACCATTAAATTTGACTTGGATAACAAGACAAATCTTGTTTTAGTTTAATCTCTCGCACTCGCGGAACAAAATATCAAATTATTGTCTCGCATACTCTAAAAGGGATTTAACATGCTGGTCAAATTTATGCTCCCAGCAGGCAAGACTGTGGTGTAAATTTTGATAAGACCTGCTTTCCCCAGTGCAGAAATAACACTTTTGGACACTTAGAAGAGGTAAGCTGGAGTCATTTGCTGGGGCTTACTTAGGACTACGGAGAAAAGGGCGACAACATAGCTTTACAGGTCTTATCATCACCTTGAGGCTATCTCTCCTCTAGGGGCGTTTTTATTCTTCACATGGATTCTGCTCATCTATTCATTTAGATAAGGTATTTATTAATTTTTTTTTGCCAATATCTCAGCTTCTTGACCTTCACGCGGCTGCAGATATTAGTAAGAATAATATAGACAGCTACCAGAGGCCACCATGATAGCCAGGCACCAGAGAAGAGTCTAAAGCCACAGACAGAATCAACTCATCAGAGCAATGCCGAATCAAAGACCTTTTATTTTAATGACAGGCTTTCTCTAGCACCATCCTGCAGCTATATCTGCTCATGTGGTTGTGTTTTCTTTGCTTTTATGACACCAGGAATTGGAGAAGGAGAGGACAGACCTCTTGGAAGATGTGACATCTAACAAGAGAAAGATGAAGGAACTAGAAGACAGTCTTCTCTACCGTCTGACGAGCACACAGGCAAGAAACTGCAATGTGTCAGAAATTTTCTTTTTAGAAATGGTTAACTACATTGTCACCAGTGAGAAAATGTTTTATTCATTTGCATGGGTGAGGTTGGGGCCAAGTTTTGTGCATTCTCATTTTTTAATTACAACTGGAAATAGTTTGCAGCCTTCTTTTTCTTTTTCTCTTTTGCTTTATAAGAGATAAATTATGAAAAATAATCATTTTTTAAAAAAAAATTGTATGTGTGTTTTTTAGGGTTCCTTGGTTGATGATGAGAGTCTGATCCTTGTCCTTAGCAACACGAAGTGTACGGCCGAAGAAGTCACTCAGAAGTTACAGATTGCCGCAGAGACTGAGATCCAGATCAACGCAGCCAGAGAGGAGTACCGGCCAGGTAAGTGAAAATGATTTAAAAACAAAGTTCCCTCTTTTTTTGTGTGTTTTTCTAAGTAAGCCTTCAGTTACACAAATGTTCTGCTTTTAATTCAGATGAAGCAGTGACAATGAGCCCTTGAGCTTTATACTCACACAAAATGTGAGACATATTGGTTTAAATTTAAAAAATACAGGCTACAGTTAACAGAACATTCTTTCAAAAACCTGTTTAAAAATGTCCTCATGAACGATATTGCTTGTTTTGTTGGAGTTTATGCTTTTGTGTTTCCCTGTGTGATTCCAGTGGCCACCAGGGGCAGCATCCTGTACTTCCTGATTACAGAGATGAGTATGGTGAATGTCATGTATCAGACGTCTCTTAGACAGTTCCTGGGACTTTTTGACCTTTCTCTGGCCAGGTGAGGATACGCTGACATTTACCATTTCCTGCTTCCTTTAATGAATTGGTTTGCCCATAGTCATTTGTTGTGTGTTTATATGTATATTGGAAAGTCTTTGCAAACTTCAAATCAAGGAACTATTGTGCATTTATACCACCATACCTTTCTAATGTAAAAACCTGCAAGTTATTACTTCATGAAGTTGTGCAATCATTACTAGTAGTTTATATTTGATTTTAGAGAAGTTCTCACTCTTACTACTGGCAACTATAATTTTATGTCATAGCAACCGAATCTTCAAGTTGCTATGTTATTTAGAAGACCTGTTTATTTCCCTGAAAAGGTCTTCTAAAAGCCCTATCACAAGTAAACGGATCGCCAACATCATAGAGTTCATGACCTTTGAAGTTTATAAGTACGCAGCACGGGGCCTGTATGAGGACCACAAGTTTCTTTTCACTTTGCTGATGACCCTGAAGATAGACATGCAGAGCAACAAGGTCAAACACGAGGAGTTCCTCACACTCATCAAAGGTAAGAGGCAGATACAAACACTGAAGGTTTTGTTTGTACGGGTAAATTGTTGTTTCTGTGAGCACATACAACCATGGGTTAGTTTGAATATTTGGAACGTTTCAGTGGGATCATAACTCATGTTGATTACTGGCATTTAGATGTGCATAAGTATTCTTTATTTATTAGGTATTTAACTGCATATTACAAATATAAAGAATATTCGTTACATGAAATAACATCAAACAGTGCAACAATATTTCTATGAGCTACTAAAATATGTCAAATGAAATCTATTCAGTAACGCAGGAAAACAAATAAAAGATAAAAATGCAAAGACCCAAAATTGTGAGTTTCAACACATCTGCTCTGAGCTATGAAAAAACATGGCTTGTATTGACAAAGATTCTTAGTACTAAGAATTTAACAACATGCCACCGTTGCAACAAGTCAGTTTGGGAATTTTTCTCTCCTAGACATTCCACCATCAGCTAAACTACAAAGTGTTAGACCATGTAAAGTTACAGGGCGGGATCACTGAGTACTGAGACACATAGTCCATGAAGGCTGCCAGTGCTGTGGCGACTCACATATTGTCCAGAACCAAAGAGTCCCAAACTTCCTCTGGCATTAACATCAGCACAAAAGTGCTTCATAAAATGGGTTTGGTTGAGCGGCTCCTGTAGTTAAAGTGTTTGTGAGCCAATGCGGCCACGTGCCTTGTGGCTGGGGGCGGCCTGCCTGGGTTCGGGTGCCCTGTCAGTCTCTCCCTCCGCTTTCCTGTTGTTTTTTCACTGTATCTGTCAATAAAGCTAACCCCCCGCCACCCAAAAAAAACAGAGATTACATAAAAACTGTAAAAATGATGCGCACGTCGATTGTGTGCAACTACATGTGTTATCAGTGTGCTGTGGCAACTTGACGTCTGTGGAGAAACTGAGATTTTTGGAAACAGTGATGCAGGTTAATTGCTAATTCTGTAAGGCACTATGTGTGCTTCTCTGATTTAGATGGGTGATTCTACAACTAACGAATAGATCATTTAGCTAACAACACTCTACTTCCCGTTTGATCGATCACATGGTTGTAAACATGATTATGATATTTCTTACGGCTTGTTAGAATGAACAGACAGATTTTCTGAAACATATTCATCTGGACAAAAACTGTTTTTCCCTACTTTTTCTTAATATTTATTTTAAAACACCATTTCGAAATAAAAATGAAAATACAAGGGTTTCTGTAAAGCTATCATTCACATCAAAACAGCCTGAAGGTTTGTTAAAATTGCCATCTGTTTCTGCTGTTTGCTATTCTTTTCTTTAACCATATGTATTGTTTATTTCAAGGAGTAGACTTATTTTAAACCTCATGACAGAAACGATGCACAATTTGAACATATTGACACTGTAGCAGTTCACTGAATATGATATGGAGTGCTCCTCACTGTGGGGATAAAACCCGGCAATGGCAACTGGCAGAACCAGAACAGCCACAGTCTGGTGCATGCACGCAGCTTCACCATCTGTCAGCTCCGGCCTGATAAACAACAAATTACAATTCTGATGACTTTTTCTGTGTTTTTGAAGATTGGGTTTACATGTTTACATTTGTTATGTATTTTGGGAGTTTAAAATTGAATTTTTTACATTGGATCCTCCAGTTTATACTTGCAGGTGTCTATATCTGTAATTGTTCATGTTCATATTATTCAGGAGGTGCATCCTTGGATCTGAAGGCTTGCCCCCAGAAAGCAGCTAAATGGATCCTTGACATGACCTGGCTAAATCTTGTAGAGCTCAGCAAACTTTGGCAGTTCGCTGATATACTGGATCAGGTACAACATACACTTGATCAATTTAGACATGCCTTGACAGCTGTATGATAGTGTCCTTTAGCCTACAGAAAATCTACCCACTTGGACTTTTATCTTTTAAGTCTTCAGATAGCAGTTCTAATCTATCACATACACACCTGGACACTCACACATACACAGCAGTTGTCTCAAGGTGCTTATTAAATACTTTTCACAGCTCTTCTTTGCTCTAGTAAGCATGTCAATATCAGTCTCATCATGGCTCACTTCATTTCCCTCTTGTACATAGACACACACTCATCATGATGGACTGTCACTCACACTTAAATACACACACCCTTGTGGATGAATGACAGCACTGTGGTCCCCATGGAGTCAAAACTCAGTGCTCTGTGAAATGAGCTTAGTTGGAGAAACTTCCAGTCAAATACTTTTGGCTGAGCATGTGCACATACACAAACTGTGTGTGTGTGTGTGTGTGTGTGTGTGTGTGTGTGTGTGTGTGTGTGTGTACTTGTTTGAATATCTTTGTGAGGACAGTCACTTGTGTGTCCTCATGAATTTGAAAGCATTTTTGAGGCTCAGTATGTGGTTTTAGAGTTACAATTAGGTTAGTTAGGTTAGATTTAGAGTTAAGCTTTCATTTCTGATGGTTAGAGTTAGGGAAAGCATTATGTCAATTCAATGTCCATACTAAAATGTGAAAGTCGTGTTTGTGTGTGTGTGTGTGTGTGTGCACTTGGAAATAGACATTTGTTTTTTTTAAGCATGAATCACAGGGATAGTTGGATTAGCATTTCAGATGCAGGACTTAAAATTGTAACACACTCTGTTTTATCAGTAATTACTGTTAATTACTCTTCAGCAAAGCACTAAACCCCTAAAATACTTTAATGCTTTCAGGGCTAATAGACAAACATAAGCAACTCTCAGTTTAATGTTAAGTAGCAGCAGGTAGCTTTTTGACTGCAGTAAGTAGTCATTAAAGGGCATACTCTTTTTCAAGATTACACACATGCCTAAATATGAGCAATATTTTAAAGGTACATTTTTATTGAGATTTAGAAGCAGGGCTTGCTTTATCCCTTTGAAGTGACTTGATTTCTTAAAGAAACTAGTTGTTAAGATGTTGTTAATACAGCTTTGTTAGGAAACCTGCCTAATTTTTTCTAATTTTGTTCAATTACACACAGTTATCCATGGCAATGCTGTTGTTACTAAAGATAAAAACATGCATGTTTAAGGTGATTTATGATTCTGACTTGACCACCATATGTGTCGGTACCTGATGTTTTTGCAATGGTGATAGTTTATAATTTGGGCCTAAATAAGCAGTTTTCCAAGAACAACATCCACCCACAGGTTGGGAACGTTTTTGCTAGATGTTATTGGAGTAGCCCTGGACTGAAGCTGGACTGGTTGAGGTTCCCCTGGATGTTGGGGCTGTGTAGCAAATTAAAGTGAAACGCTCTGGATTAGAGAGGTGGTGAAAAAAAAGTCAAGGAGGAGGTGGTGGACTTTACGTCTGCTGATCTGACCATTCAGGTGTTCAGGTTAAAATTATATTTCTAACTGTTCTGCTTTTAGCAAAGTGACACTGAAGTTGGCTTTGTGTATTTCTTCATAAGATACACACCAATGGTATAAGTGAATGGGGTAGTTTTCTTGCAGTATTATTGTGAGGACAGGTCTGACTTTCGATGTTATTCAGACAGAAGTTTTGAGGTTTAGTCAAGCATTTAGTGATGATGTTTGAAAATGTTCAGTTTTCTTCTTCTTCGTCTTCACTTTGTACACACTTTCTTTTCATCGCTGTAGCCAGGGTGATACTACAATTTTAATTATAATTTATTTGTCACTATTAACAGGATACATAACACAGGCTTTTAAGGTTTCTGTCATTAAACTACTTCTTAAATTCCTTGCTTGATCTAAGTGTCTTATCTAACCATATTGCAACCATCTTATTTCAAAAAATTATCCTGTACAACAAGCTCCTAATTTTAATTCAGAGACACTTCCTCTGTTTTAAGATAAATAAAATGTTCCTTTTTTATAAAGCCTATAGTTAGCAATAAAAATAAACCTCAATTAAAATCAAATTGAATTGGATTAAACTGAATTTTTGCTTCCTTTATGTTTTTGTTCCAAGAAAAAAAATGGAAAACTGCCTATTTCACCTGTTATGTAAAAATGAGCCTTTAGAAGAGTAACTCTTGCTCTCAGTCTCAAATTATCGAATCTCCGATAAATTTGGAGTAAAAACAGTCTTTACTTGTTAATGTGTTAAGTGAATTTCAGTCTGGCATCTGAACGGGGCACAGTACAATTACTGCTGCTTCTGAAATGACCTTGTGGATTGAACTGTAGAAAGTAATTTGGGCTGCCAAAAAGGGGATCTAAGAACTAAGTCATGTTTTGCTTGGGGATCAAATACTTATTTCTCACAATGATAGGTGAATCAATTTGTAACCTTTATGTAATGTGTTTCTTCTGGATTTTTGGTTGATATTCTGTCTTTCTAAATTGAAATGAAACAAATTGGCAACTTACAAATTCAGCAGGGGATCAAATAATTGGTCCCTCCACTATGTATGTGTTATCTTATGACTGACTGCTAAACTGTCTTGGGTATATCCTCAATTTTGCTCATTTTTTTTTTTTTTATTTGATCCTAAAGTATGTGAGAGTTTAAAGCTATATTGATGAGCTGTATCCACTGTTATACAGTTAAAAGGTTATTGCCATGCCACTTCTGCTAGTCTAGTTTCCTTTGTGCTTCGTTGTGATAAGCATAACAATATTAGCACAATCTGTTGGCATATTTTGTGCTATCACACATGCAGATCACATCTTGGAAGCACATGGTGTTTACAGCAGTGTCAATTCATGGCCTCCTGTTATTGCATAATCATCTGAGTTAGGTCACGCGTTACATGTTGTGTCTGTCTGTGCTCGTTATAAAATGAAGTGCCATAAATAAGACTTCTTCCACGCATGAGACCTCAGCTATATTGTCATGAATTGCTGTGTGAAGCAGGCAGGATAGGACAGAAACGCAGACTCACACTCAGAACAGCTTTATTGCTGGACGCCAGGAATACAAAACTTAGTAAACTGGGAATACACATGAACGACACAGGCAGGCTGAACACACAGCGGGGAAATGAGGGAGATCGCGACGCAGGACAGAGGGAGACGCAGACATAAATACACACCAGGGCAAACGAGGCAACAAACTACTGGAGGGAACACAGCTGAACGTGATCTAACTAACGAGACATGGGGACACAAAACTGAACATGATGCACACCAGACAGAAGACTATCCAAGTAAAACAGGAATCACTAAGACAGAGACCAAGTCACACAACTTGACACGGGAGCTGGGAGGAAAGAAAATTCAGGGAGATGAGACGGACCAGGGAGATAACGGGAGGAGACAACGAGGGGGACACGGAAGCAGTTAAGGGAGATGAGACACAGAGGGAGTGCGAGGGAGTGCACATAGTCAAACAGAGAGGGACACAGTGGGCAGAGACACGAGGGGAACCTAATGGACAAGGAACCAACCAAGGAATATAAGTAACTCAAAACAGACTAAACTTAAGACTGTTAATGAACCTAAAACAAACCATGATACAAAATGACACCAAAACACAAGAAACTCCAAATGTTAGGTCAACATGACCCAGAGCCATGACATATATTTCATTGCATTAACAAAGTGGATATTATTTATATAATGTATTGATTTAAATGTAATGCTCTAGCCTCTTACCTATATTTTACAACAGGAGTTAGACAAGACTGCACAAAAATGCTAATAATTGGCACAGACCTGTTGAGCAGGTGCAGAAAGACACACGGTCATCATTGTCCTTAAGCAGATTAGTACCGTTTGGACAATTTGTGGCGTGCATAATGAATACATCATGATATTTAACACACATATAGGGTACATTTCATTCTTTTTTTGTTGTTACTTATTAGCTTTCTTTTGTTGGCCACTTTGAAGATCACTTTGTGTCTAAATATGTTTGAAGTATTCAGTATTCTTTTATCTTTTCTGCAGATTTTGATGTGCTGTAATGCAGTTAAAGTTTTGCCCCGTTTTATATTTGTTTCCCACGTCAGAGCTTTTTGTCACAGATAAGTCTTCTTACAGATAAGTCGTAACGAGAAACAGTGGAAGGCTTGGTTTGACAAGGAGGCCCCAGAGGAGGAAGTAGTCCCAAACTCCTATGACCAGTCTCTTGACTGTTTTAGACGGCTGCTCCTCATACGCTGCTGGTGTCCTGACAGGACCATCGCACAGGTAAGGAGAGACATGTTTATGCATGGCTATAGAGGACAGATACAATGATTAAATTCAGTTTTCTTTAAATAATGCCAATTCAAAACAACAAGTTCCTTGGAACATTAATATTGTAATAACTATTATAAGTTCCCCTGTGAACAAGCCATGGGTGACGGTGCTCCAGAATTAATGATTGGGTCCTTGGCAGAAACTGGTTTAGGTTCAGAAAGGGAGGCCATCTACTGCGACTGGTGAGGAGAGGTGAGGGGTAAAGAGGAGAGAGAAAAGGAGAACATAGAGAGACCAAGGGAAATATTAACAGCATGAATATCGCAGTGTAAATTTTAAAAGCATCAGAAGAGTCTAACCAGCCTATAGCAGCATAGGATGGCTAAGGGTCACCCAATCCATTTTCTTTAATTAGAAAGCCAAACATTGGTTGTCTGTTCTGTTTTTTGGTCATGCTTTTGCCTCCTTTATAATATACAACACAACAAGTAGAACAGGCAATGTAAATCTACTTTTTTCATTTCTATCATAGTGCATTTTCAATAGTATAGACTGCAATTAAAATGAATAATTACCACTAAAGAAAGAGAAAAGGCTTAAAGTTGCTAATCTGAGAGTTAATGGCTTAAAGCTTGGGAAGAGATACCTCCTGACTTGAAAATACAGCTACATAAATGAGACACAAAACAAGAATGTATAATCTCTTAATCTTCACTGAAAGCTGCTTGGTCAAAGCTCTTCTTGAGATAAGAAGCAGCTTGTATAACTTGTTGTTATACAGCTTTCACCCTCCAGCCTGCTGTGCCTGAATATTTACAGTGGCTAAAAGATATTCAGTTTTACTGATGGATAGCTTTCTGGCCCACTGAAGACAATCCTGGAGTTCAATTAATTTTGTTAAACTCAGAGTCCAGTCCACAGTTACCCTAGCCTTAAGGGTAAAAAGAGTTAGCCAGAAAAGAAAATGCTTTGAAGAATTATCTCAGTTCTCAGCTTTCTAGAAAGTAAATTTATTCCAATATATACTATTGGACTACTTTGCTCAACTCTTTGCATTACAAACCATTTAGAAAATTACATCTGCTTTGCGTCATTTTCTTTCCTTTAGGCCCGTAAATACATAATGGATGCAGTAGGGGAGAAATACACTGAAGGGGTGATTCTTGATTTAGAGAAGATGTGGGAGGAGTCGGACCCACGAACACCTCTGATCTGCTTCCTTTCAATGGGCTCAGATCCAACTGACTCCATTATAGCACTCGGGAAGAAGCTGAAAATCGAGACCCGTTATGTATCCATGGGTCAAGGACAAGAGGTCCACGCACGCAAGCTTCTGCAGCAAACTATGGCTAATGTGAGTGGTGGGATATTACTGCTGTTTTAGCAATACAGATGTTCTGTCTCTAAAAATGTGGTTTGGAATTTATAGAAATTATTTAGGGTTTTCTTGAACTCATCATTTATAGTCTTCGTCATGGATGATAGGCATACTACTGTGTTTGTCCCCAGGGTGGCTGGGCCTTACTCCAGAATTGCCACCTGGGTTTGGACTTCATGGATGAGCTCATGGACACTGTGACAGAGACAGACTTTGTCAACGACAGCTTCCGCCTTTGGATGACCACTGAGGTCCACAGACACTTTCCCATCACACTTCTCCAGATGTCCATCAAGTTCACCAATGAACCACCACAGGGCCTCAAGGCAGGGCTTAAGAGGACATATGGCGGTAGGTTTGGCTCACTTAAGCTCACATTAAAGAAGTCCAGGAATACTAACCAGTTTAATAGATCCAATTTATCTATGTGATAAAGAAAGAGGACCTAAGAGAATGAAAAATATTCCAATATTGATGTGTACATTTGGAGATGCAGATATACAATAGACCTCTACTCCGTGATATCCATGACAGGAATAAGTAAGTGAATAAAAAGATGGAAATGTGGGAGAAACACCTGTTTGATGCTATATTTATTGTATTCCGGATTTTTTTTTTTTTTTTTAACCCATGTTACCCAAGGTTGGTAAAATTTTAAACAAGTCTGAGTTATCTAGTTTGTGTTTTGGTCCAAAACATAAGGGTGAAGCAAGAAAAGAATCTTTAAAATGTAGGAACCAGCTGTCTTTTCCTGGCTCAGATGACATGGTTCCTGGAGGGGAATTGAGAGCGTATCTACAGCTTGAATTCTGATTTTGATTAGTAATTGCAGTTTGGTATTATATCAGGAAGAAGGTATTATTTTGACTGACATATTCAGTTCATTATCTTTTCTCCCACATTTACGCAACAAATCTTAAATGTTCACTAAAAAGGAAATCTGTGTGTGCATGTTTGTGCAATGCTTGGTTTTAGAAGTAACTAACTTTATTCAGTTATGGATTATTGCTTTGAATGCTGACATTTAAAGCTCATACATTTCTGTAGATGTTCCACTTAGCCTCCTTTTGGGCATGCAGTACATCTTTTTGACCTGCATGTCCCTGACCAGGTATAAATCAGGACCTTTTGGATGTCAGTAACATGGCGCAGTGGAGGCCGATGCTGTATGCAGTAGCCTTTCTTCACAGCACAGTTCAGGAGAGAAGGAAATATGGCCCCCTGGGATGGAATATTCCCTATGAGTTCAACCAGGCTGATTTTAATGCCACTGTCCAGTTTGTTCAAAACCATCTTGATGACATGGATATTAAGAAGGTAGGTAGAGTAACGCTTATTATATTCTGTGTGATTAGGACTCTTGACCACAAAAAAAATGTTAAAAGGGTTGAGATTTAAAGAAAGGATATTGTAAATACTTATCAACAACAACCATCTGCTCGGAGTTTTAGAGCTTTCTGACTGTGTATGTATTCAGTCTGTTTACAAATTATATTGCACATTCATGAACAATTTTTTTTTGTCATCCTTTATCACTGTTTTATCATCTCCTTAGGGTGTGTCCTGGAACACAGTTCGATACATGATTGGAGAGATTCAATACGGTGGTCGTGTGACCGACGACTATGACAAGCGCCTCCTCAACACCTTTGCCAAGGTGTGGTTCAGTGAGGAAATGTTTGGACCTGCATTTAGCTTCTACAAGGGCTACAGCATCCCAAAGTGCTCCAGTGTTGACCAGTATCTAACATACATTCAGGTCAGTCTCTAAAAATAACAGACATGTGTTAGTGCAACGTGTCTGCAAAAACTGCCACTGTGCCAGTGACTGTTGCTGCTGTCTTGTGAAAATTCATCTGTTTCCAGACTATTTCTCTTTTTTTCTCACTCAAAGTTAAGTTCTGTGATATATTTATTGTTTAGCGGGGTGTCATTTATTTATTTATTTATTTGTTGTTGCTTTCTTGTGATGTGCTCTTGTTACATCCAAAATGCACTCTATGTGAGATTTCACAGATTATATATATGAGTTATTAGTGTGCTTAACTTGTAGGTGTGTGTGCGTCCAGGGGCAGTTCCTGAGCTTGTTTCATTAAAGGTAGTTTCATTATGATGGATGCTTATGGCTGTCAGGCTCAACAGGCCCATTCTATTTGTGCTGCTTCTTAAACTGAGAATGACAACACAGCCTTAGAAAACTCATGCACAAACCTATACATATGCATTCAATGGCATGCACATATAGCACATTAAATCTGTAAATGTTGGGCAATTTCAATTTTTTTTTACGTATTTTACTTCTGTATGCTGCCGAGACTTGATGTTAAATGAAAGTTTCCACTCGTAGCTTTTATTAAAGATGTTAAACAGAAGTTTTGCATCATCTGTTCATGAATTGAAGCCCTTTTAGTACCCAGTTATGAATTGGACAAAGTTGCATAAGGATTGTTTTTAGTATTTGGATGAAAATTTACATGAAGTCCAGAACCCATAGTCATCATCAAATGCCTTGCTAAAGAATTAAAAGAACACAGCAAGGGATGCAGGCCATTCTGTCTAGTATAAGCTATCTCTGTTTTTCTGTCACCATCCATTTTTCTTTCCGTATTAGCCAGACACCATCCTGATGTTTTACCCTGTCTGAAAACAGAATCCATCACGACTGAAGAAAGTATGATGCATCAATAACCACTTGCTGAAGTTGCTCAACAAGCAAAAAACAAACTTGCAACATTTACATTTATGTTAGACTGCTTTTAAATAACTGCTTTAGCCCACTTAGAATGAAAATTTAAAAAAAAAAATGTTAAAATGTCAAAATAACTTGAACTCCAATTTTGAAAACACAACTTTCTTTCTTTCTTTCTACTGGTACTGTCACACATTTTGAGTTTTTGTTTAGAACATTTAGAACATTTTGTGTTCTAGTTCAGCAGATAAAGGAACTGAGGTGAAGCCTGTGAAATTGAAACATTCTCTGTTTAGCAAGGGGAAATGTATATCTGCTAAATCATGCTGTAAACTGGGTTAAGAACTGTCCCAAATATAAAACAAAGCAAGACAAAACATTTGTCATCAGCTGGTTTTGTTTAACTGATCATATTTAAGTATTATACAGTACTTAAAATCAACACTGTATTTAAAAACAACACAACGCTGTCACGCTGATGGTAAAAACACAGGTCTTTACCACAGTGCCGCTGTGCCACTTTATTTTTTAACAAAACACAAAGCTTTATGTATAAATAACTGCCTATTAACACTTATAGAAAAAAGAATCCACAAAAGTTTTTTTTTTTTTTACTAACTTTGTTCCAGATAAATTATAAATGATTTTTTAAAAAGTAATGAAATGCATCAGATGTCTCCATGCTTTCTTTTCTGCTGTAATTTTTTTTTTCTTGAACATAAATTGGCCTATTGAAAATAAAATGTAGTAAGAAACACTACATTTTTTCAATAGGCCAATTTATGTTTAAGAAAACCCCAACAATCAAATGATCCCATCTGAGCAAGCACTGGGCGACGGTGGGAAGGAAAAACTCCTTTTTCTTAAAAAGAAGAAACCTTCGACAGAACCAGGCTCAGATGGTGCGGCTTCTGTCAAGACCGGTTGGGGGTGAGATGGTTAAAAAAACTACTCTAAAGGTACAGCGCAACAGCTTTTGATGGAAATGGGTGGAAGGGTGGGTGTTACACCTCGTTTCATTGGAGGTCCTACAGGTGGTCGGGGTGTATATTCAGCTTTTTTACAAATAGGCGGCAGAGGGACAGGACTAGGTCGTGGAATTATAGCTGGTTGGGCGGGAATAGGTTGCTTTCCACTTCTGGATACAGGTGGAACACAAATCCTACAAAAAGGTTTGATAGTTTGCTTTTTTGTTGCTGGTGTGACTGGAGGAGCAGGTGTCAACTTTGTGTTTTTCGGTCTAATGGGTGGCAGCCGAGTCCGCTGTAACTGTTGTTCGTCAGATGCATCTTCCCTGCCTACGTAAATGTATTCATGTTCCTCAAAAAGGGCAATGTCTTTTTCAGCTTGACTCCTTGCCTCTTCGAGAAACATTTTGTAATTGTATTTTTTGTGCTGTGAAGGGGAGATAGTAAAACGGAGGGATTGATATTCAAAGTTTAACTCATTAAACCTCCTCTTTAGGCCCTGGAGAATGTTTTGTTTCTCCTGTTCGGGCAGTGGTTTAACTGTTTCCTGTTGTTTTGTTAACCAGGCATCATTGTCCTGCTTAGCCTTTTCTTTCTCTGCGTTTCTTCTACGCAGGTAGCCTGGAACGATTCCGTAATCGTTTTTCTTTAAATAAAAGGGGACAAGTCCTGATTTCTCAAGGAGCTGCTTGTCCCCTTTGCGTGTGTCCACACAAGCAGGTTGAGGCATGACTTTCTTCATGCCTGTGTGTTTTGTTTTTTTCCTGAATGTGTGTTCAGGTTTTTCGCCTTCTGGCCTCTGTGGGCACATTTCGCGATGAGATGGGGCCTTAACTGTTTCTGGCACCATGGTCCTGTGTCCATGTTTATATTTATTTTCTAATACAATTGCTTCCCTGTATTTAGAAATATACATTTTAGGTTTGGGTGGAGAAGCATGACTCTCCTTTGGGAGAAGGTTATAAGCGCTTTCATCTGAAAACATAATTCAATCGCTAGATTCAAATCACCTGCAAGGGAATTCTACAACTGTGTGTCGAGGCACCCGTATTTATGTGCTTTTATGGCCTTGCATGTGACATCTGCCTTTGATCTGTCATTTACCATGCATGTGACATCACGGTAACCTGTCTTTGTTCTGTCATTTAAGCCCCACCCCCTGGTTACTGTTGCTATTGTAACTATTATATTATGAATGCTGGTAGCTAGCATTCCACACACACACACACACTTTTTGCCAAGGTTCCAGCTGCAGTCACCAAGACATGTAAATGTATTTAGTAACCCTCTGGGTCCAGAGTATAATTTTTGATTTTACCTCTATATCTCACCTTTAAAAACTGTTCATCTTGCCTTGTTTGGTATCATTTTTTTTTCAGCACAACCTGAAATATCTGAAATTTGAGTTAGTTTTTCATTTATACTATATTTGCACAATTGATCTAAATTCAGACAAAAAAATTCAAAATCCGAGTAGAAAATACTACCCGACGCCTGGCGCTGCTTCAAACAGCATGTGGAGCTAATGTTTTCTGGCCCACTCAAAGACAAGTCAGAGGAACAAAAGTGCAGCTTCCTACTTTTGTGGATCGGAGACAAAGGACGAGATATAAGTAATACGTGGAAACTAACAGAAGACGAAGCTAAGATGCTACAAACATATTACAACGGCTTCACAACGTACCTCACGCCGAAAGCTAACCCTATATTCGCCAGATACAAATTCCACGAAAAAACACAAGACAGCGGTGAGTCCTTTGAGCACTCCGTCACAGAGCTAAAACTCCTTGTTAAAGACTGTGATTATGAAAAAAGTGAAGAAATGGTCAGAGACAGAATAGTTTTTGGAACCAACTCTCCTCACGTCAGAGAGAAGCTACTCAGCCAAGGACGGACTCTTACGCTAGAGAAAGCTATAGACATAGCCCGCTCCTATGAGCTGGCACAGTCACAGCTAAAAGCTATGACTAACAACAACCATGAAGTGCATGCCGTACGTCGCAAAGGCGCAAAACCACAAAACTTACCGCGAACCAGCAAAGCAAGTGAAAATTTCAGACACCAAAACAAAGCCTGCATGGCATGTGGGAGGAATCACGACAAACGAACTGATTGCCCAGCCAAAGGAAAGCAGTGTCTGAAATGCAATAAATTCAACCACTTTGCAAAAGTATGCAGATCTAAGAGCAACGTGGAAAGAAAAACAGAACACAGAGAGGTGCACACTGTACTAGAGGCTAACGATTCAGAGCCAGAGCTGTTCATAGACACCATAGCTGCAGAGGATGATGGAGACAGTCCGTTTGCAGACATACTACTGGGACCAAATAAGATAAAACTCACCTTCAAGTTGGACACTGGAGCACAAGTGAACATCATACCAGCCAACACTTTCCAAATGCTACAAACTCCACTCAGGGAGGACAAGGACAAACTGTTTGGCTATGGGGGCCATCCGCTCAAAGTCAACGGACACTGTGAGTTGATTAGCAGATACAAAGACCGAAAATCAGAACAGACGTTTCATGTTGTTGACTGCACCGGCCCACCAATATTAGGCTTCAGAGCATGCAAAGCCCTCGGACTCATTAAGGTTGTGTACGCAGTAACGGAGAGCATGGAAGCAGGGCAGCCCACCAAAGCACCAGACATCATGAGCGAATATTCTGATGTTTTCAAAGGCATTGGGGAATTCCAAGGTGAGTGCAGTTTCACCGTGGACCCGACTGTCGCACCAGTCGTGTGCCCACCAAGAAGAGTGCCTTTTGCCCTCAGAGATCGGGTCAAATCAGAGCTGGACAATATGGAAAGAGACAAGATTATCCAAAAAGTCACAGAGCCCACCAAATGGGTCAATGCTCTGGTAATCTGTGAGAACCCGAAAAGACCCAAACTCCGGCTGTGCCTGGACCCATGACCTCTAAATAAAGCCATAATGAGACCACACTATCCACTCCCCACTCTTGAGGATGTGACACACAAGCTTACAGGTGCAAACTTTTTCAGCATCCTCGACGCACATTCCGGCTATTAGGCCATCAAGCTAAGTGAAGAGTCATCCTTTTTGACTACATTCAACACAATCTTCGGCAGATACCGTTTCCTCAGACTCCCCTTTGGCATTGTGTCTGCTCAAGATGAGTTCCAGAGGAGGATTGACGAGGCATATGAAGGCCTGGAAGGAGTGGCAGGCATCGTTGATGACACCATTGTGTTCGGAAAAACAAAAGAGGAACACGACAAGAACCTCAAAGCCATGCTCAACCGCACAAGAGAGAGAGGTTTAAAATTCAATCCAGAAAAGTGCTGCATCTGTGTTACAGAGTTGAGTTTTTTCGGACATAAGCTCACAACCAACGGACTGAAACCAGACCCACTCAAGGTAAAAGCTGTCAAAAACATGAAACCTCCAGAAAACGCTGCAGAGCTGGAAACAATCCTCGGCATGGTGAATTATCTCGCCAGATTTGCCCCAAACCTGGCAGAAATGAGCGCACCATTCAGACTGCTGCTGCGCCAAGACATGCCGTTCAAATGGGAAGAAGAACACACGCGTGCTTTCCAGCAAATCAAAGACACCCTTACTGCCGAACCAGGACCAGTGCTTGCATATTTCAACCCTCAAAAGGAAGTAACTCTACAAGTAGACGCATCTAAAAATGGACTGGGTGCAACAATCATGCAAGAAGGAAAGCCGGTCAGATACGCTTCAAAACTGCTTAACAAAACAGAGCAAAACTAGGCCCAAATAGAGAAAGAACTCTACGCCGTCCTCTATGGCTGTAAAAGATTTCATGACTACATCTACGGACGTCATATTACAGTTGAGTCGGATCACAAGCCACTGGAAAGTATACTACGCAAACCGCTAGCCTTGGCGCCGCCTCGACTACAACGTATGCTGCTTGCTCTTCAGAAGTACAGCATAACACTTGTCCACAGGCCTGGAAAAGAGATCCCAGTAGCAGACACGCTATCAAGAAAGTCAATAGACGACAGTGACAGCTCACTAAGTGAGGAAATGGAAACACAGGTACACACAATCATCCGGACAGCACCAGTGAGCACAGAGAAACTGGAATGCATCAAAACTGCCACGGCCCAAGACGAACAGCTCTCTACCCTCAAACGCATCATCCGGTCAGGCTGGCCAGAGACACGCAAAAAATGCCCAGAACTTGTCAGTGAGTACTGGAACCATCGTGATGAAATCACTGAGGCAGATGGACTTCTTCTGAAAGGTGAAAGAATAATAATTCCGCACTCACTGAGAAAAGACATGCTGCAACGAATACACACGGGACATTTTGGAGTCGAAAAGAGCAAACACAGGGCATGAGACATAATGTTCTGGCCAGGCATGAGCAAACAGATTGAACAGACAGTTATGAAATGTGACATCTGCCAAACGAGCATCGCAGCTCGAACCAAAAAGAGCCCATGCTGTCTCAAGAAATCCCAGAGAACCCATGGCAAACTGTGGGGACCGATTTGTTCTCATGGAACTCTGAAAACTACATTGTCATTTGTGACTACTTAAGCAGATACTTTGAACTCGAGCGCCTGCCAAACATCACCACAGCAGCTGTGATTCACAAGATGAAAGCCACATTCTCCAGACATGGCATTCCGAAGAAAGTCATAAGCGACAACGGACCATGTTACAGCTCGCAAGAGTTCAGACGTTTTGCTGAGTACTGGGGATTCCAGCATATTACATCAAGCCCACGTTACCCCCAGAGCAACGGCTTAGCTGAAAAGACTGTCCAAACTGCAAAACGTATTCTGACAAAAGCAAAACAGGACAAGATGGATCCCTACTTGAGCTTGCTGGAGTACAGGAACACACCTGTTGATGGCCTTAAATCCCCAGCCCAAATCCTCATGAGCCGTAGATTGCGCTCCATTTTGCCCTCAACAACTACACAGCTCCGCCCTCAGGTCACCCCACAAAGCCTTGTGCAAGAAAGACGGGAGGAATGTCAACTCCGTCAGAAAAGACACTGACACATCCGCCCGACCCTGGCGCACTAATACGCTACCAACAAGAAGATGGGACATGGCAGCCAGCCACTATTGTCAAACCAGCAGAGGCCCCACGCAGCTATCACATCAAAACAGGTGATGGTCAACTCCTGAGACGCAATCGCCGACACCTTGTCAGCGCCCAGGACACCTCGCCACGCACTCCCACACAAACTGGCGTTTGTGATGACATGCAAACCACTCAAGACATTGTTCCAGAGACCAGGTCTCCCCACCACACTCCAACAAAATGACTGAACCCTGCCCTCGCACCAGATTCGGCCGTGCCATCAAGCCAAGGCAGGTCCTTGATTTGTAACCCCCCCCCCAAAAAAAAGGGAAAAGAAAAAAGAGACACTTATGCAGCAGAAACTAAAAAAGAGTGTTGAAATGTTTGAAAAAATAAATAAAAAATGTTTAGAATACACATACAGCAGCATAGCATATTTAAACTTAGAAGTATATTGTTTATATCTTATTATAGTCTCACTACCCGAGAAGCGTTTTTGTTCGTTAAAGGGAGATGTAATGTTCGAACTTTTATTTTGAAATCACCAGATGTAGATAGGTACGCCGGCTGTGTGTTCATGTGCTAGCTTAGCAGTTTACAGTTGCGTGGATGCGCTGTTCTATATTTACGGAATAAAAGAATCTGTATGACGACTCCGAGGCGATTTCTTCATAAGCAGTGAAGACACAACACACACTACGGGTGCAACATTACTTGGATCGATATTGAACCGTTCATACAGTGTCTTCGGTTCAGTACGCATATGTATCAAACAATTTTTTTTTACATTTATTTGATCAACTTTTCTTCTGACGATGCTGTCTGTGTTGAGAGCTCAGTGGATCTGCGTTCGACTACTCCGCCTAGACTGCACTGTTGAGTGCAGATCCAATGAGCGCACCGCAAGCTAGCAAGACAGAAGCTAAGCTCGTTGCAACATGGCAACTGCCTCAACGCTACCCGAAACTGAACCTTCCCCACCCTCATTCAGATCTGGCGTTTGGAACTATCTTGGCTTTCATGTGAAGCATGACCCTGATCATAAGGGCGTCATGGAGAAAAGTAAAACAGTATGTCAGATGTGCCACGCAATGCTCAATTGGTGGGAACTAGTGCGTTAGCGTAGTTAGCTTGTTAACGTGTTGATGCCGTCCAGCCGCACGCACGGGGCAATCCGCGGTAACTCGTTAATGGAGATTTGCGGCGTTATTACGTTAAAGTCATTTTAACGAGATTAACGCTGACAGCACTAGTGGGAACACAACGAATATGACTGCACATTTACGCTGACATCACCATAGTGCAATGACAAGTGGAAGCAGACAAAAACAACAGGCACTCATGCTACAAACTTTACCCGAGTCATTTAGACAGCCGTTAGCACATGATTCTCCTTATGGGGACCTGATATGTTTAATATGCTGCTGAGAGTATACCCCAGAAGAAGCGTATAGTATAGCTTTTATTTTGGAAAGAGTCATTTCTCTGTAATAAACTCTCTTTTCCAAAGATGAGTGATTTCTCGATCAGAGAGATTTATTTTTTTATTACTTTGTTGTTTCAGCAACATTAAATTTAAAAACTGTACTTTTGAGTTAAAATATATATTTATAATTTTAATAAATGACAAATTAAAAAGGCATGAACATTTATTTGTATCAAAAAATATCAAACCTTGACACCAAAGTATTGAACCGAACTGTGAATTTTGTGTATCGTTGCACCCCTAATATATACATATTTAGTATACATATTCAGTAATGCACATACACTAGGGCTGTGCGATATGACAAAAATCTCATATCCCGATATAAGACATTTATCGTCCTGACAACGATATAAATCACAAAAATGTAATATTTTCTGTAAATTCTGTGAATCTCTGGCAACTCGACTTGCGTTTAGTTTTTTCAGCTGGGCGTCCTTTACCTGGATTCAAGTGTTTTAACTGATGCATGAAACTATACATTTTTAGACATAAGTTGTAACGGCCACCATTTTCTCTCAAAGTTTGAGTCTGACGGCTCTTTTTTTGCTTCTCATCCGTAAACTCTGCATAATCTCTCATGTGATTCAGTTTATTTTGAAAAGTCTCAACAGGATCTTGAGCTTTATTGTGAAAGGTTTACGTGGAAAACAAACAAGCGGACAGCGGAGCCACGCAATGGTTTTACCGTCATTGTTGCTAACGAAAACACGTAAAAACAGGCACTTGTCCGCCCATAGTGTGGTTATATTAAATATAAGAGAAAGAGAGAACTTTAAGAAATTAATATAGCCACTAAGGTGACCGTCAAAACGATGAAAAATATTGCTGTAAACAGTTTATTTTACGACATCGCGAAACAAACGATAGCGTAATAGGAAACGATAGACATTTTTATATCGTCATTTGATATATATCGTTATATCGAACAGCCCTAACATACACTCTTATATTTGTACATATATTTATTCTTATAATTATCAAATTTACCCATTCCTATATTTTGCTTGTTCTTATGTTATTGTATTTTGCACAACTCTGTTGCTCACACATAAGAATTTACTCACATGTGCTGTAGCAGTGTACCTGCACATGTTATGTGATGCGGGAAATCTCAATTTATTTATTTATTTTTTGAGATTAAATAATATACCTTTGCAAAGACAACACAAGAGTTCCAGAGGCTCTTCTGGGAGCCAGAGTCGACCAGAAAACGTTTCCCCGAACATGAGTCCTCTATGAAGAGCAGCCTTTCATTATCGCCAGCGGTCACAGCCGCTACAGAGCACTGGCAGGCTTGTTTCCCTGGGCCTTAAAACTGCAAAGGCGGCACGGTGCTGTCACGCTGATGGTAAAAACACAGGCCTTTACCACAGTGCCACTGTGCCACTTTGTTTTTTAACAAAACACTACGCTTTATGTATAAAGAACTGTCTATTAACACTTATTGAAGAAAAAGAATCCACAAAAGATTATTTTTACTTTCTTTAATTTGTTCCAGATAAATTATAAATGATTTTTTAAAAAGTAATGAAATGCATCAGATGTCTCCCATGCTTTTTTTTCTGCTGTAATTTTTTTTCTTGAACATAAATTGGCCTATTGAAAATAAAATGTAGTAAGAAACACTACATTTTTTCAATAGGCTAATTTATGTCTAAGAAAACCCCAACAATCAAATGATCCCATCTGAGCAAGCACTGGGCGACGGTGGGAAGGAAAAACTCCTTTGTCTTAAAAAGAAGAAACCTTCGACAGAACCAGGCTCAGATGGTGCGGCTTCTGTCAAGACCGGTTGGGGGTGAGGTAGTTAAAAAACTACTCTAAAGGTGCAGCACTACAGCTTTTTGATGGAAATGGGTGGAAGGGTGGGTGTTACACCTCGTTTCATTGGAGGTCCTACAGGTGGTTGGGGTGTATATTCAGCTTTTTTACAAATAGGCGGCAGAGGGACAGGACTAGGTCGTGGAATTATAGCTGGTTGGGTGGGAATAGGTTGCTTTCCACTTCTGGATACAGGTGGAACACAAATCCTACAAAAAGGTCTGTTAGTTGGCTTTTTCGTTGGTTGTGTGACTGGAGGAGTGGGTGTCAACTTTGTCTTTTTCAGTCTAATGGATGGCAGCAGAGTCCGCTGTAACTGTTGTTCGTCAGATGCATCTTCCCTGCCTACGTAAATGTATTCATGTTCCTCAAAAAGGGCAATGTCTTTTTCAGCTTGACTCATTGCCTCTTCGAGAAACATTTTGTAATTGTATTTTTTGTGCTGTGAAGGGGAGATAGTAAAAGGGGAGGGATTGATATTCAGAGTTTAACTCATTAAACCTCCTCTTTAGGCCCTGGAGAATGTTTTGTTTCTCCTGTTCGGGCAGTGGTTTAACTTTTTCCTGTTGTTTTGTTAACCAGTTATCATTGTCCTGCTTAGCCTTTTCTTTCTCTGCGTTTTTTCTACGCAGGTAGCCTGGAACGATTCCGTAATCGTTTTTCTGTAAATAAAAGGGGACAAGTCCTGATTTCTCAAGGAGCTGCTTGTCCCCTTTGCGTGTATCCACACAAGCAGGTTGAGGCATGACTTTCTTCATGCCTGTGTCTTTTGTTTTTTTCCTGAATGTGTGTTCAGGTTTTTCGCCTTCTGGCCTCTGTGGGCACATTTCGCGATGAGATGGGGCCTTAACTGTTCTTGGCACCATGGTCCTGTGTCCATGTTTATATTTATTTTCTAATACAATTGCTTCCCTGTATTTAGAAATATACATTTTAGGTTTGGGTGGAGAAGCATGACTCTCCTTTGGGAGAAGGTTATAAGCGCTTTCATCTGAAAACATAATTCAATTGCTAGATTAAAATAATCTGCAAGGGAATTGCACAATTGTGTCGAGGCACCCCTATTTATGTGCTTTTATGGCCTTGCATGTGACATCTGCCTTTGATCTTTGAACATGTAAAAACTCCAAAACACGTAAAAACCCCATAGCGCGTACAAATTCCGAAGTGCGTACAAACCCCAAAACACGTAAAAACTCCAAAACACGTAAAAACTTCAAAACACGTAAAAACTCCATAGCACGTACAAATTATTTGAATATATATGAGTGGTTGTGTATAAATACACAAACAATACACATATGCTTTCAATTGTGTAATTTAAGTGATCTAGGCAGCTCTGTTTTGGAAGTTTAGTTAACGCTAGAAATGTGTTTTGGAGTTTGTACGTGCTTTTTCTCTAGGGGCCAACGTATATATTAAAAAAAACATATATATAAAAAAAACCAATTTTTTTTTTACATTAGTAATTCCTTTTGTGCATAATTTTATATTGTTGTTAATAATAAATCAATTTAAAGCAACAAAACAACCTGAAGAGCCTGCTGGGAGCCAAAAGAGCTGGCTCTTGGGCCGAGTGGAAAGAGCCGGAAATCCTATCACTAGTTGGTTGATGCATTTTGTTGAGCACTTGGCGGTTCCCCCATCCCTTCTGAACAAAACGGTCTAAGAATGACAGTTCTAGCCCCTGAGGTTAGGAAATTATAGCCATTTGTTTGAGGGGAATTCTCAATATGAGAAATAGACTGCAAAAAGCCAGTCTCTCTCTGTGCGTGTGTAAAAGGCTGCAGCAGTAGCAGCTGTTTAGGCGGGAAACAGGCAGCCTCTGTGATTGGTGGATTCAAATTGAGCAGCTTGGCTGTTTGACCTAGAAACATGCTGCCAACACTATTAACAGCCCCTGTTTGTTCACTTCCTGCTGTGTATGTGCGTGTGTGTTCCTCTGCGCATTTGTGTTTCAATATGTGTCCATATTTGTAATTGTGTGTATCTGCTGGCTGTTGTTTCTTTTTTTTTTTAATATCTGCCAATTTTCACAATTGAACAAGTATATTTGAGAGAACCTGCATTTTTTTCAGCTGTCCATTTAGCTTTTCCAATATTTCTTCTTAAGTCATTACTATTTTGTAAATAATAGTAATTCTGCTAGTTTTCAGTATTTGTGCTCAATATAATATTTCTGCTATTTTATAGGATTTGTGCTAAATATAGTATTTCTGCCAAAACATAGTATTTATACTAGATATAGTATTTCTGCTTTATTAAAGTATTTCTACCAAATCATAGTATTACTGCTAAATCATAGTATTTGTGCCAAAACATAGTATTTGTGCCAAATCAAAGCTGCTAAATTATAGTATTTGAGTGAAATTGTAGTATTTTTGCTAAAACAGAGTATTGCTGCCAAATCACAGTATTTCTGCTATGTCATAGTAATTTTGCTAAATCCTGGTGTTTTTGCCAAATCGTAGTATTGTTATCAAATCATAGTATTTGTGATAAAACATAGTATTTATGCCAAATCATAGTATTTGTGGCAAATCATAGTATTACTGCTAAATCATTGTATTTGAGCCAAATCATAGTATTTCTCCTCAATCAATGTATTTCTTCTATGTTGTAGTATTTGTCCTAAATCATAGTATTTCTGCAATGTTTAGGTATTTTTGGCTAAATATAGTGTCTTTTTTTTTTTTTTTTATCTTGCAGCATTTCTCATGAATTCTTGTATTTCTGAGAAGTTATCATGTTTCTGCTACGTTACAATATTTCTCCTAAGTTCCCCTACGTTATTGTTTTTCTGCTAAGTAAATACATTTTTGCTAAGTTTTAGTTTTTTAATTTTTGCAGGAAATGCAACTTTTTCTAGTTTTATATTGTTGTTAATAATAAATCAGTTAAAGCAACAAAACAACCCGAAGAGCCGGTTGGGAGCCGAAAGAGCCGGCTCTTTTTAGTGAGCCAAGACGAAAGAGCCGGTTCTCTAAAAAGAGCTGTAAATCCCATCACTAGTTGGTTGATGTATTTTGTGGAGTATAGCCACCATGAAAAAAAATCAGCTGATCTTAACAGGCCACGGTTAATGCTGTTTTATACATCTGACTCAGCTAAATTATATATATGTATACACACACATACACACATACATATATGTATTAGGGGTGCAACAATACTCGTATTGATATTGAACCGTTCGATACAGTGCTTTCAGTTCGGTACGCATATGTATCGAACAATACAAAATTTTTAATTTATTTTATCAACTTTCCTTCTGACAATGCTGTCTGTGTTGAGCGCTCAGTGGATCTGCGCTCAACAGTGCAGCCTAGGCGGAGTAGTCGAACGCAGATTCACTGAGCGCAGGGCAAGCTAGCGAGACAGAAGTTAAGCTCTTGTTGCAACATGGCAAATTAGACCTCCCCCACCCTCATTTAGATCTGGCGTTTGGAACTATTTTGGTTTTCATGCGAGTATGACCCTGAAGGTAAGCGCTTCATGGACAAAAGTAAAACAGTATGTTGGATGTGCCACGCAATGCTCAATTACATTGGTGGGAACTAGTGTGTTAGCGCAGTTAGCTCGTTAACGTGTTGGCCGTCCAGCCCCACACATGGGGCGATCCGCGGTAGCTCGTTAATGGAGATTTGCCGTGTTGTGGCGTTAACGTCATTTTAACGAGATTTACGCTGACAGCACTAGTGGGAACACAACGAATATGACTGCACATTTACTCTGACATCATCCTAGTGCAAAGACAAGTGGAAGCAGACAAACACAACAAGGACGCATGCTACAAACTTTACCCGAGTCATTTAGACAGCCGTTAGCACATGATTCTCCTTATGGGGACTTGATATGTTTAATATGCTGCTGAGAGTATACCCCAGAAGAAGCGTATAGTATAGCTTTTATTTTGGAAAGAGTCATTTCTCTGTAATAAACTCTCTTTTCCAAAGATGAGTGATTTCTCGATCAGATAGATTTATTATTTTATCCCTTTGTTGTTTCAGCAACATTAAATTTAAAAACTGTGCTTTTGAGTTAAAATATATATTTATAATTTTAATAAATGACAAAATAAAAAAGCATGAACATTTTTTTTGAATCGATAAAATATCGAACCGTGAATTTTGTGTATTGCTGCACCCCTAATGTATATGTATGTATGTATGTGTGTGTGTGTGTGTATGTGTGTGTGTGTATGTGTGTGTGTGTATATATATATATATATATATATATATATATATATATATATATATATATTCAGTAATGCACATACACTCTTATATTTGTACATATATTTATTCTTATAATTCTCAAATTTACCCATTCCTATATTTTGCTTGTTCTTATGTTATTGTATTTTGCACACCTCTGTTGCTCACACATAAGAATTTACTCACATGTGCTGTAGCAGTGTACCTGCACATGTTATGTGATGTGGGAAATATCCAATTTTTTTATTTTTGAGATTAAATAATATACCATTGCAAAGACGACACAAGAGTTCCAGAGGCTCTTCTGGGAGACAGAGTCGACCAGAAAACGTTTTTCCGAGCTTAAGTCCTCTATGAAGAGCAGCCTTTCCTTATCGCCAGCGGTCACAGCCGCTACAGAGCGCTGGCAGGCTTGTTTCCCTTGGCCTTAAAACTGCAAAGGCAGCACGGTGCTGTCACGCTGATGGTAAAAACACAGGCCTTTACCACAGTGCCGCTGTGCCACTCTGTTTTTTAACAAAACACTACGCTTTATGTATAAAGAACTGTCTATTAACACTTATTGAAGAAAAAGAATCCACAAAAGATTATTTTTACTTTCTTTTATTTGCTCCAGATAAATTATAAATGATTTTTTAAAAAGTAATGAAATGCATCAGATGTCTCCCATGCTTTTTTTTCTGCTGTAATTTTTTTTCTTGAACATAAATTGGCCTATTGAAAATAAAATGTAGTAAGAAACACTACATTTTTTCAATAGGCTAATTTATGTCTAAGAAAACCCCAACAATCAAATGATCCCATCTGAGCAAGCACTGGGCGACGGTGGGAAGGAAAAACTCCTTTGTCTTAAAAAGAAGAAACCTTCGACAGAACCAGGCTCAGATGGTGCGGCTTCTGTCAAGACCGGTTGGGGGTGAGGTAGTTAAAAAACTACTCTAAAGGTGCAGCACTACAGCTTTTTGATGGAAATGGGTGGAAGGGTGGGTATTACACCTCGTTTCATTGGAGGTCCTACAGGTGGTCGGGGTGTATATTCAGCTTTTTTACAAATAGGCGGCAGAGGGACAGGACTAGGTCGTGGAATTATAGCTGGTTGGGTGGGAATAGGTTGCTTTCCACTTCTGGATACAGGTGGAACACAAATCATACCAAAAGGTCTGTTAGTTGGCTTTTTTGTTGGTTGTGTGACTGGAGGAGCGGGTGTCAACTTTGTGTTTTTCGGTCTAATGGGTGGCAGCCGAGTCCGCTGTAACTGTTGTTCGTCAGATGCATCTTCCCTGCCTATGTAAATATATTCATGTTCCTCAAAAAGGGCAATGTCTTTTTCAGCTTGACTCCTTGCCTCTTCGAGAAACATTTTGTAATTGTATTTTTTGTGCTGTGAAGGGGAGATAGTAAGAGGGAGGGATTGATACTCAGAGTTTAACTCATTAAACCTCCTCTTTAGGCCCTTGAGAATGTTTTGTTTCTCCTGTTCGGGCAGTGGTTTAACTTTTTCCTGTTGTTTTGTTAACCAGGCATCATTGTCCTGCTTAGCCTTTTCTTTCTCTGCGTTTCTTCTACGCAAGTAGCCTGGAACGATTCCGTAATCGTTTTTCTTTAAATAAAAGGGGACAAGTCCTGATTTCTCAAGGAGCTGCTTGTCCCCTTTGCGTGTGTCCACACAAGCAGGTTGAGGGATGACTTTCTTCATGCCTGTGTCTTTTGTTTTTTTCCTGAACGTGTGTTCAGGTTTTTCGCCTTCTGGCCTCTGTGGGCACATTTCGCGATGAGATGGGGCCTTAACTGTACTTGGCACCATGGTCCTGTGTCCATGTTTATATTTATTTTCTAATACAATTGCTTCCCTGTATTTAGAAATATACATTTTAGGTTTGGGTGGAGAAGCATGACTCTCCTTTGGGAGAAGGTTATAAGCGCTTTCATCTGAAAACATAATTCAATCGCTAGATTAAAATCACCTGCAAGGGAATTCTACAATTGTGTGTCGAGGCACCCCTATTTATGGATTTTTATGGCCTTGCATGTGACATCTGCCTTTGATCTGTCATTTACCATGCATGTGACATCATGGTAACCTGTCCTTGTTCTGTCATGTAAGCCCCACCCCCTGGTTACTGTTGCTATTGTAACTATTATATTATGAATGCTGGTAGCTAGCATTCCACACACACACAAACACACATACACTTTTTGCCAAGGTTCCAGCTGCAGTCACCAAGACATGTAAACGTATTTAGTAACCCTCTGGGGTCCAGAGTATAATAGGGCTTTGGAGCGTGATGTCACGGGGGTGGGCGTGGAAAGGATTTTGGCCCAATCCGCCATTTTGGGGGTCTAGCGCAAGTGAAAAGGGAGCGAAGGCATGCACAAGAGCCATGGTTCGTATTTGCTGTGTGGTCCGCTGCAATGTTCGATCGCATGACCGGTAAGAGAATAAGCTTGAAAATGGTTTATCTTTTCATTCTTTCCCAACCTGGAAGCAACATGAGGTAGCTCGTGTATCGGATGTTACCAAACGAAGGCGTCTAGCCTGGATAGCAGCTGTGAGATGAGCTGATATCCAGTTCTCTTCCATCTCCAACTATCTGTTGGTGCTCCAGACATTTTCATTCCGGTAAGTTCTAAATATGTTCATATCACTCTTTATAGCCTATTAGTTTTATTTTCTATGCGCTCTGAGGTCATAGCAAATTAGAACAAACATCCTACTGAGTGATTTTGCAGAACTACCTTCTGTTTCTAGAGTTGCTAATTATTTGGCATTATTGCAGACAAACCAGCCTATGAAATGGATGAAACACATCGTGACTGAGTTCCAGCGCTACACAAGGGACCTGCTTCAAACATACCACCATGCCAATCAGATTACTTCTTCCATGTGAGGGTGAAGAGGTGACCCTCCTGGATAAGATGGTGAAGGTTTGCTGCGTTTTGGTGAACAGTGTGATAATAAAACCAGGGAAAAATGAAACCTGCTCCTGTTAAATATTCTTAAGTCTTGTGCTGTTAAAATTGCTGTATTTTTTCAAAAGATACAGTAAATAAAGTAATGTTAGTAGTGGGTGATATCATGTAAACACTCATGATTTTGTGTAAACATTTTGTTATTTGTAAACTATAAATGATATGGATTCTACATTGTAACTGATGTGATGTTCTATAAAGTGGTTCTAATTTAAAAAAAAAAGAGGCAAAAATTAGTTTGTTTCTTTATTCAACTTTTGAACAGTGGTACTCAGTCAGTACATATTCAGTAAATGCAAATTATTTACATGGCAGTGCACAACAGGCATAAATCTAGACCCCTAGATATAACATTATGGGTCATTCCCACAACCCACAGCTTTACTGTGTTCCAGCAAAGTATCCAATAGCAGTGACAACTCCTCCAGAGTAGCAGGTGGGATTTTTCTCTTTTGAGGACTGCTCCTTTTACCTGTCAATACGGATGGTCTGTTTATGTTTTGATCAAGAGCCTTTTTTTGGGCAGCTGAAGAGGAGAATATCTATCTTATGGCCAACCTCTGGCTGTATCTTGGTCATATTACCCAGCAAAACCCAGTATGCAGGTTCATCTGTAACAGTCCTTGTGCCACGGATCAACACTGTTGCTTCTACATTAAACAGAAGAGCAGCGATATGGCTGCAGGTCTCTGCGACTCCGGCCTTACAAGTGCAGTGGGCGGCTTCAACCTTCCCTGTGATGCTCACAGTGACCCGTGGCTGCAATGCTGGTTCATTCAGTCTTTGAGAGTGCAGGACCTGAAACATACACAGACAAAGTTAATTTAAAGACAAGAACTATGAGCCAAGGCCGACGTAAATGTGTTTAATCTACTTTATCATAAATGTAACAAAGTGTTTAGAAAGTTAGCACATACATGTAAGTTTTCATTTCTTTATGTTCATCTATAGAACGCTGCAGGTTATAGTGTAAATCTGCCTGTTCTCTGTCAGAAACCTGCCTGCAGAAAATAAACCTAAAGTATGTAATGCAAGGATGTCATCACTTTTAAGATGGAGAAAGCATAAAGTGACAATTATGAATCACTTAATATGATAAGGAGATTCTGCAGGTCATTAATCAATGTATAAAACTAAAATAAAATGTATTTTTAGTGACACGGGATACAAACATGGAAGCAAGATGTATAATTAGGATTATTTATAATAAATATGAATAAATTAGTGCAATTTCTTTAACCATAAAGAATAACTAAATCCTTCAGGACAATGTCACATCAATGCACTGAACTCACTATGTTATCCCTCTAACAGAGCCTCCACATGTTCTCACTGTAATTTCCCCTCATGAATGAATTTATGCTGCACTAATCTGAATGTTTGGAGGGAAATCAAACGCATTTCACACGCAGTACTCGAGCTGACTTACCTTTGTTTGAATGACGACTTGTACGCGCTGACTCCACAGACAAGGTACAAAAATATGTCAGGCTACGTCAATAGCGGTTGGTCTTCAGGGTTTCTACTCCACAGCCGTATTTCATACGGGTCCACATTTCCAATGCACGCTATTTTCTGCAAGAACCGCTGCTTCGCCTCTGGACGCAATCGGTCTCTATACAGTTCATTCTCTTTTGAGCTGCTTTTAAGCATCTTTCTTGTAGTCGTCGTTCCAACACAGTGTGTTTGTTTTGATTCCTAGACCCCAAAAATGGCGCTGCGCTCCCACAATACATTGCGGCGCGACATCAACTCCAAAGCCCTATAGGCCGTTTTTGACTACTTTTGATTTTACCTCTATATTTCACCTTTAAAAAATCATTTTTTTCGGCACAACCTCAAATATCTGAAATTTGAGTTAGTTTTCATTTATACTATATTTGCACAATTGATCTAAATTCAGACAAAAAAAATTCAAAATCCGAGTAGAAAATACTTGTAATTTTTACTGTAAAAACTACAAACATGTTTAAGGAATTGTTTTCATAACTTGAAATGCGAATAGAAGTTGTACATTTCTAAAAATTATGCACAAGTTTTGCAAACAACTTTATGTTCAGTATAATACAGGCAGGTTTTCTTCCTGAATACTATCGTTGTTTATATTTACTGCGGGAAGAAACGGTTTTTATAAGGAAAAATGCTGGAAAGCACTCAGTCCCCCTCCCAACTCCCCCAGCCTTTCCTATTGGTGGAAAAGTATACCATGTGGACCAATCAAAAAATGATGGGGCAACATAGCATTTAGTTGTTTACAAAGGCGGGCAGGTGTATACATATATATAATGTGTATACATTATATATATATGCATACATACACACACTAGGGGTGCAACAATACTTGGATCGATATTGAACCGTTCGATTCAGTGCTTTCGGTTCAGTACTCATATGTATCGAACAATACAAAATGTTTTATTTATTTTATCAACTTTTCTTCTGACGATGCTGTCTGTGTTGAGCGCTCAGTGGATCTGCGTTCGACTACTCTGCCTAGACTGCACTGTTGAGTGCAGATCCAATGAGCGCACTGCAAGCTAGCAAGACAGAAGCTAAGCTCGTTGAAACATGGCAACTGCCTCAACGCTACCCGAAACTGAACCTCCCCCACCCTCATTCAGATGTGGCGTTTGGAACTATCTTGGCTTTCATGTGAAGCATGACCCTGATCATAAGCGCGTCATGGACAAAAGTAAAACAGTATGTCAGATGTGCCATGCAATGCTCAATTGGTGGGAACTAGTGCGTTAGCGCAGTTAGCTTGTTAACGTGTTGATGCCGTCCAGCCGCACGCACGGGGCGATCCGCGGTAACTCGTTAACGGAAATTTGCGGCGTAATGACGTTAAAGTCATTTTAACGAGATTAACGCTGACAGCACTAGTGGGAACACAACGAATATGACTGCACATTTACGCTGACATCATCCTAGTGACAAGACAAGTGGAAGCAGACAAAAACAACAAGGACGCACGCTACAAACTTTACCCGAGTCATTTAGACAGCCGTTAGCACATGATTCTCCTTATGGGGACCTGATATGTTTAATATGCTGCTGAGAATATAGCCCAGAAGAAGCATATAGTATAGCTTTTATTTTGGAAAGAGCCATTTCTCTGTAATAAATTCTCTTTTCCAAAGATGATTGATTTCTCGATCAGATAGATTTATTTTATTGTATTATTTTGTTTTTTCAGCAACATTAAATTTAAAAACTGTACTTTTGAGTTAAAATATATATTTATAATTTTAATAATTGACAAATTAAAAAGGCATGAACATTCATTTGTATCGAAAAAATATCGAACCTTGACACCAAAGTATCGAACCGAACTGTGAATTTTGTGTATCGTTGCACCCCTAATATATACATATTTAGTAATGCACATCACAATCTCTGGCAACTCGACTTGCGTTTAGTTTTTTCAGCTGGGCGTCCTTTACCTGGATTCGAGTGTTTTAACTGATGCATGAAACTATACATTTTTAGACATAAGTTGTAACGGCCACCATTTTCTCTCAAAGTTTGAGTCTGACGGCTCTTTTTTTGCTTCTCATCTGTAAACTCTGCATACTCTCGCATGTGATTCAGTTTATTTTGAAAAGTCTCAACAGGATCTTGAGCTTTATTGTGAAACGTTTACGTGGAAAACAAACAAGCGTACAGCGGAGCCACGCGATGGTTTTACCGTCATTGTTGCTAACGAAAACACGTAAAAACAGGCACTTGTCCGCCCATAGTGTGGTTATATTAAATATAAGAGAAAGAGAGAACTTTAAGAAATTAATATAGCCACTAAGGTGACCGTCAAAACGATGAAAAATATTGCTGTAAACAGTTTATTTTACGACATCGCGAAACAAACGATAGCGTAATAGGAAACGATAGACATTTTTATATCATCATTTGATATATATCGTTATATCGAACAGCCCTAACATACACTCTTATATTTGTACATATATTTATTCTTATAATTCTCAGATTTACCCATTCCTATATTTTGCTTGTTCTTATGTTATTGTATTTTGCACACCTGTGTTGCTCACACATAAGAATTTACTCACATGTGCTGTAGCAGTGTACCTGCACATGTTATGTGATGCCGGAAATCTCAATTTATTTATTTATTTTTTGAGATTAAATAATATACCATTGCAAAGACGACACAAGAGTTCCAGAGTTCCTCGTTTCCCCGAGCATGAGTCCTCTATGAAGAGCAGCCTTTACACAGTCACAGCCGCTACAGAGCGCTGGCAGGCTTGTTTCCCTGGGCCTTAAAACTGCAAAGGTGGCACGGTGCTGTCACGCTGATGATAAAAACACAGGCCTTTACCACAGTGCCGCTGTGCCACTTTGTTTTTTAACAAAACACAAAGCCTTATGTATAAAGAACTGTCTATTAACACTTATTGAAGAAAAAGAATCCACAAAAGATTATTTTTACTTTCTTTTATTTGTTCCAGATAAATTATAAATTATTTTTTTAAAAGTAATAAAATGCATCAGATGTCTCCCATGCTTTTTTTTCTGCTGTAATTTTTTTTTTCTTGAACATAAATTGGCCTATTGAAAATAAAATGTAGTAAGAAACACTACATTTTTTTCAATAGGCCAATTTATGTTTAAGAAAACCCCAACAATCAAATGATCCCATCTGAGCAAGCACTGGGCGACGGTGGGAAGGAAAAACTCTTTTGTCTTAAAAAGAAGAAGCCTTCGACAGAACCAGGCTCAGATGGTGCGGCTTCTGTCAAGACCGGTTGGGGGTGAGGTAGTTAAAAAACTACTCTAACGGTACAGCACTACAGCTTTTTGGTGGAAATGGGTGGAAGGGTGGGTGTTACACCTTGTTTCATTGGAGGTCCTACAGGTGGTCGGGGTGTATATTCAGCTTTCTTACAAATAGGCTGCAGAGGGACAGGACTAGGTCGTGGAATTATAACTGGTTGGGCGGGAATAGGTTGCTTTCCACTTCTGGATACAGGTGGAACACAAATCATACCAAAAGGTCTGTTAGTTGGCTTTTTCGTTGGTTGTGTGACTGGAGGAGCGGGTGTCAAATTTGTCTTTTTCGGTCTAATGGGTGGCAGCGGAGTCTGCTGTAACTGTTGTTGATCAGATGTATCTTCCCTGCTTACGTAGATGTATTCATGTTCCTCAAAAATGGCAATGTCTTTTTCAAGCTTACTCATTGCCTCTTCGAGAAACTTTTTGTAATTGTATTTGGTGTATTGTGAAGGGAAGAGAGCAAAAGGGAGGGATCGATACTCAGAGTTTAAATCATTAAACCTCCTCTTTAGGCCCTTGAGAATGTTTTGTTTCTCCTGTTCGGGCAATGGTTTAACTTTTTCCTGTTGTTTTGTTAACCAGGCATCATTGTCCTGCTTAGGCTTTTCTTTCTCTGCATTTCTTCTACGCAGGTAGCCTGGAACGATTCCGTAATCATTTTTCTGTAAATAAAAGGGGACAAATCCTGATTTCTCAAGGAGCTGCTTGTCCCCTTTGCCTGTGTCCACACAAGCAGGTTGAGGGATGACTTTCTTCATGCCTGTGTCTTTTGTTTTTTTCCTGAATGCGTGTTCAGGTTTTTCACCTTCTGGCCTCTGTGGGCACATTTCGCGATGAGATGGGGCCTTAACTGTTCTTGGCACCATGGTCCTGTGTTCATGTTTATATGTATTTTCTAATACAATTGCTTCCCTGTTTTTAGAAATATACATTTTAGGTTTGGGTGGAGAAGCATGACTCTCCTTTGGGAGAAGGTTATAAGCGCTTTCATCTGAAAACATAATTCAATCGCTAGATTAAAATCACCTGCAAGGGAATTCTACAACTGTGTGTCGAGGCACCCCTATTTATGTGCTTTTATGGCCTTGCATGTGACATCTGCCTTTGATCTGTCATTTACCATGCATGTGACATCACGGTAACCTGTCTTTCTTCTGTCATTTAAGCCCCACCCCCCGGTTACTGTTGCTATTGTAACTATTATATTATGAATGCTGGTAGCTAGCATTCCACACACACACACACACATACCTTTTGCCCAGTTTCCAGCTGCAGTCACCAAGACATGTTAATATATTTATTAATCAGCACTTTTAATTTGTTTACTTTTCCAAATGGTTAGTTCCTTATCAAATACATTGTTTCATCCATTTTATCTGTGATGGCATTCGCTGGTAAAAATTATCTGTGGTGTCTTTGAGGGAAAAATGATGGGACAGAGCCTTTCCACTCCTGATGATGCACCAGAACAAACGCAGCAGTGTGTGGGGAAGAACAAACAACAAAACACGTAAAAACCCCATAGCACGTACAAATTATTTGGATATATATGAGTGCTTGTGTATAAATACACAAACAATACACATATGCTTTCAATTGTGTAATTTAAGTGATCTAGGCAGCTCTGTTTTGGAAGCTTAGTTAACACTAGAAATGTGTTTTGGAGTTTGTACGTGCTTTGGAGTTTGTAGGTGCTTTTTCTCTAGGGGCCACCGTATATATTTAAATAAAAACATATATAAATAAAACCAATTATTTTTTACATTAGTAATTCCTTTTGTGTATAATTTTATATTGCTGTTAATAATAAATCAATTAAAGCAACAAAACAACCTGAAGAGCCTGTTGGGAGCCAAAAGAGCCGGCTCTTGGGCCGAGCGGAAAGAGCCGGAAATCCTATCACTAGTTGGTTGATGTATTTTGTCGAGCATAGCATTGTTATCACTTGGCAATTCCCCCATCCCTTCTGAACAAAACGGTCTAAGAATGACAGTTCTAGCCCCTGAGCTTAGGAAATTATAGCCATTTGTTTGAGGGGAATCCTCAATATGAGAACTAGACTGCAAAAAGCCAGTCTCTGTGTGCGCATGTGTAAAAGGCTGCAGCAGTAGCAGCTGTTTAGGCGGGAAACAGGCAGCCTCTGTGATTGGTGGATTCAAATTGAGCAGCTCAGCTTTTTGACTGACCTAGAAACATGCTGCCAACACTATTAACTGTTTGTTCACTTCGTGCTGTGTATGTGCGTGTGTCCCTCTGTGCATTTGTGTTTCAATATGTGTCCATATTTGTAATTGTGTGTATCTGCTGGCTGTTGTTTCTTTTTTTTAAAATATCTGCCAATTTTTCACAATTGAACAAGTATATTTGAGAGAACGAATAGTTATGTCTATAACTTCTGTTCCCTGAAGGAGAGGAACGAGGTAAAACACATAAGTATGGGATATCACGCCTGGCTGAAGAAACCTTTATTCACGCCTTTAAGGCAGATGACGTGTGATGACACGCGCACGGCCCCGCCTGCACATATAGCCGCTGTCATCACAGTCATTCCTCAGTTCGATAGCCGCTCTTCACCGAGCCAAACTGCTCAGTGGGGCCACCTTGTGTTGTACCTCGTTCCTCTCCTTCAGGGAACAGAAGTTATAGACATAACTATTTGTTCCCTTTCAGTCGATTCACTCGGTACAACACATAAATATGGGACATATATACACGCCCCGCAGAGCAGCCACCGAACCGGAATCGGACCACCACATCCTTAGTGAGTGGTAGACCCAGCAGAAAGGACAGCATGAGCCACCGAAGGGGCTGTAACGTCCAACCGATAAAACCGCACAAAAGTGTGCGGTGTTGCCCAAATAGCTGCCGCACAAATATCAGCTACAGGCACCCCTTTGAAAAGAGCCCATGAGGTTGCATCCCCCTGGTGAAATGGGTTCTCACCCCGTGGGGCAAAGCAAGACCTCTGGTGCCGTATGCCAGTGAGATAGCTTCTATAATCCAGTGGGACAGCCTCTGTTGGGACCATTGACTGTAGAAAACATGGATGACGCGACAGCTCCCCAAAAATGAAGCCAAAACGTCTCTATCGCCCCTTGGTGTCTGACAGCAGTATAGGTCATAAACCCCGCCTCCTCCATGTTAGCGGATGGGACTGGAGTCAGACTAAAATAAATTAATTCTCCTTAGATAATTTTTTTCCAAAGATTCTTTCTTTTGTTTTCAATAGTTCTCATCACGCTGATTGATGTTCAAGGGGTCTCCTTTCCCATAAGTTTGATTCTAATTCCTACCGCGGTGATGTTAAATTGGGGTGAAACGTCATCATAAGAGCTTTGACTGGCAGCTGCAGTCACGGAGAAACTTGCGTATCTCTGTTTGCGAATAGCAGATAGAGCGCGGTCTCTGAGAGGACGCCCAGCATTTACGCTACGAAAACACGACTGAGTGTTTTAACCTGACAGCCTGAGGTGTTCTTCAGTAAACTGGACTACCCGACAGAAGGACCCGAGGCCCCGCTGCACTTTTTCGGTAAGTTAAACGTGTTTGTAAGCTAATCCGTAACTACCGTCCTTAGCTAGCTCCTGAGACCTAGCTAGCTAAAATGAGCACTCGGCTGTCAGGGTTGGTTTAGCTGTGCAGGTGAATGAATTTACTAAAGAAATCAAGAGAAATGCCCCGGGCTGCTCAGTCACTAATTACTGTTACTGTACTTTTATTACAAGTATTATACTGTAAAAGCAACAGGCTGCACCCTGCTTCAGCTCCTATGCAGAGCTGAATATTAAATATGTGCAAACAACAGCATGTTTTCAGTCTCCTGCCACATCTGTAAAGACAGTAACATTTTTTTTAAAAGTTTGTACTTCAGTAACTCCTCATTAATCAGGAACTATGGATTAAAGTACTGTAGTGTACTGTAATACAGAAAAAAATGTAAGAGAAGAACTTCAGATCCTGAGTGTGTGAGGACAGAAGAATCAGCTTTATTTCAATATTGAGGGATAAAATTTATATCTGAGTTTGATGGTTCTGTTCTCTTTGTGATTACAGGAGCTGCCCTCAGATTCAGACCTCAGCCCCATCGAGTGACAGCAGACAGATCATCCAACATGTTCACATGTTAACTGCAAAATGAACTGATGAAAACAGTACAAAGGTTAAAGTACTACACGTAATGTAGTGAAAGCTGCAGCTGTTTTATTGATAAAGTTAAAGACAAAAAAACAAAAGGATTAATCACTCATGTAACTGTGTCACTATATATCAGCATTAACAGGACCTCAGTTTGGTGTTTCACAAAGCTGCTGATCTCAGACCTGCACAGCTTCCGTTTTAAACACTTGATGTACTCAGCTGCATGAAGAGTATATGAGATTTTCTCTAACACAATTAAATAAAACCTGATGAAGGTCAAAGGTCGTCACTTGTATGTTGAACTACAAACTTGTCATCTGGAATTTTTTCACAGTTTTTTGCAGATAGTGTGTTATTTACCATAAAGTGATTCAGAGTTATTCATACCAGAGTAACCAGAGAGGATCACATATTTTTAAATATATAACTTTCTACAGGACTGAATATAATATCTTTATATAAAAGTCTGGAGCCTCTGGGGAGTATCTGAGTATTTATAACATTACACAAACCAAAGGTCTCATCACAGTGTTGATGAAATGCTGGGTTTATCCATCTCCTGGGGTGGGCCTACGGAGGAGTGCTGAAGATTTCCCTGTGAGGGAGCTGCTGGTGAAGATCATGAGTCCTGCTTGATCAATGCCATGAGCTTCAGTCTTCCTGGTGTTTCTTAAATGATGCCTCTTACAGCGGGTCAACAGAACTTCTGGCACAGGACAGCTGTGATGAAAGAAAGGGAAGAAGTTTCTCCAAACCTCTCGACCCAGGAAACCCAGCTTGGTCCTGATGGTCTCCCTCACTAGTTTCTCTCCAGGGTGAATGTAGCTGTTGATATAATATGGACTCTATTATTAAATGAAAAGAACAAATTAGACTACACTGCTGAAACCTTCTGCTGATGTTTTTAAAGTCTCCATGTTACCAGGCTGTAGAGGGCTCTGAAGATTTAAACAGTTTTAGATCCATTACACTCACAGTCTTATGTTAAAATCTCAAAGGACAGCATTATATTTTTGATATTAACAGTAACTCTGGGCCTCTGTGGAGTGTGCAGCTGATCTCATCGCTGTCTAAAAATGGATAAAAAAAACATAAGTGTTGAAGACTATTAAGAGTAGCAGGTGTGTAGCATCGCTAACTAGCTAGCAACAAGCCTCCAACACAGTGCGTATGCTAGCGGCTAATCTAACTAACGAATTAACAACAGAGTGATTTTAGAACTATAAGATGATAAGCTGTGTGTCTTTTTTATAACAGTGGCATGGTTGTATTTACCTTAATTAAACGAGTCGTCAGTCGCGGTAAACCAGCAAAAAACACTCGAGCAGCTGGGCTACGTAAAAAGTGTAGGGGGGCGTGTTTGCGGTCGCGTCCAGCAGGTGTGTGGGCGGGAGCGTTACACAGTTGCTCCACCTCAAGTCACTACTGCGCAGACTCTGGCTCCAAATTTGCAAGATGGCAGCCTCCACAAGCGGGATATTTTGGCTTCATTTTTGCACAATGGTAGGAGGCGGGGTCGTGTCGTCCATGTTTTCTACAGTCAATGGTTGGGACAGAGCTCTACCTCTATTTGGATTAGCGAAGCAGACAAACAGCTGGTCACATAAACGCACATTCTGAGTGCGCTCAATGTAGGTGCGTAGCACACGCACTGGACAAAGAGAATGCATCCTCCTCTGCTCCTCAGATGCAAAAGGAGGGGAGCAAAAGCTCAGCAACTCAAACTCCATTGAGCTGTAAGATGCAGGCATGATCTTGGGAAAATAGGCAGCATTTGGACGCAATATAACCTTGTGGCCATCAGGAGAGAACTGTGTGCAGGAGGGATGCACAGACAGCACATGAAGGTCACCCACTCGCTTTGCCAAAGCCAAAGTGAGAAGTAATGCAGTCTTATATGAAGGATATTTCATATCCACAGACTCAATGGGTTCAAACGGGGGCTACAAAAGGCATCCAGCACCAAAGACAAGTTCCAAGCAGGGACACTGGACTTAAGCACGGGCCTCAGCTGGCAAACTCCTTTCAGAAAACGTATGGCGAGGGGATGTGCACCTAGTGTCACCCCGTCAAAGCCAATATGACAAGCAGATATAGCTGCTAAATAAACCTTAATTGTCGAAAATGAAAGGCCCTTATCCAGCAGCTCCTGCAGGAATGTCAAAACATCCACAATAGAGCACTGAAATGGGAGAGTGTGGCGGTCCTGGCACCATTGCTCGAAGGCTTGCCATTTGTAAGCGTACAAGCCTCTAGTAGATGAGGCCCTAGCGCTCTGAATTGGATGAAACACTTCTCCTCACGCTGAGAGAGGAGATCCCTGCGGAGAGGGAGCTGCCAAGGACTCGCTGCTAGCAGGCTGATTATCTCTGCATACCACAAACTTGTGGGCCACCAAGGGGCCACTAGAATCAGAGAGAGGGAATGTGACGCACTCTCTCTAGAACTGGAGATATCATTTCCACTGGGGGAAATGCATACAGGAGCACGTCTGGCCATTGGTGCGCTAGCGCGTCCAAGCCCAAGGGTGCATCGTGGTCAATTATGGAGAAGAACAGGGGGCAGTGAGTATTTACCCTGGAAGCAAAAAAATCTATTTGCGCCTTGCCAAATAGATCCCAAATCTGAGCCACTATTAAAGGGTGTAACCTCCATTCTCTCACCAGAGGATCCCCCTGGAGAGAAGGTCTGGCCCCAGGTTCAGACGGTAATACTTTAGAGCTAAGAACACTGCTAACAGCTCTAAGTGGTTGATGTGCAGCTGGCGCTGAGCTGCGGACCAGATCCCTCTCACTGATGCACGCTCGCACAGCGTTCCCCACCCTCTTAGGGAAGCATCTGTGGACACCACCTTGCGAAACAACACCCTCCCAATCCGAGAGCCCTGATGTAGCAGCCTGGGCTCCCTCCAAGGACGGAGAGCTAGTATGCAAGATGCGGTTACCGCCAGCCTCCTCCGGAGGTGAAGCGATGCACACAAACGGTGAGAGAGAGAGTCCAGCGTTGAAACGCTCTAATTTTTAACAGTCCAAGTGGCACCACGGCGATCATAGATGCCATCATGCCCAACAAGCTTAATATCGTCTGGAAACGCAGTCTGTGTCCCAGCTGAAACTGAGCGAGGCAGCGATGAAACGCGGCCACTCTGTGCTCCGACAAACGTGCACGGCTGGAAAGCGAGCATATTTCCAAACCGAGAAAAGTAATCTGCTGACTCGGGATTAGCGAGCTCTTTTGAAAGTTTACAGAGAACCCCAGTGTCTGACTGTGTGACAGAACCAGCGACAGCTGTGTCTCCGCCTGCTCTCTCGAGCAAGCTACGAGAGCCCAGTCGTCTAGGTAGACTAAGATGCGGATGCCCCTCTTTGAGGGGCGCTAGCGCTGCCTCGGCACAATTCGTAAAGGTGCGAGGAGCGAGCGACAGCCCGAACGGCAGCACTAGATATTCGTAGGCTACGCCCTCGAATGCAAACCTCAGAAACTGCCTGTGTTTCGGGTGTATAGCCACATGAAAATAAGCATCTGTTAGATCGATTGTTGCAAACCAATCTCCCGGGCCGACTGCATTAAAGAGCTGTCTGAGTGTTAGCATCTTGAACCTGTACGTTCGTAGATACGTGTTCAAGACTCGCAGGTCGAGGATGGGACGAAGCCCTACCCCTTTTTTTTCCGGAACAATAAAATAACGGCTGTACCAACCTTTGTCTGTCTCCGAAGCGGGGACCACTCGTATTGCTCTTTTCTGCAATAGCGCCTTTATTTCCTCTCTGAGTATCATGGCCGCCTCGGTGTTGACAGTCGTGTTTACGACTCTTTGGAAATGAGGCGGCTTGACCTGGAACTGCAACCGGTAACCCATGGCAACGGTTCGCAGCACCTACGGAGAGGGGGCGCAAGCGCGCCACTAAGGGAAGTGAGCAGCCAGCCGGCTGACCCCGTCGGCGGGGCGTTGTCGCCCCCCAGTGTGTCTGCAGGGGAATGCATCACCTGCCTGACCTGGCTCATTCTGCCTGCAGGCTGAGCATTTGTGATTGTTTGATAATAAACAACACTCTTTATTGATTGTAACATGGAAACATGTACATTCATACATTTTGTTGGAGGCACCTTTTCTGGGGCACAACAATAAAAAAACAGCGGGAACACTCAATGTGGTCACCTGAACATTTAACACACCTGAACAGGGAGTTACCTGAGGCATTTTGTGGCAGGGGTTTTGTGCTTGGGAGACAGTGTTAGGAAAGTGCAGCGCCTTCTGGGGCTGACAACCTGAACAGAACTTAAGCAGCACCTCTTGGGCGGCAACAGAGGAGTAAAAGCAGCGTCTCCCTGCTGCTGGACCCCTTCTCCACTCGAAACCACAGCTAGGAGGGCTGAGGCTTCTTCCTCCTGGGCGTCGGGTCCCACCGGGGGCCCGAGGGTGGGCCTTTGCTCCAGGCCGACTGGCGTGGAGCTCGGGCCAGAGGATGTGCTCTCGCTGGCGGCACACCCACTTCAGCAGTGGGCGCCGGTCTCTTGCCAGTCGGCAGAGGAGCGGTGGGCCTGTGAGAGCTAGCTGCGGGCTTGGGCTGATGTCTGGGGATGATGTCGCGCAGAGCTTCAGTCTGCTTCTTCCTCAGATTGAATCTAGCCTGAATGGCTTCAAGTGAATGTCCGACCCAGCCGCAGACACTGGTGCGTCCAGATATACAGCTTTGTCCCTATCCGGGACGTCAGAGAGGGTCAGCCACAGGTGCCTCTGCGCCACTACTGTCGAAGCCATCCCTCTGCCCAGGGAGAGCGCTGCACAGCGAGACGCACGGAGGATGTGATCTGTGGCAACTCTGAACTCGTTAAGAAGAGGTGCCAGCAGGTTGTCATCAGGAACCAGCGATCCGAGCTCCTCCAGGCACATTGCCTGGTATATCTGGAGCATGGTGACGGAGCTCATGGCGTGAGCAGTGCCGGCCTGAGCCCGATAAATCTTCTCCAGCTGCGAAGCAGAGAATCTGCAGTGCTTGGACGGCAGAGTTGCGGGGCCGCCGACACCATGGTTATGGGACGGGGCCAGATAAGCAGACAGAGACGGCTCCATAGGGGGTGGTTTAGCTAAGCCAGCCCCCTCGGCGCCGTCCAATTCCATGTACTGTCCATAGCCGGGCACAGTGACGCGAGTAGACAGAGGTTTGTCCCATGATGCTCTTAGCTCGCAGAGAAAGTCTGGGAACATGGGAAGGCAGTTTTTGGCTGTTGCGGGCTTCTGAGCTGGCGGAGGAGAGGGCCAGTCCACCTGCAGCTTCTCAGCAGCACGGCGAAACAGGGAGAAAAGAGAGGTGTCATCGTGGCCGACCGGCGCAGCAGCGGCAGCACATTGGGCCGACAATGAGCTCTCCTGCTCATCCTCCGACAAACCATGGATGTCCAGGCTGATGTCCAGCACGTCATCGTCTTCCTAGGGAGCGCTGGCGGCCGTCAGCGCTCCTGCATGGTTCCGGCTCGTCATCGGCTAACCCGTCAACATAGTCCATGTGGTCAGCCCAGCTAATTGCGGGGACATCGACCGGAAAATCCTCGTCTTCGGACTCGGACGAAGCCGGGGCTCCAGACTCGGAAAGGAGAGGGTCATGCCGTGCGACAGCCGAGCGTCCCAGCACTTTATCCACAAACGTCACCCGTCTTTCCAGGGTCGAGCACCGGAGCTGGCGGCAAAACGCACAAGCTTCGGGCTGCGTCAACGCTCTCCTAGCGTGGACGATCCCCGGGCAGACAGGGCAGGCATCGTGCTGGTCGCTGTTGTGCAAAGAGAAGCCACATCCCTGACACCCTTCAGTATTTGTGCTCAATATAATGTAACGATGGTTAAATGTTATTTTACAGTGACATGTTGGTTATCTCTGCACACTGTTGTTATTTCTTTAAGTTACATGTTTGGTTGTGCTGCAGGAAAAAGGGAGTTAATGTGTGCAGGAAGGGGAGGGGGGTCCTTGTTGTTGTGTGACTGTGCGGGGCTGAAGTGAGGTGTTGTACGAGGGCACTCTCCCCGGAGTTAACGGCCCGTTTGCCTGTGTTACCGAATAAACGGACAAACTGAGATCCAAACGTCTGGTTCTTGCGAATGTTACACTGGTGTCAGAAGTGAAGAAAGAAAAAAAAAAAACAAAACCCAAAAACGCCCGACACCCTGTTGCTGGCAACGCTGACCGTCACGAGACACGAGGATGTTGCCGGGCAAGATTAAGAAGGAGACGGAGGAGAGGGAGGAGAGGGTGGAGAGGGAGGTTCGTCCGCGCTCGCCTGCCCATAGAGTGAGGGAAACGGCGCTGCGGCTGTCTGCTGAAGCTGGATTTTCTCCAGGTTTGACTAGGCTCGGGAACTTTTCGCACAGTGGCCGCGATTCCGGTGGGAAGGAGTCGACCTCACTTGGCGCGCCGTCACGTGATGTAAACAAACATGGCGGCGCCCAGCAAGCTGCGGCGAATATAAAAATGCCTAAGTTCAGCGGCAAGAAGCCATGGGAAGTGTTTATTGCACAGTTTGAGCTGTTAGCTGTTGCAGCTGGCTGGTCTGAGGAACATAAAGCTCTCCAATTGGCTTTGTGCCTGTGTGAGGATGCAGCTGCATGCCTGCTGCTGCTGACCGAGGAGCAAAGGGGAGATTATAATGCTCTGGTTGGGGCACTTCAGAGATGCTTCGGGCAGTATAACCAACCAGTGCTGCTGAGGTCGGAGTTCCACAACAGACGCAGATTGCCAGGATAGCCCCTTCGCATTTTGGCCCATGAAGTCGAGTGTCTTTGCCGGAGGGCGTATGACAGCATGCCACCATCAGTGCAGGCGGAGTTAGCTCGGGACCAGTTCCTGCAGGCCCTGAGCCCTAAAGAGCTCCGTATGCAAACTCAGCTTGCTCGACCGGCCACACTCAGTGCAGCCCTGGAGCTAGCCTTGGAGAGGGAGATGCTTGCAGGATCCTCTGGGGGCGCTGATGACACACATGTGGTGAGGGCTATGTCAGCACCTGTGGAGCAGATGGAGATGCCAGTGGGCCTGTGCAGTTTGGTTCAGACGGCTTCTCTGCAGTCGCCTTCCCCTCGGGCTGGCCCACGCCGCCGACCACAGAGCTGCTGGGGATGTGGACAAGTCGGACACCTCATCAGGCAGTGCCCCAAGCTTGCAGCGGTTCAGGGAAACGCCCACGGGCCTGTGTAGGTGGGAGTACATGGGCCAGGGAGAACAACATCCCCACACCACCGCCATTTCCGCCCGGTGCGGTCATCGCTGTGGGCTGGACCCAGGTTGGCGACTTTTGCCATGTTCTAGTGATGATTGCGGGGGTGTCCTGTACGGCCCTTCTGGACATGGGGTCCAATGCAACGCTAGTCCGACCCGATGTTGTCCCAGCCGGAACTGCTGTATAACCAACTAATGTGCGACTTAAGACTGTGACCGGTGATCTGGCCCCAATTAGAGGGAGGGGAGTGTTCCAGTTTAAGGCGGGGGACCTCGGTGTGCCTTATGCTGCCTGGGTGGCTGACGTGCAGGACGCCTGCATCCTTGGGCTGGATTTTTTGCGAGCCATTGGTGGTGTACTGGACTTAGGCAAAGGCTTCCTCGTACTCCCTGATAGGAAAAAGGTGCAGCTTATTCCTCCCCCGGTCTGCCCAGCATCTGCCGCGGCGTCCACCTCCACCTCGGAGACCCCTGCAGACCCGCCAGCAGAACAGCAAGCGGGAGAGGAGGAGACGCTCTCAGCAGTGAGGAGCATCTGGTCAAAGAACTGTGAGGGGCTGACTCCACAGCAGCAAGAGAGTCTATGGCAGGTACTAAGAGAGTTTAGTGACATTTTTGCCCTGAAAGAAAGTGATGTTGACTTGACACACTTGGTAGAGCACGTCATTGAGACTGGGGATGCCCAGCCTATTAAAGTGCGCCCCCGCCGCCTGCCCCTGGCTCATCAGGAGGCTGCTGACAGAGAGTTGTGTGAAATGATGAAGGCGGGCATCATAGAGCCATCTGATAGTCCGTGGGCCTCCGCTGTGGTGATGGTGCCTAAGAAAAAAAGCCCAAGGATGCGTTTCTGTGTGGACTACAGACCACTCAACAAAGTGACGAAAAAGGACTCTTACCCCCTTCCCAGGATTGATGAGTCTCTCGATTTAGCAGCCGGATCCTCCTGGTTCTCCACCCTGGATCTGCGGAGTGGCTGCTGGCAGGTGCCACTGTCCCCTGAATCCAGACCAAAGACAGCCTTCTGCACTAACAGGGGACTATGGCAGTTCAAAGTCCTGAGCTTTGGTCTTTGCAACGCTCCTGCTACCTTCGAGAGGCTTATGGACAGTGTGCTGGCTGGCGTCCCACGGCAACGGTGTCTGGTCTACCTGGATGATCTTCTAGTACACGGGAGCTCCTTTGATGCTGCCCTGGATGCCCTGAGACAAGTGTTGGGGAGGGTGGCGGCTGCAGGCCTGAAGCTGCACCCCAACAAGTGCCACTTCATGAGGAGGGAGGTAGAGTTTCTGGGCCACAAGCTGGGTCATAAGGGCATCAGCACTTTGGAAAAAATTCACACCATTACTGAGTGGCCCACACCAGCAGACCAGAAACAGCTCAAAAGCTTCCTAGGACTGGCGTCTTATTACAGGAGGTTTGTGAAGGGCTTTTCCTCTATAGCCGCACCACTCTTCCGCCTGCTGCAGAAGGACCGTGACTTCGTTTGGACCCAGGACTGTCAGCAGGCATTCAACACCCTCCGCAGATCGCTGACAGAGTCCCCAGTCCTCGCCCCCCCTGACCCCACCCTGCCTTTTGTCCTGGACACTGAAGCAAGTAATGTGGGGCTGGGAGCTGTGTTGTCGCAGGTTGGGCCGGAAGGTGAGAAGGTGGTGGCGTACTTCAGCCGGGTCCTGAACAGGAGTGAGCGGCGCTACTGTGTCACACGACGAGAGCTGCTGGCCGTGGTGGCAGGGGTGAGATACTTTAAGTACTACCTGTGTGGCACATCATTTGTTATCAGAACCGATCATGCCGCCCTCCAGTGGCTGATGTCTTTCAGGGAGCCAGAAGGACAGGTGGCTCGCTGGCTGGAGGAGCTCCAAGCCTTCAATTTCACTGTGGAGCACAGAGCAGGGACGCACCATTCTAACGCAGACGCCCTCTCTCGCTGCCCATGTGCTGCAGCTGGCTGCCGTTACTGTGAGAAGCGAGAGGAGATAGAGCGGGAACTCACAACAATAGACAGAGCAACACAGCTCGCCTGCAGGGCTCTTCTGGTGGTGGATGCAGTGGAGTGGAGGGCACGGCAGGAACAAGACACTGACCTGCTTCCAGTCCTGCAGTGGCTGGAGAGGGAGGAGCAACCCCTTTGGGATGAGGTCACTGGGTTTTCCGTCTGTACCAGGGGGCTGTGGGCCAAGTTTGCAGCTCTCAGGCTGAAAGAGGGAGTGTTGGAGCGTGCCTGGAAGGATCCTGCCACAGGGGAGGAGAGGTGGCAGGTTGTGGTGCCAAGGTCGCTGAGGTCAGCTGTGCTGGAAGCCTGCCATGGGAGCACTGGCTCTGGCCACTTTGGGATCTCCAAGACCCTCTGCCGCCTCCGCCAGGGCTACTACTGGGGTCAGCAGAGGAGGGATGTGGAGGACTTTTGCCGCAGCTGTGATGCATGTTCCTCGCACAAAGGGCCACAGGACCAGTCCCGGGCTCAGCTTCAGGAGCAAACCAGCAGGAGCTCCAATGGAGCGAGTAGCTGTGGACGTCATGGGCCCATTTCCTCGTACAGACAGAGGAAACCGCTTTGTCCTTGTGGCCATGGACTATTTTACCAAGTGGCCGGAAGCATAGGCCATCCCAGATCAGGAGGCTGAGACTGTCGCTGATGTATTAGTGGAGGGGATGTTCAGCTGCTTTGGAACAGCAGAGACCCTCCACAGTGACCAGAGGCGTAACTTTGAGTCCAAGGTATTTGCTGCCATGTGTGAACGCCTTGGGATTAAGAAGACCCGCACCACCCCACTTCATCCCCAAAGCGATGGACTGGTGGAAAGGTTTAACAGGACGCTGGCCCAGCAGCTAGCCATCCTTACCTCAGAACACCAACGGGACTGGGACTACCATCTTCCCCTTATCCTCATGGCCTACAGGTCGGCAGTGCAAGACTCCACCCAATGTACGCCTGACCCGCTCATGTTAGGGAGAGAGCTGAGAACTCCTGTAGAGTTGGCTTTTGGGAAGCCCCCGGATGCGCCAGAGGCACCACCAGGCTGGGACTACGCAAGGAAGCTGCCACAGAGACTGTGTTGTTCCCTCAGGGACGAGGAACTTATTGCTGGGGGGGCAGTGTAACGATGGTTAAATTTTATTTTACAGTGACATGTTGGTTATCTCTGCACACTGTTGTTATTTCTTTAAGATACATGTTTAGTTGTGCTGCAGGAAGGGGAGGGGGGTCCTTGTTGTTGTGTGACTGTGCGGGGCTGAAGTGAGGTGTTGTACGAGGGCACTCTCCCCGGAGTTAACGGCCCGTTTGCCTGTGTTACCGAATAAACGGACAAACTGAGATCCAAACGTCTGGTTCTTGCGAACGTTACAATAATATTTCTGCTATTTTATAGGATTTGTGCTAAATATAGTATTTCTGACAAAACATAGTATTTCTACTAGATATAGTATGTCTGCTTTATTAAAGTATTTCTACCAAATCATAGTATTACTGCTAAATCATAGTATTTGTGCCAAATAAAAGCTGCTAAATTATAGTATTTGAGTGAAATTGTAGTATTTTTGCTAAAACAGAGTATTGCTGCCAAATCATAGTAGCGCTTTATGTACAAAGAACTGTCTATTCTACTACTTATTGAAGAAAAAGAATCCACAAAAGATTATTTTTACTTTCTTTTATTTGTTCCAGATAAATTATAAATTATTTTTTAAAAAGCAATGAAATGCATCAGATGTCTCCCATGCTTTCTTTTCTGCTGTAATTTTTTTTTCTTGAACATAAATTGGCCTATTGAAAATAAAATGTAGTAAGAAACACTACATTTTTTCAATAGGTCATTTATGTTTAAGAAAACCCCAACAATCAAATGATCCCATCTGAGCAAGCACTGGGCGACGGTGGGAAGGAAAAACTCCTTTGTCTTAAAAAGAAGAAACCTTCGACAGAACCAGGCTCAGATGGTGCGGCTTCTGTCAAGACCGGTTGGGGGTGAGGTAGTTAAAAAACTACTCTAACGGTACAGCACTACAGCTTTTTGATGGAAATGGGTGGAAGGGTGGGTATTACACCTCGTTTCATTGGAGGTCTTACAGGTGGTCGGGGTGTATATTCAGCTTTTTTACAAATCAACGGCGGAGGGACAGGACTAGGTCGTGGAATTATAACTGGTTGGGCGGGAATAGGTTGCTTTCCACTTATGGATACAGGTGGAACACAAATGATATGAAAAGGTCTGTTAGTTTGCTTTTTCGTTGGTTGTGTGACTGGAGGAGCGGGTGTCAACTTTGTCTTTTTTGGTCTAATGGGTGGCAGCGGAGTCTGCTGTAACTGTTGTTGATCAGATGTATCTTCCCTGCTTACGTAGATGTATTTATGTTCCTCAAAAATGGCAATGTTTTTTTCAAGCTTACTCATTTTCTCCTCGAGAAACTTTTTGTAATTGTATTTGGTGTATTGTGAAGGGAAGAGAGCAAAAGGGAGGGATTGATACTCAGAGTTTAACTCATTAAACCTCCTCTTTAGGCCCTTGAGAATGTTTTGTTTCTCCTGTTCGGGCAGTGGTTTAACTGTTTCCCGTTGTTTTGTTAACCAGGCATCATTGTCCTGCTTAGGCTTTTCTTTCTCTGCGTTTCTTCTACGCAAGTAGCCTGGAACGATTCCGTAATCATTTTTCTGTAAATAAAAGGGGACAAATCCTGATTTCTCAAGGAGCTGCTTGTCCCTTTTGCCTGTGTCCACACAAGCAGGTTGAGGGATGACTTTCTTCATGCCTATGTGTTTTGTTTTTTTCCTGAATGTGTGTTCAGGTTTTTCGCCTTCTGGCCTCTGTGGGCACATTTCGCGATGAGATGGGGCCTTAACTGTTTCTGGACCCATGGTCCTGTGTTGGTGCTTATGTTGTTTATTTATCAATAGAAATACTTCCCTATATTTAGATATATACATTTTAGGTTTGTGTGGAGAAGCATGACTCTCCTTTGGGAGAATGTTATATGCGCTTTCTACTGGAAACATAATTCAATCGCTAGATTAAAATCACCTGCAAGGGAATTCTACAATTGTGTGTCGAGGCACCCCTATTTATGTGCTTTTATGGCCTTGCATGTGACATCTGCCTTTGATCTGTCATTTACCATGCATGTGACATCACGGTAACCTGTCTTTGTTCTGTCATTTAAGCCCCACCCCCTGGTTACTGTTGCTATTGTAACTATTATATTATGAATGCTGGTAGCTAGCATTCCACACACACACACATACCTTTTGCCCAGTTTCCTGCTGCAGTCACCAAGACATGTTAATATATTTATTAATCAGCACTTTTAATTTGTTTACTTTTCCAAATGGTTAGTTCCTTATCAAATACATTGTTTCATCCATTTTATCTGTGATGGCATTCGCTGGTAAAATCATCTGTGGTGTCTTTGAGGGAAAAATGATGGGAAAGAGCCTTTCCACTCCTGATGATGCACCAGAACAAACGCAGCAGTGTGTGGGGAAGAAGAGCCAGCAGTCAGCTATGAGTTGGAGAGAATAGACAGGCTGTCCTCTCTTTGTGAAGGACTGATAGAAAAATTTCAGCACATACAAATTTGTTGACAAAAAGACAAAGAAAGGATTTTAAACTTGTCAAGTTTCTTGTCGTCATTGTCCATGTTCACATGCAGCAACACAGAAAGCAGAGCTAACCATCACCACATAGTGACTCTTTAATGTGTTCACTGAATACATTTAGCTGTGTCTGTGGGAAGCTTGGGGGTGATCTTTTCACTGCACTCACTTTATAGTAGCTGGCCAACGGCCTTTTACTAGAACTAGCATGAATCCCCTCTGTGTCACACCCCCCACAGTCATTTTAACGGGTGAAAAGAAGCAGCTGGTAACTCCACGTGTTCCAGTGGAGATGCTCCTCCAACTTGGCCAACAACGAGCTTAGCAGTGACACAAACTGCAGTCCATTGAAGTAGCTGTTTGAAAACCAGGAAAAAACCCCAAAATTAAACCAAAAGGCAGGTAGTAGTTCAACTGTTCCATATTGTATAGGATAGGTTTCCGCTATCGCAGGAATGAAAAGATGCTCCATGGGACGTTTTCACAGTGCTTACTGTGAAAGTAAAGAGAATGCACCATGGACATTACCTGTCTGAATAGATTTGTCTCAGTGATGCAAGCAAGTGACCTCTGGCTCACTAACCATCACTGTTCCTCTTTCTCAGGGTCTCCCAGCCTACGACACTCCTGAGGTGTTTGGGCTGCACCCAAACGCAGACATAACCTTCCAGAGTAAACTGGCTAAGGACGTACTGGATACCATCCTCAGCATTCAGCCAAAAGACAGCTCATCAGGCGGAGGAGAAACCAGAGAAGCTGTAGTGTCCAGGCTGGCTGACGACATGCTGGAAAAACTGCCTCCTGACTACGTACCTTTTGAAGTAAGCCTATGTGTATTTGCTTTGCAGAGTGAAGTGTGCAAAGCAACATGTGCAATGTCACTCCACTCACCTTGTGTGCTGTGTGCTCCTCGTGGCTGGTGCAGGCGGAGAGGTGGGGTGTAGTGTTTTTGACAGTAGAGTGTAAAGAAGACCAGAAATAGAAAGGAGTGTGTGTGAATGCAGCTGGATCTTGTTTTATTTCGGTGGATGTGTCTCTACTTTTTTTTTTTTTTTTTTTGTCGCTAAGAAAAAAAATGAGGTGAGAGTGTGACTTTTCTGAGGCGAGGTGCAAAGCTCATCATGGAAAACTGTCACCTCACAACACACCCCGCGAATGACGCTTTTACTGCTGCTTGTGTCACTGTCTCTTCACACAGGCCTCCAAAATAGGAAAAAATATGTTTTTTTAAAAGATGTTTTAAAATGAATACAGCCTGCATGTGGAGCAGAAAGGCCCGTCAGAAATACAGAATATCTTCATTCCTATATTTGTTTCATTTTCAGTGAAGCAAACATGAATTCACCAATACTAACAACAGTAGTAGCTACAAACATGAAAAATGCAGCATAAAGCTCCACTTTAAATACAGTTTTTCCAGAGTAGATATTAAACTTTAGTGATCCCAGGTACATTTCCACATAATGAGATTGTGTGTTTTTACACATCTCTGTTGAGATAATCTTTTCTGCCTTAATAAAACCAGGTGAGAGAGCGTCTTCAGAAGATGGGTCCTTTCCAGCCTATGAACATCTTTCTGCGTCAGGAAGTCGATCGGATGCAGAGGATCATAGTTCTTGTCCGAAACACCTTGACAGACCTGAAGCTGGCTATTGATGGAACCATCATCATGAGTGAGAACCTGCGGGATGCCTTGGACTGCATGTACGATGCACGAATTCCTGCACGCTGGAAGAAGGTCAGTTGAGAGAATCACTGTGAGTTTATGTATGGGCTCAAATTGTTGTCATAAATATTTTGTACTTGTAAATCAGGATTTGTATGTGTAAAAAGAATTTGTGTGTGTCTAAAAATGATTTGTATGTGTAAAAAGAATGTAACATTTTCTGTAAATTCTGTGAATCTCGGGCAGCTCAACTTGCCTGAAGTGTTTCCAGCTGGGCACCGTGTACCTGGAGTCCAGTGTTTTAACCGATGCATGAAACTGTACATTTTTAGACATAAGTTGTAACGGCCGCCGTTTTTTTTTTTGTGTGTGTGAGTATTTATTACACAGCGTGCTGCGGGGAAAAGCCTGTTCTAACGTTTGAGTCTAAGGTTTATTTTTTAGCACCTGACGGCTCTTTTTTGCTTCTCATCCGTAAACACTGCATACTCTTTCACATGATTCAGTTTATTTTGGAAAGTCTCAACAGAATCTTGAGCTTTATTGTGAAAAATAAAAAAAAATACATTTTTTTTTTATATGTGGAAAATAAACAAGCGGACACGCAATGGTTTTACCGTCGTTGTTGCTAACGACAACGCATACAAACAGGTGCTTGTCCGTCCGTAGTGTGGTTATATTAAATATAAGAGAAAGAGAGAAATTTAAGAAATTAATATAGCCACTACAGTGACCATCAAAACAATATTTTTCGACACCGCGAAACAAACGATAGCGTAAAATGAAACGATAGACGTTTTTATATCGTTATCCGATATATATCGTTATATCGAACAACCCTATGAAAGGTGATCATTTTATCTCCGGTGAAAGCTTCTAACAACTATTCAATACAGAGTACTAGACAGCCCAAAGGCACAAATTAATACCTCAGATCAGATTTTAGTGCTATCAGCTTTGTTATTTAGTGTCCTTGAGATTTAGTTACTTACAAGGGACATTCAGACCAAACTCTAACTTCCACGTTTGGGCCGTGTTTGTGCTCCTTTTTTATTAATGTACTCATTGTTATAATTGTATTCACAGCACACAAATCCATCTCAGTGATAAAGGAAATGGAAAAAATAAACTTTGTTCTGATGCCATACTAAAGCAAACAATAAAAAGCTAGGACTTTTTTAGGGCCTTTTGTTTTTTTTAGAATTATTTAGCTGACAGTCAGGCTGCACTCACAAACACAGCATTGTTAGAATAATTCAGACTGGAATGGGATTCCTGGCTGCAACACCGATTTCTTTTACCTGCAGTTTTATCCTTTTTCTGAATCATTTGCCTCCAGTCTATTGTGTTCTGTTGTATTTTTTTTTTCCCATTGTGTCAAGTCTCTTTTTTTCACTTGCCACACCATGTTTCATAATCCATGTCTTATCTCCCCTTTTCTTCACAGAGCCACCTGGATGACATGTTTCAGCGTTTTATTGTACTCTTTTGCTCATGTTATTGTTTGTCTGTCTACTTGTTGTTTTCAGTCATCGTGGGCCTCCAGCACCCTGGGGTTCTGGTTCACGGAGCTGCTTGAGCGGAACCGTCAGTTCCAGGCCTGGATCTTTGAAGGGAGACCCAACTGCTTCTGGATGACAGGTTTCTTCAACCCGCAGGGCTTCCTGACAGCCATGAGACAGGTACGCACGACATCAGGCTACCTACCATTTACCCACAGCAAGGGAAAAGACCAGATGGCACGCAGAGGGAGAAGCAGGCACACAGCCACATTTACACATGCATGCAAACATGCAGAGACACAAACACATACACAGGGACCTGCAAGTAGTAGTAGTTATTTTTTTACAATGCATGAAATTCATTTTGCATTCAGAGAATATGCTAAATTTGTCTTTAAATCCTACCCCTGTTGTGAATTCTGCAGGCACAAGCATGGTAAATGGCAATTTTGTATGAAATTGCCATTCCTAGTCTTCCTCTCTGACCATTTCTATCTATTGGTGCCATTTGTGTGCTCTGATCTGGCCAATACTGGTAGATTGGCAGCAAGTGGAAATAGTTTTATGGGGAAACAACATCTGTATCATAACTGTATTTTACTCCTGCCATCTGTGGTTCCAATTTTGCATCACAAGTACATGACAGCAAATGTATGTTTAAAGTTTTCTGGAAAAGTGAGAGCAGATGGGATCTTCAACTTGAAGAGATTTTGAATGTTAAATAATTTATTTAGCAAACCCAGTGATTTATCAGTTCTGAAAGGCTGTAATGTTTAATTCAATTCAATTGTATTTATATAGCTCCAAATCACAACAACAGTCACCTTAAGGTGCTTCACATTGTAATGTGAAAACCCTACAATAATATAGAAACAAAAAAAAAAACAAAATCAGACGACCCATCTTTGAGAAAACAATTGGTGACAGTGGGGAGAAAAAACTCCCCTTTAACAGGAAGAAACCTCCAGCAGAACCAGGCTCAGGGAGGGGCGGCCATCTGCCTTGATTGGAGCAGATGGAAACAAGACAGGAGCAATACAACAAATATTTAAAGAGCTTATGTATATGAAGATAATTGAGTGCAGTTACATACGACAGGCTCAAGCTTGTATCATTGCTCTTGTAAGGTAAACAATTCCTCCATGCTACTGAACTTTTATCTTGAGGGTTTGAATCTAATAGTTTGCTGAACATATACTTTGACTGGTGGCTTAAATCAGTGTGTTTTTAACTGAATTTGGTGGTAAACAGGAGTCTTATTACATACAGTAACAGTGAAAATGAACTGAAGTGTAGACCTGAGAGTTGCAGTATGCACTGAGTAAAGGATTCTACTTCCAAGTGAATATTTTGAAGAGCCTGGATCTTTCACCTGGATAAAGGAAATATTGAGGATGTAGATTTCTGTATTTTACTAGGAAGAGATTTGTTTGACTACTGATAGATACCAAATATAGCCCTCAGTCCTACCACTGAGATTCTCAGGAGATGTACGTGTTCTCTGATTCTGTGCAATGTGCCTGAAGTTGCTAGCTTGTTTTATCTGCGTTGCTTATGTGCCTGCCTTTGTCATTTGTTATCAGTCTCTGTCTCTCCCAAGTTTGCCCACTAAGGATTTCTTTTTTTAAACTTGAAAATGAGAATAAAATGACTGAGGCCATAAAATACTCACATTTCACTTAATTTGTCATACTGGAGTTATTTTTTTCCTTTTGCATCATCATCTCACAAAACAACTCCTGTGATGGAGTGCACTTATCTCCCAGTAGTGTATTTTGGTGTTCCTATTGTTACAGACCTTTTATCGAAATTGATTTTCATGTGGGAAAACCATTTCAAAATGTCACTTCTGTCATTTATGTGCCATTCACATGTACTCGCAGGAGATCACTCGGGCGAACAAGGGCTGGGCCCTGGACCGCATGGTGCTGTGCAACGAGGTGACGAAGTGGATGAAGGATGACATCAACCAGCCGCCCACAGAGGGAGTGTACGTCTATGGTCTTTACCTGGAGGGAGCTGGCTGGGACCGCCGCAACTGCAAACTTATTGACTCCAAACCCAAAGTTCTCTTTGAGATGATGCCGGTGATCAGGATGTATGCTGAGAATAATGGTGAGTTTTATTATTTAGGAACAGTGTGGAGGGGAAATAAAAAAAACAAATCTTTTGGTGGAGCAGCTTTATATCCTACCTGTCTTCTCAATGTTTGCATCCCACACAGTCACTCATTGGATGTAACATTTAAATGTCAAGCAGAATAAGTGTTATTTATTTTGTCTGGGAATAGATTACCAGCAGTATGTGGCACAGTGTTTGTTCTGGATAAGGCCAAAGTATATTCAGACAGACACAGACCCCCATGGATGCCTGCGAGCAAGGCTTCCTGGGAAATGAACTAATGATCCAATGATACGCATAATGCGGTTTGTTTACACCACGTCCCCTCCCAGCATTTCCCATACGAAGGCAGCCTGCTACGTTTGAGTGTGTGTCAGTGCCAAGGAGACTGCTAAAGGGATGCTTCAGTAGACAAGTGCTTGGTGTGTGTGCCGTGCACGTGTGCAGGCATGAGGTACAAGAGGTTGGAAAGCTGCTCTACTTAATTTTCACTCATTCAAAGGGATTAGTTCCATCTTTGTCCACATACAGTGTCGTTTGTAAAGACACAGCAAGCCTGTTTGTTTGCTCTGAGAAAATTATTTTTAGTTTTTTCCCTGCTGATGCATGAGCAAGGAGCACTGCTGTTGCTATTCAGACTAACAGCAAAACAAGCAGCAGACTGGCTAAAGAACTATAAAATGGTGCTGAGGGAGTACTGGGTAATAAGCGTGCTCTCCTAATTCGAGCAGATTCCTAACTACATAAAAACAGATGGTTTTTTTGAGCACAGCTGGGTGTCCCAGTGGCATCTCTGCACTGATGTAAATATTTCATTGAATTGAAATGATTCTAGTTAGAAACACAATTAAGGCACAGTTTGGCAGCTGCTGCTCTCTCTCATTAGTTTTCATGAAAAATGCCATTTTTGATTTTTCTCTTTCCACTTTCTGCAGCAAATGCCGTGTTTCTTTTCTGTGTTGCAGGTGTAAAAGACTCCCGCCTCTATTCCTGTCCAATCTACAAGAAGCCCACCAGGACAGACGTAAACTACATCGCAGCTGTAGACCTGAAAACCTCCCTTCCTCCAGAATACTGGATCCTCCGTGGAGTGGCGCTCCTTTGTGATGTCAAATGACTGTTTCATAATGAACACTGACACATACAGCCGTTATTCATTTTCCCTCAGTTATAGGGATAGTTAAGTGTGCAGGATTAAAAAGCTCTCATCAAGGTTAAATCTATTTTTAGCATCATTTCTGTATGAGGGAAATATGCAGCTCCATAGTAAAGGAACAAACAAAGTGATAACACATTTTTACAGTCAGTGTCAGGAATTGTGGATAGATACTGGGTTTTTCTGTGCAGTCAGGCCAAGGTCAGACCCAGAATTAGCACGTTCAAAAACATCATGCGTTTTTTTTTTTTTTTGTGCTTGAGGTCAACAGAAGCATAGATGTCTGTACTATGGCTGCTAAAGGTCCTGTGTTAATGTTCTAATACTCTGGTATAAAGCCCCCTGTCTCTTTGGGTTTCCTCTTTTCATTCAGACTAGTTGGACCAAAATGATCTAATCACCATGTTTTTGAAATAATTTACACCCTAAAGTCCAGACATATCGTAGCCATCTGCATGCTCACCCATTGTCAAGTCTGTACAGTATTCTAGTTATGATGTATGTATTATAGTGACATCGTCAGCTCATTTGATTACTCACACAGTACAGTTTAATTTGACGAATAATATCAGTTCAGCACGTACTGTACGGCTTTTCATTACGTCTGAGTATTGCAAATCCTGACACGTTAATGAACTGAGCTGAGTCATATTCGAAGAATCCTGAGGGTAAATAAAGGCACTGTAGCACTGAAATACATAGAAATTTTAATTAAGTTTTTACAAAAAACAACTTGCATCATCAAAACATCAAAACACTTTTTTGGTAGTATTTTCTTTTCTTACAAAACCACCATATCATATGTGATCTAAAGCTACCCTGTACACAAGTCAGGCATGGATTTCCCAAGAAAGTCTTAAATGTTTGGAGTTTTTTAATTGAACCTGTTTTGTAAATCTTTGTGGCTCACCGGGGCCAGGTGCATATAAAACTGTGTACCCACAAACAAAAGTCTGCATTCTTTCTGTCAGGTTGGCAATATAAAGTGCATGCTAAGATAAAACATTTTATAGCAAAGTTTGTAGAGTCACCAAATGTGTCATGTTATGTGTGTCTGGATGCCATTTTAACCTTTGTGCCGCCTTCCCACATTCAAATCAGCTTTTATTTACAGAGAGATGAGCTCATGTGCAGATGCAGACTGGATCCAAAGATGAAATAACAGTTTACCACTTTAACATTGAAGGAATTTACTTTAGTGTAGGACCTTAGAGAAGCGTTAATGTATGCTGTTTATTTTAACTCAAAGGCTGGGTAAACTGTATTTAAATGACAATCCGTCACATGAATTCAGTTTAGGCTTACAGTGCCAAATCACAACAACAAGGTACTTTCTACTGTAACATACAGACCTTACAGTTAGTAATCTGGATGAATGATGAAAAATTGTAACCTTCATAATGTGTGTTTGTCAGGTTTTTTTGGTCATTTTAACTCACACTGAGTCAGACTACATATTTAACTGCTGAAAATAACATTAAAAAGTCACCGTTGAGGATTTTATTCTAATTAAATCATCCAAGAAAACTTGGAAGAAAAAGACACATGATTTTACAGAAAGGTTTATCATTCATGTTTCGTTAATCTCTTATTTATTCTGCTTGTGGCTTTAAAAAAAACTAAAAACACCCCCAACTATGTACACCTGTTTTTAAGTGTGCAAAGGGTGTCCATTGTTATGGCACATCCTGTTATAAATTGCATGAAAGTAATGTGTTTGTACACATCTCAAGTCATTTATGCAACTGGCCCCAGATTTTCCATTTTCAGCAAGCACTGACAAATCTGATCAATGTCCTAATCACGTCAGTCAATGCAGCCAAGGAGAAACTGGAAAGACTGTTTTGGAAAACACCGCCCTGCATGAATATCAGAATATATTCATAGATTCTACTTTTCATTTGTTTTTCCTATTATAGTCCTAGACTGTTTGTAAAATACATCTAAGACTTGGTGCTTCTAACAAGGTCGATGGACTTATGTACACATGGTACACCTTGTTTTCTGGCTGTTTTTTTTTTCTTCTTAACAAGACACATTTTACCTTTGCAACAGTGTCTGTGACATTTTCACTTGTATTGGTTTGACCTTTGCTTTCATTTTAATATCACATTTTTCATTTCTGGCCTTTTGTGTTACCCTAGGACTTTGCTTGAGTTCGGGAAGCAGGTAAAAGTTAGTGGTTAATTCATAACCTCTGTTGTCGTTGGGGCGCCAAAGTCTTTATAAGACTCTGCTGAAAATTGTTGCCATGCAGTTATTCTTCTGCATTCATATGGTGCTGAAATAACACAAACAATGAGTTCCCAAACGGAGAACGCACATAAATCCCCTTCAAGTGAGAACAGCAGCTCAACAAATCCAGCCAAAACTGTGACGTAGTTGTTGGCGTCTGTACACAAAAAAAATGGTAGAACAATGAAAATGTTTGGTGCCAAGAGTTGGTAAATGGTGCAATTAAAGCAGATAAAAGTACAAAGACAAGAAACTGTCTTCCTAACTCTGGAAATGCTGCCATCTTAGGGATGCAGAGTCAAAAGTTATTTGGCATCCAAACTGTATCCTGTAGGGTGAGATTGGTTTTGATGCACCTTGCTGATAAGGGGTTTCTATGGTAAAGCAACTACCACAAGCCTCCCAGAACTGAGGCAGAATATTAATTCAGCCCATTGGAGATTTTCACTCTCATTGAACTTGTACATTATTACATCAGACTTACTTGTGCAACAGTGTTTTTTCCAGCTCCCACATTCACATTACAGTATATTTTTAGGTGTTACTGCCTATCTCCTGTACATGCTACACTTACAGTTACATAAGTGACAAAATGTATACTACAGCTGTGGCATAGGTAATTTGTAATGCAACAGTAAATCTGATTTTTTACCTCCTTGTAGATCAGGTCCCTTTATGCCCCACACTTTATAAAAGCAGCACTGAGAAATTCAAACTTCTTCAATCTGAAACAAAAGTCTTCGTGCCTGTAAATCAGGCTCAGGGCATTACGTTCCCCTGTGACAGTGACCGAGTCATCTCCGTGTGCACAAAGAAGGTCCTAAGCTCTCCTTTGCCCTTGACATTGATGATGCCTCTACAAGAGCACATGTACCCCAAGGTTAGAAGGATGTCACTCGTCTCCTCCGTCACCTGCAGGGAGAACCAGATGGGTGATGACCATTTTGCTCATCTAACATGACTGAATTAAATTCCTACAGGCAAAAATACTCAGCTGTCCACGGGAAAATTCTGCTGACCATTAACTCATCAGTAAACGGTTCTCCTTCGATGCAGTGCTTCATTAAAATCCACTGACAGCAGGATTGCGGTTGGATACCTCTTGTTTAAAGTCTAACATTTACGTTCATGTTTAGCCCTAACAGCAAAATGTGTGAGTCAAGCAGAGTTGCCAACACTGGTGCATATTTGGATTTGGTCGTTAATAGATGAAGAAAACAAAAACATAAAAATTCAATGTGTAAGTTAAAGCAAGAGAGTCTCCCAAAGCACAAAGATGAAATACTGTGTGAACAACAAGCAAACAACATTGAAAGCCTGGGAATTTTACCATGGGTAAAAGTGACATTCTGGTAGGCAATATCAATGCTACTTTAAAAGAAATTGTCTTATTTCTGCCTTCTATCTGTCTTAAAATATCAACCGGAAATCATGGAATGCAATTGCGAGCCCTGTAGTTGTGCCGCACCGCACAGCAGATGGCTCAATCAAATGTGTACAGGCCGCGAAATGTAATACAGCCCTCTGAAGACTGAATGATTGCCACAGCCACATGCCATGCAGCAGCTGAAAAACCATTTTGTCTTATCAGTGCTCAGACATGACATAAAATAGGATTTGACGATGCCATGTGATGTCAAGACGATGAGATGTCCTCGCTGTAATAAATGGCACATAAGAAAGAAGAGTTTTATCTTTTTAAGCATCCTTATTGCCATTTAAATGTCTGCAGTATGAAGGAGGTCTGCTGGTCCTTTGAAAGAAACTATCAGAATAAAATACCAGCTGATGTTTGACAGCTGTCTTAACATTTAGTATTGCAGTGAATAGGCAGGGTAGTGGGTTTTTTATTTATGTCTTTAAACTCAAACGTTCCCCAAATCATTTACCTGTATTTTCCCCAGGACTCCGGTGCTGTCCATTCTGCTGGCTACATTCACAGTGTTTCCCCAGATATCATACTGGGGTTTCTGGGCCCCAATGACTCCAGCTATCACTGGACCATGGTTAATACCTGACAAAGGAAACATTTTAGTAAACCTTTCAGACAGTGTCCCTAATGCTGCCATTCATTTGGAATTACCTTATTATTTTATAGTTACAAATATAAACTGCTTTTTTAGATTTCCTACTTGTATCAAAATCAAATGTTGATACCACTGATTAATTACTGAGTGCTGCTCAAAGCCGACTTGAGCAGGAACCCTACTGCTTTGAGAACGAACAAAGCTTTTCACAAGATTTCATCAGAACATGAAACAGAGGGCGAGCTAAATGCAGCTCAACTCTTAATCCCCAGCAGTCTGGAGGCTGTTCGCAGCACTGAGATGACACTGGGCCTCCCTTTGACTGAGCTTCTGACTCAGTCTCCAGATTGTTGGAAATTGCAATCTGCTCGAGTGTGCAGGAGGCGCATACAGTCTCACGGCTACTGGTTCTGTCCAGTCCCAGTGGGTGAGGGTGTGTACGGCTCTCTCATGGAGCATTTTCAGCCCCATCTGGAAGCAGCAGGGATGTACAGTCACTCACACGCACACTGCTGAGTTAATGGTGCATCCCATGCTGAGATCTTAAGACACAGGTTGAAGGTATTGAACTCTTGACTCTTATTGCACAGAGGGAGCTGGGGTATGCCTTCCTGCTGTTCTACCTCTTATTTTAGTCTTACTGCATAAATAAGCATTATTTTCTTGTTTTGTTTTTTTCAGACATCTGTGCATTTCTCTTACTTTCTGTCAAGATAATAAAATTACTCTACATCTTACTGGAACTCTACACAAACAAGGGATGCATAGAGGCTCTATGACAGTGCAATTTTGGATGTATTGCAGTCAAGCTGATTCCTGCTTTTCGTACAAAACTCTAGAAAATATCATAACGAGAAGGCGGCAACAAGGAATGAAACTCTCACCCCACTGCAGTGACAGTATCTTGTTACATCATGTCATTTACCTGAAACGAGCTGTGGAATTTAATTAATCAGTTTAAACCACTCATTTTCAATTCTCATGTGAGGTAAGTACACTTAAATATGTGAAAGATTACAGTGTAGTCCTGTATATATAAAATATTATATATATTTTTCTATTGTATACTTTGTATTTAATTTCAGCTTCTCTGCATAACTCACCAACTCTGAGTTTGAAGTCATTGAACGAGTGTTTGTTGATAAGATCCAGTTTTCCCATCAAGGCAAATGCAAACTCTACCATGGTCCCTATGTGCATATACTGCCTGTCATGTTCCTGGGAAACATAAAAAAGCACAACTAGAAACACATTAGGTTCTCGCATAATGTGCATACGGCAGTCACACAAAAATGATGATGTCTTTGTAATGGGCCTACCTGTGATGTGTATTCAGGCCCTGGCGATGTGTTCAGCCCAGTAGCAGCCATATAAGTGCTGCCAATGGTCTTGATCTTTTCCACACCGCTGAACTTCGGTTTGGAAAGCAACTACACATGGAAATACAAACACAGCTCAACTGAATAAAACCCAAATTTATAGCAGCGCAGACAATAAAACCTAATTGTATGAATCTGTAAAAAGCAATACTCTTCACTGAGTGACGCAGTGCAATGGTATCACGGTTTCGGTCTGTTTTTGTGGTGATCTGGGTATTTACCTCATCAAAGTCAGCAATGATTTCGTTGAGGAGCCTGAGGCACTCTAATCCTTCTTTGTTGACGTCAGACTCAGTGTAGAACTCTTTAAAGTCTGGGATAGAGGCAAACATGACACACACCAGGTCGTAGGACTGGTGGTACAGATCCTGCATGACAAAGAGAAGCAGAAGACAGAGTGGAGTCGTTAGCTTGTGCAGGTGCAAAACAATGCTGTAAAATTTGTTATGAAACTGATAAATTACAGATGAAGAGATTTTGAAAGACAAATATGGAATCTGCACCACATATTGGGGGTTTTCTGTGTTTTATTCAGACCTAAAAAAAACTTCACAACAAGTAAAAATCAATCACTGGGCAGCACATGAAACATAATTGACAAATTAAAGGAGGCAAATCACCCAAACCACCATCCAAAAAAACAACAAACAGCTGCTTTAAATCTCATTAGAGCATCTTGTTCTTGGACCCTGTTCAAGAACAGAAATGAAGTCAACTGCTGACTCGTCACTCAGGATTTCTGCAGCAGATGCTGCTCTCCTGTTTAATCTTACATGACCTCCAAGATGCCACTCCCTCAGATCTAAAACTTCACTTTTCCCAGCTGAGGGGGATGTAACAGGATTTACAGCGATGAATGAGTCATGCGAGGCATCATACTGTCACACTACAAAACAAGTGTCAGGTTCATTTAAAGTTTGCACTTTCAAAATAAAAATCTGAGCTTTAGCCCTTATTATTTTAATAAACAACCAATGAATATTTCAGTTTTAATTAATCACACATTTTAAAACAGTGTATTCAACATTTTGCATTTGACAATTGTGTCTTGATATCCTGAATTAAACATCCCTCTTTTGTGATGCATCAGCGAATGAACGCAAAAGAACTTTGCACATAAACAAGCACTTTGAAGTCCTCTGTGTAATTCTACATTCATTAGTCCTGTAGCTATTGTGAAAATAAAATCTGGATAATGTTACATTTACATTAGTTATTATTATAAAAAACACCACACATTATAAATTCCTACCTCATTCTTCCAGTTACGGGCCAGGAAGTGCTCTGCGACATGCGCGGGCAGGACATTCTCCAGCAAAACGCGGTTGAGGTTCTCCATGGTTTCAATCTCCTCACACTCCTTCTTGAACTTGTTCTTCCAGAGAAAGTCTAACCTACAGTAATATTCATTCTGTTACAAGAGGACACAGAGGTAAAGAGACTGAAGGTATAGCTGTACAGCTTTCTTCCAAGAAGTCACAGAGAAAAACAGAAACAGCCACAAATATGGACACCAACAAGCCTTAGGACATGAAGGACATGAAATGTAAAAATATGCAAGAATTTAGGCAGATTTACAAAAACCTCATACAGTATGACTTTTGGTCAAGGCAGACAAGACTGACCCAGTGATTTTTGCAGCTTTGCAGTGTAATAACAAGGCCTTCTTCAGAGCCCAAGATCAGGAAGGACAAGTGGAATAAAATATTCCAGGATCAGGTAGAATTAAAGACTCTGACGGTATTGATTATTTTTTTCCTTTTCTTCAGCACTCACACCTCAGGTAGTCTGTGATGGCAACTCTAGTCAATCCTGTTTAACTGTCATATGCAGTGAACTGATCTGGTAAATAAAAATCACCAACCAAGGAAAAACGTGCTCGCAGGATGGGACAATTATTATGATCAAGCACTGCAGATGACCAGATTGGAGAGCACAAATATAACCACGTTTCAGCCAGCAACAAAAATAGAGGCAGTGATTTAAAAACTGTGTGTGTACACAAATCAGAAGCACGTGTAACACTTTAGATATTAATAAATAGAATTTATTATTTGTGGTGCAGATATAATTACACCTTATGGTAGAGACAATTACTACAGTAATTTGTATTCTTGAAATACATTTAACTCTCTCTGAAAAGCACATTTAGATAAAGGGACGACCATGTGGAAACTGATGCAGTACTACGGAATCCTGCAGAAGCTCATCAACATCATCCAACAGCTTTATGAAGACTTGTCCTGCCAGATCATCCACAATGGAAAACTGACCAACCCCTGCGCAGTGATAACTGGACTGAGGCAAGGCTGCATGCTGTCACCAACAATCTTCCTGATCGTCATGGACTGGATCATGAGAAGAACCACAGAGGGCAGCAACACCGGCATCCAGTGGACCCTCACCAAACAGCTGGAGGACCTGGATTTTGCAGACGATATCAGCCTTCTGTCCCATAAGCAGCAACATGCACAGCCCAAGCTTACACGGCTCGCTGAGGAGGCAGAAAAGACCGGCCTGAAGATCAATGTCAGAAAAACGGAGGTGATGCGGTTGAACAACTGACAAGAACATCCACTGCAGCTACAGGGACAAGACTTGGTGGAAACCAACCGCTTCGTCTACCTAGGAAGCATAGTCAACAGCGATGGCGGTGCAGATGAAGACGTTAGGAGCCGGATCAACAAAGCAAGGCTTGCATTCAACACCCTGCGACCCATCTGGAACTCCAAAGCCTTATCTCAGCGCAGCAAGATCTGCATCTTCAACAGCAACGTGAAAGCAGTCCTTCTGTATGGGTCCGAGACGTGGCGAGTGACCAACACCACTACCAGCAAGATACAGATTTTCATCAACAAGTGCTTGCGACACATCCTCAACATCAGATGGCCTGAGAAGAACCAGCCAGAACCCAGTCGGTCAAGACATCAAGAAGAGAAAATGGGGCTGGATAGGCCACATACTTCGAAAACCACTAGACAACGTCACAAGGCAAGCACTGGACTGGAACCTTCAAGGGAAAAGGAAAGCGGGGCGACCCAAACAGACATGGAGAAGATCTGTCGAGAGCAAAGTGAAGGGCGCCGGAAAGACGTGGACCCAGCTGAAGAGAACGGCCCAGAACAGAGTCCGTTGGCGTGGGGTTGTTGCGACCCTATGCTCCACCAGGAGTCTACAGGAAAATTGATTAAGTGTCAGTATCCAGTTCTGTTGGAGCTTTTCAGGACATCCACAGCATCCACAATGAAAACCATTTCCAGCAGCCTTGCTGACAGTACACAGCAGAGCCCAGGTGATCAGCTCCATCCCACTTAAAAATGAAACAGCAATATTCCTTTGACCACGCCTACTCTCCCTGAGTGACAAAATCCTGAATGTGACACTATTCTAACCTATGCAAAGTAATACACTTTATTTATGATATACTGTGTACATGTATAACAAAAATAAATCTGCATTCCTTACGCAAAATACTGGTAAAAAAACACTCTTCAGACGCTTTAGCATCAAGGTCTGCGCGATCCTCCAGGATGGTGATAATATTTTCCAGAGAACTGAGTGGTCAATAGGAAGTAATGATGTAGCTGTTTATTTGCTTATCGTAAACATAACCTGCTCCATTGCACTTTAAGTGTATAGGTTACTTCCCTAACCAAAAAATCCTTCTTCATATAGTACAGGCCTCGGGCTGATTTGTACAAATATGATGCTCCAATTCTAGTACGAACAATTCAGCAGAACCCCAAACAAGTCAGAGTAAAGAACATGTTACTCTCCAGCCTCTGGTTTCTCTATCACTACTAAATCTCAAATTACATCTGAGTAACAGCAGACTTACTGATGTAAATCACTGCCCCTGAGTGACTGAGGGAGGTTACACAAATTGGTCTAAAGATGCCTCTCTTTCAGTGTGTCACAGCAGCCAAAAAGCTTAACCATTTCTACCAAGTTCACTGATTGATTTTCACTTAGAAGATAAATGTGAGCCACTGTTTTTTCCTCACAAAGCTCTGAGATAATAAAGAGATACAGAGAGAAAGGCAGAACCAGCAGCATCAGAGCTACAAATTTATCTGAATTTATAATCATCCAAAGCATCGCTGTTGTGACATATAAGAAATCCATGAGTCACGTAAAACGTTAGTGGCATTAAAATGTGTTAATCTATGAGAGACCATTAAGGGTCAAAGAATCTAAAGGAAGGTAGGTAAAAGATAAGCCTAAAGAGCTTAGCAATGCTCTCAACAGCCAAAAGACTAAGCTAGCAGCTGGTAAGAACAAATCACATGGGAAAATTTCTAAATCAGAGGATTTATTTATTTATTTTTTTTTACATTTTGCAAATACAGTAAAAATAACTTTCCATCAACATCCAAAACTCGCAGCTAAAAAGAATGGAAAAAGTCCAATAATGGTGTAATAATGGCACACAGATGAAAACTTCTTTTCTTTTAGCGATATACTGTGCAGCAGGAGACAGATGACAACGCCATTCAGACTATTACAGCTTAGACTTACCTGCCTGGCAAGCACAAGCAGAGTGATGAAGAAGATAAAGAGGGATATAGAGCCCATAGTCTTCAGGTCTTTGAGAACTCCTGGTCTTAAAGGGCAGGAAAAAAATAGACAAATGTTTTTGTAAGATAAGAAACAGATAAAGACAGAGATAAAATGTGACTGAACAACAAAAAAAGATAGAACAGCAAAAGAGGGCTAGAAAACTAAAAGCTATAGATGAGAAAGGGAATTTTTGACTGCAGTCAGTAGAGATGTCTAGCAGAGCGTTTTATTCCAACCTGTCACTTAATTAAGACTGTCGCTTCTGCTTTGCTGTGACAAGAGCTTGTTTACTGGATGCTTTTCAGAGGGGGGTTAGCCCTTCTGCAAGGGTGGATCGACTAGAGACATTTCTCAAGAAGGGAAAAAAAGCAAGTGTTCATGATCCTCAGAGATACAGCTCTGCAAAAACTCTTGAATATAAAACTTCAGTCTTCCACTGTCATAAAAAGCAAGGTTTTATCAACGTAGACTCCCACACAGTCCAAGCCCAAAGCATATTGGATGAAAGCTGATGCTAAAAACATTTAAACTGTCAAAAGACCTGCATTCTAATATAAGGAAGCACATTTTACATTTTTACTCTTAATCTTATCTGTGCTCGAGCTCAGTAAACAGCCGAGTAAACAGCACGCAAGTTCTGCATTTACCTGGCTGATTTGATCAGTTCTCTACACAGACATTAATTCACCACACTGGTCTTAACACAGATGGGTTGGTTTGAAGAAAAACTGGAGATGAAAAGTAGACACACTGCAGCTGTGATTCTTCTTCTTTTTTTAATTAAAGAAATAACAGCTGTTAAGATTTTTCCAACTAAAAAAATTATCAAAACTTTTCAGATTTATCAGTTTTACAGTCTGGGATAGTAACGTCCATAACCAGACAGAAAAGTGCCGTCCTTGGTGGGAAATCAGACAATTTAGACTTTAGAAGTCATCTGCTGACATTTAATTGCTCACAAAGAAGCAGCTAATGATGCTTTAGACGTCAAAAAATTTTATGTTAGAAATTACATTCAAAAACCTGTCTTCCAGCTCAGAAGAAATCCATATTTTCTAGTGAAATTACAATTGATGTCATAATCTGTAAGGGTTAATTCAGTTACGCTCATCTATGGGGGAAGATTTGTCTCTTCATGTCCCAACATCTCTATAGTCTCTCTTAGCAGCTCAGCTCAGCTGTGACTTGGGGGACAGAGCAAAAACTTCCTTTGCATGAGTTAAATAATAACAGCCATTTAATACTGTGATGGCAAGTCTGAGTTTATCAAATACTGGGTGACATCCTGAAAGATGGGAGCGCCTCTGATCCAATAATAGAAAGAAGCCTTGTGATGTTTCAATTTAACATGAGTAGACATAGAAACAAGCAGAAACATTTTGGTGCCATTTATTTTACAAGAAGTAACAGTAACTCATAAAACATATTTCTCATACTACATCATGTTTAATTGATTCTTATATACTACCTACATATAGACATGTGTATAGACATAGACTTGTTCTTATAAAGTTTGGCACTTCCTATCATATCCTTCGATCATAGCATGATTAGCTTTTTCCCTTTTTCCTTTTCTTTCTGCATGGGTGGGTGCATCATGGCACATAGGGAAACTATTCAATGAAGCTTGGTCTCTGACTTTTTAAATATAGATTTTAACTCTAAAGCAGTTGTCTACTTCACTAGTGAATAAGTGGTGCATTAACATTTTACTGCTATAAAATCTTAAGCCAACCCATCCACCTCCTCTTTTATCGTAGCGTGCCTTATAGCTGCAAAAAAATAAAAAATAAAAATTACTATTTCTCAGTTTGCTCAGAACTTCCTCCTCAGGCTACCATCACAGTCTCCTAACCCTCTTTGACTGTTTTCATCCATCTCATGCTCCCCCCGAAGTGTTCCTGTTTTTCACTTTAAGCCTACCTGTCAAGGCTTTCGGTCTCGTACAGAAATCTGCTGTATTCGTCCAGCAGAGAGGCATGTGTTTGTAGGATAATGACATTGTAGACCACAACTGCTGTCAACATGATAATCATCTTCAGCTCATAGTTTATCCTCAGGAACACTGAGCAGGAGATCAGGCCCAGGATGCAACTGTAAATTAAATACTATACAGAAGAAGGAGGAGGAGTAACTGTAAATTTGTAGAAAAACAAAAACAAAAACCTAAAGTAACAAATTTCTGAATAAAGTATGATGATGATGATGATGATGTTTGTCTTACAGGAAGGTAGAAATTGTTTTTCCCAGAGAGGGTAATTAGTTCCTCATTATTGTAAAACAGTGTTTCATTGGATGAATTGTAATTAGGAACTGGAGGCAGCGCGCTGTCTTCCAAAAAGAACTAGAAGAAAAACACAAAGTCAACAGAAATTCAGGACCACAGAAAACAATCCAGGGAATTGTCATGCAAATTATAAATACGCTTTCTCTGCCTGCCTCTTTGCACATCAGCATGAGACAAGATGAAGTAGTCTGCATTAGACTTGCAGGAGGAAAATAGAATCTTGTTAGATAAGAGGCCAATAGTGACAAGCATTCAACAACGTCGTTTAAAGTGAACCTGCAGGATAAAATGAGGATTGGCTGCCCCGCTGAGCAAAGCCAGGTTAATTTGGTTCATACGCCCTGAGCGACTGACCCAAGTCAGACGCAAAATACGATTATAATCTCTGGAATCGATTTGTGTGAAGGTCTAAACCAGGGTCCTGACATTGTGCTTTATCACGCAGCTTCCTTTCAAGCCTCAGGCTTCCATCCCACCTTTGTCTGAGGCTTTATGTTTTGATGGGCTTCCTTGTCTACAAAAATAAACCTCAATCAGATAAATCGGAAAATAAATATAGAAAATCAAAGCAACGATGTAAATGTTAAATACAGCATTCAGTCATCACTGCATGCAAATTGTCTTGGCACTTTTATGAAATGCTGGGTAAACAATCTTCTGGTCTTAGGAGCCAATTGATAGACTCACTGCAAAGAAACAATGCAAGATATTTGCTCTGCAGTTAAATATTTTTCAGGCTTAATTTACAAGCAAGAAAAAAAAAGAAAAAAGGAAGAGGGGAGGGGAAGGGCATATTAATGAATGCTACATAACAATATTTTCCACAGGCTCTAAACATGATGACTGACTTGCTTCTTGCTGCAGTAAATGACAATATCATTTTTATATTATTCATTTGTATTCTGCAAGGTTGTTAAGAATATAATTTTAAAGAGATGTTGTGAGATAACATGCCGCATTTTACTTTCTAATTATGCTGCAGTTACAAATATGAGATGTGTTATCAGAAGGACTGCTATATATGTATTCCTTGTAAAGCCTGAAAGGTGTGGTCCCACTCCCTCTGTGTAGTACCTGCACATCGAAAAAGCTTACCATGTTGAAGACTGCCATTATAAGTATTAGAGCTGTGGTTGTCATGGTGAGAGTGATGCGGGGCCATGGTTTGTTGGCAATAATAACTGATGACCTCAGCAACCACATCCAAGAAGTGGAGGTGCTTTTACTGCAGTGCTGCAGGAACACATAGACACACAACACACAAATGCAATAAGGTATGAAAGAGCTGGGATATAATGTCACAAATATGTCACGTGCAAAGGAAGCCAGAACGATGGACAAGCTAGTTACAATAATCTCAACAACCAAGTGCTAAAGAGCAAATTCATTGCTTTTGTTGACTAAAGATAATTAGTGTGACATAAACTAAACTAAACATAAGTTCAGACAGAAGCAACACTTTCTGATTAACCTGTATTTCCTCAGCAGGGCAAAGGAAAATTTCGAGAGCCATATAATGATGGAGAGGGTTCCACTTAAGTTCATAGCAATTAATCCCAACATTTTAATTTCAACACAAATGAAATAACAGAGCTGCAAAATTACAACTTTAAGTGACTTTATCATGAACAACACTGTTTAGAAATGATCAACAATAATAATTTTTATTAGAAACTACTTGTAATAGTACCTGTGTTTCTGTTATTATTATAATTAAATAAAGACAAAATGGGATATTAACTAGATTCAAACCCTGGTTCAAAAAGGAAATTAATATTATTTAGAGTCACTTTAGAGCAACAGAGACTGTGCAATCGTGCACCTCATTTCTAACCCCGGCAGCACAACATAGCCACTTTATACTTAATGTTTACTGTTTATTATCAAAGATTTATTGAAATCTTCCTGTGGCAGGTCAGTTACAGACAGTTTGTTCCATTGTGAAGCCAAATTGTTTACTTGATTATCTCAGAGCAAATATCGGAGCATCACTAGGGCTGAGTGGATGTGACGTTTAAATAGCTCAGAGATGTAAATTGCAATATACTAAGGATGGCAGACTATTTTATACCACAGGGAAAATTGTGTGAGTTAGTGAGGCAATCATTTTGGTCTGAAATCAAGATATTTGTGGACCATTTTGTTAGAACAGCTATTTGGATGCCTAGAACTTAAATGTAAATGATGAATGAAGTGAAATGAAAGCATTTCAAGTTGATCAATGTAAGAGACGTGAGTACTTACATAAGATTCAATTAGTCACTTTTAAATAACTTTGCTACTTAAGATAAAAGACTCTGCGGCAAAGATTTCTTAAAGCAAAGAGCTCTCCCTTTTTTGTATTTCTGTTTATATATATATATATATATATATATATATTTAATTTTCTAAATAAACAGAAGCTATTTTCAGTGACTAAAAAAGGCTAAGTCTAAATAGGTAAAAAAAAACAAAACTGACTGGTCAGAGATGTTCAGTGCTTCCAATCCAGGAAAGAAATTATAAATAAGTATTATTTAAATGTGAAATCATATCATATTTAGTTTATCTAACTCACATGAGGTATTTGACATGTGGTCTGACAAAAGGAATCATAAAATTTACCGTAGGCTGATTCTGTATTATTACACAGTAGCCCTGCAAGCATCTTCCTGAGATACTGTAAATTTCCCAATAAGCAGACATTTTCATGACACGACATGAAACAGCACGAACCAAACAATTCCGATATAAAGGCAACAGGTTGTTTATAAAGTGTTTTTCTAGTTTTGTCTTTAAAGAGTTCAGCGACATCCACGGGGAGCCGAGGTCAGAACCAGCAGCTGATGCACACTTACTAAGAATTAAAGCCATCAAAGAATGAGTGAGGTTGCATGGACCCGTGGCCTATAAAATTTTATAGTACCTTCAGTTTTTTATGTCATTTCATTACATGTCATATTGAAATGCCTGTGAAAATACACGCATTAATGTAAATTAAACAGACCAGCGTAATACTGACTTTAATAAATATCTGCAGCCTCACACAGAAGACAAAGTAAGGATCTCCTGATGAATACAGTAATGATTTGTTTTGGGGGGGTTTTCTACACATTATACAGGTCAGCTGTACAGTTTTTATACAGTGGAAATGTTTGTGATAATCTAGCCCTTCACTCCACCGAAACAGTAGATTTATCCTGAGAACAGCTGCCTTATATTTTCATGTTGCTTTCAAGATAGGAACAAATGTATTAAACATGCACTTACATTGCATTACTTTTGTTAGTGATTTCTAGAACTTTCACACTCCCATCGGCATATTTTCTGTGATTGCAAAATGCAAATTTTCTTTAATGATTTCCTGAAACAAATCATTCCACTAGAAACAAGATGATGACAATGTGTGGCGTAAAATTTCATGATTGCATCTGTGCATGTAAATGGCACCCGGGAAATAATACAGAATAACCGGTGTGCTCTGGACCATTGCCCCAAAGCTACACCAAAGTGGCACTTGTGTTGACTTAAGGGTCACTTAACGGGCTGTTAAGCTGACCAGAGAGGCGCTCGGATCACTCGTGTGCCTTTGGAATGACATTAGGATAAACATTAAGAACAAAAGGGCTACATTAAACAGCAGGCCTATCCACTGATGTGAAAAGACCCAGTAGAAAGATGCCTGGAGGAACTGACTTTGCATAAAGACACTACTCACCAGGAGGTGTCCAATGAAACATATAAAGAGGATAAGGGAAAGGATGAGAAAAGCCATTCCAAAGGATATTCCCAAGATTGTTGTCCTGCAAAAAAAGTGGAATGTTTAAACTCTGAAATGACGTTTAATCTGTTCACCAAACAAAGCTGTCCCCTTCTTCAAAATGACCACACAAACCCGCCATACTGACACCATCTCATTGATTAAAAATGTTTTCAGTTCTAATATAAAGAAATATAAAATGCACATACTTAGGCAAGACCAGAATCTGCACAATGAAAATGCAGAAAAAGATCAAACAGGCGCAGGTGACATAGTATTTAAAGGCCGGCAAGTTTGTTGCTCTGTACTGAAAAGATTAAGGAAAAAAAATGGTTAGGCATTATAAAAAAGATGTTTAAATCCTACTCCAAGAAATTTCTCAACTTAGACATGACAAATTTATGTAATTTACAAGATTTACAGCTTCTAAAGCCTCTTACCTCTTTCTCTAAGGATTTGTTGTGAAAGAACAGCGATATTCTTTGAATGTCCTCAGACTTCAGCCACTGTCTGGAAGCATAAACGCAGTGTTATAGACTGGATTTAAAAGAACAGAACATAAAATCAATTAAATATAAATTAAGATTAAAGTAGTAAGAATATAGGCATGAATAAATTAACACATTGTGTTTTAACACAGCCACGTTCATTGAGTTGTACTATTAGAAAACACGACCTTATCTGCAGTAGGATAATCTACAATATGCTAGTCTGTTCTTGGAGTATATTAACACGAGTAATACATGTTTATATGTATGTAATAATACTTTTGTGACGTTATTCCATCAAAAGTCCTGATCATCCTCTCGTTGAGCTCCTCCTCAAACCGTTTTTTCTGAGACTTGGTCCTTTAATGGATAACAAAATGTAAGAGACAAGATATCTTTTATTTTCACATAGCATTAGTGACTCACACTTTAAAGCTTAAAGCAAAAAAAAAAAAAAATGTTATCAAAACATTTTGTTGGCTGTCCTTATAATATAAAAAGAGATGAAGATAATCCTGTCAAAGGAAATCGTGCGGAGCTATAATATGAGTAATTTGCCTTTCTGATCTCCTCTGGAAGTGATACTGCCCCATCTTCACGTCCTAAACACAATGCAAGAGAAGAGAGACAAGTTAGCAGCTACAGATTAACTGACAAACAGGAAAAAACATGTCCAGAAAGAAATTACACACAGCAGTATTGATCTTCCCATTCTCGTTAGTCATGCTGTCTCTGTGGTGCAGGTTGGCAAAGGGCTTCGCTGCTCCCCATGACTCCAGATAGCGGGTCATCCTGACAGAGGCTCTCATCTTGGCTCCATCTAGAGTGTTTCTGGGTCGGTAATGATGCTGTGGGCTCCGCCGCTCGACCTGGACAAACATGTTTTCGTGTTTGAATTCTCATGTTGATGCGTTTTCTTCTGTGTCTAATATTCTCATTTACTGGATCTGACATGTGTGTGATACCTTTGGGTTAATGACCAGATATGTGATGACTCCATGTTCCTTCAGGTAAGGATCTCTTTCTTGTCCATCCCCATCTTCCACCTTATAGGCACCATTTAGGTGTTCCAGTGTCACAGAAGTGATGTGGACTCGCCTTAAAGGGGACATTTGATAAAAGAATGGTTTCCTGTGTATATTAACAATATATCTGGACATTTATTTGGCATAATTTAGCAAACAACAATGCAAACAACACTGGTCCAGGCAAAATATGAAGTAGCGACATAATTTCCTGTTTTGAAATTCAAATGGCTTACAGTATGTTTTTATATGCTTCTCACTTACCCTGGTACACCGCCTGCCTCCATGTGATTGGCCAGTGTGACATCATGTGACCAGACATCATACTGCCATTTTTGAAGTCCAATGACACCACACAAGACATTCCCAGAATGCACACCAACACGCATGTTGATATCAACCCCTGTGGCGTCCCGTACTTTCCTGTCATACATCAAAAAGTTGTGTTTTGTTAATGTGGAGCAGGAAAAAAACAATGCATGCCATCTAGCCTGTCAGAAAACAGGAGCAAATGCCTAACTCTGTGACATACAATATATGCTGCTTAAAAAACACTAAAACAAAACAGTGAAAAGTACTTAAAAAAGCAGAAAACAGCAACAACAATTAGTCCTTTGTTTTCATTGCCGGTCTGCTAATCAGTATGTTAATACTTATTTCTGTTTTCCAGTAACCACACTAACAATCTGAACAGAGTCACAACATGTTTTTGACATCAGTGATTCATTCACCAGGCTGAACTCTAGTAAATGAAATTGGAAAAACAATTTTACTCCATGGCAGCACTTACTTAATGGCCTCACACATGTCTAGACCCATTTTTACACAGTTTTTGGCGTGGTTCGGCAGTGACTCTGGCAGGCCGGACACACAGTAGTAACAGTCACCAAGGATTTTGATCCGCATACATTCATTTTCCTGCATATAGAAGGGTGAAATATAGTCTCTGATACAAAATCAGTTTGTTTGATAAATATCAGTGACAGAAACTTATGTATACAGTGAAAGTGAAAACTACTGAGAAAAGAGATCTATTTTCTATCTAGGACACTTTCAGCACAAACTGTATGGTATCTAACCATCAAATAACTGAGTACAAGGTGTTTGCAGGAATTTAAAAAAAAATATTAGAGAAAATTGAATGTAACCATTTTGCATGACATTGCATTAAAAGCTGGTTATAATCAGTGTTACTCCTCACTGAATGCTACAGGGCTAATTTTAGTATGCAATATTTTCATTCAAAGACATTTGTTTGACTGGCATGGATGATTCAAGGGTGCAGGGACATACATGAAATTTTAAGAATTTCTAACATGTGAATAAGAATTTGTGAATTCCACACTTCACAAATTTCCTAGCGAGTGAAATACTTTCCAGTAAAGCAGTTTGAGAGGTAAGCGCTGTTAATCTAAAGAAGATCAGCATGTGTTAGGACAGTACAAGAGCAGAGCAGGCAAAAGTTTACCTTAGCTATTTGGTCAAATTTGCCAAACAGTTCATTCAGCATGTGCACAAGTTCTCCAGGTGAGCAGTCACTGGCCAGTCGTGTGAATCCTACTATATCAGCATAAAGTATGCTAGATATATAAAAAAACAGTAATAGATACACTTTAATGATTTTATGGATTTTACAGTTTAGAAAACATCCGATTTGAAAATATACATTAGTATGTACCTGCTCTGTATGTAAATTTGACCTATACACAAAATACAGAACCACTTGGCTACAATACATTTGATTTAAAAAAAAAAGATACATGCCTGACGTTAGTGTGCCTCTGGACATAGAGGTTGTGAAAATTGTTTGTGTTTTCAATCTGGCCAAAATTTGGACCCTTTAATCTCTGGATGATCTCCGCTTTCATTACACGGGCAATGTGAGCTGGCAGCAGAGACAGTAGGAGACGCTCCTAATGGCAGGAAACATAAAGGAAAAAAGAAGTAGCAGTAATGCAGGCAGGGTCAGAAACATCAAGAAAAAAAAAAGCTGATCATTATGTTATTTATTTATTTATTTTTTTACCATGAAGCACTTAAATGTTTGTGACAAAGTGACGAGGAAATTAAATAGTTAAATTCAGGTCATGTACAGTAGTTGGTTAAATCACAAAGCAAATATGACATATGCATAAACATAACCTATTTCTGTTAACTGTAGAGTCTATTGTCTCAGGGCCACATTGATTCATTGCCCCACACCTGTAACTTAAGGAATAAGCAGATAGCAGATGGTCACATGAAATATACATGCATATTAAGTTTAGAAAATGAACAGCAAAGTCAGTTAAACTTGCAATATCACTCACTCCAGTTAGCAAACATATGCCACTCTGAATCACTTTCACCTGCAACAAAAAGACAACTCCCAGAAAGGGAATGCTTTAGCAGGTAGTGACTGCAAGATGCTGGTGCTCTCTCCTTCTCCTTCCTTGCTGATTTTTTGCTAGTTTTGCTTTTTTTGGTAGTGTCCTTTTCACTACTGGGAGTATGACACAATATCTGCAGCCCCCTCAGGTTGTATACGTAGGCCAGCTTCTACAACGTGGCGCATCCATACAATCGTTAAAAGACGGTAAGGTCTGCTATGTCTCCCAGCAAAGTTTCAAAAGTATGGCTGAGAAACCAGGAGACGGGTAATGATTCCAGTAATGATTGACCAGTATCTGCTCCTTTGTGAAAGGAGAAACAGGAGGAACACAGAGCCCCCATGATGACCTTTAGTGAACCTTTCATGTATGTTTTTGCCCAAAGAGTACATGAAGGTGGAATGAGGTCCTTCAGTGCAATCTGTGCTCACAGACCAGAGCATTCACAATGGTTGATGCTGGACACATTGATATTCCTTAAGTTTTACTCACTTTGTGTTATCTATACTTAATTTCTATGAGGTGTATAAACTAAATTCAATTTAATGTATAGGTTTAAAGTTAAACTAGAGTGCATGCATTAGGTTGCTGGCACAGAAAATGAATTCATTGTAAGTATTCATTACTTTCTTGCAAGCCCTTAAAATTTAAATTCAGCCTTTATTCACTTCTTTCTCCTTTATTTTCTCAGGTGTCTCAGACTACTGAGTCTAACCTACAGTACCTAGCAAGCAATTCATGAGAAGCTGGGAGGAAAATGCTTAATTAATCCAATATCAGCCCAAACGTGACAACCAATGATCATCATCTTTTTTTCACGCTCATCATGTGGAAGAGAGGGAAATTTTTCTTGTGAATACCGCCAGTGATTTTGGTGTATGATGAATTCCCATAGTCCACTTGGACCACTCATAGTGAAAATGTATGCACTCACTGTACTGCAGAGCACTTTGGATAAAAGCATGCAGTGCAGCAAACAGCATATATTATGAGTGCAATGAGCGCCCAGGAGGAATGTGTCTCTGCACAGTTACTACCATCTGTCACAGGCAGCAGCAGCACTCCAGGGCTACTGCGAAATGCTCCACCCTAGACATTTTCAGCTTTCCTCGTGGCACTTCTAACACCACAACCTGCATTTACCATATGAAAAACCAGCTCAACCCTAAGCCTGGGCTTTCACAACAGCAGCTGGATTCACATCATCTCACTAAATAACTCACCAAAAGCTGTAGTAAAAAGCTAGCCAGATCCCAGAGTCTCACATCAGAGTGCTTTAATCAACACTTTGCTAATACTATCTCACAGGATGCTGCACCACTTGAAAGTCTTAATAACAAATTAGCATTATTATATTTCAACGCTTGCAACTTTGCAGGTAGATGCAGAGAAAGACAATGCAAGCTGGTACAATATCAATAATAGAAAACAACTAGCACGATCCAAAATGTGAGTGATGTGTGTTCACAAAAGAAAACTTTTTAAAAAATCATAGCAAATATTGCCATTAATCCTCACCAGTGTTGGTCAAGTTACTTGAAAAAAGTAATCAGTAACTAATTACTGATTACTTCCCTAAAAAGTAATCCCGTTACTTTACTGATTACTTATTTTCAAAAGTAATTAATTACTTAGATACTTAGTTACTTTTTAAAACACGATTTACAACCTGAATAGGTGATAAAGTGATAGATCTTTCAGCCCAATTCTACTTTTTCTACATAATTAATCATACAAAATGTAATCAAATGGAAAAGTCCCTTTTTAAAACTTGTTTTATTAGTTTTAATCTTTAACTTTATGCATCAAGCAAAAATTTAATTATATGCAACATTCTCTGACTGGAAGAAATTTGTTTAATATTTAAACCTATTTTCTGCACATTCCAGCACATAAAATAATTTTTTTTGTGTGTTTACACTCACTCTTTCAAATAGATGCAAGTAAAACACAGCAGAAAATAAATAAAGTCAAAGACTCAGCGGTCCTTTTGCTCTATTTTCACCTGTAAAGCAGGAGCAGGGTAGGCGGAGATTTACCCTGGTGCAGGTGTGCCGCAGCGGTCAGTGGAAGAATCCGCGAGTTTCTCTGTGAATTTCCCATTACATCGTAGCGCACTCGGTGCTTGCTTGGAAGTTTAGAGGACACTAATGTTTTTGTCACTTTTTATGGAATCAAACTTAAAGTAAGGTCAGTACTTCCACGCTTTAAACGCTACACGCTCACACTCTCTCCCGCACTCGACATATTATCCATTGTTGATCTGCACACAGCTGTTGTCACGAACGTAGCACTTGCTTACGTCACTGTCATGAGACATTCTCGCAAAAAAAAAAATCACGGTTTTAGTAACGCAGTAACGCAGCGTTCCTATGGGAAAATAACGGTAATCTAATTACCGTTTTTGCAATAGTAATCCCTTACTTTACTCGTTACTTGAAAAAAGTAATCGGATTACAGTAACGCATTACAAGTAACACGTTACTGCCCATCTCTGATCCTCACTGAGGATAATTGTCATAAAAACCAACTATAGCAATATAGGCTGAGATAATCACACACTGACATCATTAACAATTCCCACATTCTGCACAGTGTAGCCCTGACAAAGTTCTCTGTCGTTGTAACTCAGAAGGTAGAGCAGCTCATCTAGCAACTGGACGGTTGATGGTTCAATCCCTGGCTGTTCAAGTCTGCATGCCAAAGATACTCAAATACTAACAGAAAGCACTTAAGCATAATAAAACTGATTGTTTTGGACTCACACGGATACTAACAGAAAACTGATTGTTTCGGGTCAATTAGGCAAGTTGTATAAAGCGCTTTGAGTGCTGAGGTGGAATAGAAAAGTGCTATATAAGAAGGAATCCATTTATCCAGAGCTGATTGATTTCAATAATTTGAGTGTTAATATAAAGAGTGACATTTTAAGCACAGGACACAAGTGCTACTTTCAGCTGTTCCCATATTCACAAGGCAGCTTTGCCTGTTTTATATGGCAGATTTTTTTTTACACCACATATTCTTCCTGACACAAACTCATTGGGATTTGTGTCTCCTCTTGGGATCAAATTGGGGATCTTTCACTTGTTAGGCAAATGTGTAAAACACTCAAATACTCTATGGAACCGCTAAGTATAGCATGTACGTATGACATTAAAATGCATAGGAAACAAAAGAAAAATAGAGGAAAGATGAGTTAAGTAGCAGTGGGTTGTTTGACTCGAGTGCATGACATAAATATTCAGACTACATTATAAGATAAGTCATTCTAACAAGGCTCCAACATTTCCCCATGCCATTGTACTACACTATATTACTAAATTAGCAAATGATAATTAGAGGTAATGTTTAAAATCTGAAAGTCATTACTGTAGCAATTATTGTAATGAACAGCACCATCATAAATATTTTATTGCCTGGTGTTCATTGTTTCGGTGTTTTAATTAAGTGTTATTAACTACGTTACCTGCTGTCTCTTCTCAAACTCCAGTTTAATTGGGGACTTGATGCAGTTGCAGGTGTCCTGGTAGGTCTGTTTGAGTGCCAGCTCCATCAGGTGCTTATGGTACGCTCCAGCCATGTTACCACACATGAAAATGATAACATTGGCCAGAATCTGGGTAGGAACAGAGGAAAATAACAATAAAAAGTGTTGTTAAGCTTTACTATATATATAAAATAGTGATTACAATACAATATAAAGAATTTATCTCATATTTAGAATCAGTCCATTAAATAGTTCCCGTTATAGGAAGGCCTAGCAAAGAAAGTAAATATTTTCCTCAATGGTTCCTGATCCTATGGTGAGATCAGCAGTGACATCAATAGGCAGCACTACATTGTATTCAAGGGTAATGTGGCATATAAATACACATCTTTCATTTCCAGTTATTTAATGAAACATCCTGTGGCTGCTGATGACATTAAAAAGAAAAATACAATAAGAAAATAATGGCATTGGATAAATTTGACACCGCTATACTGCCCCTGCTCGGTTGTTTTTTTCCTCTCACTTCAGTTTTACAATGGCAACCCAGCCTCTACCCCGCAAGAAAAATACAGAAACACAAATAAGGGCAACCTATGTGACTATATCCCGTCTATATAAATAGACTCTCCCCTGAGTTCAGGTTGATCGCACACACAAAGCTCTAACTTAATTAGAATTGTTGCAGCAAACATCACATGTCACTACAAGCACTATTTGACAAATGGTGGGCTCAGTTGAGACAACTGCTCTAAAACATGGATTGTTTTGAACACAATAAGGCTTAATTAGATTTGTTTATTGCAATAATGAGAAGCCAAAATCTTTGCACCCATAAACTTTACGACCCAATTTCCTTCGGGGTCAACCTTCAAGATCAATAAAGTTTTATTGAATTGAATTGAAAGTGTATTTAGTAAAATCTTTAATAAGATGGCCAATCAGTATCATTAGTACATACTATGTATTAATATGCATGTATGCCAGAAATGTCTTTAGTGTCCACTACTTTGCGCTAACCAAAGCATTCAGCTTATTTTTAAACACACTGACACTAAAGTCATAGTAAAGAAGATCTTAACAGTCTCCCATTTATATTTGTTCATCTTTATATCAGCTGCAAATTGACTGCTGGGATGTGGTGTGGAGCAGTGGTCCCCAACCCCCGGGCCCGGAGTCGTTTGGTACCAGGCCGCGAGAGTTGAGGCTCGGGTGTGAAATTTATGGTTTTTAGGGTTTTTATCATTTTTTTGTCGTTATTTTTGTTTAAATCATTTTTATCGTTAACTCAGTTTCCCTGGGTCTTTTCCCATGTGTTTTGAATAAATCTTATTTTCTTTGGTACTGGTTTTATTTTGTTGTATTTATTTGCAATACCTTAAAGGCCGGTCCATGAAAATATTGTCGGACATAAACCGGTCCGTGCCGCAAAAAAGGTTGGGGACCGCTGGTATGGAGCATTTTCTGTTTATCAGTCCAGAGTGTTGCTGTGACACAGACTACAATTTTGAATAAATTTCATCAAGTGCTACACATGAAAGTTCATAACTGACAGACTACCTCAAAACCAATTTAAGTCCTGGCTTTAAAGCGTTTTTAATGCCTAACGTTTCAATATTTTGGATACATCTTTCTTTCTCACTCTACAATGTGAGTGCATTTTGTATTCAGCAGATAAATGACATAGTATGGCAAAGTTAAGCCAAACTTGTGGAGAAAACTTTCACCTTTTTGACTGAGACAAATTGGCTCAAGTCAGAATTGACATTTACTATGTTGCTACTTTTAATGACTCAAAAGACTGGAAATGATGTCTTAATTTTACACCACAAAAACACAATAAACACCACAAAACAAAACAAAATCTTAAAAGAAAGTCTTTTATAGAGCATGTCCTACTTCAGAGTCACACAATACAAACCATGACACACAGGGATAGATGCTCTCCACTATAAGCATGGAGTGCAAATTGCTGTCTGTGTTAGGAGGTGGTGGGTAGGTGTACTGTTGTTTTTTGGGTTTTGTTTTCCTTCTTGGCACAGGTAGGCGGGGCGGGGCTTGATGGCATTCCGGCACACCTGCGGCGCATCGGACGTCATTAGGGAGCGCTTTTATGGAGCTGAATCTCGGACGTCTGGTGTCGGAGTATTGTCGTTTTCATAAGTGGTAACGTGTTGGTGCAAGCTGAATCTGTTGATTCCACGTGATTGAGCTGCATGTTTTAGGATCCATCACCTGCCTGCTTCTTCTTTGTTTTAGCCTGTCCCGCTGCCTGCTCGCCTGCCTAGTTTTCTGTGTGTGGGCTTCTGTGGATCCGTGACGGAGAATTACTTCATACCAGGCTGTGACCACCGCTACAGCTGTATGTCGGTGTTGCAAGTAAGCTCTCCAACTCTCCTCGTCCACTTTTAGTTGAACTCTCGGCTATCGACGTACTCTGTAACTTTGTTTGTCCCTCGCTTTTAGGTAATTCCGGTGCGTCATCGGTCCGCCTGCATACCTCGGCTCCGTCTCATCCTTTCAGCGCTGCTCTCCGTGCACATTTTTATCTGTCACTGTATATAGCCCCTTCCCTTGTAAATATTCCCTCATCTGTGTATATAAACCTGCATCACTACAATCCTGTGCTCGTGTGTGTTTCTGCCACTAAATCCATCCGGGTAAAGTCCCCTTAACAGTCTGTCCTCAGAATTAAGACTTTATTTCTCCGCACATTTCAGGCAAAACGCAGGGCTGCACTAAACAAGAAGCCCCATTACAGGAACAATTTGGATGTTTAAAGATTTGGATGTGTAAAGACCCTGGAGCTCTGGTAACCTTGAGTTTAATATTTCGCAGCTATACAGCAAATGGATAATTTAATGGTTCTTCCCCATTGCTTGAAAAGAAATCTCCCTCTCCTTTACACTCTTGCATGTCTTGTCTCATTCTCACTATTTCTCTTTCACTTCTATTCTCCATCTTTGCGTCTTTTCTCTCCTGCATAATGTTGACCTTACTGTCACAGTGACCATTGTTCTCTCTTTTTGGACATAAATATGCCCAACAGACTTACATCACAGCACGAGTAGAAGCTGGTGACCTTTGCAAAAAGGACGTTTTATTTTAGTAATAATAGTCAGACAAGAAGAAAACAAAAATGTCTAAAAACCACAAAAACTAAAGCCTTCCTCATGAATTTTATAGCTTGCAGACATCTGTACTTTGCTTCTAGTAAACAGCTGAAACTGAATTTAAAGTTATTTTCCAAACAAAAGCAAAAAAACCCCTATGTACCCTTTTTACAATGCTAAATTATTCAGAATTTTTATTTGACAGCTTAAAGGCAGACAAGGCAGCTGCACACACAAGTATAAAGCAATTGTAACCACCTGCAGCAGACTCTTCCTACTTATCCATCACAAAAAGACTACCGATCAACATTTTCTTAACCAGGGTCCAAGGCAAGCAATACCTATAAAACTAGTGAGAGCCAATAAAGAAATATTGCAGTGAATCATACTGAGGTGAAAATAGTATAAACTATGCAGATTTTGTCTCCTTATTGAGAAAGCTGTTTCCCTAAATGTTTATGTGACTACACCAGAAATGTATCATATCTCTATATTTGACAAAAGCAAACATCGAGGCCAGTAGCCAAGTACATGAGGTGACCTGCTGTCTGGATTTACTTTCACATCTATTCAGTGTATTTCAAAAAGACATCCCTCTTCCTCTCTGCCAGGCCTTTTTTCTGCACATTAAAAAATACTGAAAGAACACAAAAAATCTTTCTTTCTTCTAAACAATATAGTATGGACAAGCTTGGTTTTGTTGATCATCATCTATTTTCAATGGGAAAACTGACAAAACAGCCAGAATCTGGTACTGTAGAACAGTTTTATAGGGTAGATCATTGAATGACTGAAGAAAGCCACAAAAAGATGGATAGGGGCTTTTGTACGGTGGTTTATAGAAGCGCTTTAACCCATAGACTGTATATAATATTTTAACCCTTTCACGCATAGTGGTCACTACAGTGGACAGCTATTCAAAGGCTGTTTTCTTGTATTTGTGTCAGTGTTGACGTTATACTTGTACATAAACCTCTACATTGGACACTGATGTGTCACTCCATACCCTGCCACCCACTGGGCGTTTAATGTTACTGCAGATGTATGGCGTGTTTCATTGTAACTATTATTATTTAACCCTGTCATGCATGAATTATGACAACCTCAATCAGGGGTTCATTCTTAAGTATTTTTGATGAATAAAAATACTTAAGAAAAAATCCTGATTGAGGTTGTCATAATTCATGCATGATAGGGTTAAAATGCAAGTTTAAAATTCCCTTATCATACCAGCATATTCAACAAATAATCTATTCAGGCACATCTTTAGTGGCTGGTTAATATAAACTTTGCTGCACCAGAGCCTGAAAAAAACCCAAAAGTCACTTCAGAGAAATTTTGATGTTAAATGCAAATTACTTCCTATTGTGTGTAGTTGAGGTCGATATGTTCAAATGGCGTGTACTCTTTGAAGACTAAAAAGAATATTTTCAGGCGCAATGTCAGTAAAGTTAAATTTCCTTTAACTATACTTGAAATCTAAATGCAAAGAAGACTGGGTGCATTTAATTTCCATTTGAGTTTATGTGTGTGAATGTGTGTGTGAATGGGTGGATGACTGGTTGTGTAAAGCGCTTTGGGGTCCTTAGGGACTAGTAAAGCGCTATACAAATACAGGCCATTTACCATTTTTATCCTTTTATGCAGGTATGTGATATTTTACCAATATGTACTCAACTGTAATATGTGCTCAACAGATTACATTAAGTTAACATAAATATTACTCTATAAACCAACTCTCACACTGACTACTTACAACCCATCTCAAATATCCAACCCAACATCACAGCAAGCCTTGTAATACACACATCAGTCCACCGTTTTGACTTCACACTTTGCCTCTCCAAAACATGAAATAGCCACACATGCTGAAATTGCATTACTGCATGTAGAAATTTGATTACCAGCAATGGGAGATAATATATTAAAAGCCACAAAGTGAGTAGTGAGCAAAAAAGGTATGAAGTACCTTGGTGGCTAATATGTATTGTGTTAATAATGTCTGTTTAAACACTTTTCCATGATTATTTTCATGTTGGCTTGAAATAAAATATTTCCCTCTGCTGTTCCTGCATGGGTGTCTATTCTCGATTTGGAGAGGCAAAGCGTGAAATGGACACGGCTGACCGGCGTGTCTATTACACGTTTTTCCGTGAAACTGCATTGAAATATCAGCTGTATATAAAGGCTGGTGGTGCAAGTCATTTGTACCTCAGTGGTACCCAATTACAGATAACAGCAGGGTTAGGGGAGCATCACATCTCAAGAGCTGTGACTCCTGCTGGGATTATCTAAAATCAGGAAACTTCACTTTCTGAATGTTATATTTCTGCCATGTTACTGACATGTGGATAGAGAAAGACATTAGCGTGCAGATGAATCTTGTTTTTATTGTACATCAGTGACAGATGTCCACCGGTCCTGTCTTCAGTAGACCCTCAATAGAAATGACCACAAGCACAAATGACAAACAGTAACTTAGAATTGAAAGGATATATCAAACTACAGTAAGGTCCACAAGCATTTTAGCTCTGTACACTGTTAAAATTTACCTAAAATGAGTCATGGTGGTAGGCAATATCCAAATACCAAAAAACAAACAAACAAACAAAATAACTGCCAGTGGCAAAGGCACAAAAACAGGAAAAAAGATCTGTGAGCACCTCATGGGAAGAGGCAATCTACTCTTTTCCAGCTGAGGAACCAAGACCTTCATCCCAGCTGCTTCACACTGTAATCCACCCCACTGTGAACTGGAAGTTGTGTTTGGATAAAATCAACAGAACAACATCGTCTGCAAAAAAGCCAAACAAGACACTCCTTAGACCAGGGTCTCAAACTCCAGTCCTCGAGGGCCACTGTCCTGAAACTTTTCCATGTGTCCCTGTTTCAACACACCTGAATAAGATTAGTATAGTATTAGTATAGAACTTGACTGCATGCTGAAGTGGGAACCCCTAACCCCACTCAAGTAAATCTAAGTGTTTGGAAAAATTTACTTCTAAAAGTACTGTTACTGCAACATGTTCATTCACTCAGGAGCTGCTGTAACATGAATCAAATGGCATGCAGTCAAGTTCTATAGAGCAGCGGTCTCCAACCCTTTTTTGCGCCACGGACCGGTTTATGCCCGACAATATTTTCACGGACCGGCCTTCAAGGTGTCGCGGATAAATACAACAAAATAAAACTAGTACCGGTACCGAAAAAAGGAAAATTTATTCATAACACACGTGAAAAGACCAAGGAAAAGTAAACGATAAAAACGATAACAAAATAACGCTGAAAACCGATAAAAACCCTGAAAACTATACATTTCACACCTGAGCCTCAACTCTCGTGGCCCGGTACCAAACGACTCACGGACCGGTACCGGCCCGAGGCCCGGAGGTTGGGGACCGCTGCTATAGAGTACTGATAATGACCTACTAATTGTATTCAGGTGATTGCAACAGGGACACAGGACACCAGCCCTCGAGGACTGGAGTTTTTTTCTGTCTACTCTGTAGTGCCCTGTAAATAATTAGCTGAAAATACATTTTTTAAAGTCTTGCTGAAGGAACTCAAATATGCAGAAGAAGTCGGAAATACTGCAGGTAATAAGAACCAAGATCACACTCCATTTGTATTATAAATTCATTGGTTGTTCTATTGGGCCAAATTCTTCATAATTCCAAAGAACCCTCGTGTCTGTTGTATTACACAAGGTCCTATATATTAGACCAAATCCACAAAACACATGCAGAGTTTTCTCTATGCTTGAGAAAGACAAATACTGGCCTAGTTGGTGTGTCAAAATTAATTCAAAATGCATTGAAAATGGATGTGATTTCACAGATTTCCATTTAAGTGAGAGGGCAAGGGCCATGGTGCGGGCTGCCTACTTAGAGATGTTAAAATTCTTTTACATAAATGTCATTGTGTAGTAGAACACCCACAATAAATTCTTAAAAATAGCTGGAGGCAGCAAACCTGAGGCAAGTGTGTGATTGTGAATTCACTGGGCTATTGCAAGCACTTTTCTCACCATGGCACAAACCGACCTTTCTTTAAGGATATAAAAAGTTGGAGACATGTTGTTGTCTGGATATCTGCATCTTACATGCCTCTCTGTCGGCTAATTTCGGGGGAGGTAAGTTCAGAGATGCACTGCGAGTGTGAATATGGCTCAAATGAGAGATCATTGACTTTGCTCAACTGCTGCTCAACTCTTTTTCTCAGTCAACAGGAATTTAAATACAGGAATGCAGCTAAATCACAGAATTGAGCCATAAAGAAGGTTTCTTCTTTTGGCAATTTGAAAATCACATCCAGTGAAATGCAACACCGTTGAGACCTGGATGATCTGAGCACAGACAGAAATACTCAAGAATTGCATTTTTTGGTTCGTATTACTGACATAAAACTTTAATATGATTCAATCTGAAAGGATGAGACAAAAGAAATTCAAGAATTCAAGAAATACCAGTCTCACAGTTTAGACCTCACAGACACACTTAAGTATGTAATGCATCTTTAACAAAGGCAAAAACCCTTATCTGAATTCAAATGAAGCCTCCCGTCCTTCAAAACATCCTCCAAAAACAGGTAATACATGCAATATTCAACAGCTACTACCGCAGTAGTTTATGTGAAATTCTGTCAGCTAAAGCTTAAATGGAGTGTGAACACTGTGATGAATTATTGATGACTTAAGTACTCAAAAATAATTAAGAAAGTACGCATCAGAAGTTTGCTTCTAGTCTGAAGGGAGAAGCTTTGATACAAAAACACAGTGGTCAGCTTACACGAACACTTTTCAGTGTTGCACAGGACCTAATTACATCAAAGTCTGCATTGCATTAACGTTAGTAGCCCCAAAAATCAAAGAAGTCACTAATATTGAAATAAGAGCATTGTTTTAAAAAATAATGTTTTTAATAGCTCTAATGATAGATTTAGTTAGCAGCTTTCTCTGTATGTCTACAAATAGATAACTACAGTATATAATCTCACATAAGGTTGAGGCATATGAGAAATACTAAAATAAATAAGAATATTTTTACACTGAGCTGCCTGAGTAATCTTTGCACCTCTTAGGACCAGAAACAGATAATTATATTTGTAAAAGATGAAAATGCTAATGCTTCATTATTATTGCTTCTAAATATTACCCACAAGTAAATGTGGATCCAACAAAGTGCCATTTCCTGTTCAATAAATAAGCCGGTTCATTAAAACTCCAATGAGCCAACGCTGTAAAGTTTAATAGACCTGACAAAGTCAAGATGTTGGCATGGTTGCTTCTCACTTAATACCCCCTGGGCAGTCTCTCACGAGTGTGTAGGCACTTAACAACTGACATTTACAAATGTCTGGAGGAACATACTGATTTGATTGACTGTTTTTTTCCCAAAAACTGCTGAATGCAATATTAAACATTTTTGAAATAACAAAAATCTCTCTAGTCTAAAATAATCTGGATACTGATTTGTAAATAATGGGATTTGAAATAAGCGGGTAGAAACAGAAAAAGTGTAAATGTCATCCTACTGAATTTCAAACATTAATATTGTGTAGACGTAGAGATTTTCATGAAAACATGTTTTAAGTTTTCTCTCTCTCTCTCTCTCTTTAAAAAATGAATACTCTTTTGATTGAGTGTTTGTGTGTGTGTGTGTGCAGGCTGGTGTGTTGCTTTAAAGAATTATTTTTGATGTTTTGGAAAAACTCACATACATTTTCTTACTAATTCAAGTGTGAATACTGATAACCTTCAAGTCTACATATAGTCACAGCCAATTACTTTAGCTGTGCACAAATATTTATAGCATATTTACATTATAATATATACAGTATATTTAGATTATACATAAATAATCCACATGTTTATATGTGAATCTCTATTTGCTTTTGTGTGTGTTTGTGTGTATTACTTAAAGGATATAGAATCATAACACACATATTGAGGATGTAGCTCATCTTATAAGATTTCAGAAGGACTGAACAGATGGCGGTTGCCCTGAAAAAGCCATCAGCCAATGGGTAAAAGCACGATGCTGCACTAACACACAAACACAGTAAAGGTTTGAACAGTTTCAACTATAACGCACTGGTGGGCATACCTGGTCATTATCACTGAAAAGATGCATTCAGTTTTCTTAATTATCTGCATTCATAAAGTAAATTACCATGTTGTTTTTTCTTCAGTTTGCTGAGAAGAACCTGGGATGCTGATCGTACCAGCAGCTGATTAAGGTGTTTATGAAGAACACAATTATTCTAGCGACAGCACAAGCAGTTTTCCTGATTACATTACATTACATCACATTACATTACAGCAGCATTGGGTGGGGGGGGGAGGGGGGGGGGGGGGGGTTTATTCTCACGCTAAAGCTGGAAAAAACAAAACAAAACACAATCTTACTTAAACTTTTGAAAACAATATCTCATCCTAAAGCTCTGAGCTCAGTTAGCTATTCACAGTAGCAAGTTTTTGCTAGTGTATATTCACAATTTCCTTTTATTAACTATTAAGTTACAGCACCCTAATATCTCAAATGCTCCTTCTGCCCCATTAGATCCTTTCTTAGCAATATGTGTTAAATATATTTGGGACATCTTAACCAAACTAGACTAAAGAGGATGTTGTTGTTCTACAAATCCATCAACTTCACCTCAGCAGAGGTTTTTAATAGCTGCTCTCAAGTAGCTATTCTTTCACACATAAGCCTGACAGCATCCTGTCACACTGACTCACTGCTCTTATCTAAAAAAAAAAAAAAAAAAAAGGACATAAGCCACACTCTGTCCCAACACAAAAGATTGACAAAACCATGGCTACTGCCTGAGGAAGACAGAGGGAAGATCCACAATATAAGCTCACACACAGCACAGTAAAAAGTATTTACCCTCATCCTGATTAAATGTTTTAATATGAACAAATATAACTCAAGTAAATACAAAATGCAATTTTTAAATGATGATTTCAGGGGAAAAGGTCTTGTTCCTTCCTCTTGCAAAAACAAAGCATGCAGTTAAACAACAAAACACAACGTTAATTGACATTTTAATATGCCAGAATTAAAAACCCCTTTCACATAGCACAATTTGACCTGGCAAAGAACTTGACTTCAAATTTTAATTTTAAAACACTGTTAAAATGGAGAATCATAGTGTAAAACAAAGTGACTCAAGTATATTTCTACTTGCCAAACTAAGAAAACTCCATGGATGACAAGCCTCTTTTTTAACTGCACAGGAAAGCAGAAAAATGGGCATGTCACACTACTTTTCCCCACATCTTTTCAGGAAAGGAGACAATGTCTTGCCCATTTACTGATTTAACCAACAGGCTTTTGAGCAGAGTGTCAATATCTGTAAATGATTTACTTTTGTAACATCTTTTAAAGCACCATGAACCACCAGTTCTAACTTGTGATTCATGCCATGATAACAGTCAGGTTAGGATTGATCTTTTCACACAGAGTGTTTCCTCGGTATCAGCCCTTCACAGAAGCTAAAATATGACATGGCTATGCCATTTAGAATGCCATATCGCTATACTGTTGCTTTAGCAAATTATTTTTGCACAGAAAATGAGTTTACATTTCCTTGTACAAAGTCTAGGTATGCCTGAGAGCTGTATGCCAGCCTCAAATGGCCATTTAGTGCCTAAAAAGGGAGCTACTTCAATGTCAGTCCTCTAACAAGTAGTGTACCAAATGACTTACTCCACTCCAGGAAGCTATTGAGCAACATAACACAGTACTTAAAGAAAAGAAACACGTAATACATTCTTTTTTTTGAGGAATGATCCCAGCACTGTTTAGCTAGCTGTAGTTTTCACACCAAAGTAGCCAACTGCTGCCCGCTGGCACGCTGAATGAATATAAGTAGCACATACTATATTACACATTGAGTTTATTCACCAGACTTTCCTTTTAATCTATAGTCCTTCTCATTGCTTTAGAAAAAAAAATATTGATTATGAAACGAGTGATTCTTCTGTACTGTGTCTAAAGGAAGAGAGTAGAAGGCTGTCAAACCAGTGAAGAAAGTAAATAGAACAAAACAGTCCCAAATGTTTTGATGTCAGGGTAAAATCAAGTGATGTGTTACAAAGTGCTGTCCTATTTCATCTGATGTCACTTGATGTTTATTGACTATACACATGGGAAATGCTAATTTTATCCAGAAAATGGTCTGAATAATTTCTGAAGTGACTGTACATGTTGGAAGTCATTGAAGTGAGCATCTGGTAAAACTAGAAAGGTACTCGGTTAGTATGTTCTCCACCAGGGCCACTGCGCTATTTCTGTTAAAAAAAAAAAAAACCAACAAAACGCCACATCTTTTCTAAGTTTCAATGATATTCAGCTCAATCATTTTTATGTAACAAAAGGCTTTTGTTGGTGGACTAATGATCATCATCAGACTTATTTTTCGTGTGCTATAAATGTTTATTGTGTCTGGCTCTGAAATTCTTCAAAGTCTCAGGCTGTCAGTGAGGAAGAGCTTTTGTGACATGCTTATTAAATTAATCCTGTTTACTTTATGAATTGGAAGAAATTAGTCCCCAGTGTATTAAAAATTAGTGACTGCGGAAATCAGGTTTAATTAGGCACTAATTGATTAAAGTATTAGCTAGACAGTTATCTGATATTGCTTTTGCTTTGTCTTTATCACCATATGGCATATGCCTGAACAGTTAGCACACAAGAAGCAGTAGTGCTAGAAAGAGAGGTGACCTTTTAATGAAGGATAAAAAAATACATTAGAATTTCTATCACTCAGCTGATATCCTAAATTAGCTTTTGTTTAAAGGTCACAATTGTTTGTTTGCTATAAATACAACCTGTATATTGAGCCTGATGAGGAAACAAATTAAATGTCACAAAACAACTTTGCTTCATTATTTGATCTAGATGGTAATAATAAATTACCTTAAATGAAGAACAGCGCAGTATTTATTTAGTGACCTTCAGATGTAGGTGGTTGCTAGTTAAGGGCGATTTATCTTTTGAACAGGTTTCCCCATATACATATCAATCTAAGGAGGTTGCTGATGATCTCTGTGCAGGTACAAACGGTCTGTGCTTTTCTCCTGTGCATTCATGTGCTCGCAACTGTTAACTCGCGCTAAAATTTGACTGCCTTACCTGCCACACTACTGGCTCGACGTGATCAGCTGTGATGGACAGGCAGACGCTCAGCACGACGGTGTGAGAGGCAGAGGTTAGAACACTGGCGATGACGGCGTCCCGCATGGAGAACGGCAACATGGTGTAAACCACAAACACGATGAACAGGAAGAATGACACCTGCGGAGACAGTCAAACAGTCATATAACATTTGCAAAGAGAAATGGAAAGGAAAAAATAAAAGGAGCAGAATAAATGCATGCAGAAGAAAGGAAAATATAGATGCAAAAATGTGGTAATTTGAGATTTCAGTTTTCTGGACTAAATAGCCAGGTCATATTAGTGCCTTCAGCTTACTTAAGGGGGACAATCAGCACCTACACTTCAAATCTGACACCTCTAATGTAGCACAAGCAGTGGCTCCCTTTTGTATCCAGTTTTAACACACATACAATTGTATAAACACACAAATATACATACACACATAGGTTCTCACACACAAACACTTCTTTAATTCACTTTCTGCTGCAGGGTTAAAGCTTCTTGGCTGTTCCCCTGCCTGAATAGAAAGGGTTCAGTCTTCTTCCTGCCTGTAGCCCGGATCCGGTTAACCATCCTTGGTTTATTTGCAGGACTTGTGGGAATGTTGTGTTAGGGTGCAGCAAGATGCAAAGAGGAGAGAAAATGCAGCCAAAGGACAGTGCATGACTAAAACAGCCTCTATTAAACCTTAATAACATAAATGTCTTTGACGCATGACAACTTCCGAAGCTGCTCTTAATCAAATGTAGCAAACAATAGATTTTGCATGTCAGATGTGTTCTCAGCACTAGATATATTCTGTTTTTTTATGCACTTGGATAAAACAGAGACATCCACCATGTGGTATTACTGTTGGGCCTACATTACAATATAAAGCACCTTGAGGTAACTGTTAATGTGATTTGGCGCTATATAAATGAAACTAATTTGAAATTAATTGCATTAATTGTGAATGACCTGACAATTACTTGCTTTATTCTCTCCTGTCTGTGCTCAGATCCAATTGATTTGAATACTTGAGTTCTCCCTTACAGCTCCTCTAAGCTCTTATTCATGTGTGAAAATAATATTTAACTACACTTATGAACCTAAACATAAGTAAATATTAAAGTTTTGTCTGGTCCATTAAAGACAAGACACTGATGTTCACATCTGAATAAAAAAATTAACAAAAATTGATAGGCCAAGTAATACAACTCCCATCTATAACTTCAGAATTAACAAAAACCACCACAGTAATTTACAGCTTTTTGCTGTAAATTTGTTGGATGCTGTAACCACTAGTGTAGTAGACCATGAGTTCTGCAATTACAAGAAGAGCAGAAACAAATGGATATGAACAAATGGAGATCATCATAACATACAAACACTACCTCAAACTAAAAGTTCAAACAGTAGCCTTAGATGATAAATGTCATCTACTTTAAGAACTAGAAAGTGCATTTTCTGAAGAAACTGCAGTGTGAATGCTTGAATCGGAATGTATGCACTAAAATGAATTAATTGCTGAATTTTGAGTTAAAAATCTTGAATGAGATGAAAAATACAGAAATCTGTATTTCTGAGCACTTCTGAAAACAAAAGTGCTGAACTGCTAAAAGCTGACATCCACAGAGAAGTTGGAAAATAGTTGAAAATGCTGTAAATTAATGTAAATTAGAAAAACCTAAGAAATGAGAAAAAAATTAGAGTCAGAAAACATCTGAATTAATATTAAAAGTTTATATTCTTCGAATCACTGAATGACTAAAATGTGATCCCTCCACTTGGATCCACACAGTTTAAAAAGTTTACATTCCTGAGCTTTGAAAGACACTGTGCTGGAAAGAGAACAACGATGGCGATGTTTTGAGGGTAAAATGATGGCTGTAGAGCAAACACTGTGGACACAGCAGCAGTTGAAAGAGAAGTGTTTAAGATGAATCTTGGCCCAGTGAGAGAGAGCTCATTAAGCAGGCAGGTGTGAGCCTGGTTGCTATAGTGACTGCACCCAATGGCTCCATACACATGCACACAGACATGCGCCTCACTTTTGCTGCTTAAAATGAACAGAAAAGTCAGCCCCAAACAAATCACTCCCAAATGAAAGGTACATGTCGTATTGACAAAATTCTTTCACCGTGAGTGGCAGCAATGTCCAGTCTACCAAATTCTCAGTTTTCATGCCTGTGGAGTTTATTATATGGACGTGGTGACAGTGTAAAGACAGCATGCTCTTCTGATTTTCAAAGGAACTTTCTGAGCTATTTTAACATTGGAGTCTATGGAGGAGTTGGAGGGAGGAGGCTGCGCATTGGTGACATTTATGACACAACCATAACACCTAGTACAATAACAAACACATTGGATGAAAGAGGACAGCGATGGCTACGTTTTGAGGGTAAAATCATACCTGTAGAGCAAACGCTGCGGACACAACAGCAGTTTTAAGAAAAGATTTTACGATTAATTTCCCCCCTCCTCTCACTCTAGCAGTTGAGCTGTCTCACTCTAGCGGCAACATTCCGTCCCATACACACCCATTATAAACTCTGAAACGGCTGGAAAAAAAAAAGCATGAAACTTAAACTGGAACTGAAGAAAAAGTATAATAGATATTGAAAAGATAAATACAAGTTGAATAGTTGAATGTCTTGTCTTCATTTTAAAGTTTGAATGGTGGCTCTACGTCAATGTATGTGGAAGTAGATACAGTTTAAAGAGGAGTAAGTTGAAGGAGAATTTGAAGGGTCTCCCCATTGAAATACATGGGAAATTTTTGCAAAGAAAAGCATCTGGACTTCTTTAAAGAAGTCCAGACGCTTTTCTTTGCAAGCTCCTTTGACTACAATGGCCTGGATGACTGAGAACCTTCACAGACATGGGAAATTTTTGTTGAAAAAAGTTGAATAATTTTAAAAATATAAATGTTATAAATGACAAAAATACAAGCAGTCATGTCCAAAAGAAGAGGAATCTAACGGTGTTTGAATGGTTTTTCTAAGTAGTTTTGAAGGAGAGAGTACAAAAACCGTACGGAATATATAAAATAGAATAAAGATTACAACAACAATACTGCTTTTCAAGCATTCACACTAACAATGTAAAAGAACCCAATATGTTCCTGATAAGAGTGTGGTGTTATTAAAAAGCCCTCCAGTAGAGCAAGTGCAGACATCCATCCAGATATCTATTAAAAAAGAATTTCACTTATTCAGTCCAAGAATAACAAACTGTATCCACACAAAAGATAACGTAAGAAAACAAGAAAAATAGAAAAGAATGCATTTTATTGTCACTATGCACATGTATAATTAGTTTAAGATCAACAGCAACTCCTACCCAGTACACACATGTAAAAAAGATAGGGTAAGGTATCAGCCACTATCTGCTATATCATCAACTATAAAATATTGGCTTTCTTGATAGATTTTGATTGAAAATGTGAAAAACTGCTACATTGATATTTGGCAATCAACTCAGTAAAGCACTTTACATAATAAGACATCAAAGTGCTTGGAAGTACTGATGAAGTTTAAATATTTGAAAAGTCAAACCAATATGAAATAGAGCAACAATGATTTTTAATTGAAGATGATACTGACAGTATACACTATGCATTGATTATGTTTCATTTTATTAAAAAAAAACTTGTTGAAGTGCTGACTCCTCAAAAAAAACAATGTTCGAAAGGCTATTCTGCTGGGATGATGCAGCATCTCTGTGCATTTCTCAATAGTTGCAGAGCATCTTACTGAACGTAAAGAGCCTTGAAAATTCTGCCTGACAAATCATTACAATGAACATCAGATTACTACCATCTGTTACTGACAATCAAATGCATTTACAATTATTTCCTGTTATTATGAGCATAATAATAGTGGTTTCCGGCAGTGTTTTGAGAGTGAGAAGAAATTAATTATTTTCAGCGATGTGACTGACACAAAGGCCAAGCACCTGAATTACGCTCAATATAAAATTCCACAACCATCCATCCATCCATCCATCTTCATCCGCTTTATCCGGGGCCGGGTCGCGGGGGCAGCAGCCTAAGCAAAGAGGCCCAGACCTCCCTCTCCCCAGCCACCTCCTCCAGCTCATCCGGGGGAACACCAAGGCGTTCCCAGGCCAGCCGAGAGATATAATCTCTCCAGCGTGTCCTGGGTCTGCCCCGGGGCCTCCTCCCGGTGGGACATGCCTGGAACACCTCACCCAGGAGGCGCCCAGGGGGCATCCTTACCAGATGCCCAAACCACCTCAGCTGGCTCCTTTCGATGTGGAGAAGCAGCGGCTCTACTCTGAGCCCCTCCCGGATGGCCGAACTTCTCACCCTATCTCTAAGGGAGATGCCAGCCACCCTTCGGAGGAAGCTCATTTCCGCCGCTTGTATCCGCGATCTCGTCCTTTCGGTCACTACCCACAGCTCGTGGCCATAGGTGAGGGTAGGGACGTAGATCGACCGGTAAATTGAGAGCTTCGCTTTTACACTCAGCTCCCTCTTCACCACGACGGACCGGTGCAGCGTCTGCATTACTGCAGCTGCAGCCCCAATCCGTCTGTCGATCTCCGGCTCCCTTCCTCCCGCAGGCCCACCACCCGCTGGAGGCGCCATAGGGGTCAGGTGCATTGTGTGCCGGGTGGCGGCCAGGAGCGGAGGCCCTGGCGGACTGACCCCCGGCTGCCAAGACTGGCAATAGGGACAAATTCCACAACCTCCTACTAATAAATGTTCACATTGCTGTAAGATGCATATAACATTTAAGAGTGTTTGAATATACAAATTCAAGCAAAAGCAACAGGTAGCAGTTGAAGTGTATATTTTGTTTCATGCATGGTGAAGCCTTGCAGTGTTTTTTTTTTTATTACCTACAGAAGTTCTACACCTCCGTCTTTGTAGAGACAGTGTATAGTCAGGAACACCAACATCTGCAGCTGCTTGACCTTCATAGCAACTATGTCTTTTTCTAAATCAGTGGAGCTCATCTTTTTAGATATGCAGTCTGGCATTTCCATTTTCCATTTTATCCAAGTCATTTCACATGTATAAACTAACAACAATTACCATAATAATCCCCACTGCATAAATTACTGACAGAAAATGTTATATTGAGTATGTGGAGAGAAAATGATTTTTAAAAGATGCAGGAGAAAGTGCAAAGAACCAACAAAACATCTAATGCTAATCCCCATTTCTATCAAATGCATAGCTAGGGCCCAGGCCTGAAACTGTTAAGATAGAGCACTACAAAAGAACATCAACATTTAGCTAATAATATCTCTGGAAGACAAAGTAAATTTAAAGTTTATAAATTTGCATGCATCTTGTTTTCCTTCATTTTGGTCCCAGGGGAGATATGTTTTTTAATCGCTTTGTGCCAATGCCTGACGGAGCTTTAATTGGGTGCAGTCTTTTTTTTGTCTTACAATGTCATGGTTCAGTTGTGCTGGCAATAACAGTTAGAATCCAAGCATGAATGCAGCACTGAGAAGTTTTAGAGGCCATCTATTGGGAAGGGATGCTGGAACAGGAAAGCAGGCAGAAATGGCAGGAAAGCATTGTATAATATATATATATATATATTGGCAAGAAGAGAGAGCGAGTAGTCACCTGTTTATTGTGCGGAAATGCTGACAAAATAAGATGACTGTGGAGAAATGTGAAATTTGATGAGCACAGAGGAGAAAACAAGAGCAGGGTGACTAGCAGAAAGGTAAGGGTCATTTAAATGATGAGAGAGCTCACATAATTGATGGTAGTTTTAATCTTGAGCATTTTTGTTTGTCTTGGCCAATGTAGGTACACGGCACACGCTTCGTAACTCATTTCATGTGATGCTAGTCAACCAAAGCCTTCATTCAGAATACAAATTTTAGGAATTTATTTTATTTATATAGCTCCAAATCACAACAACAGTGGTCTCAAGGTGCTTTATATTGTAAGGTAATACATACAGAGGAAAACCCAGCAATCATTTGACCTCCTATGAGCAAACACTTTGGCAACAGTGGGAAGGAAAAACTCCCTTTAAACAGGAAGAAACCTCTGGCAGAACCAGGAATAGGGAGGGGCGGCCATCTGGTTGGGGAGAGAGAAGGAAGACAGGGAAGTGCTTCCACAGTGAGATTAGATGCAAAATCAGGTTTAAAGCTGAGATGGTCTACATGTGAAATGTAGGAAAGGAAAAACTTAAACTATGCCTTTTTATTATAAACATTGATTTGAAGTCTTTTTCAAAAGCTGTATTTTATTTTTGACTGCTGATCTTAAATTCTCTTAAATGAAAATAGAACATTTTTTACTTTTTTTTTTTTATTATTAAAGTACCATCCACTTCATTTGTTAAAATTAATTCAACATTGTTGGAATACTGCTGAATAGTACTTTGTCTTATATGATAGCCAGTTTTCGAATATTCAGTATATAGTTGGGCTACTTTCAAATATACTGCATTGAATTATGATGCAACTTTCTGAAAATTTGGACTTTTATTTGAGGAAATTTACTCTAACTGGACTTCTTAAATTTGATCTAGACAGAGACCGCAGATGAAGGCGAGGAGAAATTTAGTTCTTCACAAAAGTCCCCCAGTGGAATTGAAGTTTTTATCCCTTCAGTGCCCCATGATAGCCAATGTATGTTATGGTCCACCTGCATAAACATTAGAAATTAAACATTAGGCCCCAAGATTATACAGACAATAATTATTTGTTTTAATATCGCAGAAGAGGAATAAGAAAGTATTAACTTACTTCCTAATACAGGAGAGAGCCGCTAATGCTGCCAAGCACCATCTAGCACAGTAACATAATTTGCTTAGGGTACATAAAGCCTTTCCCTAAATTAATTCTCTGAAATTCAATGCTGCTAACTCAATCACAAAATTGTACCCAGTATAATGGAGAGGCTGCAGGAGTGGAGACACCTGCTAAGTTCTCCTACACAGTTGATACACGATGTAGTATTAAGAGTGCAGGGAATCCTGCATTCTGGTTACAGGAACATAAGGGCAAAGGATGGACGTTGAACTTGATTTCTTGAATAACTTAAATTTCAAGACAAGGTCTGAAATGTCAATTAGCAATATATTTCAATATTGTTAACATTTATCCATATATTCTGTGCAACTTTTGATCCTAAATCAAATCATCTAGTACTCATTGTAAATAAAGCTTACATAATGTAAACATCACCAGTACGAGTGAGTACATACATTTTGCACAAAAGCTTTGTGAGATAATTACAGCAATCAAATAGTCGGGATATACAATAAATTAAATAAGCCCGAAGCTTCAGAAGATAGGATGAACAAAGCACTCAAACAGCCCTATATTACTTGATAAGTACAAGTAAACATAGACACAGAAATTAAAAGGCTCTGATATGCAATAAAGACACATTTTCAAAAATGATGGGTTGATTTTCACATTATTTCACCTGTGTTTTGCATACATGTGAAAGACATCATATTAATGGCTTTGCTCCCACCCCATCCTGTTTTCATAGTTATTAAATCCAAAATGCCAACAGGTATCTGTTCTTAGTTCTGGCATTGGCTTCAGTAGACACAGATCAAACTGATTCAACTGATGCTGGTTCACTAGAATTGGATGGACCTCATTCTGTGATGAATCAAAAGTGCAAAAGTGTCCAGACAAACTGGGTTAAAGCTTCAGAAAATCAACAGAAAATGGACTACATAAAGAAAACAGATGTCTATTTTTTATGGTTTATTACTGGATCATTCAAATGGAGCCCAGCCCTATTACAGGCCCTGTTATCTAAAAACTGCGCCCAAAGCTTTTTGTTGGTTCATCATGCTAAGTCAACTTTGCTTCTCTCCATGAATCTATCCCTTGATAATTACACTGGTGAGGGTTCATAAAACAAATTATAGAGATGGAGTGTCACATTACATCAGCCTTTTAGTCCACAGTCAGTGGCTGAGATTAGTGTACAGGTTAGATTTACTACATAGGATATGTGCGCGTTGCTGTCCATGTGTGTCAGCTATTTATAGTCAGAGATGACATCTACGCATTTCATTTCTGGCTACACTTATTAAAATTGAGTAAAGAAAAAATGTATTGATTTGAAGTAAAGATGCAAAATTAAATGGAGTGCATGAGAGGCAATTAGCCAAGTGCTTGGTTTGCAATTTATGTAATCTGTCTGGGTATGTTGACCTTGATCACTAAGATAAATTAAACCGATAAAGGAGAAAAAAAAAACAATTACTTCTCGTTACACTGAAATGCATCTGTCCCTGTCTCTTCTGTCACCATTTGCCTGTCTTTCCTATCAGTAGTTCCTGTTCTATTGCCATCTTCCCTCTTTTGAGTGCATCTGGCATGTGTGTCTGAGAGACAGGGAGAAGGAAAGGAGGAGAGGAGGCATAGTCCAGACATCTCTCAGTGAGGGGCAGAGGCTGGACCACACAGATAAGCCTTTCTTCCTACCACCAGCAAATAGAGAGGGCTTTGTAGGAAAAGGATAAGCATCCAATTGATTTCAGGTTTGAAAATGGAAAGCGCACTCCATAATAACTAAATCTGAGAGAGCAAGAATGGTGACCACAACAACACATAAGAATTTTTTGACCATCAACAATGAAATGCTTCTTTTACATGATCTGTACTGACAGTGCAGCTTTTAGTATGACTATATTTTGCTCTCTTACCATCACATTATCTCTCAGAGGATGTCACCACAAAAGTACATATGGAGATGTCACTGATTTTATTTAATCCACAATATACTGGATAAACAGCAGAAATCTAATAGGAGAAAGCTTTGCAAATTCTGCAAGAGATAACACATGAGATGTCAGATTCATTTGGTTCCAAGGCTAGTCCATTTCCCTTGGGTGGGCAGGTTCTCTCTTTTCAGTGGGTTTAAAAAATGTAATCAGGACAAAAGGGAAATCATCTAGTTTTGTCAACACATGAGCAGAAATGCAACTGGAAAATATTCAATTCAGAGTGCCATCTATAAAGATCAAAAACAAGTCATGTTATTTCCTTAAATGAATAAGTCCAGTTACTTTTTAAGCTTTAGGCTTAAAAGGTCATATGTAGTGAGATTTAAAAAAAAGAGTAAAAGAATGGAAAAGACACTTGAATTTAAGAGCTAAGTGTACACTATATTTTGAATTTTCACCTACTTTGTCACAAGACAGCCCTCTTCTTGTGGATAACTAAAGTATATCCAAGCCATTTTACAATGTGTTTGTGATATGTGTAACTTTAGTGTTTTAAAGCTTAGCTGCAGTAACAAATGGAAGTTGCTTTTGAAATTAGGTATCGGTACCATAAAAAATGTATTTAATCACAAATTGGCATGCTGTCATAAATTAGAATAAATGTTGTGTTTGGGAATTCTAGGATGGTCCAAAGGCCAAGACATGCCAACATTAAACATTTTTCACAAATATTTCATCTACTGGTATCAAACTCAGAGTATGGTATTTAGTGTACAGTGTAAGCTTACAGACGTTGCCGTATAAAAAATAGCCAGTGATGCTGAAATAAGCAAAAATGCACTTACTTTATCAATACAGGCTTCCAGTACACACATGATCTGATCAAGTAATGATAGTGGGTGTGCCAGTCTGGACTGGTTGGTGCTTTCAATGCTTTATCATATAAGGAATGGAAGCTTTCAGTTGGTGTAGATGACATAAAAGATGTAGACTCTATCCCAGATGTTGCAAACTTCTTAAGCTTATGTGTAATTTCCCAAAGGACAATTTGTATTCACTCATCTGGCCTTATTCCTGGGCTTTCAGGCTAGTCTATTCTACACTTCCAGCTCTTCACTATTGAATGTGATTCTGTTATCATCACCCTGACCCAATCTTTTGTTGCCCACCTTCTGTGAACCAATCAGCCACTGCTCTGCATGCTTTAAATCTCAGTGCTTTTCTTCATTCGTGCAACTCACTGCTTCCACCTCATCTTGGCCAGTTGTCCAAGTCTCCACCTGCTTCGCCTCTACCACCAGCGTCTATACTGGGAGGGGGGCTAATCTTTACTTCCACAAATTATGATGAGGCTCTCAAACAGTCTCGACTTAATAAAATAACTTCAGTAAAGGTTACCAGATTATTTCACAGGCTTTCACCTCTATAAAAATGAGAGTTTTAGTAGCTGGGTGCATGTTTTCCTACCAGGACATCCCAGCAAATTCACCCCAATGTCAGACCATGCAAGGCTTAGAACAACTGACTACTTATCTCAGACTACAGTTATGAGTTAAATGTTTATGATAATGACAGCACAATCACAAAAAGACTGTAGAAAAAGACTAAGTAGGCATAGCCTTTTTTTACGGTGGCCCCTAGAGACAAAGCACTTGCAAACTCCAAAACACTTGCAAACTCCAAAACACTTGCAAACTCCAAAACACTTGCAAACTCCAAAACGCATGCAAACTCCAAAACACTTACAAAATCCAAAACACTTACAAACCCCAAAACACAACGGAAGTGCTCCAGGACGCTAGGGGCAGTGTTGAGCTTTTGTTACCTAGTAACTACACAAGCCAGGAAGTACCCGGCTTGTGTACCAAAGGCTGCTCGAAATGCAGCCCTCAAATGAGACCACGGGACTGTAACAAAATGATTGTTGGGCTTCATTTCTGTACAGTCATTTTAGGATTAGTTAGTAAATAACAATTAGCTAATGTTTTTCATGAGACTAAAATCATCTCACTGTTTTGGAGTTTGCATGTGTTTTGGATTTTGCATGTGTTTTTAATTTTCTGGCAAAAATAAAACACAGCACATCAGGACAAACGCCTCATACCGAATAATTTGGACTTCTTTTGAAGCTTGGGCACCTTGTAATTATTGAGTCAAACTCCTCATATTAAATGAAATGTGAAACCATCAATCTGACAGAAAAACCTGCCTGAAACTGGGTTATACAACAGGACAATGATCCCAAGTACACCAGCAAATTTGTAGCATAATGGGTCAAAAAATAAAGAATCAAAGTGTTGCAATGGTTCAGTCAAAGTCCAGACCTTAGTCCAACTGAGTTGCTGCATCAAGATGTTGAGAGAGCTTTCCATAAACAAATATTTGCAAACTTTAATAACTTAAAGTAATGTTGTAATGAAGAGTTTGCCAAAATTCCTTGATAATGGTTTTAGAGACTGATAAAGACATTCATAAAATTATTTCTTAATGTTACTGCTGCTAAAGATGATTCTACAACAACTAACCACAACCATTCTACTTTTTCAAAGGACTTCGCTGTTCAGCATGTTTTCTGAATCTCCGAAACTGTTCCTCTTATTGTCATTTTCAGTGTATGGAGCAATTTTCAATAAACTGTTACTAGGCAACTAAGGCAAAAAAGGCTTCATCTTAATAAAAAAAACATGTCAATATTTTAAAGAAATACGTGTAAAATAATGTTGGTGTTGGCCTTTTTTAGTGTACATGCTGGTGTCTGAGGAAATGTTCTCCGAGGACAACTTGCTTACATTACATACTGAATTTTTGATTGTGACAACTGGCAACAACATTTTCATCTACTTACTAGCGAGAGCTACACTGCATGAAAGACATGGGAAAAAGTCATCTAAATGACCTTAGGGCTGTACATGACAGGTGAGGTGATTAGAGAGGATGAAGCCAATGCTCTAATCAGTATTTTGTTCCCCTACTTCTCATGTCTACCACTTTGCTACAGCATAGGAAGCTATAATTGACTCTACCTTTTACTTTGAATTCCCTAGTTTCTCCTCTGCAGGAGATATGCACTTAGCAACTGGACAGTAACACCGGGGTAACCACAGTTTCAAAGACTGGTTGTTAATATAATTGACTATGATGCAATTACGCAGCATGCTCCAAAATCATGATTAAAGTGAAATACTTGAAAAATAAATAAATAAAAAATTAAAGATCCCCTCTGGACATGCTTATTAATACAATTATCAAATCAGCTTTTAGGTCATGTTCACATTGACATATATACAGTGGGGCAAAAAAGTATTTAGTCAGCCACCGATTGTGCAAGTTCCCCCACTTAAAATGATGACAGAGGTCAGTAATTTGCACCAGAGGTACACTTCAACTGTGAGAGACAGAATGTGAAAAAAAAATCCATGAATTCACATGGTAGGATTTGTAAAGAATTTATTCGTAAATCAGGGTGGAAAATAAGTATTTGGTCAATAACAAAAATACAACTCAATACTTTGTAACATAACCTTTGTTGGCAATAACAGAGGTCAAACGTTTACTATAGGTCTTTACCAGGTTTGCACACACAGTAGCTGGTATTTTGGCCCATTCCTCCATGCAGATCTTCTCAAGAGCAGTGATGTTTTGGGGCTGTCGCCGAGCAACACGGACTTTCAACTCCCGCCACAGATTTTCTATGGGGTTGAGGTCTGGAGACTGGCTAGGCCACTCCAGGACTTTCAAATGCTTCTTACGGAGCCACTCCTTTGTTGACCGGGCGGTGTGTTTTGGATCATTGTCACGTTGGAAGACCCAGCCTCGTTTCATCTTCAAAGTTCTCACTGATGGAAGGAGGTTTTGGCTCAAAATCTCACGATACTTGGCCCCATTCATTCTGTCCTTAACACGGATCAGTCGTCCTGTCCCCTTGGCAGAAAAACAGCCCCATAGCATGATGTTTCCACCCCCATGCTTCACAGTAGGTATGGTGTTCTTGGGATGCAACTCAGTATTCTTCTTCCTCCAAACACGACGAGTTGAGTTTATACCAAAAAGTTCTACTTTGGTTTCATCTGACCACATGACATTCTCCCAATCCTCTGCTGTATCATCCATGTGCTCTCTGGCAAACTTCAGACGGGCCTGGACATGCACTGGCTTCAGCAGCGGAACACGTCTGGCACTGCGGGATTTGATTCCCTGCCGTTGTAGTGTGTTACTGATGGTGACCTTTGTTACTTTGGTCCCAGCTCTCTGCAGGTCATTCACCAGGTCCCCCCGTGTGGTTCTGGGATCTTTGCTCACCGTTCTCATGATCATTTTGACCCCACGGGATGAGATCTTGCGTGGAGCCCCAGATCGAGGGAGATTATCAGTGGTCTTGTATGTCTTCCATTTTCTGATGATTGCTCCCAAAGTTGATTTTTTCACACCAAGCTGCTTGCCTATTGTAGATTCACTCTTCCCAGTCTGGTGCAGGTCTACAATTATTTTCCTGGTGTCCTTCGAAAGCTCTTTGGTCTTGGCCATGGCGGAGTTTGGAGTCTGACTGGTTGAGGCTGTGGACAGGTGTCTTTTATACAGATGATGAGGTCAAACAGGTGCCATTCATACAGGTAACGAGTGGGGGACAGAAAAGCTTCTTACAGAAGACGTTACAGGTCTGTGAGAGCCAGGGATTTTCCTTGTTTGAGGTGACCAAATACTTATTTTCCACCCTGATTTACGAATAAATTCTTTACAAATCCTACCATGTGAATTCATGGATTTTTTTTTCACATTCTGTCTCTCACAGTTGAAGTGTACCTCTGGTGCAAATTACTGACCTCTGTCATCATTTTAAGTGGGGGAACTTGCACAATCAGTGGCTGACTAAATACTTTTTTGCCCCACTGTAATTGGCTTTATTTTGTATATGAGATTGTGGAGTTACTGATCTCATAAGATTTTCATATTTAAAGAGTTGGGTGAAAATGGATGGAGGGATTAATAACAGCAATTATAGGTTTTAATTGTGTCAGACAAGCACAAAAGTCAGTTAAATAATACATTTGGCATCAGCAGGAAGAATCTAGACCGGCGGTTGCAGTGTAATGCTATGGGCAATGTTTTCATCACACTACAAACTTTATTACCAATCAGTCACTGTTTGATGACCTGATTTAGAATTGCTTTAAGCAACTCTTAATATCTTCTATATTTGCTATTTTCAGCACGAGAATGACCACACCACAAAGGTTATCTCAAACTGATGTAATGGAGAGAATAATGATTGCAATGTTCACCAGATCTGAAGTAAATCCATCAGAAATTTGTACCTGAAATGTGTAGCTGTGGAAACTTTGAGGGCCACAAACCAGACGCCACATTTTAAAGCAATGCAAAAGCAAACAGAAGCCTCACTCAGCATTAGTAAAGTGTTCTTTTCAAAACACTTGGTGATTACAAAGTAAATAACAACTAGTTTAGTACATAATACATAAAAGTGATTTTGGAGACATCTATAAAACGCAAAAAATGCATTTAAATATATTTTTTTAAAGGACCAGGATGTAGGTTGTAAAACTTGCTCCCACCCGACACCTTGACAGCTGTATCTCTACCGACATGCAAAGTGCTGCTAAAAACATTGTCTGTATTAGTTAAGCTAGAGGTAACAGATTGAAAAGAAAGAATTTTATTGCTGCTTATGTATTCTGGTTTAAATGATCCATTATAGACATCACTTGCTGTAATAAATGGGGGGGGGAATCACAAATAAAGTGCTGATCTTGTCCACTTAAATGGATTAGTCACATGGCCCTGATACTAACTTCATCTGTAACTCTTTTGACCTTCTTCTTGCTTTTGGCACTACAAATCTCTCAGAGCCAAGATGTGTTTCGAATGTCGCCTGCTCATTGCTATACTGTGCTCTGAACTGATTTCAGTCATTTATATGCTATATGCCTGGCAAAGAGTGTATCAGCCTTAGAAGCCAGCAACTACAATTGTCATTTAAACATATTTACTTCCTTAGGTTAAGCAACAAAGCTAAATGTCAAAAGAATTTCATATAGCCATCAGATGTTTTGGCTTGCCCTGTCCTCTCAATCTGAGTGATATCAAGAACTATTCATTTATTATTCTGACTAGAACATCTAGTCTAAAAATTAGCACATATGTATTATTCACAGGCTTTTTCCTTACTGACTACATAAATAGATGTGACTCACAGTCATTTCACTAATACATGAAGTAAGTTTTCTGGTCACCCCGGGCGTAAATGAGTAAACTGAAAACTGTATACAAAGATGACGCTGTGTGAGAACACTAATGAGTCATTAGCTTAATCTATAAATTGGCAACAAGCAACAAAAATGCACAGACAGCAGCGCTTCTCAAAAATAATGTGTTCTTCAATACATTTTAATTAACATGGCTAAGATGCAGCAGTGAGAGAGCAGTAATGTCATAATGGCTGAAAATTTCAGTGAACAGAAGAAAAGCATGAATGGAGTGGTGGGTAAATCAGGCCAACTTAAGCTACCTCTCTGAGTCTACACTAGACATCTGTCTTGCCATTACACTTGAATGTGTGCAGCTTTCCAGTGACAAAGACTTAAAGTTCTGTGCTGCATTCATGGAACCCTTTTGTAGGCTGCATATGGCAGTAACAATGAAGAATCACTGTGCATTTGGCTGGCATTTTTTTTACCTTGTGTCTGACCTCAGTATGCATAGATGCATTTCTCACAAAAATAAAGGAACACTTTATAAACACATCAGATCTCAATGGGATAAAATCATCTATATCTATACTGATAAGGACTGTGTAATGTGTTCGGAACAAAAGGATGATTCAGCTGTCCATGGGCCTGGCTGTGATTGGCGCGTGGATATACAGCTCTGGAGTAACTGGTTCAAGCTGGGGGACCCGCCCATTAAATGAAGGCTGGAGCGCCGCGAAAGGTTCTCGCGTTTCTCCCAATGTCCAAGCAGTACCCCGTGACAGCTGCTGGCTGCGGTTTCTCTGCAACAGTTGAGGAAGTGGAGTGGGTAGAGGTGAGCTGCCGTTCCTTTTGATCACCTGTTTTCTCCTGTTTTTGAGTAAGTTTAGGAGGTCAGACACCGTCTTTATTTTTGGCTCTGGTTTTGGGAAGGTTAAGTATGTGGGAATCAATTTAGATTCTTCTGTTTATTATTTTGGCCTTGGCTCACCCCGAAGTGTTAACATTCACGTTTTGTTGTTCCTCTTTTTATCACATTGTGACGAGTTGGGACGAGTGCTTCACTCATGTTATGACCTGGCCCCTAGACGGGTTGTAAGACTGTTAAAAGGGAGTTTTTCCTTCCCAATGCTGATAAGGGGTCATATGATTGTTGGGTTTTTCTCTGTATGAGGCAACTGTTGATGTGATTTGGTGCTGTATAAATAAAATTGAATTGAAAATTAAAATTAGAGAGGACTGAACTCAAAGACACCTCCTCAAATCAAAGTTTAAAAAAGTCAGGCCAGGGATTGTCATGCACCAGCAGGAACCCAGGCCCCACTGCACCAGTGTAGTCTTACAATGAGTCATAGGATTTCATCCCAATTTCTAATGGCAGTCAGAGTGCCATTGCCTAGCCTTTAGAGGTCTGTCTGTCAATTGATATGCCTCCTCAGACCATCACTGACCAACTACGAAACCGTTCATCCTAAATGATGTTACAGGCAGCATAACAGACCTTTTCATGTCTGTCATATGGACTCAGATGTGAAAAGCTCTCATACGTGAAAAGCACAATTAGGCTCTACAGTGCCAGGCAGTGAACACAGCGGTCATTCGAGGATGTTGGGCCCTCAAGACACATTCATGAAGTCTGTTTCTGATTGTTTGGTCAGAGACACTCACACCAGTGGGCTGCTGGATGTCATTTTGTAGTTCTGCAGTGCTCATCCTGTTTCTCGTTGCACAAAGGAGTAGATACCAGTCCTGCTGTTAGTCCTGTCCAGCTTTCATAGAGCAATTGCCTATCTCCTAGAATCTCTTCCATGCTCTTGAGACTGTGCTGGGAGACACAGCAAACCATCTGGCAATAGCATGAATTGATGTGCCGTCTTGGAGGAATAGGACAACCTTTGAAACCTCTGTAGGGACCAGAAAAACTGAAAACCCTCTCTTGCACTCTTGCCAATTTTATTGATATCAAAACAGCCTCTCTACTACTTATCTGACCACATTAATCCCAGAGGTCTAACAGACTTGATTCTATACTGTGATTAAAAAGTGTTCCTCTAATATTTCTGAGTGGTGTATATAGCATTTATATACATATAGTTAGTTTAAAGGGCAACTGTGGCTTTTCCGCATGCATTTTTCTGTACGTATGAATGGCTGGATGATCAGAAGAGACAGGTTTCACACAAGACACCTACCAAGCATTTTGCATCAAAGTCACACTACTATATAAGGTGTAACGGATAAGTTCAGAGAGTTGGGCTGTAAAAATCAGAATCCACACTGGAATTGAATTTGGCAGGTTTTCCATTGAAGATAACCTTTGATGTATCTTCAGGATACTTTTAGCGCCGCTGCTGTTTTTAGATCAGTCCCTTGAAGCAGTGATATGACCACTTAGACTTGTTCATCTATGATTTCAAAAGGACCCAAATTTCACGTGAAGGATCATAGCTGGTGACAAGAACTAGATCTCTGGCTATGACAGAGCAGTTTTAAACAGTTTTTGGTCCAAGAGTCCACAGTTTCCAAGCCTAAAGGTAGCACATTAACCTCCTAGGACCTGGCGTCCACATATGTGGACATCACATTTTGGGTTATTTAGACCACAATACTCAATCTTGCTCTACAAGGGCCTGATATCCACTTACGAGGACATTATACTGCAACTGTTCTATTGAAATTGTAAATGAATATCTCATATGTGGCTCTCATTTTTCTTAGAAACAAAAATTAGGTAAAAAAAAAAAAAAAATATCGGGTAGTTCTTTGTTTTTACATTCATCAGGTCCCAATATGCCCAAATATCACAGAGAAATTAAAAATGCATGCCAAGGAAGAATTCGGGTCTTAGGAGGTTAAGTATGGATTTTTGCTACTTCTTTTCAAAAAATTAAAAACATAATTTGAAGGACTGCCATTTTAGCACAGTGAAAGAGAGCCAGTGCATATCACTGAAGAGCAAGCGCAAGCAGACAGAATGCGACCAATCAATCTAAAGATATCAGCCAGACTTAGACCAGCTAGTCATGCACAAGAAGAGGATACTGACGGCTCAGCTATGGCTTTGGATATTTCTGAGAAATTGGATAATTCTCTTGTTATAAGCTCTAAACTTATATAATCTTCTCTCTATAACCTTAGTCAAGTAATAATATTGCAGGTTTCTAGATCAGTGTAGTTTGTGAAAACTGTATAGATACTCCCTTGAATACTATTTACAGTAGCAATCTATAAAAAACAACAACTAATCTCTGGTGAAAGTTAGTGTGGTTTTCCAATCAAAGGTTCCATAATTATATTTTTTCTAACAGATGATTAGACTTTAGTGTCATTTTCTTGTATTAATATCATTCTAATATAATTTCTCTAATGGGAACTTGTATGAGAACTTCAGTCTATCAGCTAAACTCATTAAGACAAAAGTAAAACTAAAAAGCAACAAAACATGATTAAATAGCAGAAAGCGCTGAAGAACATGCATGTATGAATGTAAAACTTCAAAGGCAGACTGTCTCAGAATGTAGGTCAGAAATCACATCAGATAAAATAAAAGATTAAGATTTTTTTTTAAACCAGGCCAATTACATTCCTGTGTCACATTTCACATAGCTCCACACCAGCAGAGAGTAAAAAGGAGAGACTTAGGTATAGGTATGATGTTGAGATCAAGTTCCATCATACTTTTTCTTGTCTCTGTATCAGTTTTTATCAAAACCAATCACAGGAGTATCTATAAAACACAAATAAATCACTTAATTTAAACACACATGTAACATGCTCTACAACAAATAAATGTACCAGAAATTTCATCTCTTGTCTTACCTGATCCCACGGACAGACGATCCCTCCAGAAAACATAAAAAGGTAACCCATGGCGACCAAACAAGCCCAGATGACCAGGGAGAAAACACGTAAAAGCTTCTTGAAGACAGACTCAATGCAGACAAGCACAAATACAGCCAGGAATATGGCCAGTGCCGTGGGTACAGTGATTACAAAGGCCACATGGTCCGCAATGTTCTGGAAAAGGACAGAGCAAAAAAAAATTGAGCATCAGAAAGGAAAAGTGAGACATGTAGATGGACATTTTAAGAGGGAAGGGAATTTATCAGACGACTGAAGAATAATCAGAGTAAGATACCCTTTCCTACAAATTCAAAGGGCAGATTTCTCGAGAGGACACAAAACAACCTTTGTAATAAAAAGCCATTTCCCTGTCTCTTTCTGCTTTAATATTCTAAAAATAGAGTAACCGAGGCAGATGTGTGCATGCAAATGTACACACCTGCCATAAAAACTAACTAGGGACTGTGGATATAAATGAACACTTACATACAAATATGTGAGCCTAAAGAAAACACTGTATCACAGCTCCTGGTAAACCGAATTTAACCAATCTCCATATTTACAATTTTGTTTGCATAAGACTGAGAAAAAACAAACCAAACCAAACAAAATGCTAATAACCAAAAAAAGGAAAAGGAGTAAAACTAAGTGCCCCCAAAGGATAAATCACAAGTTCACAAGTTTCTATGAAGTCCGGTGGGAACTAAGTGCACCCCATGATTCAGTGAATTGCAGAACCACCTTTGGCAGCAAAAACTTACAGTAATAATTTTCTGTAAAGCTTTATCAGAATTTTGGTTCACTCTTCCTTACAACAATGATTTAGTTCATTGAGGTTTTGGAGGCATTTGTTTATTCACAGCTCTCTGCAGCAATTCCGTTGAATTGAGCTCTATACTTTGACTCAGCCATTGCAACACCTCAATTCTTTTCTTTTTCAGCCATTCTGTTATAGATTTGCTGCAGTGCATGTCACGGGGTGGAAATGGACAAGTTAACTGGGTTTTTCATCTTGCATGAGTGCTGTGTTTTACTATTTTTAATATTGTACAGTGTTCTTGTATTATTGCATGTTTTTGATTGTATTTCTTGTTGACTTGTCATGGAGAGACTCCCTGATTACTAACTTGGCAAACCTGGGAGGTTACAGAGGCCCAATAAGAGGGCCTTGCAGGTCAGGAGAAGGAGAGCAGCAGAGATGGCGAAGTAGTGGGCGGCAGCGGCAACTGAGGAGGTCGCAGGTCGGAGGACATTCTCGAGAGAAGCTTAACTGGTGACAGCAATAGGGTTGGAGGTGCTGGCGAGTGGGCTGCAGAGGGGCAACTGGGAATATTCTGGGCGATCGTGGCTCAAGAGTTGGGAGTTCGCCTTGTAATCGGAAGGTTGCCGGTTCGAGCCCCGGCTCCGACAGTCTCTGTTGTTGTGTCCTTGGGCAAGACACTTCACCCATTGCCTGGTGGTGGTCAGACGGCCTGGTGGTGCCAGTGTCCGGCAGCCTCGCCTCTGTCAGTGCCAGGGCAAGCTATATTGTAGCCCCAGGGCAGCTGTGGCTACAATGTAGCTTGCCATCACCAGTGTGTGAATGTGTGTGTGAATGGGTGGATGACTGGATGTGTAAAGCACTTTGGGGTCCTTAGGGACTAGTAAAAGCGCTATATAAATACAGGACATTTACCATTTACCATTTACCATTCTGCAGCGGTGTGGGAGATTCGCAGCTGCGGGACGGGCAGAAGTATGCCGGATGTCGGTGAGGGGCGAGACACCTGACACATGCTTGGGCCTAGGATAGCAGCGGGCAGAGTTTGGAGCTCTGCCCTCGCGGGGTAAGTCTCACCCAACTAATGATTAAACGGCATGCGATCATTAAAAGAAGAGTGACCGCCGTTTTCCTCCTGTCCCTCAGCGACGGCCGGTGAGACCCGGTGGAGATAGGACAATGGGAGGACGCTGCTGTCTCCGCTATTTTAACGGACCATTTATTGAGACTTTTAGTTTTAGTGGAATTTTTATAGTAACATTTTATATTGCTCTTTTATTCTATTTTAATAATTGTTGTCCCTGGCCAGGGTATTTTACCGTTTATGTGCAAAATAAATGATATTTTTAAAATTTCCTATTGTTTCTGGCTCCAATACTGCTATTCCCGTTTAAGAAGGGTTCCCCTTTTTAAAGTAGAACCTGTATTAAACCGTCCTTGGTGACATGCATAGGATCATTGTCCTTTTGCAGTCCCTTCTGGTCAAGCATTAGCCATTGCACAGATGGCATCACATTTCACTCCAAAATGCTTTGCTATAAAGAGGTGTTCATGACTAACTGAATGAGTGGAACCTGTCCAGGTCTTGGGGCTGCAAACAAGTCCAAATCATCAGCCCTCCACCACCGTGCTTGGCAGCTGGTGAAGTATTTGTGCTGGAATGCTGTGTTTGGTTTTCACCAGAAATAACTTCTTCAATCAATAAATCTTGTGGTTTGTTCAGAGGCACTTTTGCTATCCTAAGCTGTGCTACTAGAGAAAGAAGAGGCTTTTTTGGGACTCTTACAAATAAGCCGTACTTGTTCAGTCTTTTTTTTATGCACTTTAACATTTAACATGCAAACTGAGCCTGTAGAGGCTGAGATGTCGCTCTTGAAAATTTTGGTAGTTTGTTTGAGTATTGCACAGTCTGACTTTGGGATGTATTTTCTGGGACATTAACTTCTGGGAAGATTGTGGCAATGCACACCAATTACCAAAACTTTATAGAGGTGGTCATGAGGAGGAAAACAGTACATTTGACTAGCAGCGCCTGACTACTATGTACTTTCATGATTCCTATGGAAGCAGTAAGGGTCTACTTTGTTTTTTCACAGGACTGTGTTATTATATTATAGATAATACGCTGTTCAATAACAATACATGTATCCATGTCCTGTCATATCCTCTTCTCAGTGTGCAGAATAAATTAGAGTGACAGGATGTTACACGGTCCAAAACAAAAACAGATACAAAAGTCGTTAATCAGTAATTAGCTGAAGTATTCATTATAGGCATGTTTAATTTCTTAAATACACTTTGATATGCAAGTTCTGATAAAATATTCAAGAGCTTCTCCAAGGTGGAGATAAGAGTATAGGATGTTAAAGTGAGACACGAGCTGCCAGGCTTTGCCAGGCTTCACCCCATCAGTGGTTTCACAGTGGTATGATGGGGGATGGAAAAGGGTCAGGACAGGGACATGGAGGCTGACACATCAGCCATATCATATCATATTTTCCTTTGGAGGAAATGAAATCTGTAAAAAATTTTCAACATTTGAGATAAATCAATCAGTTCTATGAATAACTGTTTTCAATGCTGGTTCAGTATATATTAATTTAAAAACAGACGTGATTCACAGACGTGATGATATTAAGAGAGCCTCATAAAATAGCTTCCACATCCATGGACACGATTGTCACGTTTAAAAATTAAAAATATCCACTATACAAAGCAAAACATAATCCAGACTGACAGCAACAATTAAGACTGATTAAATTCTCATTTCAACTAGTGCGTAAAAAACAATAGTCATGAATATAGTTAATTTAAAAGGCATTAATGTGTACTTCTCATTCACTGCAGTGTAATTACTAAAACGATTTTTATTCTTTCAATCAACTCTTTCAAAAGTGACCTGTAATTCTGCTAGCTTAACAATGTTTCTCTTTGCATTTATCATTTTTCTAGTTCTCCTTCTCCTTATTTAGCCCCCCCACCCCCACCTATCCTCTGTCTTTTTCTCGTGCGCAGTCAATGCACTGGGACATGAGAGGATGTGTGTGGCTGCAGAAAGCCACATAGAGTTTGTCTCGCCCAGAGCAGAGCTCCAAAACAGCACAGGATTTAGGTCAGCCAGCTAGGAGGATGGAGGGATGATGGGATATGAATAAAAAGAGAGACAGAAATATGAGGAGGTGATAGATGGCATGAGAATGAGATGATGGAGAAAAAGAAATAGCAATCAGAAAATTCATGCATATCCAGCACAGGGATAGAGGAAAAATATATATATAAATAAATACATAAAAATAAAAAACAGAAGGCAGAAGATGTTGAAACAGATAGTCTGAGCAATGGGCAGGAAAAGATTTATTCACTGCGTACCAACAAAAACATTAAAAAGATATTTGTTAATGTTTTTGTTTATAATTTTATTTAATAGAACTGTTTTCCTAAAACTACAGTTTCAAAAGACTCTTGGTTGGTTCTGGTTTATGCTTCTTGCTTTATGTTAATTATTAATGGTTTTAGGCGCTTTTACCTTGGGGTTAAAAATACTTCTATACTTTGATCTAGTTAAACATTTGTGTTAAATAATAAGTTCAAGATGAAGTTATCCTTCAGGCTGAGGCTAAGGTATCAAATCTTAAGAATGACCAACTACCTTAATATCTCTCCATTTGGAAACCCATAACATCACTATTACAAGAGAGTGTATCCATGATATTTATAATCTAGTTTGGAAAACTTGTATCATGATTTGTTTCAATAGTGGTTAGAAATTCAAACTAGAAATTTATTATTCTAAAATTATTCTTGATTTGATAAAAGAAAGAGGGCACTATTTAACTGCTGACTCCCAGTACTAGTGACAAAGCAATGACCTGCACGACCTTTCTGAAGTTCAGACATAATTTCGAAGCATATATTTAACTGAATACAGTACAACTATAATATATCGAATGTTGTTTTTGAATTTGATGCCAGCAGCGTGTTTTAAAAACCTGAGACAGAGCCTTATTTCCCCACAGTGCTGCATCACCTCTTGTTTTAACAGCACCTTGCTAAGTGTTTGGGTACTGAGGGGACCAAATGCTGTTATGAAAGCAAAATACTCCCATATTATTGCTTGATATTTGCCATTCTTTTCATTGCATAATGGTATGAGTGTTTTCAATACAAGCTGCACTGTAGACAGTATAGTTTAGCACCAGTTCGCCTACTACACAATCATGCTGATGGAAAATGAAATGCTGTTTTTCTTGCTGAAATAAGCAAGATGTTCTCCAAAAATTACTAAATGAGCAGTAATGCTACCAAGACTGCATCAAGGACACTGACCTTTGAACTTTGACCTGAGAACAAGCCAGACGGTCTTCATTCTCTATAACATAGAGAAAGAGCCATCCATGGTTTTTTAAATTTCAGATAACACACCAACCAACCATAGGAAACTGCTTATTGTAGTCATCTGTACGTCATAGTGCTGTTCAGACCTTTTGTTTGCAAGTATATTATACCCCTTTGGAATTATTGTACCATTAAATTAATGTAAAGCAGTTTCTCACAGAGTAGTAAATCCCTATCTTTATTTCTGAATGACTTTTGCACGGTTTTTAAACAAGTATTTTGTAGCAGTTCTCATTTTCAAACACAATGTGCTGCCTATTTTAGTAATAAACCCGACTTATATTCACTAGATAAATGCTTCGATATGTTTTTTTATATTTTATTGTGCTTTTTTTTGCTTTTAACTATACTGGAGTACAGTAAAAGTTGACAAACGAGTGACTGTGTTTCTGCTGTAACTCTAGTACAGTAGGAAAAGCAGTATGAGCACAGGTCTTTTTAATAACGTGAAGGCAGAGCCATTATCATCCCATCAGAGCTGGTTGAACCTTTACACCGTGCTGCAGTGTCAGCCAGTCTTAGTTGATAGTGCTGAATCTTGGTAATCTGCTAATGTTATTGTTTCAGTAATTAGGTATGAGCCTCCACTGAAAGCTACCCCCTGGTTTCAATCTGGTCCTATAAAATAGTGGACCAGGTTGAAACCAGGTTCAACACCTGAACTATAAAATAGTGATGATATGTGAACTGCACAATATCTACATGCTTCAATATCTGATATTAAAAAAAATGTCTTGAATAAAAACTAATTTTTGAAATAAAAAAGATAATTTTTGTCATTTTAGGACACACATTCACCTCATCCCACCCCATGGATACCACAAATATTATAATATGCAACAATTAAAAATGTATGTAACATTATTAAAACATTCTTATCTAAAAATGTGAAAGTTTTCAGATTATGATATGCTCGCTCGTAAGATTTCAGCCTTTTTGATGTGTCATTTGTTACCTAATCAGGCATTTATGATTTTGTTTTGTTCTAACTGATTGTCCATGCAAGGAACTGCAACAGCTGACTTTCCAACCACATGTTAGTGAGCTCATCAGGTTACTATGCAAGATTTTCTAAATATTATGTGATGTGTGCTCTGTGAGCCAGTGCTTTCTATGCAATACTGTGTCTTTGTATGTTTTAGACTGATCACTTCAAAACAACAGACACAGCAGAGACAGTAGGAGAGAAACACTTTTCTAGATTCGGCCAATGTCTAAAGAGTTCTCGTTTTCTTAGATATATAACAGTATGAAGTAGTGAAGTAGGAAGCTAATGAAGGACAGTCAAAAATGGAAGCAGAGCCAATGACCATAAGCACTTATATGGTGCTATTTTGCTTTTTTCATTTTATGAATTTTCAGATTTTTCCGGAAAACATACTCCATCAAAATAGTGAAAAAAGGAAACAGATCTTTCTGCAGCTATGAGCTCTTAAATAACTAAGACCTTTGCATCCCCTCTCACCTTTATCTCACCCTTCTCCTCACATTAGTTTTGCAATAAAGACATGATGTGACAACCTAAGCATGTATGTACAAACAAACTGTGTGTAGTCAGTTTCGGTGACCCCATTTGCATGAATACTTATAGGATGTACACTATACATTATATAATATATACAGTATACAGTATGTGGCTTGCATCCACTTCAATAAATGCAACTGTTTAATATTCATTTCCTACACATACACAAGTCTGCATGTGTGTGTTTGTTTCTGTGTGTTTTGAATGAGCAGCTTACCAGTCCTGAAGCAAAGAACACAGTCAGCAGAGCCAGGCAGGCACCCATCACTATGAGGAGCAAAAACACAATCAGAGGATGCTGCTGGCTCATACAGTAGTATGATTCATACAGCCAGTCTGGGGACTTGTTTCTCTTCACTTCACCACCACCTCCTCTTCTGTTTACTTCAGACTCCCCTGTCCGGTCAAGGAGATACCGCTTTCTCCTTATAGCCTCCTGCCACATGGATCTTGGAGCTGAGAGGGAGGAAAAAGAGGAGGTGGTCACTGCTGAGGTATGAGTAGTTTCCACCACAGATGAGGAGCAGTTGCTCTTTTCTGTTCTTCTGCTGTTGTTGTTCCTGTTGAGGACCCTGAAGTGAGAGCTCCTAAGCTCCAGCTTAGTCTTCGAGTCCTTCTCCACCTCCCCTCTCAAGTCTTTCAGGCGGGGACGGCTGAAAGCTGAGGCTGAGTCTGAGTCAGAGGCAGTGTGCGCTGGCCGGAGTGGTGGCAAAAACGCACCAAGGGTAGAGCGCAACATCCTCCTCTTTCTCCTCCTGCCAACATGTTGGGGTGGAAAATGAAGAGAAGTGCAGGCAGTGAGTGCTCTTTAGAGTGAGAGAGAGAAAAGTGGGAGGGAAGTGGAGGGAAAGAGGAGGGAGAGAGGGCTAAGGGGGAGGGGAGAAAGAAAAAGAAGGTGCAGCAGCAGGGAAAAGTCAGCAAGTGAATGAAAGAGTAGAAAAATGAAAAGAGCGGAGAAACTGACATTTATGGAGAATGCATTATGTGGTATTATTTGTAATAACATGTGTTTGAGCAGAGTCCTAGAGCTCTAAACCAGATGATTATGATTTTCAGAGCAGCGATAAACCATATCATTAAATCAATTCTTTTCAGTTATCCCCTTTGCCTCTCTTACTTAATAAATAGCCAAGCAAATAACACATTTGTCAAAACATGCATATTTGCATTTTTTTCCCCAGCTGCAGATTACACAACTGAACCTCAGTTGAGGCTAAAAAAGTATCCAAATAAATTTGTTATCAATGTATAGTAGGACGTTACGAGTATGAGCAATCATGTGCCTGCCCAGAAAAACTGAAAACTGGCACACTTGTACATACATGGCATCTCCTCAAATCCTGTGTGTGTACTCCTGCAATGATGCACATGCACAAATGCCAACACACACAACCCCGTTCAGCTATCTTAGTGAGGACCCTCATTGACACAATGGTTTCCCTAACCCTGACCCTAAACCTAACCATAACCTAATTGTAACCCTGACACTAAAACCACATTTTGAGCCTCAAAAATGCCTTTAAATGCCTTCAAAAACGTGAGGACCGGGTTGTGTGTCCTTACAAGTGACTGCTGGTTCTCACAAGTATAGTAGAATGCAGATTTTGGTCCTCACAAAGATAGCTAGACAGGAACACACACACACACACACACACGCACACACACGCACGCACACACACACACACGGGGCAACCAAAAGGTGGTGCTGGCCAAACCACTGTCATTACAAAGATGAGTAAATCATGACAGGTTCCTCTAATCCCCTAAAACCTGAACAACCTCATTTGTGGGCTGAGTTTGCACAGCAAAACGACATATTACTGCAAAAACAATAATAAACAACAAATATATAATTTCAATATTAAAACTACAAATATACCCTATGTAATGTTGAAGGGTTTAGCATGTGACTGTAACATTTTTCAACTGCAAAACAGAAAATAATGAAAACATTTGGTCTTGGAGATGAAATGGGTGATGTGATTTAAAATTATTTGGATTTGATTGAGGAGCCCTAAAATAAATTATCATTACTAAAGAATTATATGTGAGCTACTCGTAAAGTTTTCCAATATCAACAATTTAACATTTATGTTTGAAGAGAGTTCAGCTCACATTTTTATCAACTCTGGGACTGCCTGACCAAATGGAGACTGCTAAGTCGTACTGATGATATATTTTTATTTTACAAAGCTCAGCTCCAACTGGAACCCCCCACCCCCACCCCCCACCCCCCCCACACACACAAAGTATCAAAGCTGTCTTCTCTGTGTCTGCATTATATTGTTAAAAAAAAGGATTTGACTGTTTGTATCATTGCTGAACAACCTGCATGCCACATAATCTTTAAACAGTAGGCTAACCTGTTAAATATGGAAGTTGGTGGAACATCTTAAGGCTTGAAGCTTTGAGTGTGAACACATCAGAACTGGCAAATTTCAGTTTATCTGATTCAACAGTTTAAGAATTTCAGGCACATCCAGGCACGGCTTTGAGGGCCACAGTATCTGCCAGCCGCAACAGCTATAGCAGACCCATGCGAAACCTCATTTGTCATCAATACAGAAAATCTGAATAGTTCTTGCACTGTAGCTCCATGTTTGGATATCACCTAAACATAACAATAAATCAGTTATTAATTGATGATTTAATATGCTGCAAATGAAAGCTTTTTTCCTGCTTCCTTAGAAATAATTTAGTTTAATATTGTTATAAGGATAGAGTGCAATGTGACCAATTAAGCTAATTTAGAGATAATGTGCAGACGGGAAAACATGATACTTATTCATTCCAAATGAAGCTGAGAATATTTGTAGGTAGTAGTTAAAAAAAATGTAGCTACACCTCCCTCATAAATAGACAGGAATGTATCCCTCAAAGAGCTTTTATAAAAACAAATTCACATTTTTACAGTGCTCAGCTTGGAGTTAAATATCTGGCACTAGTATCCTGCCTGCAACATGGAGCTTTGATTAGTCCTGAACCACAGCCACCCTGCTTTTCTTTGCTAAACTATTCTTTTCGCTCATCTTCATCAGTACCTGCACATCATAGCATCATTTTATTCACCCATTTTCTCTTAGCTTTCATCTCTGCCTTCACCTCTTATTTCATACCCAGGGTTTTCCCAGCTCATTTTCCACAAGTATGCTGTCTCTGCTCCTGCATCCCAATCCCTCCTTCCATCTCGCACCTTTCATCCTCTCCCCATCATGTCCCAAAGAAATCCTTAGATATTCTCTCCTTCAAATTCATATTTCTATCCTTTTTCGGGGTATAAAAAAGTATATCCATTTTGTGAGCTTCAACTTCTGTTCCCCTACTTCATCCAATATTTTCCTATCCCGTCATTTTTTTTTTCCACATCACAATTCAGGTTCCCTTTTCACATGCCTTTTATTTCCCCTTTCTTCCCTCTTCCCCCCATCATGCCTCCAGTTGGTGAGCTCATTCTATCCTGACCTACTTTCTGCTACCATCTTACATCCCGTCTCTTCTTTCACTCATCTTTTCTCAGTAACATTATTATCGTTTGATATGGCCATGTGCTGTAGGTGACACTGGCAACTTATGTAGGAAAAATGAAAGTTTTCTTTGACCAAAACAATCCTGTTGTTTTACAACCTCAATTCTGCAGAAGTTGGGACCAATGTATAAAGTGTTAAAAAAAAACAAAAAAAACAATGCGAGGCACATGAATCCATATGTTTTTCACAGTGGAAAACAAAGTTTTTAAAATGAGTAAACATACGATTTTAGGAAAAAACATTTCCTCATTTTTAACTTGATGGCATCAACACATAAAAAAAAATGACACGAGACTGGAAAAGCGAGTCATAAAAACCTGCATTTCCAAATTGTGAAACAATTTCAGAAAAATCTTCTGACATTAAATCCCAAAGATCTTTGGGTACTCATCATCTACAGTACATACAATCAAAAGAAGATGATAAGTACTACAGAATCTGTGCACGGCACAAGGCTGAAAATCAATATGCTCATGCTCATGGTTTTCAGGCCCTGAGGCACCACTGCATTAAAAATGGGCATGATTCGGTCATGTCAATGAATGCATGGGCTCAGAAACACTTGTAGAAATCAGTATCTGGAAACAGTTCTTGTTTTTACAGGCGATGCATTTTAAAGCTCTATAATATAAAAAAGAAGTCAGAAATTTCACCATCTTCACTGGCCAAAAAAACATAGTTAAAATGGACTGAAGCAAAGTGGAAAGCTGTTCTGTGCTCAGATGAATCAAAATTTGTAATTGTTTTTGGAAAACATGGTCTGCATCTTAAACTAAAGAGGACAGGGACCATTCTGCCTGCATGACAATTACAATGACACTAAATATTGATTGGCAACCAAATCCTTAACTCCAGTTCATGTCAAGCAAAAAGGTGGTCAAAATATTGAGCTTCCTTTTTTTCTGTTTAGTTTTCGTAGAGATACACCAGTTGCTCTGACAGTTTAAGATAAAGTGAGGGGCCTTTAGGCAGAAAATTTGTCAGGGGCACAAACAAGGACTTCAGCTTTTTCATTGAGTTCAAGAAAAAATGAAGTCCCTGTTTGTGCTTCTGACAAATTTCCTACTAAGAACCTCAGATATATAACTGAATGTCATCTGCATAGCAGTGATAAAACATTTCCTTAAAGGTGCTCAAAATGTGCTACAGAGGGAATAGAAGGCCCCAAAACAGAATCTTGTGGCACACTGTATGTAAGAGAAGTGGCAAAGGAGCTGTACTTAGAAACAGCCACAGAAAAGCATCATTCAGGTAGAAATGATGCAAAGGAGAACCAGACACCCACCCAATATCTGAGCCTCTTCAGCAAAATATGAACAATATCAAAAGCAGAGGTAAGGTCTAACATCAGCAAAACGAAACATCACTTTACAACAAAATGCCACTGGACACACTAAGAAGAGCAGTTTCTGTAGAATAAACCAGTAATGTGTTGATTATAGTGAGCACTCAAAGACCAATAGACTGAAACAGGAGAGAGAACAGGAGGAATCTTTCAGTGAGTCAACCAATTTTACCATCTTCAGTAAAGAAACAGGTGAAAACTTTCTGAAATAGCACGCCGAGCTGATGCAGGAACACACAATGAAGATGCTGATGGACAAGTATTATTTCACGTCATGTGAAAAAATAGGGAAAGCAGGTGGAGCAGGAGTAACAATATCACTAAGTGTTAAATAACACCTTACGATTACCTCTGCTCTTTGTAACAAGGTTTGAAAAAGACAAAATAGTTTATGAGGCTATTTCTCATTTTTGTCTGGACATATAAATGGCATCTAAACATCACAGATCGTTATTTTAGGTAGGCATCCTAAACTCATATTGTTACACTTTCAAAATAAGAGTTACAATCTGCCTTTCTGGGATCAAATTCAACGTCAGTGGTTTCCAAAGGGTGTGCTGGGATTTTGTATCTAAATAGTTAGTTTGTTGTATCAACACATTGTGTGCAATAATACAAAAGTAAAATCTATACTCCAAAAATACTTCAGTCAAAAACAAGCAAAAAAAAACAAACAAACAAAAAAAAAAAAACCCCACCAAAAACATATCAGTCACAGGGTAAGTCATTCTATTTGCACAAGATTTGCACATGGATGGTGGGCGTTACCAGAGGTGACACATCAAAAGGCCTTGAGGAGGACAGTAATATTTGTGCAGGGGGGGGGATTGGATCTTTTTCTTCTGCAGAATAAACCACAACTAACCACCACTGCAGAAGACCAACAGAGAGGAAAACACGTCTCTCTATAGACAGTATAAAGAGAGCCACCTGTCTTAAAGCTTTAGATGCATCAGGGATGTCAACAGTGCTAACCCTGAAGGTGTTATCTGTCAGGAGAAGTTTCCTAATCTTAACACTGTGGCAAGCATGATTAAAAGACTGTGGGAAACCAAAGACCCTGGCCTAAAAGAAGCTTCAAACGAGAGCTGGAGCTGAACCAGAAGCAGCTGTGTTGAGAGAAAGTATCTGCTAATGTGGTGAAGGTAAGCAGCCCATGGTGCAAAGCAGAAGAAAGCTGACACAATAGCAACAACACTTACAGGAAGACTGCTAGGTCAAGATGTCGCTATGAAATTACCATAAAATGAGCAATGAAAAACATATGACGTTTTAAAAAAAAAATTAAATAGAGCATGCTTGTTCACAATGACTTTCAACAATCACATGTGCTAACAATTCTCATACAAAAACTTTCAGCACGCTGCGCTGGAGCTCTCACTTTGTCAGCCAAGGCAATTACCCGTGTATTTACAGCGGAACACTGAACTCAGTTTACTGTCACCTTATGCAATATGCCACAAAAAATGCGAATAAAATAATGGGCTTATTTTTTTAATCACGTCAAAAACTTCACACTTTGGGTTTCTTTTTTAGGAAAAGAGTAAAAGTGAGCTGTTATTGGTAAGTGTAATTAGATGGCAGTTGTGCTAAGGTCACAACAAGGACGAAGCAAGTTTACAACTGGCAAATATTTTTAGATTTTAAATACCATACCTATTCTCTTTAAAATGTTATCTTCTTGAAATGTTCGATAACTTACTTTAACGCAAACTCCTCGTTTGCTCCCATTTGATCTGGAAATTGTTTCGCGCCAGTCCAGCAGAGGGCGCCTGCTCCAAAATACCGGAAGTGATTGGCCATTTCCGTCCAATCAGTAGGTATTTATTTTTGCCAATAAGGGAAGACAAAAAGAAAAATAAGTCTGGATTTTGCAGTTTTACATTAAAATTTATTCGTTTTTACTCATAGTCAAATGTATTATAGTGCGAACAAGATATCTTATTCTTTCAACAAGGGGAAACAGCGCTATCTCTTAAACATATTAGAAGATGTGACAGGGAATACTAAACTGGCAGTAAACCCATAGTGAAGACATTTGGCTTACTATATCCTACAACACTAAGTTTTTAAGGAGATTTTGTATTGGACAAGCAGTCTTTTTTGGTCCCCAAACAACACATCTTAATTGTTGTTCTATCCACATGTGATACAATGATATGCCAGACATAAATGTACTAAAGTATAGATTGTCTCTTTTCCCTGGCTGTCTCCACTTCTCATTTGATTTGACCTAGATATCAAAGAAGACCTGGATATTTTAAGGCACTAGAGTATTTAACTGTAACCCTTAATTATCTGGGCAAAGAAATTTGCCACTTAACCCATAAGTGTGTCTAACTGAGAGCCTCCCAGCAACCTTAACCTTCATATTCTCTTGGTAACCTTGGTGATGATTGTATTAATAACTCTGATGCACAATTAAATTCTTAAAAGCACCATGGATGTTTTGAATTCAGGTTGATAGAATGACTGGATCAGTAAATATTATATAAGTATCACAGAATGTACTGCACTAGCACATATACCAATACAAGAGCATACATGCAATCTCGCAAATGAATTACTTCATTTGTGAGATTTTCTTTCTTTTAATTTATAATACTCTTTGCATACACTTTGTAAACCATCCCACCTGCCATGTCTGACTCCGACCTTTAACTGCATCCCAATCCAAAACCAAGTTTTACCCTTCAAGCAACCCTTTGAAGGAGCACATACCCGGGAGCTTGTGCTTACTTTCCAAAAGTATCTAAAGGCATTTCATGTGTCTTGCCTTATATAATATTTACTGTGTGAAAAGAAAATATATCCAAAGTATTTAAATTGAGAAGAAGGAGAGCAAATCAAAAAAGGTCTCTTGAGGAGGACTGTTTTTTTCCACTCCGCTTTTATTTTTTGTGCTGCTTGTTTTTGAAAGTGTCTTCAGTCATTCACAGTTTCTCCATAACCCCAGACGGGAAAAACATCCTTCATTCACACTTCATGAAGTGCGACATATTCTAACTGCACACTAATCCATTTTCTACTCTCCACTTTACCCTTAACAACTAATCAGCGGCTCTATTTTCCTCCAGCTGAGTTCCTGGAGAATTTTGATTGCCCTACCCTTTGGTGAGTTTAACCTTGACATTAGTCACAAAATGATGAAACGTTAATGAATATGGATAAAAACTAGATGTAAATGTGTGAAGTATAAAGAAAACGTGTGAGGAAATAAGTCATTGTCACTTTGACAGTGAAATGGGAAGAGGGTGACAGCAACCAGAGCCTGTATGTTTGTCCCTTGAGAGAGTGAGAACAGTTAGACTTTCACTATTTCTTAGATAAACCACCAACTGCTCCACTAATTACCTTTTGCCCTAATTTATGTTGGGTTAAACTTTTCTCATCTTTTTTTTCTCAGTTTTGTTAGTCTCCTTGTCTTTCTTCATGTCTGATTTATTATCAAATGGGAATACTACACATCAACTCACCTCACAAAAAATACTTGAAGTGTAGACGTAACTGAACAAATAAACTTTTTTTTTTTTTTGGTATGTAGTTAACTTTTAAAAGAAAAAAATGTTTATCTGAGTCATCAAGGCTGAAAAGACCAAAAACAGCAGACATTTATGGTATTTTTTCATGTATAGGGTTCTCACAACTGCATCAAGAGCATATTAATAAGCCTAAATCCATCATTGCTTAGACAAAAAGACTTTCGAACTTACATAATATTATGCTAATACTTACCTTTTATGTTTATTTCATAGCTTCTAAGCATACAGTAAAGAAAAAAGAAGGAATATGGTAAACTGAAGATACTTATTTCTGTCACATTCCTGAAATATTTTTTATATACATATAAAATAAAGAAGACAAACCTATCATAAGGCCAGGCACAGGTCTATTTAACGGAGCACAAAAATTCACTTTTGAGACCACATTCAATGCATCTTCACTGAGCTACAGCATAACTATATTTGAATTGAAAATTAGCATCAACATCAAAACCATTAAAGTGGATCAAAGGTCTTCCATTAGTAATATTTTCCACATTAAAGGTTGGACAAAATGTAAAAGTGCTGTAATAATGGCTTCGGTATCATTTAGAAGGCCTACTTTCAAATTAATGGCATGTTAATGCACCCTTTAAGTCTGCATTTTTCAGTCTGTTTAGGACAGTTTGTGTTTGTAACCTGCACTGATTGATGGATTTATCATCCTCTTGGGAGGAGGTGCAGCTAGCTATTAATGTCTGTGAAGGTTCTCAGTCATCCAGGTCATCGTAGTCTAAGGAGCTTGGAAAGAAAAGGACTGGACTGGACTTCTTTAAGTTGCTTGAAGACGTTTCACCTCTCATCCGAGAAGCTTCTTTAGTTCTAAGGGTCAAATGGTGGGGAGTCCCAGATTTAAACCCAGTAGGAGTTTCCCCCCAAAGAGGGACAAAGGACCCCCTGATGATCCTCTACCTAATCACATGAGCCAAGGTGTGAAAGCAGGTGTGGGTCCCAATCAGCCAGGGTTTCGGGTGAGCTCATTGTGAAACCTGGCCCCACCCTATCATGTGATTTCCTGAGGTCAGATGGCCCAGGATGTGAGTGGGCGTTAAGGCTAGCTATTAATGCAACTTTAACATTCTCTATCATTGCCACACAGTTCACAAGACAGAACAGTTTACTATTAACACAGCCTGTAGATTTGAATTCATTAACTCCAATATGGATCTCTATAAAGTCTGGGTATGTAGCATACAGTAGAAATGTTAAGATGGTGTTGCTGAAAGATCAAGGCTTGTGGCTGGAAAATTCAAACTACAGTGCTAAAAAAAACTTGTCCGCGGGTTCTTCACTACTTCTCTTCGACATTTCACTGTTATTTAATCTATTTTAAATACAATCAACTTCAGATCTTAATAAACATTTCTCAGAACCTTGTGAATTAAATTGCCCGCCACTGAAATGTATTCATATTTCTTTCATTTCTCACAGACGTGACACAAGTATTGCTGTATGAAACTGATGGAATGGTGCAAACCAGATGTTTTCATATATTTCTGTTTTTCCCGCCATTAGCTCTGGACACTTTATTTTCAATGCTAGATTGACAGTTGTGACCCAGCAGCAAATGATTTTGCCAACCGACAACAAGGGATCACAGAGAGTTTTGCATTAGAAAAAATATCACTTAACCAAGGGTCTCTGAGACACGTTGTTCGTGTCATTTCTACATCAGTAAAACATATCAGGGAATAACCTCCAAAACAGCATATAAACCCTATTGAACAACAGAACCTCTGAGCATTATTGTCCAGGTGTCCTCTGGGCTGAAAATAAGCTTTAGCGATAATAAATTAGTGTGCTAGCAGAGCTCAGTTCAGTTCTGTGATCCTCACGTCTTTGTGTAAGCCTCCATTATTATCGGCCTTCAGTGGGAGGACACTGCTCAGACGAGCTCTTCGTTTTCTTCTTTGTGATGTTTGCTGCAGGTATTAGACCATGGTAAAGATGAGCTGTACTGCAGTATATTGAATTAGCCATTTCTAACTTTTCCAGAACTGAGCACAATCCTTCAATGATTATTCACTCAGGGACAAGACTGCGTCATCAAAATAGGATTTCAGCCTTTGTGATCAAAATAATACTGATAATAACTGGCTGTTTTTATTGGTGTCTTTCACAGAGTCCGAGGACACCCTATAATTCATCAAACCAGAATTATTTCTGGTTTGATGAATTTAAATAATTTATGAATTTAATTTTATGAATTTAAGCACCTAGACTTAAAATGAAATTGATTATGATGTAACCGGATTATATTTGAATTAAAGCTTTGCTCGTGTACAGCTCATTTGAGCGGTGTTTTACAGCGTCCAGTAAGTTATAGAGGACTGATTATTAGTGAGGGAAGTACCAGGACTACGATGCTGTGCCGCAGAATGCTGGGGCTCCCATGTTGCCGAGCATAGGAAACATTGCAAACAGGTCTGTTAAATCTGGGATTTTTAAAAAAAAAAAAAAAAAAAAGGGGGGGGGGGGGGGGGTTGTATCTGGTACAAGCCTGAAGTCTATGAATAAGCAGCAATCTTGTGGGTTCATTATATCAATAGATAACAACATTTATTTAGAGGTTCCTTTATACATTAAAGGATTTCAACACATGGGCATAAGAGAAATGGCACTTTCACCAAACAGGTGGACGATCTTTTTAATATGACCTTATTAAAATGGATATATAAAGAATATGTGAAACAAGAAGTGTGACAGAAAAGTAACACATGCGCACACAGTTTGACATGTCCTAAAATACTGCAAGGCAGGATGTGTTAATGAACAAGGTCTGTAATTAAAGCCTTGTGATCTGACACAGCTGCTTACGTTATGCTGAGACACATGACAGCCAGGCTGAGATGTGAGGCTGAGTTGAGAAAAGGACTTCGTGATAGTTTTAAACAGGAGCTGAAGCACAGGAGTTTAAGACAGATCATAGCTTGTCATTATTCTAGCCAATTAATCGTACTACTTAAATACTTGTTTTCATTTCTTCATCATTTGCTCTTCTTTTTTGTAATGTAGGCATCCATAAGGCCAAAAGCTGAATACCAAATATTGTAAAATTTTGCAGTTAAACTCCATGCCATACCCAGATCTCCAGATATTAAAAGCTGTGCTCTCTTATCACTAAGAGTCAGAATTTTGATGAGCCTTTCCATATTTTATATTATCTTTTAATCTATTTCCTTGTAGTGAGCTGGGCGGGAATGAAAATTAAGCAATTAAAGGACGTCAACTGCTGTCATAAAAACTATTTTCCAGTGACACTTTAGGATGACCTGGATCTGTGCCAGGAAAATTTCATCATCCAGCAGGCAATTTGCCTGTCAGTCCTTCAGTGTCCCAACACTGCGGGCTGTTTTCACCCCAGCTACTGAAATATTGTCTCAGACCCGCTTATATTCCACAATATGCTTTATTTCTTTATCTCTGTCTGTTTTTTTATGTCATGTCATTTTGATCAAGTCAGAGGCGGCTGTGATAGGCAGACCTTCTTCTACCATTTACACAATTAGCATATCTGCTGTTATGTACAACTCTTGTATAGGTCTGCAAGACTGATTAGGTTGTTGCATTATAATATTACTAAAAGCTGCAGCTATATTAACAAAGTAGCTTCAAACGTTTTCATGTCAAAATGATGCTGATGAGAGCAGTAAGAGCTGATCAAAGCAATGAAGCTGCAGATGAAAGATAAAACAGTTAGTTGAATCTGCAAAAGGGCACAATAGAACTGGGGGAGATGCAAAGTGGAAAACTCACTGCATGTATACGTTTACGGATGGATGACTACTTGTCTCCTGCCAAAGAAATCAATATTTAATTCCCTTCGCAGTTTTAATTTTCGATCTAAAATGCTGATACTGCCGACTGTTAGAGTGACTATCGAGACAAACCTCTTGAATTTCTGTTTCTACAAGTGGACAGGAACAAGGGGAGGATCACTGGCAGTCTGTTCCAGAGCAACAGTTAAAGCTCGTTACTGCAAAAACTGCTTGCAATTTACTCAAGAACAGATTGTCTGCCATTTGTTGTCGGTGTAAGCTGTTTCTTGACAGATGCCCTCCAATGCATGTCTGCCAATTTTTTTTAAAAAAAAGAAAAAAAAGAAAAGAAAGGGAAAATGTGTGCTATTTTTTGGGTTTCTGCATCCCTGAACTTGCTAGGCGACTACAGACAGATTTCTGTGATTCTGATTTTCCTTAGTTCTGATGTTTTTTGTTGTTGTTGGAATAGGAACATCTGAGTACCTTTAAATTCAAATTCAAATTTTATTTGTCACATACACAGTCATACACAGTACGATATGCAGTGAAATGCTCAGACAACTGCTCGTGACCTAAAGAAAAAAAAAGAATATGAATATGAATAAGATAGGAAATAGATATGAAAATTAAAAAGGGTAAATTTAACTAGGAAGGAATAAAATAAAATATAAAAATTAAGTTAAAAATTAGATAATTTTTATATTTTATTTTATTATTTTATTTATTATTTCTATTCATGCCATCCAGAGTGGGATATGAAAGCTTGCCTGCCTCACGGTTCATTTGGCGAGCCAGAAGGGCAACACAACTGGCCTATCAAAACGATTTGTTTAAGGATAACATACAGCAAACCTTTATTTTTGTGGAAATGATGGTCCAGAGGACACCCTGATATTTTATTCAGGCATTGCACCAGCGGAAGATTGTCTATTTTACTTTGAAGTTGTGGTTTATATTGATGCTAAATTTGCAATCTTTAGGGATAAAAAAAAAATCGAGACAACACGTAAATGCCAAAAATGCAGTAACACTAATGGCCACTTAAGGCTTGCTTCAAAAGCATGACATTCCCAGAGGGTATGGCATGCTTTTCTTCAATCATAAAATAACATGATTACAGCCTGGCACAAAAACATTTTCAATCTTCAGAATCTTTCCTTCATAATGACTGAGCGGGGTAACTTTCATTTCATTTTATTGTATTTATTTTTTTAAATAACTCACCCATTTTGCTACTGTCGAGGTTGTAAGTGGGGCTGCTTCGATGGATGGAGTGATGGAGCCTTTCTGGACATTTTATTGGGATTTTCTAGAAAATAATAAGAACTATTGAGCCAGAGATAAAAAGGTTTCTTCCTGTTAAAAAGGACTTTTCCTTCCCACTGTCGCCAAGTACTTGCTCACAGGGGGGGGGGGGGTCAACTGAGTGTTGGGCTTTTCTCTGTATTATTGTAGGGTCTTTACCTTATAGCACCTTGAGGTGACTATTGTGATCCGGTGTTGTATAAATACTAGTATTTATGACCCTATTACTAAGCTCTCATTGACAAATAGATGATATATACCAAGGCAACGAAGATTCCAGGTTCAGAGTCCACAGACCAGTGAGTGACATCAGTGGCATCTTTTATAAAGTGGAAGCAAAATGGTAGCGTAGCATCAGCAAAGTGCAGAGTGCTGAAACTAATGGGTGACATCATAGGGGTTACTTGAGGAATGGGAAATGAATCCTGTCATTAATCAATTAGCTGGTTATAAGAACCCCAACCCTGTCACAGACAGCCTAAATTTTGCATTAATACTGCAGATGTATCCATTTTCATCGCAACTCTGCAACAAATGCTTGCTGCAACATGTCTCAGAAAGATATTTTTATATAGATTTATCCATAATCAAGTTTGTCTGATTGCGTTTGACAGCGTTAAAACCAGGGACAGTGTGCTATCTTTCTTGTGGCAGAAACTGCAAATAATGGCTACAACACTGATAGAATGATATGTTGATCCCTTAAATTCTTAGAAGTGCATACACAGTATTCAGAAAGCTGCGGTATCATGATACTCCAACATACAAGCCTAATGCAATAAGTGGAACCAGTCACTTTCCTTTACATTTTCATATACCCTGAGAGAACAAGAGTAAACAAAGGAGCCCGAGACGAAGATGAATAAAAGTAATTTTCTATTTTCTTTTTCTCCCTTCGAGTTCAAACACACAAGCGCAACAAAAACACAGTGCATAAATGGGGTCATGCTGCATTCTGCGGTGTGTTGTGTTGCATAAACCCAAATCATCAAGCAAGCTATCAACATCTGAAGAGATACATACAGTATGCAGTAATAGGCTGAGTCATCTAAATCACTCTTCAGCAGGGTGCAAGCTACAGAGAAAAGATAAAGTGATGGAATGCACCCGGTTTGTAAATGTGTTTTTCTGCATAAATACAACCTCAAAACCGAGCATGCTGAATATAAAAATAATGCAGTCATCATTTAATCATGGAAACATGCATTCGCTCTCTAAGTTTATTCTTGGTGTTAACTTTCAAAGAACCTACATCGTATATTTTTATGATTTGTAGGTTTCATTTTATTTATGTTACGCACCGTAATTTTATTTGTTATTTGCTATTTGCTATTCATAATCTACACCCAAAGTAATTTGGATTAGTCAAATATTTAACAACAGATGGAATTGGCATTATAATGTGGAAAGGCTTGAAATGATAAACTGACATCAACTTATCTATATTCTGCAGTTGCTGTTGGCTCTGTTGAAGATTATAATGGCATTCAGCTCATTGTTTTAGTTTTACAATTAGACATTTTGATTCAGTCTCACGGCTCTCCTGTACTCACTGTGGAAACTTTGCCAAGAACAAGCAACAAACAGGCAAAGTAAGCGACTAGCTGGAGAAGAATATGGAGCATTTATCAAATAAGGTGCTAGCCATTTTTATCTGTGACAAATTTACTTTGCATTATGCGAAGTTAGTCTTTTATTATTGAAAGTCTGGGTGTGTAACCATAAATGTTTTGAAAAGAAATCAAATCTGAACTGAATGTATGGTTTGATTTAGATAAATGAAACATTTTGAGTTTCTACACCTTTAGAAAATTTCGGACCAACATCCGTCAGCAACTGTGCTGGTTGATGAGATTTATACCTCAGTTTCGTTATGCAATGTTTGTCGACAGCCGCCTGTGGAATATGAAAAATTAACACTGCCTTCTAAAGAAATCTCCAAAAAATGGAACTAATGATCTGGAAGATGTAGATGTAACTAGGGTCTGTTCCATTCCTCTGTGAGGGTCTTTAGAGAAGTATGTTTCTTAAAACTGCCAAAAAAAGCTCCATTAGTCACAGAAAAATAGGTTTTGTGGGAAGCAAATGAATACTGGTGTGGATGGGTCATTAGTGAGCTTTAGACTAGAGAGAGGCTGAATGGAGCCATTTTATCAGGCAGAATACAGAATCCATCATGGCTCTTTGAGCCAAAGAAGAAAAGATATCTCAAGTGAGCACATTGGACTGAACCTGAACACGAATGAGCATGAAATCAAGGTAAGTGGAGATATCTAGGCCAAGAGGCTATGCTTGTTAGCTAAGAGTATTATACTTTGACTTTGGAAACACAAAAGGGAGATAAGCTATTTAACAGGTGCTACGTAAACGAAAGATGAATGAACATGGTGGGTGCACATAGGTCACAATTAATGGGATCTGATTTTAGACACATTTTATGTAGCTATAGTGTGGAAACTCAATCTGAATGTTTAGTTTTAGCTATCAGTGGCATATTCAGGGGGCTTTGATGGTCGACATTTAGACCATTATTATTTTTATAGTATATTATTCTAAAACAAATTTACAATAAATATATGAATACATAAAAAGAAGAGTATGAATAGTGTGTAGAATTCGAAGACCACCACGTTTAAAGGTTTGTTTTCCTCTAAGAGGCTGAACTAAGAAAGGAATAATAGAAAGTGAAAAGTGAAGTGGGACCGATGTCAGTACATTTACGATTTTACAGTCGTACAGAACTTCAGATGGACATCATCTTTCACTTAGAGATCCATTTACAGGTGCAAAAGTAACAAGTCTGTGAGATTTCTTGACTTCCCTTTTCACTAAAACAACACCATCACTGTCATTTTCGTCTCTATTATGCACACTCTGTGCTCGCTGTGTCTACATGGCTCCATGCTGTAAATAGCATAATGGTAGAAAAGTCTCTTCCATACATCTTGAAAGCATGACAAAAAGAACCTGTCAGTAGTTAAGGCTGAGCCTTTGATCACATTTTCTCTGTATTTCAGAAAGACACAAAGGAAGAATAATTGGCAGAAAAATAGAAAAAAAGACTTGTCAATGTCACTTCTAACACTTCTTAAAACCCCCCAAAAAACAAAAAACTGGCCTGAGCACTATTGGGTGGCATTGAGGAGACAACAGCTATATCATTTGAAAATGTGTATGGCAAAAATCTGATGTATATATGACTTATGTCTCCATATTTTACCTGGGTGTTATTTTATGAGTCAGACCAACAACCATTACAAGCGAAAATAATATTGTAATAATTGTTCTCTGGACCAAAATGTCCCTTATACCCCGATACTATGTATCGGCACCAAATTTTAAACTAGAGTCATGGTGCTTTCAGACAGCCTGGAGGCATAAGCTATATTTAATTCCAGTCGAGGTCGAAAGGAAGCTCTTTTAAAGAACCTTCTTTAGCCATTTCAGTTTGACTGGTTAGCACACAATGAGATTGTACTGATTTATACGTGAAAAGGGCTTGTTTATGCCCTCTGGAAAGCTATTTTCTTGACATGTTGAGCACAGCAAAGTTCTCATTTTTAACGTAGTATAAATTTATTTATTTTTTTGAAAAGCGCTCTTATCTAGAGAAAGATATTCACTCTTTGCGAGCATTACATAAACACAAGTGCCCCCTTTACTGCATGCAGATCTCAGCAGGTGAATGCTAACCGGAGGCTCCTTCTGTTTCCCCTAAGGGCGGACATGCTTTTAGGCAAACCATGTAGCAGCACAAACTGTGTGAACAACCAGTGTGTGCAAAGGCAGCTGAATTTCTCATCAGTGCATAGGCCAGATCCCATGATCTAATCTAGTAAATATATAAATAGATGGTTCTTTGTTCCTGATAGATCTAACTTCTAACAATATTATGAACTGTAGCTGTGCCAAAGTAATCATTACAAGCCATAGATTTAAAGTCTAATTTCCTAGTGTCTTAGTCAGCCATTTTAAATGAAAGACTAAAAGGGGGCATCCTCGTTGCCCCCTTTTCCGTTGCTTTAATTGAAATTAAATGACAGTTTCAGCCACTAACCCTCTAGTGATTAAACCTTTAGATGAACCACTTCATTGAAGCCCCTTCTTCCCGTTTCCCTGCTGACAATCTGAAAGCTAATGGCTCTGGAGCAGCTACACCAAGCAAATGATCCAGCAGTGCCCCCATGAGAGACTTTGTGGGATTACAATATACTTACATGATGTTGAAACTGTGAAAAAAGTTTTGATTGTTGTAGTATCTTTTGCACAGGTGATTGTCTTCATGCCTTAACTGCATGAAGAGTAGTGAGAATAACTTCTGCAGAAAAAATTGCATCAAAGCAATTGAGAGAAAAATTATATTAGTGCGTTTCCTTGGACACAGTCACTTTTTGAGTATAGTCCACAAATTCTCTCTCTCACACAAATGACTTTTGGAATTTTAAAATGTTTATTAAAAAAATAGAAAAATTGTATTTTAAAAAAAAAAAAAAAAAGTCAGTTGTTTACACAATACAACCAGCCATTAAATGTACAGGAAGGAATGAGCTGGGGGGAGATTTGGTTCATGTAACAACCTAGATTATCGTTTAAACATATTGCTAAAAAGCTGCACTGGGACAAAAAAAAAAAAAAAAAAAAAAAGAGAAAAAAAGCTGACAGCATCATGTGTCCATCAGTTTGGTACATGGCATGTTACAATAATCTGACTTTCGAAACACGAGACTTTAAGTGATTTTTACTCTTACCTCAGCTAAAAGTCTCATAACAATAAATCTCTGGCTTGCCAAGCACAAGTCATATCACAAGTCGCTATGTAAACTTTAGCTGTGAAACTCTGTCTTTGAAATACTGACTTTAAAGATGGCAGAGGAAAACCTCTGGAAGAAATACGAGGCCCTCTTGCACAAATCAACAATTCTTATTAATTTAAGGAGAAAAAAAAAAAAAAAAAAAAAAAAAAAAAAACACCCTCACGGACATGCTGCTCATGCTAACAATCACTGACTGCGATCGGAGTCTGCTCTCAGAGCTTACATCTGCAAGCTGTATGGCAAAAATAAAAGTCCAACAGCTTTGTTGCCACTGACAAAACACAAAAGGCTCTGACTATGTAATGGAGAAGGGGCAGATTTGGTCATTTAGAAAAGGCAGTTACATTGTTGCTTTAACAGAATCAAAAAGGATATAAGGCAAGAAAACAAGCACTTTGCTGGTAATAAATAGCACCAACTTTTCTTGAACTAACAAGATATAACACTGCTAAAAAGGTGCATTTCCCCAACACAGCCTATCAAGAGGAAATACTAATGAAGAAGGCAAAAACAAACCCCCAAATTAAGTGATATGTTTAAAATAAGAACCAGTGGTGGGAGGGGGGGGAAAGCTATATTTGGACAGTTGGCAAAATTTCAAGTGATCATAAATCAATGGTAAATGACACATGAGTTATGTGTTGGCATCATGGGATTTTTGGCACATTTCTCACATTACACCCTAGCTCCCTCTTGTGTTGGAAAGCTGTAAACAGACAGTCCTAGGCCCTCAAATCCTTCTATTGCACAGATCAATGTAGGCTAAAATAAAAAGCAACCTTATAGTGGCGAGAACTCCCTCATTTAAAAAAAAAAAAAAGTGGAATAAATTAAAAAACTGGTCAATATTGCACAGAAATGCAACAGACATAAAATAAGGTGGCAATGTTTACAGTACAGAACAAAACACAGACGTGCTAATGTGTGTGGGGGGAGGAGACATTAGTGAGGGGGAAAACAGTTTTTAAAACACAACCACCCAATTTAATTTAAAAAAAAAAAAAAAAAAAAAAAAAAAAAAAAAAAGGAAGCAGACAATGGATGATGCCCAACACACACACACAAAACACTTCGTACATTCAAACAAGTCATCACAGTTTGAGCACTTGCGATAAGGTCCGTTTTTGTGCCGTCACACCAAAAACACCGTCAGCGTTGAGCTGCATAGGTAGAAAGGTAGTGCTTCGATCCAGAGTACAAGTTGTAGTAATAGCCCTAGCTGTAGGGGCTCTTCATAAAGAGTTCAGCTAATAGGGTGTTGCATTCACAAGATCAAATGAGCCCCGAACCTGATGAGATGGGCCCCGACAAGAGTCAAAAGTTCAAGAGATGCCAGGCTCGATGAACCAGTTCAGTAAAATGGCACACGATGTTCAAAAAGGTCCAAGCTCCATGGAAACTCTACTTGACTTGAGCTGCTCAATAAACTAGGAAGTAACACTGATGAGAAGGTGAAGTCGGGAAAATCCTCAATCAAGTCTGTGCTGGTGTGCGTCACATTGAGAGAGGGGCTTCTGACTTCAGACAGATGTAACAAAATGAGTTCAGTCATGGATTTAAATTCAGTTTTCAGACAAGAAGTGTGCGGCATAGTGAACTGACTTGGGAATGCTAGCACAATAAGGTGCATTTTTGACAGTCTCCCGTATCAAGATTTCAAAAAAAGAAAAGTATCATCACATGATCACTTTGATGGTTATAGAGAGGCCTTCAGAAACCAGTCGGGACAAATACTGTAGGTGTATTCTTTGATCTGATTTGGTTCAAGGCAGGAAGATTGTCCTTCTTTTTGCGTCGACAGGCGTTACGGCCGTACTGCTGCTGGTTCCTGAAACCCGATGTAGCGTTATGAACTTGGGGAACAAATCTGCGCTGAGGACTGAAGTTGCCATGACTTTGGCCTTGGAGGTTACTGCATTGATTGTGCTTGAAGCCAAGTTTGGGATGCTCCAGTGAACCGTGGGAATTGGATCCCATGGCATAAGAGCGGCTCTGCAGTCCTCCTACCTGAGGGTGGTGAAGTTGTTGTTGGTGGTGGTGGGGACTTAGGAGAGGGCTGGTAGAGTTCATGTATTGTGAGATTTGAGGGGGCTGTGGTGCGGCTTGTGGCGACTGACGGTGCACAACGCCGATGGAAGGAGGAGTCTCGTGGTAGAAGCGGCAATCGGAGAGAGGGGGGATGGCTATGTTTTCTGGGAGGGACATCTGGATCTGAAAAAATGTGGGGAAAAAAGAAGATTGAATTTGGGATTCTTTTAAAGCATTAAAGGGCATTTGAAAAAAAAAAATTGGACTTTGCCTTTTGAAATATAAATGTCAGTATGAAGAAACAGACCGACCTGATGCACTGTGTGAATAAAGCCTGCTGGATGCGCAGTCCTCAGGTTAGTAGTCATCTGAAACATTGACTGGAAGGTCAGGGGATGGAATTGGACAGTAGTATTGGTGCCGTGAGGAGATTCAGATTCCTAGGAATGTCCATATACAAGTTAAGAAAGCCACACTGACAAGAGAAAAACCTTAAACATTTGGACTATGATCAAGTTGTGATGGAACATTATAGCTGCTTTGTCTATGTGCTTTATCTTTACATATTTTGAATTGCCACCTTGTGTGCCAAAGTGGTTGTCAAATAATTTGGTAAAATGAAGAAAAGAATATTTGCCCTTACTATGTCACTTCCCGAAGAGGAAGAAGAGGAGAGCGAGCAAGCAGAGGACGAGGACAAACGGTGATGGGGGCTGTTAACGAAAACTGGAGATGGTGACGGGGAGTCGGCACTGAGCGGGGAGGATGCGTCTCTTTGATCCCCACCCAGCATCAGCCTGGCCAGATCCTGTTCACATGCCTCAACATCTAGGACCAAACAGATTACGGTTAAACTGCATTGGGTATATTTGACACATTTTCCTCTTTTCAGCAACATCAGTTATTGAAACTGAACTCCAGTTCATGTTACGCAAAGCAGGCACTAACCAGAAGTTGAAGACAACATTCTGTGGTTTCCCAGCTTGGCATACTGCTTGGCACCCCACTTCTGGATTGTCCAGTCCCTGTATTTCAGGACCTCCTGGCTGACTTTGATGAGTCTTCCCAGAGTACTGCAACATAGAGAAAGTAAAATATGACTACTTAGAGAAACACTGTAAAGATTAAACTCATAAGGAAAGGTTACACTTTCCTTATGATTAGGAGGGGGTGGGTTGGCACAAACCTGTCACAGTCTTTGTTAGGGTATGCACGTGAAAGTGGAGAAACACTATGGTTTAGTACCATGTAGGCAAAGTCAAAAACCTGCTTGACTTGCAGAACCCCATATGAACTTCTGCCCACGTCGTTGCCTGTGAAGATCACAGACACACACATACACTCGATTAGTTGAGCATTACAAGACGGACTCTAACAGCATGACACATTTTGGCGTTCATATATCAAATGTTTTGGGATGTGCAGCAATCATTTGCCTCCTCTGCACAACTTTTATTGTTACTGAACCAACAGGTGATTATACTGCAGCCCTTTAACGTTTTTATTTCCCCATCACTTTGGATTGCCCTTCCAGCAGCCAATAAATACCTGTGTTTTTTTGCTTTTGCAGTCATGTCTTGTACAAATTCTATACACATTTGAACATTTTCTTTATTTTAGTCTGACCTGGTTGGACTGGATCTTCTATGCAGAGCAATGATGGTCTGTTTCCATTCCCCATTTCTTTGAGCATTTCCTCCTTGCACAGGTAGGCTCCTCCATTTTTCACTCTGATGGCGGTCTTAATGTAGTCGAAATCACGGCCGTACAGTGCAAAAAATTCAATCAGCAGGATGCCCAGGTTAATGTTGGGACGGCTCGTGTCTATCCGAGGGTGTAGCTGATTAGCAGGACATAAAAGAACTTATTACCTTTGCTGTGTAACACTTTACATTTTAACAACTTTTTGGTCAACTTTTACAAAATGTTTTTATTTTAAATAAACCAGAGTGTAGTTATTACCAACTCTGGAACTAATCACTTTGCTGATGAGCATCAATGTGTACCTGCAGGAAGCTGATGGCCATTAGTATAAGACTGTATGAGCTAATGCCTCCAGTGAAGACTTCATTCAATTCTCTCTGCAACAGGAACTGCTTCAAAACGAAGATTAAGGGTGGCAGAACGGGGTACTTCTACAAGAAGAAAAAAAAAAAAATTAGCAGAAAAACAAAACGATCATTTACACAAACTCATTTTTTTTAAAAAGGGAAAAAAGTCCGTCGTTAAAGGCTTACTTTAAGGTAGCTTTTGATGAACTGTGCTGCTTTGACTGCAGTCTCCACATTAAAGCTGATGTCCACTTTGACCCGTGTTTCACAGTCTGTAAGCTTGATGATTGGCACCTAAGGAAATGTCAGGAATTAGTTCACAATTTGGCAATGCCAAAATTAAAAAGCCAGGATTCTCTCTCGACTTACTGTAGCTTTGTCAAGGACTTTGATGGGATGGGAGCCGGACACATTGTGTTTTTTCAAGGCTTGCTCCAGTTCTTGCAGCGGGGGACGGTCCCACTTTCCGAACACCACCAGGTCAATGTCACTAAGAGCGCAGCAGAATGAAAGCAACATAATTTCAAACGGTTTCTTTACACGTCTCTCAGACACACACCAAATGTAAAAAAAAAAAAAAAAAAAAAGATAGCTACAACAAGACAAAAGAAGTTACTGTAACCATGTTCCAGTCATAACACTTCAATCTTATCTGCTCAACAAAAAGGCTTTTGACTACATAACATACATATGCACATATGTACAAATATTAAAGAAAGCAGCAGTGATCTCTGCCTGTTGGTTTGTGTACACATGTTAGAAAGACAGTTTTATTTCATAACCAATATTTAATTGTTCAGGCAGTTTAATTTTCATTGCTGAGCGAGTATTATGTGAATCCAATGAAAACAACAATTGCACAAAACAGATGCTGTATGCATTCATTCCAAAAACCACTTCATTTGCTAATGCGATACAATGTTTCCAAATAAGGCTGCTGAATATTTTAAACTCCTGCATATTTGCTGAAATGTCACTCCCCCTCAACAGTCTTCATCTCTGTAACTCAACTCTCAGGACAAGACCTTGAGAAATACAATGCATACAAAAAAACTATAATAAACAGCATCTAGTTCGGTGTAAATTCTAGCAGAATGAACACTGAATGCAGTGTGGCATTTTAATACAGGCAAAAAAATGGTGCTCCCACTTCCTAAAAAGCAGCGTATTTTACATTTTACAAGAAGCCCGTGTAAGGTGAGAGTGCACGTCAACGGTAATGCAACAAATGTTACCTTGTTGGAAGATAAAGTCCAGTGCTGAAGCTGCCAAATATCTCCACCTGCAGAGGACAACATAGGTCTGGTTTCAAGAGCCATAAGCATATCTGAGGTATTTGCTAGCTTGACCTTGATTTTGAGCTGACAATGTGGAACCTTAAAAAAATAAAATAAAATAAAGACTTCAGTGTAGTTACAATTAAGGCCATACATGTTTGCACAATTGGCTGTTTTTCCCTTTATACACCACCACGGTGGGTTATTAAAAATAAAAAAGTAATTTTTGTTTAGTTTATTTATTTCAAGTGCTGAACTTAATTGGTAGCTAGTCATTGAATGTGAACATCATTAAACTGACAAACCAAAATCAACACATCGGAGAGATGGCAAAAAGTTTAGAAGAGGCCGAATCAACAGTCAAGCACGTCCTTCAAAAGAGGAATACACAATCTGAAAGACCAGCGCAGGCTGGGGATGACAGAGTTTGATGCTTAAGATAAAAAACAACTTCACAACATCTGAGTCCTCTCGAGGAGTCTATCACTGACAAGGTCAACAATCAAGAGAGACCTTCATGAATACAGAGGGTATGGAACAAGGCTCAAATTATACACTTGATAACATGGCAAAATTAGACTTGACCAGACAATATCTAAAGAGAAAAAAAAAAGGCTGCTCACTTCAGGAAAAATGAATTCATGATTAACTTGTACGGAAAGATTGGAAGAGAAAAGTATGCAGAAGGGCAAACTGAAGCATAACACATCAGCTGACAAGCATGGTGGAAGCAACATCATGGCACCAGCATGTATGGCTGCCAATGGAACTATGTCACTAGTGTTTACGGATGATTTAACTGCTGACAGAAGTAGCAGAAGTTCCCCTTTAGCAAGCTGTTATTTATGATTTTGGGAAGGAAAAAAAAAAAAAAAAGATTTGCAAACTAAATTTGACCTTGCAATCTTTTTGTGTAGTTTTAAGCCATTTGGATACATAAATATTCACTACTTAGCAGGTGTCTCTGAGTGTGCAACAATACAGTCTGGACACAGCTTGCCATCCAAGGCCGCTAGCATTAGGTGACAACTTTGTGCTCTACCCTTCTGCAAATATGGTCAATTCTGGACTTAGTAAAAACAATAAAACTCAGTAAAAAAAGTAAAGACCAAGCCAGCTGCACTGCTATATGGGGCAGCACACCAAAGAAGGTTTAACTCCAGCCTTACTTGAGCAGAATTCTAATATTTCTGAGTCTTTTACGTAGCACTGATTCGCAGATATCTGTATCTCTGTGCTGCATCCACAGTTTATGTATCCAGCTTGTTGACCAGGCTTTCTACTGTTAGTGCCAACTCCTGATCTCCATTTTCTACATACAGTGTATGGGCAAAATACACTAATTTTTATGTGTTAGTCAAGATGTGCAATAAAACTATTGCCTCTGTAAATGTCTGGTTTCTAGAAAAGAAAAAAATAAAATAAAATCACCACCAGGGATAGGAGGAGTAACACAGAATGATCTTCAGAGAAAAGAAAGGAAAAGAATCCAATTCACAGTGAGGCCCAGTGGGATTTCTGTGGGCCAGGATTAGTTCAAAATGTTTATAATGTGAACCCCCACCCCCCCAAAAAAAGAGCCATTTGTTACAGAGTGCACTCTGTTGGCAGTATACAACGGAAAATAATTTACTAATGTTACTTTGGGAATGCAGGCAATATGAATGAATGATTACATCTGGCCAAGTCTGTTTGGACATATAGTGTAAACTATGCTGCTGACTGCCTTCTGCATAAAGCAGGACACACAAATGTAGTAAAGTGCCAAACGTAATGACTGCTGAAACCATGAAAATCATAGGCCTGATTTATGCAGGGCATCACAAACAAAAACAAGCTGCATAATTATAACCATAAAAACAAAACAAAAACAAAAACCACACATACACCAACAGCAAAGAAAAAAGAAATTGGATTCTCGTAAAGTTAAGTGCAGGGCAAAAAGATGCCCTTTATTGTGACCAAGGCAGTAAAAAACGCTTGATTGGGGTCATCGCTGTACTTCCTCAGGCTTACAAGTACCTACGGTTGAAATATCCCTTTTTGTTCTAGCATGTGTCCGAACGTTTGGATGCCAGACAAAGACTGGGAGTAAAGGTTAGTTTTTTCCAAATATATCTGACTCGTGTTCAGTGTTACTCTGGAAGCAGGGAGGAGTACTCCTGAATTTAACAAGAATCTAACATCAGCTTGTCTCTTGCTTAACTTTAAGAAGGCACTCTGATACTCATAAGCCAACATACTTGGCTTATGAGACGTTTGGCAGCACATCACAAAAACAAAAGTATGTAAAACTGAGCATCCCAACCCCCACCCCACACCAGAGTTACCTGTCCAAAAGGTGTGCACAGTTAAACATCTATGCTGGTGAGACTCACCTGTACTGTGGGCCACAAATCTTTGATAATCCCCTCTATTCTGTTCACTACATCCCTTCTCATCGACTCTTCTTCTGGTTTTGGTGACATGAAGCTGAAGAAGTCCATAATCTCTTCGTGAAGACTAAAAAGACGGAAATCAAGTGTAAACCAGATGCACATCTATGGTGAAACACTGCATTTGGATAAAAGAAAAGTTTGTCCATACCCCCTCCCTCCTTTTCTTACCCATTGATGCCCTGGCTGTAGCGCCTGGTTTTCCACGGGCTACAATTAGAGTCTGGATGATGTCCATTGGAGTCGAAGCACAGGAGGGGGTTGATGCCGTGGAAAGTGTTGGCCCTGTTTAGGTGCTTCCTGCGGCTGGATGAATGTGTCTGATAGTGGTGCTTGTTCCCATGCTGATTTCTTATCCCAGGGGGGGTGTGGTCGGTAGATTGTTGCATGCTGCGCCAGTGTTGCTGAACAGTGTGAAAAGGGGTTAGAGGGTATTGCTGTCGGAGACTGTTCTCCTTCAACTCCTGCTTGCCGTAGTGCAAGAACTGGTTAGCCTCTTCTGTAACGCTCAAATTGTCGATGTGCAGGCAGGAGCCAGAGGGCGAGGAACTCTCGGCCTCCGAGTCCAGAGAGGAGGAGGACGGCGACAACGAGCCCTTCCTCCGGACACTTCCCCTCTCCCCGCTGCCGTCTCGCTTCGACAGGTTCCCCAACACTACCATCGGTGGCGGTGCTACATTTCTGCAATACTCACCGCGTAAGTCCGTGGAGTTTGCGCTCTGCGCTGCAAAGTTACGTTGGTGTTGAAGGCGGCTGTCGATACCGGAGCCTGCTCCGAATTCCTGAGGGGTTCCCCAAATGTGCATCCACAGGGTACTGGCAGGTACCTTCTGCTCCGGCTGGATCCAAGCGGTCCTGGGATCCATTGGACTCAGAGTTTAACGGGAACCCCTCTTCTCTTCTTAAAATGGCAAGCAATGTAACAAATGAAACACACTGCAGTCAAGCAAACTAATAAATCCTACCGCGCTTATTCACTTATTATCCTCTCAGGGTTTCATGTCCGGAAACGGGTTTGGTTTTCCAAGCGGCTTCGTTAACTCCACTACCCTAGTAAAACAGCAATATGGCGTAGCATTCAGCATCTACGCATGTCTGAGGGATTTAAATCTTTGAACACACCCCTCAGCCCCGAGAGAGCGGTAAAGCTAACAATATACAGGCCTCACAGAACGGAAGCTGGTCCCTTGAAATTTAACTAAATTTAATTATTTTATTTTGACGCACTAAAAGTAAATAAAAAAGAAAGAAAATAATACGAGCTACTTATTATTATCATTATTATTATTTCCAGTTGTGGCGTTCTTTTTGTTGTTGCTATTCTTAGATTTGGCACAAAGCATGCTTTTGTTTCTATTAAAAATATTTCCCACTATCAACGACTAAAATAGTTTTGATTTATAAAACTTCTCAGATTATCTGCTCCTATCATAACAAATTGTAAGGAGGTTAAAAGAAGAAGTCCTAATTCGTATGAGCTTGAACGTTATGATGAATGTGGCTATCGAGCGATTGTAGATTTTATTTTGATAGGCAGCCCCGGAAATGGCAGCTCTTACAAAATTTCCACTTTTGATAAATCTGAACACCGGGTAAGATAAAACATGATTGTTGTAGGGGTTTGGTAGTCCTCGGGTATTACTCTATTTTAATGAGTCCTGACGCTTGCAAAATAAACTTCACTGTTCATCAAACTGTGAACGTTTTACTTTTTTAGGTTCAAGCTATTTTTTTTATAAGAATAACAGGTTGATCAGATAGTATGCAGCATTCCCAATAGCTTTGAAGTATGCACACATCACTGAGAAGACCTAGGTTAATAGAGACTGCAGCAAATGAACACAATTTGGGTCCAAATTCGGACATTTTAATTTGAAAACCGCCCCCCCCAAAACAATTAAATAATCTCTCAAGCTTTTAACTGTACAACATATTTACTTTGGCAATCCTATTTTTCATGAATACAGACATTGATGCTACAACTGTAAACTTCAGCAGAAAAACATACACAGCACACCACACATATA